>NC_136062.1:433619391-434963558 GCF_964261635.1 Lissotriton helveticus
TGGAATGCGATCTATTTACAAGAATATGTTGCATTTCTGTGTACTGGAGCACAAACTGCAGAAATGCGCCAGCGCGGGTACCCTTACATCATGGTACAAGGATGCCTGCGTCATGGGGAGCTGTTTAGTGCAGGAAGGGGCACCTTCCTGCACAAAAAAATAATTACAGGCATTTGCCGCTTTCAATGCGTGTTGTAGAATGCAGCACGCATTGAAAGAGGAAAAAACTAGGAGAAATGAAAAAATTTCTTCTCGTTGCGCCTCGCTATGCCTTCTCTGGGGAGACGTAGAATTGACATGCATTTCCAGATTTACGATTCCGTGTAAATCTTGTAATGTTTCTCATTCCATGGCTGTTGCGTGGAAACACCCATAGAATGCCATTCCACACAAAGTTCTGCATGTGAAGGGGCCATATTTACAAGGAGTGGAAAAGTCACGCAGGATGGCTTTTCCTCTCCTTGTAAATATGGAGAAGTATAATGTATTATGAAATCTAGATTGTGGGTCTGTTACTGTACAGAAATTCCTCCTGTATATGAGAGAAGCCAGATGCAAACCCACTTTGCATAATGCTGTCAGGGACAGTATTACGCAAAGTACCTGTGGGGTACCATGAGTGCACCCTCGGAGCACTATTGTGCTACAGAAGGAGCCGCAGAGCCTTGTGCGGGCACTTCTTAAAGACCGCTAGTGCTGGCGTACATGTACCATCAGTGCAATTGTGCAAGTGAACACTGCCTCTGCGCCCGCACTGTATAACAGACACCAGTGCATACGCGAACATGCCCTTCGGAAGTGCACTGACAGTGCGCCTCATAAAGGTGTCGGACTGTCAGTACACCCCCTGAGGGCAGCTCTCCAAAAGGAAGACTGGTGGGCACGGTGCCCCCAGATAGCAGGTGTGTGCAATCATTCACTGCACTCGCCTGCACTGGTATCTCAGTTCCATCAATAAAGTGCAGGTGGGTTACTGCCTGTACTAGGATACATGGAGCAGCTTGGAAGTAGCTACTGCTTATCTGTAGGAATGCCCTGCCCCAAGGCAGTGAGAGTTTTCAGGTAGCCTGGGGGGAAACAACTTTTACAACGCAGTCATTACATTGCACTACCTTTACATAGCAGTCAATACATCGCAACATCCTTTACATAGCATGTCATTACAACGCAGCCATTACATTGCATGTCACTACAATGCATGTCATTACAATGCATGTCACTACAACGCAGGCATTACATCGCAAGTCATTGCAATGCATACCATTACAATGCATAGTACCCTTACATTATCCAACACTTACTCTACTGTTGCACTCACTGGAGTTAGAATAGTAATTATTACCCCTACACTATCCAACACTTAACCTACTGTTGTACGCACTGGAGTTAGAATAGTAATTATTACCCCTATACTACCTTAAATACAATGTAATGGTATGCATTGTAATGGTATGTGTTGTAAAGGTATAATGCAATGTAATGGAATGAGTTGTAAAGGTAATTTCTGAAAATACGATATTTTATTTTATTTATTTAATGCGATTTTCTATAGCGCGAACTTTACCCGAAGGTGTCATAGTGCTTTACATAAGAACCAGTTGCAAAACATAAGGACTTAGAATTACATGCGTTACATAAAAGATACAAACAGAAAAAATTGCAAATGTACAAGATGTAAAGTCACACAAGGAGGAGATACAAACAGAAAGTTAAATTGCAAATGTACAAGTAGTAAAGTCACTCAAGGAAGAGATACGAATGGATATACGCTAAGAGTCACATAGGAATGGTAGATAGTACAAAGGTCTACTGCATATACTAGGGATTAGAGTTATTTCTATATTCATAAGGGAGGGATATAAATGGATATACTCTAAGAGTCACATAGGAATGGCAGAGAGTACAAAGGTCTACTGCATATACTAGTGATTAGAGTTATCTCTATATACATATATATATACACATAGTAGATTTTTTCAGGGAAGAAAATAAAAACAGAAAAGAAGAGTTCTATTTAGTGGGGTGGGAGGGGGGATGCAGTCACAGCACCAAGGAAGGGTGGGAGGGATACAAGGGTATAGAGAAAAGGAAAATCAGAAAAGGGAAGAAACATTTGAGGATTGTCAAGGGGGAAACGAGGGAAAAGGGTAAAAGACGAGGGAATGGACAAGATTGTGGGTCGGGGTCCAGAGAAAAGCGGCCGAGAGCAGCAGCAAAATGGCAGCCAGGACGAAAGCAAAAGTAAAGTAGTCCATGAGAGTCCGTGGCGGGAAGGGGACCATCTCCAAAAATGCCTGGATGCACAAAAGTCACCAAAGTCAAGAGTCCAATGAGGAACCCAGAGAGCCCTCTACTTCGGGGCCCTTGTGAGAGCAGTGCTTTCACCTGGTAGTGGAGGGAGTCTGCAGGAGTTGGGTGCCGGGTGAATTTTGGTGAGTGTGTGTGCTGTAGCACTGGATTACGCGCACGGTACTCAGGAGCAGCAGGGACGGCTTGAATCTCCTCCTCGCCCGGCGGCCGGTGCGGCAGTCACCTCCGTTTCCGTCCGGGGCCGCCCAGACCTTCATCCTTCGATGGACCACGGCAGGCGCCTCCTGCAGCGAGAGGCCCCCGGCCCGGGGGAGAGGTGTCTGGATGGGAGGTAATGCCCGGCGGTGGGGGGGGCTCTCGGAGTCCCTTCTTGTGATGTCTGCCGCCTGGACTACGCGTGTTGGAAAAGAAAGCAGGACGTTCCTGGGGAGGTGCTGCGAGGGCAGACGGTGTGGCTGTAGGAAAGGCCCGTGATCCACACGGGGCAGCGGGTCATTGTTGTTGGCATTAGCAGCCCCGGCCCCGTCCAATATGTTAGTAGCCTGGGGGGGTTCCTGCACCAAACATTACATCCCTTGCGGACACGGCGTTTGGTCTCGGCACCCTACACGGTACGGGTAAAGAATGCGTTGTAGAGGATATTGCGATGTAAAAACTGCGTTGTAAAGGCATGCATTGTAAATGTATGGGTTGAAACGTCATACATGCGTTTTTAGTAATATCCTGTTGACCCCAATTGTAGCCCAGCTTCAGACTCCCTTGCCAGTCCTCAGGACCATCTATTTATTAAAACACAGTAATGGATCAACTGATCAATAATCTTCAATAATCTTCAATTCAGCCTGGGAATCAAGTTCTTTCAGCCTGGGAAATTTTCAAAGAATCTTACATAACAAAGCTGCCCTTATATGGATGAAGACCACAAGCTCCACAGGGCACAGGTAAGAGACACCTGCGTACAGCCCAGGTGAATCCAGCTAGTCCCAAAATAACGGGCACTGCCCACTGGCTGGCTTGTAAGGAGATCGACTTTGCCATCATGCTGACAGTGGCAACTGATGCTGCTGCATTTACACATCCAGGCAGTCCAGGATCTTAGAGTAACCATCATACATAGATGAAAACACACTTATATCTATATATACCTTCTTTACACACAGATGTGTGCGGCGTATGGAATGCTTCAAAAGCCCCAGGTCAGAAATAGTGGATAGGTATGTTAGTTTTTATTAAAGTTGAGGATTTTAAGAATTGGATATCTTCAAAATGGAATGAACGAAGATAGAGAACCCTGATACTTCTGTCAACAGCTTGGAAGGACACTGAAACGACCATCTGCCATCAAAAATCATGTCCAGTTCTGTGTGGTGCAAAAGAGGAAACATGGAGACAAACTGGCTGAATGAGGTCCAATCTGCAAGTTACCACTTCTGTTTTTCGCCTACCCATGTCTGAGTCATCATTTCAACTTCGCTCGAAAACAAATGTTGCTGGCCACAGCCCTCCTCCACACACTCGCAAGTGGGACTTTACACCTGACTCCACATTACAAGTCATGCACAGATTTCACACTCACCAATGGTATTTTCTCAAAACACAGCTTGGAAACACAGAGTTACGGTTGTCTCTGTGTTTTGAAGCTGTGCTGTCTGCAGCTCATGCACTTCCATGGAGAGCTTCTGAGTTCGTGCAGTTTACAGTGCAAGTAGTTTCACGAATAGGTGCAGATCTCTATTCTGAGCCTCCCCATCCCTTCATGATATGGCCACAGAATTCTAACTACTTCAACTGTTCTATAGAGGTCACCGCAGGCAAATACCATGCAACCTGGTGCTTAATTTGAGCCGGTGGTTTCGGTGCTCGGCACCAGTACTTAATTGTCAAAACCACCGCTTATTACAGCCTGCCACAAGGCGGTGCTGTGTGGCTAATTGAGAGATGACCACAACAACAGTTAATTATTAATTCAGTATACATTAATGACATGTATTGTCGTGGCATGCAATGTAATGGCTGCGTTGTAATGACATGCTGTGTAAAGGATGTTGCTATGTAATGACTGCTATGTAAAGGTAGTGCAATGTAATGACTGCGTTGTAAAGGTTGTTTCCCACTCAAAACACCAGCAACTAATAAGACAGTTCATCGCCGTCCCTTTAACATACCTGGACACATATGGATCATTAGGCAAAAGACAGCAGGCTTCCCATGAGATTGTGGAAGCATTGTTAAAGCATTGCTTCAGATTTTTTAATGTTTGAATATTAGAGGTAGTTGATATACCTTATTTATTCTAATTGTAGAACTTTGTAATTCAGGCTGTAATAATTGCCTGTGAACTTCCTAGAAATTACAAATAAAGTAAGGGAGTTCGTTTTAACTCTAGAATTAGCCAGTGTATTTCAGGCTATAATTTGAAGTACAACATAGTAACTATATGACACATGCTGGAGCAGGTAGTGATGTCAATATTTAACAGAAAATTCTGAATGGATCCCTTAAGCACCCTAAATACACAATTATGAATGTTTGACTACTTGGTTTACGTTAGGCACCATATTAAGTTACGAGACACATTCAAAGTGTCAATCAATCAATCTGGGGAATTGGAAGCGCGCTACTCACCTGTGAAGGTCTCAAGGCGCTGGGGGGGAGGGGGTAGCTACGCAGCTCTGTCTAGCCAAAGAGTCAGGTCTTGAGGGACTTCCTGAAGGTGTTCAGGGAGAGGGCGTGTCTGATGTCCACCGGTAGTTTATTTCAGGTCTTGGCCGCGATGGGAGAGAAGGATCTTCCGCCTGCTCTGGCGCTGTGAATACGCGGGGTTATGGCCAGTGCGAGGTTCAAACATCGGAGGTTTCTTTTGGGTATGTGGAAGTTGATTCTGACATTGAGGTATTTGGGTCCATTGTTGTGTAGGCAATCGTAGGCGTGAGTGAGGATCTTAAAGTGACTCTTTTCTCCACAGGGAGCCAGTGTAATCTTCATGGTGTTGGCTGATGTGTTCGTGCATGGGGATGCGAGGAAGAGCTGGAGTTTGCGGAGTAGGGACATGTTGATGCCAGCGAAGAGTGCATGTCCATAGTCTAGTCTGCTGGCGATGAGTGCGGGAGTGACTGTCTGCCTTGACTCGGGTCTTGGGTAGGATGCGTTCGGCCACCAGGTGTTGAAGGACGAGGACTTCTGTCTTCTCGGCGTTGAGCTTTAGGTCATCCAAACTGCGACATCTTGCATTCCTTTCTGGAAGTTGAGTTTGGTGGTGGTGGGGTCTTTGGTGAGGGATATGATGATCTGGGTGTCGTCCGCGTAGGATTGGTTGTTGAGGCCGTGTTGTAGGGCAATGGCAGCGAGGGAGGCCATGTAGATGTGGAAGAGGGTCTGGCTCAGTGATGACTCCTGTGGGATTCCGCAGGTGATTTTTGTAAGATTGGAGAGGTTGGGGGGGGCAGTCTGATCCTTTGGCTTCTTCTAGTGAGGAATGATCGGATCCAGTCAAGGGCTGTTTCTCATATGCCGGAGCCCGTCGTGTAGTCGATTTACCAAAGCCCTGTGGCAGAGGGCAGAGGTTTAGCGCGCTGAGCGCTGTGAAGCCTTGTATTTTTAACTTTGTTCTGCTTGCCTCTCTGCTGCTGAGTGCTAGCAGCTTTAAAACTTTATTTCCCCCGCTGACTACTAGCGGTGAGTGGCACACCTTGTGTTTTAAATTTCCTCCCCCACCCCGCCCTCCTGACTCCTCCCCCTCGGCGTCATCGCCTATTTAGGCTCCGCCCACTCTTTGCCTCGCGATTTACCAAAGCCCTGTGGCAGAGGGCAGAGGTTTAGCGCGCTGAGCGCTGTGAAGCCTTGTATTTTTAACTTTGTTCTGCTTGCCTCTCTGCTGCTGAGTGCTAGCAGCTTTAAAACTTCATTTCCCCCGCTGACTACTAGCGGTGAGTGGCACACCTTGTGTTTTAAATTTCCTCCCCCACCCCGCCCTCCTGACTCCTCCCCCTCGGCGTCATCGCCTATTTAGGCTCCGCCCACTTTTTGCCTCGCGATTTACCAAAGCCCTGTGGCAGAGGGCAGAGGTTTAGCGCGCTGAGCGCTGTGAAGCCTTGTATTTTTAACTTTGTTCTGCTTGCCTCTCTGCTGCTGAGTGCTAGCAGCTTTAAAACTTCATTTCCCCCGCTGACTACTAGCGGTGAGTGGCACACCTTGTGTTTTAAATTTCCTCCCCCACCCCGCCCTCCTGACTCCTCCCCCTCGGCGTCATCGCCTATTTAGGCTCCGCCCACTTTTTGCCTCGCGATTTACCAAAGCCCTGTGGCAGAGGGCAGAGGTTTAGCGCGCTGAGCGCTGTGAAGTCTTGTATTTTTAACTTTGTTCTGCTTGCCTCTCTGCTGCTGAGTGCTAGCAGCTTTAAAACTTCATTTCCCCCGCTGACTACTAGCGGTGAGTGGCACACCTTGTGTTTTAAATTTCCTCCCCCACCCCGCCCTCCTGACTCCTCCCCCTCGGCGTCATCACCTATTTAGACGGGCCCCATGCGTCAGCGCAGCGGACGAGCGCAGCGGGCGCGACGTAGGCACGCCGGAGTTGCACCAGAGTCAAGCCCGTCTGCGCCCGTCCGCGCCAGGACGGGCCTAGGGCCTAGGGATGTGGATACTACCATCTCCTACTCATCCCCCGCCCTGATGCACCTTCGAGCTGCTGACTGCCCCCTATCGTTTGACACCTGGACGCGGATCACTACTTTAGGAATCACTGGTAATCTACCCCCCCACCTTGGCCCACTCACTCCTCCCACTTCCCTCACTATTCCTGAGTCGCAGATCCGCCTACTATATTTGAACACTCGTTCTTTAGTCAGGCACCAAACTGATATTTTCCATCTACTTATGACTGAAAGACCTGACGTTCTTCTACTTTCTGAGACCTGGCTTACGGACGACTCCCTCCCGGACATACTGGCAGCATTACCTCCTGACTACTGCCTGCTTAACACCAACCGCCATGGGGGTCGCCCTGGAGGAGGGGTCGCGGCGGTAATACATAAGGATATTCAGGTTATCACCCCCACTTCCATGATTTTTCCCGATGTAGATAACCTTGTCTTCAGTCTTGGAACTGAGGTGGGCGCTGTTACCTTTATGGTACTTTACCGCCCCCCACAATCCATGCCCTCTTTCCCCGCACTGTTTATTGAGCAGCTTGCTAGCATTGCTACCTCTTCTCCTCGCATAGTTATTGCTGGGGACTTTAATTATTGGTTTCAGCACAGGGACGCTGGCCCCCACGCCCTCGAATTGTTTGAAGGTCTCTCGAGCCTGAACTTCAGCCAGTTAGTCACCTTCCCCACCCATAGTGGTGGCCATATACTTGATCATATCTGGGTCTATGGGGTGAAGCCCTCCCACCCGCTTATTACACCCTGTGTGTGGTCGGACCACCGCCTTATCGATACCACCATCTCGATGGCTGGTCAGGTCAGGATCCCTTCGCGGGAGGGTGGCATGGCTCATAAGTTGAAGGCCGTCGACTCTTCCAAACTGCTAACTCATCTGTCTCACACACGTCCGCCTCCCCCCAATGACTCTGACATTAATGAGCTAGATGGGCAAGTCTCTAACTGGCTCATATCAGCCAGCGATATCTTTGCCCCACTAATCAAGTTCCCTCGCTCTCGTCATAACCATTCTCATAAATGGTTTACTCCACTCCTCAAAACTTTACAGCTAGAACTTCGTCAATTCGAACGCAGATGGAGAAGAGACTACTGCCCGTCAAGTAGAGATATCTATGTGGCAGCTCGTAATAGGTACAAATCTGCTATCTCTGCAGCCAAGAAAACCTATGTCTCCGAGCGTATCCTGTCAGCTCCCTGTAAGTCGAAGGAGATCTTTAGAGTTCTGGACGAGTTCACGTCTGACGCCAGAACGCTTTTGTCCCAGGCCCCTACCCAGGAATCTTGCAATGCACTTAGCACCTTTTTTTTACAGAAGATTGTTTTGATTAAGGGCACTATCCCGGTCACCTCATTGGATGCTGTTCCCATCACACCCCCTCATAATGCTTTCTCTATCACCCAGCTTCCCCCACTAGACGCTATATCTTTAGCCAACCTGGCGGCCCGGATCAAGTCTGGCTCCCCTGACGACCACTGTCCACCTTCCATACTTTGCGACATCTGCCATTCTTTACCCGACTGTATCCTTCCTCTGCTCAATTCCTCTCTTCTTTCCGGGACGGTACCCAGCTCCTTCAAGGAGGCCGTTCTAGTGCCCCTGTTGAAGAAGCCTGGAGCCGACCCTGCCGTCCCGGCAAACTATCGTCCTATCTCTCTCTTACCTTTTTTCTCAAAAATCTTGGAGGCCCATGTCACTGCCTGTCTCTCGGGGTTCATCGAGAGTTCCATCTTTCTCGAGGCCAACCAGGCCGGCTTCCGCCCTGGTCATTCTACGGAGGCTGTGATCCTGGCTGTCCTAGACACCTTGAGAGACGGAGCTGACAAGGGTACCTCCCAGGCCCTGTTTTTACTAGATCTGTCGGCCGCTTTCGACACGGTAGACCATAACATCCTCCTCCACCGTGTCGAACAGGCCGGCATCCAGGGCCTGGCGCTGGCCTGGGTGAAATCTTTCCTTATGGGGAGATCCCAGTCCCTCAGCCTAGGTACATTTAGGGCCCCTAGGGAACATCTGCCTTGTGGGGTCCCTCAGGGCTCCTCTCTATCCCCTCTTCTTTTCAATCTCTATCTTCGCCCTCTTCTCTCTTCTCTGAGGCAGTGGGACGTCCGCGTCTTCAATTACGCGGACGACCTACAACTCATTTTCTCTCTAAACTCTCCTTCTTCTATTCCTACTTTTCAGGCAGTCATGTCCCATATCTTTCAGTGGATGTGTCAGAACCAGCTGAAATTGAACCCCGGTAAGACGGAGCTCCTCCTGCCGGGTAAGAGCGCCGTCCACTGGGGTCCATATTTCTGGCCGACAGAGCTTGGCTCTCCTCCCACCCCGGTAACCTCGGTGAAAAGCCTCGGGGTCACTATTGACGCTGGGCTCTCTCTGGGGCCGCAGGTGGGGACAGTGGTTTCCTCCTGCATGTTCCAACTGCGCAGGATCAGGAAGGTGGCTTACCTTCTTACTCCCGATGCCTTGCTTCAAGTCATCATGGCCCTTGTTCTCTCCCGCCTGGATTTTTCAAATTCCATCTATTACGGCTTGCCCAAATGCTCCATCAATAGGTTGCAAGTCATCCAAAACCAGGCGGCGAGACTGGCCCTCGGGATTCCGAAGTGGCAGTCCGCCAAACCCCTCCTTATCAAGCTACACTGGCTCCCGGTTAGCCTAAGGGCTGCCTTCAAGGTTGGCTGTCTTATTTTCAAATCTCTCTCTGGTTCTTGTCCCGCCTTTCTGAAATCCCTGATCTGCCCCTACTGTCCCTCACGTAACCTTAGATCACTTCACTTACATCTTCTGGTGGTCCCTTCATTCAAACTCTGTAGATCTGGGGGTCGAAGATTTGCTTTTCTCGGCCCCAAACTTTGGAACTCTCTCCCCCTCTCAGTTAGGACTTCCGGTACTCTGATTCAATTTCGCAAATCATTAAAAACCTGGCTTTTCCCACAATCCCGCTAAAATCCCTCTGTTCCCTCAGCACCCTTTCAGCGCCATGATAGCTCCGGTGACAGTGCGCTATACAAAATTCCCTTAACATAACATAACATAACATAACATAGTCTGTTGATTAGTATGCAGTGGGAGACGGTGTTGAAAGCTGCTGATAGGTCGAGCAGGATAGGGCTGCGGAGTGGCTTTGGTCCAGGAGGGTGCGGATGTCATCTATGGCGGCGATTAGGGCGGTCTCAGTGCTGTGGTTGCTTCGGAATCTGGATTGGAATGGGTCAAGGATGGCGTTCTCTTCAATGAATCGCGTTAGTTACCTGTTGACTGTTTTCTCTGCGATCTTGGCTGCGAAGGGGAGGAGCGAGATGGGCCGGTAGTTCTTGAGGTCGGTGGGGTCAGGTGAGGGCCTCTTTAGCAGGGGCCTGACTTCTGTGCACTTCCAGTCATCTGGGAAGGGGCCTGTTTTGAGAGTGGTGTTGAAGGTGTGTTGTAGTTCGGTCGGCCGCAGCCGCAGCTCTGTACCGCAGCTCTGTGGTAGATGTGAGGAGGGTATGGGTCGGTGGGGGCCCCCAAGTGGATGCCTTTCATGGTCGAGGCGGTGTCTTTGGACATGAACGGTGTCCAGTTGGTGATGGTGGGCTGGCTGGTGTCTCTGGTGGGCGGGGGTCCGGCTGTGGCATCTGGTCGGTGGTCGACGAAGTTGTCATAGCAGTTATTGATCCTAAGTTGGGACTAGGTTTCAAGTTTATTGCAGAGGTCTTGGCTGGGGTGATGTCTGTGGCTTTGCTGCATGGGTTGGTGAATTCCTGGATGACACTGAAGAGTTCTTTGGAGTTGGTGGAGTTGGCAAGGATTTTCTTTGTGGATTAAGTTCCTCTTGGTGGTTCTGATTTGGTTGTGGTAGTCTGTCTTGCCGTCTTTGTAGGTGGTGTAGTTTTCAGTTGTCTTGGTGTTTCTCCAATTCTTTTCCTGGCATCAGCAAGTGCGTCTGGCTGCTTGGAGGGCGGTAGTGAACCAGGCAGTCTTCCTGGGGCGCTGTTTGTTGGAGTTCTGTAGCGGGGCAAATTCGTCTGTGTAGTTGGAGATTCAAGTGTGGAGTCCTCTGGCTGCGGAATTAGCGTCAGTTGCACCGGTGTGTTTGTCTCGGGTGAGGGTGGAGATGAGTTGCTCGTCAGTAACCTTGCTCTAGTTCCTCCGTGGTGGGTGTGGGGGTGCTTTGAGTGCCTTGGGTTTGTCGACGGTGAAGTGTAAGCAGTGGTGGTCAGTCCATGGTGGTTGCGTTGTGTGGCTCAAGTGAACGCTGTTACCAGCAGCGAAGATGGGGTGGAGGGTTTGTCCTGCTCTGTGGGTAGGTGTGGTGACGAGTTGCTTAAGTCTGATTTTGGTGAGGTTGTCATGAAGGATGGTGGGGTTGGGGTCGCTGGGGTTCGTCGAGGTGGAAGTTCAGGTCTCCAATGAGTATGTAGTTAATTGTTGCGATGGCCTTGGGTGCGAAGAAGTAAGTGATGGGGGTGCCGAATGGTGTCCGAGGGTCAGAGGGTCTGTAGACGAGGGTTCCTCGGAGTGTGGTTTTGGGGCTGGTATGGATCTGGAAGTACAGGTGTTCGGCGGAGGGGAAGGTTTCGCTGGAGGTGGTGAGGCGGAGGGTGCTCTTGTGGGCGGTGGCAAGGCCCCATCCCGGGTGGTTGGGGCAGTTTTTCCTTTGGATCTTGATGGTGGATGGTGGTGTTTATGTCTGGGGCGGAGGAAGCATTAGTCCCGGTCTCCGTGAAGAATGCTACATCGGGCAAGTGAGTGTCGAGTAGGTTCCATATTTCCATGCCGTGTATGTGTATGGAGCTCACATTGAGGAGGATGCATCTGAGGGTGCTGTTGGTGATGGTGTTGAGGGCTGGGGTGGTGGTGAGAGTCTGGCGGCAGTGGAGGCAGAAGAACTTGCCGTAGGTCTTGTTCGGCGAGGCATGTTGGCAGTCTCTACGTCTACCGGTGTTGAGTGCGAGGAGGGTGGTAGTGTCATAGCGATGGATGGTCGGAGATCCAGGGTCCCTGGCACTGGTTGCGGATTGGGGCAGACAGGCTTGCCTTTGGCACGCCTGTGGAGTGGCCGCGCAGCGGCCTGCATTAAATAGGGGAGGGGGAGGGAAAGCGCATCTGGGTGGCGGGAAGAGTGGGTAGCAGTGATCAGGTAGTGGGTGGGGCCTACAAGAGCCGGACAGTGCAATGGGGAGAGGGGCAATAGAAAACAATACGGCAAGAAATTGAATATGACAAAAGTAACTATTAGAAAGAAACAAGACAATGTGGCAATGAAACTCACTATACAGAACTAAATATCAATGGCAGCCAGACACAAGGGCAGGCACCATTGCAGGCACAGAGGGAGGGTCGAGCGCGGGCTTGAACCCTGCTCCACTGGGACTGTATGTTTATTATTATGTATTACAGTACTAGTTCTTAAGGGATACCATGTTCACTATATGCAGAATAAGGAGTGAGTACTTAGAAGGAGCAAGGTATAAATTAGACAATCTGAGTAAAGAGAAAAGGTCTAGTGAAGACGTTTGTGAGAGGATGAGAATAATAACAATTACAAAGTAAAGAAGGGCTGTCCCCTGAAAAAGCATCGGCAAAGGCGACAGGTCTTGCTTATGGAAGAGCTATTGGCTTTGCCAATGTGTCTTAGCCATGTTGTATACAAGTATGGCTGCTGTTCAGCATGGATAAAGGTTTGTGGCATAGAAGAGAGTGGCATAGAATAGCTTAGAGGGGCATAAGGTGGAATAGTTTGGTAGATTGGAGTGTTCTGCGGTGACATAGATTAGAGTAGTGCAGAGTAAACTAGAGTGGCACAGAGTGCAGTGGTGCAGGTGTGTAGAGTAGAGAGATGCAGAGTATACTAGAGGGGCACAAAGTGCAGTGGTGTAGATTAGAGTGGTGCAGAGTAGAATAGAGGGGCACAGAGGGCAGTGGTGCAGATTAGAGTGGTGCAGAGTATACTAGAGGGGCGCAGAGTGCAGTGGTGTAGATTAGAGTGGTGCAGAGTAGACTAGAGGGGCACAGAGGGCAGTGGTACAGGTGTGTAGATTAGAGAGATGCAGAGTATACTAGAGGGGCGCAATCGCAGTGGTGTAGATTAGAGCGGCGCAGAGTAGACTAGAGGGGCACAGAGTGCAGTGGTATAGATTAGAGTGGTGTAGAGTATATTAGAGGAGCGCAGAGTGCAGTGGTGTAGATTAGAGTGTGGGCAGAGTAGACTAGAGTGGTACAGAGTGCAGTGGTGCAGAGTGCATTAGCATATATTAGAGTGGTGCGGAGTAGACTAGAGTGGCATGGAGTGCAGTAGTGCAGAGTGCAGTGGTGTAGAACAGTGGTGCAGAGTAGACTAGAGGGGTGCAGAGTGCAGTGGCACAGAGTAGAGTGCAGTGGCACAAAGAGCATTGACACAGAGTAGAGTGCAGTGGCATGGAGTATTGCAGAGTACAGTGAGTGGTCTAAAGTGGAGTATACATGATATGGTAGGGCACTACCAATACAGACAAACCATTTTCAACTGAAATGACCATTACATTTGTAGGAACACAGTTTTACTGATAAAAGTAAGCAAAATACAAACGATAATGTGTGGAATTGTCATAATCTATTGTACTGATTAATTTTGACCATATTAAAATATTTGTTTCCAACACACTTTAGAGAAATGAAAATTTTTCTTTATTTGTGATTTTCTAATTCAGAAATATTTGGAAATGCCTGTACTGTTCATTTCAGACACTTACACTTTGCTGTGCTAGGAAAAATGCCTTTCACAGCAAGATTGTCTCATAAATCCTCTCACTTTTGAAGTCAGGGAAAAGAAGCCAAGCTCCCTTGGAAGTCAGAGCATGACATTTGACTTCTGTCTTTGAATGCACAGCAAATGTGACAAGATAAGAACAAAAGTTACAGGCCTGTTTACCAAAATGGAGAACTTGGAAGGATACAGTAAATAATGGAGCCCCTGGAAGGATACAGCAAATAAGGGTTGCTGTTTGTGAGGAACGAACTCATGCTGGGCAGCCTAAAACGAATAAAGCTATCAAATAGAAAGCAAGCAAATTTAAGTGACAAACCACAAAGCCAAGGGTAAGCAATGGGCGGGATGTATTTACAGGCAAGATATCGGATGCCCTCAAGATGTCTTTAACAAACCAGACATAGACCTAAAAAGAGATGCATATATATGGAACATGCTGACACGTCACCAATATATTTATAGTTTTCTTTTGTTATGTTAAATACAAAAAGGAGGTTACAAGGAATCAATGGGAAAATTAACAATGGCTTTATCTCCGCTTTTGGCTTTAAAAGCTAAAGAAGCAGAGATAAAAATATCGCCCTATCAATAACAGGGTGCTAACATGCAAAATCGCATGTTAGTGCCCTTTTTTACTACGCTTCCCTTTGCATCTCTAATGAGATGCAAAGTGGGTGTACCAGAGCAAAATAATAGGAGAAATGTCGCTAAGCGACATTTCTCCTATCATTACGCTTCATGCTAACCCTGTTAGAGACAAAAACAACAGCGCTAACCACAGTTAACGCTGCTTTTTTACGTCTGCTAATTTCCAGACTTAGCCATGTAATCCAATGGGAGGTGGATTACATGGCTAAGTCTACCATGGGGTATCGTCAAGGATATCACTATCCATGTAGTTTTATCGCTGCATTACTAGCGATAACCTCCCAAAATGGCGCTATCACAGGATTTTTTATCGCGTAGGCGGTTAGCGTTGTAAATAACGCGATAACCAGGTGCTATTATCCAGCGATAGCGGGCGTTAAAAAAATTAACGCTAAGCACCCTTAGGTTAATTTTCCCTGCTCCTTATTAATATGTCCCCAGTTCCTTCAGACTCCCCTCTTTTCCTACTTTTGACATCTTGTAGGTTGACCTCTGCAGTGGATGATGCCTGACGAGCTCAGCTGAGCATGCTGTCTACAGGGGCCTTCAACATAGCCATACCTTTCTTCTGTTTTTGGAAAGACCAGGGGCATATTACCAAGCAGGGCGATGGGAAATTATCGCCGCTAAGCCGTTTTCGGCCGATAAGCGGCAATAATTCTATCGCTCTATTAGCAAGCTGTCGCTAACAGTAGTTAGCGACAGCTTTAGGCGATAGCGAGTGGTTTGGGTCCCGCTTTGCATGTCAGCGATATTTATCGCTAATGACATGCAAAGTGGGCTTACCCAACCTGTTAGCGACTGAAAGCAGTCGCTAACGTCGCTAACGCCTATTAGCAAGGCAGGCGTAGTGATGGAAATATTCCCGCTATCGCCAAAAACTAACGCCTGCTCTGACCAGTTCTTAGCCATGTTATCCAATGGGAGGTGGATAACATGGCTAAGAGCATTTTGTCGCTTATGCGTGAACATCGCTGTATTCTCAGCGATATTCACGCTATCACCGGAAAATGTATCGCTTTGGAGATAAACGTTGCTAATAGCACGTTATCTCAGCGATTATTTCCGGCGATGTGTAGCGATAAAAAATTCGTTGCTAAGCCTAGTTAGCGATAAATATCGCTCATCGTTGGTAATATGCCCCCAGATGTCCGTGTGCTCTTGAGGGCAATATTTGTGTGTCCAAACCACCGATGGCTTAAGGGCTTATAATTTTATTACATGCCAAATTTAACTCTGTAAAATAAAGTATCTCGTGAGGGAATCCCTGGAACAACACAGTCCAGCCTGTACAATGGAATGCCCGAGTGAGGTCCCTGCAAACTCCAGATTGAGGAGAATGGAAGCTTCCAGGGCACTAATAAATATACAATACATTTTAATAGCTAATGCCAGGTTGATTAAGCTCAAGGAGACTTTCAATTTACGTTCCGCCCCATCCAGAAAGGAAGCAATCCTTGCAGTTGTCATTATCTGAAAAAAAGTTAATATTTAAGCATTAGAAGATAATTAATTGTTTAATATTCACAGAGCCTTTCATAGGTTGCTATTACCAACGCACCCCTTAATTGATTTACAGCAGCTGCAGTAAAAATCGAACACAAGCCTGCTCAGGTTGAAATATATGAACAGACAAAAGTCATATTTTTTTACGAGCGGGTACTTTATCCTGAAATGAAATATTCAGCGTTACTCACAATGTTACATGAAGGTTCCCTTGCTCTAATTACGTGTATAAAACTAATGAATGCATTAAAGCTGTCATAAATGAAGCTCTGGAGGCCGCCTGCAGATTAAAATGAGTGGGGTTGGGGCAAGAGAGCCCTGCACTCCAGGTGACACAAGCCTGGACGAGGGGGGAGCAGCGGTAAACTCCCGAGACAGGGAAGACAGACACACACATTTCATCCTGTTAGAAATGGGGTTTCTGGTGGGCTAGGGTGTACACCCAACCTAGGCAGAACACACCACTCTAGTCAGGGTAAAAGAGTTACACACCAAAGATAACCCCTGCTCACCCCATCGGTAGCTTGGCAGAGCAGTTAGGCTTATCCCACAGGCAATGTGTAAAGCGTTTGCGCAATACACACACATCTGTGACAAACTAGGCACATCACAAAAGAGACTCCACACAAGGTTATAAAAAAACATCCTTTGAATTATTCACAAAACACACAGAGACCACAATCACATAATTTACTGCGCCACTAGGCGCTGATTGTGACATTGCATAGATTATACATCACTTGGTAGTATGTAAAACACCTTAGACTAATATTCCCATACATCACTGTGATACTAGGCTCAAGTCATAATACATATAGAGAAAGGACATCCGGAAACCCAATATACCCTGGGAGGCTTGGGCAGAGTTAACAATATCAAGTAGGAGAAGTGTGGCTCACTGGTTAGAGGAGGCAGACCCTGTAGCAGAGGTCAGACCCGGGACCAGGGTTCAATTCCCGACGCGGCAGGGTCTTGAGCCCAAATATCCACGGATTCGATAATTCTCGTTTCGGTGCCTACTCAAATCATGGGTTCACACTCTGCAGCTCTGGGCATTAGCCTGCTTAATCTCCACTACGGCCCCCCCGCGGCGGGATGCCTGGCTTTCACCTTGGGGGAAGCCAGGACGGGTTCCCAAGGCAAGCGCCGAGATGCCTACGGGTAATCGAGCGCTATATAAGAACGCATAATAATAATAAGTAAGGTTGCCTACAAGGGATTTTGTTTGAAGGAAAAACTCCTATTTTGACAACTACACAGATTGAATACCATTGAGTTCTGTGAAATTCTATGTATTTATCATAGATTTTAGCATTAATGCACAAGAAATGTAATCGAGAAACAACAAAAAAGCAATCACGGGGATATATTTTGAAAAATATATTATCTTTTGTAATTTTCAGAGTTCATAGGGTACATAAAACTCTACGGGTGTTTAACCGAGAGGACTGCTGCCCGACAAGAGCCTGCTGTATTACTGAAATCGACTCAAGACCAAAACTCTATGAATATCAGAGTGACATCAGGTCAAAAAGAAATTTCGTGAAGACGCTAATATCAGTGGGTTGAAAATTGAGGATACCAGAAAACAATCAGGAAATTCTCCCTTCTCCACTGGTTGGAGTCTCTGCAAGAGTGGCAAAATCTGAAGCTCTGAAATTTTCTGAAAGGGTCCTTATTATAATGCAGACTGTGCCGTCCTGAAGATGGTCTAAAGGATTCGCGGATAGAAGACTGAAACGTCGACTGTACAATCCAACTCCCTATGTATTAATGTACAATTAGTGACTGTATTCTGTAGTAGAACGTTTGGTTACTTCTTTGATTTTATTGGGAGAGGATTTTTACTTATGAAACTGAGGTGGAAATAAGATGTACCCTTTTTCATCTGTATGCATTTGATATCAACCGTAGAGTTGTATGTACCCTATGAATTCTGAAAATTACAAAAGATAATATATTTTTTAAAAGATATCCCCGTGTTTGCTTTTTTGTTGTTTCTCGATTGTATTTCTTGTGCATTAATGCTAAAATCTATGATAAATACATATACATAGAAGTTCAGAAGTTCAGAGAACTCAATGGTATTGAATCTGTGTAATTGTCAAAATAGGAGTTTTTCGTTCAAACAAAATCCCTTGTAGGCAACCTTACTTGATATAATACATATAGGACATCTAAAGCACTCTGCTATAAGGCGTTGTTATCATATCATATTTAGTGCAATACAGCAAACACTAATACGTTGCCCATGTCATCAATAATCATCCTCAGAACATATATGCACACCATCCCCA
This sequence comes from Lissotriton helveticus, assembly GCF_964261635.1. Taxonomy (NCBI): domain Eukaryota; kingdom Metazoa; phylum Chordata; class Amphibia; order Caudata; family Salamandridae; genus Lissotriton; species Lissotriton helveticus. The sequence goes on from NC_136062.1 coordinate 433,637,547, forward strand.
GTGGGGGAAATAAAGCAACCACTTACAGGTTGCTCCTTTCACTAAAACATCAGGTCAGGAAACCAACACTCAGTAGGTAGGCACACATAAGCCACTATTTATCACTGTACATATTCATGCAGATATTTTATAGGGCACAAATGCTGCCTTTGGGTAGGGGGAAAAACACATAGCTTCAGCAGTAGCTCCAGGTAAAACCCAAAGGCCTCAGGAGGATTTGTGCGCCTACTACGGGTCTTATGGTAATTTGAACATTGGGGAAAATGGGGGCCCGTTACTTCCAGGCTACTGAGGCCCTCTGTCATGGTTCCACTTGTGTAATGAGACTCGTGCAGCTGCCCTACCAGGTAGGTGTCTGGCGAGGGACAGGGGGGCACAGAGGGGGGAGATCCCACTGCGTCCTCCGCAGGCAAAATTAGCAGATGAGGCTGCCAGTGCAAGGACTGCAGGCTCATCCCTGTTTGTGGGTCGTTCACTGGTCCTGAGCCTTCACAGGGCCCAGGTCCCACCCTCCTGCTTGCAGCTCCCCGCTGGATGTCCTTGTTGCTGTACGTCATTCAGAGTGGGCGCGGCTCTCCTCGACACCTACCCTGCAGCAGGATAAAAGCAAAGCTCCTCCACTACTCTTCCGAACCACGGTCCCGCTGGCGATGCCTACACCCAGGCTTGAATATGCAGCCCATAACCTCTGCCTGGTTTCCGGCTGCTGTTATCGCTACCTGGTTACCTTGAGAGTGTCCTCACTGATTTTGGGCTCAGCCTGGAGTCCCGGACTTGGGGGCTCTACCCTCTGAATCTCGGGACAAGAGTACTTAGCTAGTACTGTGGCGAAGTGCAACCTCTAGTGCTCCCTGCATCGTCCATTGATCCTCATAAACTGGGTAGCAGAAGTGCCCAACGTGCTCTGATCTCATTATTAGAAGGAGTGCCCCAAACAAACGTTCCTGCTATGAGGTAGAAAGACACTCACTAATTGCGAGATGCCTCAATTTCCAAGGACCCGGGTCAGAGTTCCCACGCACTCATCGGTATAATAACGTTCCCGTGATTTCTGGGAAAGTACACAAGACTACCCCTAGCAGCGTGAGGGGAGTTTAGATCAGCACCAACAGATCTCGCTAAACAACAGAAATCCAAAAGAAGAGCATAGCGCACAGAATGAAGACTATGATGTCCCTGAGTTTTCTGAAAACAGGATGCCAGCACACACAGGCCCTTGGAGATTTTTTCCCTAGCAGAATACCACAGCAGGGCAAAAAGTGTCAGTCCTTTTCCTCCACCACAGACAGAAGCAACAACTGCAGGCCAAACCACCCTCACTCCGAAAAGGTAGTGCTCCTCACACAGTCCTTTTATTTTTCATCTTCTTGGCAGAGTCCTCTAGTTCCTGGAAGTAATCTAAAGTTCTGAGGTTGTAGGTGTAACACTTATACCCAGAAATGTCTTTGTTCTCTTTGTGGCAAGGGTACTCTGAACCCAGTCCAAAATCTTGGCATTGATAAAGACAACCTCTTGTCAAAACGCGTTTGCCGCAAATAAATAAAGAATACGAACCTGCTGAGTGCTCCTCTTCTTTCCTTTGAGGTTCTTGGTGGATAAGGTTTCAGGGGTGTTATGGTTAATTGGACATTTTACACATACAAAACCAATAAAATTCCCCCGTTATAGTTAGTTGTACTAACAATAACTCACGCGCCCGCAATCCACTGCTGATGATGTCACATATTACATCATTCATGACATGATCAGTGACATCACTGATGACATCACTGATGACATCATCCAGTGAATGTGGTTTGGTTCGATATTTAAATAAGTATTATATATATATATATATATATATATATATATATATATATAGCAATCTGCCTTGAAGACTGAATTGATGTATAGGTGTCTGAATGGAGAATTTAGTAGCAGAGTGAATGACTATCTAAGTGATTAATTTATAGTGTCTCACTAAATAAATAAGATACTGTTTAAAATGTGTGAATAACTATATCACTTTATATCTTGATGTGTAAAGTACTACATAACTTGCTTACTAGCTATGTGAAAGTGTATATTAATAATTAATTAGTTAAGTGAGTATTTGTATGTAATAGTGAATGAATGTGTGTGTGGTTGGGTGGGAGATGTGTGACTGGCCAAAGATGTGTAAATAATTGATCTAGGAGGTATATGAGGTAAAGACTGTATGTGGAGACAGTTTTTTGGGTGAGTGAATCTCTTTATCGGTGTGATGATGAGTACATATATTTCTCAATAATACATGTCCAACAAACTAGAAATAGAAACGGCAGTGTTTGTGACAGTTGTTGTATATAAATAAGTATACATAAGACTTAGTGATTGTATGAGTGTCGTATGGATAACTATATACTTATTATAGTGATTTTATAACACACTAAGTATGAGTTACTATCTACATGAATAAATACAGTGGTCTTTGTGTAAGTGTGTACCTTAGTAAATATAAGTATGATCAATTGTTTGTATAAGTGAGTAGGATAACTGCACGACTGGATATGATGTAAGCTGGTGTGTAATGTTGATGTAGGTGTATAAGTATATTTAATAGTGTTGTATTGGTCTTTGTTACCATGTATGAGTGAATCTATAGGTAAGTGTTTAGATGTATCTGTAGATCTAGGAATCACTAAGTGGCTTTTTAGAAACTTGTATTAGTGTGTCAATGTTTTAAAGTATGGTACTTCATATTTTATTATGAGTGTTAAAAAGTTATACTAGTGAATGATAAAATGTATCAGATTGTCACATGGATGATCTCATCAGTGATGTCATTTGAGATGTCATCAGTGATGTCATCAGTGATGTCACTGACCATGTCATGAATAATGTAATACGTGAAATCATCAGTAGTGGATTGCGGGCGCGTGAGTTATATAACAGGCGAATTTCAATGGTTTTGTACGAGTATGATGTCCCCTGAAACCTTTGTTTTTTTCAGTGAATTTCTTAGGTTTTTTAAATGCTAATTCCTAACTATAACATGTCTGAAAGCTATGCTTTTTTCAGTGAATTTCAAAGGTTTTTTAGATGATAATTCCTATCTATAACATGTCTGAAAACTATGGGCCAGATGTAGGTAATTTTATTTTACCACTTCTTAAATACCGAATCATACCGATTCGGTATTTAAGAAGTGGTAAAATAGATGGGGGGAGATGTAGGTATTTCTGAATCGGTAAATACCGAATCGTTAAGATTCGTTATTTACCGATTCTTTAAATACCGAATCGGTAATTCCCATTGATTCCTATGGGCATTGAAGCCCATAGGAATCAATGGGCATTACCGAATCGGTATTTACAGATTCGGTAAATACCGATTACAGCAAGGGTGCAGGGGGTGTCACTTTGACACCCTCTAGCACCCCAAATACAGGCATGTGTGCCATGTGGCACACAGACATGCCCTAAGGGCATGTCTGTGTGCCACATGGCACAGGTGTGCATGCACACATGTGCATGCACACCTGGATTCGGTATTTTACCACCCAATTGGATTGGGTGGTAAAATACTGAATCTTAAAGCCCTGTGGCACTCTGACATGTGCTACCTACATATGCTTTTACAGACTCGGTATTTTTACCGAGTCTGTATTTACCGATTCGGTAATTTTACCGAATCTGTAAAATACAGATTCGGTAAAATACCGATTCTGTAAAGCATGCTCCTACATCTCAAAATCCAATTACCGGTCGGTAACGGCCGAATTCGGCCGTTACCGACCTGTAATTGGCCACCTACATCTGGCCCTATGTTTTTTTCAGTGAATTTTAAAGATTTTGGGCCAGTTGTAGGTAATTTTAATTTACCACCTCTTTAATACTGAATCATACCGAATCGGTATTTAAGAGGTGGTAAATATGAAGGGGGGAGATGTAGGACAATCCAGATGTTTTTTTTCCGAATCGGTAAAATTCGGTATTTACCGATTCGGTAAATACCGACCGGTAATGCCCATTCATTCCTATGGGCTTTGAAGCCCCTAGGATTGAATGGGCATTACCGATTCGGTATTTACCGAATCGGTAAATACCGAGTTTCACAAGGGTGCAGGGGGTGTCACTTTGACACCCTCTGCCCCCCCCAAAACAGGATCGGGTGCCATGTGGCAGGCATACATGCCCCAAGGGCAGGTCTGCCTGTCACATGGCAGAGCTGTGCATGCACACATGTGCATGCACACCGGAATCGGTATTTTACCATCAAATTGGATTTGATGGTAAAATACCGAATCGGTAAGGCTTGTGGGACTCAGAAGAGTCCCACCTACATCTCAAATGTACCGAATCGGTAAAAATACCGATTCGGTAATTTACAGAATCGGTAAATTTACCGATCAGTAAATTTACCGATTCTGTAAGAATATGCCCCCTACATCTCAAAATCCATTTACCGGTCGGTAACGGCCGAAATCGGCCGTTACCGACCGGTAAAAGCCTACCTACATCTGGGCCTTGGTAAATGAACATTTTTGAATATATTTATTCTTATATTTATTTTAGATACTGACTTACTATTTTTTTTAAACTATTTATTTTTAGATATTTTATTTTGTAAATTACATTACACTGTGTGGCCACCCTTCCTTTTACTTTTTTTGGGCCCTGGAGACCCCATCCCCTAGGGCCTGACCCGCAAATCTAAATATATTCTTTTTTTTATAGGAAGGGTATTCCTACAGAAGGAAATACAAGTTACTTGTAAGTATGCTTAGAACTACTTTTCAGGGTCAGTGCTGGGCTAAAAGATGCAGCACTGAGTTCTCTCCTGAAAACAGGTGAGTAAATTGGAATTCGTAGTTGATTTTAGGTGAATATTTTAAAGTTCCGAAACTACGATCTTAGAAGAATTTCCAAGTGAAACCAGTCAATGTTAGCCTTTGAAAGGAAATTCACTTAGCAGGTAAATAGTGTTATCGTTACCTCTTCTTACTCAATGGTGCATCCAGCATCCAGCACTGCTGCATCTCCTCTAAACAGTTGAAAGAATAAAAATTACCAAAGACGGGCGGAAGCCCACGTCTCTTTTTTTGTTTGCCCTATTATAATGCGGCGGCGATCGCCTTGTAAACTTGGGTATAGGGTTATGTGTTCTGCCCTATTATGATGCAGCAGCGATCGCCTTGAAACCCAGGGTCCAGGGTTATGTGTTCTGCCCTATTATAATGCGGCAGTGATCGCCTTGAAACCCTGTGTTAGACCTGTCAGCCCTTTGGGTGGTCCCTCCTTTTATTTATTTATTTTTTGTCCCCTTTTTGTCCCTCAATCCTTTCATTTTAAAATGTCCATTGGAATTTTTAGGTGGTGACCTGGGGGTTAGGTGCTCCTTGACCCCATGGTCCCTCATAGGCCTAGAAATCCCTCCGGTTCTGAGGGCAGAGTTAGTCACACAAAATGGTGGCCAATAACTGCCATAACTGACACTTCAGGGACAGGGGCCCATAGGGTAACACTGGGAGACTCTAGAACCTTCCAGCTGGTTCTAGTGACCTAAGGCTAGCCTATAAAAGGCCAGGGTCAGGGCAGCCATTTTGAGTAGTGACCAGAGCGTGTTGTGGAACCTGGTCGCAGGAGGAGTGAGGCAAAGTTGTAAGGAGAGAAGCGCATTAAGCGAAGGAAGATCGTTCCTTGGATCGGCTGCCTACTTGAATGACGTCTTCCTCTGGCTACTTGACCCAGCCCTTCTAACGTGGAGTTGCTCCAGACTATCTGCGTGTGCCCAGCGCAGCTAAATACAATCTAAGTGTGCAGTGGGAGAGCGAAGAGCGGGAGTTCCCGAAGTCGAAGAGTCACTCACTGTGTGGAAGAACCTGAAGTAAAGTCCACATTTGTAAAGCGCACAATCACCCGTAAGGGTCTCTAGGCGCTGGGGGCCGTCGGGAAGATTAAGCGAGCTATTGCCCAGCACTGTGCGAGGTTCCCAGGCGTCCGCTGTAGCCCCCGACTGCGCAGAAGAGTGCCAGCTGGGTGGTGCCCCCCTCCGAAGTGGCTGAGAAGAAAGCCAGGCAGGCTCTGTGGTCAAGCATCGGAGGCGGAAGAGCCTCGTGGCGGCTGCGGAGGAGACGGCCAAGGCGGGGCCGGCCGGCTGTGTTGCCGGAACTGAGGAGGCGCTGTGAGTGGCGTGACGTCGTGACAGGAGGTAGAGCGAAGGCGAAGCCGAGGGGGAAGAAGTCAGCCGCGACCTCGGAAGAGGCCGTCCGACAGTGGAGAAGGCGAAGAGAAGGCGGAGCCTGCGGCGGAAGAAGCCAATGAGAGAATAATTCCCGAAGCGTGGTAAAGAGCGTTGTGGAACGCCGGGTTCCCCCTTCCTTCTTCGAACCAGAGCGAGAACAACGCGGTACCAGCGCGGTGAGCCCGCGTCTCAGGAACCAAGCGGGGGCAGACCTCTGACATCGGAGCCTTCCCCGGTTCGGGGAACAGCACGGGCCCAGTTGCAGGGCAATCGAACAGGACCTCTCATCTAAAGTAAGGAGGGTCATCGGTGGGGCGGGACAAGGAAGTCAAATCCAGAACTCGGCCCTCACCGATCGACTCGCATCATCCTCAGTGTCTAGCGGCTGTATGTTTAACACCTCCTGAGTGTCGCTAAGCTGAGGGAGGTTCTCCCGAGAGACTGAGGGAACCTGTATTATTCACAGAAACTGTCCCAGGCAGGGAATTGGGGCTACTTAAGGAACCTATAAGGTGGTGAGCAGAGTGGGGAAAAAGGAATTCAGGTGCCCTCCCTTAACTAAAGTGGGAAGGGGGTTTAGAGTGTTACGGAGCTATTCATTCCCAAAAAGAGTGCCCGATAGGCGTTTACTTGATTGTGGAACAAGACAGAGTATCTTTTGCTGTACAATCCAAAGAGGAATCTCTGTCAGGGTTTCATTGAAGGGAATGAGACTGTTGCTATTATGAGCCCCATGCATTAGATGATTTCTCTGCTTGTTGTAATGCAGATATTCCTGTTCTTCTAAGCTAAGTTGCTGAAGAGAAAGCGGGATTTAATTGACAAAGGTGGTATCCTGCTGAGAATAACAACCCTGAGATTCTAAAAGTAAGGAAATGGTGTATATGTACTGTTGAGCTGATTCCCTTTTATCCATTCTACAAAGTGTAATTATTTGACTCTCTATGTATTGGAATGCTACATGCTAAAGATCAGAGAACTTATTTTTATAAAGCAGCTCGTATTTTTCTAAGACTGGTGTAGTGTCTTTCTTTTCTAGTGGATGGAAGTTATGTTACTGAAGGGCGTGACGCAAACTTAACACATGTGCCTGTGGGATAGGCCTTCCTACTCTGTGCCAAGCTACCCTATGTAGACTGGTAACCCCAGGTCCAACATATTTGGTGTCCAACAGTGGGATGATAACTGTGTTTGCGTCCACTCTAAAGTAACAAAGTGTACTCCACAGGCCTACACCTGGAGTTTTCTCCTGGCGGACTCCCTAATTGTATTTTTGTTTTTTTCTAAATGTACTCCTGGTGGTGGGTGGAGATAGCTTCAATATACCCTCTCAACCAATTCCTTTCAAGTGGCTGTCCCGAACTCTCATTGGCAAAATGGAATTTGCTCTGGAAGAGTTAGAGACCTATACTGTGGCTAAACTCCGGGAGTTTTGTCAAAATATGGGAGTATTCTTTAAGCGTGGTGCTAAGAAGGGGGAACTTCAGACCAGCTTGAGGGCGTGGGTGGCAGCACACCAAGAGGGGAAGGAGGAGGAAGAGGAGACAGACCGGGACACTGTCATCGGGGTAGATGGATTGTTCCAACCTGAAGTAGGGAACCTATTAACGGGTCCTAGGACACTTTCAAGGGAGGGCAGCAGTGTCTCTGGAAGAAGCTTAACCGAAGCTGAATTAGCTGACCGGAGGGAGAAAAGACAGCTAAAATGGGAGTTAGCCCGGTTAGAAAAGGAGAGGGAGGAGCAGAGGATGGCTCATGAGTTGAAACTCAGAGAGTTAGATCTCAAGGCCCTGCAAGTAGGGACTTCCAATTCGCCAAATGGTGGCAGCGAATCCAAGGATTTGACCAGGGAACCCAGACCCTATTTACCAAAGGACGTAGTCGCCAGCTACAGTACAGGGGATGACATCGCCAAGTGGCTGGCCCTCTATGAGGTCTCCTTAAGAGCCCATGGGATACTGGAAAAACACTGGGGGGTGGCTTGTACAAATACATGCCTCCTGCAGGAAGGGATACACTTTTGGCCCTAGAGCAGGGAGAGCAGACCCACTACCCCACCATGAAAGTGGCGCTGATCAAGAAGTTTGGACTGACCCCAGAGAAGTATCGGCAGAAGTTCAGGGGTAGTCACAAATTAGGCACACAGAATTGGGTGGATTTCTTGGACTACGCAAAGAAGGCATTAGAGGGTTGGGTACAAGGCAGCGAGGTGAGGGACTATGAGGGGTTGTATGACCTTATTCTCAAGGAGCACCTACTCGAGAAATGCTTTCCCGAGCTGCGTCAACACCTGGTGGACAGCAAGCTGACCAACCCCCGGAAGCTTGCTGAGGAGGCGGACATTTGGGCAAGTACCCGGGTGACCTCAAAGGGGACTGGAGGGGATTTCCAAAGGACCGGACAGGGCGCCCCCAGAAGAAAGAGGGGGAGATAAAAAGAGGGAGTTCCCAAAAGGCCCCCAAAACAGTTTCCAGGGAAAGGGAACAGGATTCACCCCTAAGGCTAACCCGCCCAGAAACCCTCATCCTGGCCAAAGCCAGCAGCCAAGGGTTGTCCATTGCTTTGAGTGTGGTGGTGTTGGAAATTGTAAGGGAGATGTCAAGTGCCCAAAGAGACCACCCCCTCCCACTGGAGGAAAAACCCCGGGAGTAACTAGTGTAGTGCTCGGGGAGGAGTTGCCCTTAAATAAGGGGGGTGAGTGGGCGGGTGTCACCTTAGTGTCCCTGGGAGATCGGGAGATGGTTCCTAGGATCCAGGTGCCCTCAAATACTGTAAAGTATGTGCAGTGGGTCACCATCAATGGCCAAAGAGGGGAGGCTCTGAGAGACACAGGAGCCAGTATGACTATGGTAAGGAGTCGACTGGTGTCTCGAGAGCAGGTGATTCCACATGTACTCCACCCCGCCGCGATGGCTGACGGCAGATTGGGCCACTACCCTGTGGCCGAGGTTCCCTTTGAGTGGGAAGGGGTTGCAGGTTCCCTTCGAGTTGCCGTAAGCCCTGCCGTGCCTGTCAATTGTCTGTTGGGTAATGACATAGAGCACAATGCGTAGAAGGAGGTGGAATACCGGACTCATTCGGAGATGCTGGGTACACCTGACTGGGCCTGTGCTAGCACAAGGTCCGCGACTACCCAGAGGGGGAGTTCGCCTGGGCTGGATCCTGGAACAATGGCTCAGCCCGCTGCTAAAAAGGGAAAGAACCGAGGACAGGAGAAGCCTGCTTCGACTTCCATGCCCCATGAGACAGATCGGCCACCTGCGGTGGTGGACCGGGAGTCCATGGAGGGGGAAGTAGTCTCCCTGGAGGACTTACCTATCCCTGCTGAGTGGCATGTGGAAGGAGGGCCTACCAGGAAGGAGTTTTGTAAGGGCCAGAAGGAGTGCCCTACCCTTGAGGGACTGAGGCGACAGGCCGAAGCCCAGGCAGCAGGGAACGTTGCTGGGAACTACCATATTTACTGGGAGGACGGACTCCTCTACAGTGAACCTAAGGCACCTTTACCCGGTTCATCACGGGCCTTGGTAGTCTCTCAACGTCACCGAGCCTTTCTTTTGGAACTGGCTCATGAAATTCCCTTGGCAGGACACTTAGGACAGGATAAGACCTTTGCCCGGCTCGTCCCCCACTTTTACTGGCCTCAGATGAAAGTGGCATCCGACACATACTGTCAGACATGTGTATCCTGCCAAGCCAGTGGGAAAACAGGGGTGAAGCTAAAAGCTCCCCTGGAACCACTTCCTGTCGTTAGCACCCCCTTTGAAAGGGTGGGCATCGACGTTGTGGGGCCATTGGATCCACCAATTACAGCTGGTCGCAGGCTTATCCTGGTACTGGTGGATCACGCCACACGGTACCCAGAGGCAATTCCTGTAGTGGCTAGGGCCCTGATGAGGATCTTTACCCGAGTGGGTTTCCCCAAGGAGGTTGTGTCCGACAGGGGGACGAACTTCATGTCAGCATACATGCGGGCTATGTGGAAGGAGTGTGGAGTTGCCTACCGGTTTACCACTTCTTATCACCCACAGACCAATGGTCTGGTGGAAAGGTTCAACAAGACCTTGAAAGGCATGATAAGAAGTCTGCCTGAGAGCCTGCGGAGGAAATGGGACGTCCTCCTACCCTGTTTGCTGTTTTCCTATAGGGAAGTTCCACAGAAGGGAGTGGGCTTCAGCCCCTTCGAGCTTCTGTATGGGCACCCTGTGCGTGGACCTCTCAGCCTGGTGAAAGACGGATGGGAAAAGTCTCCCAGGAAGCTTCCCCAGGATGTGGTGAGCTACATGCTGGCTTTCCGGAGCCAAATGGCTAAGTTGTGGAAACAAGCTTCTGACAACTTGGAAGCCAGCCAAGCAGTGATGAAAGAGAGATATGACCACAACGCTCACCCTGTGGAGTTGGAGCCTGGCCAGAAAGTGTGGGTGATGGAAACTGGAGAGCTAAGTGCCCTTCAGGATTGCTGGACAGGCCCCTTTGAGGTGGTGGAGAAGAAGGGTAAGGCCACCTACCTGGTGGATCTCAAAACCCCTCGACAGCCCTTACGGGTGCTGCATGCCAATCGCCTCAAACCCCACCATGAGAGGCCCGAGCTCATCTTGATGATGGTGACTGATGGAGCGGAGGAAGTGGAAAGCGAGCCTCTCCCTGATCTCTTTTCGTCTCAGGAAAAGGATGGGTCGGTGGAGGGAGTGAATCTCTCCCCATCCCTAACTCCTGAGCAGCGAGAGGACTGCCACCAGGTCTTGGAGCAGTACTCCTCGTTGTTCTCCCTTGTCCCGGGAAGGACCCACCTGTGTACCCATGATGTGGACACAGGAGACAGCCCACCAGTGAAGTCTAAGACCTACCGGCTGTCAGACAAGGTGAAGGCCAGCATCCACAGTGAGGTTTCCAAGATGCTGGGGCTAGGAGTCATTGAACCTTCTAGTAGCCCCTGGTCCATTCCGGTGGTTCCGGTACCAAAAGCTGCCCCACCGGCCACCACTCCAGAACTAAGGTTCTGCGTGGATTACCAGGGACTGAATTCAGTGACTAAGACTGATGCACATCCGATCCCTAGGGCGGATGAACTTATTGACCGGTTGGGAGCTGACCAATACCTGAGTACCTTTGACCTAACTTCAGGGTACTGGCAGATCTCCCTTACAGATGGAGCAAAGGAAAGGTCAGCCTTCTCCTCGCCTGAGGGCCACTACCAGTTCTGTGTGATGCCCTTTGGGCTCAAGAACGCCCCTGCCACTTTTCAGCGGCTGGTGAACCAGGTCCTCTCTGGAATGGAGGCTTTCTCCGCTGCTTATCTGGATGACATAGCTGTCTTCAGCAGTAGTTGGGAGGACCATTTGTGTCACTTACAAGCTGTTCTCCTGGCCCTGAGAAAAGCTTGCTTGACAATCAAAGCCAGTAAATGTCAGATCGGGCAGGGGTCGGTGGTGTACCTAGGCCACTTGGTGGGCAGGGGAGCAGTGCAGCCCCTCCAGGCAAAGATTGAGGCAATCATGGCCTGGGAGCCCCCCAAGACCCAAACTGAGGTCCGAGCTTTCCTGGGCCTCACAGGTAACTACCGTCGCTTTGTGAAGGGGTATGGCACTATTGTGGTGCCCCTCACTGAGCTCACATCCAAGAAACAACCTCGATGAGTAGTCTGGACGGAGGCTTGTCAGCAAGCCTTTGAGAAGTTGAAACAGGCAATGTGTGCAGCACCAGTCCTGAGGGCCCCAGATTTCTCCAAGGAGTTCATTGTCCAGACAGACGCATCAGAGCATGGCATTGGGGCAGTGTTACTGCAACTCAATGAAGAGGGTCTTGATCAACCTGTTGTCTTCTTGTCTAGGAGACTACTTCCCAGGGAACAGAAGTGGAGTGCAATTGAGCGGAAAGCTTTTGCAGTGGTATGGGCTCTGAAGAAATTGTGGCCATACCTGTTTGGCTCGCACTTCCTGGTTCAGACTGACCATCGACCCCTTCGTTGGCTGATGCAAATGAAGGGAGAAAATCCCAAGTTGTTGAGATGGTCCATCTCCCTACAGGGAATGGACTTCCGGGTGGAACATCGGCCTGGAGTGGACCACGCCAATGCAGACGGTCTCTCTAGGTATTTCCGCCTTAGTGCTGAGGACTCCCAAGGGGTTGGGTAGCTCTCCCCACTTTCAGCTGGGGGGGACGCGTGTTAGACCCGTCAGCCCTTTGGGTGGTCCCTCCTTTTATTTATTTATTTGTTGTCCCCTTTTTGCCCCTCAATCCTTTCATTTTAAAATGTCCACTGGAATTTTTAGGTGGTGACGTGGGGGTTAGGTGCTCCTTGACCCCATGGTCCCTCATAGGCCTAGAAATCCCTCCGGTTCTGAGGGCAGAGTAAGTCACACAAAATGGTGGCCAATAACTGCCATAACTGACACTTCAGGGACAGGGGCCCATAGGGTAACACAGGGAGAGTCTAGAACCTTCCAGCTGGTTCTAGTGACCTAAGGCTAGCCTATAAAAGGCCAGGGTCAGGGCAGCCATTTTGAGTAGTGACCAGAGCGTGTTGTGGAACCTGGTCGCAGGAGGAGCGAGGCAAAGTTGTGAGGAGAGAAGCGCATTAAGCTAAGGAAGATCGTTCCTTGGATCGGCTGCCTACTTGAATGACGTCTTCCTCTGGCTACTTGACCCAGCCCTTCTAACGTGGAGTTGCTCCAGACTATCTGCGTGTGCCCAGCGCAGCTAAATAAATTTAAGTGTGCAGTGGGAGAGCGAAGAGCGGGAGTTCCCGAGGTCGAAGAGTCACTCACTGTGTGGAAGAACCTGAAGTAAAGTCCACATTTGTAAAGCGCACAATCACCCGTAAGGGTCTCTAGGCGCTGGGGGCCGTCGGGAAGATTAAGCGAGCTATTGCCCAGCACTGTGCGAGGTTCCCAGGCGTCCGCTGTAGACCCCGACTGCGCAGAAGAGTGCCAGCTGGGTGGTGCCCCCCTCCGAAGTGGCTGAGAAGAAAGCCAGGCAGGCTCTGTGGTCAAGCATCGGAGGCGGAAGAGCCTCGTGGCGGCTGCGGAGGAGATGGCCAAGGCGGGGCCGGCCGGCTGTGTTGCCGGAACTGAGGAGGCGCTGTGAGTGGCGTGACGTCGTGACAGGAGGCAGAGCGAAGGCGAAGCCGAGGGGGAAGAAGTCAGCCGCGATCTCGGAAGAGGCCGTCTGACAGTGGAGAAGGCGGAGAGAAGGCGGAGCCTGCGGCAGAAGGAGCCAAGGAGAGAATAATTCCCGAAGCGTGGTAAAGAGCGTTGTGAAACGCCGGGTTCCCCCTTCCTTCTTCGAAACAGAGCGAGAACAACGCGGTACCAGCGCGGTGAGCCCGAGTCTCAGGAACCAAGTGGGGGCAGACCTCTGACATCGGAGCCTTCCCCGGTTCGGGGAACAGCACGGGCCCAGTTGCAGGGCAATCGACCAGGACCTCTCATCTAAAGTAAGGAGGGTCATCGGTGGGGCGGGACAAGGAAATCAAATCCAGAACTCGGCCCTCACCGATCGACTCGCATCATCCTCGGTGCCTAGCGGCTGTATGTTTAACACCTCCTGAGTGTCGCTAAGCTGAGGGAGATTCTCCCGAGAGACTGAGGGAACCTGTATTATTCACAGAAACTGTCCCAGGCAGGGAATTGGGGCTACTTAAGGAACCTATAAGGTGGTGAGCAGAGTGGGGAAAAAGGAATTCAGGTGCCCTCCCTTAACTAAAGTGGGAAGGGGTTCAGAGTGTTCCGGAGCTATTCATTCCCAAAAAGAGTGCCCGATAGGCGTTTACTTGATTGTGGAACAAGACAGAGTATCTTTTGCTGTACAATCCAAAGAGGAATCTCTGTCAGGGTTTCATTGAAGGGAATGAGACTGTTGCTATCATGAGCCTCATGCATTAGATGATTTCTCTGCTTGTTGTAATGCAGATATTCCTGTTCTTCTAAGCTAAGTTGCTGAAGAGAAAGCGGGGTTTAATTGACAAAGGTGGTATCCTGCTGAGAATAACAACCCTGAGATTCTAAAAGTAAGGAAATGGTGTATATGTACTGTTGAGCTGATTCCCTTTTATCCATTCTACAAAGTGTAATTATTTGACTCTCTATGTATTGGAATGATACATGCTAAAGATCAGAGAACTTATTTTTATAAAGCAGCTCGTATTTTTCTAAGACTGGTGTAGTGTTTTTTTTTTTCTAGTGGATGGAAGTTATGTTACTGAAGAGTGTGACGCAAACTTAACACATGTGCTTGTGGGATAGGCCTTCCTACTCTGTGCCAAGCTACCCTATGTAGACTGGTAACCCCAGGTCCAACACCCTGGGTCTAGGAATATGTGTTCAGCCCTATTATGATGCTGTCGCTGTTGCCTTGAAACCCTGGGTCTAGGGATATGTCTTCCGCCCTATTATGATGCTGCGGCGATCACCTTGATGCTATGGGTCTAGGGTTATGTGTTCTGCCCTATTATGATGCGACAGTGATCGGCCTGAAACCCAGGGTCTAGGGTTATGTGTTCCGCCCTATTATGATGTGGAGGTGATCGCCTACAAGCCCAGGGTCTAGAGTTACATGTTTCGCCCTATTATGATGCGGCGGCGATCGCCTGGAAAACCAAGGTCTAGGGTATTGTGTTCTGCTCTAATATGATGCAGCGGTGATCGCCTTGAAACCATAGGTCTTGGAATATGTGTTCAGCCCTATTATGATGCTGTGGTGATCGCCTTGAAACCCTGGGTCTAGGGATATGTCTTCCACCCTATTATGATGCTGCGGCGATCGCTTTAAAGCCCTGGGTCTAGGGTTATGTGTTCTGCCCTATTATGATGCGGCAGTGATCGCCCTGAGACCCAGGATCTAGGGTTATGTGTTCCGCCCTATTATGATGCGACAGCGATCGCCTTGACACCCAGGGTCTAGAGTTACATGTTCCGCCCTATTATGATGCGGCGGCGATCGCCTGGAAACCCAAGGTCTAGGGTATTGTGTTCTGCCCTATTATGATGCGGCGGTGATCGCCTTGAAACCATGAGTCTTGGAATATGTGTTCAGCCCTATTTTGATGCTGTGGTGATCGCCTTGAAACCCTGGATCTAGGGATATGTCTTTCGCCCTATTATGTTGCTGCGGCGATCGCTTTAAAGCCCTGGGTCTAGGGTTATGTGTTCTGCCCTATTATGATGCGGCAGTGATCGCCCTGAGACCCAGGGTCTAGAGTTAGATGTTCCGCCCTATTATGATGCGACGGCGATCGCCTGGAAACCCAAGGTCTAGGGTATTGTGTTCCGCCCTATTATGATGCGGCGGTGATAGCCTACAAGCCCAGGGTCTAGAGTTACATGTTTCGCCCTATTATGATGCGGCGGCGATCGCCTGGAAACCCAAGGTCTAGGTTATTGTGTTCTGCTCTAATATGATGCAGCGGTGATTGCCTTGAAACCATAGGTCTTGGAATGTGTGTTCAGCCCTATTATGATGCTGTGGTGATCGCCTTGAAACCCTGGGTCTAGGGATATGTCTTCCGCCCTATTATGATGCTGCGGCGATCGCTTTAAAGCCCTGTGTCTAGGGTTATGTGTTCCGCCCTATTATGATGTGGCAGCGATCGCCTTGACATCCAGGGTCTAGAGTTACATGTTCCGCCCTATTATGATGCGGCGGCGATCGCCTGGAAACCCAAGGTCTAGGGTATTGTGTTCTGCTCTAATATGATGCAGCGGTGATCGCCTTGAAACCATAGGTCTTGGAATATGTGTTCAGCCCTATTATGATGCTGTGGTGATCGCCTTGAAACTCTGGGTCTAGGGATATGTCTTCCACCCTATTATGATGCTGCGGCGATCGCTTTAAAGCCCTGGGTCTAGGGTTATGTGCTCTGCCCTATTATGATGCGGCAGTGATCGCCCTGAGACCCAGGGTCTAGGGTTATGTGTTCCGCCCTATTATGATGCGGCAGCGATCGCCTTGACACCCAGGGTCTAGAGTTACATGTTCCGCCCTATTATGATGCGGCGGCGATCGCCTGGAAACCCAAGGTCTAGGGTATTGTGTTCCGCCCTATTATGATGCGGCGGTGATCGCCTACAAGCCCAGGGTCTAGAGTTACATGTTTCGCCCTATTATGATGCGGCGGCGATCGCCTGGAAACCCAAGGTCTAGGATATTGTGTTCTGCTCTAATATGATGCAGCGGTGATCGCCTTGAAACCCTGGGTCTAGGGTCATGTCTTCCGCTCTATTATGATGCTGCGGCGATCATCTAGGGTTATGTGTTCCGCCCTATTATGATGTGACGGTGATCGCCCTGAAACTCAGGGTCTAGGGTTATGTGTTCCACCCTATTATGATGCGGCGGCAATCGCCTTGAAACCCAGGGTCTCGAGTTATGTGTACCGCCCCAGTATAATGCGGCGGCGATCGCCTTGAAACCCAGGGTCTAGAGTTTTGTGTTCCGCCCTAGTATGATGCGGCGGCAATCGCCTGGAAACCTTCGGTCTAGGGTTATTTGTTCTGCCCTATTATGATGCGGCGGCGATCGCCTAGAAACCCAGGGTCTAGGGTTATGTGTTCTGCCCTATTATGATGCGGCAGTGATCACCTAGACACCCTGGGTCTGTGAATATGTGTTCAGCCCTATTATGATGCTGTGGTGATTGCCTTGAAACCCTGGGTCTAGGGATATGTCTTCCGCCCTATTATGATGCTGCGGCGTTCGCGATTAAACCCAAGGTCTAGGGTTATGTGTTCTGCCCTATTATGATGCGGCGGTGATCGCCCTGAAACCCAGGGTCTAGAGTTTTGTGTTCTGCCCTATTATGATGCGGCGGCAATCGCCTGGAAACCTTCGGTCTAGGGTTATTTGTTCTGCCCTATTATGATGCGGCGGCGATCGCCTGGAGACCCAGGGTCTAGGGTTATGTGTTCCGCCCTATTATGATGCGGGGGTGATTGCCTTGAAACCTTGGGTCTAGGAATATTTGTCCAGCCCTATTATGATGCTGTGGTGATTGCCTTGAAACCCTTGGGTCTAGGAATATGTCTTCCACCCGATTATGATGCTGCAGCGGTCACCTTGAAGCCCTGGGTCTAGGGTTATGTATTCTGCCCTATTATGATGCGACAGTGATCGCCCTGTAACGCAGGGTCTAGGGTTATGTGTTCCGCCCTATTATGATGCGGCGGCGATCGCCTTGAAACTGAGGGTCTAGGAATATGTGTTCAGCTCTATTATGATGCTGTGGTGATTGCCTTGAAACCCTGGGTCTAGGGATATGTCTTCCGCCCTATAATGATGCTGCGGTGATCACCTTGATGCCATGGGTCTAGGGTTATGTGTTCTGCCCTATTATGATGCGACAGTGATCGCCCTGAAACCCAGGGTCTATGCTTTTGTGTTCCGCCCTATTATGATGCAGCGGCGATCGCCTTGAAGCCCAGGGTCTAGAGTTACATGTTCCGCCCTATTATGATGTGGCGGCAATCGCCTGGAAACCCAAGGTCTAGGGTATGGTGTTCTGCCCTATTATGATGCGGCGGTGATCGCCTTGAAACCATGGGTCTTGGAATATGTGTTCAGGCCTATTATGATGCTGTGGTGATCGCCTTGAAACCCTGGGTCTAGGGATATGTCTTCCGCCTTATTATGATGCTGCGGCGATCGCTTTTAAGCCCAGGGTCTAGGGTTATGTGTTCTGCCCTATTATGATGCGGCGGCGATCGCCTGGAGACCCAGGGTCTAGGGTTATGTGTTCTGCCCTATTATGATGCGGGGGTGATTGCCTTGAAACCTTGGGTCTAGGAATATTTGTTCAGCCCTATTATGATGCTGTGGTGATTGCCTTGAAACCCTTGGGTCTAGGAATATGTCTACCACCCGATTATGATGCTGCAGCGGTCACCTTGAAGCCCTGGGTCTAGGGTTATGTATTCTGCCCTATTATGATGCGACAGTGATCGCCCTGTAACCCAGGGTCTAGGGTTATGTGTTCCGCCCTATTATGATGTGGCGGCGATCGCCTTGAAACTGAGGGTCTAGAGTTATTTGTTCCGCCCTAGTATGATGCGGCGGTGATCGCCTTGAAACCTTGGGTCTAGGAATATGTGTTCAGCTCTATTATGATGCTGTGGTGATTGCCTTGAAACCCTGGGTCTAGGGATATGTCTTCCGCCCTATAATGATGCTGCGGTGATCACCTTGATGCCATGGGTCTAGGGTTATGTGTTCTGCCCTATTATGATGCGACAGTGATCGCCCTGAAACCCAGGGTCTATGCTTTTGTGTTCCGCCCTATTATGATGCAGCGGCGATCGCCTTGAAGCCCAGGGTCTAGAGTTACATGTTCCGCCCTATTATGATGTGGCGGCAATCGCCTGGAAACCCAAGGTCTAGGGTATGGTGTTCTGCCCTATTATGATGCGGCGGTGATCGCCTTGAAACCATGGGTCTTGGAATATGTGTTCAGGCCTATTATGATGCTGTGGTGATCGCCTTGAAACCCTGGGTCTAGGGATATGTCTTCCGCCTTATTATGATGCTGCGGCGATCGCTTTTAAGCCCTGGGTCTAGGGTTATGTGTTCTGCCCTATTATGATGCGGCGGTGATCGTCTTGACACCCAGGGTCTAGAGTTACATGTTCCACCCTATTATGATGCGGCGGTGGTCGCCTGGAAACCCAAGGCCAAGGGTATTGTGTTCTGTTCTATATGATGCGGCGGTGATCGCCTTGAAACCATGGGTCTTGGAATATGTGTTCAGCCCTATTATGATGCTGTGTTGGTGATCGCCTTGAAACCCTGGGTCTAGGGATATGTATTCGGCACTATTATGATGCTGCGCGATTGCTTTAAAGCTCCGGGTCTAGGGTTATGTGTTCTGCCCTATTATGATACGGCGGTGATAGCCCTGAGACCCTGGGTCTAGGGTTATGTGTTCCGCCCTATTATGATGCGGCGATCGCCTTGACATCCAGGGTCTAGGGTTACGTGTTCCGCCCTATTATGATACTTCGGTGATCGCCTTGAAACCCTGGGTCTAGGGATATGTATTCCGCCCTATTATGATGCTGCGGCGATCGCTTTAAAGCTCTGGGTCTAGGGTTATGTGTTCTGCCCTATTATGATGCGGCGGTGATCGCCCTGAAACCCAGGGTCT
This sequence comes from Lissotriton helveticus, assembly GCF_964261635.1. Taxonomy (NCBI): domain Eukaryota; kingdom Metazoa; phylum Chordata; class Amphibia; order Caudata; family Salamandridae; genus Lissotriton; species Lissotriton helveticus. Next base: position 433,656,880 of record NC_136062.1, read on the forward strand.
AGAGTTTTGTGTTCTGCCCTATTATGATGCGGCGGCAATCGCCTGGAAACCTTCGGTCTAGGGTTATTTGTTCTGCCCTATTATGATGCGGCGGCGATCGCCTGGAGACCCAGGGTCTAGGGTTATGTGTTCTGCCCTATTATGATGCGGTGGGGATTGCCTTGAAACCTTGGGTCTAGGAATATTTGTCCAGCCCTATTATGATGCTGTGGTGATTGCCTTGAAACCCTTGGGTCTAGGAATATGTCTTCCACCCGATTATGATGCTGCAGCGATCACCTTGAAGCCCTGGGTCTAGGGTTTTGTGTTCTGCCCTATTATGATGCGACTGTGATCGCCCTGTAACCCAGGGTCAAGGGTTATGTTTTCCGCTCTATTATGATGCGGCGGCGATCGCCTTGTAACCGAGGGTCTAGAGTTATTTGTTCCGCCCTAGTAGATGCGGCGGTGATCGCCTTGAAACCTTGGGTCTAGGAATATGTGTTCAGCTCTATTATGATGCTGTGGTGATTGCCTTGAAACCCTGGGTCTAGGGATATGTCTTCCGCCCTATTATGATGCTGCGGCGATCACCTTGATGCCATGGGTCTAGGGTTATGTGTTCTGCCCTATTATGATGCGACAGTGATCGCCCTGAAACCCAGGGTCTATGGTATGGTGTTCCGCCCTATTATGATGCAGCGGCGATCGCCTTGAAGCCCAGGGTCTAGAGTTACATGTTCCGCCCTATTATGATGCGGCGGCAATCGCCTGGAAACCCAAGGTCTAGGGTATGGTGTTCTGCCCTATTATGATGCGGCGGTGATCGCCTTGAAACTGATGGAGCAGATTTCATCTGCAGTCATGCATTGTTTTATTTTTGTGCTTCAGACAGGCTGCATTTAATTTGCCACGCACATTTTGGTGCAAGTTAAAAACATGGCACATGAAAAACATGAAAGTGAGGCCTATATAGTCTGTAATGCGTGTGCTGAATTAACATGTGCTTTACAGTGTAGAGAAAAGTGGCCTTTTTAGCTTTGAAGATTAATAGAATGTGTTTTTCTCTTCCCAGCCCATCCCATATAATCTACATTCATTATTCCTGTCTTAATAGACTTTGACTTGTTGCATATTTTGATAAACATTTTCAGTTAATAACACCTCTTTTTATAATGTGTGTGAATTAATAATGCACTTGGGAAACATAATGGACTGATTTACATGAAATTAATTTTATCTTTGTGTTTGTTTTATTTTTGGGGCCTACACAAAACATGGCTGCCTGTGAATCCATCAAGGCTATGACTTGCAATTTAATGAGAAGGGAGCATGCGCAGACTGTGGCAGCTTTCCTCATGACAAGAAGTCAAGGACAGCGTGAACTGCACATTCTTGTCATTCTGCCAATGTACCAGTTAGTTAAAAGTGTCCATCTACTGCGCTGAGAAGGAAGGAAGGATGAATTAGATTGAAACATTTTTCCTAGTAAATGTTGCAAATGTTTATAAATGTAGTTATTCATGTATGCTTCTTTTGTTAAGACTAGTGAAGTCAGGTTTTTAGAATGAGTCAGGGAAGTGTGACCTCATGCATCATGACTGACCAATCACGTAAAGGTTTTACTGAAAAATTTTACATCTTTGTGTACTCTGCCAATAATTATGGTATAAATACTGTCCTCTCTGGATGGGGGCTGGCACTTCTTCTTTTTCTCAGCTCAGCTGGCTTCTATGGGTTAGGTACGAGAAACGTGCCGGGAGATTGCTGAAGGGCGGGCTTGCGTCCGAGGAGTGTCAGGGGGAGGTTTCTTGCTTCCACGTCATATCTTGGCACTTCATACCACATTCCTTTGAGGCCTGTGAAGGGCGGGCTGCTTTCCTCTTTAGACACAGACAGAGAGTGCAGTGAATCAGGATAGGATTAGATGCTAAACTTTAAGTTTATGTTTTGACTAATTAATTAGGTCTGAAAAGATTTATTTGATTTATGCATTTATTTCTCTTAATAGCATATTTTTGCAAACTATTTAAGTACTGATTAGCTTTGCAAGACTATTTTTCTTAGAAACTCTTTAAGACTTGCGCCACATTTTTCATAACTACATGTAATGCTTATATGCAGACTGTAATGTGTTCTGTATTATTGATATTTTTCCTGTTTTCCAAATTCTGTAACCTGATTGATATTTTACTAATGAATAAAGGGTCAGAGAAAAATTAACTTTTTGACTAGAAAATAAAACCCTTTAAAATAATCAACAACTCTCTTTATTGGCTTACAATAATAATTGTATTTTGACTGTTCATCTTTATTTAAAGTCTCCTGAAGGTAATACATGGTGTGAAGGGCCCAACACCTTTTGAGCGGTAAATTAGAGGTAGCATGGAGGTTTTACATTGAGAAACTACCAGAAGAAATTACCGCTCTCCATCAGTTTTTGGTAAGCAGAGGATGGTCATTATTGATTAGTTTGGTGATTAGTAATTATTGATTTCACCATCAACTACTCAACTAATGGATCATTGACCTTAAGAGGGAAATAAAATAATTGCCCAAGTTAGATAAATGTCCAGGTCCTGATTCCTGACTCCAATGCTCAGAACCTGAAGACTGGCAAAGCAGTACTGGCAGGTGATGCAAGAAGTGGTGTGAGTATCAATAGGGTTGTGAAATGTTGTTAATATGCTAGCATGTTTTTTTGAAGTGTTGAAAATAGTAAGGATTTTTTACTGTTGGTGATATTTTGCTCATTTTGAATTGATGGTGTTGTTGATTATATTGGTAATTTCATAGGACATACTTTTTGGTTATTGATTACATGTTTTAACTCTTTATGTTAAGTTAGTGTCTTGTTCAATGTTGTCTGGAACACGCAGGTATGCACACCTGTGGAATCCCGGGAATGAATAGCGGGTGGTAAATGGAAGCCACACTGCACTGAGGTTACTCGTCTGTTGGAATAACACTGAGAAGATAGGTAGGGCTGGCAGTGTTAAATTAGGGACTATTTTCTGTGTGAGTGATTGATAGCAAAGAGTTCGCTGGCGAAACTTTAGTCTGATATCACCTAGAAAAGGTCACACTAAAGGAGTAGCAGGTTCTTCTGAGCTTGATTGATAGCAAAAGGGTTCACTGGTGAAACTTTGGCCTAAGATATATCCTGAAGGATAAGTCCAAAGGAGTAGCAGGTTCTTCTGAGCTTGAGTGAAAGGTAAGCGGAAGGGATTTACCTGTAGTGTTTGAAGAGTAAACGGAAGGTCTTACTTTGTGAACGGTAAGCGGAATGTGTTACTCGCAGTGAATATACATCTATCCTTTATTTAGCACAACAGACAGAGTAGCGAATGTATTTATGTTGTTACTAACAGAGTTATTGATTAGGAAAAATATTGCAGTAAGAGTTTGTGGAGGGTCAGTGGTAGGTGTAAAACTGACTAAAATTGAGATTGACAGCTTTGGAAAAAAGAAATTGCATTGAACTATTGCAAAAATGAAAATGTTTGAAGGTTTAAAGAAGCTGTTAGGAGGTAAAGTGAAAAATTCATTTTTTATTGGTGATGCTCCTGAAGGAACACCTGTGCATTTTATGTCTACCAATTTGGGACAAAATACATGTATGTGGGTTCACCAATGGTGCAGGATTACTGAAAAAGAAGGTGCTTTGAGGTTTCCAAAAGATGGTACTTTTGAATTGCAAATTATTGACAAATTAAGGGAAGTGTTATGTGAAATAAAGACGCCATCTAAAGCTGCACAATTTGAGGCCTTAAGCTTGTGGGAAAAGACAGCAAGAGAGAAAGCAAGTGAGGATAAAAAGGTAAAGCACCAAATTCAGGAGAAGGGAATTAATGCTGATAAAGAGCTTCAAATAAATAATGATTATGGGGATGAAATAATGGATGAATTGTTAACTGAGTGTCCACCACTTTATGTGGTTCCCATGAAAAAGACTGAAAATAATGAACCAGTAAATACTACAGGGGCTACTGCTTCTGTTGAACAGAGAGAAATACAGACTGAGAGAACTGTGCAGACATTTTATATTGACCCATTACCTGTTGATTCAGTACTGACAGTGATACCTCCAGGTGTTACTGCTTCAAATGTGCCTGATTCAGTTCAAGAATTGCAAACTGCAGATGCACAGATAATGCCTAGAAAAATTATGACTGTCCCAGTTAATATGGGCCCTACTGAAAAGGTGCAAAGGGCTGCAGAAGGAGTGATTATGGCAGGGTTTATTTCAGAAACTGAGAACACACAGATTATTGAACAGAAATTACTCCAAGCACTAAAAGGTGAGGGAAAAATGGTATTTACAACATCTGCAGCCCAGAATAAAATTAATATATTTGAAAATGGGATTTTTCAAACCTGCTTTGAGGAAGCAGCAGTGATTAAAAATATAGAGAACATGGGAGAACATAACAACACAGGCCCTGAAAAAGAGAAACAGCTTAGTATTTTAAATGGAACATGTGAACATGGAGAAATTAACAGTCTCTGCTGTTTAAATAATGAAAATGTGAACCAATGTCAGGAAAGAAAATTAATTTCCCTGAGTAAGGAAACAGCTGTATGTGCATTAACTACACATAATGGACTGACAGATCTGGCACAAAAATATGAAACAGATGTTTCAGGAAGTTTTCCATTTCAGAAAAGTTTCAGGGTACACATGGATGATGAAGCAAATGAGAAAATGTGTTCTTCAGGAATGCATTTGCACATTGCAGAAATAAAATATATTTTCAATTGCAATGGGTTTGAGAAATTAGGAGACAAGTGGGCAAGAAAACATGAGAAGAAAAAGAAACCACCAGAAATAGCAAGGAAAATGGATAAGGAAAAGAAGCCACCAGATTTAGTTGAGAAAAATAATAAGCAGAATGAGGGAGAAGCTATTGCTTACTCATTGAGAGAAAAGGTGGAAGAAATGTATGTTCCTATGCCACAGAATAAAAGTGAACTTGCAGCATTTCTGAACACATTCCCACAATTGAGAGACAAATTTATGCTGTGGTACCCACAAGTTGATGGATTTGATGACTTTTTAAAAGAGTTGTGCACTAATTTGGAAATGTTCTGTTATATTGCCATGCTGACTAAATTGTGGTTTGAATCTAAAGTTGTTGTTCAAGGGCCAGGTGAGGAGACAGTGAAAAGGGTTTGCATGAATGGACCATCATTTTCTGCTGTAATGGAGAAAAACATAGCAGTGATTACTTTCCTGAAGGGCAGAGTGCCAGCAAAGGATGTTGATTGGGTACAGATTAAAAGAACACAGGATGGAAGTAAAGGTATTTTGGTTAGTGCAAATTCAGGTATGAATGTTGTACTGCTGGAAAATGTGTCCTTTTGCCATCTTTATAACAGATTTGAGCATTGGAAGAAGAAAAATAAATGTAAACATGATGCACAAAAACATGGAGAAATGCAGGTGCAAAATATGCCAGTTAGGCAAATGCAAATGCCAGTTCAGAAACAGGCACCTATGGCAGGAATTTTTCAAGCACAGATGGTCCCACAAAATATGGAAAATGCTAACATTAATCTAAATAATGTGTCCAGAGCAAATGTGAATTATTTCCAGAGACAAAAACAGAACCCAGTCCAACAGGTTACTATGTTTGAAAATGAGAGTTTTAACACTCACAATTCTGAATCTACCAAGTCCATTGTGAAGGCAGTGGAAAGTCCAGATTTAGTTGCAGGAGTTTTAAACAGAGAAATTACAAACACAGTGTTAGAAGAATTTGCACCAAAAATAGGCCCATTTGAGGAAAATTACAAAACTGTTGTCTGTGACTCAGGCCTAGCAGGAAAACAATTATTTTGCAAATCAAGCAGCACAGATTACTGTACACCAGATAATGTTATTTTTCAGATTCCTGATGAGGATGTACATTTTAAAATGGCCCAACAAGAGACAGCTGTACCATTATTTTCAGAAAAGACAGTTGAAAAATTACCTTCTGCTTTGGAAAAAATAATAAACACAGAAATAAGAGAGTTCACAGAGAAGGATGCCAGGTTAATAAAATGTGCAAAACATGTCTTATTAAAATTTGAACCAGATGACATGTATTCAGGAACAGAATCAGTTGCAGGAATTTTACCAATAAAAGGATTTTTGATGGAATTGATTAGAAGTCTGTGTAACTTTCTGATCACGGGTTCACAGAAAATAAATGAAAAGAACAGAATAGTGCAGGAGATTAAAAGCATATTTTTTCCATGTTGTCCTGTGGTACCGAATCCAGCCTATATATTTTTTCACATTCCATGTGGTGAAGAATGGCTTATTTTTATTGATTTTTGCAAAGCTCATGTCACAGTGCCATTGCATGAGAATAGTCAGGAGTACTGTCAAAAAGAAGATGAATGTCTGGGACACAAAATTGGAAAGGGAGGTAGAAAGGTGTCACCAGAGAAGGTGGAAATAATTTCCAAGATGAATACACCTCAGATTCAGAAAGAAGTCTGGAACTTTTTGGGAATGGTTAGCTGCTGTAGAGAGTGGTTACTAAACCTTTCCCTAGTGGCTAAGCCTTTACTGAGGCTGACACACTCAGGTGTGTCTGATCCGCTTCCATTGGACAACAACTGCACAAAAGCATTCCTAGAGTTGAAAGAGAAAAAATGGCGCGCCCCAGCACTAGGAATGAAAGTTTATTTGAAAGAAAATACACTAATTTGCAGTGAGAGGGAGTGCTGCGCTCTCTCATTGCTTATTCAAAAAGATGAATGTTTTCAAAGGTCTGTGATGTATTGCCCAATGGCCTTTGACCCTAACTTCACAGAAATGGCAGCAAATGAATTGGATTGTGATGAAACTGAATATGAGTGTCTAAATATCATGAAAATATGCATAAAGCCAAATTCACACTTTAAAGATGAACTTCTGAGTCAGCCCAACAATGTCCATTTTGTAGATGGCCCATGTTTGAAAGGTGACACATTAAAAGCAGCACATGCTGTGCTCCTTATACATGATGTTGTCAAAGCTTCATGGCTTTTAGTAATTACCCCAGCCCAAAATTCGAAATTGATTGCCCTTACCATAACATGTAGTATATCTGCTCAATTGGGAGTCACTTTTGTCATGGGAGAGAGAAATGCTAATTTAGTTGCACAAATTTGTGTTCTGTTAGCATGTACATTCTATGGAATCTTCACAGTTAAATTTAAAGAGGCTCAAGAAAATGTTTTTGAAGCAGCACAACAGGGTTGTATCAGAACTGTTTTTGAGAAAAATGACAACTGCAAAGTGGCAAATGTGTTATTGCAAAGACTGATGCCCAGGTATAGATTGCCAGTTTCTCTGAAATCAGATCATAATGGGGTCTCAAAGATAATGAGTGCAGAACAACAGATTGGACAAAGAGTGGATTGTAGCTATCTGCCTGAAGTGTCACGCATAATTAAAGCAACACAATGGCAGCACTGAGTTACCTTTTGCAAAAGACTGTGTTTCAGCAACACTAAAGTGGCTTGAAAATGCATATGCAAATGCACTTGTGGAAAACACTGAGGAGAACACTAGCCATTGCTGTGTAGGTCTGGTTGATGTACAGTGTGCAGTTTCTCACCAGATTGCAGCTGCTACACAAGATCTGCATAATGGATGGTGCAAGGGTTTTGATCTGAGAGATGCTGTTGTGAAACATCTGAATCTGATCAAAGTGAAAATAAGAGTGAAAGGCCTTGATTGAAAAAGTGCGAAGGATTGATGGTGCTCTGCCAGAGTTTCTCAGCACCTAAGTAGTCTAATTTGCATGGAAAAAGTACAGAATGCCACACTTTATGAGCCATTCTGATGGCAAGTTGATGACACAGAGCAAAGAAATGCTGAAACTGTCATGTTGAATTCTTTTTTTTATTATTTTAGTTACTTATTTTAAAGAAGACTAACTGTTCCAAAAAGCTACTTACAGAACTCTGCACTAAAGCAATTGAACTTGGCTATATATGATCTGATTACAGACCAAACTTGTGTTTGCCTTAGAATTAGAAGTAACATTCTTATATGCTCAGCTTTTGCAATTTAAAAAAAAAAAAGATAAATAAAAAAAAAAAAATAATTGTCACTTGTGAAATGAAATATGTGTGATGAATTATAAATCATTTTATTATGATTTGAATTATCAGAAGGGTGGATTTGATGGAGCAGATTTCATCTGCAGTCATGCATTGTTTTATTTTTGTGCTTCAGACAGGCTGCATTTAAATTGCCACGCACATTTTGATGCAAGTTAAAAACATGGCACATGATAAACATGAAAGTGAGGCCTATTTAGTCTGTAATGCTTGTGCTGAATTAACATGTACTTTACAGTGTAGAGAAAAGTGGCCTTTTTAGCTTTGAAGATTAATAGAATGTGTTTTTCTCTTCCCAGCCAATCCCATATAATCTACATTCATTATTCCTGTCTTAATAGACTTTGACTTGTTGCATATTTTGATAAACATTTTCAGTTAATAACACCTCTTTTTATAATGTGTGTGAATTAATAATGCACTTGGGAAACATAATGGACTGATTTACATGAAATTAATTTTATCTTTGTGTTTGTTTTATTTTTGGGGCCTACACAAAACATGGCTGCCTGTGAATCCATCAAGGCTATGACTTGCAATTTAATGAGAAGGGAGCATGCGCAGACTGTGGCAGCTTTCCTCATGACAAGAAGTCAAGGACAGCGTGAACTGCACATTCTTGTCATTCTGCCAATGTACCAGTTAGTTAAAAGTGTCCATCTACTGCGCTGAGAAGGAAGGAAGGATGAATTAGATTGAAACATTTTTCCTAGTAAATGTTGCAAATGTTTATAAATGTAGTTATTCATGTATGCTTCTTTTGTTAAGACTAGTGAAGTCAGGTTTTTAGAATGAGTCAGGGAAGTGTGACCTCATGCATCATGACTGACCAATCACGTAAAGGTTTGACTGAAAAATGTTACATCTTTGTGTACTCTGCCAATAATTATGGTATAAATACTGTCCTCTCTGGATGGGGGCTGGCACTTCTTCTTTTTCTCAGCTCAGCTGGCTTCTATGGGTTAGGTACGAGAAACGTCCCGGGAGATTGCTGAAGGGCGGGCTTGCGTCCGTGGAGTGTCAGGGGGAGGTTTCTTGCTTCCACGTCATATCTTGGCACTTCATACCACATTCCTTTGAGGCCTGTGAAGGGCGGGCTGCTTTCCTCTTTAGACACAGACAGACAGAGAGTGCAGTGGATCAGGATAGGATTAGATGCTAATCTTTAAGTTTATGTTTTGACTAATTAATTAGGTCTGAAAAGATTTATTTGATTTATGCATTTATTTCTCTTAATAGCATATTTTTGCAAACTATTTAAGTACTGATTAGCTTTGCAAGACTATTTTTCTTAGAAACTCTTTAAGACTTGCGCCACATTTTTCATAACTACATGTAATGCTTATATGCAGACTGTAATGTGTTCTGTATTATTGATATTTTTCCTGTTTTCCAAATTCTGTAACCTGATTGATATTTTACTAATGAATAAAGGGTCAGAGAAAAATTAACTTTTTGACTAGAAAATAAAACCCTTTAAAATAATCAACAACTCTCTTTATTGGCTTACAATAATAATTGTATTTTGACTGTTCATCTTTATTTAAAGTCTCCTGAAGGTAATACATTGGTGTGAAGGGCCCAACACCTTTTGAGCGGTAAATTAGAGGTAGCATGGAGGTTTTACATTGAGAAACTACCAGAAGAAATTACCGCTCTCCATCAAAACCATGGGTCTTGGAATATGTGTTCAGGCCTATTATAATGCTGTGGTGATCGTCTTGAAACCCTGGGTCTAGGGATATGTCTTCCACCCTATTATGATGCTGCGGCGATCACTTTAAAGCCCTGGGTCTAGGGTTATGTGTTCTGCACTATTATGATGCGGCAGTGATCGCCCTGAGACCCAGAGTCTAGGAATATGTGTTCAGCCCTTTTATGATGCTGTGGTAATTGCCTTGAAACCCTGGGTCTAGGGATATGTCTTCCGCCCTATTATGATGCTGCGGCGTTCACGTGTAAACCCAAGGTCTAGGGTTATGTGTTCTGCCCTATTATGATGCGGCGGTGATTGCCCTGAAACCCAGGGTATAGAGGGTTGTGTTCTGCCCTATTATGATGCAGCGGCGATCGCCTGGAAACCCAGGGTCTACGGTTATGTGTTCTGCCCTATTATGATGCTGTGGTGATTGCCTTGAAACCCTTGGGTCTAGGAATATGTCTTCCACCCTATTATGATGCTGCAGCGATCACCTTGAAGCCCTGGGTCTAGGGTTATGTGTTCTGCCCTATTATGATGCGACAGTGATCGCCCTGTAACCCAGGGTCTAGGGTTATGTGTTCCGCCCTATTATGATTCGGCGGCGATCGCCTTGAAACCGAGGGTCTAGAGTTATATGTTCCGCCCTAGTATGATGCAGCGGTGATGGCCTTGAAACCTTGGGTCTAGGAATATGTGTTCAGCTCTAGTATGATGCTGTGGTGATTGCCTTGAAACCCTGGGTCTAGGGATATGTCTTCCGCCCTATTATGATGCTGTGGCGATCACCTTGATGCCATGGGTCTAGGGTTATGTGTTCTGCCCTATTATGATGCGACAGTGCTCGCCCTGAAACCCAGGGTCTAGGGTTATGTGTTCCGGCCTATTATGATGCGGCGGTGATCGCCTTTAAGCCCAGGGTCTAGAGTTACATGTTCCGCCCTATTATGATGCGGCGGCAATCGCCTGGAAACCCAAGGTCTAGGGTATGGTATTCTGCCCTATTATGATGCGGCGGTGATCGCCTTGAAACCATGGGTCTTGGAATATGTGTTCAGCCCTATTATGATGCTGTGGTGATTGGCTTGAAACCCTGGGTCTAGGGATATGTCTTCCACCCTATTATGATGCTGCGGCGATCGCTTTAAAGCCCTGGGTCTAGGGTTATATGTTCTGCCCTATTATGATGCGGGGGTGATTGCCCTGAAAATCAGGGTCTAGGGTGATGTGTTTTGCCCTATTATGATGCGGCGGCGATCGCCTTGACACCTAGGGTCTAGAGTTACATGTTCCACCCTATTATGATGCGGCGGTGATTGCCTGGAAACCCAAGATCTAGGGTATTGTGTTCTGCCCTTTTTTGATGCGACAGTGATCGCCCTTAAACCCAGGGTCTAGGGTTGTGTGTTTCGCCCTATTATGATGCGGCGGCGATTGCCTTGTAGCCCAGGGTCTAGAGTTACATGTTCCGCCCTATTTTGATGCGGCAGCGATCGACTGGAAACCCAAGGTCTAGGGTATTGTGTTCTGCCCTATTATGATGCGGCGGTGATCGCCTTGAAACCATGGGTCTTGGAATATGTGTTCAGACCTATTATGATGCTGTGGTGATCGCCTTGAAACCCTGGGTCTCGGGATATGTCTTCCGCCCTATTATAATGCTGCGGCGATCGCTTTAAAGCCCTGGGTCTAGGGTTATGTGTTCTGCCCTATTATGATGCGGCAGTGATCGCCCTGAGACCCAGGGTCTAGGGTTATGTGTTCCGCCCTATTATGATGCGGCAGCGATCGCCTTTACACCCAGGGTCTAGAGTTACATGTTCCGCCGTATTATGATGCGGCGGCGATCGCCTGGAAACCCAAGGTCTAGGGTATTGTGTTCTGCCCTATTATGATGCGGCGGTGATCGCCTTGAAACCATGAGTCTTGGAATATGTGTTGAGCCCTATTTTGATGCTATGGTGTTTGCCTTGAAACTCTGGGTTAGGGATATGTCTTCCGCTCTATTATGATGCTGCGGCGATCACCTTGATGCCCTGGGTCTAGGGTTACATGTTCCGCCCTATTATGATGTGCGGTGATCGCCCTGAAACCCAGGGTCTAGGGTTATGTGTTCCACCCTATTATGATGTGGCGGCGATCGCCTTGAAACCCAGGGTCTAGAGTTATGTGTACCGCCCTAGTATGATGCGGCGGCGATTGCCTTGAAACCCAGGGTCTAGAGTTTTGTGTTCCGCCCTAGAATGATGCGGCGGCGATTGCCTTGAAACCATGGGTCTTGGAATATGTGTTCAGCCCTATTATGAGGCTGTGGTGATCGCCTTGAAACCCTGGGTCTAGGGATATGCCTTCTGCCCTATTATGATGCTGCGGTGATCGCTTTAAAGCCCTGGGTCCAGGGTTATGTGTTCTCCCCTATTATGATGCGGCGGTGATCGCCCTGAAACCCAGGGTCTAGGGTTATGTGTTCCGCCCTATTATGATGCAGCGGCGATCGCCTTGACACCCAGGGTCTAGAGTTACATGTTCCACCCTATTATGATGCGGCGGCGATCACCTGGAAACCCCCGGTCTAGGGTATTGTGTTCTGCCCTATTATGATGCGGCGGTGATCGCCTTGAAACCATGGGTCTCGGAATATGTGTTCAGCCCTATTATGATGCTGTGGTGATCGCCTTGAAACCCAGGGTCTAGGGATATGTATTCTGCCCTATTATGATGCTGCGGCGATCGCTTTAAAGCTCTGGGTCTAGTGTTATGTGTTCTGCCCTATTATGATGCGGCAGCGATCGCCTTGACACCCAGGGTCTAGGGTTACGTGTTCCGCCCTATTATGATGCGTCGGTGATCGCCTTGAAACCCAGGGTCTAGGGTTATGTGCTCTGCCCTATTATGATGCGGCGGTGATCGCTTTGAAACCTTAGGTCTAGGAATATGTGTTCAGCCCTATTATGATGCTGTGGTGTTTGCCTTGAAACCCTGGGTTAGGGATATGTCTTCCGCTCTATTAGGTTGCTGCGGCGATCACCTTGCTGCCCTGGGTTTAGGGTTATGTGTTCTGCCCTATTTTGATGCGACAGTGATCGCCCTGAAACCCAGGGTCTAGGGTTGTGTGTTTCGCCCTATTATGATGCGGCGGCGATCGCCTTGTAGCCCAGGGTCTAGAGTTACATGTTCTACCCTATTTTGATGCGGCAGCGATCGCCTGGAAACCCAAGGTCTAGGGTATTGTGTTCTGCCCTATTATGATGCGGCGGTGATCGCCTTGAAACCATGGGTCTTGGAATATGTGTTCAGCCCTATTATGATGCTGTGGTGATCACCTTGAAACCCTGGGTCTAGGGATATGTCTTCCGCCCTATTATGATGCTGCGGCGATCGCTTTAAAGCCCTGGGTCTAGGGTTATGTGTTCTGCCCTATTATGATGCGCCTGTGATCGCCCTGAGCCCCAGGGTCTAGAGTTATGTGTCCCGCCCTATTATGATGCGGCGGCAATCGCCTTGACACCCAGGGTCTAGGGTTATGTGTTCGTCCCTATTATGATGCGGCGGTGATCGCTTTGAAACCTTGGGTCTAGGAATATGTGTTCAGCCCTATTATTATGCTATGTTGTTTGCCTTGAAACCCTGGGTTAGGGATATGTCTTCTGCTCTATTATGATGCTGCGGCGATCACCTTGATGCCCTGGGTCTAGGGTTATGTGTTCCGCCCTATTATGATGTGACGGTGATCGCCCTGAAGCCCAGGGTCTATGGTTATGTGTTCCGCCCTATTATGATGCGGCGGCGATCGCCTTGAAACCCGGGTTCTAGAGTTATGTGTACCGCCCTAGTATGATGCAGCGGCGATTGCCTTGAAACCCAGGGTCTAGAGTTTTGTGTTCCGCCCTAGTATAATGCAGCGGTGATCGCCTTGAAACCCTGGGTCTAGGAATATGTGTTCTGCCCTATTATGATGCTGTGGTGATTGCCTTGAAACCCTGGGGCTAGGGATATGTCTTCTGCCCTATTATGATGCTGCAGCGTTCGCGTTTAAACCCAAGGTCTAGGGTTATGTGTTCTGCCCTATTATGATGCGGCGGCGATCGCCTGGATACCTTGGGTCTTGGGTTATGTGTTCTGCCCTATTATGATGCGGCGGCGATCGCCTGGAAACTCAAGGTCTAGGGTTATGTGTTCTGCCCTATTATGATGCGGTTGTGATCGCCTTGAAACCCTGGGTCTAGGAATATGTGTTCAGCCCTATTATGATGCAGTGGTGATCGCCTTGAAACCCTTCGTCTTGGGATATGTCTGCCGCACTATTATGGTGCTGCAGCGATCACCTTGAAGCCCTGGGTGTAGGGTTATGTGTTCTGCCCTATTATGATGCGATGATGATCGCCCTGAAACCCATGGTCTAGGATGATGTGTTCTGCCCTATTATGATGCGGCGGCAATCACCTTGTAAACTTGGGTCTAGGGTTATGTGTTCTGCCCTATTATGATGCGGCAGCGATCGCCTTGAAACCCAGGGTCTAGGGTTATGTGTTCTGCCCTATTATTATGCGGCGGTTATCGCCTAGAAACCTTGGGTCTATGAATATGTGTTCAGCTCTATTATGATGCTGTGGTGATTGCCCTGAAACCCTGGTCTAGGGATATATCTTCCACCCTATTATGATGCTGCGGCGATCACCTTGAAGCCCTGGGTCTAGGGTTATGTATTCTGCCCTATTATGATGCGACAGTGATCGCCCTGAAACCCTGGGTCTAGGGATATGTGTTGCGCCCTATTATGACGTGGCGGTGAACAATTTGAAACCCTGGGTCTAGGGGATAAGTTCCTCCCTATTATGATACAGCGGCTATAGCCTTGAAACCCTGGGGCTAGGGTTATGCGTTCTGCCCTTTTATTATGCGGCAGCGTATACCTTTAGGCCCACGGTCTAGGGATAAAGCGCTTAAATCAGGCTCTCCGGCGGACCCCTGTCCGGCCAGAGTGTTGAGCGGAGTGGCGGAAGTCATTGCACCGATTGTCACTGATCTGGTTAACAAATCCCTTACTACAAGTAATGTACCATCTCAGTGGAAGCAAGCCAAACTTCTTCCACTTTAAAAAAAACCCTCCGCAGACCCCCTGGATACATCTAACTACAGACCCATCTCCCTGCTTCCAGCAATAGCTAAAGTATGTGAGAAAGTGGCATTCCGTCAGCTCGAGAGGTTTGTGGAATCTACGGGGGCATTACACTCAGCCCAGTCAGGTTTTCGCTCCACCTTCAGCACTGAGACCGCGCTGGTGGAGGTCACCGAGGCTATTAGGGATTGTTTGGACGGAGGCGGCAGAGCGGCCCTAATTTTATTGGACCTCTCTGCCGCGTTCGATACGGTCCCACATGCCCAGCTAATCTCTAGACTAGAGGATATTGGCATCACTGGTGCCGCTCTCACGTGGGTTAAATCCTTCCTCACGGACCGCTCTCAACAAATCTGGCTCCCTCCCTACCAGTCATCGATTAGCGGGGTGGACACTGGGGTCCCCCAAGGGTCGACTCTAAGCCCCCTGCTTTTCAATGTATATCTGACCCCCCTGGTATATCTTGCAGAGAGTCTGGGTGCCAAAATAATGGCCTATGCCGATGACACCCAGCTCCTCTTCACGTGGGACAAGAACAACCTTGACACGTTGAGAGTCCAATCCTGCTTGTCCTCAGTATTCGCTTGGCTAGCCAAGGCGGAGCTCAAGTGTAACGAGGACAAGTCGGAGATCCTCCTGTATGGCCAATTCCCGGTGGGATTTGGGGATTCCATCTGGCCCATTGGACTGCCCTGCCCACCTGGAAACTGTGGAGTTGCTAAGAACCTTGGGATTTGGTTTGGTGCTGACCTGTGCTTCCGAGACCAGATCTCGAGACTGGCGGGAACCTGTTATGGGACCCTGATCACCCTCCGGAAGTTCTTCCCTCTTCTCCCCCAGGATGCGAAGGAAACAGTGGCTAGAGCACTCATCCTGTCGCGTCTGGATTACGCTAATGCACTTTACGTGGGCGCTCCAGATTTCCTGCTCCACAGATTGCAGGTGGTCCAGAACGCGACAGTGAGGCTCCTATTCAACATCCCCAAATGCCATAGTGTACGAAGACAACTGGCGGATCTTCATTGGCTTCCAGTTGCTCTCAGAGTGCGCTTCAAGGTCCTAACACTGGCCTTTAAGGCCTTACATGGTCCTTGCCCACCATACCTCAGTGCCAGGTTTGCCTTCTATCATCCCCCGCGACAATTGAGATCGGCCTCTCTCAGACATTTGGTCACCCCGAGATTTAAGAGAGCTCGTCTGGGAGGAAAATCCATGACGGTCATAGCCGCACAGCTATGGAATAGCCTCCCTGACCATTTGAGACACACGACTAACCTCACTTATTTTAAAAAACACCTTAAGACTCACTTATTCAAGCAATTCATGTAAATACACATCTTCTCTCCTGTTATGTTATCCCTTTGTTACTTTCCGACACTGAATCCCTTTTTTCGCGCCAGGACAGTCTTGACTAGCAGTGCGCGCTACAAGAAATATATAACATAACATAACATAACATAAGTTCCTCCCTATTATGATACAGCGGCTATAGCCTTGAAACCCTGGGTCTAGGGATATGTCTTCCACCCTATTAAAATGCGGCGGTGATTGCCTTGAAACACCGGGACTATGGGTATGTGTTCTGCCCTATTATGATGCTGTGTTGATTGCCTTTAAACCCAGCGTCTAAGGCTATGTGTTCTGCCCTATTAAGATGCGGGGGCGATCGCCTTTAAACCCAGGTTCTAGGGTTATTTATTCTGCCCGATTATGATGCTGTGTCGATTGCCTTTAAACCCAGGTACTAGGGCTATATGTTCTGCCCTATTATGATGCTGTGGCGTTCGCCTTTAAACACAAGGTCTATGTTCGTGTTCTGCCCTATTATGATGCAGTGGAGTACTCTCTCGACCAGTGTATAGCTGGCTGGAGAGGGTGCACCACAGACAGTCATAGTGTGTACACATCCATATCATGATACCCGGTATGGACGGTATCTGCACAACACTTCGCAAACAGTAATTTCAAAACTCCAACTGCCTGTTGGTGTGTTGTAGCTTCTGTTTGCGCTTGTTGTCTTCGTGTGATCGTGCATATTAATGTTGTGTGGTTTGGATAGCAATGCGGAAAAGCTACTACTTTGAATTGCTTTGCATAGCCAAGATACATGTTTGATGAAAGGGTACGTGATGATGTGTTCTGAAAAGGTCTTTCTCATTGTCGGGGCTTGGGGATGCCTTAGCCAGTAACGAGGGATCTGGAGGCTGATCAGACAATTCTGTTGTGGCTGTTATTGACGAGGGTGAGTTTAAGTCAGGTAATGGTGTGTGATACAGTGTTCCTTCAGCAGATGCAGCATACACACTTTCACCAGTGTATGTGATGGAGAGCTAGACTGAACTGGTATTAATGGAAGATTTAATAGAAAACTGCAATTGCTTCTTGAGGCAGTTGCAGTCTTTATAAGCAAATATGTGGGGGACAATATTGCCCCTAAGTTTAGCCGTGAGGGGTAGCTGTTAAAAACTGTACTATGTGGAATCTAGCCAGCATTTAAGATTGGCTAATAGGACATTAGGCAGGGGGCGTGGCTTGGACGGTAATGAGGAGAGTTGCCTGAGTCCAGAGCTCCGCTACACCCCGGGATAAAAAGCGAGTCGAAAGCGTGATATCAGCGAACTAAACTAAGATACAACTAGCACAGAAGAAATCAGAATACCCAGCGAACAGTAGGGCCTAACAGACAACAGTCATAAAGAGCAACATAAAGAGCAACAAGAAACTGTAAAGTGAAGTACTAGAGGTGGAAGCCCAGGAGAAACGTCAATACCCAAAATGGCACCTGCTAGTTGAGGGATTCGCACAAGGGACTACACAGCGAAATAGCAAGCAATGGAACGGAGAACCACGGCGAGGTCAGTGGAAGACACCCCCCGCCACGCGAGGTATCCCCCACCACCGACAGTCCGCGAAGAGCCACAGTGCCCCCCCATCAAAGTACCGAGCAAAATGTTAAAACCATAGGTACTACAGGGGGCCGCCATCTTGGGAGGGGCGCGGCGCCAAGGAAAGCTGAACCAAGCGCGGGCTAGGAGTACAAAGTAAGGAGACAGACTGACCGCAGGCGGTACTCCCCAACAACTTAGCGAGCATAGCCAGCAAGAAAGAAGTAGCAGGACAAGAGACGGAAATAACGATCTGAGGAGAGCGCCCAACTGTTAACTCGATCCCCAATATGGCGGATGCTATCGGATTGTCCCACACCAAACATAACATAGCGTGACAGCAAAACAAGGAATGAATGGAGGTATGGTGGGTAAATGTAAACCCCCCCAGCATGGTACCCCCGAAGACTCTGGAGCCCGAGCAATCCCAGTAAAAGCCTGAGCAAAAACAAAATCCAAAGAAATACAGGGGGCCGCCATCTTATGAGAGACACCTTGTTGGACACAACGCTAGCTGTAACAATTCCAGACACGCACTCGAGCATCAAATAAAGGGGGCAACACGAGCGCACACTCGCGGAGCCAGGTAACAACTGCCAGAGGTACGAGCGATACCCCGACACCCGGTATCAGCGCGGCGTTATCGAGTGGAATTTACCAAGCAAGTTGAAAACGAAACCAAGAATAAGGATTCCTACTCCTGTGAGGAATACACTGAAAAGAGGGCAAATCACCCGTGTCTACCTGTAACTGACCATAGGTGACCAAAGCTGACAAAAGGTGATAAAGCCCACCACACTGGGAGCGTGCAAGTGTGAGAAACAATGGGGGCAGCTATGGCAAAATCATACTAATCCCAGAGGGACAGCGACCCGCAGGTGAAGAAGAACAACACAACCACCACCCAGACGAGCGCAAGCCGCAGCAGCACTCCAGCAAACCTACCAAGGGGTATGTGCGGCCCAACCAGGTAAAGGAATACCAATCACGGCAGAAAACGCGGCATGCAAAGCACCACCACACAATAAAAGCCAACGCTACAGGGGAGCCAGAACTAGCTCAAAGAACCAATAAGAGGATCATAAAACCAAAAACAGGCTCCATAAGAACAACTGCGGCTAACCACAAGCTGAGCCTGGAGTGCGCAGACCAGAGCAGGAGCAGGAGATTTGAGCTTCTTAAAGCAAAGAGAGGGCTAGCTAACATGGCCGGCAATGAGCGGAAAATCTCTCAACCACCGGAAAAAACCAAACCAGAAGGACATGTGGAGTCCCCCATCAAACACAAACCTGACATAAACAGCACACTATCCAGTATACTCAAAAAACTGCCTGAAGTCCACGACCTAGCCAAAACAACCAAGCAAACCACAGACGCAATCCAACTTGAATTGGCAGCAGTAAGAGAAGACATCCATGCAGCAAACAACAGACTATCAGTGGTGGAACAGTGGGTGAGTGCTATAGAAGACGGGGGCCTTCACACAAAGAAAGCGATTGGCACTCTAGCTCAGGTGACACAGCCCTACAAAAATAAGCAGCGAAGATTGAGGACCGCAGCAGAAAAGGAAATATAAGGATCCTAGGAGTAACAGAAGGAGAGGAGGAAAAAGCTGGCTCATGCGTGACACTCATACTCAAGCTCACGAATCTCAAATTCGAGAACCCCTTTGAGCTAGACAAGCCATACAAAGTGCCAGCCTTTAAACTAACAAACAGATCAGGCCGAGACCCATAATATGCAAACCGCTATGCTCGCACCACACGGACCCTATTTTTTGAGTAGCAAGGAAAAACCCAAACCTACAATGGAACGGCCACAAAATAATCCTCACACAGGATTACTCGAAGGCTACAGTAGACATAAGAAAGGGATTTCTAGCACAGAGGGACAAATTAAGGAAAGAAAACATCTTGTTCTCCTTCGTTAGCCCCACTAAATTTAGGTTAAGCAATAAAGGGAGGTCGCACACATTTGAAGACCCAATGGAACTATCAAGATATCTGCTAGGACCAGTCCAACAGGAAATGGAGACACATCAACGGCGTCGAGCAAGAGGAGCGCTTCACCAGACCTAACGGCGGAATAGGCAGGAACGGCAAGGTGTGAAAGCAACGGCCACTCTGGAGTAACCTATATGAGCCATGGTTGGAAACATGAGCTCGGAATGTAGTAATGTCAAGGGACAACTTATATAACTCAAGATAACAAAATCTACCTCATGAACTCGCCAAAGTAGAAATTGCTGTATATCGAATCCGCAAAGACAATAAGACTTGGATATGGAGATCAGACCCGTGATCCGAATAGAAGAAGTGCCCAAACCCATTGTACATCGGAGAGGAAACAATCACAAGTGGCGATAAGACTTTGTGATATCCTTTGTACTTACAACTATGAGGGCAGTTTACTAGTTAAATGTGTCTCTAAATTTCGGAAGCATAGCCTAAAGTAAAGATGATTCACCATAGCGAGCTAAGATATCCCAGGGAAGAGGCGGGGCTGGCGGGATCTTGCAGTCGCACGTCTACAGCATGATGTTTTAGCTCAGGGAGGAGGGGTGTAGTGGGGGCGAGGGGGGGTGTTGTCTGGTCTGTCCTGTTCGTTTGTATTGTCTTGACTACGTAAATATCCACCCTACATCATTTGGTAAACCGTCTTACACGTTGTTGCTACTACAATCATCTACCCTGGTACACACCACTATGCCAAAGGAGTTCAAGCGCCACAGCCACCAACCCAGCACAGGTACCAAAACAAGTAAAAACAAGTGGATGATGGGGAGAAAGAAAGCGTAGCCCATACATTGTAAGCGATGACACACAAATAATACAACAAGGCCGCATAGCAACTGCACAATCCTGCAAGCAGACCTGAAGATAGTTTCCCTCAATGTAAAGGGCCTAAATCACCCGACTAAGAGAAAAAAAGGAGTTCACTACCTAGCAAAGACTAAAGGAGATGTTATACTCTTGCAAGAAACCAAACTCTCCAGGGAGGACGCGACCAAGCTTAGGGCAAGATGGATAGGACAGATAGCCTGTTCACCAGCAGTGAGCGAGAAAAGAGGGGTTATCACCCAGATAAATAGAAAATGAAAGATAACCATCGATAACGAACTGCATGACGAGGATGGGAGACTACTAATAACACAATTGAAGAGAGGCGACGAAACCATAATCGTAGCGAACACATATGCACCTAATACAGATGACACAGTATACTGGGAGGGAATATCGAAGAGACTAGAGGCAAACTCCCCGAATGACATGACAGTACTGGCAGGGGACTACAACCTGGCATTAGATTACACCCTAGACAGACAGTCGACGTCCCAGGTCAGGCCGCCTGCCTCGCATAACACTCTAAAGTACTTATGCAACAGATTCAACCTGAAAGACAACTGGCGACTACAACATCCCGACACCAGGGACTACACTTTCTACTCCTACCTTCACAACTCCTACAGCAGAATAGACTACATCCTCATCTCAGGCTCACATACACACTTAATAGAACACACTGAAATCGCGGCAAGAACAATTTCCGACCACTCATGCATCACCCTACAATTATCAGGTCGCCACAATGAAAACCCCACCCGCAGATGGCGGTTTAACAACATAGTCACGGCAAAGCAAGAGGACAAAACTAGAGTAGAGCAAGCCATCAAGGACTACATTGTAGACAACGACACGCCAGACATAGATCACAAAACACTGTGGGATGCGCTCAAGGCACAGTTAGAGGGACACTGATAGAAATTAAGGCAAGATGAGATAGGGAAGCTAAAGCCCAACTAGACCAATTGGAAAGAGACATCAAGCAACTAGAAACAAATCACATCGGGGACACCTTGAACGCCAATCCTCTAAAAGAGCTCACAGGAAAAAAGTATGAATTCAATAGAATTCTGAGCAAGCGTGCAGGCCTATGGATAAAAACATACAAATAAATTAACCTCTGTGAGGCAAACAAGGCAGGGAAAATCCTAGTATCATACCTTAAGCACAAAAACAGACAACACTCCATCTCATCAATCACAGACGCAAACAACAACACACACTCCCAACATAAGGACATCCTTCGCACTTTCAGGGAATTCTACCAAGAACTATACAAAAGGGATGAAACTCTAGACCAGAAGGGCTTCAGTACTTACCTATACAGACTGAACCAGCCCAAGATATCAAACGAGGGGGCCCGGGCACTAGGAAATAGAAGCTAACAAGACTACTTTGGCTGTCAAATCCCTGAAAGACAACAAAGCTACAGGGCCAGATGACTACACGGCATCCTTCTTTAAAACATTCCAAACTAACCTACTCCCAATCATGAAAAACGTCTTTAACCACTGTGAGAAGGAGGGGAGAGTAATGTAATCCATGACAGAATCAAACATTATAGTCATACCCAAGGAAGGCAAGGACACACAGCGGCCCCAAAACTACCGACCCATCTCACTTATCAACATAGACTGCAAGACATGTGCCAAAATTCTAGCCACAAGGCTAAACAACTTGCTGCCACAGCTGATTAAAAACACACAAGTAGGATTCCTGAAGACACGTATGTCCCATGATAACACTAGACTCCTTTGCCATGTTATTGAACACTCCTCCAAATCTGACGAACCGGTGGCAGCAATCATGCTAGACGCAGAGAAAGCCTTTGACAGAGTGTCCTGGCAATTCCTAGAACAGAGCATGTGGCGTACCACCTGGGAGAAAGCTGAGGAAGGTAATGGCACTATATAAATCCCCCAAGGAACATATAGCCATAAACGTGTCAACAACACACCAATTCAACCCTCAAGGGGGAACAAGACAAGTTTGCCCCCTATCTCCGGCACTGAGCCTACTAGCATTCGAGCCCCTGATTAAAGACATCTTAGCCAACAGAAATATGATGGGAGTAATCATCAACAACACCACAGCCAAACTCGCAGCCTACAAGTATGACATACTCATAATCACAGAGGACCCAGAAACATCCTTTATAGCACTTATGGACACCATAGGTGTGTACTCTACCCACTCCGGTAACAAACTAAAAAGAGACAAATCGGAGTGTATGGCACTCAACAAACACACAACCAGAGAGGTAATAGGCACCTCAGGGCTAGCCTGGCAACCCGGGTATGTCAAATATCTAGGGATCCAATTTGGGAAGAACCTGAAGACCACTCTAGAGCACATCGAGAAAATAACCTTAGGAAATATTAAAGGGCTCTTGGAAGCCTGGTCACCCAAATGTTTCACTTGGTGGGGGACGATGATGATCACACATGGTAAACTACCTAGTGGGAATGCTCCCCCTCACACTCACAGATGAATTCCACCGCAAGGTAGACCAAATGACAAACAAATTCATATGGTGAGACAAAAAGCCTAGAATAAACCTACCAAAACTAAAACTAGAGATGAGACTAGGAGGACTAAACGTGGCGGACTTCAGGACATTCCAGACGGCCTTCATAGCTAGACAGGGAATGTACTGGATACTACCAAACCAGAAATACACGCCAACCTGCCTCTCCATCGAGAAGGCCATTCTAAATAACACCAACCCTATGGCTCTCCTCACCGCTAACAAGTAGGCACAAAAGAAAAACACAATATTAAAAAACACAAGACAAGCACTTCTTAAGGTAGACCAGAAACTTGTACACGGCTTCAAAAACTCGAATAGGGAATCCCTATGGGCAAACCCCAAGATTAAATACAGAAGGAAACCCCTGGACATAGAATCATGGAAAAGGCTAGGGTACTCATTCCCAGCACATCTGGTAGACGAGGGGAAGCCTTACCCCTTTAACAACCAAAAAACATGACATAACCTCACGGAAATAGAATTCTGCAACTTCCTCATAATCAAAACAGCCATAGCAAAAATAACAAAGCACAAGCCCTCGATCATTAAGTATATGGAGAACCTAAACAAAGTGGGCAACCAGGTGTCCCACTTATACAAACTGCTCCATCCCAGCTCCTCAAAGCTTAACATCAAGAACACTAGATACTGGGAAATCCAACTAGACACTACACTCACCGAGCAAGAGTTACACACCCTCTGGGCGTCCCCATCGAAAAACATGATCTCCCCAGTGTTAGTGCAGACAAAATTCTTGTTATTGCACCAAACATACTAGACCCCAATGCGCCTAGCGTTGATATTACTTAGAGAAAACGACTGCTGTTGGAACTGTGACTCAGAAAAGGGAGACCTGGCGCACCTTATATTCCACTGTTTTAAGGTTAGAAAGTTCTTGAAAAAAATATTTGCATTCATAAATAAGGCCCTAGACTGTACACTAAAAGTAGAATTTGCTACAATCACCACTGCAATCTTAATGGCGGACATAGCCACACAACAAGACAGAAACCTCCTAGACTTCCTCCTATCGACTGCAGCCAAAACAGTGCTCGCCAAATGGAAGGACACAGCAATGCCACGTTCAAGGGGTGGCTGAACTGGGTGACATACTTTAGAGGAGCCGACAAAACAGCATTGAGAAACGCTCCATGGAAGAACCCCAACAGAGGGATGTGAACAACACTAGACAAGTTCCTAGACCCTTACAAACCCCCATGAACAACTAAATCCACTACAGGTCAGTTATATATATATACTGAGGAATATGCACCAGTCAATATTATTGTTTACTGTGTAGTCAACCTGTGAAAATTGGTTATTATGAGGAAACAATCAGAATATGCTACTTGGCAGAGGTGATTATATGTGCCACTTGGAATAAATATAAAATCCAACTTGGCAGAAATAAAATTTGCGGGTACTATGAATTAAAAAAGTACTTTAGCTATAAATAAAAAACACACGTACTTATTTCTATGTATATTTAAACTGCTATCTAATAATTGGTTGTCAGTTTCACGACAGTATGTTCTCTGTTTTTTTGTGGTATGAGAAAAAGGCGAGATCAACATTCTGATGCTTTCTTCATTTTTCATGAAAGTGAATTGAATAGCTATACACTGCTTGCATTTCACTTTTTCCATTTCTTTTCCTCATAGAAACATTTTGAAGCGGGGCTGAGAGAAAGGCATATTAAACAAAGTGCATTTTCCCATGTTAATTCCCATAGGACATTTAGACAGGCCTACAGCCCCAACCGCTGAATGGAATTACACCAAATTTGGCAGAAAAGTAGACTGTGCTTTTTGTTATTTGGTCTAAATCTGTTCAATAGTTGTTGAGAAATGTAAGAAAATACAGATGGTATTACGTGGCCGCATGGACTTTACGATAAAAAACGAGCTCATGCAGGGCAATGCAGAGCTCTCATTGGTAGTGTTGGCAGGCATCTTGAGACTCAGCTTCAACTGAGTCCCCCCACCCCAAAAAAAAAGGTTGGTCATGGCAGGCCAAAAAAGACATAAAAAGAAATATAACAATATGTGCTGTACACCTCCCCATGGCTAATCATATAAAATAAATGCCGAGACTGCACAGCCCCCGCAGCACCGGGGACAGTCACCTTCCCAGAACAATACAAAAATGTGTATGAGTGGGCCCACTGGGCCTGCCCGCACCACAGGGACGGACACTTCCCAGGGTAAATTATGTTGAAAGAATGCAGTGCATCTCACATGCCCCCTGCAGCTCTGGGGAGCACCTACTCCCCAGGACAATTTAGTCAAACTAAGGAGGGCCCCTACACAGACCAGAGGCTGAAAAAAATTAATGTAAGGGGTCTGACATGATCCCCCCGGCTCCGGGGACCACCACCAAATATGCAGGCAAGGAAACAGATGAAAACATTTCTCTGAAAGACAAGGAGCTGCCTTTCAGCAGCCCCCATTTGTTTTAGAGCAATGCTAACTACTGTGGGAGGCCGGGAGCTGGCTGTGACCACGGGGCCATTAAGCCTCCCCTGCAGTCCCATTAGATTCTGGGTGCCGTAGGGGCATCCTAGTGACATGGCAAGGCCACATTTGGCCTCTCTTCCTATATTGCAGGTGCGCAAGTTGAAGTACCACTCCTGTAAAGTACTAATCATCCTCACTTCTTGGGCACAGACAAGACAATGCAAATTGTCTTTTCTCTGTATTTCCACTGTGAAAATGTATCTGTAAACTGTAACGGAGTTGTTTGCATCCTTGCTTTTCTCGAGCATAGTATCTCATATAGTGTCTGTGGTGAGGAGGTTCTTTCTTGACATCTGCTGGTGTGACCAGAGATCATGTTCTAAACTTTTAGAAACTACTAGTATGTAAATATGTGTAAAAGCCCTGCATCATATACATTAGCGGTATGCAACATCTTCCCGCCCTTTTCCCAGCAAGACGAAAAGCTTGCTCAAAGAACCCCCCAATATGCTTCCTGCCAATTTTGGAGACCTGTTCCTCTTGCCTAGGAATACGATTGCATCTCCACCAAACAAAGAAGCACTAACTTCTGCAAAGAACAAATCATGCAAGTGTAAAGATATCTGGTGAAGACACTCGAGGAGCAATCACAAAGTTCACTAGAGATGTTTTCTCTGCAACTTTTACGCACTTGTAGTGTACGAAATACACTATACATTTACCCAACGTAGTAGGACTTACTAATTTGGCAGCAGAAAGTACTCCAGTTGGGTAGAGGTGTGCACAAAACGGTGGCCTTTTTTTTGGATAAATATGCAGGGCAGGATTTATTCTTGCATGATGCTCATTTCACAGAAATGAAACCTCAACAGCTTACAGTTAGGAAATACAAACTAAAAGATCATTGAAATTTGAAAAAAACAGGTTACAGAGACTTTATAGTTAGGAAATAGAACTTGACAAACCTTAGAAATTCACTGACAAAAAAATATATTACAGGGATGTTATAGTTAGGCTCACATTTCACTCATACAAAACCGGATAAATGAAACAGTTATAGTTAGCTGAGCCGACTATAACGTACGAAACCACAATGCACTGCTTATGACCTCACATATTACAACACTCATGACATGGTCAATGACATCACTGATGTCATCTTAAACCACATCACTCATGACATCCACAGAACCACTCGCAAACTCACTTACACCCTCATACAACATCTCATACACCCACTCCCACACAACCACTGATACATCCATTCACAGCCCCATGCAAACACTCACACACCTACTCACTGATCCAACGAACCACTTACACATCAACTCACCCATAGCGCAACTAATGCAACCACTAACTCACATATACAGACACTCATATACCTACTCACTGATCAATACGGCCACTCACACATCCAGTTATGCAGACATACATACACTTACACATCCACTCATACACCCATACAGCCACTCACAATCACCCATACAGCTACTGACACACCTACCCACTCACCCAGAACGTCACTCACACTACCACTCACTCACCCATACAGTTATTCATACACCCAGTCAGTTACTCATACATATACTAGCATAAAGACTCAGTCACCTATACAGTCACTGAGTCAAGCACATACTCAAGGATATACTTTCCCATAAACCTCTCTCACACTCACTTACTTAGAAACAACCACTCACTCAGCCATACAACCACTCACAAACCCACTAACTCACCCACACACCCATTCACATGCCCATAAAGTCACTCATGTACCTGTTACTCACCCATACAGACGCTTATGTACCTGCTCAGTCACCCGTTAAGCCACTAATTCACCCTCTATTTTACTATTACAGCCACTAACACACTACTCAGAATACTCACATAGCCACTCACTTACTCATACACCCACTGACATACCCACACAATAACTAACAGACCCACTCACTCATGTATTCAGTCTCTCACAAACCCACTCACTCTTCTATAGACCACGGAGACACCCATTCACTCACCCACACAAGCACTCCTACAACCAATTACCTTATTATATATGTTTAACACCCAATAACCTTTAGAAAGAAGTCATAGTCACTGGATGTTGTCATCAATGATGTAATTTGAGATGTCATTAGTGATGTCATCAGTGATGTTACTGACCATGTAATGAGTATGTATATATGTGATGCCATAGCATTATATTGCGGTGGCGTAAGTTATAGTTAGCTCAACTAACTATAACTGCTGAATTTCTCTGGTTTTGTACGAGTGAAATGTGAGCCTAACTATAACGTCCCTATAACCTTTGTTTTTTTAGTGAATATTTATATATATAAACACATATGTGTATTGGCAGCGCCGATCATGTGCACCACCTGCGCCATAAGGCGCTGAATGGCTGAACGCCCCAGGAGGAGCAGGCGTAGCAGCAACTATCCAGGCCCTGAGCCTTACACTGTGAGAGTTGTGTAAGAGAGGCGCTGGGTGCTCGCCACGGCTTAGGTGGAACACTACTCATGAGCGAGATCGGCAGGCACCCTGTACTGAAGCCTGTCTTCCGACTTTCAGCATTCATAAAGGATCAAGGATCAGGAAAGCAGAGGGTGAGTGGCAACCCTTGAACGAACGAGAAACTGAATGAGACCAAAAGCACTGTTTAAATGAAAGAACTGCCAGCGCGTATGTTGGTTGCATTTTTACTGTCAGCACTCCTAGACCATACTGGGAATCACGTTTACCATGACGCTAGTATAGTAGTGACATAGACTTTGGGTGCTGACCTCTTTTTACAGGAATGAACAGAACAGCATGAATTGTTCAAATCCGTGTTGTCCGATTGATAAAGGCAATTACTGCCAAAACGTGTCTATGAGGCAACAGATGCACAACAACATTTATTGAAACCACGCCCACCCTTGAGTGAAAGGTTTTCCTTTGGGAGTGTCAAGGAGTTTTTGATGGACATATATATAAATAAAAAAATATACACACATACACATACATATATCAGTCATGTCTGCAGTGAAGTAGCACACCCACCAAACTCTAAATCAGGCCCTAAGTTCCACTCCTTCATCTCTACTTGGCCATTGACCATCAATCTGTGCATGTTTAAATGGAGGCTCAGAACTTCCCACATTTTATTGTATACAAATGGCAATATAAAACCTATAGAACTCTATCAAAGCATAGTTGATCTATTTTACTGTTTTGCAACACAAACAAACAATGAACAATGGTAGCTTGGGAAAGGAATTAAAACTAAACACCTGGAGAAAGAGCTCTGATATGGGTGTCCTCACAAAGGAGCATGTGAGAGAGGCCCTAAGGAGTAGCCTGGAAGGAACAGAGATCTCTCCCTGCACCACTTGTATGTCAGTGTGGGAGTAAGAAATACAATCCACAGCTGTTGGGCTTTAACACACCAATGTGCTGTAAGTTTTTCCTCCAATCTGCAGTTTACAAAACAATCAAAACTAACTATCAATTTTCTACCAATTGTCAAATATTTATTGTCTTGTAATTTTTCCACAGGGACGTCCTAGTAGATTGACTGTAATGCAATCTCTAAAAAGTCAAAAGCTCCTCCTCATGCTTCCTTGTCAAGAATTCCCACAGACTGCCCAGCACTTTGTTTTATTACGAAGGACTTGTTTCATTTCACTTAATGATATTTTTGGCAGTTTTGCTTTCAGCTTCTCGCTACCATTATTGTTCCTGATCTCCTCACTGGCTTGAACCACTCCAAGCAATTATTCCTCCAGGTTGACGTGCTGCAGCTTTTAGCGGGATCCGTCCAGACACATTCATTCCTGTCGCTGCCTCGCGCAGAATCTTTCGCTCTACATTTAGCAATGAGCGGCTTAAGTTAATTAGCCCTCCCATTGCCCAGACAAATGATGACATTTATGTTTGTGTTTAATTATTTTGGTTATGCTTATCTATAATTAATCATAGATCAATCCATTAGGACAGAAGGTAAGAGGTAAAGTAAAGTTTTCACTTGTCAGGTCCCTCCCTTTTTTATTTTCAACTGCTTGGCCAACACTTCATCAGGGAGGGCTGAAGGGCACCTTGTCTCTCTCCTGAGCTGGCATACCACGTGACACGGAGCAAGCCACATTGCAGACCTGAGATTCAGTTCCACACCTGTGCCTAGGACAGCCACCTACCTCTCTGTCACTGCAGACATGGCTTCCAGTCCTGAACATTTGTTTGATAGCCTTAAGCACTCTGGGAGTTGTAGTCTTGTTTTGCTTCCATTGATCTAAATAGACTCATACACCTAAATCAATTATTTCTAGGTGAAAGGCTCAGGACTTAAGACAGTGTCTGTAATGACCTTAAGTAAGGTGGTCACCCTAAATTAATTCTAGGAGATGTTTCTATGAATTCAAGACTGCTTACATGAACAAAAATATATTTGTATCATACTCCTGACCCGTGACATTTTCATATTGAGACCTCTCTTTCAATGAATATTTCACATCTTGAAAGGAGTGGTCTCCATTGGTACTGGGAGATTCATGGCTTTTATTCCCCATATTCCTTTTCTGAACAGACTGTAGCTATGAATGCTTAAGCCTCTCCTCTAACAGGGTGTAGTTTAAATTTTCACAGTTCCCAAATTTGTTTGGGTCTTCAGGAAACAGAGACTTCATTAATGAACACAACATTGTAGATTAGGTATTTCTTGCCATGTGTACAGTCCCCACATATCCATCCTTACTGATTTTTTTTCCCACTGGCCACACAGGCTTTCCACAATATTTAAGCATTGTGATGCCTAGTAGCCCTCACTCATTTGAAGTTTGTTTGGACCACATCTATGTCCCTTTACATTTCTTCAAGATGTGTGCCCCCTAAAAGTTTTAGTTCCTAGTCTTAGATCTACTTTCCCACTTCTGAAACCTCTTTCCATGATTTTCAAAATAGTTCACCAAGTTCTAACCTCAACCAGGTTACATATTTGTTGCATCTAAAGCAAGTGTACACAATTAAAATATGTTGAAACCCACAGTATAGTGTGTTGTCTAATATTGTTTAAATTACCCATTCCTATGGCCTCTGCCCCAATATCATTTATTTCCAGCCCTATCATGCATATCATAATGCATATCATATATCTAAACGTATAACCCCTCATGTCTAAGATGGGCGTGCTGCAAAAAATAATATTGAATACCTGTTTATCAGCTCCTTCAAACTACACTCCTAACAGCAAGGACAAAGTTTTGATTGTTGTTAGATCTGGGAATCTTGGTCGGCTGAGGTATGCACTCAGGCCAGGCAGGAACCACCACTCTAGGCAGGGTAAGCTAAGTATGCCCTAAAAGACAGCCAGTGCTGACCACCTGAAAGCTTGGCACAGAGCAGTCAGGCTTATCAAAAGTGGCAATGTGTAATGTATTTGTGAAAAATACACACAATAGTGTTGGCTCAGGTCTTTTTCGGATGTACGACGGTACAACGCGTACCGTTACAACACGTACCGTTTCAAGGCGTCTTTTACAATGCAAGTCATTACCTCGACTTGCGCTGTAGGGGTGCTGGACTTAGGAATAGTTAAATTTACTATTCCAACACCAGCCTACGTATAGTAGGGAAGGTGTTGGAATAGTAAATCTATTATTCCTTATCTTAGAGCGCCCTCCAGCGCAAGTCGTGGTTACGACTTGCGTTATAAAAGACGCGTCGTAATGGTACTGCGGGGTAACATCCGCGTTGAAAAGGATGTCCCCGGCCTTTTTCGCAGCGTTACCCCCAAACTTTGTGCTTTCCTCCTGTGTTTTTCTGGCTTCATTTTTGCTAGGTTGACTAGTTTTGGCATTTGATTGCTTTACCATTCTGTGCCTCTGTCTGCCTTTGGAATCAATTTCTGGGTTAGACTGACAGTTGGACTGTTTGTGCATTCACTCTAGACAGTCAGTGAAAGAGTGTTGAGGTGTGCCCTGCATATCCTGATTGCCCATCACCAGGATGATAGGCCTTCCTGAGCTAGAGTGGTGGGAGTGGTTGTCACTGACACCTGAATAGGGCTCTGACTGTCCTCTCACAATGCTGTCTTCACCCCCTATAGTGTGTCTGGATCTAGAACAGGGCAATGCAGGATCTGTGCACTAGAAAGATTATCCTTTGAAGTATACCTACTTCAATGGCCCAAAGGGTATAAATATTGGACCAGTAACACCACATTTTTACAACACTTATGGAACAAGAGGGTCGAGAGGAGGCTCTGCCAAGAGGAAGAGCTGGATAGCTGACAGGAGGCGTACTGCCCCTTCGCTGTGTTGCTTTGCTGGGTGGGCTTGCAGTTTTTGCTTCTGTCTTGGAGAGGACAAGGACAGGACTTTGCTTTGGTATCCTGCTTGAGAAGGTTCTCCGAGGGCTTGTGTGTGCTTGCCTCCTGGCAAGAAGTTGCAGGGCCATCAAAGACTTCATCTGCAGCCTCTTAAACTACTCTGCTGGGAGTTCTGAACTGCCAAGTGGTGCCAATTCCAGGTTTGAGCCCTTGAAGGTGTTTGGCTGCTCAAAATCCACGCATCGCCCTTCCAGCACAGTTTTTCCTGCTGCAAGCTTGCTGTGTGGTAAAAAAAGCAATGCATCACCAAGGTGGGACTAAAAAACGATGCACCACCTGTCCACGGGCAAAAGAACAGGCGCAGCTTTAGTCCAGAGCACCATGTCTCCGATGTCCGAGACCCTCACTCCGACTCCAACACAGGCCCTGCTGTGCAACTGAAGGAATCAATGCATCAGTGGTCCGCAACTGAAAGAATCGGTGCACCGCCTGTTTCACTGCTGTCGCATCAAGCTTAGCAGATCTGGATTTACACGTATTGCACCTGGACACCAGGATTCCAGTGCATCACCCCACAGAAAGGACCCGCTTTTGGATTTCGATGCATCTCATCTTCTCGCAGTAAGGATTCAACACAACATTTCTACTACATGTAGCAGAACTGATGGCTCTATTCCCCTGGGACTCAGTATTCGTCACATCGCTGTATTTGACTACGCTTCTCTCCTTTGCAGCTGTTTTCTGTTTTGGACTATGACTTACCATACAGTTCTATGGACAGGCTTGAAAGCTTTAAAAATTATATTTTGAGCTCTGTATGTTGGATTTTTGTCATTTTTAGTCTGGTTTGGTTTTGATAAAGATTGTTTATTTTTCTTAACTGGTGTGGTTTCCATTTGTATTATTTTCACTATATTACTATGTGTGCTATGAACAAATGCTTTACAAATTGCCTCTGAGTCTGGGATAAGACCAACTGTTCGTCCCAAGCTACCAAGGGGTTGAGCAGGGGTTATCTTGAGTGTGTAACTCCCTTATCCTGACTAGAAGGAAGGGCCCCTGCTTGGACAGGGTGCATACAACTGCCAACCAGAGACCCCTAATTCTAACACACAGTAACACAATGAATATACAACAAAAAGACTCTACACAGGTTTAGAAAGTAGATTATTATATTCTCAAATAAACTAGATTTTTTTTTTTTAAAACAATGTATTGAGAAGTTACTCGAGGTCACGTTGGACCGGGGCAAAGTCAAAGAACAGGCCCCCCACTATGAAGCAACGGCTAGCTACAGGATCCACACAGGCCCTGATGAACAAAGTACCTTTCCTGGTTGCAACTGCGAGATGCTCCGGAAGATACGTTGATGTCGATCCTGCTGATTGAAGATGCATTGATTTCTCCACGCAGAGGGGTGATTCATCAGTTCCGAAGGCGAGATGCCAGAACGAGATGCGTTGGTTCCAAAGAGTGATGTGCCGGGTTTCACCACACAATGGAGGATGCATTGATCTCTCCAAGCTGCTGCGATGGCAATGCATGTTTCTGATATGTTGGGCTCTCGAGGCACTGCATTGGTTCAGAGAGTGAAGCTCCAATTTTACACCTGCAACTGGGTCGATGCGCCGGTTCTGCTACACACAGACAGAAGATGTATCGATGTTGCAAGTATCTGGGTCTACTTCTAGTGAATCAGGCACAGGGGTAGAGACTTTGACATCACTGAGTCTCAAGCAACAGGAGGCAAGTCAACAAGCCCTTGGAACACGCATGGACAAAAGGCAGAGCCCAGCTCTCCTTCAGCAAAGTCAGAGAGCAGCAGGCAGCAGTGCAAAAAACTGAAAAATCGGCCTTCTAGGTCAGCAGTGCTGTCAAGTCATTTAAACAGCAAACTATTTCTTCTGGCAGAGCTACAGTTACAAGTCCAGGTGTGTCTGATTTTAGGGGCTCAAGACCCAGTACGTATATCCAAAAGTACCTTTGAAGTGGGCGTGACTTCTTAGAGTGGTCTATAAATTGCACAAGTATCCTTTCAGTCCAGCCGTGTCTGCCAGGCTATCTGTGGGGGGGGGGGTTAAATCAGCCCATTGTATGGGGACCGTATGCTTACTATTCAGAGAAGTGTAAGCCCCTAAATTTCCATCCTGCCCAGACAGAGCTATCAGAATGATGATGTAGGTGGGTACTCAGACACACCTAACCTTCCTATGTTTGTGGCTTTCTTGCAGGAATGCATAAACTGTAGCTGTCATCCACCCCAGACATGTATTGGAGACAGGCTGCAAGGCTCATAGAGCAGTAAGTGCCGAAAAATTTCCACTTTCTAAAAGTGGTATTTCTAAACCAGTAATATTCATACCAACTTCATCAGTAAGGAGGATTTGTCATTACAATCCCAAAGATATAAGAAAAATTTCTGGCCACTCCTCTCTGATCAGGAATTACAGCCTAAAGTGTATTAAGGAATTCCCCATGTTAACATGTCAGAGGGGTAGGCCTCACAGCAGTGAAAAACAAATTTAGCTGTTTGGCACTACCAGGACATGCAAAATATAAAAGTCCATGTCCTGCCTTTTACTTACAACTCACCCCACCTTAGGGGTGGCCTTTGTATAAGAAAATGGGAGTTAAAGGATTGATAAGTAGTTTTAAATGCTAAGTCGAAGTCATAGTAAACTGCCCACACAGGCACTGTAGTGACAGTCCTGAGACAGGTTTGAAAGACAACTTCTGTAGGTGGCGCAATCAGTGCTGCAAG
Source organism: Lissotriton helveticus (assembly GCF_964261635.1). Classification (NCBI taxonomy): domain Eukaryota; kingdom Metazoa; phylum Chordata; class Amphibia; order Caudata; family Salamandridae; genus Lissotriton; species Lissotriton helveticus. Next base: position 433,691,559 of record NC_136062.1, read on the forward strand.
TCTGTTAGTATGCAGAAGAAAAGGGGCTTAGCCCAAGGGCGGCTGGGTAGGGCCTAGACAATTTTATAACTAAAAATTTACCTAGCCGTCACATTTAGAGTTCTGTATTAATTTCAACAGACTAAGGACATTCGCTAATTCGAATAGTCTTAAGTATTTATTTACTTTTCTGTTAAGACTTTTTTTGCAAGTTCATCTCATTAGGGGAGCAAGTCAATCCATAAGACACACCACCTTCAGTAATTCTTTACACATATACACACAATTTACATAACATACAATTTACGCAAACAATATATATAAGGTACAACATAAATGAGATTGCATTCAGGTTAAATCCAGTCAATATTCAATCCAGCAGCCATGTGGGGTGTTATTCCTCACAACTATTAATTTCAACTGCAAAGGCTGTTGCCTACGCGGTACACATGTCAGACCAGCAGGGGCAAGGGATTTTTTACAACTCGCTCCCAACAGTAGAGTAATATTCAATAATATTTTATCCCAGTAGAAATTCACACCAACGCTTTTTGAGCCCCATCTCAGTTTTGGGGTTCTCCTCAGGGCCTTAGCACAGATTTTGTACATGTAAATGTCATGGTACTTATAGAGCGCACTGTCACCAGACTGTCACCTTGCGGTGTCGCCTATTCGGTTTCCTGGCGCTGATACTCATACCGCTGTGGAAGCCCTCCTGGCTTTCCCTGTGAAGTGTCCACTCCTGGGCATCCCCAGGGTGAACCCAGGCATCCTTAGCGCTGTTGGGGCCAAGCAAGCTATTGCCCAGAGTTGCAGCGTGGGGCCCGTGATTAGAATAGGCACCGAGGCGAGAATTAACAGGTCCGAGGAAATTGAGCCCGAGACCCCGCCAAGGTGGGAATCAAACCCTGGTCCCTGTCCAGAACTATGCATCAGATTCTGCCGCTCTAACCATTGAGCCACACTCCTCCAGTCCTATTTTCACTAAAATCTCTAAAATAATAAGTCCAGTTCTACAGATTGGATTTTTGTCACTTATTTCTTGCTTTATTTATTAAATTGTAGTCTATTTTTCTAACTTGATGTTGGATCCTTTTTGTGTGGTATTTTTCGCTGTTTTACTGTATGAAGTTCTGCGTAAATAATTAATACTTTTCCTCTAAATTAAGCCTGATTGCGCTGTGCCAAGCTACAGAAGAGTTGAACACAGGTTAATTTAGTGTTGGCTTGTGATTCACCATGAGAAGGAATGCGGTTGCTGCTTGACCAGGGCTCACATCCAGTCAACTAACAACCCAATTTCTCACAAAAGCAAAACCTAAGCTTGTAAAAGTCACTGAGTCATCCCCAGCAGCTTCTAATAAGGATTAGATAAGGTCATTTTTGTGATTAGCAGAATGTTTATGCTAAATGTGTGAAAGGATTTTTAGAGAAGACATACCACATTAGAGAACTTCTGAAAAATAATTTTACTTTTGTGTTGGATGATAAATGTACTGAAGGTTTTCGAAGGATAATACATAAGATTGTGAACACTCAATATTAACACAGATTTGACCCAAAGGCGGATAGCACTTTAACAACTAATGCAAGTAACAAAGGATTGGGAGAAGTGTTCTCCCAACATGGTGTTAAAGGGAAAGAATACATTGTAACTTTTGCTTCACTCTCTTTGTCACCAGTAGTAAAATGTACTCTGCAACAAAGTGTGAAGTATTAGCCTGTGTCTGGACTATGTAGTACTGTAGGTTTTTTATTTGGGGAAGAGCTTGTGTGCTGCATTGTGATCATAGACCTTTGACTAAGGTTCTTACAGCAGAAAGAACATGATTCTCTACTTAGTGCTTGATTTCTTATTTGAAGGATTTCATGTCTACAGTGCTATATGAACCTGGGAAAACAAAATGCAATTGCATATTTTCTATCACAACTACCAATACAAATGGATGAATGTGATAGGAATGAGCAGGATGATTATCAGGTTGCATGGGTGTGTAATGATGGGATGGAATAGAGTAAAGCAATGATGAAGTTGTAATGTCTTTTGTAAATAGTTGATTGTTGAATAAGGAGGGTTTCTGATCATTGTGAGGTAACTGATTAAATGTTGGTTGAAACAACAGTGTGATGAGGGGAAACAAAGCAGTTCCACCTAAATATTGAACAGTGAGTATAATGAAACATTTGCATGATAGACATTGCGGGAATATGAAAACAAAGCAAGGAATTAAAAGAAATTAAAAGTTGTTATTGGTGACCATTAACAGATTCAGAAATAGAAAGAATATTAAAGAACTGTGCAGATTGCATTAGTGCAGATAAAATCCTTAAGACATTTGGGCCACAGATGAATATTGATAAAGCCCCAATTAAACCTTGGCAGAAGGTGGCAATTGATATTATGGGGCCTGTAGGTGAATATATTAGGCACATGTTTGTCATAATTGATTTGTTTTCTAGGTGGCCAGTTATATATGTGGTAGGGAGAATGGATTCAGAGAAAATGTTTAATCTTTTTGATAATTTCTTCCTAGAAGAAGGCATTATGGAAGTGTTGATAAGTGAAGGTTACACCCAGTTTTTGTCTTCAAGGCAAAATTATTATTTTTTTTTAAACAATTAGGAAATGTGCATAGTAACCACTTTTTTGTACAATCCTAGTGGTAATGGTGGAGTGGAAAGGTTTATTAGAGTGATCAATGGGGAAATTAATTTAGCAGCGAAATACAATTCAGATTGGGAAGTGCAAGTGAATAAAATAGTTTTGTCTTATAGGGGTACTTTATGTGAGAGGACTGGTGTGATACCATTTAAGATAATGAGGGGACGGTTTCCCATTTCTAAACAATGCCCTGGTTGGCTTTATCCTGTTGGGAAAAATAAATGGTCAATTAAGGAAGTGAGGAAAAGAATATAAGAAAAGAAAGAAAGGTACTAAGAATACTATGATAAAAAGAAAAATGCACAGGATGTTGTGGTGCAAGTTGGACAGTTGTTAAAAGGGAAGAAACCGGAATTATTTCAAAAGGTAAAATGTTTTATGAACTTAACAGGATTGCGAAATGGTTAAGGAATACAGTGCAGTTTTCTGATGGTATGGCAGGCCTTTTAGTAGAGTTTGGAGGTTTGCTAAACCACATGAAGATGAGAATTACTTATATAATGAACACTATAGTTGGATTGAGGATAATGCTCTTATGTATAATGAAAGGAAGATATGTAGTAGGGCTGAGATTGTTTTGAAACTTTGATATGAAAATGGAAGTATTGAATGTGATGTTGAGTGTGACGATTTGAGAGGTGAGGAAGATATGGTAAATGGAAATGCAAAGGGTGAAAAAATTACAAAAAGGGTGATGTTATGGAAAAGAGGACCATTTCAAGAAGAAAGCTAATCCATCAAAATGGTTGGAAGATCTAACTTGAAGAATGTTTTTTAGTGGTAATCTATAGGAGAAAGATGTGTAAAATATAAGATGTATTTACATTTCCTTTTTTCTGTTATGTTGTTTTTCAAATTCTTTTCTTAATAGAAGAAGATACTTTATGCGTATGGTTGTAAATAGGGCTTGGTTTGTTCCAGTATGTTAGTACTTGTACTAGGGTTCAAGCCTGGAATGGGGAGAGATGAGGCAGGGAGAAAGTACGGTAGCGATGTGGGTTTGACCAGGTTGTGGGTTAATAAGAAACAAACTACGACTGAGAAAGCGTATTAACCTGAAAACAAGTCAGCCATAGTACTACAGCTTACATGACTGCATGTTTTGCAAGCAAGTTGTGAGATCAGTTGCTGAGAGGGATCTAAGCAATCAAGGCAAACATGAGTATCCTAGGCATCCAAACTGACCGTAGAATGGCAGATGATCTGATCTGAAGGTGAATATGAATGTTAAAAAAACATAGAGAAAATGGACTAACCATGAGGGAACCTACACATGAAAGAATAGATAGAAGACTGCAACAGAAGAAGCCGACCTATTGAGCAGGGTCTGCAAGAAAGGAGGAGAACCAGGCAGCTGTTAAGCTGCTGGTATAAATTTGATAAGGTTGATTTTAGAGAATGCAGTGATCAATCGTATGAAACAATGCTTTGGTACCAAGTAATATAAGTGCAGCAGGGTCACCTTGATCATAGACCTTAATTCATTGAGGGCCATGGTGAATGCAGGTTCAGTACCTCACCGACCTGATGTTCACAAGAAGATTGTTATCTTCCAAAATACAGAGAGTTGTTTTGTTAACATATGCTCACTGCTTATTCCCAAACAGGACTGCAGTGTGATGGGGCTCTTCAGTTGAAAATGTTCTGACCAAGTTTTATAGAGAAGTAAAAATGCCTGCTTTCAAACCAGAGTGACTGTGTCAAAGGATAGAGACAGATATGAAAGTTCCCAAGCCTTGTATGCAAAACTGAAGAAACGGGACAGGTTATCTGGGGAGCAAGATGACAGAGTTAGTGGAGATTTTCTCAATTTCAGTTGACCAAGAACAAGATGGTTATACGATTATGGGAAGAAATAGTTTGAAAGTTTTGAATATATGAGTATATTTTTTCAATGCTGGATGTAAACAAATTGAGATAGCTGTTCACAGAATGCACTAGTTGGTAGAGTGGACCAAAATGGTACAAAAGTAATTATAGAATGTATTAAGGTATTTAATGATGCTTTTGCAAAGTTATTACTAAAGAAAATCTGATTGCATAGACAGTCAACTTTAAAAAAAAAGATACAACACCAGGTGATGCTTAGTTTGCTACAGTAGGTGAATGTATGTGATGTAAATGGAGTAGGGTTATCTAGAGTTTGGACTTTATTGCGAGTGGGGCACTCAAAATGTTGGATAGCTCCCAATGAGTTTTTAGACTGAGCAAGTACTTTGGCAGCTGGAACAGTCGGGTTTTAATGGGAAAGCGAAAGTCATCCTTTAATATAAGCTTGGGATGATCAAGCACTGCTTGACCTAGGGGATGTAGCTGAATTTTGTAAGAAACAAATGTAGATAATAAAGAAGGAAAAAGGATAGAGAGTAGTCTAGTGAAATTACACAATTCTGTAGAATCAACATATAAAATAGAGACAGTCATAATATTTAGATGTTGTCTAAAATTATTGGCCTAGCTCCCGTAACTCCAGTAACTCAGTTGTAACAAGTATCCGAATGAAATTGATACTTCATGACCCAGGACAGATGCTTCATTCAACCTTTTAACAAAATGTATTTTAATATATTTAAATGAATTAAAAATCTAAAACAAATTAAGCTAATAGGGCCATTGAATGTTTATTAATTTTGTTCTACATTCAAAATAAACATGTTACATCAATTGACATTAGTATTTAAAATAAAAAATATTTGTTATTTTTTTCTGAGTTGAATAAACGTTTTTACTTTTCCCAATACTTTTCCACTGGCTGATTCCACAGTAGGGGCAGTGAAATGTATTTTTCTTGGCAACGGCTAATTGTAAGAAATGGAGCTTCTGCCAAACGTTGTCGAATAACAACTATAATCCTTGCCCTGGTGAACCACATAAATCAATAGATTAACCTGTGCTTAACCCTCTGCTAGCTTGGCACAAACCTTAGAGACACTGCAATTTGTATTTATGTAACCCACATAATAATATAGCAAAAATACATGACAACAGATACCCCACACCAATTTAGAAAAAAGAGTAAAATGTAATAAATAACAGGAGACCAAACCTACAAAAATTCAATCATTGGGACCGGAGAAATGCAATTTTTAAGATATCAGCAAAGCGAGCAAGAAAAAGCCAAAAGCACTAAGTTGGAGCTCAGGTCAGGTACAGGGACAAGGTTAGTCCAGCAAAAATAGTCACCTTCTCAACATCTAGCATTCAGAGTTCAAAACAGGGTTTCACAGATGGAGCTCAGCTGATGCCAGTCAGGAATCCTGGTCCTGGGGTTGAATCTCTTGGGGATCAGGAATTCACTCCTGCAGAGGCCATCAGTGCTCATGCAGGTCCAGTTGCTGGTCCAGGCAGGTCCAGTTGTAGGTCCAGCGAGGGCCAGTTAGAGAAGGCCAGCTAGGCAGTTTTAGTGAAGCTCTGGAGCTTGGTGTGTCTATGAAGCTCAGAACAGTACTTCAGCCACCTGACCCTTGGAGTCACTCTGGTAGCCTTGATTCAAGGAGATGGTCCTCTCTCCTGCAAGCATTAAGGAAAGCATGAAGCAACAGAGAAGTCCTCTGGTAGCGGAGGGCAGTCCTCTGAGAAGCAAGCCAGGTATCAATCAGCAGGGCAGTGCTCTCAAGTAAAGGCAGTCCTTCTGATGTCTTCCAAAGGTCTAGGAGTATAATGATTGGTGGCTCAGGAAGTCCACTGTTAATACATGGTGCTACCCTTTGAAGCGGGGGAAACATCCACTTCATCCCCACATTTTGTTCCGGAAAGGTCTGTCCATCATCTTTCTTCCCCTGCCCATGCTCCAAATAGCCTATGGTAACAAAATGCTAGTGTCAAGTGCCTTTGAGAGTGTGCTAGAGGCAGTCCTTTGAAATTCAAGTGGGACAGGGAACAGGTCTGCCCCATACATCCGGGCAGGATGACCCTCTTCCAGCTACACCAAGTCTTATTGTTCATTGACTTGGCCCAAAACACATTCCTGACCGGGGAGCAATTTCCAGGCCCAGGCACGTGGAAACTCTTAGAAGGCCTCAGATATTTTAGGGCAATAAAGTGCCAACTTTCTAAAAGTGGCGTTTTCAAAACTGTAATTTAAAATCTGACTCTACCAATAAAGATGATTTTACATCACAATTCATTTGAGTCCATACAGAACATTTTTCCCTGCTCACAATGAAAGGTTTGCACGTCTTAGATGTAACTAGGTAACTCAATGTTATCCTATAGGAGGGTAAGGACTCACAGTAGTGACACATGAATTTGGGGGTTCTTCACCAATAGGTCATATACAGCTTAAAACAATTAGTCCTATCCTTTAAATACAATGCACAGTTCCCTATAAGGCTGCTTAGGTGTGATGTATATGTCTTAAAATAGGGAGGAGCAGGCTTGGCAAAGGCCAAAATGCAGTTTAAAACTGCAATTTGTTATGGAGTCATGTTTTAAAGTTATGTTTTAAAAGGCTATATTTAGTGGGTGCTACAATGAGTGCTGCTGGCCACTAACGGCATCGAATGTTTGCATGATACCCATACAAGGGACTTACAAGTCAATTAAATGTACCAATCAGTTGTATGCCAATTGCACTATGTTGGGGGGGTGGCAACCGCTCTTTAGCACTGGGCGGCAGTGGTGAAGTGCACAGAGTCCTAAAAGCCAACACAAATGGGCTAAAAAAAAAGGAAGGGTGAAGGCAAAAAGTTTTAGTATGACCCTGCAGAGAGAGCCAAGGCCGATACTAATGCACAGAAACATACATTATGCTTCTGAGAATCCAAAGCTGTTACCTCATTTCCTCAAATCAATAATGTAATCCACATGGATTTCTGATGTCCTTTATTTAGATTAAGACTATAATGTGCAAAGCCTTCTCAATCGTAAGATCAAATCATGTTTCAAATAAATCCAGACTCATTATTGCATCAACAGCATCCATTACTATCTTTGCCCCTGCAGTGTCTTATTTTCTGTAGACAAAGTGTTGCTGGGTGAGCCAAAGAAAAATGTTCAGAGATTGAGAGACCTACACACAAAGAACAGAGAAAGGAAGACCTACATCCTCATACCAGCCATTATCTGTTAGTTCAAAAGAATATGATGGTATTGTGATTTTAATAATTGTGGAAGAATTTGGAAGCAGCAGTAACAGTTCCTATTAGAAGAAAGGGAGAAAATGACATAATTACTTGAACTTGCCATGGGACGAAGGAACTATGGGGCATATTATCAAGACAGGTGATAAAATTATCGCTGTTTTAGCAGCAGAAAACTGCTGCTAAAACAGCGATAATGGGCTTGATAATATGCTCTTTGGAATTCCAACTGAAACCCATGTTAGATGTCCTTCACATCTAACTTGGGCTACAATTAGAATTCGATAGAGCATATTATCAAGCCCATTATCGCCATTTTAGCGGCATTTTTCTGCAGCTAAAACGGCAATAATTTTATCGCCTGTCTTGATAATATGCCCCTATATAAAGTAGACGGGATTCAAAGTATAGATGCCTCTAATTAATCACACATGGCTTTCAAAAATATTTTTATTTCATGGTAACTAACAAGAGGACAAATCTTGAAATAAAGACACTTTCTTTTGTTAGTTCTTTAACCCCTTCGCTGCGGGGATTATTCACCTGCTGTGCTGGGTGGGAGGGGGCACGCACAGCGCCCGCATGCTCATGACGAGCTCAGATCATCATAAGGCACGGCGCTACTGTGCTCATGACGAGCTAAGCTCGTCACAGGTGCATTGGCTCCCGTGGAACGTTCAGCACAGGAGGGGAATTCTCCCCGCACCTGCGCGTTCCACGGGCCATGACGAGCTGAGCTCGTCATGAGCACCGGAGCGCCGTAGCTCATGACGAGCTCTGCTCGTCATGAGCTTGGGAGGGGTTAATTGTGGCAGAACATGTCTAGAAGCTCAAGGTGAAAGACGCGAGTTCTACTTCTTTCCGTTCAAATGAAGTGTTCAACAAAAAGGGGGCAAAGCTCAATCACACATTGCCATCTATTCAGAACTAGCTTCTCTCGAAAACGTCCCTAAAGAGAGTTTGTGAAAGGAGATGGCTGACTAATACGTTGACAAATCCAGGCATTTAAAACCTCATCACTTGGGGGCAGCCTCTAAAAAATACTATTTTTTTTAATTTCTTCCTAGTTTTATATTAAATCAAAACATTTGTATGGGCTGAAGACATAACTTTTTGTCCCATTCAATAAAGTATACGAAAAAATGTTGCAAATCATGGTTTAAATATTATCCTTCAAACGTTTACCCTTACCAGTATTAACCTTTGCTAAAATCATGCAGTCCTCTTTGATTTGTGCGAAAACTCTTTAAACTTGATTTGGTGCATGAGCTACACACACATTTTATGCCATGATATCTAATGACAGGGCATAATTATCATGCACTAGCGATAATTATCGCTGAGCACGCTTAGCGAGCTTTTAATTATCGCCGGCTATCGCTGGAATATATTGCCAAGCTAGCGCTGTATCATCATAGTTTAGCGCTATGGAACGTGGAACATCACTGGTTTTCTAGAGATGTTCCATGGAAACGGCGATAAGCTGGATGATAGGCCCTGTAGCCTTAGCCCCACAATCCACCTCCCATGTTAGGTATGCCTTAGGCAGGAATTTAACATACGTTAATTTCCTGAGTTCAGGCAGAGTTAGCGTGATTTAAATTATCGCTACGCCTCGTTGTTAATATCACGAAGCTGCCTTCGCGATATGTTCCCATGTTGTTTTTACAGCCACACCTACTTTGCATCTCATTATCGATACGAGGCGAGGCGCGTGAAAAACAAGAGCTAAATCAAGGGAACACGCGCCAGCGTGTCCTTGTAAATAATGTGATATAATTATTGCCGCTTTGCGCCCGAAAAAAGGACGCTAAAGCAGCGATAACTGAATCAATGGCCCTTGGTAATATGCCCTGACATTTCCCAACCAAAGTTATGACCCATTTATAAAAAGTGTTCTTTCATACATGTACTTAATAAACGAAAGGCGTCTGATTTTATTCACATTTAGCCATATTAATGCAGAGGACAAGTTGTTCATGTCCTCTTCATTACCCTCAAAGTGCAAAGGACGTCTCTTCCTCCAGTGCTCCAGAATATCTCTTACTCCAGTGCTTCATACAATCAGTGAAATATATTCTAGTGAAGCACCAGAATGAATTATTATAAATAATAATAATAATAATTTCAAGATTCTTAGTGTCTTTTTTCCACACAGTGTGACCATCATTGCGCACACCATGCTGATGACATACACTTTATGAAAGTGAAAGACCTCTGCACCAAGCCACAGTGCTAGGCACCGGCTATATAGTTAGACCCACCTGAGCACGAATCAAAATGGAGAGTTAACTTTGGAAAGGTGATAATGCCTCATTTTCAACTATATCTCTGCATAGTGTATACCTGATTGGCGCTTGCCAGAGGAGCGCAATACCCAATCATAATTCAATCCAATAGATGCAGGGCAGAGGTGAGCATCCCCACACAAATGGGCAAGTGCTCGCTCCCCAAAAATATAAATCTAGCCTTTCTGAACCCATGGTAAATGTAGTTTGGGAGTTTATCCCAACTGTCCCCTCAAAGTGTCCCAATTCAGTTTAATCTGGCCCGTGGAGCCTGGGAGAAGAGTTGTCCTGGCTGCCCCTATTGCTGTACAGGAGCTGAGAGAGAGCTGTTTTTACCGATTACATGATGCTACTGGGAGCAAGATGCAAAAAACACGACAACGGTGTGGCTACTGACATCGGCCAAAGGTCGGTTGGAGTTCCCTATAGTGCAGGGGTAGGTAGCTGAATTGGGGACCAACAGGCCTTGGCAGCGGTAATCTTTGGGAAAATGTACTTCGCCATCCGGTGGCCCCAGGGAATTTGATAGCTACATGTAAGTACATGGAAGGGAGGACTACAGTTCCCACAATGCACCAGACTATCTGGATTTGTTGATCCCTCAGTGGCCCAGATGGCCAGCGATTTTTGAGATCTGGAGCGCTGTTTTACCTGCGGTTTGCAGGGGACTAGTGACACAAGTCCAGGGGAGTCTGAGTTTGCTTTCGGCTCTAACAGGAGCCCCTCCATCTGGGGGACCTGAGAGCTGGCTGAGGATGAGTCTCGATCAGGCTGTTTCAGGAGCATTGCCGAAGGTGCAGAGTATCCATCTTTTGGTTTGTGCAAGTACCTATGAGCAATCAATTTCTGTATACTTTAATGCTGCTAACATTTTGGACATTATTTTATACTGCATTAGCACTTTATCTCTTCAAGTACTGTATAATGCGGGGAATGCTTTATTATTTGTCTATTATGGAGAATAGGACAAATGCTCCTATTAATGAGGATATTGTCCCACTAAGGCACTAGCAATTTATATTCAAATGATTTACTTAAAGTAATAACATTTCAATGTCCCTCTATAACCTAGATTGTTGAAGTTGGTGCCCAAAAATCTAGTGTAAACACAAGTATACCTGTTATCATGTAGGATTACTCCCGCTACAAGACCATAGAAACCTTAAGGAGACATCAGTTAGTGATTAGCACTTTATTTTGAAAATACATATAATGGAGTAAGCATGCATAGTATTGTCTTAAGGGTCTCTAAATTTAACAATAATTACTGCATAGAAACAGAAAGGCTGTGGATTTAAAGAACTAGCAGTTTTAATTAATAGTGAGTCCATTTTTGCCAATATGGAAACTGACAAAGAGCAATCAAAGCCAGTGTAACGCACTTAGCACAAATGTTTTTAAACCAATACAAACATCCCTCAAATCCTATTGAACTACTGTGTTACAATATCGTTTGGTGAAAGATATACACATTTTCAGTTAGCTAATTAAATTAAATGCAAAAAACAAATAGAAAAAGAGGAAAACGATGCAAGAAAATGTACCAAAATGTATGAAAAACAAACAAAGAATAATCATGTAACTGAAACTTCACAAAAGAAATGTATTGTAGTATGTTGTCTATGCAGATAGCACATGATGCTAGCAAGTGGGATATAAAAAATGTGATTGACTCTGGCTCGGAGTGTGATCAAGGCAGGGGACTCTGTCGAAACGCATCATAGCCTATAATGAAAAAAATAACATTTGAAGGAAACTGACCGTTGGATTGCTGTGTCGTTCTTCTGATATATATATCCTACTTAACCCCAATCTCTAAACCCTACCAACATAAACCTTAAAGATACCAAGTTCACTGTAACAACCTTACCCATCCTAAACCCTAAAAATACCCTGGCCACACAAATACTCACACTAACCCTAAAAATACCCTTACCAACCAAATACTCCTACCTACCCTAAACCCTAAAAATACCCTTGCCACCCAAATACCCCTACCCTCCCTTAACTCTAAAAATACCCATCCCATGCAAATGCACTTACCTACCCCAAATCCTAATAAAAATCCCCTTGCCACCCAAATATTCTCACCTACCCAAAACATAAAAAATACCCCAGTCAACCAAAATATGCCCTTACCCTAATATCTATACATTTATATATATTACACACTTACCTGTAAAATTCTTACATGTGTGATAAATGCATGTGTGGTAAATTTGTGTTGTAAAGGCATACATGGTAAAGGCATATGCGTTGTAATGGATGTGTGGTAAAGGTATTGCGTGGTAATGGCCGCGTTCTAAAGGCTGTTTCCCATATTATCCTATGGACCATGTATCACTTACAGGGTCCTCTAACGGGAAAGGCCACTATAGGGACACATAAGCTTGCACTTACATGCCTGCCGGGCTGTAGGAGGCCTTCCTCAGGGGTAACTGACATATTAAGAGCAGTGCACTGACTTTGCCACTCGTGGTGAGGGCAAAGTCGATTTGGAGCAGTTTACACTGTTTCTGCAGACTGCAATGTTATTTCTGGTGTCAGTAGTTTATTTGGGTCACTCAGGATGCTGCAAGCCGTGGGGACCCCTTTACCACCCAAGTCCTGGGTACCACTGGTACCACTTACTGGGGACTTATACGGGGGGGGTAAAGTCCTTGTAAATTGGGGGATGCAAATTTGCATATAATAGTTTTAGGAAGTAAGCGCTGGCACTGGACCTGCACAGCTGGCTCCAATGGACTTTTTGAGTCCTAACCATCAGCATTCGAGCAAAAGGTGGGGTTGGGGGTTGACCATACAAGAAGGGCACTGTCCTACAATTATGTAAAAAAGAATGCAGTGGGTCACCATGGCCATGCCCTCGGCCCATAAACTATCAACTGTCTTTCTGCCCACCTTGTGGCCTAGAGTATCCCCATCCCATTGGCAAGCTAGAGGAAATTTTGATTATTTTGGCTAAAGTTTGTTCAAATGGGCTGCCATCCCTGGCGGCAGAAACGTTGTTTGGGGTCGAAACCTCAGTACTTTAGGAGTTAATGTATCCAGAGAGACTGTTGAGGCTCTGGGTTGAATCAATATGCCTTAGCTAACCTTCTTCCACATATACAATGAACTGTACACAAATATCTTTTAGGCACATTAATCAACTAACTGCATCACTATTTTACACAACACCATTTAAAAAATGATTATTGTTCAATTACAAACAACACCCTTGCTCCATTGCTTCGTACCTCTTAATGGTTTCTTTTTCCCCAGAGTTCCATATAGCGCAAACTTGACCCGAAGGTATCGGGTATCAGAGCGCTTTAGACGAGCCCCAGTTGCGCTACATGAGGACACATTCATTTTTTTTCTTAGGCACAGGGAGATTAAGTGATTTACCCAGAATCACAGGATGTTGCGCATCTTTGCCGGGACGTGAACCCGGTACCCCATATTAGAGGTCAACCGCCCTTGCCGTTAGGTTCCTCCCCAACAGTTGCTAAAAAATGAATTACTAGCCAAATCTATTAAGTATTATCTCAGTACCGTATTTGTGATACTACTATTTATCTACCTGTCTAACTGTAGAAAATATCTTTACTCCCCAACTGGAGATCCAGGACATATGCAAATATCCAGTAAGAGCAGTGAAGCCATGTTGAGTACCTTGTTGAGTACATGGGCTGGGCATTTGGCATTACGAACTCTACAGCTCCATGATGGCTTAGAAGTTTGGTACCAAAACTTCCCAGCATATTCATACCACATTGATGCAACAGTTGGATTTATTACAAAATGTACTCAGTAGGCATCTTAGAGATTCCCCTTGAAAAATGATCAACTACCTCATGTCCAGCAAACTGTTCTGCACCAGCCTGCCACACAAAGTCATGTTTCAGACCCCTGAGGCGAGAGCCCTTGTGCTCTTGTGAGTTAGGAACAAAACCTGCTTAGGTGGAGGTCCTTCACACCGACCCCCTAGAGCGAACATCATTCAGGGTTAGTGCGTCTCAAAGGCTTACTGCACTTTGTAATGCTAGCCAGGGCTACTCAACCAGTGGGGATGTCCGCCACCCTCATCAAGCCCCACTTTTGGTGGGAAGGTAGGTGGGAAAATTAGCAGTCAGGAGAGTGTGTCCCCTCTCAGCCAGGACCACCCTTGAGGTTTCCAGAGCGGAAGTGACCCCCTCCTTAGGAAATCCTCCATCTTGAATGGAAAAACTTTACCCAATTAGTTTGGGGGGATGCCCCCTACCCAAGGGGAGGGGACATTCTAAGGATGTAGTCACTCTAAATGCAAGTAGCCCATTGGCTACCATCATCCAGTACCTGTAATGCCCCAAAATTCAGTATTTAGGGGCACCCCTGAACCTTGATCCCCAGATTCCTGCAACATAGGAATAAGGCGGATACAGAGGAGTGAGTGCAGCAAAGTAAGAAGACACTGACTGCCTTAGCAACAGTCCTACCGGCCTGTCTCCTGCTTCTTGAGTCTGCAAAGAAGGGGATGCCTGTCCCATGGCTAGTGATTTCCAAGAACACCAGGAAGACTGCCACTCTTCAATAAAGACCATATTTTCCAAGGACAACGACCCTTTAAAAAAACTCCAGGTTTAAAGACTCTGGAACCAGAAGTATCCGTGGCTTATGCCCAATCTGTACCAGATGCCCATGGTCCGAGTCTGAGTTGCTCACCTGTCCTGTGATGTCTCCCCAGCGATCTTGCCTTCATCTCCATCAGTGGCTGACCTCTCCTGGACTCCACAAAGTCGCCTGCAGCCTCTTGACAGAGGGTACACCTGACCGCGACTGGTAGCAGCCAAGAAAATTAGCCACCAAAAGGCACCCCTCTTATATACTCAGCCCCCGACTTTGGGGAGCCCAGCAAATGGAGCTGAGGTGTCCAGCAAATCCCCAACTTACCTGCCCAGCTGTTGGTCATCTTTGTTGAGCCTCCTGGTCTGAGCCAGCAGCCGAGAACCCCCAAAGAAAAGAATTGGGCACTCAATGATGATTTGCACCCTGCACCTGGCCGCCCCTTAGCCGCTGGTGGTGTAGCATTTGTCCTGCTTTGTGGCCCCCAGTGCTGTTCTTAACCCCAGGGCCTGTGTCCTGAAACCACAGAAATTTACCCGCAAACCATGCCTCTTCGAGGTGCCCTCAGCCTCTATTAATTTACATTGGGCCCAGTGACCTCTGCATCCGCCTACCCCGGTGGTGTTGTAGGTGCACTACTTACCTTAAACTGCACCGTGCCCAGTATTCATCTAAACCCATGGGAAAGTACGCAGCATGCTTACCTGTAAATGCATACTACTGTTTTCCTCCCATAGGATTACATTGCTTTTACAAACCTATTGCATACAAACGTCTATCTGTTTCTATTGCAAAGTTCTACTGTCCTAAGCTTTTTCTACAACAATATTTCTAATACTGTAAAGAATTTTCTACTGTGTTGCAAAACCATTCTTACTGCATTTGAAAAATATTACTCCTCTTGAAACTGTTACTTACCAGCAACTGAGTTCCTCTTAGGTCTAGAAATAAAATAACAAAGTTATAATTTTTTATACAAAACAATTGGTCTGGATTCAGTCTTAGAGCGTGTGCTATCACTTCTTGTCTGATTGTGTACAATAAAGGCTTAACACAGCTCGCTGACAAGCCTAATGGCTCGACCACACTACCACAAATAATGCTTCTAGTATTATCTACTTTAGACTCCATAAGTCTCTGGGGATTCACTAGACTCTGCGCACACTGTACCTCACTTTGGTATAGTATATACAAAGCAAGCTTCCTACACACTTCATAAGAGCTTTAGATTTTGTGCCCATTAGATCTTACTGCTCTAACATTTCTCAGAAAAACAGTGGAGTTGGATCTGAAATATATCTTCAGGAAAGTGAATATGTTTTAGAGCGTCAAATGACTAAAACAGCGACAGTTACTTTAGCAAATACACCCATCTTCACTACCTTTGATGTCAGCTTGAGAACATGTCAATAACATGATAATTATAATTTCATGAGCCTGACGTCTACACATGCAATTGACAAGTAGAAATGGTGAAAATTCTTCAATTGCAAATGCCAGAAGATTACACATCCGTAATCAGTATTCATAAGGCGCGGGGAGGGAGACGCTACTCCGTGGGCACTGAAAGGATGTGGAAGGTGTGATGGGACGGGGGCACCAGAACAGGAGTTTGAGTCTTACGCGTTCTGAAGTGAGGGCCTTGTGAGGAACTTCTATGCCCCAGAGCAGTAAAATAATGATGCAAATTCATTCAGATGAATACCACCTTAGTGCATTTTCCAAGAACACATTTCAATAGATATTATTTTATATCAGTATGTGAGAAGCAAATATGCAAAGCACACACAGAATCTCATTGGAGGAATGTGAGCCAAGTTCTCTTGAATAAACTGGTGCCCAGAAACCCATAGACATAAATACTAATCCAGACTTATTTGAATAAATTATTAGATCCTGGGCAAAGAACAGTAATTTAGGAATTTAGGAATGTGAGCCAAGTTCTCTTGAATAAACTGGTGCCCAGAAACCCATAGACATTAATACTAATCCAGACTTATTTGAATAAATTATTAGATCCTGGGCAAAGAATAGTATTATATTGATATGCTTCATTTACCATATCTACTAAATACTGAGAAAGACAACCAATCCTAAAACTAGATATGAAACATTGTATCCTCGTATTGCCAGAATATTCTTGAAATTTGTTTGAACAAGAATGGATTTCGTGATCAACACACTTTATTATCATGAGATGCACGTAACATAGTGTAGCCCCAACAAGAGAGGACCTACATAGAGATTATGTAATAACAAATGTTGGTTTACATCCTTGCCTTACCTCTATGACCCTGGCATAATCATATTATCTTCTCATGTCATGTTTGAACCAGTAGTTGCCACAAACTGCACATGCACTTTTTTGTCGCATCAGATGGAAGGGAGGGATCAAGAAAGCTACTTTATGAACAGGATTCTGAGATTGGGCAAGTGAGATTGGATGGCCTCTGGTCTTGGATTCCATAGCTGAGCAACACCCCATAAGATTACCGACTATGTCTATGTAATACATTAGGTGCAAGGTTCTCTGCGAGACTTTGACCGAGAACTTTGCGCAATTAAGTCCTGAATCTTCTTTTGTACATCAAGAGTTGTGGTAGGGCCCAAGACGACTTTTCTTATAGAGTGGGCTGATTGAAGACCATAGGGTCTTATTTGCAGCGATGAACATTGAGCAACGCCCCATACAGTTAAAGTGTGACCACCACCCCCACAACACGGGAGGAACCAGAGACTGGGGCCAGGTGTACATAGCAATTTTCGGTGGCAGATGGTCCGTAAACGCAGAATGGGGTGGCTTGCGAACCGCAAAAATGCTTTTGCAAATGTATAAAAAGGCAAAATGTGATTTGGTTAATTTGGTTTAGTGATTCAGTATTTGGAAGGGGTGTGTTTAAGGAGTCCCTTCCAAATATCAAATCATATTATGATCGTAAAACATTTTTTTATTTACCGATACCTCGAAGGTGGAAGTAAGCTTCACAATTGGCAAGAACGCTCCATGGGAACCCATTCCACGTTGAGAATGTTTAACAAATATTTTTTAAGAGCAGGCAGTGGTCCCACGTTTAAAAAATAAAAATGTCATTGTCTTTTTTTAAACGCATGAAAACAGATTGCATTTAAAAGAAAAATGGTTTATTAAAATGAAAATTACAGACATGGTGGATGGTGGTCTGCTGACTCCAGCAGGCCACCATCCCTGTAATGGTGGCTATTTGTAATGGGGCGCAAGTTGTCCCCTACCTCATTACTATTCATAACGGAGGTTGATTTGCAACCTACTAGGAATCACTACAATGGAATACAAAAGTTCATGCATTAGGAATTTCTATTTTTATATTTGCTATTAGGAAATAGTATTCCTGATGTTTGTACATTTGTCCTTTTCCCTCTAAAGAGGACACACCTAGAAACTCTGGTAGCTGTGGAGTTGCAACGACGTGTGAAGACGCTCCAACTGCTGAGTGCAACTCGCGTGGGCCGCGTGCAGCAAACTCAGCTGCTGACGCTCCAGTGCCCATGGTGGGGGCACGCTCAGGAACTCAGTTGTTCTGATCCAGCTAGATGATTTTGGGACAGTCAGTACTGGGGGAACTTGCTGCTGATTAGCACTGTGCAACACAGTTGACTCACAGTGGGCTCTTGAGATTAGAACAACTAGCAGGGCTAAGCTTTAGATGCTTCCTACAATGAACAGAGAACAACCACTACCACTAGTAGTGGAGAAGGAGTGTAGTCAGAATATTGAAATAACCCCCAATTTGAACCAAATCTCTTATGGCACCAAGTAAGCAAAGTAAGCAAAGCAAGTCATTGGTGCCTCTTTCACTCAAGCATTTATCCATTCATCCTTTCATCCTTCCATTAGCCTACTGATTTCCATCATTTCACCTTTACATTCTGTCACTCATTTATTCTGTCATCCAACATTCAGTCTACACGCATTCTGTCCAATCATCTATCTGTCCGCTAATCTATATCCAAACCTATCTATCTATCTCCAAACCTATCCATCCATCTCTAGACCTATCCATCCATCCATCCTTTCAGTCATCCATCCCACCATCCACCCTTTCAGTCTTTCAGTCCTCCATCCCTCCAGCCACCTATCTATCATCCATGTATTCTTTCGCTTATCCATCCACACACACTTTGACTCCTTCCATCCACCAATCCATCCTACATTCCACTGATCCATCCAGCATCCAGTCTTTCACTCATCCATCTATCAGTCCTCCCACCCATCCATCTCATCAATCCCTTTTATTTAACTCACCCATTCACCCTTTCACCCTTCCATCCGTCCACTCTCCCTTTCACTCATCCACCCATTATTTACCTCATCCACCCTTAGACCCATCCTTTAACTCATTCATCCATCCAACTGTCCATCCACCCTTTCACTCACCCATCTATCCACCCTTGCACTCACACATTCATCCATCCTTTCACTAAACCCACTCACTTACCTATTCACATTAATTATCAGCCTTCGTCTGCAGAGTTACAGACAGAAGATGATCACCAAGAATTCCACCCTCACCGTAGCTGCTAAAGTGGAGAAGGGGGTTCACAACACCCTTGCCCAAACCCATCGATCCCCAAACGTAACCTAATGGATCAAACCTATCCATCCATCCATACACTCTTTTACTCATTCTTTCCTTATCCTTCCCTCCAACCATCCCTTCGCTCATTCAACCATCCACCCATCACCCCATCCATCCTCCATTTTACTCATCCACCCTTTCAATCAACCATCCACCCATCCATCCTTCCATTCATCCATCCATCCAACCCATCCATCACCCTTCCACACAGCCATCATCCTTTCACTCATCCATTCACCCTTGAAATCATCCATCCATCCACCCATCTATCTACACATCTATCCACCCTTTCACTTAACCATCCATCCACCCTTTCACTCAGCTACCAATCCTTACAATCATCCATCCACCTTTAATCTGTCCACCCATCCATCCATCTATTCTTTAACTCATCCATCCTTTCTCTCATTCATCCAGCCATTTCTACATCCATCCTTTCACTCACCTTTCCATCCACCCTTTCACTCATTCATCCAGCCATCTTTCCATCCATCCTTTCACTCACCTATCTATCCACCTTTTCCCTCACATATCAATCCATACATCCTTTCACTCTCATTAATTATGAGCCTTTGTCTGCTGAGCTCCAGACAGAAGAGGTCAATATCACCTCCAGTGCAGCTACTAAAGCCGGGGTTGAAGATGTCCCTGACCAAGGGGATTTCCAAAGGAAACAATAGGGCCCTAACCTCAAGGGTACTGTTTGGTTGTTTGTGAATGTCGTATGTTTTATTTGGGTGGATAGCAGTCAAAATAAAAATACTTATTTTTTCATAAAAATTGGTATTTGGATGGACGATTATATATTACTTCTCTGCGGCACATATTTTGAGTTGTGACCATGGGTTCACTCCCCTGTATCCACCCCCTCCCCCAGAGAGCCTTCGACTGCTCGACTGCACAATTCCTAAGACTCAAGTGCTGAATGGGTACTTGGCCCAGTTGCTCAGATTGTAGAGTTGATCTGTCTCCGGGACATCAGGAGTAAAATTCATCAACCTCGATAGTTGAACCCAGTAACCCCTCCTTCCCCGTTGCACTCTGAAAGGGGTTCTGACATTGACTTAAATAATTTATGAACTAGAGGTAATACTGAAACTCAAGAGGATTGATCTTGCAAGTCTATGTGCTCCAGCATAGTATAATTAGTATCTTGAAATGCAGTAAAATAGACAAGACTGATAATGACTTTTTAAGCTTCATGCAATCTGCTAGGGATTTGGCACCTTGTAGATTGCTTTTGGGATAACTTAATATAATTAACAACAGTGCTAAAAGGTCACAGTGGGGTGGACCTATAGAAGGATTAACGGATGCCTTTCTCAGGTGGATGAGTCTATTAACATCTGACTTTAACAGTTATTTATTTGAGAAAAGAATTAATGATGAATATCTCAGATCTAAAGTTGCCTCTCTGGAATTCTCTGATATTTCTCATAGCAGCTTGAGTAACCCAACAATGAGATGTCTGCCTCATTACTTACTATGTGACAAAGATATTACCTAAATGGACAATTTAAGAATACAATTTTGGACACTCCTGGGTTCTTTACAGGGTGGCTAACATGACATTGATTACTATTTAGAAAATTTGTTTTTGCAAATTACAATTTTCAACAATGATAACCCATGGTTATCCAGTCAAGAGTCCAGATTCACAGAATTGTTACACAACGAAGTCCAGCAACCAAAGTTGCTGAGCTGCGTTGCGTGACATGGAGAGAGCAGGACAGTGCCATTTCTAGAGAGATATGGCACTATCCAGGTCTCTCCCTACCACTGGCACACAATCAAGTTGCAGAGTGCCCTGCACAAACCCTTACACCATAATCGAAAGGAGTCTGCATTAGTCTAGCATAGATTTTATATTGGAAGGTTACCCATTTAGTACAAAATACTATGCTACGACTAACTTTAAAACTTTTCCCACTTCGGATGTGTACAGTGTACAGTGCAGTACACATGTTAAGTGGGGAAAGTTAGGCAAAATAAAATAATTTCTCCTTTAAAACTCCTACTTCAGAGTGGTAGCAATATCTGGTGCCAAACCCTGTCTACTATTGTAAGTTGATAATGTTTTGCGTCAAAAACCACGGGTTGTTGAATGGAAGTGCTCATGTACCACCTATGGAATAATTCATTGATGCAGAGTAACGCAAAATAGCAGTATGCACTGCTTTGTGTTACTTTCAGGCAGCTTTCCAGTGCAAAACAGATTTTGGGATGGAAAGGAAATCCAAGAAAAACATTTTTGGGCAGGTTAGAGTTTCTTTTGTGATGCAAACCCAGTGTAGAAGGTTTGTACATCTGGCCCACAGACTCTAAGGGGTATATTACCAACAACTAGCGATAATTTTTGTCTCTAACTTGTTTAGAGACAAAAATTATCGCCGCACATCGGCGATTTTTATCGCAGATAAACCTTGCTATTAGCAAGGTTTATCGCAAATGCGATAAAAAACGGCCGCAATGCATGAATATCGCTGAAAAGTCAGCGATATTCATGCATTATCGAGCAAATGCTCTTAGCCATGTTATCCACCTCCCATTGGATAACATGGCTAAGAACTGCTCAGGGCAGGTGTTAGCTTTTGGAGATATTCGCGCTTAGCGCGAATATCTCCAAAAGTTGGTAATAGGAGATAGCGATGTTAGCGACTGTTTCCAGTGGCTAACATCTTGGCACGCCCACTTTGCATGTCATTAGTGATAAATATCACTGACATGCAAAGTGGGGCCCATGATGGTCGCTATCTCCTATTAGCTGTCGCTAACTGGTGTTAGCGACAGCTTGGTAATAGGGAGATAATTTTATCTCTGCTTTCTTGGCTTTTAAAGCCAAAAAAGCGGAGATAAAACCCCTTGATAATATACCCCTTAATCCTGCTAATCATTTCAGCTTTTGAGTGGAGATGTGGTGGTACTGAACATCACTTCAGCTTGGGTCAAGACAGACTAACCAAAAGGAAAAGAATAGCTTGACCCTTTCAGGTTAAATACTAAATGATGTTAGCAACCTCAATAGTTCATATAGAAAACTTGGAGGGCATAGTGACATTTAAATTAGCAATCTCCTCAATAGAAAATAGGGAATATGGGGGCATATTATCAAGGGGGTTTATCTCCGCTTTTTTGGCTTTAAAAGCCAAGAAAGCGGAGATAAAATTATCTCCCTATTACCAAGCTGTCGCTAACACCAGTTAGCGACAGCTAATAGGAGATAGCGACCATCTTGGGCCCCTCTTTGCATGTCAGTGATATTTATCACTAATGACATGCAAAGTGGGCGTGCCAAGATGTTAGCGAGTGGAAACAGTCGCTAACATCGCTATCTCCTATTACCAACTTTTGGAGATAGTCGCGCTAAGCGCGAATATCTCCAAAAGCTAACACCTGCCCTGAGCAGTTCTTAGCCATGTTATCCAATGGGAGGTGGATAACATGGCTAAGAGCATTAGCTCGGTAATGCATGAATATCGCTGACTTTTCAGCAATATTCATGCATTGCGGCCGTTTTTTATCGCATTTGCGATAAACCTTGCTAATAACAAGGTTTATCTGCGATAAAAATCGCCGATTTGCGGCGATAATTTTTGTCTCTAAATAAGTTAGAGACAAAAATTATCTCTATTGGTTGGTAATATGCCCCATGATTTTCTAATACAGGTTCCTAAATGTTTAACTCTTTTCCTTTGAAGTGGAGACCAGTTCCTTTTCTATTGTCAATCTGAAACCTGTCTCATTTGATGAACTATGCCAAATTTCATGCCAATTTTTACTCTAATAATTTAAAATTTTCAAATGTTTATATTTTATTTCAGTTGCTTGTTTGATCTTGCTCTAAATATTATCAATTAGTTTCTGCTATCTGCTGCGATCTGAAAAGCTGCTATGCTTTTACTGTTTTTATACGTTTTATGTTCTTTAATGTTTTGAATGCCATTCATGCAAATCTTAGGCTATTTGTTAGTGGAGTGATACCTGCTGTATGATGTTTTATTTGTGCTGGTATGGTTTGTGTTGGTGTGGTAGTTGTAACAATATGCTGCTGGAACCTAGGTACAATTTAGTTTAGACTAGAGTTTCAAAGAAGCAAATAAAAAAACATGAATATATAAATGCTCGTTCATACAATAACAAAAACCCCATATGACTACCATTGTGTATGTACAGAAGCTATTGTGAACTAGGTACTCCCATGCGAGCCAAAAGGGATGCAAAGCCGAATATCAAGTCAAGGTGAATGTAGTGTGTCCTTCTGCTGTTTCCCCACTATGAACCATGGAGTGGTGGAGGAGTGGATGTCTGCCCACCCCTGATTTACCAACAACATCATCCTAAAGCAGATGCCACATATTGCATCCTTGTTTCTGCATCCAAGAGAGAACAGAGTGGCTGATTTCAAGCTGGGCGAGTGCATGACACCCTCCAAAAAGTGGAAGATGCGTGTCTGCTATATTAAGGGTGCATTGATGCACGCCAAACCTTAATAAGACTGTGAGTCTGTTACACAGTGGCGGCTCCTCCGCTATGGCGGAGGAGCGTCACCCCACTGCTTTTAAGCAGTGTAAATAAAGGAAACATAAAACGATAATAACTCTGAGCTCATATCTTTTTGTGTATCGGTGCTGCTTTGCGGGCGAGCTGGTTGCTTTGCTCTCGGAGCAGAGCAGGGGAGTAGTGGTTTGCCCACTCCTGAGTGCACATGACTGTCTGGCCAGCCCTTTGGGTCAGCTCCCTTGACCAATTACATTGTGATTGGTCGAGGGAGACTGGGTGCTGACCAATCACAATGCTGCATTGCAGCGTTGTGATTGTTCACGGGAGCCTGGCTGTGCTACCTGTTCCCTGAATCCTACAGAGAAGAGCAGGAGCAGAGACGCAGGACCCTGCAGCAAGGTAAGTGTTTATTTTAAGATTTTTTTTTACATTGCTCCCACCCCAGTTCCCTCCTCCAACACTTGCCCCGCCATCGGTAAGCCGTGTTCATCGCCATTGCTGTTGCAACCATCAAAACCAGGAGCATCCAGAAAGGAAGGCAACCCTGGCCAGGGAAAGGAATGTTATGTGCTGGGGTTTGACAGTGACTTAACCACAGGTTTCTCTGCATTTTATTTTCTGCGAAAGAGAAAAGAGGTGAGACCCTCCATGTTCTACATATCCTAGAGTTTCAGAGGTAACAAGGTGAGTGTTTTTAGGAGCAGCCAGTATTATTAAGGCAAATAAACAAATATTAAGGCCAGGGTGTCAATGATATTTGTGAAAGTGTGTTTTATTAGTTGGGCTGGATTGGTGTCCACCACATATAATAACTCCACCTTCTTGTAAGGTCTAATAATAGGTTTCAGTAATTTAAACCAAACATCAACCCCATGGTAGCGATGGCACAGAGTAGATAGGATTACATTTGAGAAAATGTATAAAGTATTTAGAAGTGCTAAAACAGCTAAAAGGTCAAAGACACAACATAGTAAAAAACCCTAATTCAATAAGGGGAACCAGATTTATGACTTTTAAAGATTTAAATAAAACTAGTGCCAAAGAGCACAAAGCTCTAGTGGTAGTCAAAAGTTACAGTTGATTGGAACCTAGTCGTAATGAAAGGCCAACCGTGAGGGAGCACAGGTAGGATACACCAATCAGACTCGCTCCATTGAAGCCCTAAAGTAGATAGGTTAAAAAAAAAACAGTCCCGGCCCAAAAAGGGACTTTGTAATTTTTCTGTAGAAAAACACTTCTCCATGGGGGGAAACTGAAATTGTAGCCTCCTCCGCAGTAGAACTGAAGGTTAGATACCAAAGCCAGTTGGTCACGCTAGATCTTTTGAGGCTTTGTTTGAAAAAGTATCTTCATCACGATGCAAAAAGGGACTTAATTGTTTTTTTTAAGAGGTGTTTAGATCTCTAAGCGTCCGGATCTGAAATTCAGTCTGATACTGTGGAACGGCCATTCGGATGCTTTTTATGGCATGTACCCTTTAAGCTATGGAGCAAAACTTTTTTTTAAGGTAATTTAATATTCGTTTGGGCCCTGACAACCACAGGAGTTTACTTCTAAAACGCATGGACCTCAGGGAGTCAGATAGAGGCTATCAGAAAACCTCCAGACAAGTTCCATTTGCCACTGGTCAGCTGGGAAGTTCTCTGAAGGCTGCACCTTACAGGTTGTTAAGTCCCTGTAGCCACACAGGAGATCAGCCAATTAATTATTTGTCCTGGGTACAATGGGGGCAGGTCCAGTCCCTTAGGGCTTCTGTCAAGTCACAGACTGCAGGTCCAGACCTCTTCTGTTCTCCGCAGGTCCAGAAAGTGTTCTGAGGAAGTCTGGGTTAGGGGTCCGCCTTTGTAGGATTCACTGACCTATGGGTGGCGGACCTCAAAGATACTACTAGTCCCTTTCTGACTAATTGAGTGTATGCTTCCATGCCTAAAGCCTTCTTTCAGTAGTTCCTGTTGGCTTTTCTTCCAAAATACAATGTTTCAAGGCAAATCTAAGATGACCATAGTGTTCAGCCACACTAACCTTGAGCTCTAAAGGCTGGTGGTCTGTAGAGGATTTGCCTACTGAAATTGACAGTATCTATCCACAACTAACCCTAAATTCTAGTTTGAATTAGCAACCAGGAAACAGAGTTTGGAATGACAAGAGTAGAGTCCTTCAGTAATCAGACAAGAGATATACAAATATTCTCTGTGCATCTCTGTGCTACCAGTGTAGGGCATGTAAGCTACATGTGCCTCAGACAGACCTGTCATGCTGGATTTGCACAGTGGTGACAGTGTGAGGGTCATTCCATTTTGCTACATGCAAACATGCCATTTTGCTATATGCATACACTTTTAATTACCATACTCCCTTTCCTACGTGAGATACAAGGCCCACATAGCAGTGACTTACTTATTTTTAAAAGAGATCTGTTTTACCTGTCTAGAATTCCTATTTTGACAGGTAATCCTGGAGGCTTAAATGGCATCAGTCAATCTACAAGGTAGGCCTGAAGGCATGTGGTGTGTCCTGTTACACTAGTGGTTCCCAGTTTAGTCACTTACCACATTTGGTGATTGTAAACTCATATTATCAATGATCATAATTGGGTTGTCTTTTTAATTCCACTCCTTCTTTCACATTTCCTTGTAAAGTTATTTCTTTACTTTCTCTCCAGAGATCAGTTGTTGTATCACACAGTCGGGGTAACTACTATATCTCCCTTTATGTAGGCATTCCTTCTTATCTAGTCCCACAATTTCAGCTGATTCAGGTCATGACTGTGCAATCAGTTTTAAGTCTGCCTGTCTGCTCATCTGATTTTTTGTCTCTGTGCATCTGCCATTCTGCTTTTTACAGGCAATGATGTGTTTATCTTTAGCAATTCCAGGATCTCCACCTAAAAGTATCTTCTGATGATTTCCAGCCATGACCAAACAATGTGGGGGGGTTCTTATTTGTATCAATTGTTGCAGATAATTATTCCCCTTTGAATCTGTGCTAGTGAAGGACACCTTTATGGTGAAAGAGAGTAGTTTATATGTTACTATTATGTAATGAAAGCTGCCCAAGTTGACAAAGCCCCACAGACAGGTGCTTCTCTCAGGAAAGTAAGTTAATCCACTGAAATAAATGAAGGTCAAAAACCCTAGTGGACATGACCTGAACTGAAAATTAGGAAAATGACCCCCCACACCATGGAATTAAAATCCCTGGTTGTCAGGGTCAACTATTCGAAAACAAGCTCACAGTTTGGGAGTTCGCTTTGGAAAACAGAAGCATTTGAAACATGACAGCTCCTCATTAAACTTTTATAATTGCACCTCCTCTGAAGGCACCGAGATCTCCACAGTGCCAGTAAAGACCTCAAAATATGGCAACGGGTAGATCAGCCTGCAGGCAGATGAAATTAACTCGATCACCTTGAAGGAGAGCCACAAGCCATAGTTTAAATCAGACCCTACTTCCTCAGGAAAAAACTGTAGATCTAAAGTTCTCAATCAACCATGAAACAATATTTTTTAATCTGTGCTTTGAATTTTTGTGTCATTTTTTGCCTCACGCCCTAAGCAAATATATATATATATATATACATGATTCGCCTTATCAAATTTTAATCATTTGGACCTTTTATTGCTTTGTAAAATGTTATGTTTGGGAAATTTTTTTGTGTTATTTTCTTGAATATAAATTTGCAACTACTGTTTGAACGTAACACACATTTGTACGGGAAATTGTCTACTGCTTGTGTCACAGCTCCCAGGGGTGAAGCAAAGAACTGTGTGGAGAATTAAACAGGGTGTGTTCATTAAGTTGGCACGGATACTCCCTTTCCAAACTAATAAAGAACTCTCTGATCTATTTTGTAAACTTTAAAAAAAACAAGGGGCAGATTTACAAGAAACTAACGCAGCGTGGTGCCTCAAGTCATTGAGCTGCGCCGTGCTGCATTAATTTCGAAGCACAGGGATGCCACATACTTACAATGATATGTTGCATCTCTGCGCTTCCCCCTGCGCTGGCACACAAACTGCAGTCACAGGCAGGCGCAGGCACCCTTGCACCATGTTGCAAGAAAGCTGGCAACTTGGGGAGAGTATTTTTGTGCAGGAAGGGGAACCTTCCTCGTGAATCTGGAAATGCATCAGTTGACACGGGTATTGCATGAGAACACCCATAGCAACACCCATGTCACACCACTAACACACAAAGTGTTGCGTGAAAAGGGGTGATATCTACAAGCACAGGTAAAGTCACACAGTCATGCTGTAAATATCACTCAGCAGGTTGTGCCGCCGGTGCGTCACGCACCGGTGGCGCAAGGGGCTTGTAAAGCTACCCCTTAGTTATTTTTAAATTCTGAAGAACAGGAACCTGCTGAATATATCCCATCTCATACACACCTATTTACGTACTTTGTTACTCATGAAAAACTCTGGTGTTTTTGTTTGCCACCCTCTTTCCTTTTCCTAATGATTTAGGAATTTAGGAGAATCTAAAAAGGGGTGGAAACTCAGACTTCCAAACTACTTTGCATGAGATATAGTCATTATCCCCAATCACTCTCTTAACTATTTTTTTCTTACATTTACTAATCACTTTCCTGCTCTTATCACACTGTTGTATTTTAGGTATTGAAAATGTTTTTATCAACATGCTGCACAAAGAACCTTCCGATAAAATTAAGACTAAACTATATTGTCCTGGATATTGTTTAGGCTATTTAATGATTATGAACGTGATGGAATTGTCCATACTCTTGTCTATACTCTTGCAGAGTATTCTACCAATATATTAATTTTTCTAGGAATATTCATCTCAGTTCTTATAGGTATGTTGTCACTAATACTAATATCCTTTCTTCTTATGTTACTACTATTGATACAGCTACCTTTCTGCTACTATTGTCAATCTTACTGCAGTTACAACAACTATAATGAATACAACAAATTTTTATAGCTAACGGTTCTGCTATTCTCAGATCAGCTTTGCAATATGAGCGCATGATTACTAGTTTCGCGGTCCAACTACCCAAAGACTGCGGCCAGGACTGCGAGAATACCACAGCGCTATATTATGAGTTGACTGCGGGGTGTTTGCGGTATGGCTGTGGCGTTCTTCTGACAGTGGGCAATGATTTTCCATATCTATTGATGCTTTTATGTACATTTTGACTGCATATGTGTTGAATGCACACATATGCATGATACCACCTACCTATTGCCAGAGTCCGACCCATATGTGGCCAGTCCAGACAATGAGTATATAGTACAAACAGCACTAACTTATCTATCGCTGCAAACAGGGGCAAATTCCTTTGGGTGAATTTGCTGCAGTGAAAGGAGACCTGGAGAAAAATGATCCATGCTGAAATCTGCTAGGAAGAACAGGAAAGGGGTGAGTATGTCCTCCAAATCCTTCTTTTCTGCCGAACTTTAGACTGCGGTCTGACCGCCGCGCGGTCGGCTCATCGGAAAGCCTACTCATAATATGGATGGCGGTGTTGTTCCTCTGTACTACCCTTTGGCAGCTACTTTCCTCTGACCACGACCCCGGCGGCCGGCAGTGGGCTCGTGATGTCATCAGTTTGCAGTCTTTGCAAAGGCAATACTTCCATCTTGTAATCTGACTGCCGAGCTCGTTGCTGTTGAACCGCACCCACACGTACAGCGGCAATGCACCGCCAAACTCATAATCACACCCTGATTGTCTTTTTGCCCTAAATACTAACAGTGAACACATGTCAACTCATTTAAATGGCCACTGAATACTGAGTAGACCTAACCCATAGGGACATAAGAACTCAGACCAATTGCTCAGGTTTTGACTTGCATTCTCCACCAGATTTCTACACTCTAAAAATTCATGAGTAATAGCACCCTAAAATGGGTATTAGAACAGTTTACACTTTTTAATTCCCCTTTGCTTGCAATTCAGAGCACACTTTACTAAACAATACAATCGGTAACACTCATAAGGTCGATATGCACCTAATATTTCCTACATGCACTATGTAAACTAGTAGATATCAAATGTCTGATTTGTTAGTTGCACACTCATCTCTGCGCTAAGCATTCAACCCACTAAACAATCATTTCCATCATTTTAAAGTGAATTATTGGAGATGGGGTAGATGAGAGAGATGAAGAGAAGAAAACAGTAAAGAATATCAGATTATAAAATATTTCATTTGAATTTCAATTGTTCAGAACCAATGACTTTTTTTCCCTTGGACTGTAGAGGCAAGAACCCCCTCCACCCTCCCCACCGCACAGTTCTTCAAAGACAGGCACTTTCATTCACTCCTCGAACTGCACATCATCCCTTGAAACATTCTAATCAGATAAAACAGAGAGAGAACCAATCCTACCTGCAGAGATGCATTCTGCAATGAGAACATTATGCAAATGGCATGCAAATGAATGCCTTTAAAGTCCCTCTAACTGCTCTATAATCCTGACCGATGGGCATCCATCTTACTACAGGCAGGACGCTGGCAAGGAGATGATAATCATGCAGATCTTTTCCACTAATCCTACCTAAAATTCATCAAAACAAAGCAAAAGAGCGCCAAAACGTAATCACATTATGGAAATGTGAGTGGGCCAACAAAGCAGGCTTCAGCATATAGGTTGTTTGCCTGGTTAGAATCAATTCTTTTAGTGAAGGAAGCTTACTAATGTTTGTTGCCATGGCTGAGTTTTTAAGAGATTGGCAATAATAATATTAATAAGAATAATAATAATAATAAAAATAATAATAAAAATATTAATAACAATAATTGAAAATAATACTAAAATTTAAAATATGTATGTGAGTGGTATATATAGCATCAACCTATCTGAAAATCAGCTGATTGATGTACAAGAGCAAAGACAAATACACACATCTGCTTGGAGGGGTGGCTAGCGTGATTGGAGGAGTGGACTGCTACTGTATCATGATGTAATGCTCTTTAATTCGTTGCCTGCGGCAGGAATTCCAGCCAGGTGCTGGACATTCCAATCGCTGACGGTGTTGTGACGAAACCAGGCCGTCATGCTCACAGCCCACCCGTGGCTCGTAACGGCTTGGTTCCGTCACGAGCATCGAACGGGTTAAAGAGGAGAATCTTCAGCTCTTTCCTAAGTAGGTGCACGGTTGGGGCAGTCCTTATGGATTCAGGAATGTCATTCTAGGTCCTGGTTGCATAGACAGAGAAGGCCTCTTACTTTGCTGTTAACTTCTTAGCCTCCAGTGTGAAGTGTCCTGGCAGTGGATCTCCTAAGAGACACTGGAAATGAGATTGTCAGCCAGTCAGACAGCATGCCTGTCTTGATGGTGTTTTAGATGATGCAAAATAGTTCAGTTCATCAAGTGGAGCTATTACTCCAACCCTCCATCCTGGTTGGGGTAATGTGGGCATCTCTTTTCAGGACCATATTCACAATCAACTAAAGTGTGGAGTTAGGCAGGCCATGGAGCAGCACATTGCCACCATCCACATACAAGAGTACATGGGCTTGAATGGCAGTGCTAATATCTCTATCTGGAAGATATGGTTTCACTTTCTTTAGGTTCTCATCGTGATTTACGTGATCACAGTTACATAATGCCTTACTGTACATGTGTGGGCATGAGCTCATTACTACATGCTGATCAGTGGCCTGTCAATCAGTTCACACAGTGTCTGCATGTGAGTACGATTGTCTGACATAATATCGACAGACAGAATATCGACATACAAAAATATCGACACAAAAATATCGAAATAAAAAATATCGGAGTCATATCTTCATAAAGGTAAGTACAAAAATATCGAAAAAATAATATCGTAGTACAAAAATATCGAAATTAAAAATATCGTTTTTTTAAATGTATAAATAATAATGTAAAAATAATTTTAAAATACATATAATTTTACAAATATTAAATAAAAACATTAAAACATAATTAAAAAATTAGAACTAATACATATACATTTAAAATAAATAAATTAAAAACGTAATAATTTAATGTAATTTAATTTTTTTTAATTTCATTTAATTGATTCAATTTAAATATAAATTTATTTTATTTTTACCCTGTACGCCTGTATCCCAAAAACCCCAAACTGACCCTGAACCCTAAAAATACCCCTTTACCCAAAAACCCCAAACTGACCCTAAACCCTAAAAATACCCTTTTACCCAAAAACCCAAAACTGACCCTGAACCCTAAAAATACCCCTTTACCCAAAAACCCAAAACTGACCCTGAACCCTAAAAATACCCTTTTACCCAAAAACCCAAAACTGACCCTGAACCCTAAAAATACCCCTTTACCCAAAAACTGAAAACTGACCCTGAACCCAAAAAATACCCCTTTACCCAGGAACTAAAAACTGACCCTGAACCCAAAAAATACCCCTTTACCCAAAAACTGAAAACTGACCCTGAACCCTAAAAATACCCCTTTACCCAAAAACTGAAAACTGACCCTGAACCCTAAAAATACCCCTTTACCCAAAAACTGAAAACTGACCCTGAACCCAAAAAATACCCCTTTACCCAAAAACTGAAAACTGACCCTGAACCCAAAAAATACCCCTTTACCCAAAAACTGAAAACTGACCCTGAACCCTAAAAATACCCCTTTACCCAAAAACTGAAAACTGACCCTGAACCCAAAAAATACCCCTTTACCCAAGAACTGAAAACTGACCCTGAACCCTAAAAATACTCCTTTACCCAAAAACTGAAAACTGACCCTGAACTCTAAAAATACCCCTTTACCCAAAAAACTGAAAACTGACCCTGAACACTAAAAATACCCTTTTACCCAAAAACTGAAAACTGACCCTGAACCCTAAAAATACCCCTTAAAAAAACTAAAACATATAAAATTTAAAATATTATTATATACTTACCTATACTTACGTTGTAATGGTATGCGTTGTAAAGGTACCTGCGTTGTAAAAACATGCGTTGTAAACACATGCGTTGTAATGGTTTTTGCATTGTAAAAATTTCGTAATGGTAGTGCGTTGTAAAAGTTGCGTTGTAAAGGTTGTTTCCCCGGTGGATAGCGTAGGGGTAAAAATTACTATTCACACTCCAGAGGGTGCAACAGTAGGGAAAGCGTTGGATAGCATGGGGGTAAAAATTAATTCCCACACTACTCCCACTTTAACACACAACACACTACACATATAAAAAAGACAATTAATATACATTTCAATGAATCAATTATTAACAATTAATATTACTAAATTGATGTAATTATAAATGAACTAAATAACACATATTAATTACTAATTAGTTAACAATAAATACCAAAGAAAATTACAATCTCTTTAATTAATTACATTTAATTATATCACACCCTATCCCCCTATAAACACACAACCCACTACACAGAAATAAATCATATCATTTATTCACTTGATAATTATTAATTACCAATTAATTATTATTTAACAATAACAAAAAATTAAATATATTAGCACATTAACTCTAAATAATTTAATTACATAATTAATATTATTTAATTATCAATTAATTATTAATTAACAATAACAATAAAGTAAATATATTAGCACATTAGCTGTAAATAATTTAATTTACTAATTAATATTATAGTTTCCCAATTAATTAATTAACAATAACAAAAAATTATATATAAAAATTACTCTAATTAATGTAATTAACTAATTAATATTAATTAATTACCAATTAATTATTAATAAAAAATATGTACAAAATTATATCAATTAATTAACTAATTAATATTAATTAATTACCAATTAAGTATTAATTAAAAATATTTACAAACATATATTAATTAATTAATTATTATTAAATTACTTCCCACCCTATTCCCCTATAAACCCACAACCCGCTCTGATACTAAAACGCAAAATGTAAACAAATTTACAAATTTTCAAACATACATTACAAAACATGTTTAACACACATATAAACAACACATTAAAATACATAACACTAAACAAAATTTCGATATTAGTAAAATTCGATATTAGTAACATACATACCTTAAAAAAACGATATTCTGTCTGTCGATATTTTGGACATCGATATTCTATACTATCGATATTAAAACATCGATATTATTGTATGTCGATATTTTAATTTCGATATTTTGTCTGTGTACCGTGAGTACGCACTATGAATGTTGTGCTATATATAAAACAAATAGAATACATTCAATTATCTTATTTGTTCTGTATGCCACTTTTTGTCTTCTCAATAAGGGCATTCATTAATCAGTGCCCTCATAGGAAACCCGAGCAGTTAGGCCTGGCATAAGTGTCCAGTTGTATATGTTATCTTTGTTACGTTCTCTCTGATCAAAATAAGAAATAAAGACACATCACAGGGAATCGACACAGAGGTCCTGACAAAAGTACTAACACCATAGTGGAGTTGATTAAGTAAGGTGTAATAATACACTTTATTCTGCAACCAACAATGTAGGGTATAACATTTTTTAACAACTTATTCGGACCCCTAAGAACTACTTGTTTTTAGACATGAGAGAGGCACCAGAATAAAGGGATATCTTGGTGACATCTAGGTATTTTTATTAGGCCTGGGCGGTAAATTCCGTTCTGTTCGTAGAATTTGAGGAATTTGGGTAATTTCGCGTTCCGCGGAGAACCCAAAATTGCCCAAAATTGTGCGTTTTGCGACTTTGCGAAATTTTTTGCTTGTTCACGTTCTCAAATGCGTGTTCGCGAGATATTTCTCCCCGAGCACGCAAACAGCGTTTGCGAACAGTAAAAAAGCATTGCGAACAGGCAATTCCGCATGTTCGCGGAATTTCTGCCTGTTCGCGGAAATTTTTTACCGTTTTGCAGCGATTTGCATAACGCGATTACGTAAATTCCGCCCACCCCTAATTTTTATTGTATCATTCCAGTGGACCCGGTCTAACTTTATATATATATATTAAAGGGCTCCCTGGAATATTGGTAAAGTCCATACTGGTTTATAGAGACCAGGATAAGAACTGATGATGAAGCATGACACTCTGGTTGTAGGATACCTTGGAGGTGATAACTAAATACCAGGAGGAAGTATCAAAAAACCTATAAAAGTCTTCCACCCCTTTCCACAATAATTAAAGGTCTGGGTGTATTGTTTGTGGTGTTCTCTTTCTTTAACGCAAATAGCTGGTACCTGGCCATCTTTATTATCTCAATTATGTCTTCCTTGAGTGTCAGATTTGTGTCTAGGCTGAACCCGAGAGAAGTGTGATTGGATTTAAGTTGGGGCTCCAATCCATCGAGGCTCATTTTGTTGAACCAGGTATTATGTAATATATATGGAAAAGAGTACCACCCACTGTACATAATATAGATATGGCAAGTAACAGAGGAGTCCCATGACTTCAAACAGAAACATGGCCAAAGGTTGAATTCCATTATAAGGTACACTCAATTGGGTGATTTATTCAGGTATATGGCGCTACCAGGCTTGTCTCACACTATGGGGCCAATTGCGATGCGGCTCGAAAAAGCCTTACGAGCCGCATCGTAATGGGCTCCTTGATTAACTGCCTCATTGTGATGGAGTAAACTACAGGTGATTCCGGCTGGCTTCCAACAGGCTTGGAGAGCCCGTACGCCAGCCAGAAGCTGTCTAGTAATCTCAAGGGCGAGCCTTTCCGCCCTTGAGATTACAATGCAATGTTTCAAACATGGTTCCAATGCTAGCGTGTCTGACATGGAAACCATGTCAGAAAGCTTGTTTGGGGGATGCCAGCAGGCCCCCCTTTGGTGCACTTCCTCTGGTTGGAAGCCGAGGGGGCACCTATGGATCCCCCTGTAGATCCCTGCACCTGCCACAGGGTGCAGGGAAGAACTGCGCCTCACTTTCCTCAATAAGAGCTTGTGTTACGGCTGGTTTAGGGCCGTAACACGACCTCACATTGAGGAAATGGAGCATACGACCGAACAGTGTTCGGTCGCAGCAAAATGAGCCGGTCTGGACCGCCGACTGGGTGTCTGTCGGTCTGAGGACTGAGTTGGCGTCGGGTGGAAGCAATTCCACCCGAAACCAAAATAAGCCCCTATATATCTAGTTAGTTGTTATCTCACCCGCGGTGCTTAAAGAGGAAGATTTCACCCTACTTCCCCAAAACAGATTCGAATGCATCGGAAGAACACAATACAAAGCACTAGCACACGCAATCCTCATATGAGTCTAAATATTATATTACCCTGTACAGTACAGCTATTGCAGATGATTGGAAAAATGCAATTAAATATATTTCTTTTTAATTTCAGCCCATTGGCCTCTTCCTCTGTTTTTATAGCCAGCCAACATGTGTTTCGGAGTATGAAGGCGTACATCCTGACTTATTCAGGTCTAAAACACAATAAGAATGTTTCCCAATATAAATTTACTTTCCATACATTTGCATATTAATCCAGTAACTCATTATGTGGATTCAAAATATTGCAATATATTTGTGACAATATGGTGGAGCTCCAAGCAATCTATATCGATTGCAATTATGCTTGTATTCTGTTGCCCAAACCATTAAATAAATATAATGTTATGCTTACTTATCGGAACTATCAGGAGTTACAATAAACCCACATAGCTAAAACACTGTGTGTGATTAAGAATAGTGATTATTGCTGTTTTATGAACGATATGACCAGGTGTGAATATGATTAGTCTTGTCCTCTCATGCCAATATACTATGATATCAGTACCTTTATGTAACCCAGGTACTCGAACTTGCTGGACACAGATATAGGTTGTACCGGTTGCCATCCTGTTGACTAGACAGTCGGAGCCACCTAACACTGAAAGATACAGTCACTTAGTATTGTTCATCCAGTTTAGACCTCGAGGCGCCCAAAGGCACCTTCACAAGAGCAGGAAGGCACCTGCACAAGTGCAGGGTCACTATTCCCCCCTCCCTAGACAAAAGGTTGTGACACAGGAAGCTGGTACATTCCACATCTTGAGAAATGTTTTCCGCTCAACCAGCGCTGTTACCTGCCGTAGACCCCCGACAGCTGCAGATGCCCACAGGGCACACAATACCCCTCAGGCTTTGTAATGATGTTCTCCACAACACATAACCGTGTGGTGTGGGTCCAGGGAGAGAGAGTCAAAGACTTCAGACAGAGGCCAGAGTGTCAGGCACCCCTCAGACACCACATACTCTGGAACAAAAATGAGCACAGGTGTCCTTGTAACAAGCACGGGTTCCTTGGACTGTGCAGCTCCCCCTACACTCCTGTCTCCTCACATCCCAACACTTCAGATGGCTGTTGATCTTTGTGCACTTACTCCTTTTGCACAGCGAGATGTTGGTGTAAGTCAGGCTGGTCCTTGTCCCAACCGCCATCACTTCCACCTATCTCCACCACACCCAGTGCTGTCCTTACAATCTTGTAGAGTCAGTGAGATCATATGTGTCCATGGGATCTCATGGACAGGAGACCAGCTCACCTGCTCTTAGAGAGTACTTCAAGACCCAGGCCACTACAGCTGCCACTTAGCTGCAGGTCAGCAACTCCAGCCAAATTCCACCTAGTGATAGTCTTCTTCATGGAGCACAACGAGCTCCAAGCCACCACTAGTCTGCAGATAGTCCAATTGCAGTACCTTCTGCCCTAATGATTCTTTGTATCAATGTCCTGGTATTGAACTAGCGTAGTATTGTGCCAAATCCAAAAGTATCAACTATTGGAGGCCAGTGCCCCAGTAGTTATACCCCTCATGGCCTTTAAATATATGATCAGTTCAAAAGTGAATCTTTAAAATGCACAGGCCGCTCTAATTTCTTTCCTGTTGGCCATTCCACCTCAGGAGGTTTGATCACAATCTGTAGTGGGGCCTAGACCCTGACACTTAGAATGCAGGTGCAATTTCCACCTGCACGTAACCATCTCAGATAGGCACCTCAGAGTTAGAGGTCCGCAGCTTCCAGTGAACCCCTACTGTATGGCCCTCTATCAGGAATGCACAGATGTGGCTGCCCCCCCTAGCAACCGGTTGTGAAGAGGGAAACAGGGCGCCAGGCACACAGAGTCATACGCATCAAAATGCTCACTTTCTCAAAGTGAAATTTCCATTCACGTAACCTCGAAATCCCTCCAACTACCAGTGATGATTAACCATTACAAATTCATTGATACAAAACTCTATACTGTTACTATTCTGCCCATAGGAAAGATTGCTCGACAGCCATTTCCTACACCCCCCATCCTAATCTAATGCGAAAAACAGGCCACTTTGTACCAAACATACCATCTGGTGTCATACCATCTGGTGTCATACACAACTCGTGCAGGTAATGCCTACACACACCTGTCCAACCTGTGCCCAAGAACTCACCCTGTCACCAGGGAGAACTCCGATATAGCAGGGGCTACGTAGAACCTTGGCATGTAACTTTCTAAATGCCAAACCGAGTAACAGAAACCAGTGCACACAGTGCACACAAGCCCCACCACAGCATACCTGTGGCACAATCGATGAGCTACTCTGTGGATGGTATAACCAGTGCGGCAGGCCCACAGAAGTGCATTCGAGATATATGCCTGTGGGATAGGTCTTACAGCATGACAAGAGACTGACAGATAACTCGAATCAGCCAATCATATATACACCGCTCCACGGTATGTATATGACTAGCACAGCACTTTGACACTGCAAGGCAGTGCCAAACGACCTCAAGTCCTAAGGCTAGCATCTATGTCAGCTGGAAACTGAGAAGGAAAAAAGCCAAAAGCTGAGGTGAAGCACCCTAGAAGAGGCCATTTCCAAAAGATATCTATTGGATTTATTTCATTTTTGCATTTTTTGGGGCTTTTTGGAAAATAGTTTTTAATGGATTAATACTTTAGACTATGTGGCTACAGAACAAGATCTGCGTCTACTGAATCCCTGAAATATGCAGAAGCTTCTGCCTCACAACGATTAGATACACCACTGATGCCCCATCATGCAAGCGTTTGGGCATCCTTAACAACAGTCACTGACCCACAGTCCGAGTCCTGAGGAAGACCCTAGAACTATTAGGGGTTTGAAACGTGTTGACAGACATCTGGGCAAAGGCGAATTAATTTTTTGTGGGGTACTGGATGGGAATCTGTTTACCGAAATTTTATTCCCAGTGAGCAGACGACCCTCCTCACAAACTGTGCAGCCCTTTGCCCCAAACACTGCAGGACTGCTGGAACCGCTAAAGGTCCACCTGTGATCTATCAAATATGGACTGGTTCTTTGCAGAACATGCACAGGACATTGATAATTTTATTGGTGTTTATGTTTTCTCACATGTCTAACATTTTTGTGTATTCATTGTAATGTTGAATCTGTTAAGTATGGCATACTAAATAAGGTGTTTTCTATCTAATGACATTGATGAATGCTTTTAATTCACATGTGCAAAAAATAAGTTAAAATTGATGTGAAATAAGTCACATGAACTTAGAATTGCTGTCAAAGCTCATATATGAATAACTTATGTTCCTCTGCTTGTCTGTGGAATGCAAATCTGGCGTGGTTGACAATTGGGCTCTAGTGCATTCGCTCTAGATAGTCACACAAAGGCAGCTGAGATGTGCCTTGGTGGCCCATCACCAGGCTGATGGGCCTTTCTGAGCTAGAGTGGTGGAAAGAGTTTTCACTGACACCTGAATATGGCTGTGCCTGTACTTACACAAAGCTGTCTCCACTCCTCTATAGTGTGTCTGGAGCCAAGACGTGGAAAGGCAGAGTCCTGTGAACTAAAAAGACTTTCCTTTGAAGTATGCCTATTTAAAAAGCAGAACTGGTTTAAGCACTGGAGCTGTGACACTATAACTTCAGAACACTTCTGGATTGAGAACATTCTGTCAGGAAGAAGAGCTGTGTTGCTGTCAGGAGAAACTAACACTGTGCTGTTTGCTTTGTTGTGTTGGCCTGCTGATGCTGCTTCTGTCTTGACATTTAAAGGACTGGACTTTTCTTTCTGTATCCTGCTTTCTAAGGTTCTCCAAGGGTTTGAGTTGAGCTGGCCTCCTGTTGCTGAATTTGCAGTGTCATCATAGACTCCCTCCACATCTTTTGACCAGCACTAAGACTCTTCTGCTGTGTGTCCTGAATTGCCAAGTGGTGCCAAAACCAGTCCTGGGCCCTTGGAACTGAGGAACTGTGCTGTAGCCCCAAGAAAACCAATCCCAACCCCGTCCTCGGAGTCACTACTTGTACCTAAGCCGTGTTCACGTCTCATGAAGAGTGACAGTGCCATTGACTCCGACTTCATCAAACGATGAAGCTGCCTGCACCATGGCTGAGGGCCCTGCTCATGTAGAACACAACGGATCACCCCTTTTCACAATTTCAGCCACAGGTCTGCAGCTGATCGTGTTAAACGACATGCCGCTGCCTGCACCGAATCTGTGGTCACTGCTCATGAAGAGCATGATGCATCGACCATGACGACATCGCAGGCCCGTCCCCATCCAGACCAGCACTTCTAAACTAGACATTGCGGATCTTGATCCCCAGTGCGTGTGACTCCAAGACCTTAACAACTTCTACCTGACTTTCAAAACCGAAACCTGGGGATGCCTCTTCTTCGCATTTCATTGCTAGGTCCCCGAGGCCTCTTTACTTCCAAAGGTACTGTTTTGTGGGTCTGTGTGATGCTGTATCAGTGAAATGTTGACTTTGTGTTGTTGTGACACCACAATAGCCCCCATCGGCGCTATCACTTTTAAGAAACTGAGGGCCAGATGTAGGAGCCTAAATACCGGTCGGTAACGGCCGATTTCGGCCGTTACCGACCGGTATTTAAGAATTGGCATGTAGGGGCCCTATTTTACTGATTCGGTAAATTTACCGAATCGGTATTTTTACCTATTCGGTAACTTCCTGATGTAGGTGGGACTCTTCAGAGTCCCAAAGGCCTTACAGATTCGGTATTTTACCACCCAATCCAATTGGGTGGTAAAATACAGAATCCAGGTGTGCATGCACATGTGTGCATGCACACCTATGCCATGTGACAGACAGACATGCCCTTAGGGCATGTCTGTGTGCCACATGGCACACATGTCTGTATTTGGGGTGCTAGAGGGTGTCAAAGTGACACCCCCTGCACCCGTGCAGGAATCGGTATTTACCGATTCGGTAATTACCGAATCGGTATTTCCCATTGATTCCTATGGGCTTCACAGCCCATAGGAATCAATAGGAAATACCGATTCGGTATTTACCGAATCGGTAAATACCGAATTTTAAAGAATCGGTAATTCAATTACCGATTCTTCCTAAATCTCCCTCATTCATATTTACCGATTCATAAATACCGAATCGGTAAAATTCGGTATTTATGAATCGGTAAATACGATTTTCCTACATCTGGCCCTGAATTTTTAAGTTTATTTTGAAAAATTCATATCTTACTTGTGTATGTTGGATTTTTATTATTTTAGTCTTTTTTTAAATATATAAATATTGGCTAAATGTCCAAACTGGTATGGAGTCCTTTTGTTGTGTTTACACAGTGCTACAGTGTGTGCATGTACAATTGCTTTACACACTGCCTCTAAGATAAGCCTGAATGCTCATGCCCAGGTACCAAGGGGTTGAACAGTGGTTGTCTTAGCTGTGTATCTTACTTACCCTGACTAGAGTGAGGGTCCCTACTTGGACAGGGTGCATACCGACTACCAACTAGAGACCCCATTTCTAACAGACACCAAGGTAGAACACGTGCATTAAATGTTTCATGAGCAGCCTGGATGTAGATCACAGTTTGAAATCTTTCTAGATCAGAACCCCTTTTCATCCTTCTGAGGTCTATACAGATGAGACAAAGGTGTTTGCTGCACGTTCTTTGCAATTAATCAATATCATTCATGTACATTTTGAGAGACTCAGCTTTTCAGTCCATCACTCCCACCCCATTGCTCCAGCTCTTAGTAAATAAGTCTGACATTTATTATAAATCTTTTAAAGGAGCAACATAATGAGGAGCTACTATGAATAAATTGATGTCAGTGGCCAAATTGCCCATGTGAGGTTCATTCATTCTCAGTATTCACTGTCACTCATCCATCCTACTTTTCTACCTTCCTCTTAAACCATGTGCAATCAGCAATGAATTCCACTGACAAAATGGCTGCTTCAGCAGCTCAGCCCATGAAACTCTACGCTTGCTTACCCCATACGACTAATGACGAAGCTATGAGTAATGGGTCCTGCAAGCATTACCCTGTGTTACTAGGCATTTTTCATGTGCTAGATACACTATATGTGTGTAAATTGCCCAAAAACAGAATACACAGCAAATGGTATGACATGACGTCTCCAAACTCTAATTAACAGAGTGCTGGACAAAAGATGGAAATGGTCACCAGCTGAGCAGAAAAACATGAGGGCTTGAGCCAGTACGGAGACCAGATATCACATTGGAGTAAACAAAGCATGGAAGTGAACATGCAAAAATTGTTGAGAGCTGAAATAACTCTGGCAGGATTCCCCACAAAGACAACATGAATTGCGGATTCTTGCAAATGTCACTGAATCTGCACTTTCTTGTTCAAAGCGATCACTCATAGGTGAGGGTACTCATTCACCTCATGTGGACTAATGGTTAGAAGTAAATATGACTGCGTAGCCATCAGAGGTAAAGCTCTCTTAAACATATTCAATTTAGTGTAACATTTAGATAGAAAGCTCCAACAAAGGCTCAATAAATATGCACGAGAGAAATGATTGGTTTGGAATCCTCAAGTTCAGATGACAAATTGCTTATGTATTGAAAAACAAAATCTTTTGGATCGATAATGATTCGGTTGAGCGTTATCCTGGGGCAGGTACTGCTCCGCTTGAGCACAACATGTCTTGTGTTCCTGCTCCCAGATTTACCAGAGTGGAAACACTAAGCCAAATTTCACCAGTTCGGAAATCTGTCTGGGCAAGCCAAGTATGACATTTTTTTGTGCAGTTTTATATAGTGCAAACTTTTCCCTTTGGTATTGGAGCACTTTACATGATCACCAGTTATATTACACAAGGACACATTCATTTATGGTAGGCACAGGCAGATTGACCCCCAGATTCATCAATGTCCCAATTTGCGAGTCCTTAATAGCGATTATTAAGGAATCGCTATTAAGGACTCGCAAAACGGGATTCATGTAGATATCGCACAATTAAATGCGATTTCTACAGCTACCTTATTTGCGATTCACAAATAAGGAAGCGACTTCAAGGGTGCCAAGGGTGTCCAAAGGACACCCTGTAGCACCCCTGAAATGTAAATGTACACAGGTGTTGCGCACACACATGTCCAGAGGACATGTGTGTGTGCAACATGCAACTTAGAAAAATGCACTAAAGTGCATTTTTCTAAGATCTCGCTATTTACCACGAAGTTACAGTTCGTGGTAAATAGCGGCCCCATATTGCGAATTTGCT
Source organism: Lissotriton helveticus (assembly GCF_964261635.1). Classification (NCBI taxonomy): domain Eukaryota; kingdom Metazoa; phylum Chordata; class Amphibia; order Caudata; family Salamandridae; genus Lissotriton; species Lissotriton helveticus. The sequence continues at coordinate 433,734,675 of NC_136062.1, forward strand.
ATTTTTAAAAGGTTCATGAATAGCATTTAAGGAATCTCTAATTGAGATTCCTTAAATGCGATTCTTCGCAATTTTGCGCTTTCTCTAATAGCGATTTTTGCATTTGGGATGATGAATCCCAAATGCAAAAATAGCGCTCGCAAAGGGCCCAGAATCTGGCCTTTTGCGAGCCGATTTTACAATGATGAATCTGGCTGTAAGTGATTTACCCAGAATCAAAGGATGTTGAGCTGTTGCTGAGACTCAAACCTGGTTCCCAACTCCATAGTTGGCAGCTCTGGCCGTTACTCCACAACTGTAATCTGGCACCCACCCGACCCCTTGTCCCCTATTTTGGCCGTCCGCCCCAGCAGACATCTCCCCACTCCCACTTAACATCATGTGGAAAATAGGAATGAAAAGGGCCAGTTAGTTCACACAGAATGGGTATTCACATCTAGATGCTTACCCAGTAAAAATAGTGTAATTTCGCATTTTAGGACAGTGTCGTTCCTGCTTTTATAATTCTGGGCATTTGTACAGCCCAACTCACAATGAGGCACAAATTAGTTGGAGTTTGAGTGAGCATTAGAACACACATCAGCGGGATACCTACTCCACACAGTGGATGAGTGCAGAGTTGTAGAGGAATCTTTTTCAGCAGACAGAGTAGATGGAGTAAGTAGTATAGAATGAGAGCTATAGGCAGGTGATAGTGAAGCGCTAGTGATGTGAGCCTGGAGGCCAAAATTTGTGGTTGTTCGAGAAAGACAAATAAATGCAGGCACAGTTTAGCTGAGTTTAGTTCAGTAGAGCTTAGTTGAGCCTATTTTGGATTTGTGACCAAAATGATCCCCTATTCACAAAGAGGGCTCCTGGGGGTGGCATTTGCAGAATGTCCACCTACGGGCAGCTTTGGGCGTTTAGAACAGTCCAGGACAGGTGTTGCGCACAATTGGCTGCGCACGTGACCGTTGGGCTCATTAGCACGGTCAGGCTCAGGTGGTGAAGTAGTACCTTGTTATTCAAATACTGTCCCTCTCACCCTCCCTATAAACTTCGGTCATTTAGGTCTTAAGGTGCTTTTAGTGAGGCTTATCAATGGGTATGTGTCGCTTGGACAGGTGACAGAATTTGAGGAGATCGAGACAGGCAGGAAGGGTTGGGGCATTCAGAGTAGCTGCGGTCAGAGATAAACAGGGGGCGAGGAATGAGGCAGGAGGAAGGCAGGGGATAAAAGAATGGGGTTGGGGAGAATGGTTGGTTAGAACAATGGGGCATATTATCAAGGGGCTTTATAAGCCAAGAAAGCGGAGATAAAATTATCTCCCTATTACCAAGCTGTCGCTAACACCAGTTAGCGACAGCTAATAGGAGATAGTGACCATCTTGGGCCCCGCTTTGCATGTCAGTGATATTTATCACTAATGACATGCAAAGTGGGCGTGCCAAGATGTTAGCGACTGAAAACAGTCGCTAACATCGCTATCTCCTATTACCAACTTTTGGAGATATTCGCGCTAAGCGCGAATATCTCCAAAAGCTAACACTTGCCCAGGAGCAGTTCTTAGCCATGTTATCCAATGGGAGGTGGATAACATGGCTAAGAGCATTTGCTCGATAATGCATGAATATCGCTGACTTTTCAGCGATATTCATGCATTGCGGCCGTTTTTTATCGCATTTGCGATAAACCTTGCTAATAGCAAGGTTTATCTGCGATAAAAATCGCTGATTTGCGGCGATAAGTTTTGTCTCTAAAGAAGTTAGAGACAAAAATTATCTCTATTGGTTGGTAATATGCCCCAATGTTCGGGAAGTTTTATTGTGTGGAATCGCTTAAGGGCGGGGGTATTAGGATATTGACTTTGTATTAGTGCGGGCTTGTTCATATTGTTGTAAAATCCGAAACTACACAACTGTCCAAATAAAGCGGCCTTTCGCCACAGCTGATTGCCCATAGGCCTCTGGAGGTACACAGCGCGACCAAATACAAGCAAAAGAGCATACACAAACAAAAAAAAGTTAAACTGATTATTCAGGGGTTGTTCCAAAGAGCAGATGACTGCTTGAGTGGAGTGAGAAAAAGATTTTAAAACATTTGTGAGAAAATAAAATGGAATCCCATGCACAATAAACCTATCTATGTTGCTTGAAAAATAAAACTCCTATAGGGAGCACTTAGAATATTTCCGCTTCCACTTAAGACACTAGCTTGTGCGGGAGTCTGCCTCAAATTTCCTGGTTGTTGTTTTCACGTCAAACTTTCTATTTGCTGTTCTAGCCTGCGGGTAACTATTTTTTGTTGCTCAGTCTTCTTCTAAGAACCCATTAGAATCTTCTATTTTATTATGTACAGATAGAAGATCTATTGAATTTCTTATATTATATTACATCAATTCTGGGTGCAAACACACTTTCGTGTATGGAAACACTTGAACAGACCACACCACACCAGTGTTGTCGCGGTCGATACCGGATGTGGGTTCTCGGTGGGACATGAGGTCCCGTTTCAGTTATTGCCTCTCGACTTGTTCCTCATAGATGTATGTATGTCTATATCCCCAATGACAGGGCCCCGCATCCCTGTTTTACATCTACAGGAGGAAGTTGATTACTTCCGCGCCTGTGCTACTAGTCGAGCGGTGCGCGCGCGCGCTCGGGGCGGGACCACGCATTGATTTCCGCCTCTGAAGATGTGCTCCACCGATGAGCGGCCTTATGAAATATTAAATTAATCAATGCCTGCCCTCGCCAGCCCTGTTATTTATTCCTGATGTCAACACATTGGCGTTTTGTAAATGTGGAGTGTTATTCCCAAATGACAGATTGCTGACAGTTTAAAGGCTGCAAGGGCATAAATATAACTCTATCGATCAGCAATCATCTGCCCGACTGAGTGACGAATAACCTTTCCTTAAACGTTCTGCCTATTATTGCAAATTGCAATTTTTGGTGCAATTGCTTTAATACAGCCAAATGGGTCGCAGTTGCTCTTCTCTGCCTGTCATGGCGCGTGTCCTACATTATTTCTTACATGGGCAATTTGGCATCAGTTGTCTTGCGATCACTCCAAGCAGCCGATCATTATGATGCTCCTTTAAAACATGTCTAATAAATGTCAGACTTACTTACTAAGGGCTGGGGTATGGAGTGAAAAGCCGAGTCTCTCAATATGTCCATGAATGAGGTTTAAATGGTATTGATCGATTGGAAAGGGCAGCAAGCAAACTGCTTTGTCTCTTCGCGATCAAATATTATGTGGTGTCATAAATCAACACTGCTCAGTTGTATAGACCTCAGAAGGACGAAAGGGAATTCTGATCTACAAAGATTTCACATTGCGATCTACATGCAGGCAGACATGTTCAACCTTGGTGCATAGGGCCAGATCCACAATACATTTTTCAAGAAGTCAACATAGGAGACATTTATGTGCAAGAATCTAATTAGCTCTTGTTTACATATTAATAGGACATCTACATGTTCCGTAATCGATTGTCCCTCCTGGGGCACCAATGGACCCATGCCCACTGTGTTGGTTGTTTCACCCTATTAGAAATCGTATGGAATGGATAACAAATGTGGGGGCATATTATCAAGAACGGTGTTAAAAATTATCGCCGGTTTAGCGGCAGAAAAATGCCGCTAAAGAGGCGATAATGGGCTTGATAATATGCCCGCGAGAATTCCAATAGTAGTCCATGTTCTGGTGTGAACATGGGCTTCGATTGGAATTCTCCAGGGCATATTATCGAACCCATTATCGCCGCTTTAGCGGCAGTTTTCTGCCGCTAAACCGGTGATCATTTTAACGCCGTCCTTGATAATATGCCCCGTTGTGAACTATGTTTATAATGACCATGCACATCAGCGAGGGAGTATATGAGATAAAGAGAAAGTGCGCGTACTTATCTGTCTCTGTGTGAGGGCACACATACCAAACTATTGGCAAAGTCTCACCAAACTAGAGAAACACTATCAGCATGAAGAAAGATTACTATAGGTAGAGGTCATGATAACACATTTCATGCTTTTAATTCTTTCGTAGGAAATGCCTTTCAAAAGTTTGATTTAAGTAGTATGTACTTTGATCTTCTGGAAAACATTCCTGAGCATCCAAGTGGAGATGGAGTTAAAATGGTAAATACACACCTCCCTAGAGAATGTGTGCAAGCTTGTCCAATCAGAGAACTATATTGACTAGATCGCAATGTGGGAATTTCGGGCCATATGTATGAACACATTTTCCCATAGACACGGAATGGGTAAAACCTTTTGATACATCTGGAACGATTTCTTGTTTAGAAATTAGAAACATGTTTGTCACCAACTGTTTATTTTCAGGAATTAATTCGCTTTAGGTTAATAATCATCTAATGTTCTCACTTTTTGCCGTCATCAATGCCATTTTTGTTTGTCAAGGCCCTATGTATGGAGCCGTGGGGTGGGGTCAGTGGCATGGGAGGGGGAGGAGTTGACAGATGACAAGATAGGTAAAATTAAATAACTAAAGCAATAAAACAACTTACCTTGCATTCGCCACATCAAGCACAAGGTAAGTGGTCTTATTAAGTTTTAAAAATAAGTTTAGCTGTTCCGTCATCTGTCTGTTTACCTCCACTCCACCCCACCCCACCAATCTAATCCGTGCAAGCCGCGCCTACTCTTAACTCCAGCACACATTGATCCATTTCTTGCATGGCCTGGCCCCTACGGCAAAGTCCCACATAACTTACTTTTACAGTTTAATAATAGGTCCTTTTTAGACAAGGAGGGTGGAGTAGGCAGGACAAAATAATAAGGACAAAGAGTACAATGGAAGGATACTGAGAAAAGGTTTACAAGAAACATTACCAGGGATGAGCTAATTCCTAGTAAGTATCCTTGGGGAAATTCAACTCACTACCGATACAGTGAACTAATTTAAATGACACTGTGAAGTGGCAGAAGTGTTTTAAAAAATCTATCTCAGGTCTTACTTTAGTAACATTGATTAAGATGATCTTGATAGTACAAACAATGACTTGCAAAAGTAGTCCACTGTCAATCCACCTACTAGTGGGTTGCCCCCTGCTATTATTACCTTCGCGCAGGCTGCAACTAGTGAAATACAAATCATGGCTAAGCACCAGAGCAAGGTTTTTCACTATTTAACACAAAAAGAAAAACTAGCCTTAGCTAAATTACACACTGAGGACAATTTAGCCATAAATCCTCCAACTTCTATTATGGCTATTACTTTCTACTCAAAACCCGAAGAACTGTCTTCCAACCAATAGCAACATTCATTCCATTCACATGATAGATTCTAAGAAATACTAAAGGCAAATAGCAAGAATACACTAAATTATGAGTTAGGTAGGATGGAGTAGGCAGTCGTACCACACAAATAACGCATTCCTCTCAGTATTGGTTCTGCCAAAATAACTACTAACAATATAACTTCTTTCACATTCACTTTTATGCACAAATTCTATTGACCTAACTCATGTAGGCTCATGGTGCACAATACACAAAACACCCTTACCCTCATGTTTCATTCTCAATTTTAGATGTAAATTCAAAAACATAAATTCATCCTCAGCCTTAATCTCCTCTCTGATTTACTTCTCATTTTTCCAATCCTCAAAATATTCATTATATTCTTCAAAAATGTTATGCTTTTCTACACATATACTCCCTGTTGGTCTGTTTAGTATTATGGTTAATGTTTGCAATTGTATTCAAACATTCACTATAGGTTACCCCATTCCTAGCATCTTAGGAAACAGGAGTATTCTACAGTGAAACAATGAAATCCAACCGACGTGGCAGCAGAAACTCTTTTCTTATTCAATATGCTAATAAAAATATTACAAAACAAAGAATATGAAACGGGTAGCTGTAGATATGCTGCGCCTTCAACTGAAGCAGAAGAGAGAAAAGTGCACACCGTGCAATTTGTAACCCTCGTAATATAAACTTCTGTACCCAACATTTTTATATAAATATTATTACTAAACCACTAATTACATTTTCCCTGTTCTACAATGTATTACACGTAACCATATAATGTTTCATATTCAATTCAACCTTTATGGAGACATATCAAACTGGAGAAGTAAGACACAACAGTAAGCCAACCAAGACTAGTAGTATCATTAACAGTGATATTATGCTAAAAGTTTTACAGCATTGGCTGTACGCCATTTATATTAAGGTCAAAATGAAAAAGTTAAAACAAAATACAGGGTTCAAAAATTAGATTTTGAATATTTTCTTTCTCAAAATAATAATAAATCTTCCCTAGTAAAGTGGTACTACAAGTGGTAATACGTAATTTACAATAAATTGAATGCTACTAATGGGCCTACAACACTTATTGTGTGACCTACTTTTTTAGGGGGAATCATTTTTATTTGTTTTTTATTCCGCACATCATACAGCTGTGATTACAACATATTAAGTGAAAATGATGGTACATCCCCATTTGCATTCTTTTGTCTACTAGGTGGGGGAGCAAATAGCTGTGTTCGACATTGCTACCCAACAATGACAACAATAATTCACTTCAGAGATTAACAGCTGATGATACTGTACAAAGTAATGTCGAAACATAACATAAAGGAAACAAACTATTAAATGTAATACCACCTTCCTAGTGTTTGTCCTATAAGTATCACAAGTATGTTCCCGCTGAGTATGTTGGTGAGTACGCAGAGTGGTGAGACCCACTTAAGCAGTACTTTAAACATGTTTCAGGCCTTCCATTGCAGCTGTGTGCAGTTTTAAGCTGCCAATACTACTTGACAAAATACATATTTTCTTGTCCTGGCCATTGTTGTCCTAACACATGTCTCCCTGCAGCCTGTGTTACATGACTTGGTGTAGTTGGGCTTTGGGCATTCATCCCAGTCAGTGCCACAAAAAGGTACTGGGTGTTGGCAGGATGGGCCATCTTGACAGGATTGGTGGGGCTGAGCTGTCACTTTCCACATTTTCACTCCAATAGTGGCTCCCTCCTGCGCTTACAAAAAGCTTCACACTAGCCCTTGGTCACCCAGACATCTTGGGACCTGGGAGGGGAAGGAAGGAAATCCCAGAACTAGATGTAGGGAGAAGCTGTCAACAGTGATAAATGTTGAAGTATTAGACCCACTCTTCAGAACACTCCTAGAACTACGGACGCTTGGCCTGCCTTGCTGCTTGTACCCACGAGTACTAGAGTGTCCAAAGGGTCATTCAACTGGCCTCCTGTTCTGAGCCACAGGGATACAAAAGGGTCCTGACTGGTGGCTTCATCGAAATCAAGGTTAATTCCTCAAGCTTATTGTGTGCAGCTTTCTGTACTTGGATCAAATATCTAACTTCATCCACATTATAGATCACTGTCCCTTGTATAATATCTCCAAATTCAATCTTAAGTACTCTTTATTTGGTAGGAACAGTAGCTAAATGTCATTGGAAACCGAAGAGGCAGCAATAGTATTGCTGCAAGTACTTGGCAAAGTTATCAATGTATTTTCCTGTGGGGCACTGGCTGATGCACCCACTACTGCAGGTCCTGTTAATCCCTGTCCATTTTTACCCTCTCCTGCTGCACCCAGATCAGGTTCTTGGAGACAATTAAAACATGTATACTCCTCATCTGAGTCCTGTTCTTGGCTCTGCTTTGCAGTAACTCCCTCATCATCTTTGTATTTATGTGTTGTTTCTTTTTTTATGGCAGCGAAAACGTTTACTTCTGGCACCCTAACCTCTCGTCAGCATCTTTCCTAATAGTTCAACGTGCTGTACAACTATGGTCTAAATGAACCCTTCACCTGCTATGTAATTCGATATTCATTTAATCCCTCAAATTGTTTAGGTCTAGACAATGATTTCCTCTCATTCATTGTCTGTCTTAAGAATTCTGCTTTATAATGGCAAAGTTTCCCTCTAATGAAATTGCAAATCCTTTTCACCAGATTCATGCAAATCGCGTATCCAGGTACAAGTATAAAGCCCAATATTCTTGAAAATTTCACATGCAGGCAAACTTTCTGCCAGTTTCCTTTGTCTATCCGTAGCAGGTAAGCAAGGGGCTTGGGGCACAGAAATTGTAAGGTGCAGACTTATAACTAATCTATGCCAAGAAGGCTTTCAGCAAATTGGAAGAATCTGAATATTATGCAAATAAGAAAACTTTCAAGTCCCATGTGAGCAGCAAAATAAAGGGAGGAGCAAAATAAATAAGAAAAAGGGTAGAATCCCTAGTAGCATTTGAAATGTCTTCTGGCTCATCCCCAAATGTGAGGTTTATATACAGTCTTCTTGCATATGTTAGTATCAGTTTCACATTGACCAAAACATACACTTGTAGCAAATTTGAACACAGTCCTATAAAACAACATATTGCATCACCATCTAAGCAATATCCCCCTTCATGAATATCGCTACTGCCCATTTATCACAATGTAATCCGGAAATGACAGGCAAACTAGTAACACATAAAATAGCAAACTATTGTGAATTGAGAAAGTGGAAAGCCCTTGAAAATACATTACTATTTCCCTTCCCTTTAAAAACAGAAAGAACTATGTCAATGGAAATAAACAAACATGACTCTGCTTGACTGGGTGTTGCAGAAATAATGAACAGTAAACATGTAGGAGGAACGATCCATTTCTGAACAAGATGGCGCTGAGATCTAATTGAGGCCTAGTTAGCATAAGTCAGAAAAATGCACTTTCTTGGAGCTAAACATTATTGCAAGGGAAGTTAAATTAGACACAGATGTACATTGCAAGCCTACAGATTGTATAAAGATATTATGATTCAAAAGTGTGCATCTAACAGCATTGCGAGAAATCATGCCTTTTGGCCAATTTAATTGTCTCCCTCATAACTCTACTTAGATAGAGGATCTTAATAATCAAATGAATACAAATTACTGTTTCATAATTACAAAGGTAATTAAAAGGCCATAAGTACGTCCCAGCAGTATCAATTGTGAGGCATTACTTGAAACATATCCAAAAGAAGGAGAGAATCTTTAATCTGCATAACAAACTAAAGTACGGTCTCTAATAAAGACTAGTGAATCCTTAATGTAAACTGGCAAATGTTTACATCAAGCAAATTAATCCTTGAAAACTTATGTTTTCCCAAAACTAGGTGTCAACCTCTGGGACTTACTAGTACTCCTCAGACCAAAGACAGCCAAAAGACTTACATGCTACTCTGTTACCCCCTCTCGGTACAAGGTCACTTTCCATGTAGCAACAGCAGTGTTTCTGGGTTTACATAAATCACAAAACCTTGTCGTACGACTTTAATCACTTGGAAACAAACAGCACTTTCTAATTGTAATTTTATAAAATTTCACCAATCTAAATTCTTGCAATTGTGGCCTCGATATGATAGTATTTCAATACGAATGATTCTTATCAGAATCAACAAACACAGGAGTCATATCAGATATAAAAATAAAACCTAGAACTGAGATGACTGGCAATTTAGTAGAGAATAGACATACTGATGAAAATATCAGATTGGTAGTAACTGATAAACTCAATACTGATTACACTGGTTGTAGGAATAAAAACATACTCTTTGAAAGAGAACACAGGTGGATTTATAGACTGAACATATATGGCAATGGCCTTACTGATGACATCTGCTGGACACCATGTAATTCACATATATTATTCATCCGAACTAGATTCCAAACTTGCTACATCATGGATAGCAACATTGTAAACAAATTATTGCCACTTGTATTTTAATAGTGCATTTAGTGAGTTTGAATTGCATAATTATTACATGGTATAGGTTCACATCAAAACTATTCCCTTTTGTGTAGGTTTTGGTATCTAATGTTGTTCTTATACACCTGTTCAATATATAGATTCAATGTAAACCTGCTCAATATCTACCTCGCTCCCAAACATTCATGATACTCCTAACCACGTTTCTTATGGTTGTATTATCACGTTGAAACTTCACCTTAGTATCTGGTTATCTTTTGTTGTTATACAAACAATGGCTATATTTCTAACTGAGAAATATTGAGATATCCTATTACGTGTTCACAATAATAAACACTCTTGGTTTATAGTCTGCAAGACAAATAATTTGTATATGAGTAACCTACTTTATGTTACTATTCCTATGATAGTGCCCCCATTCTTGGACTTATGCTGGTGCTACTGACTCTGAAAGTGCCATGGGCTCTGCTAACAAGGCCCAGGACCAGTGGTCTGTCCTTTAAAGTGATATGCTGATTGGTATATATCTAATTGATAAAGACAGCCTACCTGAAAGTCCCTAGATATGGTAGGGCATGTGCGTATAGAGACCCCAGTGGTCACAGTGCACTGCTGAGGTGTCTGATGTCATTTTAAAGCCGGGCCTGCCTTGCAAGCTGGTATTAAAATAAAATTGTGCTCAAAACTTTACTCTGGAATTACAAGTACTTCCAAAGTCCAATACTACCCTTTTATTACTTAAACGCCCCCCCCCCTCAGGTCTCACTTAGGTGCCCCCAGCAGAGACAAACTAAAAAAGTTTTATATGCCCAGGTAGGGAAAAACAGCTAAATTCTTCTCCCCTATGGTAGTGCTGCTAGCTCCTTAAGGTAATAAGGTGAGGCCTTTATTACATTTAATAGAGTCTAATTTTTTATTGTTTGTGGCTAACATTTCATTCAAAGTATCAACATAATATTTACATTAAACCAACAACTTGCCAATTTCAGATTTTAAAAAACTGTTATAGGAGAGTAGATTTAGAAATGAGTATCCTGGAGTTCCCTAAAGTAGCTATGTAGCAGCCTCTTCTGATTGGTTAGCCTTAGCCAACCTGAGAAAAGCTACTCCCTGAGTATGTGTGAAGAGGCCTGGGGCTACAACAATACAGCCATTTGGTGGGAGGAGATCTCCTTCCTTTAGAAGCCAGGGAGGGGAAGGGGGCTGGGCAGATAAGCTGGCCTACAAAGGCCTCTGCAGAAAATAGATTTCACAGGACCAAGGCCTCCCCCGCTTCTGTGATCTTTAGTAGCCCCCAAATTAGCTTAGGAGAGAGGCTAGAAGAGGAGTGTTGTCAGTTGTTAGCCACGCCTCTAGGTTGGGTTATACAGACACACAATCCAACGAGAGAGTTTCTTTATTTTGATTTATGGTAGAATTCTGCATTTTGAGCTGGACAAATGCCATACTTTACAGGAAGTAGTCATCCTAGAGGGAGGTAGCTTCACTCCTATTAATTACTGTGCCCCCCTCCCTCAATGCCAGAAATGAAGGATAAATAAGGCTGGAAAAGATGAAGAGACCCCTGAACTGCACTAAAGAGAGGATTGCACTCTGAAAAGACTGTGTATGTCTCCAAAATGAAGGAGTAGACTCCATGAACAGCAACCGGTACAAAAGAGCTGTAGAAGTCACCTGGAAAGCTAAGGAAAGAGTAGCTGACCAGTTGTTAATGGGCTTGTCATCTTGTCATGGACTGTCCAAGTGCATTGTGGAAGATTAATTCCTAGCTCCCAAGTGGCAACCCAGAGCCTCTGAGTCTTTGGCTGATGCTGGAGACCCCTTATCTCCCCAGAGAAACAGGTAACAGCCTTATTAGAACTGATGCGTGAGGATGCAAAACCTCTTAAAGCCTTGCCATTTAGCTGCCAGCTCAGACAGAACCAACTAAAAGTCTCGCAAAGTCTCGCCACACAGCTTCAACCAAACTAATGCAGGACAACATGAAGCGTCACACAGTCTTACATACAGCTACATTAAAACTGACGCAGCAGAACACAACTCAATGCGGGACCTTGCAGTGCTGCTCTTCAGAACGGACACTCCATAAAAACAAATGGCCTCATTACAATGTCATTGGGTGGGCCTCAAATTGTCTACTGTAGGAGGACCAACTGCCGACAGCCATTCTGGCCGACCCCCGTGTTACGAAAAAGCAGTTGGACTCACAATTGTCAGATACAACACCGCCGCTTCGACCAGGAATATAGATCCAGACGGTGCTGCAGCAGAAAAGCATCCCAGAATGGACCTGGTGCACCGCCGTCGGGATTATGATATCCCTTTCTGACAACTTTTACATGGCGGGGATCCCGCCATTTAAAGGTTGTCGTAAAGGGATTGAGGGGGCACCACACAGGGCCTCTGGGTGTCAGAGCCTGCAGTGAAAGTTGCCGGGGGCACAAATAGTGCCTCCCTAGATGCATACTGTCATGCCATCTGTTTAAAACCTGTTTTATTATCATTTTATTTGACAGTGGTGACAGGGGGAGCGCTCCTCTGCCCTAATTGAGGGGATGCTACTGTATTGATATGGGGTAGGTCTTATAATGTTAGTGTAACATTAAAGGGAAAGCCAGTGTGATTTACTGTTTTGTCTCTAGTGACACTTTATCCTACACACAGGGGGAAAACTGCTTTGGGCACAGATTAGCTTTCCTTTGGCTTACACAGCCAAAATAGGGTGGAACATGTGTGAGCAAACCATATCTGAGAGTTCTAAGAGGGTCTCTGTAAAACATACAGGTCTTTCTGGTATGTCAAATTTCTCTGGCTCAGCTCATGTTCAGATCCCAGACTTTTTGCCAGCCTGCTGTGCTAAGTTAATTACATTTCTCTCCAGCATCAGGAACAAAGGTAGCCCCACATAAAAATAGGTAACTAAGAGTGAAACCCTCATCTCCTGAACAGGAAAGGATGAGGATACAGAGTCTGCCTTTGTTTATTACTTGGCACACTGCACAAGGGCTGAAACAAAGGAGGACATAAAGACAACAGACAACAGCCAAAGCAGGCGGGCTCCTCTGTGAACATTTAGTAGGAAAGGCCTGGGCAGTGTTGTCAGTGAGGGGTGAAGATGAGCCCCCAGTAGCAGATGTGACCAGTGATTCCCGGATGATGCTATCTTGTACTGTCTTAGCATGCTGTGCAGGAGGGATGGGAAGGGATGGAGATATGATGTGGCACCCTTGGATTAGGCAGGGCTGCCAGGCTTCTAGAACATTCTACCTCTCTTTAATAAATCCTTGTACAGGGGGGAGGCTCTCCTGGTTGGTGCTTTTGTGCTCTTCTTTGCTGGAACCAAGGGCTGTGACAACCATTAACAAGTGGAAGGTGGAACCACCTGATGCTCAAAAAGGACTAAGGAGACTGCCCCCAGATGATCCCAGGACCAGTGGGTCATCCCCTGAGGATCAGTTGGGATAAAGTCCTGGAAGTGTGCGCCCAGCGACAAATACCAGGAGGAAGGCTGGCGCAGGGAGCCAAGAAAACCTGCACCCTTTAGATTACACCATGTTGTAGGGAAAGAGGTATGGAAAAACTGCTCCTGATGGTTAGAGCTCACCACCAGGACTACAATGTGCCAAGATCATCTGATTCTGCCCAATGGCCATTTCAAGGTACTTTGATCTTTAAGTGTTACCCCCGGGGCACAACATTTATTCGTTTATTTCCGCTTGGGAGGGCCCGTGCGTGGACCCCGATCCCCACTGTTCCACTTTCTCCCCAAGAGGCCATATCTCCCAGGGGGGCTGATGCTAAGGAAGAAAAAGCGCAATGGTGGTAGGCCAGTCCCCTACTTCTTGTGCCCATATCTGGGGAGGGCAAGAAGCAACACCATGGCCACATGGAATGTGCAGGGGAGAACTGAGCTGCTGGCTCCCGCAGCAGCGAGGGAGAGGGGCTGTCGCACGAGAGGCAGCAGTGCACCCAGGGGTGGGCCCCTTGGACTGCCCAACAGGAATTCCTCATAAAGCACTTAGGGGTTGATTTGCATGTACTACTCTCCTCTTGTTGTGGCACCTGGAATACAGAGGCACCACCAACAAACCAGACCAGTGTTGTGTAGGGGCTGCAGGAGAACTTTAAAAAAAATGTAACCATTTAATTCCATAATCTAGCAAACCATTACCCTTTGGGATTTTCCCTAAACCTTTTCAAGCGTTCCTTGGGCTGGAGCTTTTGCACTACAGGTGGGAGTGCAGTGCATTCTAGGGGCTTATTTATGGTTGCATTTAATGTAGCCTGCAAGTGTATAAGAAAGGTACATGATTTGCAGTGCCCTCCAGTGGCTGAATCTATGGCTTTATTTTGTATTCAGATAGTTATGCTCTCTGTGGACTGATTTTTATGAATGCATTTATATGGTTAGAAAGCTATAAAAAAAGCATAGAAACATGTTTTGTTTATTTTAAAATGTGAAAAATGTGAATTTGTCTGAACATATAGTATTCATGGATTATTGACTTTAAACAAAAATTGATTATGTTCTTAACGTGTGGTATGTTGATCCTGAACCTTTGATCAAGACAATAGACCTACCTTATATGTAGATGTGTCCTTTTAGGAGCCAAATAATATTACTCAATGCCAATTATGGTATTTCCCACCTGCCGTTATATATATTTTTTTGAATTAATGATAATATTTAGTAAATATGATTTGAATAAATGTACTTTTCCTTTTTGTAAAGAAAAAGCACTGCCTGGACAGTTGCATTTGCATTTATATTGTGCTACTTGCCCCTGACAAGGAGTTCAAGCACTTTATACCAGGTAGCACTCTGCTCCAGAACCCAGGTTAGTCCTGTTTTATTGTTTACTCTTACTTACTTGGAATAGTCTTGTGAGCTCAAGCAAACCATTCCATGCAGTCATTCCAGTTTCTTTATGGTGTGCTAAATTAATAGGGGTTAGTTGTAATTATTAGTGGGGGTATGTGAGGTTATCACATGGCTGGTGGGATTAATAAAAGAGTAAGTTTTCGCAAGGGTTTAAAAACTTGGCTTTTCTAGCAATAATCACTCAGAACAGTTTTTTAGTTTGTCCCGCTCTTTTGAAGCCTTGTAGTTTTTCCTTCTCCAGTCTATCCCTTGGCGCCGGGAAACCCACTGCGGGTAGTTATAAGTTTAAATAAACAATAAAATAAATAATAAATAAAATAATAAGTAGCGATAAAGGAGCTCAGGTATTGTTAAGTTGCATAGGTATGACTTTCGTACAAAGGAGGAGAGATTGTGGTCTTGTAAATGAGTTGTGGGCAATTTCCAGAAATACAATATTAGAGAATAAGGCAAACATGCATGTGTCAGAGTAGGTTGTGCAAATGTTTTGAGGGGAAAGGTCCTTTACAACCTGGGCTCAGCAACGTGTGCCGTTTCGCCCCAAGCCAAACCACACTTGACTTAACCACGCATATGCATTAACAACGCATATGCGTGGTTGAGGCAATGCCCAGTCTAGATGAGATGGGTGAGGAGAGGAACAGGAAGTGCTGAGGTGCAGGCTTGACACAGACAGGTAAGAGGGGCTGTGGCCAGGTTTGGTGGAGGTATTATATCGCAGTGCGGGGAGCAGGTTGGGTCATTTTTGGGACTTAGGGTTGGAGTAGGCTAGGGTTCCCCAAGTTTAGGGCTCAGCGCCCATTTCAGTTTCGTGTTTATAGGAGTTGGCAAGGTTCTGCCTGCGATTTGTTCTGTTTTTGACTTGTTTTAGCTGAGTTTTGCTTGTTTTTCAATTGGCAGGGGGTCTTTTGGTCAAATGTCTTAAAATGAAATGAAATACCAGTATTTGGAAAGCGCACAACTACCTCAGGAGTGGTGTCCCGGTGCTGGGGGCTGTCGGGTCACATGGTGCTGGGCTAACCTGCCGCCGGAACCGGGGATTGAACCGTGACCCTGTGGTTCGGAGTCAGGCAACCTGGCTCGCTGCGCCACATCTTAAATGTTCCCGTGATTCAATCAGGATGGCTTGGGTATAAGATGGCCAAGTTTCAGGAGAATCGATGCAGTGTAAGGAGTATTAACAGAATTGTTTTGGAAGGCACAGTTTGCAATGTTATCCAAAGGGCCCATTTTGGAGGTTGCAGAGAAATGCTTTTGGGGGATACTAGTTGCTCCAGGTGAAAGTGTCTTCTGTTACTGATTGCTGGGGATGTCTACTGTTCCTGTGATTTGTTTTGAGGGAAATGATCCACGGTAAGAGTAGTTTTGGGCCTAGTTTGAAAATGGCAAAACACCTGCTTTGGGGCCTTTAGAAAGGAGCCCTTTTCATGTTTTCGGGGTGTGATTAGAAGGTGTTCCAGGTGATTCCGAGTGGATATATTGGGTTGGGCAAGTAGGCCCAACCCAACTGTTCTCGCTTCTTTCTCTAGCCTGATTGCACACAAGAAATTCATTAAATCTCAGCAGGGTCATAACTAGGATCAGCTGTCTAGTTTTGATTTGAACCCTGAGAGAGTCAAGCGCTACATTAGTGTGCTTGGTTCCCAGTAAGGGAAAATAATTGTGGATCTTAACATGTGGCCACACAACTTATAGCCTATTGCCCTACACAAACCTACCTTCATGCCTGGGCTGTGGTTTAAAATGCCTACTTGTCACACCATGTGTTACGTTTTTGTCTGGTTTGTGGGCCCCAGCGGTGGCTTCTTTTCTAGGGTGCACGGGCTCTGCCCACTCTATTTTAATGCATGGAGATGGCAATTGCAAATAGCACTTACCTGCAGCCACAGTTCTTGTAGAATGCTAAGTAACACCAGTGGCATTACTTAGCATTCTAAAAGAAATGTGAATGCCTTGCGCTAGTGCTGTTCGAATTGGCCTCCTACTGCCTGCCTGATGGGATCACGCTCGAAAATGCGCAACAGGTAGACAGGCTTGTTGTGGCACACGCGCTAGTGCGCATGGGTCGAATAGATAGCTTTGCTGCTTTCTACAAAACTGTCTGGAATGGTGCCAGCCCTAAATTGTAATATTCGGGGTCCTTAGATACCATGAATATGTAATTTTAAGAATATTTATTCATTTTATATATATATTTTATTTGTACTGTATGCTTTTATGATAATCGTCGAATAAAGCTTGCTTGAACTGAACAGATACCACCCACTGATGACGCCAGGCAGCGTCATGTTTTCAAGCAGCCCCAGGTGGGTACAGAATCAGCCCTGTATTTCCTGAGGCTTTTTATTGTAAAATCTGTACGATGACCTCACCCTTTCCAAAGGGAAGGGTTAATTATTTAATTTTTAAGAGCCTAAGAGCAGTTACTACAGTACTCTGCAGTAAAATAAGTATATAAACAAGCATGATGTGACGTCACAGTCAGGAGACTCAACTCGTGACCCTGTGACGTAGACTGAAATGCTGCCTGTTATAAACAGATACACTGCACGCGCTTCTGCTCAGTTTATCTGTTTATAGCATTTCTGCCTTTGCAGAGTAGAGTTTCCACTTCTGGCTCCTCTGTGAATTGTGGATGGGGCTCGGACACCTCCTTCTGCCACAACGACAGACAGCACACCAACCCGCAGGACTGACTGGGACCCAGCCTCTCAAAGGGCCTCATTTATGAGGCCGTGAGTCACTTTTACGCCGCCGGTGCGTCACTTTTTGTGACGCACCAGCATCGTAAATAATGTGCCTTGTTGCACCATATTTACAAAGTGACGCATCTAGGAAGATGCGTCACTTTGTAAACCCCTTCGCCACATTATACCTGCGCCAGGTATAATGTATGCAAGGGGGGCGTATTGACGCAAGGAAGGGTCGTAGAAGTGACGCAGTGAAATCTATGAGTATTCACTGCGTCACTTTCAGCACGCCGTTGCGTCAAAATCTTGCGCCTGCCTCACAGCAGGCGTAATACTGACGCAGGCCCTTTCACATGGGGCTTGCCCCATGTGAAATGGCGCATTGCTGGAGTTGCGTCACTTTTGTGACACACTCCAGCAATGCGTCACTTTTGCGCTTACAGATACGTCAGAAATACTGACGTATCTGTAATCCTTGCGACATGATGCTTCATACATTAAATATGATGCATCATTGGTGTCGCAAGGAGTGCGCAGTGAAAAGTAACGCATCGCTGTTTTCACGCAGCAGTGTGTCACTTTTCATAAATAAGGCTCAAAGTGCCTAGGGGCTTATTTATGAGCCCATGCATCACTTTTGCGCCGCTAGTGCGTCTATTTTTGTGACGCACCGCAGGGTTAAAAATGCGCCATTTTACACCATATTTACAAAGTTACGCATCTAGGTAGATGCATCACTTTGTAAACCCCTGCGCCACATTATGCCTGCGCCAGGTATAATGTATACATGGTGGGCGTTCTGACGCAAGTAAGACTCGTAGAAGTGATGTTACTGTGTCACTTCTAGGATGCAAATGCGTCAATATCTTACGCCTGCCTAACAGCAGGCGTAAGACTGATGCATGCCCATTTGAAATGGGACCTGCCCATGAGAAACGACCCATTGGTGGAGTTGCCTCACTTTCGTGACACACTCCAGCAATACGTCATTTTTGTGCCTACAGATATGTCAGAAATACGTAAACTCCTTGCGACGTGATGTGTCATACTGTAAATATGACGCATCAAGCATGCCACAAGGAGGGAGCAATGAAAAGTGAAGCATCGCTGTTTTTACTCAGCAATGCGTCACTTTTCATAAATGAGGCCCACGGTAACTTAAGTTTAAAATTGCATATACCTTCTATTACCCCTCTTCCTTTTTCTCTACTATTGCATATAAGCACATTGTAGTCACATACGTCCAGAATGCAGCCGTAAAAAAACCTAGTGTGCTTGATTTAATAGACTATAATGCTGCTCCGACTGTAAGAATAGGACCCACGTTCATGTTTCAAATGACAACTGTCTTGCCTCTTAGTGCACTAATGTCACTGTCGCCAGGGTGGGGACCGAGGCAGAAGGGTTCTACGTTAATGTTTACACGTCACTTTTATAAGTGCCTTCCAGTGCGGGGCTATAGTGTGACGGAATAAAGTCAAAGCGCCACATGTAAAGAAATGCACTAATTACACCTTCGCAACATAGCGACCTCAGCTACTGGAGCGTTAAATTGAATCAAATCAATATAATTGTCACTTGATTGACCACTGTGCCCTGCCAGTTCTGACTTCTCCTGCCTGGTTCCACGCAAGAAATTAATTAAAGCTCAGCAGGGTCACAACCAGGACCAGTCACAGGCGTTTAAACATGTACACCAGTGCTGAGCACACACGTACATAGACACACTTCCATGCACACCCATGCACCTGTTTAGACATGACAACTTTTTTTTTAATTCTTTCCATACAGGAGATGTCGAATGGCATAGTGCTTAGAAATTGTATGGTGAGAAAGACACACACAACATGTCTCTCCCTTCAAGATCAGAGCATGGTGTAACTGTGTAAGGGTAGACAATGCTATGCTGTCCGTTAAGCTACTAACATGATTTTCTTTTTTAATTTCAAAATAGTTTTTTATTGTTTTATACAACATATAACATATAATCATCAACGCTTTGTCGTTACAGAGTGGCAGCCCAGACTGCCTGTGTTAATGGTAGTACAATTTCACCTTATATAAGCTTGGCTGCCCCCTATCCACTGTCTCAGTAAGAGGAGAGGAGTGTGAGGAAAGGGGGAAGGATAGGAATTAAGGTAGAGAGAAAAAGAGATAGCATACAGAGGTTTACTTTCTTCTCGTTAGTGTCTTGATCCTGTGAAGGTGTGCTACATAGCCAATTGTTTCATTTTGTTAGTACTATTCATGGCGGTTCATAAGGGTCTAGGAGTTCGTCCAAGGACGCCTACATTCCCCTGTAGGGTTGTCTCCCTGGTGAGTTTCGCAGCATCTGTGAACTAGAGCTTGCCCAGAAATGTTTTGTTGTTTATATCATCACACTACACAGTGATATCTGGAACATGTGCAGTGAAACCTGTACAGAACTAAGGGGCATATTATCAAGGGGGTTTATCTCTGCTTTTTTGGCTTTAAAAGCCAAGAAAGCGGAGATAAAATTATCTCCCTATTACCAAGCTGTCGCTAACACCAGTTAGCGACAGCTAATAGGAGATAGCGACCATCTTGGGCCCCGCTTTGCATGTCAGTGATATTTATCACTAATGACATGCAAAGTGGGCGTGCCAAGATGTTAGCGACTGGAAACAGTCGCTAACATCGCTATCGCCTATTACCAACTTTTGGAGATATTCGCGCTAAGCGCGAATATCTCCAAAAGCTAACACCTGCCCTGAGCAGTTCTTCACCATGTTATCCAATGGGAGGTGGATAACATGGCTAAGAGCATTTGCTCGATAATGCATGAATATCGCTGACTTTTCAGCGATATTCATGCATTCCGGCCGTTTTTTATCGCATTTGCGATAAACCTTGCTAATAGCAGGGTTTATCTGCGATAAAAATCGCCGATGTGCGGCGATAATTTTTGTCTCTAAACAAGTTAGAGACAAAAATTATCGCTAGTTGTTGGTAATATGCCCCTTAATATTTTCACTTTTCTATGGAATAGCATTTGTTTTTTATTTTGCTGTGGGGTGTTTCCCTTTTGAGTCTTTTTCTCAGGCTGTCCTGGAGACATAGGGTCTGATTTAGAACTTGTGGATGGATTAAACCGTCACAACGGGGAAGAATATCCCATTTACTGAAATATAAATCCCATATAACACATAACGGGTGTATGTGTAAAGCACACGTTCACCCCAGCAACAGGGCATCTTTGGCGCTGAAATAACCGATGTATATTGTTACCCAACTCAATGGTGCTCATTTTATCGACCTCAAATGGATGAAAGGCTGAGTGGACCCGTCGGGATTTGAACCTGTGACCATGAGGTCGAACACAGGCCTCGGCAGTGGATGTATTAGTCCACTGAGCCACCAGACACTAGATATGATATTATTGGATTTATATTCTGGCGGATGGGATATCCCTCACCGGTGTGACAGAATAACCGGTCTGCTGAAATCCACTTTGCTTTAGTAATTACTTCTTTGAGGAAAATATCAAGGGAAAATATCAGAAGACATCCACTCACCTATTTGGAGAATCACCTTTCAATGTTTGCATTTCTTTTATCCTGAATATATATCCAAGTTAGCTATGTCATAACATTACTGCTTCATTTAAATGTATCCTGAACTTGTCCATTATTCCTTATACATGCACCTAGCCATTACTTCACTGCTCCAACCCCATATCTGATAAGCTGTCCTTGCTTTAGCTGTGGTCTAGAAGTAGCCGAACAGCGGACATATTGTACAACAGTCTATAGGGCCTATGAAAGAGTACCTCATATAGCACTATCTCTCTTTTAAATAATAATGCTTCTCTGTATAGTTTTTGCACCCTCAGGTTGCTTGCTCTCTCAAAGTCTACTCAATGTTCTTAAAAAAAGTTTTATTTTTGGACAATTATACCTAGCTTGATTTTACATAAAAAGTTTTAGTTGTTTCTTTATAATAAAAATAAAAGAATTTAATGGATATTTCTTTTATTTTAAACAATGCATATTAGGTTCAATTCATAATTTATGTTTCTTTAATGATTTTCTAAGGTACTGATGGACCCAGGGGCTTCAAAGTGTTGTATAGACTAGTTCAAGTACAATGCTTATTTGGGTATTTTTAACAAAACTGCCATCTTAAAACCCTAAATGTTTGTTTTGAATGGATATTTCTTATACTTGTAAGTATTAAATATGCTCGGAAGATTACTGGTCAATCAACATTGAATAGCTGATGCAGAAAAGGAAGAGGCCAGCCTGCATTACGAGTAGGAACAAAATTAAAGTGTGTTTCTTTGTGGCTGTTTATGATCCTCCGTTATGTGTTTTATATTGTATATTGTAGAGCCCATGAAATCTAGCTTGGTACCCCAGACCCCTTTTGAGGTTAGACTTAGTTGGCAAACAAGAAATTCTATGAAATATTTTAGGAGCTTTCCTCTACAATCGCATAGGAAAAATTGCATTTGTGGTAAATTTTTCAAAGAAATAGTGCTGACAATGCACCAAAATACCCAATTTAAAAAAACTTTCTCTGGGTGGAAGCCCTTTCTGTACCCTTATTAACGACAGGCTAGCTTGCATGGTATAATTCAGCCACTGCTCTTATGCCTTACCACTTTCAAATTCCACCAGCCGCCACTGGTAGGGCCCATGTGCTCGTTTACATCACCTGTGTCGTTTACGTGTACTAACGGTAGCCTTACAGAAAAGATAATTATGATTAATAATTCAGCACAATGTCACCCTCAGTTTAAGTTAAAAGAAACATACAGTGACCGCTGTTTACCAGAAGTCCAAAAGAAAGCTATCCCGATCCAGGAAACTGAATAAATCTGTGGAAATATACATGAAATGGATTTCTTACTGCCTAATTCACCAGATTCTTTTTAGAGTCACCGGACACCCAACCTCAATGTCACCAGCACTTATTTCCCCTTTTATTTAAGAGCTTCCACGAGTTGGGACATGGATACGATGCACAGAGAGGGTGGATAGGATGTCTTGAGTAAAAGAACTGGTTCATGCAATGTCATGTCAATAAAAACAAGACCATCCCCGATTTAACAGAAGTATCTCTTTCGTCATAATGTTCGACATCTAGAGACAACGCTTTCTTGACAAAAAAAGAATATCCAACATGTGAATTTAGAATAGAAGGAAAACTGAAAAAAATCGTCTCATCTGCAAAGTAGAACACAAATTAGCTATATTTGATACTTTAGAAAGAAAGTTCACATTTATTCAACTATCTTTGCCCATTGTATTGGCCATATGGCCCACCGGTTACAAAAACGTACCAGAAGTATAGCAATTGGGAGAACTAGCAATGACTTTGTTATATATTTCCCATGGCACAGGGGTGTTTAAAATATAATGGATACTTGAACTTACCCTATTTTCAAGAGAGGAATGCCTGACATCTCAGGAGGGTGGAAACCTGTTGAAGCGTCCTCTACTTCAAAGTTGGCACCAAGTATAAATATTGAACCCTTAGACCCAGTTCTTCACAACACTTCTGGACTTTAGTAGACATTGCCAGGAAGAAGGACTGCTGTGAGGCTGAAAGGACTGCCACTCTACTGGACTGCTGCCCTCGTGGACTGCTGCCTGCTGTGCTGACCTGCTGCCTGCTACCCTCTTGCCAGGGTGGGCAGGACCACCAGAGTGGGCTCCTGTAACTAGCACCTGCACTCTGCACTTTGAGTTCTGCCCTGCCATGTTGTGCTACCCAGTACTGGACCCTTGGAAGTGGTTCTGAAGGTGCTCTGCCAGCCCATCTGCGAATCCAACTGAACCGACGCAGCTCTTCTGCTACCTGGCACAACCCCAAGCTGAACCTGTCGTGAGGCTATATTTGGCCTGTGCACAGATACTCCCATTTTTGCATCTTCATGTATAAACGTGTCATCTTTTTAGACGGTGACTTTTAGCACATTTTTCTTGTGTGCAATAATGTACTCAGAAAGTATTTTGCTTACAAACGCATTTCTTCATAGGCATATTATCACAGCACTGCACAGCTTGTTCAAGAACCGAGTACATGGAACACACCGCCCCTGCATTTGTTGTCTTTTAGGAGACACCTCTCAGTCAGTCTGTCAATCAAGTGCATTGTAAAGTGCTTGGGTGCTTCAGAAGAAGCGTCCTGGTGCTCAAAGCAGCTGCTGATTACAGACCGGGCTATTAGACCTAATATTGGTCTACGATCCAGGGTTTTAGCTCTTATTTGAAGCAGTGCTCAGACAGTGCAACGTGAAGTTTGAACGGAAATATATAACAAACAAAGCTTCATCATCAGTACCCTGAATGACCTGCCTCAACACTGGACTTTGGCAAATCTGGGATAATGCATAAGCTGGAGGTTCTTAGATCTCAAATAGAGAGGGCATTTGCCCTCGAGGGCTCTGAAAGCTACGGTGAGGGCCTCAAATGTAGTTTTTTTCACCACTGAAAGCCAATGTAGCTATCTTAAATGAGGCAAAATATGCTGGAGAAAAGGGACCCGTCAAAATAGCCTGGCTGCAACAATCTGAATGATCCAGAGTCTATGGCTCTGAAAAGTGGGTAAACCCAAATAGAGGCTGTTGCATATTTATTTATATTTATTTATTTATTTGATATTTGTAGAGCGCACTGCAACCCTGCGGGCATCCTGGCGCTGAGAGATAGTTAAGCCGGAAAAAGTGGACTGTCAACTGTGGAAAAAGGGCAGACTGCCAAGGGGGATTGAACCACTAGTAGGAGCCGAGGTTTTTAGACCCTTGAGAAGAGCCAGGTCTTGAATTTCTTGCGGAACAGCGGCAGACTTTGTATGCTCCTGATTTCCAAAGGGAGACGGTTCCAAAGGCGGGACGCTGCCACACTGAAGGCTTCCCTCCCAGGGTAACTTTCTTTATCCTGGAAATCCTGGCTAGGTTTGCCGAAGAAGAACGGAGGGTACCAGTGGGCTCGTACCATTGGAACATTTCTTGAAGTTGCTTAGGTCCTTGTCCATGAAGTGCTCTGAACACAATACACAGTGATTTGAACAAGATCCTATGAGCCACTGGGAGCCAGTACAGCTCAGCCAGTGCTTGTGTTGTCAAGGAGCGACGTGTTCCGAGAAAGAGCTAGCTTAGCTGCTGCCACCTGGATGCTCTGCAGTCTAGCAATCAGGTATCCCGGCGATTTCAGAAGCAAGGCATTACAGTAGTCCAGGCAGCTGAAGATAATCCTCCTGACTACCATAATTCGTGACTGTTAGCAATGGCAACACTTTCCGAAGACCTCGGAGTATTACAGCCTCCCACCAATTTGTTAACATGGGACTCCAGATTTAAATTCTCATTAAAACTGACCCCCAGATTGTGTACCGTGTTCACCGGTGTCAATGTGCCATGGCATAGTCTAGTGCATGGATCACAATTGTTAGGGTCTCCTCCAGGACCAAGTACAGCAACTTCCTAACAGATCTAAGCTTAATGAAGCAGAAAGAGCTAGCTTAGCTGCTGCCACCTGGATGCTCTGCAGTTTAGCAATCAGGTATCCTGGAGATTCCAGAAGCAAGGCATTACAGTAGTCCAGGCAGCTTAAGATAATACTCCTGACTACCGTAATTCGTGCCTGTCAGCAATGGCAACATTTTCCGAATACCTCGGAGTGTTACAGCCTCCCACCAATTTGTTAACATGGGACTCCAGATTTAAATTCTCATTAAAACTGACCCCCAGATTGTGTACCGTGTTCACCGGTGTCAATGTGCCATGGCATAGTCAAGTGCATGGATCACAATTTTTAGTAGGGTCTCCTCCAGCACCAAGTACAGCAACTTCCTAACAGTTCTAAGCTTAACGAAGCTGATCGAAGAAATCTGTTTGGTCTGGGTTGTAAAAAAAGGTCAGAGACAAACTGGATACTCAGATTTTTTCCCGATGAGGAAGGCAAAGGGGGCGGGTTAAGTTCTGCCATTCACCAGAAGTTTGTGGAGGAGGGAGGGAGTGGGGGATTCTGCCTGAAAAATAGACCCTCTGTTTCATCCACATTTAGTTTAAAAAGGAGAATTTCCATGTATTTTCCTGGACGTTCACTTGTGCCTGTCTTTCAGCTCTGCTCGCTCTCAACTATCCAGCAAGGGATGGCAGCCTGTTCTACAGCACATTGACCTCTGGAAGAATCACACATACAGGTAAGTAGGGAGTTAGGCCACTCCAAGGTTTCTGGAAGAAATGCATTCTCACTCTGCTCTCTAGAATAGGTAGTGTTTGGTAGGAGTGCAATTACATGTATTCATATAACCACCATAATAATTATAATGGTTGAGCTATTCATCTTTTTCACCATTCTTGTAATGTTGGTCATAATGCTGGGTTTAATAATCGCAAAAAGAACAATTGATTGACAGATTGCAGAATAATGTCATCCGTTCACCCCAGTGCAGGGATCTGGGACTAAATCCATTCCTTTTTTGCTCACCATGCCATTCCGGTTTGGACCCAGCCATATGCAAATCAGTCTTGACCCTGCACCCAATGGGATCAGTTCAGCCCGAAATTTCAGGCCATGTCCTCCCTGTACTGGAAACAAGTATCCTAGGACCGGTTCTACATTTTTGGTAATACACACAGAAAGTGGAACGCTTTACTCTAGCGCACCCTGTGGAATCTGTGCACAGCCGCACCTGAGCAGACCTGATATATTATACTTAAACTTTGCCCCATAGGGATCCTATGCAATTATCAGAGTTTTTCTCTATTCTGGTCTATTCGCACACATAAATGCCCATCGCCTCTGTGGCATGACCGTATGAGCTCCAGCGAAATAATACCCTGAGAGGTGCAGATGCAGTAGAGTAAGTTTATATGATGTTATTCACTACAAGTGCTACAATTAAATGTGTTTCTATGCTGAGCGACGGAGCTGAGGCATCGCTTGGAGTTTCTTCCCAAATTCAATGGGTTTATTTCATTTGATGGCCGCATTTCGTTTGAGCTCTTTACTTGGGAATAGTAGCGAGTCACTGATGCTGCATGAGCTGCGATGACTTCTTGGGGAGAGGTCAAGTGCAACCCGAGACATTTTAATGTGGCCTTTGCTTTACATTTCAGAGGAAAAAAATCAGCTAACTAACTATCTGACTTAATAATATGAGAGAACTCAAATCAAAGTGTAGGTGCCCTTCTAGATGGGGAGCTTGCTGTGCGCTCTTAATTTGGTGATAGCTTCGACTACTATTAAAAGCAGCGATTTCCATCATCTCGTAAAACAATGGCGTTGTGAAGCAGCCGGAATGTTTGAGTTATACAGATTGTACTGACTCACACCTCGAGACAGCACATTGAGCACAGCAGTGGCGGTACGTCCATTGGGGGCATTGGGGAGATGCCCCCCTGCCCGCGCCCGCAGCTCCCTCGCGTCTCTGAAGTTAAGTAAACTCTCAGTTTACTTAAGTTCAGAGAGGCCGAGGGTGAACTGACAATCATGTCAGCATGACGTCGGAATGCCCACCCCCTTCACAGAGTCTGAAGGGGGTGGGCGGTCCAGCATCATGTTGACTGACATGATTGTCAGACCGTCACCAGGGGCATGCAGCAGCACAATGCACAAGTGCGCATGACTGGGGAAGGTTGGCCAATTTTTTGCCCGTGCCTAGTCATGCGCACTTGTGTCTCCTGTGGCTGGCGCATGCCCATTAGGAGAGCGAGGGTCGAGCAAAGGCTCCAACCTCGGTCTCCTAATGGGCAGGTGGGCGGAGAGGAACCCTGCTCCATGTCAATCCTGGCACCAGGATTTGCTGAGAGGGGTTACTTCCCACTTGCCAGCAGTGATGCGGCTGTTCCTGAATGTAGGCGCCAACCAGTGGAGTGGACCCAAGACGGCGCTGACCTGGTCAGGTAGGTAGGATTTTAATTTTATTTTATAACCCCACCGCACGACATCCCACCCGCGACACCTCCACCGTGACCCTCCCCAACCTCCCCGTGACACCCCATTCACGCGAGCCGCGACTGTAATTAATGTATATTACGAAAAGAAGCAAGATAACAAACTTAGTATTATCATGGCGAGTCGGGGCTATGTGCTCTCTTAGATGCTTGGGGCTATCTGCACTCTTAGACGCTCGGGCTATGTGCACTCAGATGCTCAGGGCTATGTGCACTCTCACTGTTGCAAGTCAAAAAGCACGTGAATGGTTTCTATCTCCGTGGTGGTTTTTGAGGTGATTATTCATTGGGGCAATGGTGATTACATTTATAGCATGGTTTGGAAAGTTTTTTTTAACAATTTGTTTTATACAGAGGACAATGGCATGACTGCTTCATTTTGCTAGGGAGCTCAGAGCATACGAGTCAAAAATGAGTGTTTCCTTATACATAAAGTGGTGGCTAGTTGTGAATTTATTAAGTAAAGAAAGGCACTTGTCGATACATTCGTCAGTATGTAGAGATCTAGTTTTTCTCTACATAACCGCTGGCATAATATGGCACGACACCAATAGGCCTGCCCTATTTAATTGCTGGTCATTGGATGCCGTGCCCACCATGTTTATGCCTGCAGGGGCGAGGGGAAGCAAAGGGAGTTGGAAACAGTCTCTCAGGAGCAGGGGTGTAACACAGGCCCACGCAGCCCCCGCGGTGCGGGAGGCCTCTAGCTCAAGGGGCCCCCTCGGCACTGCACTGTGGCCAGAGAGCTCCTGCATTGCATAATTTTCGCAAGCGCACTCCAGCCATATGGGCTGAAGCACTTTAACGGGACAGGTTCCGCCACGTGACACTGAGAACATGCGTTTTTATTTTTATATTTCCTGGCCCGCTTGACTGCCCCAAGTGTCAAAAGAGGAATCCTGTTTTTCAGTTTGGACCAAACATCATGTGGGCGAGAACTCCGGTCTTGGACCATGGCATCATGTGGTTAACTAAGTATCTGTTTTGTAAATGTTGTGACTTATTAACTATGTTCAAATTACATCCCGACCATATACTCAAGGCTGTTCCTAAGAGGGGCCGGGGCCCCCCTAAATATGTTTGGCCCAGGGTCCCCAAAATCCTTAAGTTGTCCCAGTTTGCTCACTTTTTTTTTAATTTCTCAGGGGATAACCCCCCCATCTCTCCCCCGTTGTCCCCCCCGAAACCCCCCATAGGCTGTTCAGGCTCGCACGCTGCTCTCGCTCGCTGTGGTGTATTCCCACACAAATGTTACACCCTACCACTTTCAAATGTCACGAGCCACCACTAGAGCAGAGATATCCCTGACACTATACAGGGCTTGCTAACACACCCCAAACAGCAGAGCTATCTATAAAATTATACATATTGGAATTAACCGATTCACGCCTGAGACTGAGCTATCCTGGCGTGTAAAAGTTGTGAGATGTTTTGAATCTTCCACTGCCTTTAACTCAGTGTCTGTGCCATTTCTGACCCAACATGGACAATGCCTAAGGTATTTCCTCTATCTGTCGTGGTTAGTAAGGAATGGATAGACTAATCAGTGTCGGCTCTTCCGCTAAGGCGTTGGAGCGTGGCCCCACTACTATTACCATTTTATTTTCTCCTACTTCTGCAGCTTTGTGTGAAGAGGTACAAAAGGGGGTGGTGATGGATGGAGCATCTGAACCAATCAAACGCTCACACCCAATCAAAAGATCTGGGTTTAATCCATCACCGTTCTTTAGCCCACTCTGCCACCCCAGTTCAGACATGGCTATATGCAAATCAGTCTGACCCTGTGCCTCATGGGAACAGTCCAGCCCGAACTGCCAAGCCATGTCTTTCCTGGACCGGAAACAAGCTTCCGAGGACCGGTTTCTGGCATTCCAGCCGTCTTCAGCCCGGCTTGCTTGAATCCAGTGGCAAAGTGAGCAAGGGACTCACGTCTGAGCATACCCTGCCACACTTATGGCAGCCAAAAGCGGTACAAAAGGGGGTGGTGATGGACGGAGCATCTGAATCAATCAAACACTCACACCCAGTCAAAAGATCTGGGTTTAATCCATCACCGTTCTTTAGCCCACTCTGCCACCCCAGTTCAGACATGGCTATATGCGAATCAGCCTGTCCCTCATGGGAACAGTCCAGCCCGAACTGCCAAGCCCGGCCTTCCCTGGACCGGAAACAAGCTTCAGAGGACCGGTTTCTGGCATTCCAGCCCTCTTCAGCCCGGCCTGCTTGAATCCAGCGGCAAAGTGAGCAAGGGACTCACGTCTGAGCATACCCTGCCACACTTATGGCGGCCAAAAGCGGTACAAAAGGGTGGTGGTGATGGACGGAGCATCTGAATCAATCAAACACTCACACCCAGTCAAAAGATCTGGGTTTAATCCATCACCGTTCTTTAGCCCACTCTGCCACCCAGTTCAGACATGGCTATATGCAAATCAGTCAGACCCTGTGCCTCATGGGAACAGTTCAGCCCGAACTGCCAAGCCATGTCTTCCCTGGACCGGAAACAAGCTTCCGAGGACCGGTTTCTGGCATTCCAGCCGTCTTCAGCCCGGCTTGCTTGAATCCAGTGGCAAAGTGAGCAAGGGACTCACGTCTGAGCATACCCTGCCACACTTATGGCGACCAAAAGCGGAACAAAAGGGGGTGGTGATGGATGGAGCATCTGAATCAATCAAACACTCACACCCAGTCAAAAGATCTGGGTTTAATCCATCACCGTTCTTTAGCCTACTCTGCCACCCCAGTTCAGACATGGCTATATGCAAATCAGTCTTACCCTGTGCCTCATGGGAACAGTCCAGCCCGAACTGCCGAGCCATGTCTTCCCTGGACCGGAAACAAGCTTCCGAGGACCGGTTTCTGGCATTCCAGCCGTCTTCAGCCCGGCTTGCTTGAATCCAGTGGCAAAGTGAGCAAGGGACTCACGTCTGAGCATACCCTGCCACACTTATGGCGGCCAAAAGCGGTACAAAAGCGGGTGGTGATGGACGAAGCATCTTAATCACAGAGGCCACAGAGTGTATTTGAGCGTTACCCAACTGCCACTGTGCGTGCCGTTTATGACAGAACGATCCGAAGATAATGACCTTGGTTTTCCCTTTGTTGGCCGTCAGGCTATTGGCAATGTTGAAACTGTTTAGGGCCGTTAGCGCTCTTTGTAGGCCTATCCTCGTATGATCCATAATCGCTGTGTCGTCGGCATACTGTAAAAGTGTTAGCCTTATGCTTCCTAGACTGGGTGCTACTAAACTGGCACCTTTTAGGGCCTCTCCCAAATCCGCAGTGTATAGATTAAATAGGAGGGGGGCCAGCACGCACCCTTGCTTCAACCGTTTGCTGTGGATATTTTGTGAGTGACAGTGTGTGTACTTATTTTTACCCGCACCCAGGTGGCCTCATAAAGTGCCATTATAGCCTTCAAAAGTTTCGGTGTTATCCCCCATTTTTCTAACTACCACCAAAGGCGTTTTCTGTCCACTTTGTCAAATGCTGTACTGTAGCCAACAAAGTAGCAGAATAGTGGGGGGTGATTCTTCTGGGTTGCCTTGGCTGAAAGATGTGCTAGCGCCAGGACATTGTCCATTGTGGAGGCCTTGGCCCTGAAACCAGTCTGATATGCTGGTATTATTTTTTCCTCTTCGGCCCATTTTTCCAGATCGCTGAGTAATAGGCGAGCATATGCCTTGGCCTCCAAGTCATGCAAGGCAATGAGCCTGTGATACGAAGGCTGGGAGCGGTCGCCTTTTTTGAAGATGGGAAACAGTATGGAGCCCCTCCAAGAGTCGGGGATTAATGTTGTGTGGTAGGTGTAATTAAAGAGTGGAGTTAAAAGTTTTTCCCAGAACTCTGATGCCTGTTTAAAGACAGGGGCTGGAATCCCATTGGGCCCCGGCGCGCCGTCGTTCCTCAACCGCTTGATGGTATTGATGACCTGTCTGGTGTTCGCCCAGGTTGATGTAGTTGTGAGGGCGGCGACCGGGGAGCTATTACCCCTTGTGCTGTTTCTTGGGGTTGAGGTGGCTGTTTCTAGCTGGAGGCAGGGCTGTTGGACTTTCTCGGTTAGCTCCACCCTGTCCGTTGTCGGGGGTTCATGTCTGGGGACAGATTTGTATAGCTGTTTCACATATTGGATCCAGACTTTTTCGGCTACCCCGTTTTTCCTCGTTGGCCCTCAGTTACTCAGCTGATTGATGAAACTCCAGAGTCGAGCAGGGTTCTTTTGTTTGAGAAGAAGGAAGACTTTTAGCCATTTGCTTTCCGTGTCCGTTTATTTAAATTCCCATAGCTTCTTCCTTAGGGAGGTCCTCAGGTCCGATATTGAGGGCCCTTCTGCTAGGTGGCCACCTCTTTTCTTTACTGCGCGAGCCTTACGCAGAAGTCGTTTAGATTCCCGGACATCCTGGGGGCAAGTTCTCCGATTCTTGAGGGGCACTTTTGTTGTTGGATTTTGTGATTTAGGATTACCGAGTTTATTTTGTAGGTCCTTGATGATTTGCACCCATCCTGTTGAGGGGGGACCAAGTGCGAGCATACTCCCTTGCTGTGTCTGACACAGCCATGATTGGAATTTTCCCTTAGTCTTGTCTGTCCACTTGATTCTCCGCAGGGCAGTGTGTGTCTCCTCCCCGCTTGACTCCCCAATGGTGTAGTAGAGGGTGGCGGCCGGTATGACCAGCTGGAATGATGCTTTTAATGGCCTGTGATCGCTGTTCTGGCTTTTCACGACTTCATAGTCAGTCATTCTATCCGCCAGTATTCCACTTATCAAGATGTAGTCAATTCTGGAGAGATTCCGAAAAGTGGGCTGTGGCTGCCAGGTGCTTGAGCCTAGTGTTTTCTGCGTGTGAGTTGATATCAGTTTATAGCTGCGAAAGAGGGGCAGGGGAGCCGCCCTTCCTAAGCCTCAGGGAAGGGTTTCCAAGTTATCTAGGTCTTTTTAGTTGAAGTCCCCTGCTAAAATGACCTGATGTGTATTGTATTTGATTAACAAGTCCTCCAAGTTAGATGCCAGTGCCTCCAGGTGGTCTTTCATTAGGGTCTGTGCTGGGTTGATGTAGCAGTTTAATACAAGTAGATGAATTCGGTGACTAGTGAGGCTCATGCCCCTTATCTGTAGCGCTTGTAGACCGACCGTGTTCATGTTGATGTGGGAGGTATCGAATATGCACGCGTGTTTTATGAATATTGATAGTCCGCCTGCTGGGCGGCCGAGAAGGTTCCTTTTTTGTTGCTGGTACTTGGTACTCGTAATACCCAGCCAGGGGGGTGGAGGTCAAGGCCCAGGTTTCTTGGAGACAGATTAAGTCCCCACATTCCAGGAACTGCTTCAGATTCTCATTGTTGCAGATTTTGCTAACCCCTGCTATGTTCCAGGAGATTACTGAAAATTCTGGTTTTGCAGTGGTGCCGAACCTGGCGTCCCTAATGGATTGCTGATTGTTATGGCGGCTAGGAGTGCTGTGTCATCTTGCTTCCTGGTCCCTTTTGCTCAGGGAGGGGGGGATGTTATGTGTGATTCGTTGATTGTTTTCATAAAGTATTCTGATTCCGGTATATACTCTCGGGCCCATCTGGTTGCTATTTGGGGGGCCCAAGGTGGTTGTCCCTTTTAGGACTGATCGGGTGACCTTTCTCCCGCTGTCTGAGACCAGGACGAGCTGGTATTTTGGAGGTGATAATACCTGAACATCGATGCCCCACTCCGCGAGTATAGCGGAGTGGGGCATCCACCATGTGAGTCCCCTTTCAAACTCTCGAATTTCACCCAATCTATGTCCCCTGATTGTATCTTATCCAGGGTGTCCAGGTGTTTGAAGAGACGTAGGAGGTTACTCCGGTTCAGGATGTCGTAGTGTCCTGCGCTGGAGAATCTTGGAGTAATGACCACCTCGTAGACTGTGAGTCCATTCAGGTTTTGAGCCCCACCGCCCTTTTTTATAGTTGGTTCGACAAGAGGGGGCGCAGAGCAGTGACTGCCTTGGAGGGTTGGGAGCGTACCTCCTTGCAACCTCTTGTTTTGGTAGTCATCCTGATTGAGAGCTGGGGACTTGTTTGGGGTTGATGCAAAGTGACACCTTGGGACACGGATGTTAACAGGATTGGCTGTTGAGGCCATGTTGGGGCTGGTAGGTTTTTTCCGGCCATAGGCTTATTTGCCATGGAGCTAGTTTGCGTTGCTGATGGCTTTTCTTCCTTTAGGCTGGAGGGACCTACTGATGTGGGTTGATTGTAATGTTCTCCCTTTGGTGGGGTGGCCTGAGTGGTCCTTGTGCCCCATTTTTCTATCTGTGAATATTGGATACAGCTGGGTCACTTTAGCTTTTGTCCCCTCATTTGATGGTTGGTGCTTGGGCTTCAAAACCTGTGGTTGTCTAACTTTTAACTTTGATTTGTTCTGATGTGTTTTTAGCTTCTTTTTTGCTCTTCTTGACAGTGGGGGCTTCTGCGTGTCTATTGAGACTGGTGAGTCATCAGGCCCAGCTGTTTTGATTTCTTCACTGTCCCTATGATTGAAGCTATCGACGGTTATGGGTCCTGGTGAACTTCTCACTGGCTTTGTGGTTGAAGGTCCTGCGCTTTTGCCGTTATCAGCAGTGTCTTTCTTCCCCATTTGGGCCCATGATGTTTGTATCGCCTTCATGGTATGGCTGTTGTGCCTTGCACCATTCTCTTTGTCATTCAACGTGGGTGCCGCAGTACTTCCTTTCGCTATTTCCATGATTTCGGATAGTACATCAGGCAGAGAGGCCCACTTCTCGATGATATCTGAGCAGCAGCAGGCGCCAGCCCCCCAGTTGGAGCCCTCATGCTGGGAGTTCCTATTGGCCAGGGCCTCCACCTTGAAGCTTATGTCGGCTAATCACCCAGCTGTTGCCTGCAGAAGGTCAATCTGTAGTTCCATCTTAGTGGATTGCAACAAAAGAGCTTTGTTGGTGGCACTGTTTGACTCCAACTGGGATGGATTATCCGAGATCGTATCTATGCCGAAGTCGCGGTCGGGATTACGCATTTTCTTTTTGGTGGACCAAAGGGATTCTTGGGGCCAAGGTGGAATAGGGGTTAGTTTGAGAGTTCTTTCAATCTTTTGCTCAAGATTGTAAAGAAAGGAGCCCGAAAGCTCCTCAGCGGGTGAAGGCGATGAAACAGAGGAATCCGTTTGAGGAAACGTTGGATTAAGATTCTTGTGTATGTGTTCATGGTCGTGCTGTGAAATGCTAGGACCCGGGTTCTGAGGAGATAAGATTTTTAGCTGTTGGATTTGAGCTATTGTTGATGCGGAGAAGCCGCTTCCGGTTTGGAGTATAGCGATGATCTTGTCGATTGTGGTGACCTGTGTCTCGATTGTGGACCAGGGAGAAGAGCTGACACAGCGTAGTCCTGCGATTGGCTTTGGGTGTGATTGACCGTGATCTATAATGGCCTGTCTGCTGGGCCGATCATGGGTGAAACTGAGTTCCTCACAAAAGGGTGATGCTACTTTGGGAGTGCAAACAAAGTTCGACAGTCGTCCACTGTGGTCAGGTGTGCTGTTGTCTTGATTTAGGTCTTGAGCGTGATCTGGAGTGCCAGGGATGGTTGTTAGGCTGGGGCCGGGGCCGTGATTGTTGTTGGGGGGATCCCTTTTCTTAAAAAAGTTTGTGATCGTCCCTCTTTGGTCTGCCTCTTGTGCCCTTTCGTTTGGACTAATGGTTAGTGATTTACTCCTGGTCTTCCGAGTTGTTTTACAGGTTGGTGATTGAGTTGTTGGGCTTTTTTCCGGAGACAACGCCTGGCGGCCCTTCCTTTTGACCCCCATGGACAGTTGACCACCTCGTCGAATGATCTCCTAGTATTGCCTAGTATTGCCTTGCCTTGTTGCCGCTGGACAGCGTAACTCCGGGGCTCTGCCGTAACTGTGGGCTGGATGAAAGAGCGGCTACGTGCAGCTGAGGCAGCGTGTGGGCGTGGGGGTTAGGGTAAGGCAGGGCTGCTGCTGCTGCTGCTTGGCCGGCTGGGCTTTGCTGTCAAAGGGCAGTGACTGCTTGCGTAGAGTTTCAGACCCGGCCGGGTCAGCATTTTCAAAAGGCAAGGGGTCTGGGGGGGGTGGAGACAATTCGTGGGTGAGGGCTCGGGAGCAATTACAGATTTGTGATAACGTCGAGGCCCCCCCCGCTTTCACTGTCACTCCTTGGGTTATGAACAATCCTTTGGGTTGTGATAACCTTAAAAGTGTCAGAGGTTTTTCAAATGTTCTTCGATTGAACAGCAGTAGGTGAGCTGTGGTTCTTGCTATGACTTAGCTAGCTATCAGCCGCTCACCTCTTTGCTCGTTGGAGCTCCCTCCCAATGCTGCGCCGCTCACCTGCTCACCGGCTCCCAGGCGAGGCTCTCCTTCGGCCCGCCACGCCGCTGAGCTCCTCCCGTGAACAGCTGCACTGAGGATACGCTGCAACACCTGCGGAGCAGAGTGTGGAGCCAGACGGACCGAACGCCGGCCAGTGAACGCCACGCAGGTGAGGGTGAGGGTGGCCAGGAAAGAGATGCCAGGCGGGGGACTTCGGCAGGTCGCTGCTTTCGAGAGCCACCGCGGGCTTTCCGTGTGGCAGCGGCGAGGGATACAGCGGCTTCAGTGGCTCCGCGGTAATTGAAACGCCGCCCTGCTTGCTGGCTCGTTGGCGGCGTGACCCCGCGGCCGTAGGGCATATCTCTCAAAGGCAGCTAAGCCGCGTCTCCACTGGTCACCTCCGCGTCTCCCGTCTCCCAAGAACCGAACGGGGCGAGCAGCAGCAACCCTACTCTGAAGTCCAACTCCGGCGAAATGGCGTGTGTCTCCCTCAGCTCTCTAGGCGAGTGTGGAGCAAAAACATGTGTGTTTTTGACGGTTTGTTTGCCTGTTTTATGGTTTGCTAGGCTGGTTTTTCTTATTAATTTACCTGATATTTCAAGAAACATAGCCTACAGCAAGCAGAAATGCATGCTGTCTCCCATACCTTATAAAACAAATATATATCATGTATTTACAAGTTCAAAACTGTGCTGATGTGCAAATGTGGGGCGCTTTTCAAGCTATCTGATTCTCTAATGGGGGTGGGACACTTTTATTTTGATGCTCAGACCTATTTTCTGTCCCAGACTGACCTTGTTTCAGGCTGCCGTATGCACATGACAAATATTCCAGGGTTTACAGTGTGTGATGCGGGTGCAACATGGTACTCACTGTAATGTTTGCAACATGTGTCTGATTGCACTTACCATTCTATACACAGAGTAGTATTTAATTTCAGTGTCTGGCTGCACGCAGCACCTGGCACACAGTGCAGTCATCACAGTGTGTTTCTGGGGTGCAGTAGCAACCTTCTACAAACCAGGTTCATACTCTTTCCCTTTCATGCACAATTGAGAAATGATCACTTGAGAGTCTTGTTGACACTCCCAGGTTATCCCATTCTTCCATTAATGCACCCACATAAGCACAGAATGATCCCTGTATTAGTAATGCGCGGAGGATCCCGCCCACATCTAATGATTCACAAGGCTTCTGACAAGTCTCCTGATCTGAGCTTTTCCTACTACTTATATTCTCCTACTCCTTCTCTTGGGGGCGTAGCAGTGGGGGCGTAGACACCAGTACATACAAATAGTAACTTCTGGAAGGCAGAAATAAAATAGTACAAATGAGTAATACGGGGGAGTAAAGTTAGAGTTAACTAACTTAAAAAGGAAACTCGTGCGCATGTATCAGTTCGATGTGCTGGTCCTTCATTCAGAGCAGGAAAACTCAGACTGGTGCATTAATAAGGGCTCGACCGGGAACTGAAAGCAGCCCTGGCAATTTTTGTGAGACCAACCCCCGTATGGTGGGCAGCGAGCATGCCCGGCGGCTGCTGCGGGGGTGTGGGGCGGCTCTCCCTCCAAGAAAAGTTTGGAAAAAGAAAGATCAAAAATGTGCATTTTACTGCACATTTTTCATTACAGATTTAATTGTATTAACTTTCAAAGCACAGTAAATAGTTGATGATGACCTTAAAGACCACCAGGTTACCCACTCATATTTACCCATAGACATTCTTAGGTAGAACATCAAAAATAGACACAAGAGTAGTGAATCAGAGAGCATAACCTATGGAAATGTCACACATAAGCACATGCCCAGGCTAGAAAGTATGGAAACGTCTAACATAAGCACCCAGGCCAGTAAGCATGGAACTGTCACACACATGAGCACCCAGCCACTGAGGACAGAAATTGTGTAAATGTTACCCATAAGCACCCAGGCCACTGAGGCCAGAAACAATACAAACGTCACATATAAGCACTGGCCCAGGTCACAAAGTATGGAAACGTGACACATAAGCACCCAGCCAGTAAGCATGGACATGTCACACATAAGCACCAGGGCCACTGAGGCCAGAAACTATGGAAACGTTACACCTAAGTACAGGCCAGGGCCAGAAAGCATGGAAACGTCACACATAAACAACCAGGTCAGTGAGCATGGAGTGTGACACATGAGCACCCAGGCCACTGAGGCCACTAACTGGAAATGCCACAGATAAGCACCCAGGCCAATGAGTCCCGATACTGTGGAAATGTCATACATAACCACACAGGCCATTGAAGCCAGAGACATGGACATGTTACACTTAAGTACAGGCCCAGGCCAGAAAGCATGGAAACCTCTCACATAAACACCCAGGCCAGTGAGCATGGAGTGTGACACATGAGCACCCAGGCCACTGAGGCCACTAACTGGAAATGCCACACATAAGAACCCAGGCCAATGAGGCTCGATACTGTGGAAATGTTATACATAAGCACAGGCCACTGAGGCCTGAGACATGGAAACATCACACATAAGCACCCATGCCAGTAAGCATGGAAAAGCCACACATAAGCACCCATGCCAGTAAGCATGGAAAAGCCACACATAAGCACCCAGGCCAGTAAGCGTGGGAATGTCACACATGAACACTCAGGCCACCAAGGCTGAAAACTGTGGAAATGTCACACACAAGTGAGCACCCAGGCCAGAAAGCATGAATATTTCACACAAAGGCACCCAGGCCAGTGGCGCTGGAACATTTTTCATAGTGTGGGTGCTGCCATCAATGTTACATCACTGATGTCATTGGACTGTGAAACATTCAAGAATCACACAAAAACAAGGGTAGCCTTTTCCAGTGGAGGTGGTGAAGGTAAATATTTAATCTCAGCACATAACACCCCTTCAGAACAGATCAGATACTGTGACAGATTCACCATCTGGTGGGGGTTTAATGGAAGCTAAAGACCCTTCTTTAGCAGATCTGAGCATTCCCACACACACTCATTCAACACCACTAAAAGCGATATCACCGGATTTAACAAATGACACTATAGATGGACTGCTTGTGTGGGGTGGATCTGCACACCAGTACTCAATTATGTGAATAGGTTATGTGGATTCTGAGGAAATCTTAGCGTGCTTACTAGCATGAGGGTTGTGTGCCTAACTCCCTCCTAAATAATAATCATTCAAATACAAGTCCAGGGGGACCCTGGGCTGCTAGAAGCACAGCAGATGGGCATTAAGCCTCTAAAAATTAAATGGAATTTTTACACATGTATTCAGACTTCAACGTTTTCATTTATTTTTCAACAGATAGCATATTTACTCATAAGTAGTAATCATCAAAAATGTATATACACATGTTTCAAAGAACATTCATAATCAATGTCAACACTAGGCACATGAAAATATTAACAAGACATATTTTCAATTCCTGTGAGATGGTATTAACGGTTCATCAATAATAGGTATTCAAAAACAATATCCAACATCCCAATGCATTTCGGGTTACGTGAAGAACCCTTCTTCAGGGGATTAATTATATACAGTCAAAAATTCAATCGTCCTTGAATGATTGGTATCTCAAAGTGCAGATTCGACAGGATCTAAAAAACAACAACATACCAGAATATATTGAATTTTTCCATATGTACAAGAATTCGTCACAAAAGAACGTTCTGGAGTGAACACTGAGGGGAGAGAGCCAAAGTATTTAAATATCAGTATGACTCTGAATTCAGAGTCATACTGATATTTAAATACATTGCACTAGAGTTATAAAAGGCTTTCACTTATTTGTTGTTTAGGTTTTGGCACAGAAAGGGATATTTATGCTGGATAAACCATTGGATAAACGTGAGACTGTTTACACGAGTGTACGTACTCTTTTACATTGAATTAGTACCTTTATATTTAAGGGCAGACATTTGAACACTGCAATTCACTTGGTGAAATGGTCACCGGCATGTTTTTTGACGTCACGGTTCTGTAGCCTGTTTCTCACTTTTGAGAGTGCAGCATGTTTAATTCTCAGTACTTTTCATGAATGAGTCGGTTTCATTTTCTGTACCTCAAATTTATTGATTGCTTTGTATGACACGGGTGTCATCTTCTGGTGGCGTGTACTTTGGCTCTCTCCCCTCAGTGTTCACTCCAGAACGTTCTTTTGTGACGAATTCTTGTACATATGGAAAAATTCAATATATTCTGGTATGTTGTTGTTTTTTAGATCCTGTCGAATCTGCACTTTGAGATACCAATCATTCAAGGACGATTGAATTTTTGACTGTATATAATTAATCCCCTGAAGAAGGGTTCTTCACGTAACCCGAAATGCATTGGGATGTTGGATATTGTTTTTGAATACCTATTATTGATGAACCGTTAATACCATCTCACAGGAAATGAAAATATGTCTTGTTAATATTTTCATGTGCCTAGTGTTGACATTGATTATGAATGTTCTTTGAAACATGTGTATATACATTTTTGATGATTACTACTTATGAGTAAATATGCTATCTGTTGAAAAATAAATGAAAACGTTGAAGTCTGAATACATGTGTAAAAATTCCATTTAATTTTTAGAGGCTTAATGCCCATCTGCTGTGCTTCTAGCAGCCCAGGGTCCCCCTGGACTTGTATTTGAACTATAGATGGACTGGACATTTATTCCTGCATGCCACATCTATATTTTAGACTTTATATTCATACAGCAGGCACAGCACATGCAGTCTTAGCATTGTCATAGTAAGAACCAGAAACTGCAAGAATGAGTACCAGAAGACAGGCCTTCCGCATCATGCATTTTAGTTTAAAACAGCACCCTTTCGAAACACCTGAAAACAGGGCTTTAAGTGAGCCAGGTCCTACTGGTGCCCGGCAGTTCTAAAAAGCAGCTACTGAGATGGATCCCTATCAGGCCAAGTGAAAAATATTCTACGGGCAGAGGAGTCACATGGCTCCCTTAACTGAACAGTTTTTGGAGCATAAACCTGTTAGGAAGCTTGAACCATTTCTTGACTTCATTCAAAACCCAAGAGACAGGTCGCTCTATTTAAAGCTGAGCTTTGGGACACTCCCACTTAATGAATTCACTGAGGGCTGGAAAAAGTCCGGGTTCCCTCACGCTTTTTGCCCAGGGTGCCCTGCTCCCAGAGAGTCTCTATCCCATTTTCTGTTTGCATGTAAAGCTTATAGGGTGGCTAGAAGAAGATGGCTGAAACCAATATGCAAAGAGATGGGTTTTAGGCACCATAGGATGGCTCAACGTATCCTAACAACTGATACTACATCCTTGACCATCGTGTGTGGGGTAGCAAAATACTTGGGAAACGCCTGGCAGACGCGTATAAAGCTGATAAAGAATAACATGATCTAGACGACTGCGGGCACATATAGATTGTTGCTCTCGATTAGTTTGCTGTAGCACTATAGGTCCCTTGGCTTTTATTGTATATACGCCTTTTTATTGTATTTATTGCCTTGTAATTTGGTTACATGTATTTTATGGATTGTTTTTACGACTAGAAAATGTACATACTTTTATGATAAATTTTTATTGAATAAAGTACATACTTGACTTGTAATTGTAGTATTGGTAAAAGTGACTGGAAGTTTGTGATAGATCAGCCTTGTGACTTTGTGCATCATAGGAATGAACATTTATGAGTGCCTCTCTGTATTACAATCATGCTTACTCTTCTCTTTGTAAAGCGTGCTCTCGCCCTTCCTGGTTTCAGTCCGTGCTGTGTAAAAATGTCAAAATAAATAGATATTTAGCTGCCAAGTCGCTAACCTTAGTAAATCCACGCTCAGCATGCCTTCAGGCTAGGGAGATGTGAGCACATAGGGTCTGTCTAGAATCTTCATGCGCCCCTCACAAGGGAAGTGCATCACACTATGAGCGACAGTGTGTCCACCAGTTGTAGCTAGTAAAGCAATTCGGAGTTTTAAATAATTTCTCAGCTAGAAACAGTTTCCGAAGGCTCTCACTGTAGAAGAGGGTCCTCTCTTGAGGCGCTTAGACAGTGCTTGTGTCTGGAGCAGTTGTGCGTAATTTGTGTTCTACAATCACAGCAGTCAAGCCCCTTGCAAACTACGGGCCTGATCTCCAAACATATTACTGTGAGTAGGTGTGGCTGAGATGAGAGCATGTGTTTTTTTTGTTCCGATATCTTTATTATTTTAAGAAACACAAGTTAATTCAATTATAATAAAATGCAATACAACTGAGCATTGTGAACCATAAATAGCTGATCATTTCATAAAAACAGATATATGTAAATAAATATTATATGTAAAAGATCATCAAATCTGGATAAAAGTATTTGCATTGCAGATGACAGCATGTCTTTAAGTGGGCCGGGTCCTGCCGGTGCTCAGCACCGGCAGTTCTTAAAAGCGTATGCTGAGAGGGGTCCCTATCGGGCTCTCCATTTTTGCTCTCACGCTCAGGGTGAAAACATACATCGTATCTCTGCAGCGGTGCCACCCATTCACTGCCTTTGAGATAACCACAAAGAAACACAGTATAGTTTTTTCAGAGTCTCATAATTTTAGAGATGAAGCATTTTCATATATACATTGAAGCAGTAGTTGCTGGTGTTTTCTTATGCAACTAACAACCATTGACAAAGCCGATAGCTTTGTTTAGGTATACTGTAATTTGTCGCACTGTACCACAGAATTACAGTTGGGCGGCACACTATGCTCAGCACAGATTTTTAGCTTTCATGATTTTGAGCCATGCCCTTAATAACGTCAGCCTTTTGTGACCCGTTTTTTCATCCCACTAAAGGCCCTGCCTGACAAGCATCATGATATGATGACTCTTGTCCATGAACCAGAGAGTGAATAGCACAAGGTCAGGGTCACTCATTACTTGCTGGCTGTTGAGGTGATGTGCAGCCAGGTCACGAGTTTTCTCCAATTAAAAGGCCGACAGGCCTGAAGGTCTTTATATTCGCTGCCAGGGCAGCGCGCGCCTCTGTGCCTTTAACACATTTTTGCCCAATTATGTACTGTGCAACGTTTTTTAAGGACACTTACTTACTTTGGTTAACTGCTGTGATGTGTGCGCACTACCTACTTCGCTGAGGTGCCGGTGGTGAACTTGGGGAAGAGGCTTAAATCATTGGTCTGACTCGCGTGTTGCGCTGCCAGTCAGACCAATGATCTGCACCCCCTCCCCAAGTTTATCCTATACTCGTGCTGTCATGGCAGGCACTCCCGTCTCCGATGGTTGGTGTAGCTGGTACTGCACCTGCCTACACAAGGTGGTGGCGAAAGTTTACACGGCGCGCACCTGTGGTAAATAAATAAATAATACCCTATTTTTGACTAGACATATATCATAACAGATAGCTCAATAAATAAGAGTCAAGATTCGAGGTAGTAGGAGTTTTGCAGGTTTAATACAGCATAAGGACAGGAACAGGACAACCTGCATAGGAATAGGATGACAGGGCCCAGCAGCTGCTGGGGCTGGGTCTGGGATGAGCGCGCTGGCTTTTAATAACAATACATGAGCATATATACATAACGCAAACACATAGCATTACATTGCAGTAGGCGTAGCAGTGGGTGGAGCAGTAGGTGTGACGCGTAGCAGTCGCGAAAGATAAGGGCGAAAGTAGGTGTAACTGGGCGTATACATAGACATGTGGTGCAGACGTAACAGGATATGTCATGAATGGGGCGGAAACCATGGAGGGGGCTACCTAAGGAGCCGGGACCTCTAACCTGATGGTGCGCGCAAACTAGCAATGACGTATCACTAGGAGAAACTGGGGGCTATGAACTCTGTGCCATGCATTATTCTACATGTAGTGCGTGATGAAGAGTATTAAATGACCATTAAATGCAGTATTTCTCTAACGTGGAGACGTGAAGGCTAGACAATGACGGAAACTATTGATGCAGTTCAGTAGCTTAGGAATGCCGAGAAGGAGGGCTGAACTGATAACTGGACTCATAACATACTCTTGGCAGACTCAGAGGCAGAGCCAGGCTGGACCGGGCACTGCGAGGCAGGAAGTAAGTGAAGGGTCGAGGATACAGGTGGGGGCTGTATCCCTCCTCAGCGAGGCTTCAGGAGACAGGAGCTGAATCTGGTGTCCGGGCCCTTTTGAGGCCTAGAAACGGGGACTTTACAATGGAATAACGTGCACACTGAGAAACGTGGCAACGTAGCTTTACATAGGCCTGATATTCGTAGTATTCACGAGGACTGGAAACTGGCATACTAGAGGTGGACACAACTGTAATTGCGTCATTAATCGGACATGGGGAATGCATATGCATATTTAATCATGCACACATATCATATGATGGATGACACGTAGGGACACAGAACATGGCAAAATTTACTTTTCCACATTCCCTCCTTGTCACTACGTTTCCATCAGGAAACATCAATATTCATGATACCATCTATCATTTCATACAGTATCATTTGCTCGTCTCGAATTATCCTGGAACGGGATTTAGAACTGGGCTTGGGACTAGGAATACAAGAGGTAGCACAAATGCCGCAAATCGCAGGGCCACATTGTATACAGAGGCAGCAGCTGAATATGATCGCTACTGCAATACCTAGAAAGGACAATATTTTCCATCCCCATGCGGAAATTATATTCCAGAACCAACCGGACCATGTCCAGGTGCCTGGATCTTGGTGTAACAGATGGGCAATTTTATGGAGTCTGGTTATAGCTGAATAGACAGACGGCGCGTTATTTGGAATGAAAATGCAGCAACTAGATCCGATGACTCTACAGGCCCCGCCCCTATCGGCCAGTATGACGTCAAGGACGAGACGATTTTGCAAAACGACAAATCTCATAGCAGATTGCTCTTCAGTTAAGTTACC
Organism: Lissotriton helveticus; assembly: GCF_964261635.1. Taxonomy (NCBI): domain Eukaryota; kingdom Metazoa; phylum Chordata; class Amphibia; order Caudata; family Salamandridae; genus Lissotriton; species Lissotriton helveticus. The sequence goes on from NC_136062.1 coordinate 433,779,065, forward strand.
TAGAGCAGAGGCAGTCTCATTTATTACAGCTTCAAGGGTTCTGGTTAACCTACGGATTAACTTACTATTCTGGACAGGTCCTATAAAGAAAAAGAAACCTTTATTGAAATCGGTATATTGTTCTAGAGTAGTTTCAGTGTAATCGACAATCGGGGACTCCCTTCTATGTCTAATGTGTACTAGATGTGTGTTTCTATGATAATCAGGTGGGGCTAGGAAAACTGGTGGCAGTAGGAAGGCAATGTAACAGGTTCCCTCCCAATCGAGGGGCAGACGAACATATGCGGTCTGACCACAAATAAAATATGAATGACGTGAAGCTTTGAAAATAGATTTCCCACTGTCACTATACTTGACAACAGTAGTACAATCACTATGTCCTACATGTATGGAACCATTATTTCGGACACATAATTCGCCTTTGACTGGTAGTACTGAAATAGCAGGTAAGTCTGGAGTAGTATCAGACTGAACATTCAGGACCATGAAATTCGACGAATAATTACCTAAATTATACACTTCATTTTCTAGATCTAACCCGGTTCTGTGGGGGAGACCTTGCTTGTCTGGGAAACATGTACTGTTAAGAAAAAACATATCTGTTGAGGATGACGTTAACGTGGACCATGCTCCACACGAACCATTATGTGAAAAAGGATAAGGAAAAAGTGGCAGAACTCCCTTCGGTGTCTGGAAAGGGGGGAGTCGACCACACACCCAACAATTAGTGGCATTGCTGGTCTGGTGTGAGTAATGTAACATGCGGATAAAGGAGTTATTACGCATAGCGAGGCGGTAAGAAAATTCATGAGGAGGCAGATCACTAAACGTGTGCTCTACTGTAGCATTAGCAGACTTATTTACATGTGAAACTGGGAAACATAGGTAAAATGCATAACTGGTGCAGGAAATCATAATGCTGAGAAATAATATGAAACATAGAAAAACGATACATCGGATTGAGTTTTGACTGACTCTCTCACTATGGGGGTCTATTTTATACATGTCAGAAACAGTCTAACCGTTTCACCTAGGGGAGGACTTAGACAATCAAACTGGCTGACTTATTTTACTAGACCTTAATTTCTGTTTATACTCCTGCTGCGGAGTTTTCTCTAACAGGGGAGGGGTTGTAGCAATGTCATTTGCGGGACAGTCCTTGAGAACAATGCTTTGGCAATCCTTCAAATCCTGGGAAATGTTCTTTAAGACGGGTTTCAGTCCATTAAAAAGTTTGACATGAGAAAGGTGTACCCAGCCTTTGCGTCCTTCCAACTTCACGGCTGTACGGGTGGTGAGGAGGACCTGTCGGGGCTCTTTCCATCGAGGCTCCAGCGGACTTGATCTGTCAAAGTTGCGGACCATCGCCATGGATCCTGGGACGATTTCATGCGGTGCCACCTCGGTATTGTCTGGAAATGCGGCGGCAACCTGTGAACGACATGAGTTGAGGGCAGACATCAAGGAAGCTAGGTAATCTGTCAGCATATTACTTGAAACATCGGTAATACTTCGGGGTCTAGGAGTACCCCACATGTTAGGGGGGCGGCCGAATACGACCTCGTACGGGGACAGACCTGATCTGGAATGTGCGACCATGCGCATGTAAAATAAAGCGACTGGTAGTGCTACTAGCCAGTCCACACCCTTCTCTTTACATATTTTGGCGACTCGGATTTTCAGAGTCTGATTATGTCTCTCAACGAGACCGGCTGCTTCAGGATGGCGTACACAATGGAACTTCCACTGGTACCCTAATAACAGGGAAACATGCTTCATGAGTTCAGATGAGAATGGCTGGCCGTTATCAGAATATACGACTCTAGGGAGTCCATAACGAGGGAAGAACTCACGAACCAACTGCTTGGCAGTGGTCGCGGCTGTGTAATCTGGGACCGGATATGCTTCTGTCCACCTGGACAAAGCGCATACAACTACAAGGACATACTTGAAACCTCGACATCGCTCCATCTGAATATAATCCATCTGGAGGACTTCAAAAGGGTGGTCAGGGGGCTGGAATCCACCTTGTTCCACCGGGACACTTTTACCTGGATTAAACTGACAACATATCATACAGGTACGGACTTTCTGCTTGGCTGCAGCTCGTAAATGCTTGTTGAACCAAATGTTCTGGATACTATCTAACATAGCTTTTTCTCCTAAATGTGCTGGACTATGTGCGGTGTTGATAATGACTTGAACCATAGAGTCGGGGAGAAACCATGTGGTTCTACCCTTCGTTACCCATCCTTGATCTGTCTGGACCCCTCCTTGTTCGGACCATTTCTTGATTTCATCGGGAGTAGCATGTAACTGGATATCTATGACATCTTGAGTAGGGTCCTTAACTGTCATGCATGTAGTCGGATCTGGAGTATGTGTCTGATTAACTTGAATGTCTAGAGTCTGTGCTGTAAGCTTGGCTGTGCGATCTGCTAGATCATTACCTTGGGAAATAATGTCAGTGACTTTCGTATGTGCTTTGCACTTCATGATGGCAATGGATGTCGGTAAATGTATGGCATCTAACAGAGCTTGAATAAGGAGACCATGCTGAATCTTGGTTCCATGAGAAGTCATGAAACCTCTCTCCTGCCAGAGCACTCCGAAGTCGTGTACGACTCCAAATGCGTAGCGTGAATCTGTGTAAATATTAACTTTCAGGTTCTTGGCGTGTATGCAGGCTTGTGTCAGAGCAACTAGCTCTGCTGCTTGAGCGGACAGAGTGTCAATACGGTGTGCTTTAATAACGTCAGTGTCAGTAGTCACTGCATACGCGGCGACTAGTTCTCCTGTACTAGTTCTCATACATGAACCATCCACATAAAGTGTCAGGTCAGGGTCTGGTAACGGAATATCTGTCAGATCTTGTCTTGGCTTTGTCGTAATGTTAACTACTTCCACACAGTCATGTGGGTCAGGATTTGATTTAGCTGATGGTAACAGTGTAGCAGGATTTAAAATGTTGCAGCGTCTGATTTCTATGTGTGGCTGGAACAGTGTCAATTCATAACCTGTTAGACGTGCAATTGTCAAGTGCTGAGTCTGTGTTCGGTTTAAAAGAACTTCCACGGAATGTGGAACTTGTACTGTCAAGGTATGTCCTAAGACTATGGAATCACTTTGTCTGATAGCTAGTGCTGTGGCTGCAACTGACTTGAGGCACGCAGGCAAAGCCTGGGCGACTGGATCTAGTGTGCTCGAAAAATAAGCACAGGGCTTGTTTTTTCCTGCTTGATCTTGTGTGAGAACAGATAATGCTGTACCTTCGCGTTCAGTAACGAAAAGTGTAAAAGGCTTACTGTAGTCCGGTGTCGCTAGAACTGGAGCTTGGCATAGGGCTTTCTTTAACTCATTGAAACTAAGTGTATGTTCAGATGTCCAAGGGAGAACAGTCGATGCGGCTGCCTCCTGTGTCGTTAACTGTATCAGTGGTTTGGCTAGAAATGCATACTGAGGAATCCATTGTCTACAATAAGAAGTAAGGCCGATAAAGGCACGTACCTCCTTCTGGGTCTTGGGCTGAGAAAGACTCGCTATTAACTGGATACGGTCTGGTGTCAACTGCCTACCCCTCTTGGACAGTAAGTGTCCTAAGTAGACCACTTGCTGGACACAGAATTGAAGCTTAGAAGGGGACACCTTGTGCCCCATCTCGGCTAGAAAATACAAGACTGTAAGGGATGCCCGCTCGCAAGCACGTTCAGAACGGGCTGTGATCAGTAGATCATCGACATACTGGAGCAGGGCAGTGTCAGTTGGCATGTGGACATTATCAAGTTGTCTCTTGAGTGCTTGACTGTAAATACTAGGACTTTCTGTGAAACCTTGAGGAGCGCGTGTGAACATATAGCTCCTTCCATTTAAACAAAATCCGAAAAGAAACTGGCTGTCTGGATGAATTGGAACACTAAAAAATGCGTTCTTGAGGTCTATGACAGTGAAGAACGTGGCTTCGGAATCAATGGCCGTTAATAGGGAAGAGATGTCTGAGACAACTGGGTACTGAGGAATAATACATTTATTAAGTTCTCGTAGGTCGATCACTAATCGATATACTGGGGGTGCATTTGGATCAGTACGTTTCATGACTGGAATGATCGGAGAATTACATACATTGGAGTCAGTTTCTACAACCATTCCTTGAGCGATGAGCTCGTCAATAATTTTGGATAAGGCTGCTACAGCCTCAGGTGGCAATCTGTACTGTCTGATTCGTGGTAACACTACACCTGGTTTGAGAGTCACACGATAGGGTGTGATTTGCATATAACCTACATCAGTTGGACCTTGCGCCCATAAATGCTGCGGAACATTAGACAATCTGGGATCAAAATCACGTAAAACATAGTGACCCTTAAAGTCACGTAGGAACAGACGTATTCCCTCTGGGGAACAGCATATAACTGCACCCAACTCTTTCAGTGTCTTAATGCCTAATAGGTTTTCTGGACATGACTTAGTAAGTAACAGATCAGTAGTGCGGGACAATGGACCTACTTCTAGAGTAACTGGCTTTGAAATCTCATTTACGATAGGTTTTCCTGAAAATCCAAGGGAAACATTTCTTGAGCCTGAGAGCGGAGCCCCTGGAACTTCGGCGTGACTAATTGTGGTCCTACTTGCCCCTGTATCAATCAAAAACTTTCTGTCTTTCCCTAATACTTGACTGTGAACATAGGGACCTTCTTGATCTACAGGTATCTCGATGAGAGGCAAGCCTACCTCCCTCTCTAGGCTGTTTCATGAATACTGCTGGTACTCTGGATACTCAGACTGTGCATACTGGTACATCTGCGATGTAACATGCTGTGTTGCAGCAATAGGCTGCGGTGCTGTAACTGTCTGTTGTGCATTCTGTGGCTGAGGAATCTGTGAAACTTGCTCTTGTCTAGGCGGACGTGGTCTTTCTTTAGTCTTACCAGTAGCTATGTTGTGTTTCAGAACTGCACACTCATTTATAAAATGACCTGGCTGTTTACAATAATTGCAGTTCCCTTTAACGGGAGCTGCAGGATGACTGGCTTGATTCGGACCCCTCTTCTGACTGTCTTGAGGAACAGATTGTGCAACTAGTACTTTCATTTTCGTGTCTTTCATACGTTTTCTCTCGTGTTCTTGCTCTTCCCTGATTCTATTCTGGTGGTACTGGAGCATCTGGAGCATCTGGGACGGGGTATTAGCTTGCCAGGTACTTTCGACTTTCAAAACTCGATTTTTTACTTGTGGGCTTGAATTCTCGACTAATTTAGTAACAAAAAGGTGAGGGTATGACTCGCTACTTGTCTTGAGACCACTATTGATGCTAAAGCATTTTTCAAACCTAGAATAAAAATCACTAATATCCTCTTCTTGTTTTTGTTTACAGGCTGAGATTGCATCCCAGTCTTCTTTTCTAGTTGTCAATAATCTGGGTAAAACTTGTATCAATAATTCTGGTAATTCTTTACATTTATCTCCAAGACCAGTACCTGGTACACGTGACTTATCTTCAGCTTCTAGAACTGCCCAATCTATCTTTTTCTCTCCCACCTCCCATTCTTTTTCCTTTAGCTTTTCATACACCCCTGCGGGCAACAGGACCTTTAACATTTTAATGATATCTGGGTACGTGTATTCTCCCATACGGAGCATGTCTTTTAATTCTCTATGGAACCCTGCTGGATCTTTGTCATGACAGGGAATTAATTTCTTCATTTCGAGGAGTTCCATCTTTGTAATCGGGGTGTAAACAAACACTCGTTGCATTTCACCGTCCTCTGTCTTAACTGGATGCACTTCTCGTAACGGGTTCTGTCTTTCTATGTAAAAGGGTTTACTTTCTGGGGGTGAGACATGAACAAAATGCGGGTTCAGAAACGTTCTATATTTGTGGCGCTGTTCTAGAATGACACTAATTAAATCGGTACCTAAACCTCTCCATCTATACTGGAGTAACTCGTTCAGGACATCATGTAACGGACCTGGATCAGAGTGCTGACCCTCATACAGAGTAATGAGGTGTTGAATCATATACATACCCACCAGTCGTTGCTCGGCTGGGGGCAATTTCAGAAACATTTGTGCCACTATTTCGTCTGGAAAAGTGGTAGAATCAGTAATCCATCGGACTGCTGATCGGGCTAGTTCTTGTTCATGCATGGTACTTAACTCACTGTAACCGATTCGTGATTTTAGAATGTGATCGGTAGCTTGGAATACTTGTTCTAGGGAACCTTGTTCTGGTGCTGAATGACGGAAATTTGACTTGTGTTCTAGGCGTAAATGGCGATCTGGAAATCTAGATTTTCCTACATACGCTATCCTGGCGGTATTCTCGTCATCTTCCTCTTCAGGATCAGAGTTACTTTCTTTCTCGCTTACTTGTGCTGCTTTACGTTGTTCGTGTATCTTTATTATTTCTCTACGGATTTTCTTGTACATACTCTCCATGGCACTAATGGTATTGTGCTTACCCTCGGCTATATTATCACTCCACTTTGTCAGGATTTTCATTTCGGCCGGATCTTTAGACGGGTAATCTTGTTCTCTTATTAGACAGTTAATTAAAAACTTTAATATCATACGCTGGATCTCAGCTTTCCTTTGAGACATGGCATCACTAATACTTTCTGGATCATCCCCTGTACGGATGAAACGATATATTCTGTCTAGATCTTCTTTCATATTGGGTAGGGTGACTAGATACTCGGTCACCCTCCTTACGCGTACTGAATATAAAACCATATTATTCTCGCCTGGGACTGGGTCATAGGCACATTCGCCAAGGGCTTGCCTGATTTCTGCAACAGACTTATTACTCTTGGGAGTACGCTGTGATGCTTGAGCATGTAATTCGAGTGCTGATAAACGCTTGCGTGGCGGCGGGGTTTGAGGAGGACCTCCTCCTGCGGCCCCTAGACTAGAATCGTCGACTGATATTCTTCGTGGCGGAGCGGGAAATTGAAATGCTGGCTGGACCGGGGGTACCGTAGCAGGTACTGCATGGGGTGCCCCGGTGTCTGGAGAAGCAGGATGTGCCTGATTTACTGGGACTGGCGGAGCGCGAACAGGATTTGCATATTCAGGGACTGTGTCGTCCAGATAGGACGAAATGAAAATATCAGCTGCGGTCTGTTTGTGACGTAGCTTGGTCGGAACTAATGGTGGCGGGAAATTACCGGATGCCTCCGGGGTCGCTTTTGGCAAACCCTCGGCAAGAAGAGGATACATACCCTTTATAAGGGCATTCCTCTGTCTGTCTCTCTGTTCAGTTTTGACTTGTTCACCTATCTCGATTAATTCTTTTTCTTGGGCTCGCTCTAAGGATTCTCTACTTAATTCTGACTTTCTGATTTCTTTTTCAGTTCTTTTATGAGCTTCCTTGCGCCATAACTCGATGGCATCTTTCTGTGACTGTCTGGCTTTCTTTTTCCATAATGCTTCTTCTACTCGCATGATGCATTCGGCATCCCATGTACCCGATACAGGCCATCTATACTTTTCTTCTAACTGTTTGGTATACTCTACCCATAAATCTAGATACAATATGGCACTTATGCCATGCTTCTGATACATAAAGTGACCTGGACTGTCCCTCGGCGGGACGGGAACTGCTGCTTCCAGCAGACCCTTTCTAGTTTTTAACTGACGTAACTTGGAAAATATGGGCATGACTGAACTGTAATCTAGACACAATACAATACACAATGAACACGATACTTATTCCCCATTCATACCACGACATTAAAATACATCAAAAACATTTAAAATAACAGTTCGAACAGAATACTACCTGGAAATATTGAGAACAGAACACATAAATTTTCTCGAGAACAGAAACTGACTAGAACAGAAACTAGATGCACTGCTGAAACAGTACGAAACTTACCGGTCTCATAAAGAGACACGTCAGGACCCGTATCCACCGAAGTGGGCACTTCGTTTGTGGGACTGTGTACCACCAACCCACAGACCAGAGTCAATTTAAATTGACCCTGTCTAGATACCACCCCAGTAACGGTACTCACCGGGCAGCAAGAACGGAAAGCCTCAGACTGGACTGGACTGCTACGACGACGGACGACGAACTTCGGACTTCGGACTTCAGTTACGGGTGGACCTCCGGATACCTCGGACCTTGGACTCTTGGCTTGGGCTCTGGTCGGGACTCGCCGCGTTCCTCCACCGTCTCGTCTGGATGCTGGACCGCCTCCTCCGTCTCCTCCGTGGGCCTGAGGGATACTTGAGCAGAAATATCTGCCACTGCGCAGAAGAGTTCCGTCACGACTGCAGAGGGTCAGGGGGTCGGCGTGGCTTCACCGACGCGTGGGGAAAGGGCAAGTCCCTGTTCGGGCGCCATTATGTGGTAAATAAATAAATAATACCCTATTTTTGACTAGACATATATCATAACAGATAGCTCAATAAATAAGAGTCAAGATTCGAGGTAGTAGGAGTTTTGCAGGTTTAATACAGCATAAGGACAGGAACAGGACAACCTGCATAGGAATAGGATGACAGGGCCCAGCAGCTGCTGGGGCTGGGTCTGGGATGAGCGCGCTGGCTTTTAATAACAATACATGAGCATATATACATAACGCAAACACATAGCATTACATTGCAGTAGGCGTAGCAGTGGGTGGAGCAGTAGGTGTGACGCGTAGCAGTCGCGAAAGATAAGGGCGAAAGTAGGTGTAACTGGGCGTATACATAGACATGTGGTGCAGACGTAACAGGATATGTCATGAATGGGGCGGAAACCATGGAGGGGGCTACCTAAGGAGCCGGGACCTCTAACCTGATGGTGCGCGCAAACTAGCAATGACGTATCACTAGGAGAAACTGGGGGCTATGAACTCTGTGCTAGGAGCAGAGACTGAAGTCTGGAGAGTCAGGGCGACATGTACCTAAGCAGTATCTAGTATCTGATGTTTAGAGAACATGTTGATATAAACTATAAGTCAGGAGAGGAAAGGCTAACTTGATTCTAAGACTGGACCATGCATTATTCTACATGTAGTGCGTGATGAAGAGTATTAAATGACCATTAAATGCAGTATTTCTCTAACGTGGAGACGTGAAGGCTAGACAATGACGGAAACTATTGATGCAGTTCAGTAGCTTAGGAATGCAGAGAAGGAGGGCTGAACTGATAACTGGACTCATAACATACTCTTGGCAGACTCAGAGGCAGAGCCAGGCTGGACCGGGCACTGCGAGGCAGGAAGTAAGTGAAGGGTCGAGGATACAGGTGGGGGCTGTATCCCTCCTCAGCGAGGCTTCAGGAGACAGGAGCTGAATCTGGTGTCCGGGCCCTTTTGAGGCCTAGAAACGGGGACTTTACAATGGAATAACGTGCACACTGAGAAACGTGGCAACGTAGCTTTACATAGGCCTGATATTCGTAGTATTCACGAGGACTGGAAACTGGCATACTAGAGGTGGACACAACTGTAATTGCGTCATTAATCGGACATGGGGAATGCATATGCATATTTAATCATGCACACATATCATATGATGGATGACACGTAGGGACACAGAACATGGCAAAATTTACTTTTCCACACACCGCACTTGCACTTCAAAATTCAAACAACAGTTCACTCTGACTCAGAGTGCATTGTTGTTCAAAATTTCTTTTTTTTAAAAATGTGTTTATTGATTAAAATCACAGACATACAGTACATATTTGGACGACATAGTACAATCTCTTAGTCACTAGATCCTACATAAAACCATTAATCACAAGTGCCCCTTACATGTCTTCTTCTCGCCTCCCCTGTCAATGCATCTCCATTGCAACAGTTGGTGACACGCAAAGGTCTCCCCTGTACTTGTTCCACTTCGACCCTTTCATGTCCCACTTCTTGGGGCATCCCCGAGCCTTGTATACCTCTGTCTCCGCCAGCATACATCTGTCCATTTTTGCAACCCACAGGGTAGCACGAGGCGGGATTACACTCCCCTATCTCTTGGCCAGTTCTCTCTTTGCTAGCGTGTATCCCAACGTAGTGAATTGTTGCTCAACTTTGGTCAGGTCAGAGGCCTCCCAGATATTTAAAAGTCCCAGCTGTGGGGTCAGCTCAATAGTTTTCCCCAGGGCCGTGCACATACGGGTCGTGGCTCCCTCCCACAAGGGGCGTACCATGGGGCAGGACCACAGATTGTTGTTTGAATTTAGTTGTGTGTGTGCGGTCTGACCTCTGTGCGGTGGGAGAAAAGATCCTGTTTCTCCTCACAGAGGTCAGAGTGCAGAGCCTGAGACTGTCACGGTGACAGGTGGCCTTCTGATTTTGACACCGTGGGCCGATTTTGCTAAAAAATCGCCCCACAGTAACAAAACCGGTCCCCTGTGAGAAAACCAGCCCCCACCCCTCTGGCCTCAGTGCCCAGCATCACCAGTCCGGCCCTGGCATTAATAGTGTACACCCTCACAAATACTGCAATCAACTGCATCGGTATTATGACTTGCACATTTACCGCTCCGGATTTACAATGATAACCATTTGTGTCATGCTCACTTCTGCATTCAGTCATTTAGGTGTTATTAGGGCCACGTACAGCCTAATACTAGTAATGTAGCACATATGCAAACAATGGTTCATTCCAATTGACTATTTGGAGTCACTCGGGTGTAGATTGTAGAATCCAATATCAGTACATAAATGCAAACAACACTGGCTTTCACTTTGCCAAATGTTAAATATAGTAGAGAGTGTGTGCTTCCAATATGACCTACATTCCTGATCTCCTGTGAAAAATATGTTAGGTTTTATTTCAAAATATGATACTTTCAATCGAAGAAAACATTTTTTGCTCCAGTTTAAAGCAAATTCAGCTAGCCTTTGCACAGCACTGACCCTTTATCTGCACGAGGTTCACCTGAATGAACAGATATTGATGTTTTTGCAGCAAGGAACTCTTTTTTGTGAAAGAGTACTCCAAACCTGCATCCAATAAAACTGACATCACCCCCGCCCAAAAACTGTGTGACATGCTGGCTGACTTCTTCCACAATATGAGTTTTGCAATCTATGAAAATCTCAAATCCCAACATGCGCCAACGACAGCATCATCCTGCTCACACCCACAAACACAAACCCTGAATCCCGGCTCACCCGCTAGTAGCCCCTCTGCTCGCTAGCCACGATCGCCACCAGGAGGAGAGTACACTCAGAGGGCACCCACAGACCCCTAACTCCACCACATCTTCAACCTCCGGAGCAAGACAATTGGCAACAAACTCCATAGCTTCCTGAACAGCCCATCACATGGACCTCCTTCCCTTAGGGCTGGAAAAGGCCTCTCTGACAGAAACCAGCCACTGACACAGCTGAACTAAAGAGCTACCAGCCCATCTCCCTGCTCCTCTTCCAAGAAAAGTTTCTCAAAAAGGCAGTCAACTAATAACTCACCATACACCTAGAGCACATAACAAACTCCTGTACCCCTCCCTGTCCGGATTCCGAGCCAAACCCAGCCCCAAGACAGACCGGATAACATCCAGGACCATGGCAAAACAGCAGCTCTCATCCTTTTGGACCTGTCAGCCACCTTCAACACCGTCTCCCATTACATCTTGTACAACAGACTTCATCACATCAGAATCCAGGGAGATGCCCTAAAATGGATTGCCTCATACCTTACTGGAAGAACCGAGAGAATCCATCTCCCACAACACTAATGGGAACTCACAAAGATCATCTATGTTGTCCCCCAATGATCTTTCAACCCCACAATCTTTAATACATACAGGACTCCCCTCTCCAAAACTGTTTTGCACTGACTCAACATCATCTCCTAAGCCTACACTGTCAGAAGGCCCTCAACCACTAGAGCCATCTTCCACAGATGTAGGATGAACATTGCCACGTGGCAAGTGGCCGGGATGGCGCGTCGAGTGGCACGGTGCAAAAGGGCCCCACGCAGATCGTGGAGATGCTGGGGGGCTGATCTTGGGTGCAAGGGCTGCTCGAGGTTGGGGCTTCTCAAACACCAAAGCACAGCGTCGAGGGTGCCTCTGATGCTGCGCAGTCAGCATTTCGGGGGTCTTCCAAGAGGTCTGGTCCCACGTCTCTCGATGCCTCCACGGGTCCCTTCTTCGCAGGGACTGTGGATCGGGCGGTGAGAAGTCTGGGAGTCTGGGTCTTGTCAGGCTCTGGGCTCGGGCTCCGGCGGGAGGTGGCGGCAAAGCAGACGTCGAGTTGCTGGTTGGTGCCTGTGTTCACAGGGTGGTCACTCCTTGGCCACAAGGGAGATTCTCTTCTGTCTTCTGTGCAGCAGAATGTCGAAGTCCAGTCTTCTTCTGTATTTCAAGTTGATTCAGGATGATCTCAAGTCTCAGGACACAGCTCCCACTCTTAGTCGAATCTGGGGGGCCGGATCACCTACTAGGTCCCTCCTCTGGGTGGAACCAGGAAGGGGGGTGGTTACACCCCCTTTCCTTTGTCCAGTTTCGCGCAGAGGACTGGGGCTGGAAGGCCCCAGCACCGGTTTGAACTGGCCTATGCACAGGGACACCTTGTGTGCCCCAGGCATGTCTGATTCTATTCAGCCCTGTCCTACCCAATACACAAAATCCTGTCTGGGGTGGTGCTAGCACCTCCCAAGGCAGGAAACCCTTTGTCCAAGCTGCCCTCGCTGGAAGGACTCCCAGCAGCAGGAGGTCAGACTTGTGTCTGCGGTGGCAGCATCCATCTTGTGATGCTGAGGCTCTGTTTAACTTTAACCGGGGTTCAGGCTAGGTACATGTCGTGTCCCTCTAGAAGGGTGGAATGCTACCCCCGTTGCCAGAACTGGCGAGGGGGTAGTATTCCAATTCGTATGACACCTTACTCGACATGTTTTGATGAAGCCAAACCCAAGATAGCATTTAACCACGAGGATTATAATGCACTTAAGAGTATATGGTATGGCAGTATCATGAAACAGCTAAAGGACATGGTTCCGAAAGCTGCAGACAGGCTCAGCTCATGCCAGAGCACCATCTCACATATTTCCAAGCACTCTGCCTCCAGGATTGATGAGGCCTTCCATAGGAGTGGCTGATAGGAACATATGTGTCCATTTTAGGTTAGGTATAGGCATACTACACCTAAGTAAGGGGTGGTTACACCGACTTACCCCAGCTGAGTGATCAGCCAGTTGTGTCAAATATGGAGGCCAGGCCAGGGGTGGCATAATACATGCTGCAGCCCCTGGTAGGCCTTGGAAGCACCTATGCCCTGGGTACCTGGGTACACTGTTACAGGGGCCAATAAGGTGAACCAGTTCCAATTGTGTATGTACCTAAGGTACATGGAGTCCATTTTAAGGAGAGAGCAATTAGACTGGGGCCCTGAATAGCAGGGTCCCAGGCCAACTAAAGTCAAAAATCAGCTAAACACCAGGCATAAAGTTTGGGGGTAACCATAGTCAGATATCCACCTTCCTACACACACCATGAGTGTGCCGAGAATGATAGAAACTCTAGCACCTCAAATCCTTTACGGATGATTTGCTATGCTTTACAAGCCCTGATTGATTGATGTTGTATTTATTGGACTTGCAGGCTTGAATTAGTAATTTCAATATGTTTGTACTCACATTGTTTGACTTGCTCCTGTTGTCTCATTCTGATTGGATGCTAATCCAGATTAAGATGCTGCAATATAGGGCATACCCAATGTTAATATGGGGAGGGTTATGGTGGATGCACCCGCAGAGTGTAGAATTATAGTACACTCCATGTTAACATCATTGTGGAAATAAAAGGGGTAGCTTGGACCATGCATGTAACTTTGGTTCACACTCAAAAAAAGAGTGTGTGAATATTTGCTGCTGCCGACTCCAGGCCACAACACCACAGAATGGCGACAAGGTGGATACTCTAATGCACCATCGCTACGTCACCGTGGTACAACACCACAGGTGGTAACTACTTTTTTTTGTGCAGCCTTGGGATTTCTGGCCATGCATATTTTAGCAGGAAAGAACTCGTGTAATTCATGTGGGCAAATTATGCAAATTTCTCGTTGAATTAGTACGTTATCGCCTATTTCTACATTTGAAACTTGCAATGGTAGGTATTTGTGTACCACTAATCACCAACACCGCAGTGTTAAAAACTGCATGTGTTTATTTCCTGCACCAAATGTGCGCTTTGATTGGGATGAACCTCTATGATGAACCTTTATGCCTTTTATTGACCAGAGAATATTTATTACTGTAGTAAACAAATCAGTGAAAAACTCAATATGTATCTATTTATAAAAAGGTTATAGATTACATCATTTAAGGCCTTATAGTCTCATTTTAATAGTATATAAAAGAAAGGATTCTTGGAAAGTGGGTTAACAGCAGTGGCAAATATGCATCTACTACTGACAATAAGTCCAAGAATACAGTCGAGGCCTCAGTGCAAGTCTCAATATATTATTCCCATGCTCAACCCTGGGTAGCTCTGCTGTGAACACTTTCTAGCATTTAGTCACCCTATAGAGTTTGTTTTAACCAAAGTTCATCCAAACTTCTTCAAACTTTCAGTACTTCTTACTGACATTCCTATTGAGGGTCCAAAGGGTCCACAACACAATGCAAGGGTCTGGACATTCCAAGATGGTCCTTGAAAGTTTGGGACCACAATTCCCACAATGCACCTGGCCAAAATCCTTTGAAGTCCACCTGATGCACTCCAGGCAGGTAACACTTTGTGGAGTTGATGCTAACCTGTAGCTTGTAGGGAGTCCACTCTTTATTCCTCTTTATTGCCTCAGCAAGGTACATCCAAAGGGCTGTAGTTCCAGATAATGCAGCAGGTGCAGTAGGTCAAAATGCAAGGCCCGATGGTGCAAATCATGTGTCCAGCTTGGAAAACATTCTTCTTCTTCTTTTAGTTTCAAGCTGCAGATCTGAGAGACGCTTCTCCTCTCACCAATTTTTTTAGTGTTCTATGGAGTCAAGCAGGAGAGCACGCCTGTCCACTGAGGTGCAGGGCAACACCCCAGAGCATGACCACTTCCTCCAAAGTGTGGCATAATATTCCCCCAGAAAGCACTATTCCTCTAAAATTCAGTATGGCTGAAATATCAGCAGAGGAACAAGTACTATTTAAACCATCCTCCAGCATGGCTCATTTCCAAAGCTCTCATTCCCTTACCATGTGCAAATTCCTGCCTTAAGCCTGCCATCTGACTGAGTTCAGAGGGGATAGAGGTAGATGGGCCTGGTATGCATTCTCTGCCTTTTCTATTCCTTATTTGAAGCTCATGCTCTACAGCCCCTCCCCCCTGTTCTGGCATTCCTGTGTAGCAGAGCTCCCTCTACCAGATAGCTTATCTCTAGGTGAGCCACTTATCACTTCATCAAAGCAGTTTGACCTATCCTGTTAACTCAACCCTGTCAGGGGAGACCACAGGAAGGCTGAATTTTGCCTTATGGACAAGAAAGTCTTATAACTTCTTTTCTGGGTATTTTAGGATAAATTCAACAATATCAACATCAATATCATATTGTTGGATTTATCCGGACCATTCTCCTAAGTCCTTGAATGATATTTTTTCTTTGGATCCTAGTGATTGTTAGGCATTGCAATGTTATATTATGGGGCTAGGCATCTACAATGGGGAAAATTAAATGTACAATTTCTGCAACACCAGGGCATATAAAACAACTTTTACAAGGGCCTTGCTAATAGTGACATGACTACCTACCCCTGGGACACCTGACGGAGACTTTAGTGGTCCTGAATATGCAAAAATAGTGTAAATCCTCACTCCACCGTGCTCCTAACACCAAAGTCGATTTTGGGAGGCACGTTACTACTATGGAGAAAGTGAAATGTGCAATTTCTATATCTCCTAGGCATAGCAAACATCTTTTATAGTGGTGCTCCTTATAATGACGTGACCCCCGCACCCGAGGGGAGATCTTTGGGGGTACACAAAAAATTGTAATTCATCACTGTTTAGGTGCCCCTACCGCCAAAGTTGAGTTTGGGCACAATTTACATTTGAAATCAGTGCTGCAACACAGAGATGCTTATAAAATGACTGCCTTGCCCTGTTATATGCTAGGGACTTAAAGGTAGTTGTGATCCTCCAAATGTGATGCAGCGCGCGCAACGAAATTGATTTTTTTTTCTTCTATATTTACCTGAAATTATCCGTTTCCCGCATTTTACAACCCCCACCCTGCCCTTCCCCCGCCCCACGTCACCGCCCAGTGACACGCCTTAAAGGGGCCGTGGCTGTTGGCATGCCTGTCAAACTTGATCTTGATAGAGTGAGCATCACAAATAAAATCCAGCTTCAGAAACTACAGATTTTATTGACTATGATTTTCTGTCGAACCCCAGCATGAACAGCCATGCATTTGCACCCCTCTTCACCTTGACATATGGAGAAACGTGGAAAAACCCATATTGTTTGTATTTGAATTTTACTCCACCCATAAGTCTGAAGCGAGTTACCTATTTCGATGAATTACTAAACCCACACTTACAGGAGCTTCCAAAATAAAAGAAAAAACATATGTGCACCACAGCACCCATGTCCCACATTCTGAGTATAGAAAGGATGAATCTAATTTGTGAACCAGGACTTTTGATTGGTTACATTCTGCACACGTCATTGGTGGTGCTGCTGCAAAATGAGCAAGTAGTTAGGGGTGTATAGAGTTTACAACGTGAACATGTCTGGATAACACCACTAGTTTGTGATTCGTTTATGGGGTTTTAGGTATGTCCGTCTCTGGTATTAGATTTGAACTGTAATTTTAAAAACGTTGAAGGGGATATATATAAATAAAGCTCAACAGCTGCTAAAGTTTGCAGTGTTAAAAGTCATTTGTCTGGACATAGGGCAACACAGTCTAATGTAGTCAACGACCCTTTAGCCTGCTGGAGATGTACCTGAATTTCCGTAAACTCCTTAGCAGTCTAATGGTGGCCTATAAAAAACAGTAAATGTTAAGAAAAATTCCAGAGTTTTATGTGGCCATCCTTTTACAAGAGCAAAACACACAAGATGATGGACGGAATGTTGCACAATGGCAAAACATTCACCCCCAGTCACAGATCTGGTTTTAATCCATCGTTATTTTGCTCACCACGCCACCCCAGTTCAGACATGGCCATATGCAAATCAATATTGGCCCTGTGCCTCATGGGAACAGTCCAGCCCGAACTGCCAAGCCATGTCTTCCCTGGACTGGAATCAAGCAACCTAGGACCGATTTCTGGCTATCAGCCGTCTTCTGCCAGGATAGCTCACTTTGCCACTGGATTCAAGCAAGCCTGGCTGAAGACGGCTGTAATGCCAGAAACCGGTCCTAGGAAGCTTGAATCCGGTCCAGGGAAGGCATGGCTTGGCAGTTCGGGTGGGAGAGTGGGCTAAAGAACGGTGATGGATTAAACCCAGATCTGTTGACTGGGTGTGAGTGTTTGATTGGTTCAGATGCTCCGTCCATCACCACCCCCTTTTGTACCGCTATCCTCTTACAAGAAGCAGATAATATTTTATTTAAAGTGACTTATCAGTTCTGTTTATATGATGGTGATATTAAATTTGCCTTCACTAAGTGCACTTTCTGTTATTTATTTATCTTTACTTATCAGTCACTAGTAGCTAATCCTGTGTTGTTTGCAAATACTATTTATTGTTCAAGTATGTTTTAGGCATGTCGCGGTGACCTTTTCACGCGGTAATTGCTATAAATCTGTTGAGACTTCTTACAGTTACATTTGCAGATGAATTGTTCTAGATTTGATGCTTTTTAGGCTGCGTCATTGCAGAACGTATGGATTATTAAATAAGAGGTTTTAAATTGCTTGTTTAATTACTTTTTAATGTGCGCACTTTAAATGCTATGCCAGTTGTCATCCAATTGCTAAAGGCTGTAAACAGTAGGAAATTAATTGTAATGTTCTTGGAATTCACAATGCTGATGTACACGTGCAAATTATGAATATTGACTAATAAATTTGCTTTTGATTACAATAATAATGAACACTCGTATGTTTGAACTGTGCTCTGCTTTAGGAATGAGGCAGACGCATTCGGAGGCAGCTTGCCTACCCCATAGCATGATAGTACGCAGACACAATTGAGTTCTGGTCAAAAGAAGAGGTACTGGAAATAAAGGAAGAAAACATATTAGAAAGGAAGAAATGTTGCAGAGCAGGGGTGTCCAGCATGGGTCAAAGAGGGCTGGGAGCAGAGTATATTTCCAGGAAATCCTTAGGAGAAGAGTTTCTAAGTAATGCAAGTAAATGGAATTCATTTACTTAGACAGCGGTTATACTGAAAAGCTGTAATTGTTGTGGCGTCTGCTGCTACAATGAACATGTCTTAAGCAGTATTGTGTATAAAGACGCCTAGTGCAAGAAAGTGTAGAAATAAAGCAAATAAATATTAGATATTAAATCTAAGGAACTGGAAGAGGGAAATCAGAATGGTGGAATAAAGAAATAGGATTAAAAGAAAACAAGCAATTGCAATGCAATAGGTCTCGCATTTACGAGAGTCTGAGCTATTGGCATTGTAAATAACAATGCCTTCTATTTATGTGTTGATTTTAAAAATATAAATAAAAGGCATTGCCATTTACAATGCCAATAGCCTAAACTCTCGTTTTTACTGGAGCTCTCGTGTTTTGGCAGCTCGGAAACTTCGTGTGAATGTCTGAAATGGTAATACGAAGGCCAGTAGTCTCGAGAAGAGGTGCTGTAATTTCTGTCCATACGTTCTAAAAACCGTTCCTTGCATAGTAGTGCTGCGTAGAAGGGTCATTAGTAATAGGATTGGTTCAGTTCTGACCATCGTGACGACCATGTTTGTTGGAACTCATACAGGCAGCACCGCGGGCATAGCATATGTCCCTGGAGCCCCAGCGCTGTGAGGCGCTACCCTGAACGGGTGGAGGCTTGGCTGCCCCCCAGTGCCCCGACCGGAAGTGTTATTACAACTTGTTGTCCTATTGTGGCTGGTAGAGTAAGTAGCATCAGGGGCGTAGCTATCAATAGCGCAGCAGGTACAGCGACACCGGAACACCGCGACACCGGAACACCGCGACACCGGAACACCGCTGACTGAGTGGTCCACTGCACCTCCAGTTATAGCTATTGTTCTCAACCATTACCGTACCTGGGACTCCCAACATTTCATGTTACATCACTGGCACACGTTTCACCATGGAATGATATGCTGTTCATGGTCTTTACAGTTTATATAGTTAAGAAACGTCGATTTTGGTAATCCCCGCTCACACAGTGGACAAATAGTGTGGGCCTGGGCAAATGACTTTGTTTTAAGAGGTCCCATTTAGTTTATCCAAAATTGGGTGTTTTCTTCGAAACGTGCCAATCCCCAATGTAAAGTGCTGTATAGAAAAAATGGATTAGCATTTTAGTAACACACACACTGTTACGTGTATTGCTATACTATACTGATATGACTCGTACATGGGTAAGGGCGCCATGAAGCAGAAAGGCTCACACTACCACCACTATCTTTGTAATCACACTGAAGTATGGCTTTATTTCACCCCATGTCATTATTTCACACAGGTTTTTTTTTTAATGGCCTCGCGTTCGTATCAAGCTTAGTAAAAAAAAATGGCGAGCGTGTATGGAATGGGTCGTGTGTTTTTGTCTGCTGCATACAGGCTATTAGAAGTATCTGTTGTGAGAGACGTGTTGCGCTTTGTTTACAAAATACTTGAGTATTTCATCACGACTGGATAAATGAATAATGTTCCTTCTCGAAGGCAGATAAATAGTTGAGGACACCAAGGAGCCACCAGTGACCCCAAGAGAGTCCAGGAAGACGGATCGTCCCACCCCTGCCCGGCCGCTTATCTGCAACTTAAAGTGGTTCTGAATGTTAGCAGCGGTTTATTTACCCTCCTTCAGTGTGGAGACTTTCCCTGATTAATCGATTTCTGGTAATCCATTCTGCTAACTAATGTCAAGACTGAATGACCCCTCAGACTCTTTCAAGCTCTGGCCCGGGATGCGGGGGTCAGCAGCACCACTGAGCCCTCCGATGGCCACATTCTGTCCAGCCGTTTGTTTGCCTTCGAGCCTGTTTGCTGTTCGTGCATCTAGGCCTGGCGACAGCCTGCTGGATCTCCCAGCTCGTCTAATTGGCCTGCAGCAGCAGCAGCAGCGAGCACACGATTTAGCAATTTTTCTAAAAAAACTACTGCTCCTACCGACACTTTGAGATTGGGTTTCCGGCAGCTTAAATCACATCGTCGTCCCTGCGACTTCCCTGAGAAATGCTGTAAGAAAGTATTAACAAGCAACGTACACACAACGTATGCAACAGTGTGATGTTTCACGAGCTCTCTCCTAGACATACAACATATTCCCTTCCTCGGAGAACACGCACTGGGCAAGGTTGGTAAATGCATAACTCAATCCGTGGCCGTGGAATGTCCGAGTTCATGTTTTGAAGGGGAGGGAGGGAAAGTGAAAGCGTGCCATGCGCACGCTGTGTTGACGCGGGGACAGGAGATGTGCATGCGTACGGAGTGCACATCTCCTGTCCGCACGTGCACATCTCCTGTTCGCGCGTGCCATCTCTTGTCTTCCTTCGCCAGGGAAACCGGCGCCTATAGGTCTCGCCAAGGCGTAGCAACACATGTGCTGCATTCACTAGGTGAGACCTAAAAAGGGATAACATAAAACATAACTCTGACAAAAGAGAGGGAAGGGACTAAGGGCCGGATGTGGGTAATTCATATTTACCGACTCTTAAATACCGAATTTTACCGATTCGGTATTTAAGAGACGGTAAATATGAAGGGGGGAGATGTAGGTATTACAGATTCTGTAAATACCGAATCGTTAAGATTCGGTATTTACCGAATCTGTAAATACCGAATCGGTATTGCCCATTGATTCCTATGGGCCTTGAAGCCCATAGGAATCAATGGGCAATACCGATTCTGTAATTACAGAATCGGTAAATACCGAATTTTGCAAGGGTGCAGGGGGTGTCACTTTGACACCCTCTGGCACCCCAAAAATAGGCATGTGCGCCATGTGGCACACAGACATGCCCTAAGGGCATGTCTGTCTGTCACATGGCTAGGTGTGCATGCACACATGTGCATGCACACCTGAATTCGGTATTTTAACACCCAATTGGGTTGGGTGGTAAAATACCGAATCTGAAAGGCCTGCGGCACTCAACGATGTGCTACCTACATGTGCTTTTACAGAATCGGTATTTTTACCGAGTCTGTATTTACCGATTCGGTAATTTTACCTAATCTGTAAATACAGATTCGGTAAAATACCGATTCTGTAAAGCATGCTCCTACATTAGAAAACCCTAATACCGGTCGGAAACGGCCGAAATCGGCCGTTTCCGACCGGTATTAGGGCTCCTACATCGGGCCCTAAGAGCAAAAGAAAAAAAGGTCAAGTGCCCTTGCTACAACACAAGTATTCTCCAAATCGAGGGGTTACTGTTCCAAAAGGAGGAGGGGGGCAATATTGGGTGTAGATAGGAGAGTCAGTAAGACTCATGGGGCCCGATGTAGGTCGGTCGGTAACGGCCGAAAATCGGTATTTTCGGCCGTTTCCGACCGGTATTCAGTAATCGGTATGTAGGGCCACATTATTTTACAGATTCGGTAAATTTACCGATCGGTAAATTTACCGAATCTGTAAAATACCGATTCGGTATTTATACCTATTCGGTATTTTTGATATGTAGGTGGGACTCTTCTGAGTCCCACAAGCCTTACAGAATCGGTATTTTACCATGAAATCCAACTTCATGGTAAAAAACCGATTCCGGTGTGCATGCACATGTGTGCATGCACACCTGTGCCATATGACAGGCAGACCTGCCCTTAGGGCAGGTATGCCTGCCACATGGCCCCCGAATCTTTTTTGGGGGTGCTAGAGGGTGTGAAAATGACACCCCCTGCACCCTTGTCAAAATCTGTATTTACCGATTCGGTAAATACCGACCGGTAATGCCCCATTCATTCCTATGGGCTTCAAAGCCCATAGGAATGAATGGGCCATTACCGGTCGGTATTTACCGAATCGGTAAATACAGATTTTTACCGATTCGGTAGCAGGAACATCTGGATGTTCCTACATCTCAACCCCTTAGATTTACCGATTTTTAATTACCGAATCGGTATGATTCGGTAATTTAAAATCGGTAAATCTATTTTACCTACATCTGGGCCTTACTTCTTGCGCTCACACATCCAATGGGATGTCATGCTTCATCATAGGGCGGTAGCTCCTCCTCGGGCTGGCGCTGCAATGCCCTACGGGTTTCCTGAATGATCACTTTAGCGGAGATTTTTCAATATTGTCACCGTAGGATGCATGTGAGGGAGTGCTCATAAGAAAGTGAGTGAGTGTAAAATTGACTAGAAGATATTGTTGCTATAAAATATAACAAGTGTATTTGTAAAGCACACATTCACCCAGAAGGGTATATTGGCACTAAATAACATTTGTTTGTTACCCAAATCAATGGATATTATACATAAAGGAACGGAAGAGAGAAGAAGAAAAAACAAGATGAGAATGAAGAGGAAAGAGCACCAAGATGAAGATATGCAAAAAGAAAGAAAGAAAAAAAGTAAATGAAAGAAAAAGCAGTGAGAGAGAAAAACGCACAAAATGACTGGAAAAATAGATACAGGGAGGAAAGACAAGGAAGGGAAAAAGTTAGGAAAGAAGAACGAAATGAAGAGAGAAATGTAAGGACAGAGCACAGTTAACATCTGCTAATACAACCTAATATTTCCCATTGCGCAGTCCATATAATCCTCAGCATGTTAGTCAAATGTCCGTTCTGACTGGGCTGACTTGGCTAAGTCTCAATTTCCACTAGCCAAACTAATTTATTACAGACAATGGTGGCCCGTCACATGACAGGTTGTAATCTTACACAGCACAGCATCATAGGTATCTGCTTATGGGCCCTGCCTGTTTTTGTTTTCCCAGTGGCTTACACTCTGAACTTTCATGGACGTCAATCACAATCCTGCCACCTGTGTCAAATATGGGACAGCGCTTTCCCACTCTGGATATTGAATCTCACTGATTCTTTGGGAATGCTGCACCCAGGATGGCTCTACTTTACAGTATTTGTAGCAACCCCCAACTTCCCTCATTTTCTCATTTCCAAATGCCCAAGTTCTGTGCCTCAACTCAACTCCCCAATGATTACTACGTCGGTATTCCCAAAACACTCCAGCTGCTTTTGATTACTCTCCACAACATAACTACCTACTTCTGCCACTGCCACAACATCCTTCTGTAACCAACATATCTCCGATATAAACATGCGGATTACTTGGACTATCACAAAACCCTTCAAGATTTTGTCCTTGAACATCTATGGTGAATTATGCTTTATTGAACAAAATAATCATTTTGCCCGGCTAATAAATCACCAAGAATTACCCTTGTCCAGGAGACATACTAAGGAATATGAAAAGCTCTAAACATATTTGGGTTGGGTTGGAAAGTTGTACTCTATCTGACCCAGGAAGGTACATGTCCTGCCTTTTAAATACATTGCACCCTACACACTGGGTAGTCCAGAGCCTACTTTAGGGCTGACTTATATGTATGAAAAGGAAAGGGTTGGACCTGGCAAAAGGTTTATTTTTCCAGGTCAAAATGGCAGTGTATGCTGCACACACAGACTCTGCAATGGCAGGCCTGAGAAATGGTTAGAGGGCCACTTGGTAGTACAAGCAGTGCTGCAGGTCCAGTTTAATTTACAGACCCTGGGTACATTCCATGCACTTTGCTAGGGACTTATATGCAAATTATATATGCCAATTGGTATGAGCCAATATTAATTAGCATGTTTAGAGGAGAGAGAGCACATGCACTTTAGCACAAGTTACCAGTGGTAAAGTGCTCAGAGTTCTAAGGCCAGTGCTTAATTTGAGCAGGTGCTTTCAGGTGCTCAGCAACTGCACTTCTTTCACACTGCTGGGGCTACAATTTCTAACCCTGCAGGAGGTGGTCTCAATATTAACTGTTCAAATTAAAAATAAAAAGAATATCATGCATTGCATGGTGACTGGCTTGTAAATGTTCATAGACAGGCCAGCATATGCCTGTCCAGGTAGGCATGATTGTGTATTACCATGTTAGTGATGATGTCATCTCACCGATCACAAATCCAAGAAATCATCGACAAACTATGTCTTGCATTCTATTCCCCGAGTGTGCTGCACGCTGCCACTGCCTGAGCCTAAGCCTCCCATTGGATAATTGTAGCTGGGGGCTAGCTCAAGACGGAGTTGCGGCAAGGAAGCTGTGAGAGCGCATTTGGAACTGCGGCTGTGGTATTGGCAGCATTACGGCTAGGGACAGAAATCCTCCTCCTGTGGAGCTTGCATGGATCATGCTGAACTTTTAGTGCTACAATTGGATGCAGAGAACTGAGTTGGATGGGGTCATCTGTTCACAACTATCAACAGGGCAGGTCTTTTGAGAGGCTTCATTCCCCAGGTCTATCAGGAACCCTCAGCTAGGGTAAATTGTGGTGGGTTTGTATCATTCTCATTCCATGTTCAAATGGCACATGCAAGGGCTGCCCCTGCTGCCTCTCTGGGCTATTCTCACGTTCGGGGGTTGACATTTGTCACTCTCCACTCATATACGGTGTCTCTACATGACCAGCTCTAGTGCAATTACTGCATTATGTGGCTGAAATGCAAACCAGATTCCTTAGTGCAAAATCTGTTGGGCCTAGTGGCGACCTTCTCTGCAGGATACAAGGTGAACTGGTCAAACAGCAAGACTATGTCCATGTTTAAATACATGATAATGTGTTTGGAGATAAGCTAACCCCCCTGTTGGAAAAGTCTGGATCATACTTCACGTGATGGAAAGGATTGCACGTCTCACTTTGGAGAAGGGTAGTGGGGGTAAAAATGATCGTAGCGTTGAGATTTAATTGTGTGTCTGATAGGATTCCTCTCAAAATCCCAGACCATTTGTTGCAGGTAATAAACAAACGTGTTAATGATTTTACTGTTGTATTCCAAAACCCCAAGGGTCAGAATGTTGAAACTGTATGCATGCACTTTCCTGGGCAGCAGGTGGCTAAAGTTCAAGGCACATTGCACACATATTTTCCTCTGCCTTTGAAAATCCATTGTGGGTAAAATTGTGAAAGAGCTGCAGGAAACTGACACCCTGAGAATAATCGTACTATAATGTAGACTCACGCCAACACCTGAGTCTTGTCAACCCTGTACTACATGCCAGATTCCTCACATGGTACTCGGTCCATAAAGGATTGAAGATCAATGTTCTCTTACACTACTAGGCACCACTGTGGATGACTTCCAGACTCATGAACGGTGGTTGTTCTGTTGATAGTGGGCTTCAGAAACAAAGGATATCTCCTCCATAGACCCACTCTTGCATGGGGGGAGTAGGCGTAGAATTGTTTGATGTCCAGATTTTGAAATTGGCTTAGTAGATACCCAGAGTATCTTCAGGTACTACCTTGCCCTGTTCCCCATGTTGCTTCTGCACATATTTACCTAAACAACTCCACATATCTATTTGTATTTGAAAATGTGGGATCATTTAAAGGTCACAGTGGCTCATGCTGATCATATATTGTGACACAAAAGAAGCACCATGGAAGGCCAAATGGCAGGGGACAATGTAAATGCAATAATCTGACAGGGACTAGTGAGTCCTGCTGGTAACTCAAGAAAGGTACCCGATGAGGGCACGCCCACAATTTAACTACCTTAAGGGAATACATGCGTGGCAATTGCTAACCACTAGTTTACAGTTGGGAGGCCTTCACCCTCATTCCCAGTGGCGGTGGTGCATGCTAGATGACTGTGATATCCTACACATCCTCTGGTCATCTGTTTCTTTGAATACTTATTGAAAGACAGTATGGATGAGAATAATGCCTTGAACATCATCTATTATAAATTTTCTGCATTCATCAAATTGCTTCATGACATTTTGAACATTCCAGGAGTGAACAATTATCAAAGTAGGTGGCTGCCATGATCAGTTGGAGAAGAAGATATGTGGGGACAATTTTTGTCAGAGTGGTAATAATAAAAAAAAGTCATAACAGAGTCCATAGTCTACTGTTGTGCATAGCTTGAGTCCTAATAAGATGCTATTATTTGTTTGATGACCCCGAGCATATTTGGGTGCTGTTTTGCTATTTAATGCACTCTCTATTTTTTACCATTTCTTTTATTGGGATTTTTGTACTGTTGTTTTTTAGGTCTGGCGTTAGCCAAGACCTTTTGATTTTAGTAAAATAAAATGTAGAGTTTACTTACTTACAGGGGCTTTAAGACACCTGGCCTCAACCATTGGTCTGTTGTTGCGTCATTCACAGCTTACAACTTGGGGCTACAGGCTAGCCTACTTCAGCCACTGGCTAGCTGCACTTTGAGTGACTGTACTCCTTAACAATAAACACATCCTAACACATGGTAGCTTTCTTCATGGCCAGTGTTTATGTTTTCACTTTACTGTTCAGTGTTGCCTTTGTCTTTACTGCCTGGTGTGATAGCAGGATGGATGTGAGCACCGGGCACATTCCAGCTTTATCAGTTCCTGTCTCCTGCTAATGATGTTGTAAATTCCTTTTCAGTGGCCGTTGTTTATCTGACTTCTACTGTTTCACAGCATATCAGATTGTGTCAGTTTGAAATTGTTCTTTATAAAGTAATCCTCTTTTTAATATGCAAGCAATAAAGTGCATTTATAACTGCACTCAGGTGTGTCAAGCAAACATGTCCTTTGATGGAAGACTGCAATTATACTTGAAAACAAATTTAGCCGGTTTGTCATGCTTATATGGCTTTCTAGTTTGCTTTCACGTCTCTTGTAAGGCACACTACTACAGACATTTAACTATTATATTACTAATTAAAGCTGTGCCCTTTTGTCAAATATCTATCTATCTATCTATCTATCTATCTATCTATCTATTTATCTATCTATCTATCTTTCATCTATCTATCTATCTCTATCAATCCATCAATGCAACCCTATCTACCAGTCTTTTTCCCTTTAATTTATCTAAGCAACCTAGTTGATCCTTGTAACTCAATCGGTCAAGCTGTCTGTATATCTATCTGTCTACATCTGTCTATCTTAGCAACCCTATCTATATATATTTATCTTACCAACCTTATCTAGTACTATTGTATCTTTTTATCCGCATTGACCGATGTCTGATCTGTCATCCTTGGCATGGTTTCCCCAGTCTTTTTGCCTCCACCTACTGTATTTTTGACTGTATACTGAACTTCGTTTTTGCTGGTCTGTGTACTCTGGGCACTTTACCACTGCTAATGAGCAAATGCTCCATGAGTACATTGTAATGGTCATTGGTTTATCCAATTGGCATATTTGATTTACTGGTAAATCCCTAGAAGGGCCTGTAAATCAATTACTACTAGTTGGCCTATAGGACTGATTGGGCCACCCACATGAGTCGCCCTGCAACCATGTCTCGGACCCGCCGCTGCAGTGTCTGCGAGTAAATTTTTAAACTGTCATGTTGACCTGGCAAGTGCACCGACATGCCAGGCCCAAACCTTCACTATTCTTACATTTTAGGCACCCAAAGGTAGCTCCATGGCAGGGTGCAGTGTATGTGGAAGGTAGGACATGTACTAGTGTGTTTTTACATGTCCTGATAGTGGAATTACTGCCAATTTCGTTTTTTTCATAATTGTAAGCACTAACTCAGCCATAAGTTGTCAATTGTGTTGCCTTGTAACATCCTACAAGTGTAACCCTTAATTTGGAGGAGATATAGATTTAGAGTTTAGGTTCGCTGAATTTAGGATTGAAAAAATACATTTTTCAGTGAAAGTGTTTTTTAAACTGTGTGTAAGAAAATGGCACTTTTAGAAAGAGCAAGAAAACGGTAAGTAGAGTAGGCACTCCTTCCCTTGGGTAATAATGACGAGTTGACTTGGAAGTTTGTTTCACTTTTGGATTTCACGAGTTGCTGTAAAAAGCCTGGATGGGAAAACAGCAGTTACTTGAAAAGGTGAAGAATAAAGTCGGAATTTGTAAATGACGCTGTCCCCGAGTGTCTTCATAAGTATGTGTGACTGACAAGATGTTGCATAAATGTAGGTTTACATGGACAAACAAGTTTAAGATTGGTTCTAAGGAAAAAAAGAATGGGAAGGTTCAACCACACCGCAGTGTAACAGAAGGGACACTAATAAAGTGGCCTATGTATACTTTAAGCACTTTTAGTAAGAGGGCATTTTCTTGCCTTAGCATCCTGTGTCTCTGCCTGCCTGTGGAATCAACGTCTGGTTTAGACTGACATTGGGGTTGTTTGCGCATTCACTCTAGACAGTCCCCCAAAGGGAGCTGAGGTATGCCCTGCATATCCTGATGGCCCATCACCAGGCTTATGGGCCTTCCTGAACTAGAGTGATGGGAGGAGTTGTCACTGATACCTGAATCAGGCAGTGCCTAGCATCTGAAAATGCTGCCCTCCGTAGTGTGCCTGGAGCCAAGGCAGGGCAAGGCAGGATCGTGTGGACAAGAAAGACTTTTCTTTGTAGCATGTCTACTTCAAAGGCCAAGAGGGGTATAAGTAGCAGTTCAAACATCTTTAGAGCATTTCTGGACTGAGAACCCTGCCAAGAAGTAGCGCTATCAGGAGAAGTTCTGCCCCTTTGCTGAGTGTTGCTATGCTGGGTTGGCCTATAGTTGCTGTTTCTGTCTATGGGCAGTGAAAGAACTGGACTTTGCTTTCTTGTATCCTTCTTCCAAGGTTCTCCTATGGCGTCTGTGTGCTTGTCTCCTGCTAGTAGTCTCAGGTATATCAAAGACTGCATCTGTAGCATCTCTGAACTCCACTGCTGGGAGCTCTGACCTACCAAGTGGTGCCAATTCCAGTTCTGCGAGTTGCACAGGGTTCTGCTGCTACAAGACTCGAAAATCCACCCTTAGCCCTTCCAGAGCCATTTTTTCCCACTGCAAGCTTGCAGTGCAGTTGAAAAACCAACACATCGCCATTGTGCAGCTGAAAAATCAACACTGTGCTTGTTTAAAGCTCAAAGAACGGCTGTAACCTGAGTCCAGAGCACCATACCTCTGACATCGGAGAACCAAGCTATGCCTGTGTTGTGCAGCTGAAGGAATCAACACATTACCTGTCTGCAGCTGTAGAAATCGACAAAGCGCCCATTTTGCTGACTCGACCCGCAGCGCCTGGATTTTATCATGCATTACATTTCACCAAGTTTTCAGTGCATCGCCCCGCCGAAAGGAACCACCTTAGGAAATAACGCATTCCTTCTCCTCACAGTAGGGAATCAATGCAAAACTTCTTCTCCGTGCAGCAGAACTGATGCATCCCTTCCTCTGGGACTTAAGGATCAAATCATTGCTGTATTTTCGGACACTTTCCTCCTTTACGGATGTTTTTCGACTTGGATTTTGATGTATCAAAGGTACTTTGTGCTAAAATGAACGCAGCAATAGAGTTCTATGAACAGATTTGCTGAAACCTTTTAAAAGTGATATTTTGGCTTATATATATTGGATTTTTGTTATTTTGGTCTAGATAAAGATTGCTTATTTTTGTAAACTTAAGTGGTGTCTATTTGTAGTGTTTTCACTGTGTTACTGTGTGTTTTATGTACAAATACTTTTCACATTGCCTCTGAGATAAGCCTGACTGCTCACTCCAAGCTACCAAGGGGGTGAGAAGGAGTTATCCTGGGTGTGTAACTCCCTTACCCTGACTAGTAGGAAGGGTCTCTACTTCGACAGGGTGCATACCACTGCCAGCTAGAAACCTCCATCTCTACTGATGGAGCGGGATAGAAAACAAAAATTTGTTTAAACCCGTGAAGTCACACTTCCATAAATAAATTAATAATGCTAACAATTTGTGCTGTGTGTATAATAATTCAACCTAGTTTAAAGTTACATTACATTACAGAACACGTGGGAAACTAACATGTGTGCTCATAAATGTGCATTATGTTGCATTCTCATGTATGTAGAAAATAATAAATTAATCTTGTCTATTGTCATGTCATAACTAATAGCAGCTGTTTTTAAAATAATGGCATGTGCTTATTTTGCTTCCCTTGTCTATGTGATGTCATTTCTACTATTCTAGGTGCACATAAGGCTTTATGGATTATGAAGACAGGTAGATATAAAATGCTGCTTTATTTGTGCTTTACTGCTAGGTAATTTAGACTAATGGGTTAATAATTAGCAATGATGGGAGGCAACAGAACAAACTGTATTTCTTTCACTAATTATCCTTTGTGTTTGTTTATATAATAGTTTTACAAGTGAAGCTTAGAGATGGCTGCAGAAAAATAGTACCCTTTTAAAAGTGACGCAGGGAAGGTGGCGCAGAAAATTGACGCTTTCTGAAAGAGGCCTAATGATGAAAATGGCTCAAGTGAAAATAATTCCAAGAAGGATGGAAAAGGCCTCTGAGCTTTTATTTTGAAAGGTTTTGGATTGAACTGCTAAAAAGATGACTTTTTGGAGAAATTTGCTAACGTTTGTTAACGTGCCACGGGAGTTCAGAGCTGACTAAGCTCAAGGTTAAAAAGGAAGCTGTCGCTACAAAATGTAGCAGACTAAGGAAGAACTGCCAAGACTTCTAAATGAACAATGGACTAGTGAATTTGCCCGGGCATGCAAGAAAGAGGTGTCACAGTTTACTGTGGTACGAGGTGGCTCAGCCAATGGAGAACTAGAATTCGTCTGCTGGAATGTGAAAAATAGTTAGCTCAGCTAAAATTAGGGTATAAGAATAGGTTCAGAGAACACATAGTTGGCTTACGCTCGAGAATTCTGGAGGACGATGTTATGCTGATGGACTTTACACGTGAGGACAGGAGTTTTTATTAATTACTTTATTACTAGGTGATGAGGGTAGAGACAGAGATATAATTAGGATTTTGGAAAATGCTTAATTTTACTTATTCCTGCTAATGAATAATAATTCTTGATTTATGCTCTTTTTATTAATACTGAATAAATCTTTCTTTATGACATTTTTCTAATGCTTGTTTAATAAAATACCAAAACCTAAGGTTTTCTAGATGTGTTAAAATAAACTTTCTAAAATGACAAGCTGGTCTTGATTAATTGTAGATGGTTTAAACAACTATATTTAGATCTTATCGCCTCATGATTCAAGCGCTCTATTGTTGTTATGGGCCTAGTGTTGTAGTGTAAGTTTTGTGGTAGTAAATAGTGTCATTTTGTGCAATATTTTGGTGAGAGCGCTGGATCAATTTCTGGTAGCCATCGGACGGTTTATATATGTTGTTTTTGACATACATGTTACATGCATGATACATATATGTTGGTAAAATCATAGGATTAAGTTTTAACACATGTTGAGTTTGTTTATTTTGTGCTATGTGTGTACCGGTACAAAAACTGTGTGATGAGAATGTAGTCATGCAGAATATCTGATCTGTTTCTGTGATATCGCCGAGTATCACATGTTGGTATCGCCGTGTACCAGAAGTATTGTCGCCGTGCAATACAGTGTTGTCGCCGTGCAACACAGTTTTAGGGCTAGGTGTGAATCTTGTAATAGTGAGGGTTTTCTAAGAAATTAGAGCAGCATGAGAATAGGGACAAAGCGCCTTCCATAAAACTCACTGTGATAAGAGTATTAGTTATATTCGAGCTTGAGTGAAGGGTAGGGTAATGTCGGTGCATGATTATCTATAAACAGGTTAGAGTCCTGTACGGGTACATGTTTTATATCTATAAACAGGTGAGAGCCCTGTACGGATAACGGTGTTATTTTGCTAACGGTGCATGATTTCTATAAACAGGTGAGAGTCCTGTACGGATTTCATGTGTGTCTGAAGTTAGGGAATTTTCAGTGTGAAAGTGCGTGATTGTTTTGTAAGGTATGTTCAAGTGGAACTCTTAGAACTTTCACTTCGCGGTGGGTTCAGAGCAAAATGAGTTCATATTCTTACGTGTTAGAAGGGTAGGGTAAGAGTTGCTCTACTGGCAAATGTAAATTATCCTTAGTGTGAATAGCGCCGTCTATTCCGAAGTGTGGATACTTGAATGTATGTAAACTATCCTAATTAGAGAAGCAGACAGATGTGTTTCGTTTTATATATTCACTAAAATGTACCAAAAGTAATTTTAAGGTACTTAGGAAAGTTCAGGATAAAGTCTGTACCATTCTAAGACTTTTATGATATTGTGCAGTGTTTAAATACATTTCAAATCTCTGCACGCTAATAAAATTGAATTCAAAAGTGTTCAGCATAGTTGAAAAGTATAAAAAAGGTGAACTGTGCTATTTTAAAACATTCAGGAGCATTTTAGAATGTTCTGTGTTAATTAGGCTATAATTAAGGTATTCCACGTTATTAAACTCGTTAAAATAAGTAAAAAGCGATTAGTATTGATTTTATAAACATTCCTCGCTTTAAATATAGTATTATACTGTTCTCCGTAGTTTAAAACCATTAAAATGTGCCCCGATCGAAAATTGTAAGGGAGGGGGTGGTTTTAGGAGTGAGAACGTGTGGGGAGAGAATCTGCAGCTGCAGCAGCTGCCTACGTCATAGTCCTGCCGCGCTCTGGTTGGTAGAACTGTCTGGAGCGTCATCATTAAGTAGCTCCCTGATTGGTTGATGTGCCCTGGAGTGTTGGAGCAAAGCAGCGCTCTCATTGGCTGAGGCGCGATAAAATGCTCGAAATTGTTTAATTTATAAGTATTCCCGATTCTTTCACTAGCAGATCGCGCAAATTTTATGAGAAAAACTGATTTGATTGCATGTCACATCACAACTGATGTATGCTGGCGAGCGTTGCACTGTTTTAAGAGTGAAGTGTAACGTTGTGGGCTCATTAGATCGTAATTATAAATATCCCTGAGTTGCTAGATGCACTCTAATGGTTTAAATCATAGTTAAAAAGTCTCCCGAGCATTTTGTGAAGGAGGGGCTGCTAACTCGGGAGAGCTGTCAGCTACAGCGGCTGCTTGCGTCAGCCGCCGCGCTGCCATTGGTTAAAGCGCCCCGACGTGTCACACAAAGGTCGCGTACCCATTGGCTGTTAACGCGTAGCGTCATACCAGGGCCGCGACCCTATTGGTTAAGGCTCTATGAAATACGTGTAGATGCTTGAAAAAGAAAATAAATCATCGTTTTGGCATTTTTTTGACGCGTTAAGCAAACTACACATAAAATAAAAGTAATTGCTCAATGAAATAAAAATTATACATAACAGCTAAGGGAGAGAGCTAGAACAGCAGCGACCGTGTAATTGAAAGCTGCAGCGCTCCCGTTCATCAGGCGGCCGTCGTGTCATGATTAACACTGCGCTCCCATTAGTTAGGAAGCTGCAGCATCTTGTCGAGGCCGCTCCCTGATTGTATGAAGGTGCTGAGGTGTCACAGCGATCTAGCGCTGTGATTGGTTCAGGTCCCGGCAAGTAGCGCACCCATTGGATATTGACGCGCAGCGTCATAACAGGGCCGCTCCCTGATTGGTCAAGAGGCCGTATACTAATGCCTGTATAATTTTCAAGTGTCCTCGGGATATGTAAAGATAGGTTTCCATATTAAATTAACTTGCTGTAATTGATTAGTTGTTTTAGGAGGAAAAGCGGGTTGTAGCTAATATGGGAGAGAGAATGTATGCTATGAAATAAAATAAACTAACAGCGATTATACACTATATTAAAATTCCATTTTTCTAACGAAGGGCTATGAGAAGGGGGAGGCAAGGCGCAAGGTGCTAAAAACGGCAGCGAGGAGCTGAGAGCCGTAATTACTGTGTAGGCAGCCGCGCTCTAGTTCCAATGTCTAGCGCGTCATGGTAGGGCCGCTTTGAAATTGACTGAAGTATTCAGGAGCTTCGGAGCAGAGTAATGCTTTGATTTGCTGGGCAGTCTGGCGAATGGAAGTGAAGCTGTGCTCTGATTGGCTAAAGCCTTGTCAACAGTGTTGTGATTGGCTGAGGAGATTTGCCACTTTCAAAATAAATGTTTGCATTGTGTGAATGTCCCCGTTTTATTCTTTTTCTTGTTTAAACTGTGAGGGAAAAAGCGTGTCACAGCTGATGTGGGACAGAGACTGCGCGCTGTATTAAAATATTTCTTAAAGCATAGCGCGAGAAGAGAGAGAGTACAGCAACAATATAAGTGACTACAGCTGTGTTATAATTGGTTGAGGCAATTTATGGCCACTCTGTGATTGGGTGAAGCGCTACAATAAATATTTTATTATGAGATTCCCCGTTTTTGATTGCTATTATCACTACAGTGACACTATTAATTAAAGGAAAGTTGGAGGCTACTTTGATTGTGTGTGTCATCGACTGATGCATGTGGACATTGCTTGCCGAGTAGCATTTAATAAATGATTATTACCGAATTGAGGTTTTCTTTTGCATGGTAGCGAACATTGTGCATAGTTAGGCTTTCTTTGCGAGGGAGGGGCTGGTTTCTGAAGAGAGATTACAGTGGGCAGTGTATTTCAGCAAAGGCAGTGTGATTGGCTAAATATTGTAAACACCACATTGTAATTAACTAGAGCTATAAATTTGTTCATAATTGTCCCCGATTTGGTTTACTTTTTAATTACTACAAATAATGTGTATGTCGAGCGATTACACACTATGCTAAAATTACATTTTGTAAATTAAGACAAATCACGGAGAACTAAAGGTCACAGAAGTTCCGTGTTTTAGAACCACTGTGCTCTGATTGATAAAAATACTGTCGCGTTATTACCAGAGCCGCCCTTTCATTAGGAGAGGTCTACAGTGGTAGAGTATATCCCAGAGGGAAGGGCTTGTTCTGCATTAATTAGCTAAAAGTGTCTGGAGCATCACGGCCAAACAGTGCATTGATTGACCAAGGTATTTATAATGCTGTAATTAACTAGGCATTCGCTTTGGTTTTCATCACACCATTGTTTTTAAAGACTGTTACTGTGAATATTGTTTGCTGAGTAGATTGCATAAATTAATTATTACTGTTTTAAAATATCTTCCTGCTTCATAGTGTTTTGTGAACATTATATATTATTAACAATTTATTAGAATGTCATAGTAAAAATTTATTACATTTTATTGATAAGGAGTTTTAAGGTTATTTACAAGCAAGACATTATATGTAAATTAAGGCAAACAGGTTAGGTTTTTCTTTTTTCACAGGTGTTCTCGCAGAAAGTGTGTAAGTGAAAAATAAGTACAATTAAAACACATGTGATTATATGTTGGTAATATTATAAATAAATATTTTACATTGTTATTGTTTTGCAAATTAAAATTTTTCTTTACAGGTTAAATTAAATTTAGTGATACAGGTAAATTAGGAGATATATTAAATTGACCAAATTATAAAGTTTTCTACACCTAATAGTGTTAAATGAATTAATTAATTAATTGATCAGCAAACACTGCAAGGCAAATTAAAAGAGTACTTTTACCAAATTAATTAAAGAAAATGTCTTCCTTATATAAGAAAATGAAAAGGGTTGTTGCCAAATGCGAGAGCAAATTAAAGATTCCCAAATTAGCGAAAATAAATAATAAAGGTGTGAGAGTAGAAAATATTGATCAATGTAAAATTGATATTGTAAATATGGATCAGAACAGAAATTCAAGAAGACCCCCAGAACAGGTTAATACAACGCCAAAAGTGTCAGATCAAACTGATAAAGTGCCAGTTCAGAATTTTATTAAAATTAATGCAACAGAAAAGCATAATGAGATGCTTGGTACTTCTGGAATTAATATTCCTGATTATGTAAATTCATCAAATGATTTGAAGGAGTCCATGAAAACTCTGGAAAAAGAGATAGTGCCTGTACTTAGAAAAGATGAAATTAATTCCACAAATTTAAAGGTCCCATTAACTGAAAAAGTTTATTCTATTGTACTTGAAATTGAATTAGTAGGGATTGCAACCGAGCAAGAAACAGAGATGACTTCGGTTTTAGCAAATGAGAAGTCTGAGACTGATCTGATTAAATTGATACAGCCTGATGAATCAAAATTATGCTCAAATAAAAAGGAGATTGAAATAAATAAGCTGAATGAAGAGCTACAAATACAGCGACAGGTAATGGTTAAGCAGAATGACATGGCTTCATTGCCATTACAAATCTTTGTTAATGAACAGATAGACAATGCAGATACAGGATTAATTAAAGAACAGGAAAACAGTCTAAAAAGATTAAATGCACTTTCAGAATTTTGGAATAAAAATAATGTTCTTTTGAGTGAAGACATCAAAGTAAAGGACGCAATTGATCAACAGATTAAAACATTGACTTTTACAGGTTCGCTTATCAGAAATGCAAATTTGATTAAAGGGTTGATTGATGATATACAATTGGCAGAAAGGTTTGCTGTCATGATATGTGCAGCATACAAAATGAATGATGAACATGCTTTGAGTTCACTAATACTAACATCTGTAGTTGAAACATGGCAGGTAATCAAAGACTTACGAGATGATGCAACTCATGAGGAGAAGGGTACATGGTTGAGAACAGATTTTAGACAGCGAGATGAGGATGAGATTTTGTCACACAAAGATGGTAGAGTAGTTTTGCTAAATAGCATGATTACTGACATGAACAGAATGTACTATAAAATTGCAGAATTTCTTTACCAGAGGTGTCTGACTTATCAGCAAGTGAACACAATTAAGAGAACAATTGTGAGATTGGAAACAGAATTACAGGAGAGTGGTTCATTGACCAGATTACAAATAGATTTCTGTGAGATGTCACTGCATGATAAACTATGCTACATTTTTGTGATTTACTGTTTGATTATAAATTGGGTTGAAACATTTCAGATGAGACATGATGAAATTACTGTTGCAAAGTTATCAGATAACAGAAAACATATTGAAAACAGATTGCTCCATTGTACAGATAGACTAGAAATTTCAGATGTTGAGGAGCATGAGAATGTTATTATAAAAGACAGAGATGCAAAAATGTGCCTAGCTGCAGGTACAAAGTGGACAGATGTTCTTCCACTTGTTTTGATGTTTCTGAGAAACACTACTGATAAAAAGACAGATTTAAGTCCACGTGATATTATGATGGACAAGGTCATGAGACAGACATTAATACCAGAGAAAAGAATGATGACTATCAATGATAGCATCAATTTGGAGAACTGCAGGAATTTATCAGATGAAATGATTTCTGTGTTTGATGAAGATGAAACTGAAGTGCAAACAAGAGAAAAAGAGCAAGTACTTGATCGGTTACCAGGTAAAAGGATCAGGAAAAAGGTTCGTCTAAAAAGAAATTCTCTAGTGCCAAGGTGGCAGAAAAGGAGGTCAGTCAGTCTTGTCACAACAAATGCAGAGAAGTGCAAAAGACTGAAGAGGTGGATTGACACTGGCCATACTTTTCGTGTATCTACACCTGAAAATCCTGATGAGGATAGTGTCACAATTGATGATTCAGATTCTGAAGAAGAGCCTGAAGAGAATCCAGATCTTGAAGATCGACAAGTTGGTCGACATCTGGAGAACACGAAGAGAAAACAAGCCTTGATTGAAGAAGACTTGAAAGTTGTGACTGAAGACTCAGAAAATGATGGAAATCTGCCAGAAAAAGAAGCAGAAGAAGAATGTGATCAGATTGTGATTCAAGACCAGGAGAGTATTGAAAAGCAGAAGAGTAGCTCTGAAAGCAGGAACAAGAATTCTGAAACTGGGAAGTTGAAGGTAATTGTAGAAAAAGAAGAAAATGAATTGCCAAGTACCAGCTACAAAGATGACGTTCCTAACAGAGTGAAGCTGCCGAGTAAAGAAGTACCTGAGTCCAGAATGAAAATATCTGACACTGAAACTGATGAGAATGATGAAGATTCTCAAATGAGAAAATTCAGAAAAGGAGCTTGGAGAACAGAATGTAATGTGACCAAGCAAAAGAAGAAATTAACAAGAAAAAGTGATGAATGGCCAGGAGAAAATGAAGGCCTAAAATTCAAATTGAGACACAGATCAAAGGAACAGATTGATGAGATATCAAGTGAAAAAGATTCTAAAAAGAAAAGTGAGGCAGGAAAGAAAATAGAAGTGATACCTGTAGTGGAGGTAAATAATGAGAGTCAAAAAGAGATTCAAAATAAAAGTGACAATGATTGAAGTACATACCTGTTAAATTTTAGGTTTCTGTTTTTGGCATAAGGCTGAAGAAATCTTGTTAGATGACACAAGGTCGAAGAAATACTGTTAGCTGAAAAATTAATTTGTGACATTAGGTCGAAGAAAAACTGTTAGTAGGTTAAAAAAAAAATTTTTGAAAAAGGGGGGTGTTAGAAATTTTTAGAAAATTTAGGTAAAATTTTTAAAATTTTTGTTTTATTTTTCTTTGCAAGCTTAATGAAAATATAATTCTGCTTTGGTTAATTTAGGTTATTGTTCTTTTAGAAATTAACAAGGAGAAGTTTAAGGTCAATATGACAAGCAAGATACTGACATTTTATTAGTTATAGTTTTTGCAACACTTTTGTTGAAGCTTAGTTGCATGTTACACAAGAGAAAGAAATAGAACTAGAGGGGTTTCTTAAAACTCAATATGAGAATTGTAGATAAACTGATGAGATAAGTCTTTAGAAATACTAACACAGGTGAAATTGAATCATGTTCATCTTAGATAAAATCTTTGCTAAAATATTTGGTGCTGGTGTGGTGATTTGTTAATCACCAGATGAGGGAGTTGATGGAGCGGGATAGAAAACAAAAATTTGTTTAAACCCGTGAAGTCACACTTCCATAAATAAATTAATAATGCTAACAATTTGTGCTGTGTGTATAATAATTCAACCTAGTTTAAAGTTACATTACATTACAGAACACGTGGGAAACTAACATGTGTGCTCATAAATGTGCATTATGTTGCATTCTCATGTATGTAGAAAATAATAAATTAATCTTGTCTATTGTCATGTCATAACTAATAGCAGCTGTTTTTAAAATAATGGCATGTGCTTATTTTGCTTCCCTTGTCTATGTGATGTCATTTCTACTATTCTAGGTGCACATAAGGCTTTATGGATTATGAAGACAGGTAGATATAAAATGCTGCTTTATTTGTGCTTTACTGCTAGGTAATTTAGACTAATGGGTTAATAATTAGCAATGATGGGAGGCAACAGAACAAACTGTATTTCTTTCACTAATTATCCTTTGTGTTTGTTTATATAATAGTTTTACAAGTGAAGCTTAGAGATGGCTGCAGAAAAATAGTACCCTTTTAAAAGTGACGCAGGGAAGGTGGCGCAGAAAATTGACGCTTTCTGAAAGAGGCCTAATGATGAAAATGGCTCAAGTGAAAATAATTCCAAGAAGGATGGAAAAGGCCTCTGAGCTTTTATTTTGAAAGGTTTTGGATTGAACTGCTAAAAAGATGACTTTTTGGAGAAATTTGCTAACGTTTGTTAACGTGCCACGGGAGTTCAGAGCTGACTAAGCTCAAGGTTAAAAAGGAAGCTGTCGCTACAAAATGTAGCAGACTAAGGAAGAACTGCCAAGACTTCTAAATGAACAATGGACTAGTGAATTTGCCCGGGCATGCAAGAAAGAGGTGTCACAGTTTACTGTGGTACGAGGTGGCTCAGCCAATGGAGAACTAGAATTCGTCTGCTGGAATGTGAAAAATAGTTAGCTCAGCTAAAATTAGGGTATAAGAATAGGTTCAGAGAACACATAGTTGGCTTACGCTCGAGAATTCTGGAGGACGATGTTATGCTGATGGACTTTACACGTGAGGACAGGAGTTTTTATTAATTACTTTATTACTAGGTGATGAGGGTAGAGACAGAGATATAATTAGGATTTTGGAAAATGCTTAATTTTACTTATTCCTGCTAATGAATAATAATTCTTGATTTATGCTCTTTTTATTAATACTGAATAAATCTTTCTTTATGACATTTTTCTAATGCTTGTTTAATAAAATACCAAAACCTAAGGTTTTCTAGATGTGTTAAAATAAACTTTCTAAAATGACAAGCTGGTCTTGATTAATTGTAGATGGTTTAAACAACTATATTTAGATCTTATCGCCTCATGATTCAAGCGCTCTATTGTTGTTATGGGCCTAGTGTTGTAGTGTAAGTTTTGTGGTAGTAAATAGTGTCATTTTGTGCAATATTTTGGTGAGAGCGCTGGATCACTACCAATCTATCTATATCTGTCTTTGCAAATTCATTTATCTCTCTTTCTATCCGTCTGTCTTTTCAAGCCTCTCTTACTTACCTTGGTAGCTTCTCTATCTGTCTGTCTTTCGAAGCCTCTCTGTCTGTCTACAATACAGATTTACAGTAAAAAAATCATTTGAAAAGGCAAGAGGCTGATAATCAATGCCAGACTGATTGGCTTGTCTTAGGTGTGGTGTTCGCCAAAACATTTCGATTTTATAAAAATGTTGAGCATACCTTAGTTCATTATAGGGGTTTTCAGCCACACTTCCTCCATTATTCTGTTATACGATCAATCACGTTTTTCTTCTACCACTTCCAGCATGCACCTTGGATATATGGGTCACTAACTAAACTGTGAGTTACGGCATGATGTCCTTTCACAAGGAGCACATAGTGTCAAAGTCAGTTACAGCTAAAATCATTTGTGCTTTTGCAGACCAAAAGAATATTTTTGCCTTTAGCTATTTTTTTTATTTAGATTGATGAGGGCCTAGCAACTTCCCTAACAATAAAGTTTGAAAAACACCTGAGAGAACACACTAATAAGGCTGTCAAAAGGCTGGCAGCCAGCACCAGACGTATTGGCTTTGCCAATGCAGGACCAGACCTATTAGCTTTGCCAATGCATTGTCTGACATGCAACCTTTTCTTCATAGTCGTTCTAAAATTGCAAGTTTACTAATATGTCCAAACTCCCACTCTACCCCTCCTTCTTGTATATGATAGACTATTTGCCTGCAATAAGACATTATTTTCTCACCAATGCCTCAGTCTGGATCCCAAACTGCATTTTAGCAAAGCATTGGAAAATTCACGTACTGCCCTGGCTCCTCATCGCTGACATCACCTCCTGCTAAACCCTCCCCCTTATCTGTCACCTCCTCAGAGGGCCAGTGAACAAATTGACAACGATCTATACTTGAATCTCACCTATTCTACCAACGGGTACCTAGAATCATGCCAGCCCATATTCCTTGATATAATATGTGGTTGATGGAATTACAAATGTACCCTGGCATTCTTGGATCTTTCATATTGTGCTGGTGTTTCCTGCATACTTACCAAAATGTATCCTTTTAAGGTATACTGTATCCTGTACTTAATTAAAAGGCATCATTGTGCTTTTTCGGCAAGTAGCACACTACTCCAGAATCCAAAAAGGATTAGTGGTGTATTAGTATAGTGAAATATCAAATTAATTTGAGCAGTGGTTATGTTAGTCTGTTACTTGTATTAAATGGGTAGTGGAGTGATAGAATAAGGAAGGGTTTGCATTTATATAGCACCTGCTACCCCCGATGAGGTGTTGAATCACTTTTCGGCGAGCAGCACGCTCCTCTGGAACACTAAAAGGATTAGTGGTGAGTTAGTCTAGGGAAGTACAAAATGATTTTGAGCAGTGGTCATGTTAATCTGTTATTTGGATTGAAAAGGTTAGTGGATGGATGGAAAAGGGAAGGAATCAAAGATTTAGATTTAAAGAAAATGAAAATCGGAAAAAGCGGTAAAAGTTGAGTAAGAGAAAAATCAAAAAAGAAACTATAAAACAGACACGGAAAGAAGAAGAACTGAAAGAAAAATAGAAAGTAGGAAGCTTAGAAAAGTAAAATGGGAAGAAGAAGGAAAGAAGGACATATGCTGAAGGAAAGAAAAAAGGGAAAATAAGTGAAGAAATGAAAGGCGAAGGGAGGAAATGAAAGGGGAAGGGAAGTATGAAAAGAGGAGGATAGAACTGGCAAATTATATATATATAATATTCATATATATATAATTGACATATGGGCTGAAACAATGGCAGGCTCTGGAAGTATTGATTACAAATGTACAATGCATCAATAAAGTAATTGTAAACCACTGAAATTACCTGCAGGCATTCACTAAATGCTTCAAATAACAACTAGAAGACGAGATGTAGAAATCCATTTAGGGTTTGTGATCGCTGAATGGTTTTTCAGTATGCTCCAAAGCCACTTTGCGATTCAGTAACTGCTTCCCTAATCACACTAAAGCATACAGAACCACAATTTGGAATGAGCATGTTTAGGGCATCAGGAATGGTATGTATTAGGGTTCTTCAACTGCAATTTCTATCGTAAAACATTGACAGGTTACTGAGGTGGTAAACCAGTTTCAAGGGGGAAGGGTTCCTATTGAGCCTTTCACATACATGGTGGTTTGTAACCCAGTAAGCCACCATCACTGCCAGGGCCGGACTGGGAACCCAAAGCAACCCTCGTAAATGTTGTCATACCAGCCTCCCTATGGTGTATAATGAGCACAGCAAGCAAGCCTGACCACTACAAAAGGGGATTGGGGGTTTCTCTCCCCAAGAAAATTTTGGAAAACATACAATAATGGTGCAGTCTACAACACATTTTCATGATATATTCAATTGTATAAGCTTTTAGAGCATAGTAAAGGATACAACAATCTTTGTTCATGATCTTTAATGATTTCCTCACTATCACCCATCAACAGTGCCTCTCATCTCCCCATCGCCCCTTTCTCACATGTATTTCATTTGTTTTATAGTGCCCCTCATAAGCAGTGTTGGGGGTCGGAGCAGTTTACATCAGGCACACATACACAGACAATGTATCATACGTGTGAAATCAGTGTTTAGAAAATTATACATAAGACAAAAAGTAATATAAAGTGTAGGGTTTACAAGTCATCCATACTGGTAGGCATTTTTTAAGAGTGCTTGATCTGGAAAAGCAAAAACTCATGATTCAAAATGGAACAAAGTGGTTGGATTTAGTTGTAAGAATGTATTTCTATCCAAATAAACCCATTTTAAAAACAATTAGGAAAATGAAAGACTGTGGAAAAACATAACTTTACAACCTGTGCCTTGCAGTTTGCATGCAGCTCATTAATGGCACTTCATAACTCATTGTTCTAAATATATTATGATTGTAAGCAATGAATTCCAAGTAACTACAGGTTCTCTGTGGCAAAACAGTAATCCACTGAAC
The DNA here is from genome assembly GCF_964261635.1 of Lissotriton helveticus. Taxonomy (NCBI): domain Eukaryota; kingdom Metazoa; phylum Chordata; class Amphibia; order Caudata; family Salamandridae; genus Lissotriton; species Lissotriton helveticus. Next base: position 433,822,243 of record NC_136062.1, read on the forward strand.
TAAGCACATTAAATACAGTTCATGTTCTTTTTAGCAGGCATATTAACCCTCTGTACTACATTAGATGCGTCAAAACTAACAATAGACAAAACTCCGATCTCCAGCAGGGAAACCAATCTTGACACTTTTATTGTTGCCTGAAACAGCTGGGTATACAAGGAACTTTTCTACAAGAGTGAGCAGTGCTGCAATATCAACTAAGGGTCGATATTGCAGCACTGCTCCAAAACTGCCCCCTAGTTACAAAACCAGCCTCCCACCCCTCCAGCCTCCCAGGGAAACATCTGATGCCTGTTACGACCAGTCTGGCCTTGATCACTGCAATACAATACAATCGCATTTAGTTGCAATTTGTGACTTACCTCATGAATAGTAACAAAGTAGGTCACATTACAAACTCATCTCAATAGTGATTCGGCAAATCGATTTACTTGTTTTTAGGTTGGTTCGTAAAATCAGAATCGATTTGAAAAAAGTCGGTATACAATTTGCACCCACTTTTTGCAATTCGACTCTTTATAGATTTGGCCAAAGTGCATTATCAAAATTTTTGCACAAGAATGCTGATGAATATTGCTACAGTTAATGAATCTCACACAATATAGTTTTTTTTGTATGACCCTCGTGTGGCATTGCGAAAATATGACGGCATCACTGAGACTGTTAGACCGATGAACAACATGCTTACGCAACATCCTGACCACTGCCTCATTGCAGCCAAATCTGCCTCTCATACAAATTCTCCCCCATAGTCATTACAGCCAAATGTCTAATCACAGTCTGAATTCACAGACTCTGATATTGCCTTTTTATTTTAGCAATTTGCTTTGAAATGGACACTGTCCGCCCGCAGGTCCCTTGTGCCCTTTCCACCACAGATTAAAAATTGCTTCGCCTCTTTCATGTTTCTTCGGGTCTTATCAAATCTCCCCGACTCCCTCCCCTATCATCCGACAGTCAATTTGTCTTATTCCTTAAGGAGCTTGCCTAATAGCATCTTCCACTGCTGAACTTCAGCCAACTTCATTAAAATCTGGATCATTAACTATGTCCACATCTCCGTCATCACTGTCACCGAGGCTGCCATGACCGCCTCGCGCCAGTCTCACATACTGAGCATTCATTAACATCCCCTGGACAGGCTGATTAGACTAAAGCTATAAGAGATGACATCTGCAAGATGGCTCAGAAATTACTAGCCCAATTTACTGTCCTGTATAAGATCACTGTATAAGGTCACTGCTCCACTTCTGTTGTTCTCGGCTCTCATCGATGGAGAATCATGGGAGGTTGCGGAACATACCTGGAATAAAACATGGGAACATACAAAAAAACTGGTTTGAGTTCATTGATGGGTTCAACAAGAAGTCACTGGGTTTCAACCTGAATGAACCTCCAGTTAGAACTCAGAGGTAGACAGTTACTCCTTGTTTAACTTTACGCTTTATTTACTTCACACCCTGGCTCTTATACAGCCACACTTAATCAATGGCTAGCAAAGCACATGAAGAGCACAGGAATTGTGTGGAAGCCATAGAGGACATGGCAAAATATGTAGAATTTGTCATGTCATTTTCACCAAGGTGTATTAACAGCAAGTCAGGCTTACCTTTCTTCTCCAAAAATGTCCTCAACATTGGCAGCAGCTGGGACCATCTCATGTTTTCTGCCATAATTGTGTCTTCTCCACTTCCTTTAATGACAACCCAATTTTCACCCCATCCTCTGCTGCTGTTAGGCTTTTCATGCATATAGAATGTCCACAAATACAAATATTTATCAGACTTCCATGACTGCTCTCTAGGAGTGTAATAAAATTACATTCAACCCCTTCAACTAATATCCCTCATTTCCCGCTGCATGTTTTCTCTGCACCTCGCCAATCTCCCCCGCCACATCTTATCAGTTTTCATTGCTAATCACCAATCCAATCACTACTGCCTCAGTGGCTGCACTTCTTTGGAATGAAAATGTGCTGAGTTCTAATTCCAGCAAACCACATTCCACCAAAACGTTTTTTAGTACCATTGCCTCAATTCAGGAAGGACCTCAAGACCTGGCTCTTTTACTGAACCGCAGATCTCCTCGTCCCCTTCCCACAGCACCTTGAAACCCACCTTACAGGTGAGTAGTCGTGCGATACAAGTACCCTAATTGATTGATAGCACCAGATCTTGGCACCCTTTGATTAATTTGCCAGTCTCATGCACGTACAACCTTCCAGCGGTATCCCATCACCTCTTCCAAACATCTTGCATTCTTCTGCAGGACAGACCTTTGATCAGTCTCACTCTTACATAGTTACACACTCTCCGTCTAGCTGCAACTCATTGCATATTAAACCTTTCTTTTTTACCCCTCTGTCATTTCAGACACACGAAATGCAACAAGGAAAGTAAATTCAATGTATTAACTGCTTCACTGCGGCCGGAATTCCCCTCTGGTGCTGGAGAATACCACTTGTGCACGGATCGGATGGCCCCTAGCCATCCTCCGCACACGCCCACTGTGTTGGACGTTGATGATAACGCGCTAACTCGGCGATATAACCACTAAATTTAGCACCAGTGCAGTGGGAAATGCAGGGCTGCACCATATTGTTGTAAATATGGTGCAGCACATAATGTGCCTTTTAGGCTTAACGACACACTTCGCCACTTTCTTTGTAAATATGCCCCTTCTCTATGCTCTATGTAGCTGCTTTCAAAGCTAATTTCACAGTGTAGCTGCCATGGTTATTTCTTTGTAATTGCGCTCGTCAGTCCTGAAGGCTAGTCCCAGCTTGACCTTCCCCCACCTCCTTAGCCATCGTCTGGTTTGGGATGCCAGGAGTTTTGGAAGTGCTTAGGGGAGAGTCTGCCCATAGTCATTTAGTCCATTACACTGCCAGGGGGTGTTAATGTTAAAGCCCATTGGAAAGGCAGCACTGGACTGTCTGATCCAGGAGTTACTTGTTCCCCTCCTTGTTTCCAATTCTGGTCAAGCACAATGCGAGCCAGTTTTAATTTCAGAGCACTTTACACATTACCATGAACTGGTTGCTAATGCAAGTCAACAGCAGGGAACATTTAAATGAATATATTCCAAGAAATGTCAATTAAATTAAGTACTGATGTTTCTCACATTAAAGCAGAGGTTCCAAAAAGAACTACAAGAACATGGGCTGCGTTAAAATAATAATCTGCAAATATTAGATTTCCACATTCATGTGATCACACCACTCGCCTTGTTAGCAGTTGAGCAGCCTGGTAAGATCTTGAGCAAAACATCACAGTATTAAACTGTGCACATGTGGAATTCTTGATGAACTGATGGACCTTGCAATGACAGAGACACCCATTGCTTGAGGCCACATGCTTCTAGAAGTTGGGCTGTGACGTATCACAGTGACTACAGTCACCAACATATAACTGTCTTGGGCTCTACTTTAGGAAGACATGTACACACACTTTATACTAACTGGAGCCTCTATATTCTATACAATTCCAAAGAACAAGGGAGCATATTAACAAGCGGCAGCGATAATTATCGCTGGGGCGCCTAATGCGAGTTTCCCTATTGCCGGCTATCGCTGGAATTTACCGCAAAACTAGTGCTGTATTAACAACGCTTAGCGCATTGGCGATGAAAATTCCAGCTATAGCAGGGAAATGTCCCAACATCGCTGGAAAACCAGCAATGTTCCCTGCTAAACAGCGATGGCCCTGCTGATACGACCCTATGGTCGTTACCCCACATTCCACCTGCCATGCAAAGTATGCCTAACACTGGATTTTAGCAGCTGTTAAATCCAGCACTAATGGCCAGTTAGCGTGATTTTGTTTATCGCTTCGTTGGCCGGTGTATTGTTGTAAATATCGCACAGCTGCCTTCGAGATATTTCCCCATGTAGTCTATTGAGGCACGCCAACTGTGCATCTCATTAACGATGCGATGCAAAGCAGGTGCTAAATCACGGAAACACTCGCTAGCGTCTCCTTGCTAATTTTGTGATAAAATTATTGCCGCTTTTCGGCTCAAAACAGACGCTAAAGCAGCGATAATTTCATCGCGCCCCTTGATAATATGCCCCAAGGTTCTCGATGAGCTGTTAACCGACATATGTTTTACTGGCAGCTAATTGTTACCTATGTATCTGCTCCAACAAGTCACTATACACCAGTAACTAGAAGGGAAGAAGTAAGGCTGGCTGGATATAACTCCTACCCTCAGCAGCGAGATGCAGCCAGCAGGACGCTTGGTGTACCAAGGCATCTGTAGCGGTGAGAGTTGCTTGCCCTCAGTGCAGATGATATGCTGGTTTAATAGCATTTTCAGGTCACACTTGGTTTCAGCAAATTGGTTACTTAAAAAAGGGCATGGTGTGGGTATTGGATTTGGCAAAGCAAGCCTGGGCAGCTTTTATATCGGTACACCATGCAAAAGTTCAACAGTAAGTACTATTAAGCTATTAGCTTTACATATATTTGGAGTACCATGTATGATCTCATTGTGGATGCATATGGTAGCATTACCGGCCATGTAGTAGTGTTTGTGTCTTCGCATGAGGGCATTCCATTGGATCTACTGGCTCTAATTTAAATTAGAGCCAGTAGTTCCAACGGAAGGCCCTCACGCGAAGACACAAACACTACTACATGGCCGGTAATGCGACCATATGCATCCACAATGATATCATACATGGTACATCCAATATGAACAGTGCTGTCTTTAAGATATATAAAAACCGTCTGAATGATGAACAGGGCTGAGATTCAATCAGAAGAGCCAATTCAAGCATGTTCGACAGCGACAATTCATGCATGCATTACCTGTTTAAGACCTGTGATCTAGAATAGCATGCACATCACACAAAGTGATGATCACATGGAAGAAATTTTAGATCTGAGAAAAGTCTCAAACAACTGGAACAGTACTTTGCTTGTGGTTAACTGAAGGCAGGTTGAGTGCAGGTAGCCTTTGGAGGGGTTAGGATGGGTTTAAAAGGGAGACGACCTTTACCACGCGGGAGTTTCACCGCGTGCGCTATACAACGCAGGTTTTACACCGCAAGTCGTTCCCACGAATTGCTCTGGAGGGCGCTGCAAGCTAAGGAATAGTACGATTAACTATCCAACACCTTCTCTACTCTATGTAGACTGGTGTTGGAATAGTAAATCATACTGTCCTTAAGTCCAGCGCCCTCCAGCGCAACTCGTTGAAACGACTTGCGTTGTAAAACCCGCGTTGTAAGATACCGCGATCAAAATGAACACGTTGTATCATCATATATTGGGTTTAAAATAATAATAAGTAATAACAATTAAATCCACATTAGGTAGGTAAATAATAATGGTCATGAATTGGCATCCTATGGAGGTTTAGGTTCAGAGGAATCAAGATAGTTGCTGACTATCAGAAGTGGCATGGCTATTCACAACCAGTTCTAAAGAACAAAAATAGAATACTACCAGGGAATAACATTGTCTAGATGTAATTTGTGGGAGGGGACTGCTAAAACAGCTTGGGCGTAAGATGCTACGATCCATGTTTCTCTACTAACCCTCATTTTTTTTATTTATTGAGTTTTATATAGCGCAAACTTGACCTGATGGCAACAGAGCACTTCACACAGTGTAAGCACACGCAGCAGATGCTAAAGATAAATTTTGACTAAATACAGATACACAGTGCCAGAGAGTGACGAGATAAAAGAGCAAATTGCATAGGTGGCAACCACGCAAGCTACATTTGGTGTTAATACAGATACATGGTGAAAGAAAGTGACCTGGTGTACAAGGACAATAGGTAACATTGTCGATACAATGAGGTAGTTCCGGTACACATAAATACATATCGCTTTACAGAGCACAGCAGCAATTGCAGAAGATTACCAAGGGAGTAAAACTAAAAAAACACATAGTGATAGTAAAAGCGGCAAAACAAAATGTACAGTAATTAGGATGGACGATATAATTCTGAGGTAGCTGGATTAAGCTCTCTTAGGAAAGGGGGGAATTTGAGGCACAGTTTTTATTGGGAAAGTGGCACACAGATTTGTTTAGAAGGTGCGGTGAGGGAGCCTGAGGGCTACTCTGGTGTTTGAAGGAGGGGTTTGGGGTTTTTGTTGAGGAGAAGAAGCTTTAGTTTCTTCTTGAAATGTGGGAAGAAAAGATTTTCCTTCAGGTCCTGGGGCAGGGAGTTCCAGATTTTTGGAGCAATCCCAGAAAAGGAGCGGGTGCGAGATTTCTCTCTCAGATTTTGGAAGAATCAAGAGTAGACTGTTTGATTCTGTAAAGGTGTTTTTGGGCCGGCTTTTTTTTATTTGTGAGGTTGATTGGTTTTTCAGTGCAGAGTGCTTTGTGAGTTATGCAGGCAGTTCTAAATATGGCCCTATCCTCAACTTGCAGCCAGTTGAGTAGTTTGAGGGTGGGAGACATATAATCAAAGAGCTTTTCCCCTGAGATTAGTCTAGCTGCTGTGTGGAGTGTGGATTTCAATGGGGCTAGGTAAGATTTGGGGGCGTCTGTAACTATTGTGTTGCTGTAATCCAGCCTGGAAAGGACTAAGGATTGCACCACTGTCTTTAGGTCTTCAATGGTGATGAAAGTTTGACTTTTTGAGGTTTTGCAGCATGTAGAATGCGCTATTTGCAGATGCATTGATGTGGTCTTTCATGCTTAGTGGCAGTCGAGAGTAATCCCCAGAGATTTAACTGAGTCAGAAATGATCAGTTTGCAGTTTAGAGCTGTGAAGTTGTTGAGCCAGCTGTTTATAGGAAAGGATTTTTCTTTGGAATAAAAGAGGAGTTCAGTTTTGCTGGGGTTGAGTTTGAGGGAGTTGCTTCTCAGCCAGGGTTGTACTGTGATGAGAGAGTTATTTAGATGTTGGATGTTTGTGACTGCCGTGATTTTAATGTAGAGTTGGGTGTTCCCTTCATATAGATTGTAGGTTATTCCAGCTTGCTTATAGATCAATGCAATGGTTTCCAAATAGAGACTGAATAGTGTAGGATATAGGATTGACCCTTGAGGGACTCTTTGAGGGTGGTTTTTGAGGTTGAATTATTGAGCTTGATTAGCTGCGAGCGTTGGGTTAGAAAGGAGGTGAACAACTGTAGGACAGTCACGTGGATGCCTGCTCACTGTGAAAGGGTGTTTAGGAGGATGCCGTGGTAAACAGCATTGAAGGAGGCTGAGAGGTCTAGAAGGACTAGGTGGCAGGCCTGCCTGTCATCCAAAGATCTGTGTAGGTCATCTATGATGTTAGTATAGCAGTCTCTGTATGCAGCCTTTCATGAAACCCAGATTGGAAGGTGTCAAGCAGGTTGTATTTTCTGATGTGGTTGTTGAGTTGAGCAAGGTTTCAATGGTTTTTCAGTGGTTGTGGTGAGGAGGTGGAGGTTGGTTATAGGTCTGTTATTATTAAGGTCGTTCTGGCCGGCGGGCAGTTTTTTTTGGTAGAGGGTGACTTGGCGTTGGGATGCACCACACCCTTCAGGTAAAAGGTTCAGTTAAAGTATGGGTCATAAAGCCATAGTTGAATAAAGATGTCTTTATACTCTGTCTTTTACTCGGCTAGTTTACTGCAGTTCAAAGACAGAAATCGAATGTGAGGATATGTCTTCTGTTAAATTTCTGCTTAATTTCATTATGTATTTTAACACAGGGATTGGTGCTAACAAATGCCTTTTATTTTGCATTCAGAAAAATAGTAAAAGTAGAGTAACAACTGTGAATAAACTGGGCACACAGCAGTTAGGAAAGCAAAAATTAAGCACTTTTCTTGTAGTTCTGAATTGTGATAGAAGCAACGGTTCAGTACGGTCAAAATAAATCAAGACTCTTTACTTGGTGATGCGCAAAAGACAAATACTCACTGAAACTTGACATTTACACATCATTTAGTTCAATATAGTTCTAACAATAAAACTGGGGGTCTGTGCAATTTAAATGTAAATGTGCTCCCAGTAAACCAGTAAACAAGAGTGTGTGCAACTTGATGCGCCAGATAAAAATAAAAAAAATCTCCTACCTCACGGCTATTAAAGCTAAGTAGTTGCAGAAGTTACTCAACCAAAAAAGTCAGTCATGGTTTTAAAGGTTTTGGGAACACTGGTTTAGAGGACAAATGCTGTCACACTTATTAGAAACCATTCAGCATCTCCATAATTTAGGCAGTGCTAGTAAATTTGTACATATGTTGTACTTCATTTTCCCACCATTACAAAGCTTTTCCACTTAGCTACATTCTACCAATAGTTTTATCAGAGTTTTGACACTCAGCTTCCTACACTAGGGTAGTGACGGTGACACAGTATCATCAGATCACATTTAGGCAACCCAAAATTGACCCGAAGGACCTGGGTAAATTGTGATACATAACAACTTTGGTCCAACTTGAAAGCCCAATAGAATGGACAAAGCTAAATGAATTAACTAATTTCCTTTATCCATCCCAACCTCATCTAACTCGAGGATAGAGTAGAGATATTTCTTCTGTAAATTCAGAAGAGTGTGTATAACATTATCAATTATCAACGAACACAAAGAAGTAAATGCATCAAAAAATGATATGTATGAAAATCATCAGTATGAATACATTATTTGCTTATGATCGCTCTAGAAAAAGATTGAGGGCAAAAAGTGCTCAGAAAAAGTGCTCACGCGTGGAATTTAAGCTTAAAGGCACTAGACCAATTATATATATTCATTACAGAAATGCCTGTGCGTTACATTTATTCTACAACATAAGCATGATGTCATTGAGAAAGGGTAATCGTTTCAATTATAATTACCCCTTTGTTGACCAACTATCCAATCCAGGCTGAGCAAAATGTCAACGTTTCGACCTCGTGAAAGGGGGAGGGCCAATCTAAGCGTCATCAGGACTGGGTGACTGAATTGATGGGGAGAAACCTTTTGGAAAAATAATATTTGCCCGCCTTCGTTAAAACAAGGTAATAGAAATAAATATTCTCACCAGGAAATATCAATCATCCTGTGGGGGATCTGTAGAATTGATCATATAGGTGATGAAGGCCATCTAATCAATGAATATGCTTTTACCATGCAATTTGTTTTAAAGGCAGGAATGGTAAAGGCATATGCGTGGTATACGTTTTACATTTAAATGTCCAGTTTTCTACAACGACAAAGTACCCAAAATCCAAGAGATTTAATAATATTGTTAGAGGACAATCAGTTTTGATTAAGAGAAGTCCTCTTTTTATGTGTATTGAAGAGGCAATCTAATGAAGAACATCTGATGACATCACTAGTGGGCAGGTCAAAACATGTAGATCAGTGAGAGAAATCCACTGAAGTCTGCTGAGATAAAACAATTATAATCCTAGCTAGGGTTTATATGTTTTTTCTCCTATTGTCAGTTTTTTTTTTAATATCGTAGTCACAGTATAAACTGCTCTGGGGCTGAAACACATAGATATCAAGCAGTGCATCCAAATGCAGAGACAAGTAAAAGGAAAGAACCACGTAAACGGTGCGCTTCTTAGTGCATGTACTGACTGACTAAGCTGCACCGCCTCCACCGGCTGCCATGTTTATGGTATGGCACTTCGTGATGAACAGCTAAATATTACTGTTATCAGAGGGCGAATGGCAAGTAATTTGCAGAAATATGACTTGGTGTACTAGTAGAGGGGCGGCTAGGGTGCTATTACTTCATGGGCACTCAAACACCACTGGCAGCCCTCAGTCTCGGGATTGTGAAGCTGCTCCGCTATCAGAAGATGGGCACACTCTGAGTTGCTGTAAAACTTCCACCTATGTCTGTGAACGGTATTGTCTGGTACGACTCATATCAACACCCTGCCTAATCCACCCAGTTCCATAATTACATCGCTACCCGCACCCCCGCCTGGACAAACTGAGGCCATAACCCTTTTAACACTTCCCTCCTTTGTGATATATTCCAAATACACTGAACACATTCACTGCTGTCCTGAAAGAGGGTCTGTTCCTGTACCTTGTGCGGATCCCCAAAAGTATAGCCCGCATTTAGGGAGTGTGGCCTCTGCATCGTAGGGACCTCAACACACATCAGTGTCTTATTGTTGGTGAGTGGATTCACCTATTGCAGGATCCAGCGCGGTCAGCTTCGTCGATCATACCGCATCTCTCTATTGCAACATGCTGACTGCATGCTCATTGCCTGCGGTGTCCTATTCACCGTTTACAACCCTCGGTGGGAGGGCGAGCCCATAGTAATGCCTCATTCTGCCTTGTGCTGCACTGCTAAACTTCCACCTATGTCTGATGCGACCCCTAGCAACGTTCTCCAGATGTATTACCTCATTTCAAGGGAGGTAGGGAATTTGCAACTCTTTGTTGTGTGCGACCCCGAACTGTTGGTGTGTCCCATATCAACATGCACCAGACGTAGTGCCTCATTTCCTGGGTGGTACAGAACTTGCAACTCTTCGTTGTGTGTGACCAGTAATGCCTGGTGTGACCACTATTATCACGCCCCAGGCATTGTGCCTCATTACCGGGAAGGAATGGAATTTGCAACTCTTCGTTGTGTGTGACTTGAAATGTCTGGTATGACTCGGGTCAATGTGCTCTAGACATTATGTCTCATTTCCAGGGAGGTACCAAGTTTACGATTGTGTTTGACCGGAACTGTCTGATGCTACTCCTATTGAAGCACACCGGACATTGTGCCACATTTCCAGGAGGTGCACAGGAGCAGATTTGTGTTCTGTTATGCCTGGTTGCCTGGGCTCTCCTCAACTGGCCTGACCACTTTGTGCAGCAATGTAGTATTGCCCAGATCGGGCCTGGGTGGTGAGAGCAATTGACTGGGCTGAGGAACGCTTCTGAGAGTGATCAGAAGCGGGTCTAGATACTGTGTTAACCCCTGTGCTTCGCAATAGTTATCTGGTGCTATACCCCCAATTGTTTAATTAACCTAACTACCTACCCCTAACTTCTACCCTCAGAGCCAGACTAAGTGTGACTTCTGCCTCAATTGGTCTTGTATCAGGGGGAGTTTTTTTCTCTCCAACCCATGGGCATAGGCTAGTTGGGGTTCGCTGAAAGGTGGAGGAGGGATTGGGCCACAAGTCCCCATTTGTACTATCAAATGACTTGCCAGATATCATTTGCACCGCATCACGAAGCTGTGTGATTATGTGTGCGAGCACGCTCTAGACAGACATTCCTTATAGTCATTGCACCACGTAGCAGTGCTGAGTGAGTGTGTGGGAGTGACTGCATGAGGACTGCCTGTTATTAATTGCACTGCATGGCGGTGTTGCTATACACATTGATTCCTTGCCAAAAGAATGCCACGTTTGAAATTGGATTTTAACTGTGCAGCCTTGACCCATGGTACTGTTTAAAAGAATTGTAATTATCTGTGTGTACACATTTCTGATATTGTTGTGATCTGGTAAGGCACCCTATAACCATGTGGTATTGAATTGTAATAATTGCCAGGGTGGGTCTTAAAACTTTCACAAATTATAAGGGTGCTGGGGGTAAAGCTAACATCCATTACAAAGCGGTCATAAGAACGCGTGACCATTACCATGAAGCCACTACCACGCATGCTTGTACTATGCATGTGCCTTTACCAAGCATTACTTTACCACGACTTTCGTGCTAAATATATTAATGATAAATGCATTTTCACATTAGAAAGGCATGGTCATTGCATGCATGGTTCCAATAAGCAAAGAGTTCTGTTAATGAAGTTTGAAAGTATTCCATTTACGAGTTTGGATCCAGCAGAAGATGTGGTTACTTAAAAGGGCACTGCTCTCCAGGTGTCACACGTAGACAGTGTGGGTCCCTCGCGGGATGTCTTTGATGTCCCTGAGACCTCCACAAAAAATTGTGGGCAAGCCAAGAAGTACTTGAAGAGCACACTTCAGGGTGTCACCCAGCTGCAGGTAGTCAGCTGAGGCCAGCCACCAGATCACAACTATTCAGCAATGGTGCACGGTCCCTTCGTATGACAGTAATCCTCATTGTGTACAATAGATTCCTCTGGCAGTGCGCACCACAAAATTCAAGGATGTATATTCCCACGTTCCTACAAGTGTATCTCTGTCCTGCTGAAGTATGCCACCAGTAGTTATACTGCAGAGTACCTTTTAAGTAGGGGGTGGTTCAGAGGGCTCTGTGTGAACCACACGTCTGCCTTAAATTTTAGTCCTGTCTCCCAAGAGGCCTTACAATACAGATTTGTAATCTTTAATGGGGCCATAATCTAGCTTCCCAGAGGCCAAGTGTCAACACCTCTCTCTCCAATCTATCCAGCCAGGCCCTCAAACGGCAGAGGTCTGCCATTCCAATTGCAAGCCCAATGTTCTTGGCTGTCACTGGGGAATGCACAGATGTGCTCCCCCAGCCTCCAGTGTGGACTGGTGTCCAAATAAAAAGCACATAAAGAGTTTCAGAGCAGAGATACCCACTTTCCAGAAATGTCATTTCTAGGCTATTAATGACAAATCTACCATTCCCAAAGGAGATGAGTGGAAATATTATGAAGCTGCTCCACTGCAAGACACCATTGCAGCTTGAAGTAATTTCAACCATTCCCCTATGTTAACCTCTGGGAAGAGCAAACATCATAGGAAACAGCTGCCCTGCCTTTCACCTACCACTTGCTTCCCCCCTCAAGACTTACCATAGGGGTGCTTCAGTGGTAGTGAAATGTCCCCTCAAGAGTGGCCACAGATTTAGAAGGGCCAAACCTTTCATAACCCTTGCATAAGTGTAAGTGGTAAACATCGTTTACCACGAAGTTTTCACAACGCGGTACCTTTAGCACGCATCCCTGACAACGCAAGTCGTTACCACGACTTGCGCTGGAGGGCGCTAAAGGATTAAAAATAGTAAATTTACTATCCAAACACCTTTCCTAGGGTCCACGGGGACTGGTAATAGAATAGTAAATTATACTATTCGAAATCCGCGCCCCCCAACGCAAGTCGTGGTAACGACTTGCGTTGTAAGGGATGCGTGGTAAAGGGATGCGTTGTGACGGTACCCGTTGTACCGTCATACATCCAGTGTATGTGCATACATACAGGCCTGCAATGGAAGTCTTGAGACATGTTAGAAAAATAATACGCGCAATTGTGTACACACATGGATTAGTGGAAAAACAGGAGGCTTGAGACAAATTTGAAAATAGCAGGTTAGTATCACTTCCTTACATGTGTAAGAAGGGCACACGCACTTTGACACTACATTTACAGTGGGAAAGAACACGGAGCACTAAGGCCATGAAAAGAGAATCAGCAAAAACCAGGAGGAAAAGAAGCAAAAGGTTTTAGGGAAGTACCCTGAAGAGGACCATATCCAACAGTTGGGAGGGCTGCTCCTCCTATTCTTCCCCTCCCACTGACAATCTCCAGTGTGGCTCTATTACATTTGTTGGTGCTGCTTATGGTTACCAATTTGAACCCTGAACATTGGGTCTTGTCAATGTGGGTGTAAACACGGGGCATAGCCAATCCTGAAATACAACACACACTTTAGTCACTATGCACAATAGAGTAAAACATGTTGAACTGTGGATAACAAAGAGAACAGTAGATTCAAATTGGTCCTTAAGGGAATTTTGGTGAAACTAACAAATGGTGGTAAGCGAGTAAAGATAACTGCACTGGGTTGTCCATCAGCAAAAACGTGTTAACAAATATATGTATGGCACTTTTTAGGCACTCCCCCTCACCCGGATAGCAGGACGGGGTTTCGCCCAGCAGGCAACGACGCAGTTTGATCAAAAAGTTGCAGCAGAGACTGGCTAGGGGTTAGGCCCCACCTCACATTTGAGTAATTCCTTGGCAGCAATGACCTCACCTACCTTAGGTGCTGCGCATTAATCAAGGCAATGACTGAAATCAGTGAATTCATGGGGAATGGGGAATTATGCTAGTCCGAGATTATCCTGCAGAAGTTGGCATGGAGCTAGGCCTAGGGATGCTATTGAACATTTCCACAGTAGGGTAAATAGCGCAATGCACAAGTACACTGAGCGGAGGGGCTTTGATTTCATATGGCATGGCTAAATAAATGAAAGCAAAACAGGGATGGGGTACACCTGTCCGAGGTCGGTATGGAATTGTCTCCCTGGACCAGCAAGAAGGACTGTTGCTTATTGCAAATGATTAGGAAGCCTACCATGATGGGAGATCCCTGCAAGTGCCGGTGTTGACATACAAGGCACTGGCGTAGATACAAGGCGATCCAGAGGCAGTTTAGTACGGAGGGGTACCATCTGAGGTAGCACAGCAGGGGTGCGCCACGCCAAAGCGCAGGAGTCTTTAGGGTGGCAGCTGCTTGCTTAGTTGAATAATATCCATGGATTGGTGGTCACAAATTTAAAGGAGAAAACCCAAAAAATGTTAGCACCATACGGTGCTCATCAGGCCGGTGGTGGCAGCTTAACCCACTACACTGACATATCTCACTTATTAAATAAACCTGCAGCTAACTGTTTTTCCACGAAACCATGTTTTGTCTGATTTATTTAATTCCTTTTGTGTTAAGTACCTATTTACCATGTTAGCGGATATCGGCGATATGTCACAAATACAACTTGTGTCTTACATAAGCACAGGTGTAGGGCAAGTAAGTTCAATCAAAGATATTTGTTAGTGTGTTATGTGTTCTCACATATATGTTTTAATTTGTCTCTTTTATAGGCTGCAATTACAAAATGAGTGTCTGTGTATGGAGTGCATTTGTGATATGAGTGTTCTATTGTCACAAAAGTGTGATTCATTGAAGTTTTAAGTTGTAAAAAAATTCCCTCTTGCATCCCTAATAGCATGATGTTAGAGATTTTTACACCTCAGAAAGCCATTTTATGTATATTGTCTTAGAAGAGAAGTAACAAAATGTCTGGCAGGCAGCTGTGCTGTGTAGCCAGACATTAAAAGGGGTAAATGAAGAATGTATTGATCTTTTTTAAAGTTAAGTGTCGGTGTATAGAAGTTTTAAAAGAAAAGCAGTTTCTAAAGTCCCACAGGGCACTCAGTAAATGTAGAGTAGAAGTGTATGAAATGCATGTAATCTGCTTTTATGTAATTATGCAAAATCTCAAAATAAAATGTAAAATTGTGCATAATCCCACAAAATGAAAATCCTTCATCTATCGATATATAATAGCATAACAATTACCAAATTGACACAAGGATGCTTTTGCACTAAGAGACATAAGAGGCATGCCATGAACCAGAGCCGTTCACGATCTGGCTGTCTACATTGTCACTATGCTGCCATGCTGTGATTGTGCTGTGAATTTACCTGATGTTGAGTAAAAAAAGTGTAGTGGAAAACCCGAGCTGCAGATCCCTTGAATTACCACTGTCAAAGATAAGAGTATTGTTGGTCACCATTGTTCTGGATCCTGCTTGGGGTGTAAACGGCCAAAAATATGAAATATAAGTGTGTAAATTGCTTCTGCTGTTAACTGTTTTATGTTCATAGGAATTAAACATCTCTAAGACTCAATGGGGCTTATTTACAAGGCCCTTGAACCACATTTTTGCGTCCTTTTCAACATGGGAAAAGTGGCACAAAAGTGGTGTAAGGGGCTTGTAAATCTGCCCAAATGTTTTATTTTATAGATTTGCACTCTGTTGTATTGGTATCAGTTTGATGTCTGTTACAAAACAACCCCCCATTGCTTTTGCTAATCCAGAAAGTGATTTAGCCGGTGCAGGCACCACAATACTCTCACTCCCGTGTTAAGTATTCCTTCCTTGATTGGGTGCCTCGAGTTCACAGGGTGTGGGAGATGGGAGATCGCTATCCTTTGCCACCAGGAATGTAAACGAGTGTGCACAATGTCAATGGTGAGTTTATCAACCTCAGACATCACTACCTGATTATTCGTCTCCAGAAAAGGCCTGGGTGGCAAATGTTATTCCGTTCGCGGAATTTGTGGAATTTGGGTAATTTCGCGTTCAACGGAGAACGCGAAATTGCCCAAAATTCTGTGTTCCGGGACTTCGCAAAATGCTTTGCTTGTTCGCGTTCTCAAAATGCTTGTTCGCGAGATATTTCCCCCTGAGCACGCAAACAGTGATTGCGTACAGGAAAAAAGCATCGCGAACAAGCAATTCCACGTGTTTGCGGAGTTTCTGCATGTTCGTGGAGATTTTTTACCGTTTCGCACGGATTTGCATAATGCGATTACGCAAATCCCACCCACCCCTACTCCAGAGTGCACAGACATCTCGTACCTAAACCCGAAAACAAAACAAAAAACGAAATAACATTGCCAGGAAGGTGTATGAAGAATTTACTAATGAAATGTGCAAAACTGGGCACATCCGCTGTCAAATGTTACAAATGTAGGATAGTATGCTTAAAATGCACAAGAGAGCAATCATAGCAGCTCTTCACAGCTGTGGGAAAAAATTACAGCAGCCACGTGGGCTGATGCCCCACCTAATGGGCGGGACATCCGGCTGCAGCGTGCTGCCGCGGTTGTGTGAGTGACATGCTGGTCAGGACCGCGTGACTGCATATTCCTAACAAGACCCCCATCCTGAGCAAAGGAGCAGCCACCTTTTTGAGAATTTGGAACACTCTCTAGTAACTCTACGAGTAGATACTTTGCAACATTACCTGACATAATTTGAAATTAAAAGGTATAATTTCACTTACAGAATGGTATAGATTAGGAGCCCAGCGTTTCAGAAACCAACAATGGATTCTAATAAATCCTTTGAATTCACTTTTGAAAAGAAATACATCAGATGAGTAAGTATCTGAATTAAGACAACACTTTCTAATCCTGAATCCTCTGCTCGTCAGTTTAGTTCACATTCAATACCAACCATTTTCATATAAAAGTAGAAGATAGGGGACACAAAGAATGTATCCTGCCACCTAACTGTGTGAACAGGCAAAGCTTAGCTAGGGAATAGGCAGTCAGATAAGAATCCATAAGCAGCCGGAGGGAGGTCTGCAGGGGTGTAAGATAAAAAAGGCCCCAATATCAGACATTTTAAGATGAGAAAGCCTCATTGAGTGCAAATCTGCAGAGATAAATAGATGCATAGCCAAGCATTACAAATAACACTCATCTGAAGTGCATGAAGTGGGTTTGAAGTCACAAATAACAGAAGCGTACGTCGAAATCTACAGTGCTTGAAATGGAAAAATAGAAGTGCAGATACTCTGTACCAGAGTACCTGCTAGTTTACGAGAAGTACCGGTACTCTCCAATTAAAAGTATATTATTTATCTTGAGAAGTGCCAATACTCTCCCTCTCAAAATAAAAAAGTGCTGGTACGCCGTACTGGACAGTACTGGCCCATTTAAGCACTGGAAATGTACCAAAGGTACTTTGCTATTCCAAAAAGGTTTTCCAAGTTAAAAAGTGCCTTTACTCTAAATTGCAAAGAGGAGAGGGCATCATTGTGTGTTGCAGTAATAGCATCAATGCAACTGTAGTCGCAAGCAACACTAGAAATGGGGTGGGAACCATCTGTTAAAATCGAAGGTGTCCCCTAAAGCAGCCACTGTCCTTTAATACGATAGGGGTTACTTTTTAATTAAATGTTGACCTGTTGGGAGTACAGAAGCAGGACAGAGGACTGTTGAGCGGTGTAGTCCCATGTGCCAACATTTGCAAGCCGTTGCTCAATGCTACCTGCATCCAACATACTAATGTTACTGGAGTTTTTTCTTTCTCCTATAAATGTGCATTTTGTGCTGTGTTTAATTAGTAATTCAGTTGCATCATAAAATTAATAGCTCCGCAAGAGAGGGCTAGCTTGGCAGCACCTAATATCAGATTCTACCAATGGGCATGCCTTATGAGTCAAATGAGCATATTGTTGGATATCTCTCCTAACCACACTCAGCCAATTGATCCTCCCTCTATCTTTGAACTACTAGTGGGTGATGATGCTCAAGGGTTATTGTTACATCGAACAGAAAGAGGATATTACAATAGAACAAAATACAAAATTATGGATGGCAAATGGAAAATGTGGAAAGCTATCCAGAAATCATTACTAATTCCTAAAATAAATTATTATACACCACTATGGGATTCCAAAATCTTCTCTCAATTTAGTAATGATAGGATGGGGGCTATCTGGAAACAACAGGAAATCAGAAGAATGGGGGACATTCTGGATAAGGGCACAGGGAAATTACTCGCTTCTACTGATATCCAAGTACCTTCAGATTCACCAAATAATACACGGGACAGGGCCCCGCATTCACCCAGGAGGGGAAATTAAAATAATCGAGCATATGCTCGGAGGCGTAGCCCAGATTAAAATTAAAATTATATACAAATCCCTAAACGACTCAATAGTAGACGATATGAATAAAACAGAAACATCATGGATGACGAAATTGAGGGACCCTGATTTTGACCTAGATTATGCTCTTCAGCTCGTGAATAAAGTGTTTCGGTCTACTAACCTAAGGGTGCAACAATATAAAGTCCTCTTTAATCTATATGACCTATGATTTATCTCTGAATAAATAATCTATTTCAATATACCAAACTTCGTGGTAACATCATTTCACCAAGCTTTTTAAATGGGGTAAAAGGGAGGACGATAAGTGTCCAAGATGCCAAGAGTGACCTGCCGACCAAATCCACATGTTCGCGCAATGTAAAAAAAATGAGGGGAATCCGTGCAGAGATTGAGAGGTTTCTGGGGCTGCTAGATATCAAGGTAAACCTATCCCCTACCCTTATGATATCTGGTATTGGTAACAATCCTGAGTTAGAATGGGATAAGGAGGCTTTCTTATTTATATGTTTAGCAGTCCTCCGGATCCTGGTGGCAGCAGGATGGAAGGATAACACTGCACCTACGTTTCAAATGTGGCTTACTAGATTGCTAGGCATCCATGACATCATAGCTGCTCTCTATAAAAACAGGGGGGAAAAGATGAGGGAATGGGGGCTCTGCGTCTGGGCTCCACTTGCTTTGTGGAGACAAACCCCTTGAAAGGCCATTATTGTGTTTATGTATAGCTATGCATTTCTTCCCCAAAACCTAAGGTACCTAACTCTCATCTTTTGCCCTATATTTTCTATCTTCTATCCCTATCCTAAATCCCCAGGCTAATTCTGACAATTTGAGAACTGTATATTTTGTTTTCTACGATTTGTAAGCTATATTACTATGATACTCCATGATCGAAATGCTTGTTTTTTCCTTAAAGAATTTACGTATTTAATGTATTGTACCAGGTAAAATTAAAATTAAAAAAACAAACAAAAAAATAATAATTAATAGCAAGTCGTAATGCCTTTGGTGTGCAATGAATGGCTTACAATTTTCACTTGCTACTTCAGACCCCTCCTCTTCCCAATCAAATTACTGTTGAAACATCTTCATGAGAAATAGCCACCAGCTTTATGATTTTATAGCCCGGGATCTATTTGATCTCTTTAACGATAACCTCAAAGGAGGCAGGCTCACTGGCAGCGCATATCTTGAAGAGTCTTACAGCCACTAAAGTGTGGCGGCACAATGACGAGGGGGCTACTAGTATATGTACACAGTTCCGAGGTCAAGCCCTCCTGAGTTCCTCTTGGGTCCACTTATATGTCAGGCTATGTCTACAGACTGCTGACTATGGAAGTATGTGGCTTGTACTAATGGCCATAGGACAGTGTACAACAGGTCTTGTTCTTCCTCTTCTGGAAAGAACTAAGATCAAACTCACTGGCATGAATACACCCAAAGGATTACGTGCCCTTAGTGTATTTTTTCCCACTAACTCTGTAGGCAAAGGACTTATTTAGGCCGTGTTCGGACAACTTCTCTCCAGCCATCTTGTTTCTCTGCACGGTGGAAGGGCAGATGCAGAGATCCTGGTGAATCTGCCACCAGGAGCTTATCAAGACCTGGTGTCCACCCTTTTGTCCCCTCTCATCCGATCCATTGTCTCTGCCTGTCAGGGTCTCCCCTATAAAAGTGATGGTTGTCCCGTGCGAGCCATACTATGCCTCTCACGGCTGCTGTGTGCGATCACCCATGAGTCCTCACTCCAGACCCCCCCAGAGACAATCTCTCAGCAGACTCTTCAGGAAAATTACACCCGCAACATTCAACTTGGTACATGCAGTGAGAGTTAAACAGGCCCCAGCAGTCGCCATCATTAATTCTGCCATCATCAGTGACAGCATCACCCTTGCTTCCCGAAGGAGGTACAATGTCAGCTTCTTCCAAAGCTTCCAATCATGTTTCCCAACTTGGGATTTTCTGGGTCCTCATCTGCTACAATCACACAGCTACCTACAGGCAAACTCACCGTAGGCAAGGTGACCCTACAATCTAACAACCATTATACCTGGTATACCTTAGGAATATTTCTACTGACATTGCATCCTAGTACCCTGCTAAGAGGTTCATGGATATGTGCCGGACAGGGCGTGACACGACGTGCAAAATCCTATTCCGTAAGTATTGCCCTGGTCTTGGATAGCCAAAAGAGGGGAAAAAGCCATTAAAATGCAACTAAAACAACGCACTACCATTACTACAAAACTTTTACAACGCAGGAACCATTACAACACATGTCATTAAAACGCAGCTGCTATTACAACGTATGTCATTACAACATAAGTATGGGTAAATATTTAATTAAATTTTAACCCCTACACCATCCAACACTTACCCTACTATTACGCCTCCCTGGAGTTAGAATATTAATTTTAACCCCTACACTATCCAACACTTACCCTACTATTACACCCCCCCTGGAGTTAGAATAGTAATTTTAACCCCTACACTATCCAACACTTATACTACTATTACATTCACATTAATTAAAAAATATACTTACGTTGTAATGGCATGCGTTGTAATAGCAGTTGCGTTGTAATGGCATGCGTTGTAATGGCATGCTTTGTAATGGATCTGCGTTGTAAACGTTTTGTTGTAATGGTATGGGTTGTGAATGTATGCGTTGTAACGTCATACATCCCCAAAAGAGAAAGTCCATAGCGTCCATGTTTCTTTTGAGCATAATCGCAAACATAGCATACATATTTTACAGCAGCCTCTCTGCGTAAAGATTTTAGTACCAAGGTAAAATCTAGAAATGTGATTTGTTAAACCACTGCAGAAAATCTGCTGCCCTCCATTGCCAACGAGTCACTTTCAATACATAATAAAGTTTTAACAAACAGAAAAAAAACTCGGTTTAAAAAAAAGCTGAACCCCAGGACTTGTCGCGTGTTTAAGCCCCATCTTTGAGGACCTGGAATTGTCTGAAACTCCTTAATCTAAAGTCCATCTTTCACATTTGAAAAGTGAAGATAAATGCTTGTTTCAGTTTACAAATACAGCATGCTTAACCAGCCCCCAGATTCCCTACAGGTTGATGGTGTGTTTTAGAAACGCACATGCAGCCATGGTGCAAAAAATGGAGTTAATTTTATTTATCACATTACTTATATCGATAGCAAAAAATTGATGCAAATTGATTTACTCCATTTTAGCATTGGTGCAAATATCTGAGCATCACTGCCGAAGTCTCTGTTACTTCATCTAAAATCATCTGGAAAAACAGAAGTCTCAAAGTATGACCAGCATTTCATCTTTACAGGCTAAAAACGCCTCTACTTATCTGCTGAGTAATGCATCCTGTCCAAGACCCCCTCTGTCTCCATTTACACAGCCCTTCATCAGGATGCTAACAAGGTTTCCATCACATTAAAATTAAAGAGAAAATATCTTTGTAATGTAAAATTAATCAAGACAGATTCCATATGCTGACAGCTCTCTAGAGGCTATCGTGGTGTAGAGGAGGCAACTCGGTTGGTGGCATGAAACTCATGTTTTTTGATGTGAGAATTATGGCATTAAAGAGAAATGTTTATCTCATCAGGACCAGCAGAATTGATGTATCTCTGTCAAGAACCGCCGAAGATTAGACTCACAAATAACTGATACGGTTTTATAGATGCAATTTTTTATTTCAATAAAGCTTTCATGGTTTTAAAGATGTTTTTTCAGCTGAAAAGGCTTGCTACATTTCGATTTTCTCGCGGCACAATGATTGCAAAGTGTTCTGAGAGTGTGTATCTGCACCCGAGAACATTTTTATTTCTGCATAGTGAGATCTTTTTTAATGCAGGCAGAACCTACCTCAAGCCAGACAAAATCTGGTATGGGTGTGTGTCATGCAACCTGCATATGTGTGGCATACCTTCATGCTGAGAAATGTATTTGCTTGGCAGTTCGGGCTGGACTGTTCCCATGAGGCACAGGGTCTGACTGATTTGCATATAGCCATGTCTGAAATGGGGTGGCTGAGTGGGCTAAAGAATGGTGATGGATTAAACCCAGATCAGTTGACTGGGGGTGAGTGTTTGATTTGCTCAAATGCTCCGTCCATCATCCCCTTTTGTATCGAGAAATGTATAAAGACACTTTCTCTGCAAGTAAACATGTTTTGGGTTCCTCTACATAGTGACCTTGGAAAGGAAAGTGCATCTTCATAGAAGCATTTTGTAAGCGTTAAACAAGTACGTATTTAAAATTAAATGGGGAATCTTGGAAAATCTTCCAATTTTATGTGGATTTCCAAGAGTAAAAAATTTTGCAAAGTTGCAAAAATAGAAGTTTGCAAGTTTGCACACCCTGGTTTAATGCATCTGGTCAGAGAAGGATCCTAGACGTTGCCAGTTGTTTTGTAGGAGCTGTGAATCCACTAGCAGAACAAGGCAAGTACTTAACTTCCTTCCGATTTCGAACGAGAGACCTACTTGTAGGCCTACCTTTTCCAGAACCACTTGTTCTCTGATGGAAACCACTTCACACCCATCCTGTGCTGAAGAATCTTAGTACCAGGGCCGGACTGGGAACCAAAACCGGCCCTGCAAAGTGCTCGGCTGGCCACCCCCACCCACTGCGGGGGTTGGGGGTGCGACTGCGCTTTTTGCCAGGGCCGGTTTTCGGCCGATTTTGTTACAGGGCTGTTTTTGCAGCAACCCTGCAAAAACGGCCCTTTAACAAAAACGGCCCCCAGGGGCCCAAAACCGTCCCCCACACTTGCAGCGCACCGGGGGATTGCCCGGTGCCGGCAACGGCCAGTCCGGGCCTGCTTAGTACTGTTAATGTAAGGTTGAAAGAACTAGTTTTAGATCTGGCAGAGTTACACAGAGGTGTACAACTTTTGACCAAATGTTCTTTGGCCTGCCTAGGGTGTGTTTTTAATTGAAAACAAGGGTCTACAGCTTGTTGCAGAATTCAAGAAGAGAGTAGGAAGCTCTAATGTGGAGTAGGATGTCATCACACGCTTTCGGAGTGATGTAAGTGAATGCCTGTCCTCCTGATCTGGTTCTGTGCATGCATGGGATGTGTGAGAGTAATAGTCCTGTGGTTGGGGTGGAGGTGCCTGGATAGTTGGTGGAAGGAGATGTGACGATTCAGGTAGTGTTAACTTCTCTAAACATTAAAATACTTTAACAGTCTTATAAACCTTGAGTTTACCCTACAATGCAAATGTAAAATTTCACACCAGTTCACAGCATCAATTCCCTGTAATACATTTTAATATTCCATGTAAATGCTTCGACAGGTAAACAATGACAATCCTTAAGCAATTTCTTTCTAATGTATTTTACATGCTGATTATACCATTTGAGAATGTATTCCCCTAACCATTCACATACCTTTAAAAGAACATCTAGAGATAGGGAGCAACAACAATAACCCTGAATTAATCTTGTATCCAGAAAATGTACAAACCAATTAGTTGGCATGCAAACTTATTGGGATTTAAAGCAATCCTTTAAGGTGGGCCCAATAAAGGTCACATATTCTATGTGTGTACTTATTAACGATATAAAAATATTTAATGTAAGGGCCTTCTTGTCCTATTCCCCACAGAAGACACCAAGGGCCAGATGTAGGTAGGCGTTTACCGGGTGGTAACGGCCGAATTCGGCCGTTACCGACCGGTAAAAGCAATTTGATATGTAGGGCCCTGTATTTTACAGACTCGGTAAATTTACCGATAGGTAAATTTACCGATTATGTAAAATACCGAGTCGGTATTATTACGGATTCCGGAAAATTGTTATGTAGGTGGGACTCTTCTGAGTCCCACAAGCATTAAAAAATGGGTATTTTACCATCAAATACTATTTGATGGTAAAATACCGATTCTGGTGTGCATGCACATGTGTGCATGCACACCTATGCCATATGACAGGCAGACCTGCCCTTAGGGCAGGTATGCCTGCCACATGGCACCCGAGCCTCTTTTGGGGGTGCCAGAGGGTGTCAAAGTGACACCCCCTGCACCCTTGTGACAGTCGGTATTTTCCGATGCGGCAAATACCGACCGGTAAATGCCCAATCAATCCTATGGGCTTCAAAGCCCATAGGAATGAATGGGCATTAACTGGTCGGTATTTACCGCATCGGAAAATACCGACTGTTTCCGATTCGGTAAATGCACATCTGCATTTACCTACATCTCGGTACTTTTATTTTACCACTTCTTAAATACCGAGTCGGTATGATGCGGTATTTAAGAGGTGATAAAATAAAATGTACCTACATCTGGCCCCAAGTCTTTTTCATCAGTTACAGCTGATGCGTTTGCCACTTAATAAAATATTCAAAATATTACTTTGTAAATAAAATTAATGAAGTTGAATAATGTGTATTTAACCATCAATATTCTTGGGAAAGCCCAGCAGCTTCAATCTTCATTCTTATGTTACAATATACATGCTTGATTTTAACAAAGCATGGCTGATGCTCATTAAAAGATCACTTGCTAATTGATGAAAATATTTTATTCAACATATCATATTTCCATTCTTCAGAAACACAAGCATGTATTTTAGAAATGTAATATCACTCATACCTCGTTTGGGAGTCACAGGCATTTAACTTCCTTCAGGTTCAACTCCTTTCCGCATTACTTCAATACACCTAAAACATAAATTAAAGGCAATATATTACCAATAGTAACAAAAGGTCTACTGGAACACCATTGATATTGATTATTTCCTTACAAAAAGTATATTCATTACTCGCTTTAGCTTTTCTACAGCAAATAAATCACTAGTTACAGAACATCTTTTCACAATTGTCTAGTGTAAGCAGATTCAATTCTTCAAGTCCTTCCATCAATCTTCCAATATTTGTTGAAAGCTATATTTAGTACAAATGCTGTTTTGTCATGAAGCAGGGTCTATAACGTCTGACATGTGTTTGCTGGTAAAATTTCCAGTATTCACACTTCACTTAGAGATCAAGAACAGTTTAATACTGAAATAAGATGCAACAATGTTTTATTTCTGAAAGACAATAGACATTGATTAGGCATTCGCTTATTCCTAAAAAAAGAAAATCTCCCGATTTAGCGCTCCGGGGGCCAGATTTACAAAATTTGATGCTGCGCTGCTTTGCGTTAAAAAAAAGTACTGATGCATTGTGCAAGTTATGTTGTGGTATATGAATGTGTAAAGTACACTATCACCAGCTAGGGTATCCTGGTGCTGAGAAGGTGTGTGTGCCTAGCCCTACCTATAGTAGATTGGTAAATTGAAAAGCTAGGTCTTCAGCTTCTCAGCGAATACAAGAAGGAGGAGGCTCTGATGTGGAGTGAGATGTCGTCCCATGCTTTAGGAGCAATGATAGCGTGCTTGTCCTCCTGATCTGGTTCTGTGTATGTATGGGTTGTGTGTGAGTAGGGGGAAATGGCCACTACAACGCGGCCAACACGGCCATTTCCACGCACACCATAACCACGCATGCATTACAACGCATGCGTGGTTACAACGAGAAGCCTTTACCATGCATACCTTTACTATAAAATACGTAGTAAAGGCATGTGTGCTAAAGTTAAAAAAAATTATCCCCCCACAAAAAAAAAGCGTGGGTTTGAAAAGAAAAAAACGCAACTGTTTCTGAAAAAAAAAGAAAAAGATGTGAAGGGAATGGCGTCATAAGAGGAAACGGAAAAACACTTCCGCTTTCTCTTAATGACGTCATCACGGAAAATCAAGGAGAGGAGAGATAAGGAGGAATGAACGGATAGTGTCGCGGAGAGTTACATTAAAAAAGTACATTTTAAGGGTGAAAATCCTTTAACATGAAAATACCATTTACATGCATACTTTTACAACGAAAATCGTTGTAAAAGTATGCGTGTAAAAGGAATTTTCGTGGTAAAGGATATGCGTGGTGATTGCATACGCATTGTAACGCATGCGTGGTAAAGGCATGCGTTACAACGAAATGCTTTGTAAAGTCATACAACTGTTAGTAGGAGACCTGTGGAGAGGTGGTGTCTGGTTGGTTGTTTGGTGGAAGAAGATACAACTGTTCAGGGAAGTTGGCCCTAAGATATGTAGTCACTTGAATGTGTACAAGGAGTTTGAAAGTAGTGTGTTTGTGTATAAAGAGGCAGTGGAGCTCTCTGCCGGGGTGGTATAATGTGAATTCTGTTTTGTAGATTAAGGATATTACGTCTGAGTGTCTAAGTTACTTTTAAATGCTTAATTTACTTTTGAGTAAATTACCCCGAAAATCTTTATTGACTACTTTTTAAAATTGTGTAAAAATATTGTATAAAAAGTGTGTTACTAAATAAAATGGCTGCACCCCACACGCTATTTATGAGTATTGCACGGATGAATAATAGAAATGAAAAGGGACTGCAGAGTTCAGAAATTTAGTTAACACCACCCTCCGCCTAAAGTTCATAAAATTCACAAATGTTTTAAAAGCATTGCTCATTGGTTATGTAAAACCTTATGTTACGCACGCAAAACTCAAATTTCACTGAGTTCAGGAGTAGAAATTGAAAAAATTGATGAACTAGTGATAAAAAAAGACTCTTTTTTTCAATAATAATTTTTCAAAAGTATTTATTACACAACTGGTATAAGCTATGCCATACACTTTGTCTAAGGCCAGTGTTTTTTTTAATTTTAATAACATAATAAAAACAATGCATTCATTAGTTACCTCTAATTGCCTTGACTAGTTTTGTGAATTGCACTATAAGGTATAATTTTAGAATGTTCTTAAACTTAATTTAAGGTTAGTTTCAGTTAAAACACTCACTTTTGTAAATGTGCCCTATTTATTGTGTCAAAAAACGTGCACACGGCCCAATTCACATTGGTAAGTTCGCATATGTAGATCTTTGTTTATTTTGAGTGGAAATTTCTTCCCAGTTCTAGACTTCAGAGTCTTTGACCCCATAACCCCAAAATGAGGAAATCGTACAACTGAATTTACAAGTGTAAAGTGACTATTAGTAACTTTTCTCCTATATTTTTAGGAACATATCAGGAAATGTAATAACGTTGATTATTTATATAAAATAAATACAGTGCACAATAAAAATGTTAAACAAAAGTAAACTAATAATATTAACCTACTTTACTTAAAGAAAAAATACAACAGTCCCCTAAAACTAACTTTGTATTACATTGTACATTAAGGTTACTCTATTAATGACATGTTAATACTTTGAAATACATTGAAATTCTTTACACGCCTAAAAATAATTTAAATTAAAACACTGAAAAGTTGAAAGTTTGAAAATTGAGTATCTCCAGGCTTAGAGGAGCTCAAATTAGCCCGGCACTCCAGCATTCGAATATTTGGCTTTATGTGTCTCCCTTTTTAATTTGTAACGTTCTACCATTAGTGGGTGGAATGTTCTAAAAGCCTCTCCCTCATTATAGGTACTCACCTGCAGCTTAGGCCCATAACTCGAGTTCAGGGCTTTCAATAACTGGTATAGTCCTCAGTAACCAATCATGGTGAAACGCAGATGCGTTCCAGCCCGCGTCGGCCCCGACCAGCTCCTCACCTCTGTCTCAGCTTTTCACCACGGCTTACTTTGCCGGCCAGGCACTCCGCCCAATGACTTTGTTGTGGACTACTACCAGCATTTGAAACCAACGGTAAGAAACACACCCCAGCTGCAGCGCCACTCGCAGCACCAGGCTATTCTTCTTACTCTGACTAGGTGGCGGTGTGGTGAGCAAAGAGCTTTCACTTGACTTTGCATGTATATAAAGAGAAAAGTCTAATTTTTCCTTATATTCTATAATTCGCTGAGGGATCTTCAAAGACAGGAAGAGAATATTTTGGAGCATTTTAGGTAAAAATGCAGAATGTAGACCAACTACCACCATTTTTTTTAAGTAACCCAGGTGAACTGACTATTAAGTGGCAGAAGTGAAAGAAACTATTTGTAAATTATGCAAGAGTATGTGGCACAAAATTAAGTGCGGACAGCAAACATTCCTTATTACTTCACTGGAAAGGTGGAGAAGGACAGGAAGTATTCAAGAGCTTGCCAGAATTAAGTGCCACAGATCAGATGCCACTACATTGAATATGAAATATGTATTTTACTATTAGATCGCCATTATTTGCCACATGTTAGGGTTATCTTGGAAAGATATTATTTTGGGTAGAGGGAACGATTGAAAGATGAGTCTGTGGAAGGATTTGTAACTAGTCTTAGGAAGTTGGCAGCACATTGTAAATTTGGTGAGGCAGTTGAGGCGAGAATAAGGGGTCAGTTTGTTCTAAAATGTGCTTATGACAAAATAAGGGAAGAACTGTGGTTAAAGAATGAACCACCATTAGAAGACATATTTGCAATTGCCAAACGTGGGGAGCACATGATGAAATGCGTAGATGTGTTAAGGACTGCTAAGAATAAGTTATAGGAAAGCGGTACTAAAGTCGATGAAGTAGTTTGCCAGGTCAAAAATAAAGCTTCCTCAGATTCAGAAAATAAAAAAGATACATGCTTTGGAAGACACTGGGGTACAGCAACTTTAAAACACGTTTTCAGTGTGGGACGTTACACCAACGTTTTATCCAGCCTTCCAAGTTATTTGCACTGCATGTTGGAAAATAGGACAGTTTGCAAAATGTTGTATAAGTAAAATGAAAAAGAAAGATCAACCAGAGGTTAAAGAGATTGTGTTTCAAGTGATTGGTGAGGAAGACAAACATACTTCACATACAGTAATGATTGAGAAAATTGAAATTGAGATGAAGTTTGATACTTGTTCTTATCTTACCATTATTTCTATGAATACGTATGACACTTTCTTTCAGGGAAAGTTGATGTTGTCCAAGGTCGATATCTCACTGATTAAAATGTTGGGGTATTTCACAGCTTGCATTGAACTAGGGAGAACAGCAGTGGAAAAAGTGTATGTGGCACCTAAAGGAGATGTTCCAGAGAATAATGTCTGAGTTTCTAGAAGGTGTCACGGGTGTAAAGTGCTATCAGGAGGATTTGTTGATTGATTGTAACACTAAAAAGAAAAACATCACTTGAGGGTGCATGCAGTGTTGGAAAGGTGAGATTGACCTTCAGGAAGGACAAGAGTAAGTTCGGTGTGAAAAAAGTCAACTATCTCAGCCATATATTTCTGGGCTAGGTGTTTTCCCAAAGACGTAGTTGGTGAATACCATTACGAAATTACAGGAGCCCATTAACAAAGAAGAGCTAGTGACAAGGCACGGCTGCTTAGAGCGGTCTGGGCGCTCTGTGAGTAGCGCTGTATTTTAAATTGCTATTTCTTCATTTTAGGTCTGTTGGGACCCTCGTTTCTAATTCCCCCTTACCTGCACTATAGATTGCCATCTCCACCGCCGTTTGGCGGGTCCGGTGCCTGGGGCGGGCCGCCATTTTTACTTTGGACAGAGGCGCATAGTTAGAACAGCGCTTCACTGCGCATGCGCCAAACTGGGAACGCCTTTTTAAGGCTCCTCCCTTAGCGTAGCGGGTTCGCGTAGCGGGCGAGTCCTCGCGTGGCCGGAGTCGTGCCAGAGTCCTGCCCGTCTGCGCCCGTCTGCGCCCGTCCGCGACAGGACGCGCTGGACGTGGCTGGGCTCTGACTTTGCTCCTGGCTGTTCCCCTGTCCATCATGCTGTGTTACTCTAGAGATAGTCTTTTAGCCATCAATCAGTCACGGGAGGTCTGTGGCACGCCTCGGGCTGATCCCTTATGCGGCCCTTTTACGTGTGGGTGTGGATGTTTCACTCTTTCCGCCCCCTTAAGTAGGGGCTGTAGGGATGGCAGCACTGTGGCTGTTAGTCCACAGCCTTCTATCAGCATTTGGAATCTAAACGCTAGGTCGCTTGTCAAGCATCATCTAGACATTTTTGACCTGCTAGGCGATGACTCTCCAGACCTATTCTTCCTGACCGAGACTTGGCTGCAGGACGCTGATACGGCCGTTGTCAGCTTGGCCTTTCCACCGGAATATTTGGTATTCACTCTTAACCGAGCTTTCAGAGGTGGAGGGATAGCTCTTGCAGTTAAGTCCTGTTATTCATGTACCTGGCAGGGTCAAAGAATTTCGGGCTGTGAGAGCGCAATGTTTAAGGTAGCCATTACGCCTAATTTCACCCTGTCGGGGCTTTTGATCTATCGGCCCCCAGGGAGTGAAGTAGCTTTTAGAGCGGCGCTACCAGATGCCATTAGTGTACTGGCTACAGGGTGTTCTAACTTCTCCATCATAGGGGATTTAAATATGCATTTTGATAATCTTGCTAGCCCTACGGTGTCCAGTTTCTTGGCAGATCTTGAGGCGCTCCAGCTGACTCAGCTGGTGTTACAGCCCACCCATTCAGGGGGCCATATCCTCGATCCGCTTTTCACCAACCTTTCGGAAGCCTGTATTTCCAGCTATACACCATTGGCATGGACTGATCATTATTTGATACAGATCCACTGCCCGACACCGGCTATACAACCTAAGTCAGTGGTGTGTTCCATCCCGAGACGACGTTGGAACAAGCTAAAGCTGGATGAGTTTTTCCATCTTTTATCAACCGACCCATTTGACACTACCGGGTCAGCTGATCAGGTCTATGATAGGTTTTGTGACTGGGTCACCAGGGCCTTAGACACCCTCATCCCAATTGTATGCTGTAAAGTGGGGACTGGTAAATCCAGCCCTTGTTATGATGACTCGCTGCGGGCATTGAAGGTTTCCTGTAGGCGTGCAGAGCGGGCCTGGCGCAAATTTTATGATAGCGGGAGAAAATCTTGTACCTGTCTATGGTGAAATTATATCACCGGGCAGTGTGCAGAACGCGCGCCGCCTTCTATGCCGCACAATTCAGGACGAGTTCTAACCCGTCTAAGGCTATCTTCAAGGTGCTGAAAGATCTCACTGCCAAAAAGGTTACGACGAGCCACCAGAGCTCGGTTGAGCACTGTGAAAAACTAGCTGGTTTCTTTCTGGAAAAGGTCAACGCCATTTATCGGGCCTTCCCGTTGACGACTCCCTCGGCTAATCCACCTCCTAAGCCATTAACATCTGAGGGGTTGCATTCCTTTCCCACTTTAACACCGGAAAGCCTCGACAAATTGGCTCACCAAGTGAAGTCGGGGTCCCCTGCGGATCCGCTTTGCTCATCGGTGTTTAAAGACTTAGCGGTACATGACACCTCACCGTTATGCTCGTTGATCAATACGTCGCTTACTTCCGGCGTAGTTCCATTAAAGTGGAAACAAGCTGTGGTTCGTCCTATCCTTAAGAAACCTAATTTGGATGGCAGCAAGCCTGAGAGTTATCGACCAATCTCACTCTTACCATGGCCTGCTAAGGTGACTGAGGCGCATGTCAACGCGGTCCTCTCGGAACATCTACTTCATACTGACGTCCTCGATGTGACGCAGAATGGATTTAGGGCCGGTCACAGCACGGAGACGGCTCTGCTGTATATGGTGGAGCATCTTCGCTCCGTGCTCGATGCGGGTCAAACGGCGGCGCTGGTGCTATTAGATCTGAGCGCCGCCTTTGACACCGTATCGCACCCGATCCTTCTGCGTCGCTTAGAGGAAGTCGGTGTCACGGGCATCGCTCTCCAGTGGTTCCGGTCTTTTTTAGCCAATCGGGCCTTTAGCGTGACCGTCCCGCCGTACCAGTCTAAACACCATCCTTTGGACCTGGGGGTTCCTCAAGGCTCCTCGCTGAGTCCTACGTTGTTCAATCTTTATGTAAGGCCGCTAGCTGAGGTTGTCAGGCAATGGGGTATGACAATGGTGTCATACGCCGATGACACCCAGCTAGCGGTTACAATCAGCAGGGATGCCGATGTTGATGCCCCCAGGTTCCAGCAAGGACTGCGGGCGGTCGCCGGCTGGATGACGTCCAACTGTCTCCAGTTGAACGCTAGTAAGACCGAGGTCATGATTTTTGGCAAACAACCGGAACGCTGGGGAGAGAGATGGTGGCCAGGGGATCTGGGTCCGATTCCCATCCCGGTTGCTGAGCTTAAAAACCTCGGGGTCTGGCTGGACCCTTCCCTTACGTTTGCTTGCCATACCAAGCGTACGGCTGCCTGCTGCTTTGGTATCCTGCGCGGGCTCCGTCCAGTGCTTAAGTTCTTTGACGCCTCCACTAGGCAGCTCATGATCCAAGCTACCGTCATCTCTAGGCTGGATTATGCGAGCTCCCTGTTGGTAGGTTTGAACCAGGCTGAGATTGGACGCCTGCAACGGATCCATAACGCTGCAGCAAGATCGGTGGTAGGATTACCTACATCTTGCCCCACTTCCAGTACTTTGCGCTCATTGCACTGGCTCCCGGTGGCCCAGCGGATCCAGTTTAAGGTCCTCTGTGTCGCATATAAGATTCTGAAGGGATCCCCAGCTGTGATTCTGTCGACACTTTTGGCCCATTACATTCCAGCCCGAGCTTCATGATCTGCTGATCTAGAACTGGCTGTTGTCCCGCGCTTTAAGCGGAGTAGAGCTGGCAGGCGCTCCTTTAAAGTTCGGGCAGCGGTGCTTTGGAACTCCCTTCCCCCGGCGATTCGTGCCCTTGGGGATCTTCTTTATTTTCGCCGGGCGGTGAAAACCTTTTTATTCCCTTAGTTTAAGTGTGCTTGATTATTGTTTCGTTGTGTTGTGCAGCTGCCTTGTCGGGCGCCAGGACGCTC
This sequence comes from Lissotriton helveticus, assembly GCF_964261635.1. NCBI lineage: Eukaryota > Metazoa > Chordata > Amphibia > Caudata > Salamandridae > Lissotriton > Lissotriton helveticus. The sequence goes on from NC_136062.1 coordinate 433,855,161, forward strand.
CTTGGCTGGAGCATCTGTGCGCCTAATAAAAATGCATAACATAACATAACATAACATAGTCTCTTTTTTAGAAATTGTAGAGAATTATTGCAAGTTTATACCAGGTTTTGCGGATAAAAAGCAAAATCTCAGACAATTACTTGCAAAAAATGTGAGTTTTGAATTGAGTGCGGAATGTGATTATGAGTTCAGATCGGTAAAGGAGGATCTAATAAATGCATCCTGTTTGCAGGCCTTTGTACCGGGTGAGCAAACTTATATCATGGCTGACACAAGGGCAAAAGGCATTGGTGCGATGTTACTGAAAAAAGGGATGGAATGGAACATCTGATAGCCTGTGCTTCTAGGTGCTTGAGAGGTTATGAACAGAATTACCCTGTTATAGAGAAAGAGGCATTAGCGATTTATTAGGCGTTAACAAAATTCCGGAATTTGATTTGGGGAATAAAGATCAAGGTAGTTTCAGACCACAAACCTTTGAAAGGGGTGTTGTCTAAGAAAGGTTTGGATGCCATATCTTCAAAAAGCAGGAGATGGTTTATATCACTCCAGGAGCATGATTTTCCTGGGGATTATATACCTGGTGTGATTAATTGTTCAGCAAATTTCTGTCACGGGTTGGTGGATGTGAATGTAATTGATCAAGAGGATAAAAAATTCGTGGATGAGTTGGTGAATGTGTGTGAGGTTACACTAGGGGCAGTAGATGAAAAGTGAGATACATAAAGCTCAGGAAATTACAAGGGTAGTTGAGTTGATTGTATCAGGGAAAAGAAAGCATTTCGTAAAACTCTGGTCTTTGATTTGTGAAGAGCTTTTTGTAATGAATGGTATGCTTATTAGTTATACAAAACTGGTACCACCGTTTGGTGTGCGCAGCAAGTTGCTTTATGTTGCGCATGATGGTCTTTTGGGCATTGTGTAGACAAAAGAAAGATTAAGGCTGCAGTTTTGGTGGCCAGGAAAGGATAAGGAAGTGGAAAGAGTGCATGCAGTGTTGTATGAGTGACAAGATTTTGAAATGCAAAAAAATGCCCATAGTCTGCACGAGGCTTCCAAAGTATCCCTGGGATTAAATTGCTGTTGATATCGTAGGACCGTTGCATGCGGAAATCAACACTCCATATTTAATAGTAGTGTTGGATTTGTACTCTAAATGTATTGAAGTTGCATGTGTTAGAGAAATTTCTTCTGCAAATGTTATTACATTTCTGGAAGACATATTTAAGAGTGAAAGCTATCCAAATTCGTTGTTGTTGGACCCGGCCTCGTGGCGTGGTTCACCTCTGTCCCTCCACACCCTGTGAGCGTAGGCCTGTACCCCGAGTCCCCTGCACGGCCTACCCGTTAGTGTAGCCTGCAACCCGAGCCTGGTCGTCCTACCCAGTGACGCCTAGATCCCCCGAGAACCTTGACCAGGCCTGCCTTTCCCGCTCCTCGCCCGGCTCCGAGCGCCTAACCATACCTGCCCCACAAGGCCCGGACGCCATCTTCCCTTCCCGACATCCCTGTCTCCCTAGGCCTAGCGTGACCCCGGCCCCAGCGTAGCCCAGACTCCAACGGCGCGCCAGTCCCGGCTGGGGGGTAAAGGGCTCCCGAGTGAGATAAGCCAGGGAGTTTCGATGGCACCTCCGGCCTCCCCTGAGGGGCTGGTTTCTGTCACACCTTTGGCCCTCCCCTGTGGGCCAGGTTCAATCACCCCTCTGGCCTCCCCGAGGGCTGGCTCCAGACCCGCTGGGCGTCTGGGAATTCCCGGACCTTTCTTTCAAAGGGATCAAAGAGCCAACCGCCGGACCTCGCCAACGACCAGCCCCCAGGGCCGGAGACCTCTGCCTGCGAGGGTCTGGAGATCAAAGAGTAGAAGGACTTTAACTGGGGCCGCCTGATAACTAGCGGGCAGTTGTATCTTGGACCTGAAGCCTGCTGATCTGATCGCGGCTGACCCTAAGAAGACTCCTCTGGAACCTCTGAGCCCTGCTGACGCTGTCGCGGCTCCTTCTCCGCCTTAAGGAACTGAACCATCGGAGCCCTGCTGACGCTGTCGCGGCTTGATCTCTAAGACCACTGGAGCCCTGCTGACGCTGTCGCGGCTCGACCTCTTAGACCATCGGAGCCCTGCTGACTCTGTCGCGGCTCGACCTCTAAGACCATCCGAGCCCTGCTGACGCTGTCGCGGCTCGACCCCTAAGACCATCCGAGCCCTGCTGACGCTATCGCGGCTCTCACGAACCCCTCCCGATCGAGCCCTGCTGACCTCGTCGCGGCTCGAGGAGTACTCTGGTCCGGCTGGACCAGCGAGATCACCATCACGACCGAGCCGACTCGACGAAGGTGAGGCAACCAGTACGACCACCATCCCGTACCCCCCGGCTCGAGGATTGAGAGCTGTGCGTAGGGTACGCCTCGTACTGACCCAGAGACTAAAAGACTGTCCCGCTTCCCTCTTCCCGAATCCTCAAAGACTTTGTGGTCCTGTGGCCACTGTGTATATAAGAGTGCTTCCTTCGTTATTTGCTTATATAAAGCACTTGTTCCTAAAATCCAACGGTGTAGTGTCTGTTCGTAGTGTGGTGTGAGCTCAGTGTGTACGATCCCAAACCCAAAGGCCTCCCCGGCGAGGACCTCACAATCAAGACTCGGCAAGTTCTGTGGGAGAGGTGGATCTTAGGGTGTCTGGGTGAGCACAACCTGGCCCTCGGAGATTGCCCCTTCTAACAGTTGTTACCAGATAATGGTCCTCAGCTTTGTTTACCACCCAGAGAACAATGGAGCTGTAGAGAGGGTAAACAAGATTAAAGTATTCAGTTAACAAGGGCAAACAATTTAAAATGGAAGTCAATTCTACAAGACAAAATACAAGCTGATTGTATGGTACCCCAGAAAGATTTCTTTCAAATTGTTCAAAGTAAGTGCAGCTAACTCTAAGATGTGTCCTGTGTAGATGGTGTGGAACAAAGGATTGAAGGAAAATGACACTGGTGAATGGAGGAGCACAGAAATCAGACATCAAGAAGTCAGAAAGCAGTATTTAGACAAAAGATGTGTTGCAGACATAAAGTGTGAGTGGGTGACTATGTCAGAATAAGGGTGCCTGTGCGATGCCAATCATGATAAAAATATACTAAAGTAAGAAAGGTAGTAAAATGATCTAAGAATGTGGTGAAGACCGATGATGGGCGTACCCTGGACAGTGTGATAATCTCCCTATTTCTTTCTTTCTTGCCTTGTACATGACTTCATTGTCATTTGCAACCCCTCCTACTATGTTTTATTTTAACATGTTTTGATGGAGTTGTAGTTATTCCTAATTGTTTATTTGTTCTTTAGCACTGAGTACATTATGTCAATCAGTTTATGTTCATAAAGGGGGGAAGAAGTCTGGTATGTCATAATATAGAGCCTAGTTGTATTCTAAGAATGTTATGCAACTGTGGGGCATATTATCAACAAATAGCGATATTTATTGCTAAGTAGGGTTAGAGACGATTTTTTTATCGCTAAGTATCGCTAAGCATCGCCTATTTTTATCGCTTAGGAACCTTGCTATCATCAAAGTTTATCTCCTAAGCGATAAAAATCGGCCGAAATGCATGAATATCGCTGAAAAGTCAGCGATATTCATGCATTATCGAGCTAATGCTCTTAGCCATGTTATCCACCCCCCATTGGATAACATGGCTAAGAACTGCTCAGGGGCAGGTGTTAGCTTTTGGAGATATTCGCGCTTAGCGCGAATATCTCCAAAAGTTGGTAATAGGAGATAGCGAATTTAGCGACTGTTTCCAGTCGCTAACATCTTGGCACGCCCAATTTGCATGTCATTAGTGATAAATATCACTGACATGCAAAGTGGGGCCCAAGATGGTCGCTATCTCCTACTAGCTGTCGCTAACTGGTGTTAGCGACTGCTTGGTAATAGGGAGATAATTTTATCTCCGCTTTCTTGGCTTTTAAAGCCAAAAAAGCGGAGATAAACCCCCTTGATAATATGCCCCAAAGTTTCTTGAGATGTCAGTTGCCAGTGGATGGTTGGGCGGATGAGGTGAATAAACAGAACTTGCAACATTTCAGATGTTATCTTCATTTGTTTTGGGGTGAACACCACAGTAACTAATTTGTGTCCTTGCCATGCGCAGTGTTGTCATCAATGATGTCTTTACAGATCTTACGGTGATGTTATCAATAATGTCATTGTGCATGTCCTAAGTGATTCAATGTCATAGGTGATACAATGTGTGAGGTCATAGGCAGTGCATGATGAGGGCAAGAGTTTCAGTTACTTTAGAGCATGATATAAAGACTTTGCTGCAAAAATGGTGAAGGACGTTGTAACTTTTCTAGCACGGTGTGATTGGCATTGTGCTAATCCTATCCTTAAAACCTCTGCTAGAAAAACTAACATTGAAGGTGAGCAGTTTTATCTTGTCAGTGTTTTTATATATCTAATAATTATATGTATGAATAAAGTAGGTAAAATATATATATATATATATATATATATATATATATATATATATATATATATATATATTTTTTTTTTTTTTTTTTTTTACCTACTCTCTCAAATGTGCCCTCTGTTAACTTTATGATGACTATTTATTGTTGTAAATTATGCCTCTTCCTTGTAACTATTCATCTCATATCACCCTTGTTAGTATCAAAACTTCTCCATAACACACAGAAATGCCCATTACAGGGCTTCAGCTTTTGTTATAGTTAAAGGGGGTCTGACTAACAATTGTTGAATGCAACACTAACAGGACACTAGAAAGCTTCAATGACTGCTTGACACTATTTAAATATACGCACCGGCTCTGAGTGTGCCCCCCCCCCCTATCAGGGTGTGCAGAATCGCAGCACTTCCCGATGTATTTTCACAATATGTGCTATTAATACGCTAATCCCGGTTGGAGCGAAATGGAAAACATTCTGTCATTTTTGTTCACTTCGACTTTGACAGCTGCCAAAGTGTCTCTTTTATTGTGTCCCGGGAATGTTGCTGCTGCCTGGGAAAATCCAAGTAACCCTAAAATAGTTTGAGATTATTTAAAATAAAAATATTATCACTTCATTGTCCTATTTTCAACTCTCACTCTCCCCTCCCCGAGTGAAGCTTCAAGACGCTTGAATTCTGCATCAGTGTATCTGGAACAGGAAATTTCCCACTACTTGGATTTTCCACATAATTAATAAGCCCAAGATAGACAAAGGTGCACCAGACCTTTAAATAGATGTCACCTTGCGAACACTATACAGAAGATCCTTAGAGATAAACAAAGACATAGAAAAGGCAAAGATTGGGGTGTTAATTACAGACAGCAAAACAAACACTGCAGATTAAAGGCTATTTAGAAGATTTGTAGTCACTAGAAAGTATGCAGTGTTTTAATTTTGTTTTGAAGAAGATATGTCCTTTGGTGGTGCCCTCGCAAAGCACTTTCCTTCCTCCTTGTGAACCGAGAACACATTCTGGGGTATATTATCAAGGGGTTTTATCTCCGCTTTTTTTGGCTTTAAAAGCCAAGAAAGCGGAGATAAAATTATCTCCCTATTACCAAGCTGTCGCTAACACCAGTTAGCGACAGCTAATAGGAGATAGCGACCATCATGGGCCCCACTTTGCATGTCAGTGATATTTATCACTAATGATATGCAAAGTGGGCGTGCCAAGATGTTAGCGACTGGAAACAGTCGCTAACATCGCTATCTCCTATTACCAACTTTTGAAGATATTTGCGAATATATATATATATATAATAAGATATAAGCGCGAATATCTCCAAAAGCTAACACCTGCCCTGAGCAGTTCTTAGCCATGTTATCCAATGGGAGGTAGATAACATGGCTAAGAGCATTTGCTCGATAATGCATGAATATCGCTGACTTTTCAGCGATATTCATGCATTGCGGGCGTTTTTTATCGCATTTGCGATAAACCTTGCTAATAGCAAGGTCTATCTGCGATAAAAATCGCCGATGTGCGGCGATAATTTTTGTCTCTAAACAAGTTAGAGACAAAAATTATCGCTAGTTGTTGGTAATATGCCCCTCTGTCCCTTATGAGTTTATCACAGACCCATTAGGACATCTCTGAGAGTTAAAAGCAGACTAACAAGATCATCATCCTTCTACGTTTTAAAAATCATCATGTACTATCACTATAACAAATAGATACAGTATGCAAGTTTAGTGCAATTCAACACTGGCATGTGTAACACATTTAGATAAGATTATTTGCACACAGAATCCTTGCACCTGACAGTTTTATTGATTCTCCTGCCTGACCACCCTGATCTTCCACCACCCTCAGAAGCTGCAGTCATGTTCTCTCCCTGGATTTTAGTATCCAGTACAAGATAACCACGCTACAGTGGGGGAGCAGATTCTGTCTAAGGTGCAGAATTAACTTCCTGCCCTGTGGAAGCAGAGACTGCTGCAGCACTGTAGAACTCCCTGCAGCCGTCATATCTGCATCTTCACCCCTCACCACATCCCTTTGTTTCTGTCTACCATCCAACCACTCACTATACTTTTTGAGACTCTGTACCTCATCGGAGACCACTCTATTTTACAGAGAGATGCGATTTAAATGTCACACTTTGCCCTCATTCAACATGACAGATTGCAGAATACCTTCACCACCTGCAGAGGCTGGGAAACTTTTCTTGCATATTTCCGGTTTATTCACCCAAACCCATTCAGCTATGTGTAACTTGTTTGCATTTGCACTTCTCATGAAAACACTCCTTACTACATTGCTGTGCTATGACTAAGTTTTTTTTTAACAGACTTGGGTGTCCAATTACTCTCTGGATTTCGACATCCACCCCACATTGTCCTACATGAAAGGTGTTCTACCTCTCATGATCTCAAATGAACTGGATCCTATAGACTTGGAAGGTGTTACACGCTATTCCCAAACAGTTCTCCAAACTTCTTTTGTGTGATGCAAATTTGCTTCATTGGCCAATTGTATAGTATTTTTGATTGCTCTATTAAAACACGCCACCATTTATTACTGGGTGATATATGGATGTTGAGTTATGTACCACATCATTCCTATTGAGATACGTTGTGAAAGATGCAGAAAGAAAATGAGGACCATTATCAGGAAGAATTGTTTTAGGCAATCCTTCCCGAAGGTATGTTTTATCGAGGAATTTTACTATTGTCTGAGCATTCACCTTAGATACCACTTCTATATCCGACCATTTCGCAAAATGATCAACAAGATACTTCACTACAACACCATCTTGAATTGGACCTACTATGTGTAGGGCAACTATCTCCCAGGGCATGTCAAGTTTTTTTAAGGGACACAAAAGTGCTTTACGTGTGACTAACGATTTTTCTGAATTATTACACGTAATGCATTCTCTCACTTTCCTTTTGATTGCCACATCTATTCCTGGCTACCAATACATGAATTTAACCTTACTTTGGGTTTTAGGAATTCCTAAATACCCTTCTTGGCACAAATCAAGAATCTTATCTTTTAGAACTTCAGGCAGAATTATTCGTCCACAATGCAAAACTCTACAGTTCTCTATTGAAAGTTCCTGCTTCAACTCCCAATAAACTCTAAACTCATCCTCAACATTTGTTTTACTTGCCACCCTTCTCGGATCCATGTAATAATGTTCTGCAATTTCACAACTGCATCCATCGCTTCTTCCCATTCTTATTCCCAGTATACTCCTCTACTACAGCCATTCACCAGCTCTCTGAATCATCCTCTGGTGACGTGCCATAGGTAAAGGCATCCTGCTTAAAAAATATGTAAAACTTCCTAACACCTGGTACATAACATACACTGAAATTGTAATCCAGCAGTCTAATAGACAACCGTGCAAGATGTGGAATGGTACTTAACAATCCTAAAGTGGTCAAAAACTTGGTTAAGGGTTTGTGATCCCTGCAAAAGTATTACTTGTGTGTCCCAAATGTAAGATCTAAAGTATTCCAAACCCCAGACACATGCAAGCGCTTCTCTTTCAATCACAGAGTATCTCTGTTTGGTGGGAATTAAGGAGCGTGAAGCATATGCGACTATGTGTTCACAATTGGTTTCATCAAACTCTGTCAGTACAGCACGTAATACTTGTGTGTCCCAAATGTAAGATCTAAAGTATTCCAAACCCCAGACACATGCAAGCGCTTCTCTTTCAATCACAGAGTATCTCTGTTTGGTGGAAATTAAGGAGCGTGAAGCATATGCGACAATGTGTTCACAATGGGTTTCATCAAACTGTGTCAGTACGGCACGTAATCCTTTGCAACTAGCAACGGTTGTAACAACAGATTGTAGTTGAGGGACAAATCCTTGCAAAGCGGGCGCTGTACAAGCAACTGCTTAATCTCCAAAAATGCTTCCTGACATTCCTTGGACCATAGACATTCTCACTCATTCTGTAATAACTGCCTAGTGGGGAATGTTTTACTGGAGACATTTATAACACACTTTAAATAGAATTCTGCCAACCCTAAGAACGCTCTTTCCTCATCTTTGTTAGATGGCATAGGGATATTAAAGATAGCCTCAACAAGAGTAGTTCCAGGTTCCAGTTTCTTATCACTTATCTCATGACCTAAATAAGTCACTGTGTTTTGTGGAAACTAACATTTGGCAAACTCGGCAATTAAACCTTTATCTTGAGCTTTGCTTTACACATGCTTTGCATGCTTGGGTTTATATCCCATCGTCAATGCCAAATGTGTAAACATGAGATGTAGAACTTAATATGGCTTAAAGTGCTTTAATTACTCAATACAGGCACCAGTCGCAGGAGAATAAAATAACAGGCTGCTCCCTCCAACCTCTCCTCCCACACCCATAATTCCACACTATATCACAGAGCATTCCCTATGACATCATTCCATACTTTGAAAACGTGCAAGGGGTAACTCCTGACACTTCATCACAACAATATGCTAATGGAGCCCATGAAAGAAAGGCCATCCCCTAAAAAACTCTGAGAAATCAGCATTAGATACCTAGCCATGGTATATGGTCTCAACAGTCCAGTCGGACTTTGCAGAGGAGCAACCCTTAAATATAGGTGCTGCATAGTTGAATATGGTCAATGACAGCAGAGAGCAATCTTATAAGAACCGATACTGCAAACAGCCATTGTATGTGCTATAGACCATCCATGCACAATGGGAGAGAAAGAGGAAACCACCAAGCCATACTCTCCTTGTCTAAACCTATACACATAACAAATGCCTAGATGAAAGGGGAAGAATGTTTACAGAGAATTAAGGTTTCAGAAAGGTCGCCTCACCCACAACCTATTGAGGCAGACCTCATCATAGGCGACCTATCCTCACAAGGAGAGGTAAATACCACAATGGTGGACTCCACCTATGAAGGGAATACTTAGTTAAGACAGGGCTCCTACGCTCATAAAGATGGCCGGTGACCGAAAAGGCCAAAGTATCTGGCCAAAACATGTTGGCTATTCTATCTGGGTATTTGAACCGTGGCAGTTCTATATCTACCCTCTGTGTTTTAACAGTCTCTAAGGTTCTCAACAAATTAATGAAACTCCTTTCAGTATGACCTTGAGGTATACTTCTTTGGACCCCTGAGGAATTCCAGAAAGATCCTATCTAAGAAATTCATTCATATGTTATTCTTAGAATAAAGAAATAAACAAACACCAAAGAAAGTACTTTTTCTGAGTCTTTCTGAGGTCCAGATGTGTACTGAAGAGTTAGATCTGAGGATCCAATATTTATCCTTGGTGGCAGCTGTAAAGTAGAAGAAGTTTCTAGAGAGTTCCACTCCCAGTGGTGTTAGGAATTTACTTCTTCCCTGGGGGCACAAAAGACTAGTCTGAAACCCTTTGTGATTTTGCTTAGACAGATTATTTCTAATGTAAAAGTGTGGCAGGTGAATTTTCCACCAGTCTATCAAAGATGGCACATCCTGCTAACCTAAATTCTAACATGTCTCACTTTCTGGGAGCAATATACAAAATACCAAACGCCCGCTACACCTAGGTATGTGACCCAGGATACAGGTTGCAGGAACCAAATGGTAGGGACAAGAAAAAGGCAACTTTCTGAAAGTGGCATTGCAGAATTGTAACTTAAAATCTGATTCTAAATGGAAGAGGGTTTTATGTTACAATTCTTAGACAACAAACCTTGCATTCCTACCTGCTACTAATTAAATGCTTATTAAATGCAATAAGGGAACCCAATGTTATCTAATGAGAGAAGTAGGCCTTACAGTAGTAAAAAACAAATTGAAGAGTTTTTTACTACGAGGACAAATAAAAGTTCAAAGTAAATATCCAACTTTTTAAAACACTGGAGCCTGTCCTATGAGCTGTTAAATGCCTACACTAGGGTTGCGCACATGTATTTACAAGCATTTGCAATGCGATCGGTCCCACATTTTCAGTATTGGCTTCTACCGAATGGGCATGAGCGAAAGTTGAGGGGTTATGGGATTTGAGGTGGGCGTAGATTAAAATAATAAATAATAAAAAAGGACAGAAAACTTTCCTGGAGGTCACCATTGCCGTATCTTCTCTTGCAGTAGGCACCCAACCAGCCTCCCAGAATCCCCTGACGAATCACAAGGCTGCCTTAAGCAGTATTATGATTGGTATGAGATCCATGGTTCGGTGCTCCAACAGAGGCTTGGAGGCTGGGTATCTTGTCCATTAAGGCTGTATTATACTGCCGGTGGAGAAACATGCACAGTCCGCATGACTATATGTCTGGCCCGAAAGGGACGGCCATGCCTTAATGTGCACTTTAGGTGCAGCCACTCCTCCACCTCCAGCCTCAACGTCTGGGGTAGGTGGCCCCAGATCCATCCTATCAATGGAGCTGCTCCGCAGTGCAACTACAATAGTAAAAATAAAATGATAACAACGGACGGCCTTTATTATCATTTTATTTTTACTCTTCACTCCTTTAAAGAAGTGGGGTGATGCTTTTCCGCCTTAGCGGAGGACCCACCCCTGCACATTTGTGGAAGTTAGAGCTATTGGTGATGTGTATGTAATTCTTTTTTCACACAAAATCAAATTGAAAAACTAAAGTATCGATTTGCTAATCAAAATAATTACACAACAAATAAATGCTTTCGCAAACTTTACACCATGTGATAGAAAAACCACTGCAAAATATCTGAATGTAATAAAACAATGCATATGCTTGCCATTTGCAGATGGTTGCCAGTCAGGCAAAGACTGAAGGGGTGGGACTCTCTTACCATGCTGACAGGTTTCAAAGCATTAGAACTGGTTTCTTTTCATCTACTGCTATGCCGTTTGCTGTAGTTTATGTATTCCCATGTAGGGGCTGAATATGGCAGTGCCAGAACTGTTCATGCTGGAGAAATAAATGGGCTGAGGCAGAGTCTCAAGTCCACCTTCCAATGAGAAAAAGGCATGGTGAGATAGATTGATAGGCTTCTGTTATGATGGTTTGCTCTAGATGGAAGGGCTCCCAAATCAGAGTTATTTACAGTCATTCATTCAGGCTTGTTCTTTCCTGGCTCAATGAGAAAACTCATTGGCTCTCCCAAGTTGGGATTGTGTTACCTTGCTATGAGTTGCCATGTATTTTATATGGTGCAAGAGTTACTTAGAAAAAACACCCTCAAAAAATGAGACTCTATGGCCATCGAAGGAAAAGCAGGATGGGATAGTTACTAAAAAAACAATAACAAGGACTTCAAACAGTTGCATGCAGGCAGTGCGGACAAAATAGCAAATCATTTTCTGTGCAAGGGTCGGTGGTCTGCCGCCTAGCTCGCAATCCGAGTGTCTCTCTGGCAGTCCGGATTGAAAAGTGTACACTTGTCCGCAGCATGAGGAGAGCCAGCCCAGTGCTACTCTCCTGGAGACGGGAGAGGGAAGGGACAGTGATAGTCATAATAAAGTTATTCAGCAAAGCAAGCTCCCCCTTCTTGTGCTCGGCGCTGAGCTCAGCCTCTCCTAATCTCTGTAAATTTAAAGTGCAAGCGTTTGTTACAGTGAACGTGCTTGTTCTGTTGCCGGCAGTAGGAAGCCACTGTAGACTGCCTGCTCTGTTTATACTCTGCCTGCTGGGGGTTTGTGGCGGCTACTATACAGCCTGGCGTGTGGAGAGAAATTCAGTGTAAGAGGCTGTGGGTGCCATGCTGTAAATTTAAAGTAAAAGCGCTTGTGAAAGTGAAAGCGCTTGTTCTGCTGCCAGCAGTGAGTGGAAGCTATTTTAGGCAGCCTGCTCTGTTTGCACCCTGCCTGCTGAGGGTTTTGCAGCTGTGTCTCTAAATCCTGGGCCGTGGGGAGAGACCTTCAGTCTCATAGGTGTAAGACGCTGCAGGAGCCCTGACAAAAAAACAAAATGTGACTGACAGCCAAGCTAGCAGGCAGCGATGTGAAGCGGCCACTGCACTGAGCATAAATACAAACCGAAAATATGAGCCAAAGCTAAAGAAAAAGTTGTGCACTCAAACTAAAGAAATGCCCAGAAGAAAACTGATCCATGTAACAGAGGCAGTTACCAGGGCGGTAACAAAACAGCCAAAAGGCTGGTTAAATGTAAAGCATTTACCAAAGAAACCAGAGGAATTGTGTGAGGCAGGCCAAGGAACAAATGATAGTGATGTGTGTGTGATGGGCGTAAAAAACCACACTTAAGTAGATACAGCATGTTGGGAGTCATCACATTCACTGCCTAGGTGAGCCCTAAAAAAAAAGGTTTAAACCGTTGGCTGCTGCTGTCAGCCAATGGCCGTCGAGAGCACTACCTCGGTAGTGCTGCGCACCTCCGTTGGCCGACGAGGCCCCGCCCATTTCTTAGAACGTTCCGCACTGGTACGGAACGTTCAGCGCAGCCAACGGGTTAAAAGCAGTGTACTAGTTTTATTTTGCCAGGTCGAAAGAGCAGTATAAAACTGCACCCACAGGCTGCAATGGCAGACCTGAGGCATGTTTAAAAAGGCTACTTAAAAGCGTGGCACATCCAGTGTTGCAGGCCACTAGTAGCATTTAACTTACTGGCCATTGGTACATGTAGTACCATTTTACTAGGAAACTACAGTTAATTAAATGTGCTAATTGATGAATGCCAATGTGTCCATGTTTTAGGGAGAGAGCACAGGCACATTGTGCACTTTATCACTGCTAACCAGTGCTAGAGTCCAAAGGCCAATGAAAACGAAGTTATCAAAGCCAGGAGGCTTGAATATTGTTGTAGTGCACTGACTCCTTTACAGGGGAAAATATAGATTGTCTCATGTAGCTCTTGGAAATAGTGGATCTTAGATTTTATTCAGAGGGAGGTTTGAATTAACTCTGGAGAAGCAGAAATATTAGCTAGCTCAGTGCCATATATGTGGCCCTACTAGGGGGTGGCTGGGTCACCACATGAAGCCTTCCTTTATCTCAGATACCTCTCACCGCAGGATGCCCAGCCAGTTACAGATAGAGCAGGGCCGGCCTAAGGCATGTGCAAGCTGTGCACCTGCACAGGGCCGCCAAACCCCAGGGGCCGCCACGCCAATATATATCCATAGATACATATTTGCGTGGCGGCCCCTGGCAGGGATTTGGTGGCCTCAGGCCCCCTACCTACACTCCCTGCTCAGGGCCTCCGTGAGCCTAGAGCCGGCCCTGGATAGAGGAACGAGAAGAAATAGTGGACAACCTGTACCATAAAATTCTAAGGTGGGACATGTTGGTCAATCACTGCGGAGCAAGGTGGAGACATCTTAGAATACTGCACTGTGACAGCAGTTTAATGCTACCTGCCTAACATAACTTGTAGAAATTCAAGCATCGACAGTGTAAGCTTTTAAGTGAGCGACAGCAGCAAGGAATACGTTGTTTCCTTTTCGAAAAGGTACAGCATAGCAACAGCAATGAAGGCTTCCCTTTGCTTGGCAACAACAGTTCAAACTACCACCTGACAGGACAGGTTCACACCACACAGCAGTAACATCAGGTTCCCTTCCTCTGAAGGTAGATTCAAAACAAGTTTCTTTCTTTTAATGAGGTAACTGCAGTGCATAATTCTTCCATTAAAACAGATTTAACACAGAAACATTAGTGTAAGCTACCATCTTCCAAAGAACACTTATACTGTGGCATGAACGTCATAAAGATTTGTGTAGGTGGATGCATTTATATGCAAGTGTTGACACCACTCTCACTTAAGTGGCTCTCCACATCAGTACAATTGCTGTTACTCTTTCCTGATTCCTGTTTTTATTCTAAATGCTGTCAGTGATATTTTTATTCCTAACCACTAGTACTGCACCACCTTCACATAGAAAATAATGGAGGTAGAGGCTTAAGATAAACTCCCTATATGAAATATTGTTCAAGTAAATTATTTAACCTAATTTAAAATATAAATATGGTTAATTTAATGCTGTAAAAAAGCAACAATAAAATGTGTTATTTGATTCAAAAATACTTTTAAAAAATTCTTGAATTTTAATAAAAAATATTTTTTTTGTTACTTTAGATGAGAAATGTTCTTATTCAAACTTCGAAAAAGTAATTTTGATTTGATATATTCAAAATAAAGTTTCAATATAAATGTAGTAAAAAGTACCCCACGGGGTTGGAAATTGCTCTGTGGTAAAGTATTATTTTTTTATCCAAGATTTGTAAAGGCAATGCTTACTCAGCAAGGATTACCAAGAGCTATGCTCTTCTTGGTACCCCAAGGCATGCCTTCGCTACACAAATAATCAGAACAATTAGGTTTTTAACTGTTGACAGAAGACTGAAAGAGAGTGGCACGATCTCATAGAAGAAGGTAAGGAGTTTCGCAGTTTAGGACTTAGGTAGGAAAAAGCCAGACCGCCTTGACGTGGTTTCCTAACTACAAGTGTTAGGTAAAGGTCAGAGTTGCTGGAACGCAAAGATCGATTGGACTTGTAAGGCACCAAGGATCTGAGATAAAAGGGGTCAGAGTTTGATATATATTTATGCAGCATGTAGCATAGTGCTTTAAATTGTTCTAATCATTCAATAGGTAGCCAGTGAACATCATGGAGAAGGCTGGCTGTAGATGTGAATTTAGGGGGGTGCAGTAAAAGTCTTGCAGGGGGATTTTGCACTATCTGAAGCCGCTTGAGCAAGACCTTGGACACATAATCCAGCCTGGAAATAATTAAGGCCGGAATCACTGTTATTTGGGCTGAGACAGGAAGACATCCAAGGATTTTCCTGAGCCATTTTAGAATACCTAAACAGATGGAGCAACCTTGGTGATCTGATGGTCATAGCTTGTTGTGAAGCCAAAAACCAAGATTCTTGATAACGGTACTGGACTTGGAGATGCACCCAGAGCCACAGGCTACAGATGGAGGCCCCAAAAGTGAGGTTGGTTGCCCACCAACATATTTTCAGGCTCATCCCCATGGAACTTGAGGGAGTTAGCATTGATCCATGTTGCAGATATTTAATGCGTACAATTCTCCTGAGGTCGCTGGAAGACCACAATTTGGGTGTTGTCTGTGTATAAATAAAGTGTGAGTCCATAGCTTGCCACAATATCCGCAAGTGGCCTTACAAAGGATTGGATAGGGTCAGAATGAGGGTGGAGGTCTGAGATACCCCAGAAGATATTTGATAAGGCTTAGAGCGTTGTTCTTAAGTGTGCATTTGGAAGACACCATCTTACTGGAAATAACACCCAAGTCAAGGCCTTGTCCTGCACACCCATCTCTTCTAATCATTGGAGAATAAGGTATAGTTAACCATGTCAAATTTGGCACTAAAACCTAAAAGAATGATAGCAGCAGTACCACATTTATCTCTGTGCTATGGTCATCGCTAAAATCCAATTGCGAGGGGTGGAGCAGACCATTTTGTTCCGTATACACCGTTAGTTGTTTATGTATGTGTTTTTCCAGAACTTTGGCCAAAGTATGCAAGAGGGAGATTGGCCTATAATTGGACCAGGTGAAAGGGTCAAGATTCCGTTTTTTTAAAAAAGGGGCATAACTATTGCCGGGTCTGGTCGCTCAGTGGACTAATGCGTCTACTGCAGGGGCCTGTGTTCGACCTCATGGTCACAGGTTCAAATCCGAGCGGGTTCACTCAGCGTTTCATCCATATGAGGTCGATAATATGAGGACCATTGAGTTGGGTAACAACAAACATCTGTTATTCATCGCCAAGATACCCGTTGTGGTGAAGGTGCGCTTTACAAATACACTTTATGTTATGTTATGTTATTGCATATTTGCATGCCTTAGGGAAGCTGCCTTCAGAGATTGTGGAATTCAGATACTTAGTTGTAATGTACCGAGATAGTGGGGCAAGTTTGCAAAACACAGAAGGCGGACTAGTCTCTAAAGGTGAACCTGATTTGGTGGCATTGAGAAGATAAGAAAAAGTCTGGATGACCAAAGGCAGAAAGGACATCAGAGAGAAAGACAAGGAGGGTCATGGGGTGAAATCCTCCCTTATTTGAAACTGTGAGCATTCTGGTGCACCATAGGCAATGTCACAGATGGAATCACAAATGTTGACACAGGTCATGGACGCAACATAGGTGTTATCTAACCTCAAATGTGATTGACAGCAGTTAGGATCTGCGCTAGAGGAAAAAGAAGCCTGAATGGTAGCAACTTATTTTTAAACAAGGTCACAAGTTCGTCGCAGATGGGGTTGCGAAAGGGAGCAATATTCATGGGATCTGATAATGTTTTTGCTACTTGAAAAAGGGCCTTTTAGGGAATTTTAGGGCCATGGTTTCAGAATAGAAGGATGCTCTAGTAGAACAGAAGTGTTTGAGATAGTCTTTTAGAGTCAACTTATACTTTTGTTTATGTTTTTCATAATCGGACTTAAGCCAGATTCTTTCCAAGTGTTTGCATATTTTTCTATTTTCACGCAAGGCATCAGTACATAACATTATGGTGCTGGAGGAAGGGTTCTGTGATTCATCACAAGTGTAATAGGAGCTAAAGAGTCAAGCAAGGACCGGAACCAATTACCAATGGTGGTTAAGTCTGATTTCAATGAGTTGCTCACCGTTTTCACTCAAGAGTGGAGTTCAAATTGGAAACATTCAACTTCAACCAGTTCCCGAAAAAGGAAACTGGCTGGCCCTGCTATGTACAAAGCACCAAGACAATAGAGTGGGAGAAAGGAACAGCAATGTGATCAGACCTAGGTAAAGACATTGAACAGTCTGCCTGTAACCCCTTCACATTAGAGAATAAGGAGTCAAGTAGATGTTCGTCCGCATGAGTAGGAGTGTAGTTAATAGGTTGGACATATGGGAAAATGTAAACATTGATGACACTCTTTTTATTAAATTTTTTTTATTGTTCATCAACATCAAGAATACATTTTCATTATATATTTCACCAAAATAAGCAAAAAAATTAATTTCAGTAAATTAATCCATGTACTATGCTCATCATACAAATTCTAACTCTATTAATTCCTACTAACTCAAAATCATTAAGGCTGTTGAGTATCAGCTGCTTACTTAAGCCTCCCCCAATCTTAACTTCCATTTTATTATTGGCGCCCATATCCGTCTCGAAGCCTCTCTTCTTGTCCTTCCCTTTTTTTCGAATAGGGCCTGTTCCAACGTGTATATCGCCAAAACCCTGGAGACCCATTGTTGTATTGTCGGCGGTCTGGGATCTTTCCATAGCGACGCTATACATAATCTGCTTAATGCCATGGCCATATACAAAAACTCGTAGTGAGGTACTTCCAAGCCATCCTTTGTTACCCCTAAGATCATTACTTCATCTAGCAATACTATTCTCATTCCCAACGAGTTCTTGAAAAACTGCTCCAATTCTTGTTTATACTTATCTAAAGCAGGGCATGAGGCAAACATGTGAATAGTATCAGCTTGGGTAGATTGACATCTTGGACAGGTTATGCCTCTTGTTCCACCCCACTGTGCCACCCTGTGGAGGGTATGGTATAGTTCAAACAATGTTTTATATTGCTGGGTTTGCACATTTGTTGCTCTCAGCACAGAGTTTGACAGTTTTAACGATTTCTCAGCCTCATTTCCTGTCAGCCCCAATTTTGTTCCCCATTTCTCATGCATTTTTTCAGAGTCATACTCTTTATATTTGCATATTTCACCATATAGTTGTGATATAGAGCATCCTGTCTCATTTCTTATGTCTTCCATTAAGTCTATTTTTTGCATATCAGCACCCCCACCACGTTTCTTTGATAAGACAGACCTAACTTGTAGATACTTATAAAAATCTCTATGCCTTAGATTATATAGCCGTTGCGCATTCTCATAAGTGATTATCCCTGCCGCCCCTATAAGATCTCCTATAGTTCTTACCCCCTGCCTATCCCAGCCTTTCATTACAGAGTCATGAAATATTCCTGGGAGCGATGGGTTCCCATATAGCGGTGTATAGTAATTCATTCTACCCAATTTGATCTTCCTCTTGATGATAGACCATACTATTATTGCGGCCGCCAGGGTCTTGAATCGTACCTTCTTATAGTAACTTTTCTCATCGTATTTAAGAAGCCATCTATCCGAGTCTTTAACCAAGAGTTCATACAGGTCTGGAATCACACCCCTCCCTCTCCATTTATCCGTTATATCCCCCCCCAGCATCTCTCTTATATATTGCAAAACTGTAGCCCAATAATAGGCTTTAAAGTCGGGAAGCATCAGCCCACCACGTTCTCGGGGTAGCGATAACATTTTTTGACTACGGCGTGTTCTTCCTCCTGCCCAAATGAACCTGTTTGTTACCCCTTCCAACTCCCTAGACAACTTATTATCAAATAACAGTGGGATAGTCCTAAAAAGATATAACACCTTAGGTAAGAATGACATTTTTATCAAATTGCCCCGACCAATTGTAGTCAAATGTAGATTGTTCAATCTATTAAAATGAAGTTTGGCCTTACTTATTATCGGTTCTATATTTTTTTGCCACAACTGTCGAAATATCAGAGGTGATTAAAACCCCTAAATATATCGCTGTTCCAGTGATTCTTTGATCTACCATTGTTATTTTTTGATTTATTACAACCTGCGTTTTATCTGCATTTAACTTATATCCTGATAGCTTTCCATATATAACAGCCTCTTCTTCTATCGCCCACAATGCCAATTCGGGATCACTTGATGTGACCGCCAGATCATCCGCATATCCCAGAATTTTTGTTTCGCATCCATTCAAAACAATTGGCCGAATGTCTATATTCTGCTCTATTCTTCGTATGAATGCATCTATATACAAAGAAAAGAGGAGCAGGGAGCAAGGACACCCCTGCCTAGTTCCCAGCCCAATCGTTATTATATTACTCTTTTCGCCCATAATTCCGAGTCTTATTCTTGGGTTAAGATACAATGCCCTTACAGCCTTTATGAATATGCTCCCAAGGTTTACCTTCTCTAACACTGCCCAGAGGAATCCCCACGAGACCCTATCAAATGCTTTTTCAGCATCTAACAATATTAATGACATAGGGTCTCGTGAGGCTGCCGTTCCGTCAAACAGGGTTAAGACTCTCCTAACATGCTCTGCAGTTCCTCTCCCAGGGATGAACCCATGTTGTCTGGGGGATACGATCTTGCCTATTATACACCCTGATCTATTTGCCAAAATTTTCGAGTAAATTTTTACATCGCTGTTCATAAGACTAATAGGTCTATATGACCCAGGATTAGTCGGAGGTTTATTTTTCTTAATAAACACAATCATACCTGCTTCACACCAAGACTCTGGGGGAGGTATACCATTTTGAATATTAGTTATTAAATTAAAAAAATCCCCCTCTATTTCGGGCATAAAAGTTTTATAGAATTCTAATGGGATAGAATCCGGGCCTACAGCTTTACCTGCTGGAAGATCCAAGATTGCTCTATGCATTTCCGCCCGATTGATCGTTGTTTCCAGAGCCCCTTTATCAGCCGCATCCAGTTTTTCTAGATTTGCTCTTTCAAGAAACTCCTCAATGTCACGTATCTCACCCCCTTGATCAGGACTATAAAGTAGTTGGTAAAACTCCTGAAACCTTGCACATATATCCCTAGGTGCTGTGACTTTACTACCATCGTGAAGCATGATCTCCGCAATATCCCCCTTTGTGGCCGCTTGACTTGTTCGGATAGCTAGTATGCGGCCGATCTGCTCACTATATTCATATTGTTCTTTCCTCCATGCCAGGTATTTTCCTGCTGCCTTAGATGCAAATATCTCCCCCACTGCTGCTTTCGCGACTGTTAGTCTCTGCGATATTACAGTATTGTCTTGTTTGGACCTGATAGCGACGCCAAGTTCTTCCTCAATATTAGCCACCAACCATCCTTATTCTCCCTGCCACCTCCTCCCTCTCTGCCTTATTTCGTCTGGTTGAGTAGCTAATTGTCTCTCCCCTTATGCCTGCTTTCATTGTATCCCAGACTATAGCGAGGGAAGCGGTTCCTCTATTTACCTCCAAAAACCCTTTCATCCATTCTCTCATATGGTCAATGTACTTAACATCTTGTAACAGGGCTCTCTCAAAAGTCCAGTTTGAGGTCTGTTTGTATTGCGTTGGAATTGGAATATCTAAGATCAGCGGGTTATGATCCGACATGACTCGTGGGAGTCTGCTCACTTTACATATGGTTGCTATTGTGGGGGAGACCAAAAAATAGTCTAGCCTTGCTAATACTTTGTGGGGTGCAGAAAAATACGTGCTGCCCCCACCAACGTTATGTTGCTGCTCCCATATGTCTACTAAGCCATTGTCTTCCATTAGCCTTATCAAAGCCACATGGCTTCTCTTTTTTCTCCCCACAAATTTTTGGGGATCATTCTTCCATAAACCATTCAGGCCATTAATATTTAGATCACCACATACCACCAGGGGCTGGGGCCAATTAGTTAGTTGTGTATTCATAGCATTAATAACTTCGGGATCATCAACTGTCGGGGCATACAATGAGCATAAAGTAAAGTTAAATCCCTGCACCTGGCATTCCATCAGCACCCAACGCCCATGTGAATCTGCTTTTTGTCTTTTAACTACCACACTGCTGTGCCGCGCTAATACAGCCACCCCTCGCATCCTAGTCCCTTGTGTCATACAAACAAGCAGTTGATAACCTAGCTGCCCCAATAACCCCTTTTGAGCAACCTCTATATGGGTCTCCTGCAGACAAAGCAAGTCGACATGAATTGTTTTTAAATACTCCCTCACCTCCCTTCGCTTTCTCCCATCATTCAATCCACAGATATTTAATGTGCCTATCCGCATTGATATTCTTGTTTTATCTTCAAATCCTCATTCACCCTTACTACACCTCTCTCATCTTTCAGATTTTAGTGTTTCTGATCTACCCCTTGTCTTATCTTATCTTGATGTGATGATTTTTTTGTTTTTTCCCTCTCTTCCCCCTCCCCCCTACCCCCCACCTGTTAGAGCAAGCAGGCCGCTGGCCTCTGTGATGGAGTCTGGCTATCGACTCCCCTTTGCCGACCTTTATATTTGCATTAAATCGCCTGAAAAAGTTACTTCACTTTGATATTTCCTTCATATCATCCAATTCACCCGTGACTTTACCATTACCCTCACCATTATATTCCATTATTCTTATTTTATCCCCAATCAACATGTGCAATCAACTTGCCCCTAGCCCTCCATCATCCATATACTATCTCTTGTATACATTAGACAAGGCTAAACCCATCTAGGACCAGCATTTCTTTCCACCGAACAAAAGGGGTTAAATAAAGATAAATAAAGATATAGTCATCATAGAAGTCTTCAAGGTTTGTCTCTAGCTTCACCGCTGGCTTCACCGCTGGCGCGAATCATGTCCATGTATTCCTTTGCTTGGATCTCAGAGAAAAATACCCTAGTAGAGTTTTTATAGATTATTTTAAGTTTTGCTGGATTTATTAGATAGGCCTGCAGGCCCATCTTGTGACATGGATCCAGTAATTCTCTGAGTCTCCACCTTCTTTCGACAGTGCTATGGCAATAATCTGGGGTTGAGAAGAAGGATTGACTCTCAAACGAACGTTTAGCATTGGGCTGAGCTTTTGCATATACTTCTTCTCTCAATAAAAAATTACCAAAGTACACTAATATAGCTCTCGATCTTGATACCCCCTCTGTATTAGAAGATCCCTTCTTTTTTATGGTCATTGGGAATCTGTGCACTCTTTGGATTTCCCTATCCCAGTCCCAATGGTTCAGTTCCGGGAAGGCTCCTTTGAACATTCTCAGGGCATACGCCCTGATATCCCCGCCTTCTGCCCCTTCCTCTATGCCCAGGATTCTGAGATTATTTCGTCTCTCTAGGTCCTCTAGCTTCCACTGGGCATCCACCATCTGCTTTTCATATCCTATCAGCCTAGCCGAGTCTTTGGCTTGTTGGTCTTCAATCATGCCCGTTCGATCTTCCAGGTGTGTTATCCTTGTGTTTGTGGCTGTGCAAATCTTAGCTACCTTCTTTATAGCGCCTTGTAGATGCTTAGTTGCTAAGCGTTTGTTTTTCCCCTCGGCCTTTGTCGCATCCTGCAGTTGTTTGATTGATTTTTAAACTAGCTGAAGTGTGGGCTCTGCTGATGGTGTCTGTCCCTGTGCCCCCCCAGCCATAGGATCCTCCTTCTCATTCTCGATTTCATTATAGGTATGCTGAGTGGCTGAGTAATCCCAGTTTAGACCTGGTTCAGTTTCGGTGCTTGCCACACTGATTCGCCGATGGCTGCTGCCAGCTTTCTCTTGTGACTGCGTACTTCTCTGTCGCCTGGACAATCTTTTTTTCCTCGGCTCTGGACCTTTCCCCTTTGATGGAGATCCGCTTTCCCCTTCCAAACTTATGGCCAGGCTTGAATCAGTGTGTGTCCAACCATTCTCTTCCAAGTCAGAATGTATGTCCTCGGATGCCTCTGACCCATCTGTTACTGAGTAGAAATTGTCTAATGGATCTGCATTATCCTCCAGCCCGCTCAGGCCACTATTTGCTGTTATTTTTTGTACCAGTAGTCCAGTTTGTTGCGCTGTAGTGGTTGCTGTCTCGGGAGTCCCACCTGCAACTGTATCCATATTTAACGCAGTTGCTATTCCTTCAGTGGGGCGTATATCTTCCTCTGCAGTATCCGCTATATCGTTAAGATCCATGATATTGCTACACTGAGTTTCTATTGAGGGAGATGTACTGGCAGCATCTAGTTTAGCCGTATTAGCTATGTTGGGGTGGGGCAAAGTATCGGGTATGCTTTTTGATTGTCCAGTTAGTTGTGCAGCATTTATTGCAGCCTGCTTTCTAGCTCTCATTTTGCTCCAGGCCACTGTGCCTTCTTCATTCAAAGCGTTGTGGGCATGGGCATGGGCATGTAGGTCCTTATCTGCCCCTTTGTTTTTATCGACTTGTCCAGAAGGTTTTCCAGAGTTCTCGCCCCCCTCTGGCACTTTCACTTTCCCCCCTCGAGTAGTTTTTGGTGCCATTCCGACCCCTTCAGCCACCTCTGCAACCACTATTACCAGATTACAATATTGCTGAGAGACTTTCAGCCGTTCTGCCCTAGGAAAACTCAGATTCAGACGTTGTTTGGACTTTGGAGGCTTGCTGCCTCCAAAGCCCTGCCAGTCAAAATTATCAATGCCAGAGTCTCTCTCACTGCCCCTCTGACCCCACGCGCTGCCTCTGCCTTACCCCTGGTGCCGCCGTCGGCTTTGCAGTCCTTGAGCGTAATGTTCAGGGGTCCTCCCAAATCGTCACTGAAAGAATTACACTGCATGCACCGCTGCTTACACCACCTCCGCTGCCGTTGTTTCAGCTGCCGTTGTGGTCTTTCAGCAGGAAATCTGTCCCTCTGGGCTCCGCCGCAACTCCTCCGTCGTTGGATGCTACAGAATCTGTGCTCCGCCCGGCCCGCTCCGCAAACTTCTCCTGCACCACCGGGTTGCCGAGAACACCGAGAGCGCCGTGAGCGTTGCACCTCAGCTACTGCCACCGCCGCGGAGACCAGCCTCAGGACCCCTTCGATCCTCATCCAGGTATCGCTGGAGTGTAGCTTTGTGTTAGGTAAAGCCTTTAGGCTATCAAAGTGTGTTTTTCTGCTATCAGCATCGCATTCTTCAAAACTAGCAGGTCGGCATCGGAGCGTTCTCCTCTATCCGCCTAGCCAGACGCCATCTTGCTCTCCACACAACACATAGAGTGGGAGAAAGGAACAGCAATGTGATCAGACCTAGGTAAAGACATTGAACAGTCTGCCTGTAACCCCTTCACATTAGAGAATAACGAGTCAAGTAGATGTTCGTCCGCATGAGTAGGAGTGTAGTTAATAAGTTGGACATATGGGAAAATGTAAACATTGATGACACTCTTAATAGACTAGTAAAAATATTTTGATGTTTAATGTAAATGTTATACATTTATTATAAATTGTTAGACCTATCAGCCTTAGGATGCTCTTCCCCCAAACTCTGTGCCTGCTTACCTCGTCTTTTTTGCTGATTTTCTTTGTTGACCTTAGGACTCTGAGTACTTTACCACTGCAGACCAGTGCTCAAGTGCATGTGCTTCTCCCTAAACATTGTTTCATTGGTTTATCCACAATTGGGATTTATAATTTATCTGTAAGAACTTAGTAGAGTGCACTACCCATGCCCAGGGCCTATAAATTAAATGCTATTACTGGGCCTGCAGCACTGATTTTGCCACCCACACAAATATCCATTTAAACATGTCTCAGGCCTGCCACTGCAGAGTCCGTGTGTGGAGGTCTATTGCTATGTTGACTTGTCATTTAAACCCCCTTGGCAAACCTTAAACCCCACCTTCATTACACATAAGTCACTCCTAAAGTAGGCCTTAGCTAGCCCATAGGGTAGGGTGCTGTGTAAGGAAAAGGTAAGATATATACTTTTAAGTGTTGCATATCCTGGTAGTGAAACCCACCTACATTCATTTTCCATTACTGTGAGGCCTACTCCTCTCATAGGTTAGCACTGTGAATCCCTTCTTATACTTAATCTGCAATTCCTGATTAAGCTCTGTCATGTTTTATATCATTGGAATAGTAATGATAAATACTCATTCCTAGTAACGTTGGATTTAACATTACTATTTTAGAAATGGCACTTTTAGAAAGTTTTTAATAGGAACATTTGTCCCTTGCAACAGAAGTAAACCATAGAATAAGT
Source organism: Lissotriton helveticus (assembly GCF_964261635.1). NCBI lineage: Eukaryota > Metazoa > Chordata > Amphibia > Caudata > Salamandridae > Lissotriton > Lissotriton helveticus. The sequence continues at coordinate 433,880,288 of NC_136062.1, forward strand.
ATAGAGATACAATGAAGTCTATTTATGTTTGTCAAAATGGACAGAAATATTTTCATTGTGACAAGGATTGTGGGTTTTCCTGGAGAAGGGTATTCAACCGCATTATTCAAATACCTAATTTCCTACAATAATGTGCTTCAGAATGCGTTTGTAAAAAAAAATATTTCTTGTACACTGACTTGTATTTCGGAGTGACAAATAGGAGGAAATTCAATTGAAAATAACAAGTGTTCTATAACTCTGTGGTCACTGACTTCTCTCAATGACCCAGTCGCCCACATCGGGAAAGGCCCCAAAATGCAACATGGAGGCATCAAGATTTCCCTTGGAATTGTCATCTTTCGGGGGAAGTCTTTAGCCATGGTATTTAGACTAAGATTCAGCTGGCACCCAGGGTCACCTACCACCCCAAGCCATTTCTGAACATTATAAATCCAGAATTTGGTGGATTGCACTACCTCTTCTAACCAGGAATTTCTTGCAAACATAAACTTTAGAAAAATCACAGATTTTCCTTGTATATCTGAGTGGGAAAGTTCCAAAATCTGCAGCAATCATCAAAGTCGTATAACAAAGCATTCCAACGCTTGTGTGGTTGAACGTATCATCTGGTACAGGAAAGGCCCCACAACACAACATGGAGACATTCTAGTGTTGTGGGTAGGTGAAGTATTTGGCTCGGGTTCAGCCAGGTCCATGGAAACCTACCCGAGACATTTCTGAAAGATAAATACCCAGGAGAGAATTGAGTGGTGTGGCTTGCATGAATACCACTACGTTTTTGTACCCAGAATACCCTGCAAACAGAAAACTTTGACTAAGGCTTTCCTTACATATTTGTAATGGAAAGTTCAAAAATCGTACGCCACTTGTGTAAGTGAGAATATTTGCCCACACCATAAACTTGCCAAATTCTGGACCATGTGTAGTTGATCAGAAGCTGTATCATGATGGGCTTTACTGACAAAGCACAGAAGAGAAAGCCTGTTTTATACATTGATACAGGCATCCCTGTTAGGTAACAGATCCTTAAGGAAGACCGTCAGCACAAGCCTGTGGTGGTGTCATCATCATATTCAAAGATGCCATGAACTGGACCACCAACGGACACCCTCATGAACTACATGAAACACCTCACTGTCAAGATACACCTCACATCCAATTTCTCCCTGGGTGGAACCCTTGTTTACTGATCACTAGGACCACGCGGCAATTACACCAGTGACATCACAGGCTTCATTGCACCTCTCATCATCAATGCCAGTACCTTCCTCCTTCTCATAGACTGTAACTTTCTACTAGAAAACCTTACTGATCCAAATTCTATGTCCTTTCAATGTCACTTCTAGGAAACTTTGGCTTCCAGCAGCATGTTACAAAACCCACCCGCACCAATGGACACCTACTGGACCTGATTTTCTCCTCAATCAGTTGACAAGTGCGCAACTAGGACCTGTACAGACCACACAATCATCAGTTTCAGCATAACCATCCCACACCACCTCAAACCTCCCCACTACAGAAACTGCCTACAAAAGTCGAACAACATCACAAAAGAAGAGTGGGCCTTTGCCTTTTCGGCAAACCGGCCTAAGCCCACCAGCAACTTGCAGAAAGCCGTAAAGAATCTCAACATCTGGATTACTGCATGTGCTGACACCATGGCTCCCTTCAAGCTCAACCCAATGGCAAGAACCCAACACCAAGCCAGCTGCTACATAGAGGTACTTGAGAGGCTGATAAAACGCCATTGCAAGCAATTGGATAGCAAGTAAAAACAACAATGATAAAGAAATTTTAAAATCAGCCCTAAGATACTACCAGCAGAAAATATGCAAGCGATTGCAGATCACATTAACACCAGCCCTAACAGCAGCATGGACATCTTCACCATCATCAAAAATCTCACTGTGCCTCCTGCCACCTGCATCACTCATGCCCTAGTTACTAGCAAATGCAAAAACAACAATTGATGGACAGAATGCAGAACAATGTCATACACTCACCCCAGTACAGAGATCTGGGGCTAAATCCATCGTTTTTTTGCACTCCACACCACCCCAGGTCAGACATGGCCATATGCAAATCAGCCTTGACCCTGTGCCTCATGGGAACAGTCCAGCCCAAACTGCCAAGCCATGTCTTTCCTGGACCGGAATCAAGCATCCAAGGACCGGTTTCTGGCTATCAGCCTTCATCAGCCTGGATAGCTTGACTCCAGTGGTGTGGAGAGCATGGGACTCACGTCTGAGCATACCCATCCCACTCGGGGTGACAAATGCAAAAATTGATGGACAGAATGCAGAACAATGTCATACATTCCCCCCAGTACAGAGATCTGGGCCTAAATCCATCGTTTTTTTGCACTCCACACAACCCCAGGTCAGACATGGCCATATGCAAATCAGCCTTGACCCTGTGCCTCATGGGAACAGTCCAGCCCGAACTGCCAAGCCATGTCTTTCCTGGGCCGGAATCAAGCATCCAAGGACCGGTTTCTGGCTATCAGCCTTCATCAGCCTGGATAGCTTGACTCCAGTGGTGTGGAGAGCACGGGACTCACGTCTGAGCATACCCATCCCACTCGGGGTGACAAATGCAAAAACAACAATTGAGGGACAGAATGCAGAACAATGTCATACATTCACCCCAGTACAGAGATCTGGGCCTAAATCCCTCGTTTTTTTGCAGTCCACACCACCCCAGGTCAGACATGGCCATATGCAAATCAGCCTTGACCCTGTACCGGAAGCTTGTTTCCGGTCCAGGGAAGACATGGCTTAGCAGTTCGGGCTGGACTGTTCCCATGAGGCACAGGGTAAATCTGATTTGCATATAGCCATGTCTGAACTGGGGTGGCAGAGTGGGCTAACGAACAGTGATGGATTAAACCCAGATCTTTTGACTGGGTGTGAGTGTTTGATTGATTCAGATGCTCCGTCCATCACCACCCCCTTTTGTACCACTTTTGGCCACCATAAGTGTGGCAGGGTATGCTCAGACGTGAGTCCCTTGCTCGCTTTGCCACTGGATTCAAGCAAGCCGGGCTGAAGACAGCTGGAATTCCAGAAACCGGTCCTCGGAAGCTTGTTTCCGGTCCAGGGAAGACATGGCTTGGCAGTTCGGGCTAGACTGTTCCCATGAGGCACAGGGTCAATCTGATTTGCATATAGCCATGTCTGAACTAGGGTGGCACAGTGGGCTAAAGAACGGTGATGGATTAAACCCAGATCTTTTGACTGGGTGTGAGTGTTTGATTGATTCAGATGCTCCGTCCATCCCCTCCCCCTTTTGTACTGCTAGTTACTAGCAAGGTGTACAATGGCTTCTGCGCCACTATAATCAATAAGAGCCAATAACCAAGCAAGTCACTAGAATTCTACATGCCATTCTGAACTCAGCAGCTAGACTCATCATCAATCTTCCAGCCAGAACTCACATCACACTACACCTCAGGGAGCTCCACTGGCTCCGGATACACAAACATGCTCATTTCAAACTCCCCACACACACATTCAAGGCTCTACACAACTTAGCCTAAAACAAGGAAGGATTCCCTTGGCCCAATTATTTGAGATAACAACTAATTTAATCTAATATGCTGTGATTCAGTTTTTTTATTATTAATAAAGGTTTTCAAGTTCACATTCCAATATACAAAATATAAAATTACACAAAAGCTAACAAATCATACACATTAAAATGCATTCATATTTCATGTTAAAAAAAACACATAAATGTAGTACACAACAATTACAATTGCACAGTTGACAATTATGACCAGCATGAAACAGACAGACAAACGTAAGACCTAACCCTTGTCAATAACGGTTGCACATTCAATTGGACTCTAGGACACACAATTGCTAAATTGATACAATCAGTATTATGCTTATTCGTGACAGTCCTTAAATTGTGCTTTTTCAACAGCGTCAACGTGTTTCGATGGTTTCAAATTGGTTCACACCATCTTTATCAAGACACAGTATTTTTTTCTGTCTCTGTACTTAATATCAATTTGTCTTTTTGTGATTTCTAGATAAAACAAATATTTGTAATCAGTTATCTAAGCTGTATACATCATCTTTATCCAAACAATTTAACAACCTAATCACATTTCCCAGTGTACCCATCTCATGGATCATCTTTAACCATTCCCACTCGCTTTCTGGGTGTTATATCTCTTTAGTGTCATAAGATGCGGGATATTCTTTCATGTCTCCCCTTCTCCTTACATCTTTGCTCTCCACTCCCTTCTTTGAGGATAGCCCACCTGTCCTTTACAGGCTCCATTGTCTTCATATAAATGGATGGATTCTTCATACTGCTGTTTTTTTGCATGTGAGCCTGCCACCCCCCAGTAAATATTGGAGACCCTATGTATCTTGAGCCACTGGATCTATTTGTCTCCTCAAATGGTTTACCTGGCTCAATCACATGATTTAAATCTAACCAGGGTCCTCTTACCACCCTAGACGATCAATATAATAGTCCACCTTATCTTTTTTGTGGAGTTAACGGTTTCTTATTGACTTGGATTCTCAATTCCCTGGGGGAGGGAATTGGTGGGAAATCAGGGTTGGAACAGAGTGCTTATGGATGGGTCAGAAGAAATAATCATGAGGACCCAGGAGAGATAGGTCTGAAAGTCCGCACGCACCCAGGAGGTTGTCATGCTTTATCATAGGGCACTTCTCGGTGAGCCGGCGCTACAATGCTTGATAGGCCCCCTCAGTGGGGGGCTCTTTAGCAGAGATCTTTCGATCTAGCCGTATGGTAAATGCACATGTGAGGGTAAGAATGTAGGGTGGTGCTCACAATATCAAAAGAGTCTAAGGGAGACCAAGAAAACTTTAATATGATGACCCCTGTTATTTGTTAGATTGTCCCTTGGTGCCTGGGTGCTAGACCTCTCAAACATCTCCTTGTCCCTCTCTGGGTAACTACTCCATCAGATCCTCATGTCAATAAAACTGAATGTTTTGTACTATATAAAGAACAAAAACAAAAGTATGTAACGTGTTTTGCATATGTATCCTTTTAAGATATCTTAGAAATGCGATCAGGAAACTATCAGTAGAAATTATGGCTGAAGGTCATTGATTTAATGTGGGGTTCTGACTCTCTCTGCCTGTGGAAGGGGAATCCTCAGCCTCAATTAGTATGCCATTCGTTGCTTTGCTAGTCCTTTCATCTTCTCATATTACATAAAACGGACAGTTTTAAGGTAAATGTTGTACCTTGAGACTGTTCCATTCCTCTTTACTTTCCAGATGCATCCTAATAGCACATTTCAGTTCCAGGGAGGAGAAATATAGCTTTCAGAAACAATCAGTAAAATTTATGTCTGAAAGTCACCTATTTAATGTGGGGTTCTGACTCTCCCTGCTAGTGGAGCGGGAATCCTCAACTCAATTAGTATGCCATTCCATGCTTCGCTAGTCATTTCATCTTTTCATATTACATTAAAGGGACAGTTTTGAAGTACATTTTGGTACTTGAGACTGTTCCATGCCACTTTACTCTTTCCAGATGTATTCTTAATGCACATTTGAGTTCCAGGGAGGAGAAATATAGCTTTCAGGTTGTGGCAACCTGTTTGGGATCACCACCATCAAGTACCTGTAAAGCCTCCCTCCCTCCCTAAGGACTCTATCAGCACCTCAGCAGCAACATCTGTAACAATCATGCACAATCACATTAAAAATAGACGAAAGAGGCTGAGGAAGGGGGGGGCTGAATAATGACAGGTCATCAATATGTATAGAAGGGGTGGCAAACTGCTGATTTTTATTTTTTATATATCGCAAACTTGACCCAAATCAGGTATCAGATTGCTTTACATAGCACCAGTTGCATTACATGAGGACCCATGCATTTTTTTAAAGCACAGGGAGATTAAGAGATCTGCGCAGAATCACAGGATGTTCAGCATCATTGCCGAGAATCGCACCCAGTTCCCCAGATTCAAGGTCGACCTTCCTGCTTTGATGTTCTGGGGTGTTCTCCTCCAGCTTCCTAAATCCAGAAGACTGCAGGACCACATAATGGAAGTGGATGGAAGATTGTCACCGCATTTAAAAGGTATGTTGTCCACAATGTGACTCAATTAATTTTTTTTAATGGTTGTGGATAAAAGAGGAGAGGTGGGGCAGTCTCATGGTGTAAACTATTTGTACTAATATACTGTCCCTTTGAGACACATGACATCACATCCCATCTCTATTCACCAAAATTAAAGCCAAGATAGGTCATGAATTATGGCTGGGACTGAAGCAGTGATGTATATGGACTGTATCACTGGCATTAGACTCATTTTCATTTTCTCTCCTGTGACAGTATTCAGAGCTTCCTCACATACACTATTTCCTGCAAGTTGATGAAAAGCCACAAATTTACATACCAGCGTTTACCCTGTTTCCCCTTCAGATGAGCTCAGCACTTCCAGATTGAATTATCTAGGTTATGCATAATCGAAGCTGCTCAGCCATATTGCACTGCCATTCACACAATTTATTTTCTTTTTAACTACAGAATATACAGTCCAATAGAGGTGCCTGTTCAGGTTTGTGGCAGCTTGATGAATTGAGTGGGATGTTTTATCACCTCTTATCTTGGTAAATGCTCAGTGCACTTGCAGTATCTGAGAAATTCTACAGAGGGGTAATTGAATACATGCAACAGCATGTCTACTCTTTAGTTTTGTTTTAAAGATATTAACAACAAGGGGGGACAAGGGGAGGACAATATTTACCGGGGTCCAATGTACGTGTCCTACGCAACTGTAAACAACAAGATTGTACAAAGTTCCCCAAGGGCAGGGAAGGGTTGGAAAAATAGTGATAATAATAATAATAACTCTCTCACTGGGAATGGTGTAAATGGTGTAGAACCATGACAGGGAGAAACGTAATCCCTTATCGGAACTTAGGATGCCTCACACAACTAAAAAGCTGGACGACCGTTGTCATCCTACCTGATGGTTGTCTTGTATCATCATTGGCCTCCTGCTCCAACGACAGGCTGGCGGTGCAATGCCTGACGGGTAGCACAAATATGCTACTCTTTTGGTGGAGTTCTTTTGTTCCTGGCCAACGGGTGCATGTGTGTGAGGGACCTGGGAGATAAAGAAGTGAGCGTGAAAAAAGGGTTAAAAAAGGTCAGGAAAGTCTACTTCAATCGCTTTATTCATGTGGCTTACTGCCTTATTAAAATAATGAAGCGAGGGGTACCGATGCCGACAAGGTTAGGTGGTTCGGCTCCGTTCAACCCTCACTTGTGATGTGGTCAACATGTTTCATGCCTCAACGGCAATTCATCAGGACCTAAGAGTGCTCATCGACTTATGAAAGAAGTTTTCAAATACAACCTGCGTGGTGGAAGTACCAGTGCAGTGGGGTGTCTGTGTCCTGCGGGGGTTCACGCCCCCTTGGTCTGGGTGAGTGGTCCCCACGGACTGTCCTCGTGGGGCCTGAGCTGTGAGGTAAATACCTGGGAAGCTCGAGGCAACTGCCGGTAGCACCTACCCTGCCACGTCGGCGAGTTCGAGTCACAGGACAGCCGCTCCAAGTGAGAGAGTTATTATTATTGTTTTAAAGATAGTCAATTCATTCATGACAATGTGAGTAAGTCTTCTACCAGCCTTTAATAATGTTCCTAACAAAGGTCCCCTAATGGTACTCAGACTTGAGATCAGCCATCTTTTAGGAGGAACAGCCCAAACCTCACTCAATCATGCTAGCAAGAGTAGCAGTTCATTTTTAGTTCTATTTCCCAGCTACGCCAAAACTTTATGTCCATCAGTTCCAGAGAATCCAGAGACTAGATACTTTAAAGGAACATAGCCAAGGGTATCATATTAGTATTGACATCCACTGTCATGAAGGAGTGCCCTGTATCCTGCTCCTGGGAGGGCCCCCTCAGCCACCTCTGATCCTCACCTGGAAAGTGTGTATAGGTTTAAGAGGTGTACTACACATACTTTGTTGGAGGACCCCTTTAGGTTTCATTAAGACCATGGATATAACCATTTAAAACAACACATCTGGTGCTGGAAGCATTATATTGATGAGCCATTATTTCTTTTATAAGGAGCTGGGAATGAACTACAGGTCTTCCAGTCCAGGCTTAATCCATGGTGCAGAAGGTGCTGTAACACCAAGGCCCATGGACCCAATTTATAGCTGTATTTTACTACCAGGCAATGGGCATGGGCCCATTTGCAGTGCTTAAATTAGGATCCGTGGCAAGTAATCCCCAATTTTTCAAAATACACTATACCTTTTATGAAATGGTTGTATAATCAGGCAACATCTTTCTCAGTACTGTTTGTTAGCTGCCAATACCTAAGATTATAAAACATTTAGGGCCTGATTCTGATGCGGTTAGGAAAATATTCCCACCTAGGGCCTGATTCTGATGCATTTGCTCCTTCCAAATCGGATCGAGAACGACCCAGGGCCCTATTGTGATGCAGTTAGGAACATATGCTCCCATTGAAGTCAATGGGAGTCCAACCAAATCGTATCGGGAAGCATCCGGATGCATTGTACTCCGTCGGTCGGACTGTCCCAATCCGAGTGGGTCGGAAACCATTTCAAACCCGATTCAGTCGGGAAGCATTTCCAACACGCATCAGAATCAGCCCCTTAGTGTAAAAATGTTTGAAGAGGATAATACAATGCAGTCTTGTAACATGCGGGATTGAGGGCATGGTAGAATCACCCAGGTGCTTTTAGAAATAGATCCAGAATACACTCCAAAACACTGGAGAATCCTAAAAGGTTCCCCAAGTTCATGGCCTTCAAAAGAGTTACTGCCTTTTTAGATCAATTTGAGGTCATCTCAAAGGTTAATATTATCCAAAGAATATTATCCAAAGAAGTCCCAAACAACATAAACTGATGGGCCTGTCTCATGGTGGACAATGTGATACCCGCCCATACTGGGGCTCAAGACCATCATGAAAGAGATCACATATCTAATAAAATGCCCCTGCAATAAGACATATGTGGGCGTGACAAGATGGGAGTTTTAAATTTCATCTTTAAAAATATAAGTATGTTTTACCTTAAAATGTATTTCTTATTTTCAGACGGCTGACCATTGGCTTTTATGTTTTCATTGCTTCAATGGCCTGTGCCACACTACATAGGAGACTAATACCTACTCTACAGAGACATATCACTTGGAAGAGCAGATATGGATAAAGCTACTGAAATGCCATATTTTGGTCTTGAATGATAGGGGCAAGTGATCACCCTTCAGCAGATGCATATGATTGTTATTTACCCACTATGGAGATTTATGATACATATAAAGGGAGCCCTTGATAGGGATATATTCAATATGTGTTGATGGCTATACCAGTGCAGAGCACAGAAAGACCTGTTGGCGGTAGTATGGCATAACTCTGTGGATGTGAGCAACCACTATGAGATCCACCACTATTACTGGACTGACATGGCATTCTTATACTCAACACAATTACAAGTAACATTATTTGTGGAGTACCTGCATACTCACTGACTAATGAGTGGTCAATTTGTAATATAAAAAGTGTGGGGCTCTCCTCAGGAGCCAGCGCTAACAGGAAAAACGTGCTGGTGCAAACTGCCTCCTGACTAGAGCCCCGGCACTTAATATTCTGGAGAGGACTTGGCCTAATGACTAGAGATGCCGATTTCAGAGCTGGGGAACCAGGTTCTGGTCTCGGCACGTCTCAAGATTCTGTGATTATGGGGAAAATATCCTGCCTTCCAAATGAGTGTGCCCTTGATTGGGGCTATAAGCTCGGGTGCCGAGGATTAGGTGCCAGTGCGGAGCCCCGCAAAGCAACTGCTCAAATTAAGCACTGTGACTAATGAACAAAAAGAAAGAGACGAGGGCCTCATAATCCTCCAAACATATATTTTGTACCAAGAATGACTGGTCGTTTAAGGGTACAGTCAGTATTAGGTGTTCCATAAGCCCTCGTTTTCGATGGTAGCTGCTGGGTGGATATAGGCAGTTGCTATTGGACAGCGATTCTAGCGGTCATGGAGAAAGAGTCCTGTTTATATTTCTATAGCTCCCAAAGATTTCATCCAAAATCAAGTCTGCACTACGGGATACTCGATTTGACTCATTACCAAGTAACTGGGTGCTATTTCTCCCTTTTTGGCTTAAATATGATGTAACATTGACATATAGAAACGTCTAATTTTGGTTTTCTTGCTGAAAACATCGCAAAATACCAGGAGTCCCTCTGCAAACTGGTGAGTATCTTTGAGACAGCCAAGTGATGAGTTTGAGACCCTTTTACTTTTGGTGTGTTTTATTAGAAGCAGGTAGGTAATTGGGTCACTGCTTGAGGGGGATTGAAACATTACACAAGCAGCAACCACAATTCAGGTCAGGGTGAAATACAAGTAAATCCCAAAATTCACCTGTGGTCAGCCCTCTGGTAGCTTGGCACAATAGCAGTCAGATTGAAATAAGAGGGAATATGTATAATATTTATGCAGCGGGTTAAACAGTCATAATGTGAAAACACAGCACAAGAAAAGTCCAATACCAATTTAGACAATATTAGTAAAATGTATTAAATTATATGACACCAAAACGACAAAAATCCAATCAGCGAACCAGAGTCGTGTAGTTTTAAAGACTTACGTGAAAATTGTGCCTAGAAAAGCAAAGTGGCAACTGTAGTTATCTGGTTATGATAGATCAAGATACTGTTACAAGCAGAGGCCGAATGTAATGGAGCGCAAGCTGTATACAGGAATCAAGTTAGGCCCGCTGAACAAAGTATATTAAATCCTGGTTGCAGAGTTTTGCCAAATCGTGCGTCAAGGATCTCGATAGCTGTAATCTTGATAGCTAAACAACCTGAAGCTACAGCTGTTAGGTTTCATGTGTGCCATACCAAGATCATAACCTGGATGAACCATAGCTTCCTGAAAATTAACACAGACAAGACAGAGGTTATTGAGTTTGGTCAGGGCCAATCCCTGTGGAATGACTCCTGGTGGTCGGTGGGAGCAGGGAAATGCAGTCCTGTGCCAGGTCAGAAACCTTGGAGTCATCTTTGATAGCCAGTTAAACTTTTCCGCTCAGGTAAATTGCCTTACCTCTTCCTGCTTCTTTTTAATAAAAACTTTGAGAAAGATATTTCCTTTCATTGCGTAGGAACTACAAAATACAGTGGTGGTGGCTCTCTTATTATCCAAACTCGATTATTGCAATGCTCTGCTGTTGGGGATTGATAAAACCCAGATGAGTAAGCTGCCATCATTACAGAATGCTGCTGCAAGGCTGCTTTTGAATATACCTAGAGGATAATCAACCTCGGCAGGAATCAGAGCATTGCATTGGCTACCCGTAAGGCAGCGTGTGGAATTCAGAGCCTTATGCTTGGTTCATATAGCATTGTACGGGGAGGGGCTAAGTACATCTAAAAATTGTTTATGCCCTATACCCACGCTCGCACTCTAAGGTCCAGTAATCCCGGCCTTCTCCAGATTGATAGGATTAGGCGAGTAAAATGGGGTGGAAGAACTTTTTCAAACTGTGCAGCAAAGTTATGGAACAAAATGCCAACAGCCATGAGATTCCAGCCAAATCGACAATCTTTTAGGAAAGATCTGAAAACTTGGCTGTTTACTTCGATCTCTATCTAGCTCCAGTAACTTAGGCTGTACCACTTCCATACACACCAGCGTCAAGAAGCCGCGGCATTCGAGCGCTATACAAACATATATCCTATCCTAAGGATGTTTCATGCAGCAGCGGTTCTGACGAAGCTGCAGGGCAAGCAATGCAAAGTTGAGTGTTGAAGACTCATCGCCCATTGTTAGTTCTGAGGGGCTGCAGGATGCTAGGTGATGGGCAGTGTCATCTTGGAGGAAGCAATCAACAAGGGTCTTGCAATGAGAAGTCTGGCATCGACGCTACGTAGGCCAGTGGTTGTTCCAAGGGGCTACGGGAAGTGATGCAAGGTCCTCCATCAGGGATGCGTTGTGCAGGGGCGGTTCTGCCAACAGGACCACAGCTGGGTTGGCATAGCACCTTCAGGCCTACTTCCAAAGGTCCTGGACTGGGATAGCACCACTTGGTAATGGAGGAATCGCAGTAAACAGACAAGAAAAACAGGAGGTTGGTAGGCAAATGTTGGGGGAAAACCATGCCAAAGATATCAGGTCCAACAAACCGATTTCTCCACATAGGGTCATTTTTTTCTGGGCCATGTTACTGTGCCCCATTTCATACATGTGCTTTTACTTGCACCATACTGGACACATAGTTATGAAGTAAAAAATGCAAAAGAGATACTTGCTCATGCTAAAAGTGAATAGGACTAGATATGTTTTCTTTTGGTGTCCCATGAGTGAGAAGAACTATGGGCTGTATGCACAAAGGTATTTTGCATTTCCTAACAGTACGAATCACAATTTTGGGCCGTTAGGAAATGCTAAATGATATTACGGTATGTATGAAAGGTATGCGTGCTGTTTTAAAACGCGATTTCAATCTAGTACAAATCACATTTTGAAAGTTGCTAAATAGGAGATTGCTAATAGGGATTTCCAAATAGCGAATCACTAACCGCATGTATAGAGGAATTCCTAATTGCAAATAGTCGCAAAATGGCCATTTATGAAAGTACCATCAATTTGCATCAAGTGGTAAAAGGTGCAAACTATAAAAAGGCACCCAAAATACATCTAGCTCTTACGGAATGGAGGTTTTATATGTTTCGGTTGAGGAGGATGAGGATTTTGGTTGTGAGGCAGAGAAGGAGGAGGAGACATGAGAGGATATTCAGGGTGAGGGTCACCCTGTTTGCACAGACAGAAGAGGAGAAGTTTAGAGTGAGTCGTAAGGTAATACTTGATTTAATTGCTGAGTTAAAACCTCAGCTAAGGTCCCAACACTCAGAAGGAACGCAGTCCCGCTGTATGTGCAGGTATTCTGTTGCCTACACCTCTCAGCTTCTGGCAGTTACCAGGGGGTCATAGCAGTAGCAGGGGAAGTGTCAGAATGTGTTTTTTCCAGATTTGTCATAGGATTCTGAATATCATGGTTAGCAAGGTTCACCAATACATTCATTTTCCAAATACACTCACCCCCAATATCTGCAACAGACCAAACTAATGTTATCCCATTGTAACCAGCTGTGTCAATCGCATGCAATGTGATATATGCGTCATACAAATTAATATACAGGAACTAAAAGTTCAGGCTCACTCAATGGGCAGGTACAATGGACCTACCCCTACTGCAATTGCTGCAACGACCTTGACAAACTGAGCAGATGCCTACTGACAGTCATAACTTGTTTGGTTTGCAGGTCCTGCTTAGGGTTTGTCCCTCATCACCATCCACGGAGCCTGGTAGTGGTGGAACGGATGTCTCTTACACTTGGAATGGGATTGATGGGTGAAGTGGTTGCTGATGTGCTGGCCTCCATTTAGACGTGTGTCAGTAGCTTCTTCAGCCTCAATTGTTTCTGACACATCCTGGGTGCGATCTTTGAAAATGCCTATATATAGTTAGTGTAAATAAATGGTTAATGTAGGTGCACAACATTGTTGTAACAGTGCTTGATGCGTGTGACTTGTTGGTGATGGACAGGTCTTTGACGTGCAGTCTTCAGTCCACATAACAGGATGCAACTATGGTGTACTACAATTCCCATGATTAGTTGCCATGGTAGTCCAAGCATCTCAATGGAGTCAGATTTGCTCTGCTGTTTAATTCGAGGAATTACAAACATTACATTATGTGGAGTAAGTAAAGGGGAGTCGACTAACCTGCAGTGCCAGATCTGTCAATGTCAGCACTCCCACCACAATTTCTGGTTCCAGTGTACCTTTGATAGGTGTCTACATGGAAACGTGAGGGGGTTGTTTGGAGGGTCCCCCACCTGTGTCACAACCCTCATACATCTTGCTGGCCACCTTCTCCTTTGTGTGTGATCTTAGGACATGTCACCTTTTGTGGATCTCTGGGATGGTTCTTTGTGATACGTCAAGGGAATTCACCTTGTACCTACTGGCTCTCAGGTACAGAGAGAAAGGCCTTTTCCGAGGAGCTGGACCACAAATTCCTCTGTTAGTAGTTACAGCTCCTTTTTAGATAATTTCAGATTCCACTACCTGCTTCCAGATTCCTTTTCCCCATCTTCTTTGGACATGGTGAAGTGCATTCAGAGGTATTCTCTTACCAGTAGTCAGACAGGTGCACTTTTCCCTTCCAGCACTCTTTTAGGCCTCTGGGTTGTGGCTACATTGTATATTTGTAAACTTCCTGGTCTGACGTCATCATTCTGCATCCAGAATGTGACTTTTCCTAATTTGCATTTTCCTATTAGAAAATCTTGATTTAGAGATTTCTAAAATTGCGATTACCTAATTGCAAATGTGGATCTGCAGAAATCGCTATTACTGGAATCGGCAGTTACATACTTCTTGTTTTTTGATTCCCTAACAGCGATTTCTACAGATTTGCTATTTGGAAATCTCAAATCCAATATTTGGTAAATAAGGCCCTATCGGCCAGATGTAGGTGAAATCAAAGTTGCGAATCCTTAATAGCGAATTTTACCGATTCGCTATTAAGGACTAGCAAAATTGAATGTAGGTAGGAATCGCTGAAATATTAGCGATCCCTTAATATTCCTTAATAACGAATCGCAAATTGAGATTCGCCAATAAGGAATATCTACCCATTCATTCCTATGGGCTAGGAGGCCCATAGGAATGAATGGGAAGATATCGATTCGCTATTGAAGAATCGCAAATAGCAGGTACTATTTCAAGGGTGCCAGGGTGTCAAAAGGACACCTTGTTGCACCCCTGAAATGTGCATGTGTGCACATGTGGCGTTCATACGTGCCCTAAGGGCTGGAATATGTGCCACATGGCACTTTAAAAAAAGCAAAAAAGTGCTTTTTTAAAGGAAATCGCTAATTACCACCAACTTAAAGTTAGTAGTAATTAGCGATTCCTTAAGGATAAAGTGAACTTTCTGTTGTGCTACTTACATTGCATTTAAGGAATCGCAATGTGCCATTCCTTAAATGCAAGAGCAAAATAAGGAATCCCAATTTTGCGATTCCTTATTTTGCTAGTAGGTTTGTACTCACCTACATTGCTCGCAGCCAAATAGCGATCGCAAACGCTGAAACCCTGCAGATTTCAGCGTTAGATCGCTATTTGGCCTCGTACATCTGGCCCTATGTCCTATATCATGTTGTTGGGTGACAGGGGCACATTTTGCATTGCCTTCAGGGAACAAACACTACACTCTCCTTCATGATTTATTACACAAGGATAGCGCAATAACCAATGGGTTTCTGAGAAGAATTACTATAGAATGTAACCTTGTTTTTTTTAGCTGACATAGATAAAACAAAGGGGCACACACTGATCCATTTTTTAGTGTCCAAACGTTGGCACAGGATGGGGTCAATAAACAACTATACCTGGAGTATATTACAAATCCAAACATAAAACAAATTAAAACCCAAAATACAGCACAAAACCTTGTGTGCCAAAACCTTTGCATCAAACTGGAAATAAACTTCATGCAATGACAATAACTTTGTTGATAGTTTTATGTTTTTCGGAGACAGATCACTGTTAAAGTGACTTATAGGTAAATGCTGCAAAGCAAAACAATCAACAGAGCAAATTGCCGGTACTGCGCAACACTTTTATAAATTTCACGAAACAGTAAACAAAACAACTGTTCTGAATGGACCACTCTTATAGTCAGAATGAATCTTTAATCACATTACTTTTAATTTTTGAATTTTTTATGTACATATTTTTGAGGAAAATTCTTTAGATGATCAAAATACAAAAGCATTTATTTACAAGAAGAGCCCTTATTTTACAAAATTGGGGGAAATTGGAATATCTACAGTGAATTGTTATGAGGATTTAGTAGGAAACAACAGAATAAAGTCATTCTTATCAAATACATATTCAATCATTCTGTGTTACTGTCATACAAATCACACTCTAAAACTTACTCTCAACAAAGGTACCTCACCTAGAAATGTTTAAGTTCTATATTATTTTGGGAGTGTGGGGTACTTATTAATGCTTATTTTTTCAAAAAAGAACATCCTAAGTTACAAAACTGAGGCCATCCGGCTTTTTTCTTTCTTTAACTCATACATGTATCAAAAACTCTTTTTGAATTAGCAGATTGGCCTAAACAAAAAAAGGTCGACGCGTTTCGAAGCCCCTCATTTGTGGGGTTTCTCCTCAGGACCAGGACGAACAATCCTGAAAAACAAAAACAGCAACTGTTCTTACTGACCATTCTAAGTGGGCAATAACCAACTATTGATCAGACATACAGCACTCAAGTGTACCTCTTAATGCTGGGTTGGGACGGTGCAATCTGGCTCTTGCACAGGGTCTTTTGGCTTTCACGTCCAAGATGAATATTTCAAGGTCTTCGTCTGTGGAAATTGTTTACAGAACATTAGGGTCAGACATTCAATAGTATTGAAGCTCTCGCCGAAGCGAAGCTGATTATTTACCTTCATTCGACAAGAATCTGTAATGGGCTGTTTCTTCTCAGGCGTATAAAACAAATCTTTTGTTATACCACTGGAACATGGAGGAAGGAAAGAGCAACTTTATTATGTGATTCGGTAATGTGTTACATTTTCTTAAAGCATCGCGGTGTGTTCAACGAAACGATAATCTTAGCGCACTTAGGTGCGCCTTGGCTTTACTTTAAAAGGACTTCTAGGATGGCGATGTGAGTCTCATAGCGCTGAAGTTAAACCACCTTGAGAAAAGAGGGTCTACTAATTTGTTTATCTTTTGTGACTTACGGTATAGAAAACCGCTTGCCAAGTCTCTTAGCGTGAAGCAGACTGCGTTTATAGAACAAGGGTTCGACTGTTTATTCGTTACGATTCACGATGCGCTTCTCAATAGGCTGTCTAAGCCGGTTATTTACTACGCCTTTGTAACTTGCGGCAACGAGCTGCAAATGCAGTCTCATAGAATCAGACAGGCTGTGTTTTTAATCGTGATTATCAATGCGCTATCTAAGCAAGTTGTTTGTTGTTCTTATATAGCATACGGTAGCCTAGCAATTTATGGCGTGGACCGGGCTACACTTATGGAGCGGGGACCATGTTTCCCGTAGATAGCTGACGTACTTGTATCTACTCTCCTCGTTCATTATGCTTCCCAATGCGCTTTAGTTGGCTTGCATAAGGGAACTGGACATAAGAGATAACCTTCATTTTCTGCCTACTTCAATAGTTTACTGACGGGCTCCCCAGCAGTCCGGATCTGAATCGTTCCTACGCGCTCAATTAAGTATTTCCTTCCGGGTATGTTCGCGTTTAATAGAAGCGTGGCTCTCGCTAGGCTTCTTGGGATTTGTAGTACGGTTTACTTTAAGGTTATTTTTAGACAGTTGTGATGGGGCGGGCGGACCGGATATGACTATCCCAACGGACTGGTGGTCCGCCACCCCCCTCTCACCTTGCCCCTTTTCCCCACAGCTACCACCTTGTCCATGGAACGAGGAACCTGAGTCGGGCTGGCCGGATGACAACAACACGTTTGGCCCCTTTAAGACCCCAGACCAAGAAGAAGAGGCCCCGCCCCTCGACAGCGTAACCACGTCAAAAGGAGGAAGTAGGAGAGACAAGACGGACGGCGTTTCCGTGGAGGTAGCTGACAACGAGGAAGACGGACGGCGGTATCCAGAACCGAAAGAGACCGAGAGTGACACGCCAGGAGGCCAAGGTTTCTACGCTTCGCCCCGCCACGTTCCCACGGGAGGAGCGTGGCTACAAGAGGTACGGGGCCGGGTAGCGGGTTGGGTCGGACGGAGGAGTCAGCCCCGTGTATAGAAGTGTACAGCCCTTTGTAAAGTACCCTCTCCATTCACGTGCACTCCTACCTACCACACCCTTTGATTTAGAAGTGTGCACCTTCTCACTGTTGGTTTCCCTCACTCCCGGCCCTTAAGAGTGTTCCCGGAACCAAGCAATTATCTGACTCAAGTTTCCTTTATTTTCGGTACCGGAGCGGAACACGGAGCGGAGAGACGTCCCCTTCCGGAGCACAACAGCCCCTCTCCTCATACCGGGAATAGCCAAGCTGGAGCAAGCTGCTTTTCCTTTGGACCCTGCAGTGCATACGAGAGAACGAGCAACCCCCTTGATGAAAAAGACATATATACCAATAAAGCCTTCCCTGAAACCTCTACTCAAGGCGCCAGTGTTTCTCTTTACCCCGATACCTCCAGTCAGTCCCAGCTCAGTAGCCGAAACCCCGCACGTCCCGACCCCCTCGGGACAACAGTCAACAAACTTTATTAGTGGCACGGCTAGGTCTTCTACATTAGGACTTGCCAAGTTATTTCCATGATGAAATTTGTCCGTGTATTTGTTGCATATCATTTTGGTGGAACAGGAGATCTAGCATGTTTCGCCATAGATATGGGAGCGCCACCTCCTATTAAAGCTGATTGGAGTTGTGTTAGTTATCTGCCTGCTTTAAATAGTATTGAAAAAAAGTAATGGCCAAAATCTATAGTGGCGATGGTAATATGTTTAACGATCTATTGAGGCCTGCCTTTTATCTTCCCCTGTCTGTTGTCAATTGTTCTTGGTGGAATATTGAATCTTGTCCTTCTGATATGTGAACCTGTAAATGTCTTGGAACTCTTTCATTAACCCGAGGTTTTTTAGAGATGATATAACTCTGACATTTAATTTAGCCCATTGACTGCAGAATTAAATTTCAAAATTAATAATGCTTCTCTTTTAGCCAATTTTGCTTCCAGGTCACCTCCTCTTTGATCTTGCTCGATCTTGGACATCACTGTCCATTTTATATCATTTTCTGTATGGGCTCTATCATTCCAATGTTGGACCAGGGGTGCCGTAAAAACATTTTTACGGATCCTGGACTTATGCTGGGTAATTCGATGTCTAATCTCTTGTTTTTTTTTGCCTATGTACAATTTTTGGCACTGGCATATGATGCCATAAACCACATATTTGGTTTTGCAATTTGTAAATTTCTCGTGTTTCCAAGAGATACCATTATGTAGGAACAGATCGCCTTTAGTTGTAAGTGGACAGCATACACATGTCCCACATTTGTGGTGTCCAGAGATTGGTGATAGGTTGACGTATTCTCTCAAAGTAGGAGTCTTCGTTTTAGGGAGGGCCGCCCTTACAATTTGTTTCGCTATGCTTTTGTCTTTTTTAAAAGCAAAAAGCGGAACGTCTTCCAGCTTAGTGTCCAAATCTTTAACCAAATGCCACTTCTGATGGATCAGTTTTTTAAGCCAGTTTGATGTAGGACAAAAAGTTGATACGCATACTATGCGGTTCTGATCTTTCTTCTCTTTTTTGCACAACAATGTTTCTCGTGGCGTCCACCACGCTCTTTTCATAGCGTGTTTTAGCAATTTTGATGGATAGCCTCGAGCCAGTAGTCTTTCTCACAGCATGTTTGCATAGATCATATATTCGTCTTTGAATGAACAGTTTCTACGAATTCTTAGGAATTGACTCAGTGGTAAATTCTCTCTCATACTGTGTGGGTGATTGCTGGTATAGTGCTATGCTTTATTTTGATCCGATTTTTTCTTAAAGAGCGTGGTAACTAATTTTCCTTCAGAACAGTAGACTTCTACGTCTAAAAATTGAATTTTGTCTTTTGAATATTGGAGACTGAATTTGATGTCTTGTGTACGATTATTAAGCCACTGATGGAATGCAATTAATTGTTCTGCTTCTCCTGACTAAGAAAGAAAGACGTCGTCAATATAGCGGACCCATCCGCCTGTCCACTGTTTGTATGGGTTCTCATATACAAATTTGTCCTCAAATTGACTCATATACAATACCGCTACTCTGTAGCGAAGGGCCAGCCCATCGCGACTCCCTTTATCTGGTAAAAAAAGTCATCTTTGAACTTAAAGTAATTTCTTTTTAATGCCATCTTTGCCAGGTCAAGGATGAATTCTGTTGGTACCCGCATAGGTCTCTCTCTGGTGTTCAGAAATATTCTTAAGACTTCTAGGCCTTCATCCTGTGGTATTTGCGTATGGAGTGAGACCACATCCATACTGAATAGAAAGTCTTTGCCTTCAATAAATGGAAGATCATTGAATTTATTGATGAAGTCCATTGTATCCTGCAAGAATGATTGCACTTGTGTCATAAATGGTTTCAAAAAATAGTCAACGGATTTAGAGACTGGTACGAATAAGGATTCACAACCAGAAACTATTGTTCTTCCAGGGGGTTGTTTTTCATCTTTATGTATTTTAGGAAGAACATAGAACGAAGGTGTTCTTGGGTGTTTATTTTGTAGAAAATCCAGTTCTTTTTCCCCTAAGATACCTTGCTCAAAACCTTGATTCAGTGTTAATAAGAGTTCATTTTGTAGTTCAGGGGTAGGATCTTTGGCTATCTTTCAGTAGCACTCTTTATCCTGTAGTTGTTTGTTCACTTCTGCGGTATATTGTGAAGTTCCCCATACCACTATAGCACCGCCTTTGTCGGCTTGTTTAATTATCACGTTTTCGTCATTCTTGAGAGTCTGCAAAGCTTCCTTTTGAATTTTTGTTAGATTGGGTTTCATGAATCCTGATTTTATCTTTTCTTGTGTAGCGATAGCGGAGAGCATTGTTTTTTCAAAGTTAATGACCTCTTTTGGTACCTTACTCGCTGGGGGACAAAATTTTGATTTCCACGCTTCTATTAAACGCGAACATACCCGGAAGGAAATACTTGATTGAGCGCGTAGGAACGATTCAGATCTGGACGCCTGGGGAGCCCGTCAGTAAACTATTGAGGTAGGCAGAAAATGTAGATTATCCCTTATGTCCAGTTCCCTTATGCAAGCCAACTAAAACGTATTGTGAAGCGTAATGAACGAGGAAGTAGATACAAGTACGTCGGCTATCTACGAGAAACATGGTCCCCGCTCCATAAGTGTAGCTCGGTCCACGCCATAAACTGGTATGCTACCGTAAGCTATATACGAACACCAAACAATTAGCTTAGATACCGGATTGCTAATCACGATGATTAAAAACACAGCCTGTCTGATTCTATGAGACTGCATTTTCAGCTCGTTGCCGCAAGTTACAAAGGCGTAGTAAATAACCGGCTTAGACAGCCTATTGAGAAGCGCATCGTGAAGCGTAACGAATAAACAGAGTCAAACTCTTGTTCTATAAATGCAGTCTGCTTCACGCTAAGAGACTGGGCAAGCGGTTTTCTATACCGTAAGTCACAAAAGATAAACAAATTAGTAGACCCTCTTTTCTCAAGGTGGTTTAACTTCAGCGCTATGAGACTCACATCGCCATCCTAGAAGTCCTTTTAAAGTAAAGCCAAGGTGCACCTAAGTGCGCTAAGGTTATCGTTTCGTTGAACACACCGCGATTCTTTAAGAAAATGTAACACATTACCGAATCACATAATAAAGTTGCTCTTTCCTTCCTCCATTTTCCAGTGATATAACAAAAGATTTGTTTCATCCGCCTGAGAAGAAAAAGGATTTCCAGCCCATTACAGATTCTTGTCGAATGAAGGTAAATAATCAGCTTCGCTTTGGCGAGAGCATCAATACCATTGAATGTCTGACCCTAATGTTCTGTAAACAATTTCCACAGAAGAAGACCTTGAAATAATCATCTTGGACGTGAAAGCCAAAAGACCCTGTGCAAGAGCCAGATTGCACCATCCCAACCCAGCATTAAGAGGTACCAACCTGCTGTATGTCTGATCAATAGTTGGTTATTGCCCACTAAGAATGGTCAGTAAGAACAGTTGCTGTTTTTGTTTTTCAGGATTGTTCGTCTTGGTCCTGAGGAGAATCCCCACAAATGAGGGGCTTCGAAACGCATCGACCTTTTTTTGTTTAGGCCAATCTGCAAATTCAAAAAGAGTTTTTGATGCATGTATGAGTTAAAGAAAGAAAAAAGCCGGATGGCCTCAGTTTTGTAACTTAGGATGTTCTTTTTTGAATAAATAGGCTTCAATAAGTACCCCACCTCCCAAAATAATATAGAACTTAAACATTTCTTGGTGAGGTACCTTTCAAAAAAAGGTTCTATTTGTTTTCATCTTTCTCACTTTTCTTAGTTGAGTGTAAGTTTTAGAGTGTGAGTTGTATGACAGTAACATGGAATGATTGAGTATGTATTTGGTATAAATAACTTTATTCTGTTTTTTACTACTAAATCATTATAACAATTCACTGTAGATATACAATTTTCCCCCATTTTTGTAAAATAAGGGCTCTTCTTGTAAATACATGCTTTTGTATTTTGATCATCTAAAGTATTTTCCTCAAAAATATGTACATATAAAAAATTCAAAAATTAAATGTAATGTGATTAAAGATTCATTCTGACTATATGTGTGGTCCATTCAGAACACTTGTTTTGTTCACTGTTTTGTGAAATTTATAACATTGTTGCGCAGTACTGGCAATTTGCTCTGCTGATTATCATTGTGGCGCGGCCTTGCTGCGCTTTAGCCAAACCCTTGTTGTTTTTTGCAAAGCAAAACAAAGCAGCAATTAGTTACCCAGTGAACAATAGTGCTTACACAGAGATAGTAATATGACATGACTACAAAAGTGTTACACCAACGCGTTTGTACGAGGAATTGAAATGGCAATTGAGTGGTGCAGACATTTTGTTTATTTCAGACCATCAACTAGCAGATGCTGTATCCAAACAAATGTAACGATTCCAGATGTCTGCTTCAGTACCAGAGACAAAGAGGTTATCCTCCTAAATGCCTTGGAAACCACACAGACATGGCCGGCCCTCGTTTCCCTGCATACCTTGCAGCCAATTTGCAAAAAGGATCCGTAATGGGAATGTATTCTTCGGGAAGTGTTTATGCAATAAACTGCATCCTTTTTCAGGACCAAATTGGTTTGTAATTAGAAGAATGTATTTAATTACAGGTCCATGATAAACTGGCACCAAAGGAAAGTGACAAATGGGATAATCTGGAGCATCTAAGGCAGATGTTTAATTTGTTAAGAGAGACAGTGGCAGCCTCAATGCAAGCACATGAATCCCAAAAGCATTTTTTCAGAGCTACTTTTTCTAACTGGGTATGACAAACCTTTATGATTCTGCATTAGACCACTGAGAGCATTTTTCCAACAGAAATGTAATATAATTTCAACTGCAGTGATCCCAGGTGTTGTCACTGGGAAAGAGTCGCTATTGAGAATGATGGCGGCTCATCAGATTGGCTCAGCCGGCTGTTGTTGCCAGCCATCATTTTCAACTGGGCCAACGCAAACATTGTTTCCCAAATGTACAATGTGACATATTGATTTTGATCAAACAGCATGCTGGCTAAGGCAGGGAGTCCAAGAGCATCCTTTGGTATCCTTAAAGCGACAGTCTCATGGTACATTCCCTTGTGCTATGAAAATATATCACAGCTGCACAGGGTAATTTACTATCTAAACAAGACTCCACAGAGGGAAATACCTGCTTCTATGTTGATGGCAGTCTCCTGCAGACCATTGCCATCTAGGCCCAACAGCACCCCTCCCCACCAATAGGGGCTGAAAGCAGACCTCTGCAGCAGCACCATTCACACACATTTCCTCAGATGAAAAGTTGTGAAACTGTCTGAGTCAGAAGGTCTGGTGACAAAAAACATCATCATCATTTCAGCAATACCCCAGGTTAGGCCCTAAATAACCTTTAGGGCAGAGTGCATTGTGTTTAAAAAGTTGGTAATGTTCTTTCATGCTTTTCTATGTACTGGTAATGAAATACTCCCAAATTCATTTTTGGCTACTGTGAGGCCTATCTATCCCATAGGATAACCTTGGGTTACCTTATTACATTTAATAAGTGTTAACTTTTTATTGGGAGCAAGTAGGAATGTCATGTTTAGTATCATTAAAAATTCTGAAGTTTTGGTCTCTTCACAGCCAAGAACATGCGCCCACACTATCCGTCACTGCAAAACTCAGGTGAACCCGTCTCTTTTCATCACAGTGACCACCAGTGACATCCACAAACACGAGATCTGCACTTTGTACTAGAGCATCAATAGCCCATGGTCCCATCAATGTGATGCTCTAGCAATGACCGTTTGCTATGCCCGACTGGAACTCGCCTTACCGTCCGCGTGCCTGGCCTGCTTCTCGCACTACTGTAGTAATTGTCTGCAAACTCTCCCTGCTCCTCGCAGCACCCTCTATTGCAAACTGAACTATTTGCAATCGACTTTTGAGTGGAACCCTTTCAGCTGGACCAACCTGGTCTCTGTATTGATTGCAGTCGGCCCGAAGTTGTGACTTTCACCCAGTCTCCCACAACCATATAACCACGGGTGGCATTTTGTCCTTTTAGGCTTTACTTAGTTGAAATTTATAAATGTTCAAATCTCTGATTCTACTGATCGAATTTTTTAAATTTTGATCTCAAATAATTTCACTCAGTGAGTAACCCTATTTCCACCAGGGGGTTACAGTGTTCTTGCGGCATTCATCTCCAGATCCTGAAAGGAAGGGACTGAAGATGCCCATGATGGAGTCATACAGGGACATATCACAGCTAACTTTAACAGTACGAATATGACTATCCTATCGAGGTACTAAAATTATTTGTTTTAAATTTACCCAGGTGGCCGGTGGCAGAATTGCATTGTACAAAAGAAATACCATGCGTCTGTTCCTTTGAAGAGTTGAGGTTCTGACAAATTGGAATTACTAGAGATAGATTCAAAATTAATCAGAAAATTAAGTAAACTAGGCTTAACTGCCACCTCAGTGTGCCAAAGAACATCTGTCCATCTCAGCCTTCTGCTGAAGTCTGTGGTTTTAGTACCTAGCTGGGAAAGGCCAGCAGGCTGCATGGCAATGTGCGGAGTTATTAAAAGAAAAAAACAAGTCACAGCTTTATTTTTGTATGTGAATATAGATGGTTTACCCAAAGTCATTTTCTGATGTGGTGAAACCACTCAGCACAAAGGATGACATACAGCTTTTTCAGTGGCGTAGCAAGGAAGGGTAGAGGGTGGTTTGCCTCGAACAGCATAAGTTTTGGGGCGGCAGCCTCCCCCAAACCCGCCTCCATCTTACCTGCAGCGGCGAGGAAATCGCCAGCACACGGTGAAGAATAAGGGCCACTGCCCTTGGTGTCATGCTCTGACAAGAGAAGGGATGTCTTCCTGGGCTGTTCTGTGACCTGAGGTCAGTCATTGCCTTATTGGCCTTGTTCACGACCTTCTGTATTCGAAGTGGTGGCCACCGCCCTGGTGCATTGATGTGACAAGAGGATGGCCATCACCCTCTGCAATACTGTTACCGCAAGTTGCCTCACCCTGTGTGCCACTGTTCGGGACCCCCTGGTACACCATGAGGGGGGCTGTGGTGGAATGTTATGTTTTGTTATGTTATGTTAAATTAATTTATAAAGCGCGGCTAACACCATTAGGTTTCTTGGCGCTGTGCTGAGGAGTGGTGAAAATAATGTGAAGCAGAATCTAAAGATATGAAGTGGTGAAAAGGAAAGTTTTGAGGAGTGATCTGAAACCAGAATATGAGGGTGCAAGTCTGAGAGGAAGTGGGAGGGAGTTCCAGAGGGCTGGAGCCAAAAAAGAAAACCTCAGGCCCCCGTGTTTTTTCCTCTTGAACCAGGGAACGGATAGCAGGGCCATTTGGGATTAACGTAAGTTACGGGACGGAATATAAGAATGGAGAAGGGAAGAGATAAAGGAAGGACCCTGACCGGAAAGGGACTTGAAAATAGTACAGCCTAGCTTAAATTTGCAGCGGGCAGATACCGGCAGCCAGTGGAATGAAAGGGTTGTTGCTCTGAGGCTGTGTGCAGCCGTGAAGAAGGAGCAGGCCATGGCCCGCTGAAGATGAGCAATGAGTCAACAACCTGCATCCAGAAGCACCCATAGTTTGCCACTAGATTCAGGAAGACTTACTGTGTGACAGGAGAAGCATCGTGGCAGCCTGCCGCCTCGACTGTTGGATCTAGATCTCTGCTCATTGCCAGCCTGAAAATGCCTGATCTGACCCTCTAGCGAGAGCTCATATGACTGAATAGTGGGCTGCGGGCCAGGAACACTTTGACTTTCACCAAACCATTGTGAAACGTCTTACACTGGAATTCACTTGTGGGGCTAGCTTGGATGTCACCTTGCATAACTGGTGGATACCACTGGACCTTAGATGAGGAGCTGGCACTGGAGAAGCTGAAACAAAGTATGCTGGTGTCTATTATATGTAGTGTGCTGTCTTGTACTTTGTTTTCATATAAAAATACAGTTTTATATATAAAAAACTGTATTTTACTGGATAATCATTTATTGGGGATTGCTGGATGTATTTTGAGTTGTGAGCCGGTGTTCACCCCGCACCATCTTCCAGAGAGGCCGTGGGCTGTTCGGTCCACGCTACCACTGAGAGTCAAGTGCTGCAGAGGCACTTGTCCCAGTCCCTTAGAGCTCAACGGCAGTCGGGCTTAGGACTTCAGGAATAAAGACCTCTACCACCGAGGTTTGCCCCAGTTGTTTCTTCTTGCTCTGTGGTACTCTGTAACTGGTACTATGCTATCTCTGGTAGATATGTTGAGGCCGGTGCACCGATTTTCGAATAGATCAATCACTTGTAAAGTTTTTTCAAATTTTAGGTGCTCCACAGGAGGCGTCTGACGTCCTGAGACGCTTGAAATTATACTAAAACACGTGCTCCTAATGAGACATTAGTGGCATACCGGTGGGCACTCAGTCCTCCCTCAACATGAAATGAGGGTTCTCATGTAGAGGTATATACCCAGGCAGACTTACAAAACAAGAGCAAATGGCTAAACAGAAAAACAACTCACGCAAATTTTATAAAAATAGAAAAAAGTATAAAGAAGCAATGGACTGAAATGATATTAGCAGGAATAAATTTAATTTTTATAAAAATAGATAAATTTGTATACACAATAAGAATGATAAAAACTAATGATTCATTGTGTGACCTTTCATTTTAACACATCTAATGAAATCATAGCAATAAAAGGTTGCGTTTCCTTAAGTATAAAGTTCTGGTTATGAAGAATGAGGGCTGTATGTGTTAACGCGTTTCGACAAGGTCTTTTGTCTTCATCAGGACAGATGAATATTCAGCCACTTTTTCTAAACAAAATAAAAAAATATTTTTACAAATTACATACAATTGACAGTGCATTGCCTCTTTTTTTTTAAGGAAAATATTTTCTGTAAAAACACTCTGTCATCTGATAATAACATTGTTTTTCATGTCTTAGCCAAACTTGTATCATTATACATATCTTTTCAGGTAGAAAATGTTGAAAAAAACCTATCTTATAGATCTTGATATAAATAATTGCAATACAAACGGATACATAGATCAAAACTTTTTGTTAATTCTAGTGCGGAAAAAACCTTTATGGAATTTGCATACATTTCAAAGTTTGTATACATTTCGCTTTTAAAGATAAATAATTGGCGTAACATTTTATTATCACATTTATCAGTCAAACTAATTTCTATACCTATATTCTAAGGAGTAACATCTCTTACAGATATAGATAGCTTCTAAATCTAGATTTCTTGATATTAATTTTCTTATTAATTTACCCTTATCTTTTCTTTAAACTATTTGTGTTAACCGGTTTGTCCTGACGACCCTAAGGAACAGTTTATAAAGACAGTTTCAAGGACATATTATAGAACCAGCATTTTGAAATGAATGCCGCTTAGGATTCTTCCAATTAGTTCTCACTGGGTCTAGAGGTCTAAGTAAAAAGGCATCTCACTAAATAGGATAACAAAAAAAAAAACCTTTGCTTAAACTATTAGTGAATCTTATGTACTTTATTTTCCTCACCCAAAGCAAAAAATGTGAGACAGTGGTTCGCAGTTGATCGAGGGAGTAAGGCACCTTTCCCTTTTATTTCTGGAAAAGGTATGTGATATCTATTTTTTTTTTTATATAAAAAAGAAAATTACGGTTTGTTATTTTCTGGAAACGAATTAAAACTACTTATTTCAGGCGTTGCTCAAAGAATTTATAGGTATTTTCAGTTTATAATTGGTGATTCTATATTCTTACCTGTTTCAACAGTTTTCACTGCTTTCATCTTACTTTTCCCTGCAAATGATCATCACTGGCTGTTTTATCATTTTTTAAAAAAAGTATTCATAGGTAAAAAGGAAAAAAAGGAAACCTCAGGCGTTCTCCGATGTAATCGTTACAGGTGATCAACTATTTAAGATAGAGAGAACATAAAGACTGATATTAATTAATATTTCAGGCTTGCATGTATTTTTCGAAATTATTAACTGTTCTCTTTTATTTACCCGTATTGGATAATAAATTCCAGAATAGATGACGGTCTTTACTAGAAGCTTGACTCCCTTCAGTCTTCAAAGACGCTGGTCAATTCTAGAAAACAGAATTTGCTTTGATGTAAAACAGTATTTCTTTTCTAAGGTAATAACTGCTGTAGCCCAAAACGATTTTAAGTTAGAATACCTAAGATTTGGTTGCTGGGGTAATTGGGAACGATATCCACTCTTCAACTAAAAGTATATCTTTTTCTCCACTTCCATAGTTACACTGGCGTGGTGCAGCCTGACGGTTAGGTTAGGGTGACGCCGCCGCTAGATTCAGTGAAGGCACAAAAGGAACAAAAACGGTATATTTAGAAAAGCGCTCTTACAATTCAGAAAAAGCGCGAGAGATGCTTCGCATCCGGGGATAAAAATACTCTTACTTGTTAAAGATCTTGTTTCTTTCTTTCCGCTTCTGTGGTAAAAATGGCGTGGTGCAGGCTGACGATCTTTTTTTAGGATGACGCCGCCACTAGATTAGGTAAAGGCACAGAGAAAACAAACGGTATTTATCGAGTAGCGCTCTTCTGACCACAAAAGCGGCGGCGCGAGAGACACTTCGCAGATCTAAATTATAATACTGCGAGGTCCATACGGGGGTTTGAAAAAGCTCTTACCGGTTAAAATAGTCATGGAGCGCGGAACGTCGCAGTTTCCTTCGGTCGATCAAAAGGTAACGGAGGATTACCTAAGTCCGTTCTCTACTACTATTTATACCCTGGATAGGTTCCACCTACATTTTCAAGCAGTATCCCTTCTTTGATGTTTACTGGATAGGTATCTATCACCTTAGTGGGCTGCAGCTACATTTTTAAAGTGGTATTAACATATATACCTTTTTAAAGTGGTATTCATCTTTAAATGGTTACTAGTTAGGTGTCTATTTTCTCAATTCGATTGGGGTGTTAATTTATATATATAGGTACAAGTTTAGATATTATTACCTATATAAAAAATTCCAATAATTAATATAAGCCCAATTATCCTTCTATTTACATTGGTATCTATCATTTCTAATTTTCTTTTAATCTTTAAAAATGTACAGATAGGGAAGTCATAAGACGTTTGAATGTGATAAGTTGCTAATATATTATCGCATTATGGAGCTGGTACTATATTATCGCATTTTCCCACGGTAAGTCTTGGTTCAGTCCGCGGTCAAAGGTCCCAAGGGTAAAGATCCAGAAAACTTCTCTTTTTTTGCGTGTCTCGTCACCTCCTTGGTTCTTTTGTTGGTGGATCTTCTCGAGTATGCGCCATTTAAGGTCTTCTGGTTTATGTTTGTATTCCATAAAATGGTTTACTAGGGGGGCTGAGGTTTTCTGTGTCTTAATAGCTGATCTATGTTCAGTTAATCTGGTTTTTATCATGCGAGATGTCTCACCTACATAACCTAGGTTGCAGGGACATGTAATTAAATATATTACATTCTTTGTATTGCATGTCCAGAGTTCTCTTGCTTTGATCATTGTTTTGTTTAGCTGCATTTCTTCACCTGTTAGGATAGTGTCGCAAGATTGACACGAGCCACAACGTGAGGTGCCTTTAATAGCATTCGTTCCATCAATTGATTTTTGGATGAAAGGAATGCTCTCTGTAATGCTCTTGTGGCGAGAATGAACTATTTGGTCCTTTAAGTTTTTATTTCGCCTATGCGCAAACATAGGTTTAGACAATTTCTGTTGGTTATCCAATACATTTAAAAGGTGCCAGTTCGAGTTTATTATTTGCCTAACTGTGGAGTCCATAGTAGAGTGTTTCGTAATGCAGACTAGTTTTGGATCAGTCTTATGTTTCTGGGATTGTAACAGAGTATCCCGGTCATAGAAGCGTGCTCTCTTATACGCTCCTCTGATTAGACGATGTGGGTATCCCCTTTGGATAAATTTAGACTTCATGATCTCCGCTTGAATGTCAAAGTCCTTTATATTGGTGCAATTCCGCCTAACTCTCAAAAATTGAGAGAAGGGGATGCTATCCTTTTGACAACGGGGATGATAGCTTTTAAAGTGGAGAAGGGTGTTACGGGCAGTGGGCTTTGTATATAAGTCCACTTCCAGAGTTCCATTATTATTCTTTATGTTTATGTCTAAAAATTCCACTTTGGATTTGTTAATATGCGCAGTGAAACGTAAGTTTTCATCTGTCAAATTCAGCCAGAGAAGAAATTCCTTCAGAGTCTGTTCCCCATCGGTCCATACAAAGAATATGTCGTCTATGTATCGATACCAATGGGAAACAGACTCAAAGAAAGGTGCCACCTCATTAAAAATGAATTTGTTTTCAAACAAGATCATGTAGATATTAGCTATTGATGGGGCCATAGAGGCCCCCATGCTTACTCCTTTGATTTGAAGAAAAAGTTCTTTACCAAATTCAAAGAAATTTTCTTTTAAAACCAAGTTTAGACAGTCTTTAATAAATGGCTTGGAACATGGGATCTTATGTAAATCGATAAACCACATAGTGGCATCAATTGCTTCAGCTTGGGGTATATTACTATACAAGGACTTGATATCTAGAGTCACTAAGATATCATTATTGTCATTGTATGGTAAATTTTCTACTTTCGCGATAATATCGCCAGTGTCTTTTACATAAGATTGTGATAAAGGAATATAAGGGCGTAGGATTTGGTCCAAATATTTTGAGACAGCTTCCAAGGGTGTACCAATCGTGGAGACAATTGGTCTATATGGTGGATTTTTTTGGTCCTTATGGATTTTAGGTAATCCATAAATGCAAGATACTTTCCTGTCTGATTTATTTAGGAAGTCAAATTCTTTTTTATTTATTATTCCTTCATTTACTGCTTTTGTAGTTAGTCTGTTTATAGTTTTCACTATTTTTTCGGTCGGATTGGTTTGAATTCTCTTATAAAAACTGGGGTCACTTAACATTTTGATCATGTTATCCTCATAAGTAGTACGGTCGACAAGGACTATTCCTCCCCCTTTATCGCTACTTTTAAATACAATTGTATCGTCATTTTTTAATTTTTTAAGAGAATCATGTTCCTCTTTTGAGATGTTGTATCTGGGTTTTGGAATAAATCTGAGTGCTTGATCTAGTCGCTTGAGGACAACCTTCTCAAAAATCGCCACTTCTGGGCCAACTTGTTGTAGAGAAGGAGTAAAAGTGGATGGCAATGCTACGATATTGTTACTCATATTATCTATGTCCATGGGGTCATTATTTTGGAAAAACTTTTTTAGCCTAATTTTTCTCAAGAAGGAGTGAATATCACGATAAAGCTCAAATATATTTACTTTTGCATGGGGGACGAAAGATAGTCCTTTTGTAAGGAGAGACAAATCTGAGTGTTCCAGGGTATAGGAGGATAAATTGAAAATTGGGATTACATCCCGTTCCTCCAATACTGTTTGTTTCTCGTCTCTAGGTATTGTTGAGGTTCCTGGGCATATTGGTTGGATTGATAATTGCCTCTCGAATGGTTCTGAAACCTGACTTTGTGTCGGCCTCCTCTCCCCCCCCGGTGACCTAAAAAAGTACGACGACTATTTCCTTGGCCATTTCTAGGGTTGAAGGGTCTATCGTCTTGATATCCCATATTGCTTTCTCCCTCAGAATCCTGGTCAGAGGCCGAGGAATTTGAGAAATTGTTAATTCTTTGTTGAAAAGTATGGGGGTTTGTACCTGATTGTGGATCAGCTTTAAAAAATCCTTCTACGATATACGGATAGGTTTTCTCCACAGAATAGAATCTTTTGTCTTTACCAAATTTATCCTCTTTCCTCTTTTTTAAATAATCGGTAAATGATATTATATCTGTTTTATGGTTTCCAATTGTTTCTCTGCTTCTTCTAAAGTTGTCGATTTCTTCAATTTATCCTCAAGGTCCTCTATTTCTTTTTTTATATCTGCAACTAATTCTTTTGACGTAGAGATGATTAACATCATGAGATCTCTCGAGCATCGGCTTGCGATCATGCTCCATTTTATTAAGAAGGCTTTAATGTCTACAAACAGACCTGGGATGTTCCGAATTCTTAAGCCCATAGGGATTATGCCGTCTTTGAGGTAGTTCAGCATAAATTCCCCATGTGCTTCTACTCTAACTAGTTTCTTCCTTAGATTTAATAATTTGTTGTAATCACTGGTGCTTTGTGGATTACCTGTTTGGTTGGTACCAAAACCAGCATTGGTTCCTACTAGAGTCGCAAAATCCTCATCAGAGAAACCAAAGGTTTGGAGGTTGGACATCTTATTATGTTGGCAATTTTAAGAAGAGCCTGGAAGAATGTTACGCCAATAATTTAATCACTTAGATCAATAGATATATGATACAATTTTTAGAAACAATCAATAAAGATAAAATTTCCAACAAGCGACAGAAATTCGATAGCGAGAAAGAAAAGGTCCCACACGGATCAACCGTGGGTAATATTTTAGTAGGTAACAAGGACCCCCTGATAAGGATAGGACTCCTGGGTCAGGGAAAACAATTTTCATGTAGAGGTATATACCCAGGCAGACTTACAAAACAAGAGCAAATGGCTAAACAGAAAAACAACTCACGCAAATTTTATAAAAATAGAAAAAAGTATAAAGAAGCAATGGACTGAAATGATATTAGCAGGAATAAATTTAATTTTTATAAAAATAGATAAATTTGTATACACAATAAGAATGATAAAAACTAATGATTCATTGTGTGACCTTTCATTTTAACACATCTAATGAAATCATAGCAATAAAAGGTTGCGTTTCCTTAAGTATAAAGTTCTGGTTATGAAGAATGAGGGCTGTATGTGTCAACGCGTTTCGACAAGGTCTTTTGTCTTCATCAGGACAGATGAATATTCAGCCACTTTTTCTAAACAAAATAAAAAAATATTTTTACAAATTACATACAATTGACAGTGCATTGCCTCTTTTTTTTAAGGAAAATATTTTCTGTAAAAACACTCTGTCATCTGATAATAACATTGTTTTTCATGTCTTAGCCAAACTTGTATTATTATACATATCTTTTCAGGTAGAAAATGTTGGAAAAAACCTATCTTATAGATCTTGATATAAATAATTGCAATACAAACGGATACATAGATCAAAACTTTTTGTTAATTCTAGTGCGGAAAAAACCTTTATGGAATTTGCATACATTTCAAAGTTTGTATACATTTCGCTTTTAAAGATAAATAAATGGCGTAACATTTTATTATCACATTTATCAGTCAAACTAATTTCTATACCTATATTCTAAGGAGTAACATTTCTTACAGATATAGATAGCTTCTAAATCTAGATTTCTTGATATTAATTTTCTTATTAATTTACCCTTATCTTTTCTTTAAACTATTTGTGTTAACCGGTTTGTCCTGACGACCCTAAGGAACAGTTTATAAAGACAGTTTCAAGGACATATTATAGAACCAGCATTTTGAAATGAATGCCGCTTAGGATTCTTCCAATTAGTTCTCACTGGGTCTAGAGGTCTAAGTAAAAAGGCATCTCACTAAATAGGATAACAAAAAAAAAACCTTTGCTTAAACTATTAGTGAATCTTATGTACTTTATTTTCCTTACCCAAAGCAAAAAATCGTAGCTCACCTTTTTTTGAAAGTCATCTATTCTGGAATTTATTATCCAATACGGGTAAATAAAAGAGAACAGTTAATAATTTCGAAAAATACATGCAAGCCTGAAATATTAATTAATATCAGTCTTTATGTTCTCTCTATCTTAAATAGTGGATCACCTGTAACGATTACATCGGAGAACGCCTGAGGTTTCCTTTTTACCTATGAATACTTTTTAAAAAAAATGAAAAAACAGCCAGTGATGATCATTTGCAGGGAAAAGTAAGATGAAAGCAGTGAAAACTGTTGAAACAGGTAAGAATATAGAATCACCAATTATAAACTGAAAATACCTATAAATTCTTTGAGCAACGCCTGAAATAAGTAGTTTTAATTCGTTTCCAGAAAATAACAAACCGTAATTTTCTTTTTTATATAAAAAAAAATAGATATCACATACCTTTTCCAGAAATAAAAGGGAAAGGTGCCTTACTCCCTCGATCAACTGCGAACCACTGTCTCACATTTTTTGCTTTGGGTAAGGAAAATAAAGTACATAAGATTCACTAATAGTTTAAGCAAAGGTTTTTTTTTTTGTTATCCTATTTAGTGAGATGCCTTTTTACTTAGACCTCTAGACCCAGTGAGAACTAATTGGAAGAATCCTTAGCGGCATTCATTTCAAAATGCTGGTTCTATAATATGTCCTTGAAACTGTCTTTATAAACTGTTCCTTAGGGTCGTCAGGACAAACCGGTTAACACAAATAGTTTAAAGAAAAGATAAGGGTAAATTAATAAGAAAATTAATATCACGAAATCTAGATTTAGAAGCTATCTATATCTGTAAGAGATGTTACTCCTTAGAATATAGGTATAGAAATTAGTTTGACTGATAAATGTGATAATAAAATGTTACGCCAAGTATTTATCTTTAAAAGCGAAATGTATACAAACTTTGAAATGTATGCAAATTCCATAAAGGTTTTTTCCGCACTAGAATTAACAAAAAGTTTTGATCTATGTATCCGTTTGTATTGCAATTATTTATATCAAGATCTATAAGATAGGTTTTTTCCAACATTTTCTACCTGAAAAGATATGTATAATAATACAAGTTTGGCTAAGACATGAAAAACAATGTTATTATCAGATGACAGAGTGTTTTTACAGAAAATATTTTCCTTAAAAAAAAGAGGCAATGCACTGTCAATTGTATGTAATTTGTAAAAATATTTTTTTATTTTGTTTAGAAAAAGTTGCTGAATATTCATCTGTCCTGATGAAGACAAAAGACCTTGTCGAAACGCGTTGACACATACAGCCCTCATTCTTCATAACCAGAACTTTATACTTAAGGAAACGCAACCTTTTATTGCTATGATTTCATTAGATGTGTTAAAATGAAAGGTCACACAATGAATCATTAGTTTTTATCATTCTTATTGTGTATACAAATTTATCTATTTTTATAAAAATTAAATTTATTCCTGCTAATATCATTTCAGTCCATTGCTTCTTTATACTTTTTTCTATTTTTATAAAATTTGCGTGAGTTGTTTTTCTGTTTAGCCATTTGCTCTTGTTTTGTAAGTCTGCCTGGGTATATACCTCTACATGAAAATAGTTTTCCCTGACCCAGGAGTCCTATCCTTATCAGGGGGTCCTTGTTACCTACTAAAATATTACCCACGGTTGATCCGTGTGGGACCTTTTCTTTCTCGCTATCGAATTTCTGTCGCTTGTTGGAAATTTTATCTTTATTGATTGTTGATTGATTGTTTCTAAAAATTGTATCATATATCTATTGATCTAAGTGATTAAATTATTGGCGTAACATTCTTCCAGGCTCTTCTTAAAATTGCCAACATAATAAGATGTCCAACCTCCAAACCTTTGGTTTCTCTGATGAGGATTTTGCGACTCTAGTAGGAACCAATGCTGATTTTGGTACCAACCAAACAGGTAATCCACAAAGCACCAGTGATTACAACAAATTATTAAATCTAAGGAAGAAACTAGTTAGAGTAGAAGCACATGGGGAATTTATGCTGAACTACCTCAAAGACGGCATAATCCCTATGGGCTTAAGAATTCGGAACATCCCAGGCCTGTTTGTAGACATTAAAGCCTTCTTAATAAAATGGAGCATGATCGCGAGCCGATGCTCGAGAGATCTCATTAATCATCTCTACGTCAAAAGAATTAGTTGCAGATATAAAAAAAAAATAGAGGACCTTGAGGATAAATTGAAGAAATCGACAACTTTAGAAGAAGCAGAGAAACAATTGGAAACCATAAAAAAAGATATAATATCATTTACCGATTATTTAAAAAAGAGGAAAGAGGATAAATTTGGTAAAGACAAAAGATTCTATTCTGTGGAGAAAACCTATCCGTATATCGTAGAAGGATTTTTTAAAGCTGATCCACAATCAGGTACAAACCCCCATACTTTTCAACAAAGAATTAACAATTTCTCAAATTCCTCGGCCTCTGACCAGGATTCTGAGGGAGAAAGCAATATGGGATATCAAGACGATAGACCCTTCAACCCTAGAAATGGCCAAGGAAATAGTCGTCGTCCTTTTTTAGGTCACCGGGGGGGGAGAGGAGGCCGACAGAAAGTCAGGTTTCAGAACCATACGAGAGGCAATTATCAATCCAACCAATATGCCCAGGAACCTCAACAATACCTAGAGACGAGAAACAAACAGTATTGGAGGAACGGGATGTAATCCCAATTTTCAATTTATCCTCCTATACCCTGGAACACTCAGATTTGTCTCTCCTTACAAAAGGACTATCTTTCGTCCCCCATGCAAAAGTAAATATATTTGAGCTTTATCGTGATATTCACTCCTTCTTGAGAAAAATTAGGCTAAAAAAGTTTTTCCAAAATAATGACCCCATGGACATAGATAATATGAGTAACAATATCGTAGCATTGCCATCCACTTTTACTCCTTCTCTACAACAAGTTGGCCCAGAAGTGGCGATTTTTGAGAAGGTTGTCCTCAATCGACTAGATCAAGCACTCAGATTTATTCCAAAACCCAGATACAACATCTCAAAAGAGGAACATGATTCTCTTAAAAAATTAAAAAATGACGATACAATTGTATTTAAAAGTAGCGATAAAGGGGGAGGAATAGTCCTTGTCGACCGTACTACTTATGAGGATAACATGATCAAAATGTTAAGTGACCCCAGTTTTTATAAGAGAATTCAAACCAATCCGACCGAAAAAATAGTGAAAACTATAAACAGACTAACTACAAAAGCAGTAAATGAAGGAATAATAAATAAAAAAGAATTTGACTTCCTAAATAAATCAGACAGGAAAGTATCTTGCATATATGGATTACCCAAAATCCATAAGGACCAAAAAAATCCACCATATAGACCAATTGTCTCCACGATTGGTACACCCTTGGAAGCTGTCTCAAAATATTTGGACCAAATCCTACGCCCTTATATTCCTTTATCACAATCTTATGTAAAAGACACTGGCGATATTATCGCGAAAGTAGAAAATTTACCATACAATGACAATAATGATATCTTAGTGACTCTAGATATCGAGTCCTTGTATAGTAATATACCCCAAGCTGAAGCAATTGATGCCACTATGTGGTTTATCGATTTACATAAGATCCCATGTTCCAAGCCATTTATTAAAGACTGTCTAAACTTGGTTTTAAAAGAAAATTTCTTTGAATTTGGTAAAGAACTTTTTCTTCAAATCAAAGGGGTAAGCATGGGGGCCTCTATGGCCCCATCAATAGCTAATATCTACATGATCTTGTTTGAAAACAAATTCATTTTTAATGAGGTGGCACCTTTCTTTGAGTCTGTTTCCCATTGGTATCGATACATAGACGACATATTCTTTGTATGGACCGATGGGGAACAGACTCTGAAGGAATTTCTTCTCTGGCTGAATTTGACAGATGAAAACTTACGTTTCACTGCGCATATTAACAAATCCAAAGTGGAATTTTTAGACATAAACATAAAGAATAATAATGGAACTCTGGAAGTGGACTTATATACAAAGCCCACTGCCCGTAACACCCTTCTCCACTTTAAAAGCTATCATCCCCGTTGTCAAAAGGATAGCATCCCCTTCTCTCAATTTTTGAGAGTTAGGCGGAATTGCACCAATATAAAGGACTTTGACATTCAAGCGGAGATCATGAAGTCTAAATTTATCCAAAGGGGATACCCACATCGTCTAATCAGAGGAGCGTATAAGAGAGCACGCTTCTATGACCGGGATACTCTGTTACAATCCCAGAAACATAAGACTGATCCAAAACTAGTCTGCATTACGAAACACTCTACTATGGACTCCACAGTTAGGCAAATAATAAACTCGAACTGGCACCTTTTAAATGTATTGGATAACCAACAGAAATTGTCTAAACCTATGTTTGCGCATAGGCGAAATAAAAACTTAAAGGACCAAATAGTTCATTCTCGCCACAAGAGCATTACAGAGAGCATTCCTTTCATCCAAAAATCAATTGATGGAACGAATGCTATTAAAGGCACCTCACGTTGTGGCTCGTGTCAATCTTGCGACACTATCCTAACAGGTGAAGAAATGCAGCTAAACAAAACAATGATCAAAGCAAGAGAACTCTGGACATGCAATACAAAGAATGTAATATATTTAATTACATGTCCCTGCAACCTAGGTTATGTAGGTGAGACATCTCGCATGATAAAAACCAGATTAACTGAACATAGATCAGCTATTAAGACACAGAAAACCTCAGCCCCCCTAGTAAACCATTTTATGGAATACAAACATAAACCAGAAGACCTTAAATGGCGCATACTCGAGAAGATCCACCAACAAAAGAACCAAGGAGGTGACGAGACACGCAAAAAAAGAGAAGTTTTCTGGATCTTTACCCTTGGTACCTTTGACCGCGGACTGAACCAAGACTTACCGTGGGAAAATGTGATAATATAGTACCAGCTCCATAATGCGATAATATATTAGCAACTTATAACATTCAAACGTCTTATGACTTCCCTATCTGTACATTTTTAAAGATTAAAAGAAAATTAGAAATGATAGATACCAATGTAAATAGAAGGATAATTGGGCTTATATTAATTATTGGAATTTTTTATATAGGTAATAATATCTAAACTTGTACCTATATATATAAATTAACACCCCAATCGAATTGAGAAAATAGACACCTAACTAGTAACCATTTAAAGATGAATACCACTTTAAAAAGGTATATATGTTAATACCACTTTAAAAATGTAGCTGCAGCCCACTAAGGTGATAGATACCTATCCAGTAAACATCAAAGAAGGGATACTGCTTGAAAATGTAGGTGGAACCTATCCAGGGTATAAATAGTAGTAGAGAACGGACTTAGGTAATCCTCTGTTACCTTTTGATCGACCGAAGGAAACTGCGACGTTCCGCGCTCCATGACTATTTTAACCGGTAAGAGCTTTTTCAAACCCCCGTATGGACCTCGCAGTATTGTAATTTAGATCTGCGAAGTGTCTCTCGCGCCGCCGCTTTTGTGGTCAGAAGAGCGCTACTCGATAAATACCGTTTGTTTTCTCTGTGCCTTTACCTAATCTAGTGGCGGCGTCATCCTAAAAAAAGATCGTCAGCCTGCACCACGCCATTTTTACCACAGAAGCGGAAAGAAAGAAACAAGATCTTTAACAAGTAAGAGTATTTTTATCCCCGGATGCGAAGCATCTCTCGCGTTTTTTCTGAATTGTAAGAGCGCTTTTCTAAATATACCGTTTTTGTTCCTTTTGTGCCTTCACTGAATCTAGCGGCGGCGTCACCCTAACCTAACCGTCAGGCTGCACCACGCCAGTGTAACTATGGAAGTGGAGAAAAAGATATACTTTTAGTTGAAGAGTGGATATCGTTCCCAATTACCCCAGCAACCAAATCTTAGGTATTCTAACTTAAAATCGTTTTGGGCTACAGCAGTTATTACCTTAGAAAAGAAATACTGTTTTACATCAAAGCAAATTCTGTTTTTTAGAATTGACCAGCGTCTTTCAAGACTGAAGGGAGTCAAGCTTCTAGTAAAGACCGGTCTTTCACCAAAACTGATTTCTCCGCTTATTATCAGCCCACATCGTAGCTCACCTTTTTTTGAAAGTCATCTATTCTGGAATTTATTATCCAATACGGGTAATTAAAAGAGAACAGTTAATAATTTCGAAAAATACATGCAAGCCTGAAATATTAATTAATATCAGTCTTTATGTTCTCTCTATCTTAAATAGTTGATCACCTGTAACGATTACATCGGAGAACGCCTGAGGTTTCCTTTTTACCTATGAATACTTTTTAAAAAAAATGAAAAAACAGCCAGTGATGATCATTTGCAGGGAAAAGTAAGATGAAAGCAGTGAAAACTGTTGAAACAGGTAAGAATATAGAATCACCAATTATAAACTGAAAATACCTATAAATTCTTTGAGCAAAGCCTGAAATAAGTAGTTTTAATTCGTTTCCAGAAAATAACAAACCGTAATTTTCTTTTTTATATAAAAAAAAAATAGATATCACATACCTTTTCCAGAAATAAAAGGGAAAGGTGCCTTACTCCCTCGATCAACTGCGAACCACTGTCTCACATTTTTTGCTTTGGGTAAGGAAAATAAAGTACATAAGATTCACTAATAGTTTAAGCAAAGGTTGTTTTTTTTGTTATCCTATTTAGTGAGATGCCTTTTTACTTAGACCTCTAGACCCAGTGAGAACTAATTGGAAGAATCCTAAGCGGCATTCATTTCAAAATGCTGGTTCTATAATATGTCCTTGAAACTGTCTTTATAAACTGTTCCTTAGGGTCGTCAGGACAAACCGGTTAACACAAATAGTTTAAAGAAAAGATAAGGGTAAATTAATAAGAAAATTAATATCAAGAAATCTAGATTTAGAAGCTATCTATATCTGTAAGAGATGTTACTCCTTAGAATATAGGTATAGAAATTAGTTTGACTGATAAATGTGATAATAAAATGTTACGCCAATTATTTATCTTTAAAAGCGAAATGTATACAAACTTTGAAATGTATGCAAATTCCATAAAGGTTTTTTCCGCACTAGAATTAACAAAAAGTTTTGATCTATGTATCCGTTTGTATTGCAATTATTTATATCAAGATCTATAAGATAGGTTTTTTCCAACATTTTCTACCTGAAAAGATATGTATATTAATACAAGTTTGGCTAAGACATGAAAAACAATGTTATTATCAGATGACAGAGTGTTTTTACAGAAAATATTTTCCTTAAAAAAAAAGAGGCAATGCACTGTCAATTGTATGTAATTTGTAAAAATATTTTTTTATTTTGTTTAGAAAAAGTGGCTGAATATTCATCTGTCCTGATGAAGACAAAAGACCTTGTCGAAACGCGTTGACACATACAGCCCTCATTCTTCATAACCAGAACTTTATACTTAAGGAAACGCAACCTTTTATTGCTATGATTTCATTAGATGTGTTAAAATGAAAGGTCACACAATGAATCATTAGTTTTTATCATTCTTATTGTGTATACAAATTTATCTATTTTTATAAAAATTAAATTTATTCCTGCTAATATCATTTCAGTCCATTGCTTCTTTATACTTTTTTCTATTTTTATAAAATTTGCGTGAGTTGTTTTTCTGTTTAGCCATTTGCTCTTGTTTTGTAAGTCTGCCTGGGTATATACCTCTACATGAAAATTGTTTTCCCTGACCCAGGAGTCCTATCCTTATCAGGGGGTCCTTGTTACCTACTAAAATGAAATGAGGGTTCTCCACACAATTTTCATTTCCAAAATTTACCATGTTTTATTCACATAGCGTTTCTTCAAAAACATTTACTGTTTTCTTCTATGTTTTTGTGCTTTCCATTTATTTCCTTATTTAACATGTGGCATTATTCAAATCCATCTCTCTGAAATGTTGTCAGCATCACTCAGTGCTGACTGGTAATGCTCCTGTCTGTGTCATTAAATTGGGTTACATTTTGCTAAGATTAGAAAGTGCTTGCACGCCAACACACAGCACATGATGATGTTAAGACAAGAAAAGTTTTGAAAACAACGTGTATAAAAACATTCAGAGAATACAACACGTGGAAATGATAAACAAGAAATGGCAGAGCCAATACTACTGGCTTTTTATTAATGAAAGAGCTTAGTAATAATAATAATATGGCCATTTATAGAGCGCGAAACAGCTACCTCCCAAAAGAGGTGTCCCGGCGCTATAACGACAAGTGACAGCGAATTAAAAAGGTCAGAACCAGCCATCCATCGGAATTAATCCAAGTTAAAAAGCCACGTCTTAACTGCCTTCCTGAATAGGCATTCAATTTGCCGCAAGCAGGTGCTTGTGATTGTTTGGCATTTGCCGCTTACAGGATTTTGACTCATGAAAAGCGAGACCTATTGGCTTTTCCAATTTCTATTCAACTCTGTCTTCAGCTTTTTCCTTGACTCTCACTTCCAAAAGTGGGTCCCACCGGCTGCCAAGAGGAGCACTTTGACTGCCAGGGGCCAAGGGTTGCTGGGCGTCCCCTGACCCCGCCCCCCCCCTCTCCCCTCCCTTCCAAGGTTTTACCAACTTTGGGCCTGTAAATATCATGAGCACATTCTGTCCACTTTTAGTGAGGACTCTGGGAGTGGGATGCCACCCCCACTGGAAACCAGCTGTGGCAAAACAAACACAAAACTGATTGATTTACACTCTAACCTGTGTAAGTGTGTAGTTATTTGTTGTAGTGGCACTCAAGGACTCAGTATAGCGCTGTAAGTGTTTGTAGTCTACGAGATTTTCGTAGGCTTCTAATCTACCACATTGAAGACCAGAGTAAAATCGAGGCCTGGGCAAAATTACATCAATATTATATAATCAGGCATGATTTTGCATCATGCTTGTTACTTGAAATCCCTAAAAATACTTTGACTGGGCTCATAAATTATGAGTAAAGCCACGCAGCGCAAATTGCTGCATTGCCTTACAATGCGCCCGAGAGGCGCTTCGTGCTGCGTTGCAATAGGTTTTCCCACGCAACACCCATGGAATTTGATGCTGCCACAGATTTACAAAGTAATGTAGAGCTCAGGAAGTATCAAATCTGTAGCCTCCCGAGGTGAGATGTAATGAGGATAAATATGTTTATTTCTCCTCGTTTGTTCCTCTTTCCAAGTGTGCTGCATTCGGCAACACACATGGACAGAGGAAAACGCCTCGTAGGTTTGTTTTTGTGCAAGGAGGTGTACCTCCCTGCAAAATACAATTCTGCAAGCAACGAAGGTACCCTTGCACAAGAGAAAGGGCAGGAATGCACCGTATTGCTTAAATATTGATTAAATACGGTGCATTCCTCCCCTTTCACTTTGGCATAGGGTAGCACAGCAAAGGGCCTTGCTGTGCTGCCCTATGCCAAAATCCTAAAAATAATTATTTTTCTGTTTTCTGAAATTTCCTGAAATGACACGAAAGCAAATTGCACAAATTGCTTATAGCGCTAAGATTCTGGAGCCCTGCTGCTGCTTTCAAACTATGCTGCTGCCATCCTGTCATTGGGCAAAACGTGGAAAAGGGGACAAAGCAGCAGAAAGGCATCTGAAACACTCAATCACCTGCCTGTATGTGTGGGTGCTAGGGGTACAGAAAGTGGGCATGTCAATACTCTCGTAGGACCCTGAACCGTGGAGCGGAGTACATACTACACTGCTGAATAGGGTGACCAACCGTCCATAAATTTCATGGACAGTCCGTAATTTCATCCGTCTGTCCGTTGGCCGTGAAGGATTCTTCAACGGACGCCATATGTCCGTAATTTTAACCAGGCACCGGTCGCACCACCCTGAAGCCGGCAAAGCTTCTACCCACCTCCCTTCTTGACTTCAATGCTATTGAGGTCGGATGTAACGGACTCCGATGAAAGACCAAAGCTCAGATACCCAGCAGCATTGGAGAGGCACAGCGGGATGGCAACCCTCACACCTTCAGCCCTTGATGAGCTGTTAAGAGGTGCGTGAAGGTGACTGAGAGGGGGGCTGCCGCTTCAGGAGCGGGGGCATCTTTTTCAGATGCAAACAGTCCTAAATGCGTCATGTCTCTGCAATTTAGAGGGGCCCCAC
The DNA here is from genome assembly GCF_964261635.1 of Lissotriton helveticus. NCBI lineage: Eukaryota > Metazoa > Chordata > Amphibia > Caudata > Salamandridae > Lissotriton > Lissotriton helveticus. Next base: position 433,924,385 of record NC_136062.1, read on the forward strand.
ACATTCCCTTTCTGCCCAGGGCCCCAAACATCCTAGAACGTGCCCTGATTACATTGAGGAAGCACGTGTTTCTCTTCACAGAGCTTAATTACTGTCACTAAATTGTAAACAAACCTCGGTTCTTCAAACATGCAGTCTATAATGTAATAAAATAAAGAAATGGCACAACCACACCCACACTGATTAACAATGTATGGAGGACAATCAGTTAAATCAGTTCTCTTGGAGTATCTCCTTGAAGTACTGTATATCACAGTGGGGGATGGAAAAACTAACATTTTGGAAAGAGAGCCTGTATTCTCGTTGTCTTGTCCAGAAGGGGGTGAGGAGTCCTACCCCACCCTGGAAGAGACCAAGATGATACTAGAATACTGCATGCCCACCCCTGAGCCCACCCTGGTGGATCCTGTTGCCCCTCCTGTGATGGCTCCTATCCCCCATGTGGTGGCTCCTGTCCCCCCTCCCCCCGCCTGTGACGGCTCCTGTCCCCCCTGTGGTGGATCCTGTCTCTGCCCTGGGTGGCTTTTGTCCCAGTCCTGGAATGGCTCCTGCAGCGAGGGTGAAGTTCTTGTTGGGCCTCTTCTCAAAAAGGCTCAGCTCAAAATGAATATGAAAAGGTGGGCGAGTGAGTAAGTGAAGGGATGGGTGGATAGTTGGATGAATTAGTGAAAGGGTGAATGGATGAATGAAAGATTGAATAGATGGATAATGAGAGAGAATGGATGGATTGATGAGTGAGTGGAAGGATAGAAGAGAGAAAAGGAAAATAGCTGGATGTATGGGTGGAAGGGTAGCTGGTTGGATGGATGAGTGAAAGGATGGATGAGTGAAAAGGTGGATGATGAGTGAGTGGGTGGATGGATGAGTAAAATGATGGATGGATTGATGAATTGATAAGTGCAAGGGTGAATGGATGAAGGGATGAGTGTAAGGGTGGATGTAAGGATGGATTAGTGAAAGGGAGGGTAGATGGACAAAAGGATGAATAGATGAGTGAAGGAGTGAAAGGATACATAGATGGGAGAAAGGATGGCCCCTACAACACTGGGATGCCTGGCTTCACCTTGGGGGTGTCCAGGAGAGGCATCTCACAGGCAGAGCCAGGAAGGGTTCCACAGCGTTATACAGCGCCGGGACGCCCCGTTGGGGCAGCTGTGCGCTTTACAAAATACACTACATGGATGGATGGATTCATGAGTAGATGGATGGGTGAGTGGATGGATGGAAGAAAGGATTGCTAAGTGAAAGGGTCGATGGAGAGAGAAAGGGAGGATGGATGGATGACTGAAAAGGTTGAAGGGTGGAAGGATGAGTGACTGGGTGGATGAATGAGTAAGTGAAAGGATGGCTGGATGGGTGAAAGGGTAAATGGCTGGATGGGTGAGTGAATGGATGGATGAGTAGAAGAGTGGATGGATGAGTGTACAGATGGATAGGGTGAAAGTGTGGATGGATGGATAATGGATGGATGAGTGAAAGGATGAATGAGTGAAATGATACATGGAAGGATATATGATTGATAGGTTTGCAAATGGTTGAATATGTTTGAATATGGCTGGGCTTACTCATATACTATTGAACGACCTCTGATGTGTCTGTAAAAAAAATTGTCCTGAAGTTTTGTCCTGAATTTTGACCTCTTGTCCTGAATTTGTGTCCTGAATTTTTACCCTTTGTCCTGAATTTTTACACTCACTGTCCTGAATTTGCACCAATGTCAGTTGGTCACCCTACTGCTGAACATTCAAAAATAAGCACTCAGCCAGCAACACGATAGGTCTGTGTGGAGAGTTCACCTGTCAAAGATGGCCACTGCATCATCATGTTCACATTGCGGCCATCTTAGAAAAGGGGGTTTCTCTGTCATTCAATGGGGTTCGGGTCAGATGAGGATGAGCAATCAGAGTGGTAGGTCTTGCTCAGAGCCTCAGTGCACTGTACAGTGGCATTGCAGGTCATTGCAGTACCGGGCCTGGGCTTACATTATCATACCATTCAGCAACGGGCTCTCTTGGCAAATACAATTACAAAATATAAACCTGCACTTTACTCCTGAGAACTGGTGCAAATCCTGAAAGGCACTAAACACGGTATGGTTAAAGAGGCTTGTGTAAAGTGACCAATGGCTGAATTGGCCAGACCAAAGCCCCTCTCTGTATATATTTGGTGTCAATGACATAAGCTCTGGTAAACAATGAAAGATGTTAATATCCTGTGTCAATAGTCGGGCACGGTATTGGTGTTGTACCTTTAGGGTTTTTGTTAGAAGGCGAACTCAGGGGAGGACAGGAAGTGCACCTGACCACCCTGGGACCCACCTCCCTAGTTACAAAGATGAGCACTGGCGGGAGACTTCTCCGGGGGAGAGTCTCGAATCTAGGATCGTACACACTATTCCAACACCACACGACAAGACACCACACCGTAGTTTCTTAAGAACGCTTTTTATCTCGTACTTCAAGAGATCTTTATGATCGGCAAGGGCAGGTATTTACAGGATAGAGCGAGGGCTAAAAAGAGTCTTGGTCCGGGTAGGGGTAGCGGGACAATCTTAAGGTTCAGGGTCAATATCGGTGCGTATCCGGCGCACAGCTCTCAATCCTCGGGCCAGGGGATACGATGCGATCTGTGGGGTCCAGCCGGACCAGGAGAGTCAGGGCGCCGCGAGTCACTCAGCAGGGCTCAGGTGTCCCCAGGTTGCAGGGGAGCCGCGAGTCACTCAACAGGCTCAGGTGTTCCAAGATTGCAGGGGAGCCGCGAGTCACTCAGCAGGGCTCAGGTGTTCCAAGGTTGCAGGTGAGCCGCGAGTCACTCAGCAGGGCTCAGGTGTTCCAAGGTTGCAGGGGAGCCGCGAGTTACTCAGCAGGGCTCAGATGTTCCAAGGTTGCAGGGGAGCCGCGAGTAACTCAGCAGGGCTCAGATGTTCTAAGGTTGCAGGGGAGCCGCGAGTCACTCAGCAGGGCTATCGTCGTTCCAGAGTCAAAATCTACCCGATAGTCCCAGGGCATCCCTAGTTATAGGACTGCTCCTCTTTGATCTCCGGGGTTTTGGTCAGCAGGGGTCTTAGCACCTGGGGGCCGCTTGTTGGGGTTTCATGCCATGCGGCTCTTTGATCCAGTCATGTCAGGTTCGGGAGGAGTCCCAGACACACAGCAGGTGTGGAGCCAGCCCTCGGGGGGGTCAGAGGGCCGATCGACACCCATCTCTCGAGGGGAGGTCAGAGGTGTGAGAGAGACTGCTCCTCCCTCTCTCACTGACGGGGAGCGCGCTGTCCTCCAGCCAGGGTGGCGCCTCTCGGCCTAGGCCGCGCTGGATCGGTGCCATCTTAGGTGCCGGGAAGTGGGCACACAGGGCCTACGGGCCGGGGAGATGGAGGCACAGACGGGGAAGTCCGGGAACGGGTATGGGTAACATTGAGGGAAGGGTCGGCTAGGCCGGGGGACTCAGGGGTCTGTTGTGGTGTACAGCTCGGACGGGGGTTGTTACGGGTCAGGGAGGACCACGCCACGAGGCCGGGTCTAACATGCATCCCCCCAGCTGAAAGTCGGGGAGAACTACCCATCCTCTTGGGGGTTCTCTTCGCTGAGGCGGAAGAACCTGGAGAGGCCGTCAGCGTTGGCGTGGTTGGTACCAGGGCGATGCTCCACAGTGAAATCCATCCCCTGGAGGGAGATCGACCATCGCAGCAGTTTGGGGTTCTCGCCCCTCATCTGCATCAACGACCGCAATGGTCGATGATCCGTCTGGACTCGGAAATGGGTTCCGAACAAGTAGGGCCGTAGTTTCTTTTGGGCCCAGACTACTGCGAACGCTTCTCGTTCGATGGTGCTCCACCTCTGCTCTCTGGGGAGTAGCCTCCGGCTAATGAAGGCTACAGGCTGGTCTAGACCTTCCTCATTCAGTTGGGATAGTACGTCCCCAATGCCATGTTCCGAAGCATCAGTCTGTACCACAAACTCTCTTGAGTAGTCAGGGGCTCGTAGCATGGGGGCAGTACACATGGCTTTCTTGAGGGTGTCGAACGCCTCTTGGCAGGCTGGGGTCCACTGCACCTTCTTGGGCTTATTTTTGGACGTTAGTTCTGTGAGGGGTCCTACGAGGCTGCCGTAACTCCTGATGAACCTCCGGTAGTAGCCGGTGAGACCCAGGAAGGCTCGTACCTCTGTTTGGGTGGTTGGTGGTTCCCAGGCTAAGATGGCGTCGATCTTAGGCTGTAAAGGGGCGACATGCCCGCTCCCGACCTGGTGTCCCAGGTAGACCACCGATCCTTGCCCAATCTGGCATTTGCTAGCTTTCACTGTGAGGCCAGCCTGGCGCAGGGCCATCAGCACCCTCCGGAGGTGCCGGAGGTGCTCACTCCATTCTGAACTGAAAACCGCGATATCGTCCAGATATGCGGCGCTGAACTCTTGCAGCCCGGCCAGGACTCTGTTTACCAGTCTCTGAAAGGTGGCCGGGGCATTTTTCATCCCGAAGGGCATCACGCGAAAGCGATAGTGCCCATCCGGGGTGGAAAAGGCGGACCGCTCCTTGGCTCCCTCTGTGAGCGCAATTTGCCAATATCCGCAGGTCAGGTCAAAGGTGCTGAGGAAATGAGCAGACCTGAGACGGTCAATGAGCTCATCCGCGCGGGGAATAGGGTGAGCATCGGCTTGGGTGATGGCATTGAGCCCCCGGTAGTCCACGTAGAACCTCAGTTCAGGGGCGAAACCAGGGGTCGAGGCTTTCGGGACCAGCACCACTGGCCTGGCCCAGGGGCTGTCTGAGGGTTCGACCACCCCCAAGGACAACATCTTTGAGACCTCGGCCTGTATGCAGGACCGGACTCGATCGGGGACTCGGTAGGCTCGGTGTCGCACCGGCTGGCTGTCTCCGGTGTCCACGTCGTGGACACACCAGTCGGTGACCTTGGGAATGAGGGAGAACAGGTCAGAGAACTGCCCCAAGAGCTGGCGGCAGTCTTTGCATTGCTGGGGAGTGAGGGAGGAAGAGAGGTTCACTCCTTCCATGAAGCCATCTTTCTCTTTGGTGCACAGGGGGTCAGGGAGAGGCTCCGTTTCCTCTTCCGCCCCGTCATCTGTGGCGAACAGTAGGCTCAGCTCCGTCCGCACGAAGTGAGGCTTGAGGCGGTTCACGTGCAGGACCCGCAGGGGGTTCCGGGGGGACTGGACGTCCACCAAGTACGTGACTTGGATTTTCCGCTCGATCACCTTGAAGGGCCCCGTCCACTTATCTTGGAGGGTGCAAGGTTTTACTGGGGCCATGACCCATACCTGCTGGCCCGGCTGGAACTCGACCGGAGTGGCATTCTGGTCGTACCAGCGCTTCATTTCCTCCTGGCTCGCCTACAGGTTGGCCTCGGCCAGCTCTCGGAACTTCCGAGTCTGGTTTCGGAGGGTCAGAATGTATCGGAACACCTCCTGGGGGGGGGTCTCATGGTGCCGTCTCCCAACCTTCTCGGATCAGGCTGAGGGGCCCCCGGACAGAGTTTCCGTACAGTAATTCGAATGGGCTGAACCCCAAGGATTTCTGGGGGACTTCCCGGTAGGCGAACAATAGGCAGGGGAGCAGGACGTCCCACTTACGCCGGAGGGGCTCCTCTAGGCCCATGATCATCCCCTTTAGAGTCCGGTTAAACCGCTCTACTAGGCCATTTCCTTGGGGGTGATACGGAGTGGTGAACCTATAGGACACTCCACATTGCTGCCAAAGGGACGTCATGTACCGGGAGATAAAGTTCGTCCCGCGGTCGCTCACGACCTCTCGGGGAAATCCTACACGGGAAAAGATTCCCATCAGCGCCCGGCCCACCACGGGGGCCATGACAGTGCGTAGGGGGATGGCTTCTGGGTATCGAGTGGCATGGTCCACTAGGACGAGGATGAAGTGGTGACCTTGAGAGGTCTTGGGGTCTAGCGGTCCCACGATGTCAATTCCAACCCGCTCAAAGGGGGTACTGACAACAGGGAATGGTTGGAGGGGAGCCTTGCGATTTCCTCCGCTTTTTCCACTAGCCTGGCACGTGGGACAGGACTTGCAGTGGGCCTCTACGCTCGCTTTCATTTTGGGCCAATAGAAGTGCGTGACCAGGCAGCCGCCTGGTCACGCACATTTTGTCTTGGCCCAAGTGGCCTGCTAGGGGTACATCGTGGGCCAGGCCCAGGAGGAAGTCTCAGAAGCGTAGGGGTACCACCAGCACCCGGTCTGACCCTAGTGTTGCTGACTTCTGTTCGCTATAAAGGAGGTCATTCTCCCAGTACAGCCAATGCGTTCCTGATTGGTCACCCGCGGTCTGGGCTTCGGGCTGTTGCCGGGGCCCGGTCAGGGACCGACAGGTAGCTTGCTCCCGGCAGAACTCCTCTCGGAAGGGGCCCCTCTCGTGGCACCACTGCGCCAGCTCGGGCAGATCACCCAGCTCGGCGATCTGTGCGGGGTCGGGGTGTAGGTGTTCGTTGTCGGTGACATCTTCTCCTCGTGGGGAGAGGTCGGAGGTCCTTGCGGAATCGGCCCTGCCATCATCCACAGGGGGGAGGTTGGTAGTTTCATCCTCGACTTCCCCGTCGGGGGGCAGCCGGGCTGCCATATATCGGGTGGTGGCGCACACCCACTCGGGAAGACCCATCATCCCGAGGTGGGTCCGGCGCTCGACCTGCTTCCATGGAGAACTTTCCAGGTCGTTCCCCAGGAGGCAGTCAACAGGCTGGGAGGTCCGTACTGCTACTTTTAATTTACCTGCTACTCCTTCCCACTCAAATGGTACCAGGGCTACCAGACACAAGCTCTCAGTGTTGTCTGCGGAAATTACAGGGCACAGGACATTGGGGAGGATCTGGTCTTCTCGCACTAAATGGCTAAGGACACCTGTGATGCTGGCTCCGGTGTCACGGAGGGCCTCCACTCGGTGGCCATTCACTGTCACTAACTGGCTGTACTTCTTGGTGTTGGTGGGCAGGGTTTTCCCGGGGACCATCTCCCTATCTCCCAGGGATACTAGGGTCATGGCAGTAGGTTACCATACCTCGGTGTCCTCAAACTCCTCCCCTAGAGCTATATTCGCTATCTGCCTAGTTGGGGGAGTTGTGGTCGGGATACGTGGGGCCATGGGACATTGGGGATCACTGGCGTAGTGCCCGGGTTTTTGACATCTATAACATGTGATGGTCACTCGGTGCTGTCTACCTGGGGGACCAGCAGCAGCTGGTGGAGGTGCGGGGAAACTCGGTGGTGGATTTATCGGGGGGCTACGCTGGGGACTGGACTGGGCGTCCCTGGGTCCTCCTGGGTTCACCCCCCCTCTCTGGCGGGGTGGTCCTTGACTGTTGCGGGGGTAGTCACCCACGGGGCCCCGGTTGACCCGGGGGTTCACCCAGCGATCCGCCTCGACGGCCAGCTTCCTCGGATCTGCGAGCTTGCTGTCGAGCAGATGCTGGCGTAGGCCACAAAGCAATTCGTGGACAAATGTTCCCACAGCATGAGGTCAGTTAGTTCTTCCATGGTGGTCACTTTGCTGCCCTTGACCCACCCTTCAAATGCTCTGCTAAAAAAATTCACGTATTCCACCCAGGTGGTGCCAGGAATCTTTTTGCAATCCCAGAACCGCTGGCGGTACATTTCTGGGGTGAGGCCGTATCTCGTCAGGAGGGCCTCTTTCATGTGGCTGTAGGAAGTCTGCACGGAGGATGGTAGATCGAGCAGGGTGTCTCTCCCCTCGCTCAGGATTCGACCCCACAATCCGGCTCCCCAATCTTTCTGTGGGACTCGGTAGGAGGTCATGGCAACTTAGTAGGCCTTGAACCATTGCTGGATGTCGTCACTTTTGTAATATTCTTTGACCACATCTTTGGGGATGTGGACCTTCGGCTCTGCCGGGGGTCCGCTCTCTCGGTTCCCCTGGGGCCGGTTCTCTTCGTTCCTCGCCTGTAGCTCGAGCTCCCTCAAGCTTCGCTCGTGCTCCAGCTGCAGTCTCTTCCCTTCATGCTCCCGCTGGAGTTTCTTCTCTTCTAATTCTCCTTGCACTTTCATTTGCTCAATCACAAGTTTCTTTTCTGCCAACTTTATTTCGCCTTCGATCTTCAGTTTTGCCATCTCCAACTTGTGGTGGCGACTTCTTTCTCGATCAGCGAGCGCTTCCGGGGAAAGGCCCCTGTCTGGTACGATGCTACGTACCTGGCCGTTGCTTTCTGTCTGGGGGAGTCCCGGTTCGTCTGGCTGCGCCGCCGCCCCTTCTGTGCGGGGGACTCTGGACTCCACCCAGGCTTTCAATGCTCTCTGCATGTCTTCCTTTGTGTTGAGGCCGGTGGTAGCGATTCCTAGTTCTTTGCAGAATTCTTTCAGTTCTTTGTGCGTGTACTCCTCCAGTTGTTCTATACGGAATGCAGTACTCGCGTCGGCTTCAATGATACTCATGGTGGTTTCTTTTGTCGTCTTTGCTCGGTAGTACGTTAGTCGTGTACTGTACGATCTCTAGATTGCGGCTCGTATCCCGTTGCTTGCCACCAATGTTAGAAGGCGAACTCAGGGGACGACAGGAAGTGCACCTGACCACCCTGGGACCCACCCCCCTAGTTACAAAGACGAGCACTGGCGGGAGACTTCTCGGGAGAGAGTCTCGAATCTACGATCGTACACACTATTCCAACACCACACGACAGAGAGACACCACACCGTAGTTTCTTAAGAACGCTTTTTATCTCGTACTTCAAGAGATCTTTATGATCAGCAAGGGCAGGTATTTACAGGATAGAGCGAGGGCTAAAAAGAGTCTCGGTCCGGGTAGGGGTAGCGGGACAGTCTTAAGGTTCAGGTATCGGTGCGTATCCGGCGCACAGCTCTCAATCCTCGAGCCGGGGGATACGATGCGATCTGTGGGGTCCAGCCGGACCAGGAGAGTCAGGGCACCGCGAGTCACTCAGCAGGGCTCAGGTGTTCCCAGGTTGCAGGGGAGCCGCGAGTCACTCAGCAGGGCTCAGGTGTTCCAAGGTTGCAAGTGAGCCGCGAGTCACGCAGCAGGGCTCAGGTGTTCCAAGGTTGCAGGGGAGCCGCGAGTCACTCAGCAGGGCTCAGATGTTCCAAGGTTGCAGGGGAGCCGTGAGTCACTCAGCAGGGCTCAGATGTTCTAAGGTTGCAGGGGAGCCGCGAGTCACTCAGCAGGGCTCTCGTCGTTCCAGAGTCAAAATCTACCCGATAGTCCCGGAGCATCCCTTGTTATAGGACTGCTCCTCTTTGATCTCCGGGGTTCTGGTCGGCAGGGGTCTTAGCACCTGGGGGCCGCTTGTTGGGGTTTCCTGCCATGCGGCTCTTTGATCCAGTCATGTCAGGTTCGGGAGGAGTCCAAGACACACAGCAGGCGTGGAGCCAGCCCTCAGGGGGGGTCGGAGGGCCGATCGACACCCATCTCTCGAGGGGAGGTCAGAGGTGTGAGAGAGACTGCTCCTCCCTCTCTCACTGACGGGGAGCGCGCTGTCCTCCAGCCAGGGTGGCGCCTTTCGGCCTAGGCCGCGCTGGATCGGGCGGCCATCTTAGGTGCCAGGAAGTGGGCACACAGGGCCTATGGGCCGGGGAGATGGAGGTACGGACGGGGAAGTCCGGGGACGGGTGTGGGTAACATTGAGGGAAGGGTCGGCTAGGCCGGGGGACTCAGGGGACTGTTGTGGTGTACAGCTCGGACGGGGGTTGCTACGGGTCAGGGAAGACCACCCCACCCACGGGTCTAACAGTTTTTATATAGGGACTCCCCTACAGTGAGGAAGAAAAGAGTAGAATGCAAGGAACTCCCAAAGGCCCGAGGCCCTCGTGACTTCCTTGTACCCACTCAAAACAGATTTGAGGTATTCTCCACCTTGGAAGAGATTGATTGACTAGCGTCCCCAGGAACACCAAATATTGCTGTTCAGTTCAATGGGATGCAAATGAAGGAATCATTAGCAGTAAGTATCTCTTCTAATGAGACGGTGGGTCTTAATGAAATCACTGAGGGCTCCAAAATTTTAACTTGGAACATTGCAGGCCTAAGAAACAAATTAGATGATGCCCTATGGAGAAATTCTTTATGTGGGGCTGACATCATTGTGTTGCAAGAAACATGGGACACTGAAAATTTACTATGAATTGATCGTTATACGTCCTGTTTTGCCCCAGCTATTGCCTCCAGTATGGGGAGGGCGAAGGGTGGGTTAGTGACTCTGATTTCGGCATCTATTCCAGGTACTCACACTAAATTGGACACAGGTTCACCATACTGTTTGGTAGTACAAATTGCTTCCACTTATGTGGGCACTATTTTGATTATTAATTTTTATAATTCATTTGATAGAGTTACTGCCACAGAACACCTTGTTAGCCTGAATCATTTCCTGGACACATATAGAGAAGATAATATAGACCTTTATTCGGTTATCGTTTTAGGAGATTTTAACGTGCATGGCTGCCCTGAGAACTGTCAGGTTATGGATAGCGTAGGCCCACCAGACCAGGGGGACATCCACTTTGAGCATTCCCCGGAAGGAGAATCTTTGGAAGTATTAATGGCTGAAAATGGATTAATACATCCTTGTAAATAGAAAGGGGCTGCACCTACTTTTAAAGGGAATGGTACATGATCAACTATCGATTATATTTTCATTAGTTCCATGTTGGGTGCCAAGGTATGGGGATATACTGCATTTTGGTCCATATTCAGTGACCATAACCCAGTGGTTTTGACCATGGTGGATGTGGTCTAGAAACATGCTGTATGTAACAGGGAGATAGGCAAACTAGACATCCGGCCTACGGATCAGGCTCGCAGAATTAGGTGGTGCCGAGTAGTTTCTGAGGATTTTCAAACCAACCTTTTAACCAAGGTTGGAGTTGAAATGCACATTTGTTTGAATGAGCATGCAGGGGATAAGGAGGTCTTAGAGGCTTACATTTAAATTTGTAGACAGGTTGCTAGCGATCTTAAACGGCCAGGCAGGGCGCAAGATCTAGTTGGGGAGGGGTGTTTGACCATAACTGCTGGTTAGCTCATCGGAAATTGTTGGTGGCTCTGAAACAAAATCCGGTGGATAAGTTGATCCTGCCAGCCCTAAGGAAAGCCTATAAAGTAGCCCTGGAGTATAGAAGACGAGAAATCATAGGAGAGGCATGGGATGTGTTAACCTCTATTGATGTTCTTAAAAAAAGCTCTACATTTTGGGAAGTGGTAAATAAACCTTTTTTTCAAGATTCATATAACAGTCAATTAGACTGTGGTATCCAGGAACAAGTTTGGTGCTCCCATTTTAAATCTGTATATGAAGGAGCAGACCCTGGACGGTTGGCTAAACCCATATCCATGCATGACTCTTATACCTTATCGATTACTGAGTCAGAGGTGGAAGAGGCCATCAGCCAGATGACTTGTAATAAGGCTCTCGGACCAGACGGCGTTCCAGCCGATCTTTTTAAAGCGGATGTCAAGACATGGTCAAAGGTTTTGTGTAATGTTTTTAACAAGACGTGCAAATCAGGATTGCCGGGTACCTGGTTTGAATCGGTAATAGTACCTATTTTTTAAAAGGGCAATAGAGGGGATCCCAGTTGTTACCGACCCATTTCCCTCATCGACTCTGCTGTAAAGGTGCTTAGTCGGGTGGTTTTAAGCAAGCTCACAGTGTGGTTGGAAGAAACTAATACCCTCTCGGCCTTGCAATTTGGATTTAGAAAAGGTCGGGGCACTATCGATCAAAGTCTCAACCTACAATTATTAATTGGAAAGTACACAATCGCCAAAAAGGGCTCCCTATATTTAGCTTTTATGGACCTTTCCTAGGCCTTTCACCGTGTGAATAGGTCCAAGTTATGGGTGATGCTCCTTCACCTGGGCGTGGATAAAAATAGTGTATACTTCCTTGCTGACCTGCACAGGAACTTATCTGCCACAGTGAGATATGACCGAAGGGGCAACTGCACAGGGAAGATTTGTATTGTTAATGGCGTGAGGCAGGGGTTCATTTTGCCCCCCCTGCTTTTTACCCCGTTCATTAATGACCTTAGTTCAGTTTTGTCCGAGGCTTGCAAAGATATACCCAGGGTTGGCAAACGATTAATTCCGGCATTGCTGTATGCGGATGATGTTGCCCTTTTAGCACGCACAGCGGTAGGGTTGCAAAGCCTTTTAACCTTGTTTTCTATTTTTATGAAATCTATAGACCTCAGTGTCAATTTTACTAAATCACACGTTATGATGGTTGGCACTAAAGTGAAAAGTGCAAAAACCTTGCATTGTGATGAAAATGTGCTGTCTAGGGTATCCAGTTTTCCATACCTAGGCGTTATTTTCAATGACAAGGGTACTTGGTCTCCCCAAATAACAGCTAAACGTAATGTACTGGCTAGATCCATTTTAGCTGTCCTGGGCTGTGCACGCAAATTGGGAGTCAAACCATTTCAAGCACTATTAAAGATATATGATGCTAAATGTGTCTCCCTAGCAATGTACGGGGCAGATCTCTGGGGTTTTAAGAATGTTAAAGCCATTCAAGTGGTGGAGGATAAGTTTCTGAAAACTATTTTATCTGTTCCTCAATCCACATCTGGTTTTATAGTTCACCAAGAGTGTGGAGTTGGTTTTTTGGAAGATCCTATAGCCATCGCCCCACTTATAAAATTGATTTCTATCTGGCTAAACCCTGAGCTGGAATTAAATTAGGAAATCCTCAGAGATTGTCTAGCACTTGATCTTGGCTACTGTATCCCCTGGCTGAGTTATGTCCAAAAGCTATCTATTAAACTGGGTCGACCAGAATTGTTTAACTATCCTGATAAGTTGGTGAAAGGGGACATCAGGTGGGTTAAGGACACCTATGTTACCAGCCTGCTTAGCCAGAGAGGATAGAGATCTGGTCAAACGGGCGGTAAGGGCTCACCAATTGTTAAAAATATCACGAGCTATTGAACCATACCTGACCATTGTAAATAATTCTAACCATCGGTTTTTATTAACTAGATTCAGGTTGAACCAATTTCATCTCCTCCTTGCTGGATCATCAGGGTGGAAAAGGGAGGAATATTTGGGGATTTGCTCTTGTGATGGCTTCTCCACTAAAGACACAATGCACTTTATTTTCTTTTGCGAACATTTTCTTCCAATTCGCAAGCGTTTTATTATTCCTCTCTTAAAAGACAAAGGTTTTACGCAAGTTAAACCAGCCCTTCATTACTTGCAGCTACTTTCTAATGTATGGGAGACTTTTAACATTGCTAATTTCCTTACTGTGGCTGTAAGACTAAAGAAGAAAATTAAATGGGATTAGCCAATGTGACAAATTCGATTAACTGAATTGTGGCTGAGGATATTCTTTTAATGTTTCTCTGATTTTAAAGGATGTTTTTTAAATGAATTGATTATAGGTACTGTATATATATTTAGCTTGCACCTCTTTATTGTATTTTCACTGTGTTTTGATAATAATCTTGGTCTTGACTTAAATTGTTCAGTATACTTTTATGGTTTTTGTTATGAACCGAATAAAGTACTTTTGACTGACTGACTGTGTCAATAGTCAGAATATTTTCCACCTACTATAGCGTAGGTGGAAAATGTGCAAGGCCAACGCCACAGAGTGGCAAAACTAGGTGGATGCAAGAACAAGAAGGTGCTAGATCGCTTACAAGAACACCAGATGGACCACTTCCAAGGCAAGAGGCAGGATACATGCACTTTGCACCAATTACTGAAAATTATTGGTGTACCTCTTGGTACCTATTAGATTGCTAAGTGAGTAATTACAGGAAGTAATGGGAAGGGACTTTCACAATCATGTGCCCATCCGCCCCAACATTCCTTTTCCTCGATCTACAACCTGGGCTTGATTGTCAGGAGAGTCATTTGTTGAACCAGCTGCAGATTCTGAAATATTTAGGCATCTTTTGTTCAGCAAAGCAAAAGATTGCAAAATCTCTTTAACCCATACGTTTGTTGCAGGAGGCCAGAGATTGTTCACTCAACACAAATTTGGTTTCTATGCCTATAACTTCACCTCCTGCATGAGATTAGATGCGTTAGTCAATGGCCTTGACTACTCTGTTCATTCGCCAATATATTTACGACAGGAATAGGTAGGTGGGACTACCATAACCAAGATGGAAGACCAGAATCCCCTCTCCTGACACTCTGCCAGTCTGAATGTATGTACATGCACATTATAGCACATCTGGGTGTGAAAAACGGGCACATATTTATGCTGTTTGTTGTGGAATATGTTTGCGTATTGAATTTTACGATCAGGTAACATACCTTTTTCAAATTGAAAAATAAAGATATGAACCAATGAAGAATTCTAGTTTCACTAGGATTTAGGCAGAGACAGTTTTCTAGAGGACCTAGGCCTAACAGATAATACTTGGCTCTGATCATAGCCACGGTGAATATAGTGGAGTAGGTGAGTAGAGGGTAAGTGGAAATCTTTAGAACTGCCCTCTAAATTTCACATAAACTCCAACTGATGTGAATTACTAAATATTCGTGCATAAAACACAGACTAATTAATTGTTAATATCCATATATTTTTCAGGGCTGGCACTATCACAGACCTTTTGATTTTAATAAAATGATATCTCTAATATACTTACATATAAAGTCTTTCCGCCAGCCTTCGAAATCAATTAGTCTGATGTGTAGTCATTCTTATTTTTCTTCCAATGGCATTCTGCTCTTTTACAAACAGAACATCACAAAGAAACTCCCTTCTGTAACAGGGACTACCATGGACTACAATGACAAAGTGTGCTTTGAGAAGCCCCCAAAAATTTGTTATTCAATGTTTCTTTTTTTTTACATTATTAAGGCCCTGGCAGCTGCACAAAAATAAAGATGTCCAAAAACAATGACAATGGAAACAAGCATTGACAAAGCCTAAATGCTGGCAGCTAATGCCAGTCCTGTTAACTTTGCCAATGTTTGTTCCAATGTGGACAAGGACACTTATGGGACTAGAGGTGGTATTTGAAGCTGATTTGGCTAATGTCTGGTGCAAGGAAGTAAAAGGGTGTGTGTTTTCAGGTGAAAAATAGCAGCAGACTGAGGGTCTTATTATGTAGAAGTCACACAGTGCAGAGCGACAAGTCACCTGGCTGCACTGCCATACATGACCGGTAAAGGGCAGGAATGCGCCATATTTAAGGCAATATGGCGCATTCCTGTCCTTTCCCTTGTGCTGGCACCCTTTCGGCAGCCTAGCACCTGCGACGGCACTTTTGCGCCATGGTGCAAGGGTCAATGCTTTGCATCCAGCATTGTTTTGCAGAATGCAGCACACATAGAAAGAGGAAGAAACGAGGAGAAACAGAGATATTTGTGCTCATTATGCCTCCCCTGGGAAGCTGTATGTTTTTGGTTCATCCCTAGGGTTACAAGTTCCGGTTAATCTAGGGATGCGTCAAAATCAATGGGAGTGGTGTGGAATCATCCATGGAACATCTGACAAGGACAAAGTAACGCAATGCCGCGTTTTGCCCTGTGTTGCGTAACTCCAGATTCTTGCAGTTACTCAGTGCCATGCAAAGTGGCTTTCCGTGGCTTCAAAAATTTCACTTAGAGATTTGCGTCACGCATGTACCATGTTGCATGGTTAAAATGTGACACAAACCTCTCATAAATAAGGCCCTAAGTATGTAGAAGGCAATCCATTGATTGATAGGTTAATCCACTGTGAAATTATGGTCACCACAGAGTATGTTCATCATGTGAAGATATTTTATTCAAGGAAATTATCAGATAATGATTAGTTGTGCCAAAAACAGCAAACATTGATGCATAAGGCTCACACAAATACACAACTATGTGCAATCTAATCAAGAAATATTCCTTCACAGGAAATTTAATAAGCAGAACAAATGAAGAAACTAAATCTACATGGATAAGCATTGTGCTAAAGAAGAAAACACAATCACGAGAAACAACTGGTGAGATTTACAAGAGACTCTTATCTAATTACTGCTGGTTTCCTATAAACAGACCTAGATATTGATAAGTACATGATTTGAAATATCAAAACTAATATTCCTAAAGGATAGTAATGTACAATGCTATAGGATAGGACCACGAGAGACTGACAGCGAGAAGGCAGAAATGCCCAAATTGCATGTAAGTGGCTTTTTATAGAGAAACTGTCATTTAGAGTATTATCCTGGAGAAAATTTGTAAACATAAATCCTAAGTGTTTCGGATAAAATTTTTCCTCCTCTTAGAAAATGTGTGATACGTTTGGCCCAGCTTCGGAAGACTAATAGTCGATCCATTTTTTATGCAATTACACCTGGTTGCGGTTGATCCATTTGTAAAGAAGATTTAGGTGCCTAGATGTACTCTCTAACATAGTATAGATGTCAGTGAAATAATGCGGACTTAACTACTTGACTACAGATGGATGCATTTTAGGGTTAGCTTAGTCGGAATGGACACCTTCAGGATATGGAAGTGCCCTGCAGGCAGAGTGTGGGGTATGTTCACACTCAGTGGCTACCACCATTGACACAGTTATTAGACAGAATCAAGCAGGCAGTATCTCAAGTTACTCCCTTTTGCCAAATTCCAAGTGTTTTGGGTGATCCATTTGCCTTCTAAAAATAAATTCACAAACATGATCTTCTTTAACTTACATTTTTTGATGCATACAATGATCTCACAATACAGTGCTTTGCGGCGCTTTCTGGTGATACCCAGCAATAACAAAGGAAAGGCATAAGGCAGCCGCTAACCGTGGGCATCTCTTTGCATCTGGCTCTCATCTCTCAACGCTTCGTAATGTATAGCCGCGATCCTTCCAAGGGAGTGACATGCTCATTAAACAGGAGTCCTGTTGTTAAGAACCACGGGTTCAGAAGGTACCGCAGCTTGGCGTACAGACTGATCGTCACTATGTTCCTCTGATCCCAAGACAAGCATCATTACAAAAGACACATCTTCATCTCTACAGTTTCATTAGACATGTCCTATCGGACAAGAACACTTTGCACCACCAGCTGAGAGCGCGATAATTAATTGCCCTATTTATTCCAATACGAGATGTGTGTTGAACAGGGAGAAGCATCCGCCAAAGGCCAGCCATAGACTGACTGCTGGAGAACAGCGTTAAGGTTCATTTTGCCTACTTCCACCCTAGAATGTGAATCATCTCCTTGGAAATTAATTTCTTGTATGAAAATGTCATTCTGCACTCCTGCAGCATTAAAGGCACAGCAGTCCTCACACAGTGCACATCTTGCATAACTACACTTCTATATTGTGTTATTTGTAAGCTTTAATATGAATATGATCTGCATTAAATGAGTTATGTAGATATATATCCTCAGCCTGGCAATGCCCATTATCTTTCAATGCAGTGCCCTATATATTTTGCTCTAAACCCAAGCCTCTCCTTCCCTCAATGTACTTTAATCTATCATGCCCTCAATCCATTGGAACATTGTTCCCTGAAGGAAAGGTCATGAGGGAACCAATCGTGTCAAGGTAGTAAGGCTTTCCTGCTGCTGACGCGTTGGTATTTTATGTGCTGAGACCGCGTGGTTCAGCTTGTTAGAGTGTAACCCTGCTGGTGGCGTCGATAGTGGTGCAGAGCCCTGCAGCTGAGAAATTGACTGCTAGCCCATGTTCAGTATGTGTTATTTGTGAGCTACA
Organism: Lissotriton helveticus; assembly: GCF_964261635.1. Classification (NCBI taxonomy): domain Eukaryota; kingdom Metazoa; phylum Chordata; class Amphibia; order Caudata; family Salamandridae; genus Lissotriton; species Lissotriton helveticus. Next base: position 433,942,023 of record NC_136062.1, read on the forward strand.
GTCTAAATCAGCGTTTCCCAAACTGTGGGTCGTGACCCATTGGTGGGTTGCTAGCTGATTTCTTGTGGATTGTAAAAGTAGCAGCGGCTGCTCCGCTAAGGCGAAGGAGCATCGCCCCACTGTTCCAAGAGCAGTGCAAAGGAAAAATAAAATGAACTGAACGCTATTATCATTTTATTTTTAGTCTGGTAGCAAGCTCCATCTCAGGGTGGGGTTGGCTCCCATAACCCAGAGGAAGAAGGAGTGGCTGCTTCACCTTAAGTGCACATGATGGTTTTGCCGGCTGTCTTGGGCGGGCCAAACTGTCTTGCATACTTTGCATGTTCTCCCATGGCTGTATTGCACTGCCTTCCAGTCTCCGTCTGAGATTGAACCACGTAAGGCAGCGTCGTGATTGGCTAGGGGAGTCTCGGAGCCTGGTAGATTCTAGGAGGTAGGATACAGCGAGGACTGAGGAGAGGCTATCCTGTGGCTAAACTTTCTTCTGCAAAGATCCTACAGTGTGGAATGGCCTGCCACTACACATAAGAACCTTCTCCTCACTTTTTAAATTCCACAAGAAGCTGCATACCTGGGCCTGTATCAATGATAGGGTGCACTGTCTGCGCTGGGCTCAAACAGGGACAGTTCATCATATTACAATGAGTGCGCTGCTTCAATGGAAGCCACACACTTCCAGAGTAGCACATTCAGTGAAATCCAGAGCAGTTGCATCAAAGTCCACTCCATGTTTCACAGTGCTTGCGGCAACCCGGCTCGACTATGAAGAGGAGACAGAGATCGCTTTGCAGACAGGTGCAGTGAGTGGCTGTTCCCACATTCAGTGGGATGAGTGGAGAGCGGTCCAAGAGACCTCATTTCGCCCCTCCAGAGGGCTGCCCTCGGGGGGAAGGGGCACTAATAGTGCACCACCTCTTTTTGACACACTGTCAGTTTGCCTCCTAAGGGCATGTTTGCCTGTGCCCACGTCCATGATACAGTGCGGGTACAGAGTCAAAGTGATTGATTTGCATGGCACAATGCCCTTATGGAGATAATGGGACCCCCTTTGACGATAGCACTGGTGCTACATATTTATTATTATTTGTGTATTTTATAGAGCGCACAGCTGCCCCGACGGGGCGTCCCGGCGCTGAGAACTTTGTAGGTGGGGGGCACAGGAGGATGTTAGAGGGAAAACAGGTGGGTCTTCAGGGACTTGCGAAATGACATTTCTGATTGGGAAGAGCGTAGGGCCAACGGGAGCTTGTTCCAGTGCTGGGAGGCACATACCTCGAAGGTTTTTCCACCTGCCCGTGAGCGTTTAAAGCGAGGAGCTATCCCTATTACAGAAGGGGCCACACAAGCATCTGCGACCACTTCTGTCATACCACAGTGCCCCAGGGGTGCAAACAACAGGTGGACACACCTGTCACACCCCAGGGGCACTATCTGGAATACGGCCTCAGGCTTTTAGAGTAGTCCAACTAGGCCCTAGGTCTGGGTAGGCATACCTGCCAGCTAAAGTATCAGTGCCAGGAGACTCTCACGGGTGAGGATAGTACGCTCTAAAAACCTACATAGCATTACATTATTTTCATTACAATTATCTAGTCACATTCACTGTGCTTCAGAGACAGAGGTCAAATATCAGCCTATGTCTTCTGACACATTGCTGCTTAATCTATTAATATGGGGATTGTGGTTTACTTTCCTTCCTCTGGATGAAAATTGAGAGGAGTTTTAAAGTGATCTATGAAAATAATGCTGGGTACATCGAGTGTGAAAGGAATAGCTGTAGGATGTAAATTCTTGTAACACACAACAATATTGAAATACCTGTAAATGAACTGTAGGCATATTTCAGAATATAAAGAAGCAGTTAGGAAAGCAAAAATGAAGCACATGTTGTGTAGCTCTGAAGTGTGATCAGAACAACGATTTTAATAGGATCAAAAATATTCAAGAAACCTTTACTTGGTGATGTGCAAATGATAACTATTCACTGATACCTGATTTCACACATTATCGTTTGTGTGCTATACAGTTTTATCAGTAAAACTGTTTGTCTGTGCAAATGAGGTGACTATTTCAATGGAAAATGGGCCGCTTTTAAATTACAGTGCACTACTGCATGATGCTTTAGTAATGTATTTGCAACACTGTGCTCCAAAATGCCCCACCAGTTAGCAACATACCAAACCCTTATCACTCTCCTGCAGGGTATATTTGCTACACTTTGTGTGGAGCTAGGATTTTTCACAATCCCCATGGCTTCAGTGATGTGACATTGATGTCAGCACCCCCACTCACCACTTGTACAAAGATGTGGAATTTTGTACCATAGTCAAGTTTTATTTTTAAAAAGCCCTTGCAAGTATTCCCCAGCTAAACTCTGGGAGAAACTTCTGGTATTTTATGGTGCTGTTTTTTCACTTCACAAAGGCATTTCAACAGAGAATTTGGCCACTATACGTAAATAACACTCTTTTTTATTTGTGTTTTTTGGTAAAACCATAAAAGACAATAACAAAGATACAATACATCATTAAACTCAAATAATATATAGAAAGTTATTTGTAAAGCAAATTTTCACCATTAAGGGTATCTTGGTACTGAATACCAGATGTTTATTGTTACAACTCAATGGTACTCATTTTATCAACTATGGAAGGATGAAATGCTGAGTGGACCTGCTGGGATTTGAATCGGTGACCATGAGGTTAAACACAGATCCTTATAGTGGACGAATTATTCCACTAACCCACTAGACCCGATTATAAATATAAAACCGTTCAACGTTAAAACATTTATACAAATAGCATAGACAAAATTAAGTTGGTGAGGAAAAGATATTAAAAAGCATTCCACTAATGTATGTTCACTAAAAGGACATGATAAGCAACATATTATACCATTAAACGTATGGAGTAAAACTATGCAATTCATTATGTAGAGTCCATCAAGATCGTTAACTTAACAGCGCCAGATAGAAAACAGGCACAATAAAAAAAAAGTGTGTTGATGAGGGAGTAGGTGTAAATATAACAAGACAGGTGTTACCTGAGTGAAATATTTTCCTCTTGAAAGATTAATAATGTGTTCTTTCCACACATGTTTTTAAAGTAAATAAAATATTATGTTATACAGATTATTCTGCTTAAAGAGAGAGTCACAGCTACAGGCTTCAGGAGAACAGTCCTTATTACATCACCTGGGGACTCCAAGTAACTGATGAAAGTTATTGAGCCTGAGGCTAGTTAGAAAAAACAAAATAGAGGATTCTTTGATGTAAATACCATTAAGTAAGGTTCTAAAGGAGGTGTAGTTATCATTATAACATAGGATCTAATAGAGGGTTTAATCAATTCCAAGTATTGTGATAGGTGAGGTAAGAAAAGGAGTCATCCTTGCTGACTGCACTGTCCTTCACTTTGAACACTTGGGATTTCAGTGTTCTAGGTCCCATTACCATTAAATGAGATTTTTTTAAGTTAGTACTGACATGCAGCTAATCCATAAATGTGACAAAGGAATGTAATAATTGCTGCAAACCGAAAGCCGATCTGGAAAGGAGGACAATGGTATCCACATAAAGCAGTGGTGGAATCGGGTGCTTTCCCACATAAAGCTTATCCTATGTGCCCAAAACTAGGGCACTTTCCAAATGGTTTATAAACAGGGTGACTAAGAAGGGAGCAAGAATACACACTTGTCGGTCCCCTCTTTTTAACTTGAATGCCCCAGTACCTTGCCAAGGCAGAGAATGAGTGGAGGTCATAAACACTATTACGGTCAGCATCTAAAGAATTCAAACATTTAACCTAAAGCGTGATTGCGCTCCGTTAGCGCCAGTTAAAAAAGAGAAGAAAACTCCAGGATAGCTTTGAAGGTAAAAGGAGGAGGCAAGAATGGCATTAGAGACCCCCCGAAAGAGAGTGCTGACACATGTAGTTCCTCTTTCAGCTGCGCGTCCGCGATGTTGAGGCCATTAATAGGCAAGGCCGAACTACTAGAGCGCTAACCTGCTCATGCCTCTCTATGGTCAGGAGAAAAAAAAAAAGGTGAGGTGATCAAATCACATTGTGGGGCTCTCAGGTGACAAACAAAAGGTCCGATTAAAAATTTCCCCAGAAGAAGGCACAATTTTTAAGACCACCTGCATGTATTAACTGATCGCATGACTCTTGTTCAGGGTTTATTTTTCTATCCTTAATCACCCACTTGTAAATGGCTTTACATGCGGCAACCTCTGACGCTGCCCCATACATATTTTCAAAACACCAATGAGATCCCGATGGGCTTTAGAACATGAGTAATGAAATCACCTGCAAGCACTCGTGTTGGTAAATTTTACTGGAAAAGGCAACAATCTCTTCACATTCTCACACAATGTCTTAAAAGAGCTCAAGATTCCATCATTCAGACAAACATCAAAATCTGAAAAGAAACTTGAGAGTAATTTTTCATGCAAAGCTCTCAGGATCCCTGTAATCCAACTTGGTCAGTGCCCCAGAACATGATCAATTGAGTGGCCGTACTAACACACCGGGCAAGGGTGCCTGCCCGCGAGTTGTGATTACCGTGACCATGCCAGATTCTCTTGTGGTCTTTTACTAGAGAAAGAAGTGGGGCTCAGACCAATATAAAATCAGTAACTGATGAGAAACATCTGCCTATTGAAGTAGGAATATGAGGAGGAATGAGTGACACAGTTAAAGGGCCAGGCAGAATTTAACGGACACGTCTGATTTCATGATCAATGCAAAATAGTGTGGTTTCAGCTCAAAAGTTGTGCATAACTGTACCTTCAACTTGGCTGAAACAGAAATAGAATAGTCCAAAGACAATGAGGCAGCTAGTTGATTACGACAGGGAAACAGAGATGAAATGAAATGAAATGAAATGAAAAAAGTACTTGATTAAGCGCACTGCGGCCAAGCGGCTTCCTGGCGCTGGGGACTTGACCAGACTCACAGAGGGGACCCAGGGAGACTAGCAGGGAAACGCCTGGGAGAACAAGAAAGTTTTGAGAGCTTTACGGAAATGGGTATAGATGGGGATAGAACGAATGGAAAGAGGGAGACTGTTCCAGAACCGGGGGGCCAGAACCGAAAATCGGGTGCCCCCTGTTCTGGATTTACGGAAGCGGGGGACATGCAGAAGGGAGAGAGAAGAGGAGCGGAGAGTGCGGCTGGGGGCGTGAGGAGTGATGAGAGATCTGATAAAGAGAGGAGCTGAGCGGGTGTGCGCCCGAAAGGCCAAACAGGCCAATTTGAAAAAAGATCTAAGGCGCACAGGGAGCCAATGAAGGGACTTGAGTGCAGGGGTAATGTGGGAAGATTTGGGGAGACGAAGAATGAGGCGGGCTGCCTGATTTTGAATGGCCTGAAGGCGGCGGGTTTCATAAGCGGGTATGCCCACGTACAGGCCATTCCCATAGTCAAGGCGGGAGGTGATAAGAGCCATGACGATGGTTTTGAGGGCGTTCGCAGAGAAAAACCAGGAAATCTTACGGATGAGCCGGAGGGACAAAAAACAAGAGGACACGACGGAGCTAATTTGGGAATGCATGGACAGGTCATGACTGACCTTGATGGCCAGAGTTCGAACAGAGGAAACCGGTGAAGGGGGGGAACCGAAGGAAGGGGGCCAGTGAACCGAGGACCAAGGGTTTGATGGACCACCCGTGAGGACAAGCTCCATCTTGTCCGGATTGAGCTACAAGTGATTGATGCTCATCCACTCGGATATAAAAACTAAGGTGGAACAGAACTTAGGGAGGGAATCAGAAGGGGAGGAGAGATCGAAGACGAGCTGGAGGTCATCTGCGTAGTTATACACAGAGACCCCCAGCTCGAGAAGAGAGATGATAAGAGAGTGGATATAAAGATTGAAAAGAAGTGGGGAAAGGGAAGAGCCTTGGGAGACCCCACAGGTAGTCAAGCGAGGGGGAGCAGAGAAACCTGAGAGGTGGACCGCTTGGGACCTACCTTGAAGGAAGGACGCAAGCCAAGAGAAGGCGGCGCCCCGAATGCCCGCTGCGCTGACACGGTCGAGAAGGATAGAATGGTCGACCGTGTCAAACGCAGCGGACAAATCGAGGAGGACCAGGGCTTGGGGGAGGTTGATGTCAGCTTTCCCCTTGAGTTCGTCCAGGACCGCAAGGACCACTGTCTCCGTGGAGTGGCCTGGGCGAAAACCCGCCTGATGGGAGGCCAGGAGGTGGTTCTCCTCGATGTAGGTGGACAGACAAGATGTGACGTAGCTTTCAAGGATCTTGCCCAGATAAGGGAGAAGAGAGATGGGCCTAAAATTAGAAAGAAGAGAGGGATCCAGACCAGTTTTTTTAAGAATGGGAAGAACTATAGCAGATTTGAAAGATGAAGGGACAGAACCCAGAGCCAGAGAAGCGTTAAGAAGGGAGAGAGGAGGGGCGGGGCAGCTAGTGAAGAGAGTTCTAAGAATCCGTGCAGGAGCACAGTCCACAGGAGAACCATACTTGACTTTTACAAGCAGGTTAAGGAATAGCTCCAGAGAGATGGGTGGAAAATGATCCAGAGAGGAGGAGGGCAAGGGGAGGGAGCAGGAGAAACCAGGTTGAAGCACAGTGGGGATATTGGCCTTTATGTTGGCAATCTTATCAATAAAATAGTCATTGAGTGGGGAGCAGAGGAACTGAGATGGGACGAGACTAGTGCTGGTGCGGTAAGAGGTAGCAAGATTATGAACCAAAGAAAAGATTTCTCGAGATTTATTGGCAGAGAGGGCAACTCTCTCGGTGAAGTATTTAGTTTTAGCCACGAGGATCGCTCTTTTATAATCATTGAGGAGGAGTCTGTATTTGGCGCGGAGAGTGGGACAGTAGTTCCGTCTCCAATGACGTTCCGACCGCCTGAGATCGAGTTTAAGAGCTTTAAGCTCTATGGCGAACCATTTGTGCGCGTCATAGGGGCGGACGGCTTTGACCTTCTTGAGCGGGGCGGCCTGATCGCAGGAAGAAGAGAGCCAGATACTAATAGCGTCTGCCTGAGAATCCAAAGAGAGATCGGTAAGATCAGGAGCTGAGGAAGCCAAGGAGAGCGAAAGAGAGTTAAGGTCAGTCTGGTTCCAACTACGAGCCTGAATATTTTTGGGTAGACGGAGCTTGTCGGCCGAACCCAAGTGAATGGAAAATGATATAATAGAGTGGTCCGACCAGACACAAGGGAGTATAGAGGGGGATGAAACGTCGCAGCGTGATGACCAGATTTGGTCCAGGATATGACCCTGGACATGGGTGGGGGCCGAGACATGGGATGAGAAGTTCAAACACTGAAGGGTAGCAGAAAAGTCTTTAGAAGACTGATCTTCCCTGGGGTCACCCGGCCAAAAGTTAAAGTCGCCAAGCAGGAGAACCAAAGAGTTATTGACCACCAACGTGGCCAAGAGATCCTGTAGAGGCGTGGCACGATAACCGCCATCAAACAGTCAATCAGGCATGTGCGGCAAATTACCCATGAGGGTCTCATGGTGCTCAAGACTTGCTTTATGGTGATCCGTTCATTCAAATATCCATGTCTTGAGTCTTTTCCTAAATAGCTGTAGCAATGGGGTTGTCCTGAGGTGCAGGAAAAGGTAGTTCCAAGCTTTGGCTGTCAGGTGTGAAAAGCAGCATCCTCCGTTGCTGTTTCAGCAGATCCTGGGGTATCTGCGAGGAAGAGGGAGGCAGTTCATAGGTGTCTGGTTGGTTGGTGGAAGGTCAAGCGTTTGTTGATGTACGCTTGTCCTTCAATGTGCAGGGCTTTGTATTTGTGGGTCAACATCTTGAACTGGCATCTCTTCTGGAACGGGAGCCACTGTAACTAACTGAGGTGGGGTGTGCAGTGGGTTCGTCTGGGGAGATCGAGGAAGAGTGTGCTTTGTACAGTTTGTAGTGTCTTCAGGAGGCGTGCGGTGATTCCTACACAAAGTGCATTCGCGGAGTACATCCTGCTTTCGCGGAGTACATCCTGCTGGTGATGAGGGCCTCCATGATGGTCCTTCTGGTGTTGACTGGGAGACACCTGAAGATCTTGCGTAGGGTGTGGAAGCAGGTGGGTGCGACTGTGTTTACCTGCTTTTTCGTGGAACCGTAGTGCTGCAGCAGGCTGCTGGATGGCACAGGATGTGAGGTACTTGTGGAACAATAAGAAGTGGATAAAGTGTGGCCCTTGGGAGCTCGAATCATCTTGAGCCATGCAGGATAAATCTGCCCGCCTTCTGGTAACGGTTGAAAGGATGTACAGAAGACACTGATCTGCTTGCGATACGCAAGCACAAAGCAGATGTCGTCCATACAATGGCTGCTGTAGTATAAAGCACTATGCATCACTCCCAAACATACCATAGGGCTAGAGGGACAGACAAACTTCTTGATTTATGACCAGAACAGGGGCTGCAGGTGGATGTGCTGGGGGTGAGGAGGCACACTTGAGGAGGGATTGCAATAGTTGTGGTGATTGTGAGGTATTGAGCTGATGACTTTTGTGAAATTTAAGAAGTGCCAAGAAGCTGCACTGGAAACTTCAGTGCTGTGGACCTGTTCAAACACAGTTTGTCATCCTTTGAGCTGGAAAAAAACTTGACGGAAAATAAACTGAAAGCGTGAAGTAAGTTAGGTAGGTGGTATTATCTGGTGGAGTTAGGATAACCTCCTCAACCCAAGTTACTATGGTCTGTGTTCCCAGCCCGGGCAGTTTCACCCGCATATCAATGAATCCAGGCTTGGATGTCTAATCAGATCAACTGAAGTAAAACAAGACTGACTACAACCCCCAGAATGCATTTGGTCTATCACAGAAAAGGACAGGAATGGATTGATTCCAGGCGTAGTTGTGTAATTAGATCAACTGAAGTAAAACAAGACTGACTACAACCCCCAGAATGCATTTGGTCTATCACAGAAAATCCCAGGAATAGAAACATTGTATTGACCTGGAAAGAGGGGTTAACCCTAATAGGCTGTAGTGTTCTAAATTACTGTTTCAGCATTCGAAGCACATTTATTTTGAAAAGTAAGGGAAAAAGGGGGCCCCTCTGAACCCGAAATACGAGTTCAGCATAACCAGTGGCAAAGAGCGAAGCGAAAATGAAAAGTGCGTCCGTACTGTAGTCAGCAGGACGGCATGATTCAAGCCATTTGCAAATCCTTAGTGGCTTGTCAACAAACATGGCGACTCGACAGAATGACTGAGCGGCATCTGGCCTGCCTGGAATCTGCTGAGGCGGCACCTGCCGTCAGGCGAGCTTTATTGCAGTCTCCACGGGAGGGGCGGCCAGCGCTGCCTCCTCACAGCAATATCGCACTGCCAGGAGCAGGCACTTGACCCCGCGGTGACCCCTGAACCATCACTTGAGTCCATATATTATTGTGCGACATGTTTTACGGACTCACGAAACAACTGCAAGGCAGCTGTGGATGTTACAGGCGAAGGAGCCTGGGAAAAGTAACAAACCACACGTTTCTCTGAGTTAAAAAAAAATATATTATAATAATAATATAAATGTATCTGAAAAATGGTAAGATAGCACAGTGAGCAGAAGCCTCATTAAATCCACTCTGCTCGGTGCTCCGTGTCTAAGGGGCATATTATCAAGCAGGGCGTTAAAAATTATCGCCGGTTTAGCGGTAGAAAACTGACGCTACAGCGGCGATAATGGGCTTGATAATATGCACTAGAGAATTCCAAAAGACGTTCATGTTCTCGGGTAAACCTGGGCTTCTATTGGAATTCTCCGGGGCATATTATCAAGCCCATTATCGCCGCTTTAGCAGCAGTTTTCTACCGCTAAAGCGGCGATAATTTTAACGCCCTGCTTGATAAATATGCCCTATTAGCAAGAACCTCGTTACATATATCGCAGTTTTAGCTGCAGGAAACTGCCGCTAAAACGGCGATAATGGGCTTGGTAATATGCGTTATAGATTTCCAATAGAAGCCCAGGTTAGATGTGCAGGACTTCTAGCCTGGGCTTCTATTGGAATTCTATAACGTATATTATCAAGCCCATTTTCGCCGTTTTAGCAGCAGTTTCCTGCCGTTAAAACGGCGATAATTTTAGCGAGGTTCTTGCTAATATACCCCTTAGTGTCTAATCGCATCCTTTCAAAGTCGACAATACAAGTACCACTATGGTGTGGTAACACCTTTTGTCTACTGGATTGGAAAGTGTCAAATCTTCACAAAAAAGGGTGTCACCACAAAAGGGAATTATTTTTACACATATATTTTTTTTTACACTTAAATTGTTTTTGTAAACACACTTACGAATCTATCATCATGATAATTTGTAATTCATAAAACCTCTTCACACTGGCCCACATGCATCATTGTTACATTTTGCACTTCCTAATTTGCGAAAAATAAGGAATCGCAAATTAAGAAGTGCAAAATGCTATGCATCCTTATTTTCGGTATTCATTTGTGATTCGGTAAAAATCGCAATTTTTACCGAATCCCAAATGAATACCGAATTCTTACGTTAATTTTCGCAATTCCCATTGATTCCTATTGGCCAAAAGGCCCATAGGAGTGAATGGGAAGGCATCAGCAAATTGCGAGTGGCACTTTGAAAATTTCATGGGTGCAGGGGGGGGTCCAAAGGACCCCCCCATGCACCCCTAAAATGTATTTTTCCCATCATGTTTCACACACACATGTCCTAAGGACATGTGTGTGTGAAACATGAGTGTTGAAAAAAAAATATTTTCAGCATTTTAAACACTTTTTCCAAATTTACCGAGTGGTTCAACCACTCAGTAAATTTGGCACCCTAATTGCGAATTTGCACTTGTAAAAGTAATGATGCATTGCTTTTAAGAAATCGCACATCTGCGACTTCTTAAACGCACCCGCAATTTTAGAACTCGCAAAAATGTTACGAATTCTAAAATTGCTTCATGCATCCCAAAAAGCACTTTTGCATTCGCAAACGGCCGATTTTAAGGAATCGCACCGTTTGCGACTACAAAAATGCTTGATGCATGTGGGCCACTGTGTATTAATTAATACATTAGCGAATAGGATAGCAATTCGCATAGAAATGATCTGTGTTAATGACAAAGGCTACGTGCATTAGAACGAGTCATTTTGTTTACCGCATATTACTGCCTGATTTAATATGAAATCCTCAAATATAATGACGCTGACTGCAGGTTCTTTTGTTATCCATATAATTACTTTAAAGGCTTCAATTTAACCGGAAAATATTGACATTCTGTCAAGTGTGCTGAGAGCAGTTGGGAAGTTTGAACAAAGAAGGCGACATTCCGACGTTATTGTAGAAAACCTTTTATTGGCGAAATCAAACTGTGCATCGCAAGAGCATTTAAACAAGTCATTTAGCAGTCAGTGTGATGTATTTACAAGTAACAACTGTACTCACTTGTGCGGAGGGGCATAATGCAGTCAGAGGGTGTCAGAGAAAAGTCTTGCGTCGAGCAGAGCAAGGCTGGCATATTAGACAGAAGCATGTGTAAAATTGGGCAACAGGAGGGCTTGCTGCAGGGTTCGCGGATTTGGGATTTTAGGGGCATATCATCAAGGCCACGCGATAATTATCGCTCAGCGCTCTTAGTGCAAGGATAATTATTGCCGGCCAACTCTCAATTTTATCGCGTAGATAGCGTGCTTTCAGCAACACTTATCTCCAAAGCGATAAAATTCAGAGGGGAAGCTGCCAATCGTGCGATTAGCGCTAGAAATACATCGATAATCGCACAAGGTTTGGCGAAAGCTTGCTGATAGGGCAAGGCGTACTTAGCCATGATATCCACCTTAAATAGGATATCATGGCTAAGTCAGTTTTGAAGCAGGCGTAAGGAAAGTAGCGATAATAGAGGTTATCGCTACTTTGCTTGTCGCTCTGCAGGTTAGTGTGCCCATTGATAATTGGAGAAATGTCGCTTAGCAACATTTCTCCAGTTATGTCAGGGCAGGAACGCCTCCTTTGATTCTCATTAGAGATGATGGGACTTGAGGAAAAAGGCGTTAATGCAAGGATTCACGAGATAGCGTGACCTTGCTGATAAAGCGTTACAATTATCGCCGCAAAAACGGACGCTAAAACAGCGATAATTTTATCTCCGGGGCATGATGATATGCCCCTTAGTTTTTAAATCTACAACTTGGTCAAGGAATGTCGGCCCCTTAGTTTTTAAATCTACAACTTGGTCAAGGAATGTCGGCCTTTATAAAATGTAAAGGCCATTTTTCCCAGCAGCCTGCTCATTTAGAAATCGGACAGCAAACATGAGTGTGTGTCAATCAATCAATCAAAATGTATAAAGCGCAGCTATTCATCTGATAGGGTGTCCAGACGCTTGCATGCCCAAGAGGGTTATTCAAACAGCCAGGTCTTGAGGGCCCATCGGAATTCCGGAAGTGAGTTGATGGTGCCGAGGTGTGTGGGGAGGCTGTACTAGGTCATTGCTGGGATGTGGGAGAAGGAGCGTCCTCCACTTCTGCTTCGATCGATGCAAGGAGTATGGGCAAGTGAAAGGGAGGCGGAGCATAGTCTTCTTGACGGTTGGTGGAAGTACAGGCGGTGGTTAACTTAGGCTGGTCCTTGGTTAAGTAGAGCCTTGAGTGCGTGGGTCAGCAGTGCGAAGTGATTAGCTGCACAGAATTTAATGTGCCTCTAAAATATCCCTAATCATATTTCACCAATAAAAAATGGTACGAAAATAGGGAAAACGTGCACTGCTGGGGTGTGTAAATCCCCATGATGGAGGTTATGCCTCATTCTGAGCAGGAAAACTCTGAACACACAGGTAGTAACAGTGGTGTAATACACCCTGCAGTGTCATCATTTCTACCCATTCAGTGTTGCATCCCAATTTCAACATCAGTGGGGTACTAGGTCTGGGAGGAATTTTCAATTCCACAAGCAGAATCTGTAGAAATTTGGTAATTCTGCAACTTTGGGCCAGATGTAGAAGCCTAAATACCGGTCGGTAACGGCCGATTTCGGCCGTTACCGACCGGTATTTAAGAATTGGCATGTAGGGGCATAATTTTACAGAATCTGTAAATTTACCGATTCTGTAAAATACCGAATAGGTATTTTTACCTATTCGGTAAATCCCAGATGTAGGTGGGACTCTTCTGAGTCCCAAAGGCCCTACAAATTCGGTATTTTACCACCCAATCCAATTGGGTGTTAAAATACCGAATTCAGGTGTGCATGCACATGTGTGCAAGCACACCTAGCTATGTGGCAGACAGACATGCCCTTAGGGCATGTGTGTGTGCCACATAGCGCACATGCCTATTTTTGGGGTGCCAGAGGGTGTCAAAGTGACACCCCCTGCACCCTTGCAAAATTCGGTATTTACCTGTTCGGTAATTACCAAATCGGTATTTCCCATTGATTCCAATGGGCTTCACAGCCCATAGGAATCAATAGGAAATACCGATTCGGTATTTACCGAATCGGTAAATACCGAATTCTAACGATTCGGTATTTCAACATCTGGAAATACCTACATCTCCCCCCTTCAAATTTACCGATTCATAAATACCGAATCGGTAAAATTTGGTATTTATGAATCGGTAAATTCAGATTACCTACATCTAGCCCCTAGTAATGCGGAATTACTGATAAATTAAAATTCCACCACTATCTGGGCAGAATAAAAAACGATGCAGTGCTTTCTAAAGTTTAGAAACCACTTTATACACCACTCAGCGGCCTCGCACGCTCTGCAGTGATTAAAAGTTCTAATGCCGGCTGTGTAAGCAAGGACGCTGAGTGCTATTTGGCTGCTCTATTTTCTTTGGCAAAATGCATCCTCACATCCATTTTTGGACGTGAGGGTGTATTTGCATTTTGCACGGAATTCCACTGAATCTGGCAGAATCAAAATCTGCAAATTCTGCCCACCTCATCACAACCCAGTAAGAACCATAATCAAATACAAACGTCAATGATACAGTACCCCATGTTTTCAAAAATGTATTCCAGTTGACAGCATGTATCAAACTGACAGCTTTGTCCCATATACAAGGAACAAGTAGAGTGTTTTCTAGAACCCTAAGGTGCATTTGCGACAGAAGAGAAGACAATGCCCCACATGCATTATTGTTACATTTTGCACTTCCTAATTTGCGAAAAATAAGGAATCGCAAATTAAGAATTGCAAAATGCTATGCATCATTGTTTTCGGTATTCATTTGTGATTCGGTAAAAATCGCAATTTTTATCGAATCCCAAATGAATACCGAATTCTTAAGTTAATTTTCGCAATTCCCATTGATTCCTATGGGCCAAAAGGCCCATTGGAGTGAATGGGAAGGCATCAGCAAATTGCGAGTGGCACTTAGAAAATTTCATGGGTGCAGGGGGGGTCCAAAGGACGCCCCCATGCACCCCTGAAATGTATTTTTCGCATCATGTTTCACACACACATGTCCTAAGGACATGTGTGTGTGAAACATGAATGTTGAAAAAAAAACATTTTCAGCATTTTAAACACTTTTTCCAAATTTACCGAGTGGTTCAACCACTCGGTAAATTTGGCACCCTAATTGCGAATTTGCACTTGTAAAAGTAATGATGCATTGCTTTTAAGAAATCGCACATCTGCGACTTCTTAAAAGCACCCGCAATTTTAGAACTCGCAAAAATGTTACGAATTCTAAAATTGCTTCATGCATCCCAAAAAGCACTTTTGCATTCGCAAACGGACGATTTTAAGGAATCGCACCGTTTGCGACTACAAAAATGCTTGATGCATGTGGGCCAATATTCTAAGGAAGAGACGGGATCGGGGTACAAAATGGCAAATGTGTTTTTGTTTGTGCAAACTATTATGAAAACTGCAGGAAAATATGTACATTAACACACAGTTCACTTGTTGGCGTCCCTTATGTTAATTAAAACATATTTTTTTATGTGACACAAGATACCAGCTGCAGATTGAGGAGAACACGTTTCTCAAGTCCTGCTCAACCTTGTATTTGTTGACAAACTTTAACAAAAACTCAGTCAGGTAATCTTGCAAAAGTTTACGAAAACCATTTGCTATTTGAAAATCATCAGATTCATAACATTTTCAGCCGTAAAACACGTTTTGCATTTGTTTAGCCGTTATAAAAACTGTAGATTGATGACTGCATACGGTAGTGTGTGTAAGCAATAAATACATCTTTTACTTAGTGCAAGAAAAAAATAATTAAAGTCATTGTATTAAAAAAAAAAATTCAATCGCAAAGAACAGTAAGGTGCCACCTTGATAGATTTTCCACTCGTGAAAAAGGGTAAAACAAAGTTGCACTTGAACCAAATACCTTTTGTTCTATTTTGCTTCTCATGTAACATAATAAAACCGATTCTGCTACAACATTTGTCAGTTTGTTCACATTTTAGTAATTTAACTAATTGGGCTTCTGTTTCTTTTCTTCAAATTCGCATAAATGAAACAAACGCATTTGCTCAAACTTAACATGTGTTGTCATGGTCTTAAAAAACGTGTGTCTGTGTGTGTATGTGTGTGTGTGTGTGCGTGTGTGCGTGCGTGTGTGTCAGTCCCCATAGTGTGTTTACTTACTTTTGATAAAAAAACTAAGGGGCATATTACCAAGGGCAAGTATCGCCGCTTTTTCGGCAAATTGTGCCGAGAAAGCGGTGATACTGCTAGAGCCCTATTAACAAGGGCATTTTAAAGCCTGGCGCAAGCCCACTTTGCATGTCGGCGATTAACAGCGCTAATGACATGCAAAGTGGGCGTTCCCACGTCCAACCACATGTAAAATGTGGTTGGAGGTGGGAACACCCTATTACCTAGGCAGGCGTTGGGAGAGGGAGACCTCCCCATATTATTAAAGCACACATTAGCGCATGAAAACGTTTGTTTTCATGCGCTGATGTGCCATATCGCCGACTATCGCCGGATTTCAATTCGCCTACATGATGCGCATTGATAATTGTGCGCTAAAACGGCGATGAAATCAGGCGATAGCCGGCGATATGGAGATGTGCGTTGTGCGTTTACTAACGCACTTCTTGGTAATATGCCCCTAAAAGTGCAGTTATATTTGCCTCGGTCCGATTTATAAGCTACCCCAGTAACAAAGTGCACCTGGAGTTAGAATAGTAATTACACACTTCATTATGGTCAATAGCCGTTTGACATAATGATCAGTATGAAATGTGGTTGGGTGTGTTTGTGAGTGTGTGTGTGTGTGTTTTGTGTGTTAATGAGTGTGTGTGTGGTTGTGTGTGTGTGTGAGTTTGTATGTGTTTTGTGTGTTTATGTGTGTATGTGTGGTTGTGTGTGTTTGTGAGTGTGTGTGGTTTTGTGTGTTTATGAGTGTGTGTGGTTGTGTGTGTTTGTGTATGTGTGTGTGTTTTGAAAGTGTGTCCCAAAGCAGATTTCGCTCTATTCCTGTGACAGCGGGTTGCAATGCAACGTTCTCTTGCCACACATCATGTTCCCTTAGGCCTTTGCTAGAAATGGAACAACAGAAGTCCACGGGCCCTATTACACATAGGGCGCACTTTCCCTGTTTGCGACACGGCGCACCTTAAAACAGGTGCGCCGGGAGCCAACAGGGACAGTGCACCCTATTTCAATGAATGCCTTACCCCAGGGCAGCCGGGAAGTCCAGCTGCCCTGGGGGCAGCGCGCTCAAGTGAAAAATGGAGCGGCCTTTAAGCAGCCACTCTGTGTTTCACTGTGCCGGCGGCTATCCGACTGCACTTTTAAGAGGGTCGAGAGATCCCCTTGCAGGCGGGTGCAATAAGTGACTGTACCTGTCTGCAAGGGGATGTCTGGAAGGTCCATAGTACCCCTTTCCCCCCTCTAGAGAACTGCCAACAGGGAGCTCACGCAAAGTGCACCACCTTTTAGGTCGGGCTCTCTCGGTGCACCTACGAACAGCTTATTTCTGCCTCTGCACTCCTTACTATTATACGGAGTGGGACCAGAGGCAAAGGAATTCCCTCATTTGAACCCCCATGTAAATGAGGGAACATCCTCTGGTGAGAGTGCTGGTGCTATATGTGCCCCAGCGCTATCTGCATGACAGAAATGGCTACTCAAGCGTCTGCAGCCATTTCTGTAATACCAGAGTACCTTCCTAGGAGTCCACAAAAGAAGACTGCCCCTAGATTGTGTTCCTAAAGGTATCTACAGAGTTAGGGGGAGATGCGTAGCCAATGGGGGCATCTCCTAAAAAGTTACGGACACACACCGCCCGGTGTCATGTTTCATCTTCGGCTGCCCTCGCCCTCTAAAAACTTGGTTTGATAGAGGGCGGGCATGCACCTGGAGACAGGGATGCACTTCTTAATCTAAGTGATGGCGATGGGGGAGTGAAAAAGTGTGCTAAAACTAATAACATTTGGACTCAAAGAGAAAACTACATTGAGTTGCTAAAAAACAGTCTTCACCATTTCTAAATATATGAGACTAGATCACTCTGTTCGCAGGAACGCTTTTGATGCTAGGACATATCGTGAGTCCAGATCTTATTAATATGGGCGTTTGCAAAAAGTTACTTTTGGAAAAACAAGTGTTAAACATCCATATTGATACTCGTTGAGCTGGGATCCCCCATTGGTCCTGGTCGTCTAAGCGTATCAAACCCAAGATGTCTATTATGGGTTCTCTTCAGGACAAAGGTTTGGTGAGTTCTTGAATGGCACGAACATTGTAAAGGACTCGGCTAGAGGTCTGTCTTAGTTGTGGTCATTTAAAGAATGATCCTTCGAATGCCTCGGGTTTCACTTGCTGGTACTTGAATTATCGATGAGTGGACGCTTCTTCCAAGTGTAGAGGATGAAATTATGATTTACTGTATAATTCTGTGATTATTGAATTTGACCATGGATATAAGCGCCAAGTCTGTTTCTTTCTGCAGTGCCCTAGGGACGTGCCTCTGCTTTGGTGCCGCTTTCACCAGCAGCACCAGAGTGGCGGCACATCTATGTGGCACTGCAGAAATAAATCAGACTGGGCGCCTGACTCCATGGTCAAGCTAAAAAATCACTGAATGTCCCTTCCTGCACAAAAACAATCCAGCATGCAATGGAGGCACCCTCGCACAGGTGCCTACAATGGTGCTAAGCTGCTGAAATGGTACCCGCACAGGGAGAAAGGACAGGAATGCACTGTATTGCATAACTATGTTCCTACCCTTTCACTTTGGCATAGGGCAGCACAGCGCGGTGCCTTGCTGTGCTGCCCCACGCCAAAATCCCATAAATGAGGACTTTATTCTTTTACAAATTAAGGGGCATGTTGCCAAGCAGGGCGATAGGCAATTATCGCCGCTTTAGCGGCCATTTTTGGCTGCTAAGCGGCGATAATTCTATTGCTCTATTAGCAAGCTGTCGCTAACAGCAGTTAGCGACAGCTTTAGGCGATAGCGAGCGGTTTGGGTCCCGATTTGCTTGTCAGCGATATTTATCGCTAATGACATGCAAAGTGGGCGTACCCAACCTGTTAGCGACTGAAAGCAGTCGCTAACGTTGCTATCGCCTATTAGCAAGGCAGGCATAGCGATGGAAATATTCCTGCTATCGCCAAAAACTAACGCCTGCTCTGACCAGTTCTTAGTCATGTTATCCAATGGGAGGTGGATAACATGGCTAAGAGCATTTTGTCACTAATGCGTGAATATCGCGGTTTTCTCAGCGATATTCCCGCTATCGCCGGAAAATTTATCGCTTTTGAGATATACGTTGCTAATAGCATGTTATCTCAGCGATAATTTCCGGCGATGCTTAGCGATAAAAAAGTTAGTTGATAAGCCTAGTTAGCGATAAATATCGCTAATCGTTGGTAATATGCCCCTAAGTACTTAAATTAAGCACTTCTAGAAAGAGACACTTCCCACATAAACTACACTACATACAAACCCACAACTACCAACCAAACACATCCATCTGGGTAGTACCGACCCGCAAAGCAATCTGACTACATGTTAGTGGTATGAAGCGCTATATAAATTATAAACCGATGCACTAGAATACTCTAAAACCCCACCAGTCAATTCTGCTGCTAGTTTTTTTTCGAAATTGTCTTTGTCAGTATAGGGAGGAGTGCACATAAAAATGATGAATGCGTTGGCCCCACTAAAGAGGGGGATAAATACTGAATTGCTGAATCATCAGATTCCTTGACATGACTCGTGATTTACTGCATTCCAGGCAGGCCGCTCCGTAATCCGTGCGCTGGCACAACACTCATCAAAATGTTATTTTTGTTTCCTGTAATAATCATAACTCATGCTCGTTGGTCTTCATTTAACCATTAAGCTAAAATATTACTGCTAATTGCGGCAGTAAAATGCTTGGTGTGGATTCTGACAGATGAGGGCAGATTAGCATATGAAGCCTGCAACATCTGTCACACCACACATCCTGGAGCCCTGTTAATCTGTCCCCTGTAATCAGGCAGCAGAGAGGGCCTGCCTAATGGAAGAACAACAGGGAGGGGGAGGCGGCTGTCCCCCCTTCTCAAGGACGCGACTGACAGCAGCTAACCCTTCTCTGAGAGCTCTTGTTGAATAAGGTTTAAAAAGCAATGAGTTGTGACAACAAGCTCGCGTTTCTTTTAATGAGCCTGGCTGTGAGTGCAGAGTCGTCCACTGATGGATGCAGAATAGAGGCAACATCTGCTGGCATAGACCTGATGCTAGAAAAACGAATGGGAAGCGGAAGTGACATCACACAACTATTGACCTCTGATGACATCACGTGACTGACTCCTTATCCCACCATTAACCAAGGTCAGCCCTGCTATTAGGTTCTAAAGGTTAAGGGAAGGAATTCAAACGATGGAAACTAAACCTAGTTCTTCTTAGAACTGTTTGCTTCCTGCCACAGCCGCAACCTTTGTGACCCCTAAGGGCAGAGCCAGAGATCATTATCAAGCATTAGCTGCCCTGGATAATCCTAATTAAAGTCAATGGTCTGCAGTTGCATTGCAGACTTTTTCAAGGCCCATTCAACTTGTTTTACCCCAAATATGTGCAAATGTGTCAGGATAAAATATATACGTCTTTGCTATTTAATTTTCCACGTTATTCTTTTCCCTATATTGACACTGTCCATGATTCATAATCTGGTCGATTTCTATTTTATATTGATTCATTTTTATTTGGTAATTTCTTTCATTGCCACACTTCCATTTTCATGAGAAGAGAGAGGTGATTGTTTGATTCCAGCATTCCAGTGAATACTGTCTACAGACTCAAGAAAGCATTCTTCGAATTTAGGAGTAATTCGTTCGTATGATTAGCCCTCTTCTATTTCTTCTATTCAAGTTTGAATTTTCAAGTGGCTGTTTGTGCGCTGATGTTGCTGGTTGGATTCCTGCGAGACTTTATTGACTTTCCATCCTGACAATTACCAATTGTAGGAAATGCATCTTTTTGCAGGATCATCCTCATTTGTTTAAACTGATTCTACAGATTTTTTGACTTGATGTGCACTGGGAGGTAAATGTTTTGGGTGAGGAACTTTTAGAAAGTTACATTTTCCGTGCCTAAAGCCTTTAGAAACCCATTTGGAACAGCTTGCTCCAACTGTCACCTGGTAGCTGAATGACACCCCCTTGATGAGGTGTGTACTTCCTCCTAGAGCTGAAGCAAAGGCCTTGGGTGTGGGGAGGTTTTCGATTCCTCCGAATCACCAAGTGGGCTTCAAAGAAGCCTACACTGTCTCAGGAAATGTTAGCTGACTCCTGGGCAGGGCCCTCTTTTGTCCACGTAGTCAGGCTGGCACAAATCCTAGTGGGAGAGGGGCTGCCTCCAGAACCGGTTTGAAGTGGCCACAGAGGAGGTGTTGCTAATTGCTAATTTCCATTGGACACAAAAGCTCTGCACATGGGAAGAAAGGTTCTACCATCCTGGTTTTGGGTAGAGATGGGCTATGTAGGATTGTTTGCAGTAGGGTACACAGAAACTGCTGCAGAGTGGGTACAGTTATCCTCCAATAACTTATATCCATCCACAGACAACTGCTAGGCATAAATGTTGCACTCGTGGACATTCCTTTCAAAAGAGTAGTGGACCTGTGAAGGACAAAAGTACGACTGCAACTACTATTGAGACCGGTGAGGAGAACTGATAGTCTGACCTGCTCCCACTCGTACCCAGTAAGAAGTAAATTCTAAGGGTCAATTGAGAGACCTCCTGTTAAGCTACAAAGACACAACACATTTCTAGAAGCCTTTTTTCTGAAGAACCCAGTGACCAGTTCCAACTGGACCTGCTCTGGAACTGCTTGTCTGTTGAGTGAGTCTTGACCTTCAAGTGCTGTTCTTGAATTTCTGGGACCCTTGCCTGTGTCAAAGTGTTTCCTTGGAGCATCCTGAAAAACCTAGGACTTAGAAACATCCTGCCTTCAAAGACCTCCTGAGGACTGGGGCAGACCTGCCCAGTCAATCTGATGAAGGCGCATTACGGCTCAGGAAAAGATTAAGGTTGCTTCCACTTGGAGCTGTCCTGCACCAGCAAATCAGTTTTAACAGGATGTAAAGGAGAGTGTATCTAGCTTCGTGGAGCCCTCTTCGCCGATGGCTTGCCCCGCTGAAGGAATAAAAAAAAAAGTGACTCAGTTCAAAAGTAGAAATCTTCAGTGAGTAAAGACGCCAGAATTATCCTGCCAGCAAAGGACCTTGCTTGGATGTGATTTTTGATTTTAATCAGGTCACCAGGACCTTGTCAGACAGTTATCCAACCTTCAGAGTATTTTTCCAAAACTAAGCCCTAAGGTAAAAACTTCCATCTAGGTGGAACCTGGTTTCTGTATCTGACCCATGGTCGACTGCGGTCAGCCGTGTATTGTGTCTAAGTACTAGTCAAGCTTAACTAGATGACCAAGGTTCGTGCCTTATGCTTTTTGGTGCTATTTTTATTTAAAATGTAAAACATTCATACCTCTGGTTTCTCCTTATTGTATCCTGCAATTTGGTGCCATTTGGGCAATAAATTATTCTCTATTGTTATTAATTGTAGAGGTATTTTTATTCTGTTGTATTTTAGACGTTTAACTGTATTCTAAGTGCTTTCCACATTTTCTTAAGTGAAGCATGTCTGCTCGGTGCCAGTGCTACTACAGGCTGAGCTCTGTGTTAAATTATTTAAGTTTTCACTGGACCTAACTAGAACTGTGACGTTAATATTAGCGATGGACTACTATTCACCCCAACTAATAATCCACTTTCTCACACCAAAAATGTGTTGTTTGTCCCCAAAGGTTTTGACGTGTTTGCACCACACAAAAGGAGGCAGAATCTTACAGACAGATTCATTTCTCAGTCTGTCAACTGACTGCTTTTCCTCACCTGGACGTTGTTCTATTCTATCACTCATTTTCATCTCATCTGAAAGCACTGTGGGGCATATTATCAAGGACAGGCGATACATTATCGCCGCTTTTATCGGCAGGAAACTGCTGATAAAGCGGCGATAATGGCCTTGATAATATGCTCTATGAATTCCAATCGAAGCCCATGTTAGATGTGAACCCTGTTTGTCTACTACACAGAGATATGAAGTTCTTTAAAAACAATAAAATGAAAAAAAAAATAGACATCTGAATCGGTGACACAAAAGTAGACATGACAGCAGATTTCGTGTTTTCAATTCCTTACCTTGCTATTTTCTAATACTCTTTCCTCACACTGCTGAACAAAGCCCAAAATATGAAAACACTGGGACAATTGGTGCAACAAGGTCATTGTAGAAATTTACGAGCACCTTAAGAAGGCTCAACTCATAAGCACATAACAGGGGTAACAGTAGAATTTTTCATTCATGAGAAGTGCAGAGGAGTCAGGGAATTGACCCTGTCCCGATAAACCTGTAACCTTCGTCTGGTCATTCTCAAGGGTATCCACAGAGTTGTTTGGTAAACATTCAAAGTGAGAGTGAGTAATAGTAACTGCACCTTGAGAGTGAGTGAAAGAATCAAATCTGCTTATCAGACCCAACATAAAGTAAAGTAAAGTCCACATTTGTAAAGCGCACAATCACCCGTAAGGGTCTCTAGGCGCTGGGGGCCTTAGGGAAGATTAAGCGAGCTATTGCCCAGAGTCACATGGTGCTGGGCTAATCTGCCGCCGGAGCCGGGGATCGAACCGTGATCCCCAGATTCCGGAGTCAGTCGCCCTGGCCGCGGCGCCACACCTCTCCCCATATTAGCGTTCAGGTCAGATAGCAGTATGCAAATAGTGTATTTTCAGGTACAATTTACATTAAAACTTCATAGCTAAGCTTTTTGCCTCTCCTTCACTTTGATGGAACTATTTTTGTTGGCATTAGGACTCTGTGCACTTTACCGTTACTACCCAGTGCTAGTGTACATGTGCTCACTCCTTGAAACATGGTAGCTTTGGCTAATCCCCAATAGGCATATTTAATTTACTTGTATATTCCTATCATAAGTGTACCTACATGTGCCTAGGCCCTGTAAATTAAATGCTACTAGTGGGCCTGCAGCAGGGATTGTGCCACCCAATCAAGTAGCTTTTTAAACATTCCTCAGGCCTGCCATTGAAGCTTGTGTGTGCAGTATTAAAACTGGCACTTTGACCTGGCAAAATATACTTCTTGCCAGGCCCAAATATTACTTTTTAATACATATAAGTCACCCCTAGAGTAGGCCCTGAACCAGCAAGAAGGCAAGGTGTAGTGTATTTAAAAAGTTGGATAAGTACTTATAAGTTTTATATGTCCTAGCAGTGAAAAACCATTACATTTATTTACACTACTGTAAGGTCAACCTTTCCCATAGAGCAACATTAGAGTTACATTATTACATTTAATAACCTAAAATTTCTAAATGGAATCAGTTAGCCAGTTAATATTTGGGGTCTTCTGAAAAATCCTAACTGATGGTGATATGGGATTTTTAATTCCAATATTGAAAATTCCAGTTTCAGGAAGCTGGCATTTACCTGCCTTTGATAGTTAGTGCCTGTAGCCTGTGCCTGGGTCAAATGACTGGATGTAGCTGAAAGTTGAGCCATGTATATTCCTTCTAGACAGCCACACGCAACAAAGAAATTGGGTGTGCCTGGAAGGGCCATCAGTGGCAGGAAGGAAGGTGTATCCTACCTCCTCACAAAGAGCTGCATACCTCCTAAAGTTATTCTGGAACCAAGGCAGGGAAGGCAGGCAACCTCTGCACCACAAAGGGCAACCTCTAGAAGAGTATTCCACTTCTGAGGAAGCCCACGGTATAAATATTGGATGTAAGATTCCAACTCTTTGGTACACTTCTGGACCTGTGAAAACTCTGCCAGGAAGAAGGACTGCTGTGCTGCAGAAAAGATTGCAGCCAAGGTTTACGAAAATTTTCCATCAGGTTTGCGTTACTGTTTATGTTCAAACAAGTCCAAAATTTTGTTTTAGTGATTTAAAAACCATACTAATTGATATTTGCATTAGTTTGTATAGAAAACGAATGCAGGCCACCACCAAAGTGCTGCTTTGCATAACTTTTCATCAGCGGGGCGTTACATGGTTGTTCCCATGCAAATACCCTTACCTTTTGACACAAAACCCTATCTACTAACATTAGTAGACAGGGCTTTAAGCCAAAAACTAGCACTCCTGGAAACCAGGCGTTAAAAGGAGAAATGTTTTGATTTCTACTTACTTTTCTGACTTTGCATGTATGCTGCACTGTATAACACACATACAAAGTAGGAAAAGGTTTAGGGGCATAATATCAACGTACTGCGATAAATATCGCAGAGCAGACTTAGCGCAATTTTGTTCAAAGCCGCGTATCGCAGATCTTATCGCCGAGATATCACGTTATTATCAACGCACATCTCCATGGCGATAATAAATCCTGCGATAGCGGCGAATTCCACACACATAGCTGCAAATCCAGCGTAAAACTGCAGCGGTAAGCTAATCCTTGGTGATAGCTGGATGTGGACTCAGCCGTACAATCCACCTCTCATTATATGTATGGCTAAGTCAGACTTTTTGCAGACGTTAAATACCTGTGATAAAGGGTGCATAGCATGATTTTTCTTGTCGCTTTGCGGGTCTGCTGCAGGCTTGTTAATACAGTGAAGCCGTGTTAGCGACTATTTCCATGTTGTTTTGCTCCGGAACCCCTACTTTGCATGTCATTAGCGATGGCATGCAGGGCGATAGAAAACTGGCAGCTAACTCACGGAAACTAGCGCTAACACAGGTTAGTGCGAGCTTCTAAATATGGTGATAATAAATAACCACGTTAGTGGCACCAAAGTGCCGCTAAAGCGGCGATAATACACTTGATATTATGCCCCTTAAAACGTACCTAGTTATAGTATTTTGCACTGGAGTGGTACCCATCAAGTACAAAACCAATGCTAGAGTCACACACACATTCTTGTACTATGGCGCAAAGGTGTGTGAGTGGCACTCAACAGTACAATTCTGCACCAGAGCTAGGGAGTGGGGAGCATCATATCCATGTCGATATGGCACTCACATGCTCTCTCCCTGTCACACAGTGCAGCACAGCATCCTTCGGCACTGCATTGCCTGGCATCTTTGTAAATTTGGCCCTCCCACTCTGCTTGACTGCTGTCCTTCTGTGCTGACCTGCTGCTTGCTTGCCTGGGTGAGAATTACTGGATCAGAACAGAAGGACCCAATAACCTTGAACCCAGCACTTGGATTCTGCCATCTGTGAGTGCCACCCTGCCAAGTGGGACCACCCCTGTCCTTGACCCTTGGAAGTAGGCCAGAAGGTGCTCTGTCAGCCAGTCTGTGGAACCACCAGAACCGGCAGAGAACCAACACATCTCCTGGCTGCGCATCATAGCCCGGGCAAAACTGATGCATCGTCTCCGCAGCAAGTATACACCCAGTGAAAGGACAACATATAAACCTTTCAGCCAATTTTGGAACTGCTGCTGTGTGACGCCTACCCAATGGAGGCCCTCACCTTATAAATCTCTTGCCGACGGCACCTTGGACAATGACCAGGCTCTAGCATCAAAGCCTTGCAGCACTTCCGACACCTTGCCACACCTGCGTGACACTTCCTCGATGCCATGCGTCACATAACAAGCCCTCATTGATGGGATCCTCAATGACGATGCAGGACCTTGCATCACTGCTTCGCAACTCCTTGTAACTAACGCATCACCCCAGTTGCATGATGCATCCTCGATGTGGGACCTTGCAACCATGATTTAAGGTATTCTTGTTCAATGGGCCTGACTGGGTCCCTGTAGCCGGCCCGTGCTTGGTCTCAGCTAGGGAATCTGTTTAGCTGTAGCTGGATCAGATATCCACAGTGGTGCTTTGTGCTTTTTGGCGCTATTCACCTAAATCTAAAGTTTAATATCTCCAGAAGCAAATTGCAGCTGTGCTGGGTGATCTTGGCCCAACAATGTAATGTAGAACTAGGTCTATAGTTTACTGGTAATCTCAAATCTATTGAGGCTTTCTTTACTAAAGGCGTCACAGTGGCCTTCATAATTAGATTGGGTAAGAAAATTGTTGTAGAAAAATACTAATCCAATTAATAAAGTCTTTAAGAATAGGTATGTGTTCTTTAGAGCTGGTAGTAATGTCCTAACTAATCTGCTACTTGTGCTACACCTTATGAAGCAATAATTCAATTCAAAACACTTGATTCCTGAAAAAGAAGACAACACTGTGGAGTGTATCATAGGAAAAAGTTGATTCCTGTGAAAGAAATTATTTCGAATACTGCAAATGGCTAGTAGGATTAAAGGCCCATTTATGCCATGTAGAAGTCCCCAAGCAAAATATGTCCTGCCTGCCAATCTTTATTCATAGTTTCCCCCACTCTATGCAAAGTTGGAGATAACACCTCCTTTCTGTCAGTGGAGCCACTGCTTGCTCTGTTGGAGGAAACCTTTGACCTAGAGCCAACACCCATCGGGCCATCAGTGGACGGATGTAAGATCATCCTTACTGTTTGGGGTGGACATCAACACTTACATCTGCTCAATTCTCAATCAATCATTTGTAAATCGCACTACTTACCCGTGAGGGTCTGAAGGCGCTAAGGGGAGGGGAAAGCTGCTACTGTTCGAAAAGCCAGGTCTTGAGAAGTTTTCTGAAGGTCAGTAGGTCTTGGGTCTGCCGTAGGCATATGGGGAGGGTGTTCCATGTCTTGGCGGCAAGGTGGGAGAATGATCTGCCGCCAGCGGTCACTCTTCAGATGAGGAGGACAGTGGCGAGAGCGTGGTCGGCGGAACAGAGCTGGCGGGTGGGGGTGTAGAAGCTGAGTCGGCTGTTGAGGTACGCTGGTCCGTGTTGTAGAGTGCCTTGCGAGGAGCTTGAAGGTTATCCTCTTGTTGATGGGGAGCCAGGCAGTACTGAACAGAAACTCAAAGTAATGAGGCAGAGCATCTCAGGGCAAATTCTTTTTTTTGTTTTTTTAAATACAATACTTTTCTGAGCAGATGCATTAAACATGGCACCCACTGGGCAATGTTTGTTGGTTTCAGCCGGGACGCTGAAGGTGTAACACAGCGGAGCCTGGCTGGTATCTAGGTATGATGGGAGCCAGTGGAGGGAAGCGTTCTCTACTGAGTTGGAAGGCTAACAGATCACTGGCTAAACTCTATATAAGCCCTCAAGTCTGAGGATGTCTCCTTAAATATAGAATTAGTTAAAGGTACACATGTTAAAGAGTTCTAGGCTTGAGTTATGTGCCGTGCCGGTACCAGTTGAATAGTAATGTTGTTTGGGTAGTTTTTTTTTTATTTTTTTACAAAGGAATACTCTTTTGGCCTCACCTACAGACAGCCATTAACGTTAACTATTCTGAGCATGTTTGTCCAGTATTTTTCAGATTTCTGGTAATTAATACAGGGGGTGGGCTGACCTATTGAGAAAGGATATCTCTTTGAACATAGTTTATTTCGTATCCTAGCTCCCTAGACTGAGTCATGAAATTGTGAGCTGTAGTAAAAGTTTTATCTCACCAGCTGTGTAACTCCTCCTTCTGTGGACTACAGAGTTTCCCAGAAGTTATGCCTTTAGCTGTGCAACAGCTCCTATTTCCTGCTGAGAGGCTGCGGGGCAGAAGATTGAAACTACATCAAGTAGGCCTACTATATGCCTGCTCCTCCATGTCTTACATCACCCACTAGTTTAGTGTTAGCAACCATAGTGCCAGGGGCACCGAAGACCAAGCATAGAGTACAAGGCTAGACAGCCCTACTATTCACCGGGCATCTCCACAGTGGGCAGAATCCCTTGGAGGCCAGTTTTGAAAACCCCAGGGTCATTGCCAGGGCTGTAAGTGGGATGAAAAAAAATGGGTGGCTCTCATAGAGGCGTGACCTATGTAATTAAGGGCGTGGCCTAAAACAATTTAGCTAAAAATCTGTACTGAAGATGGTGTGCCGCTCTACTGATATTTTTCTGTTTCTGTCCATGTACCCAGCTATTTAACACAAAAAGTAACATTACAACTACAATAAGCCAGGACTATTGGCATTGTAAATGGTTGAAATTGCATAAGATAGATAAGCAACAACAATGACTTTGTTGTGTATAATATTGAACATTTTCCGTTCTTGTGGTCGAGGTTGTGGCACAAGACCACAGCTGACAGCTTTTGAGCTAAGGAAGCAGGTTCGAGCCTCATGTCGGCCAAACATCCTGTGATTCTAAAACATGAATATGTGCTTATGTTATGTAACTGGTGCTCATGTTTGCTCCAAGTTTGCGCTATATAATACTGAAAAATAAGTCTCTTGGAAACTACATTAAAAGCAGTGATGGAAGGCACCATCACAGAGTTAAGCTATTTTTTCATTCTGAAGGTAAAAATGGAGTGCCCGATAGGGACCTGTTTCAGCACCTGTTTTTATGCACTCTGCCATGCTGCGCACCGCCAGGAGCCGGCCCATTTAAAGCCCTGCTCCAGGTGCATCTGTTGTTTCCCAGCCCTCCGAGGTTAATTGAATCTGGCACAGGGAGGCTTCAAGAGAGAGGGGAAGAGAGGGAGTGAGGTGGAAGGCAGAGAGAAAGGATCAGTGAGGGAGAAGAGAAAGAGAGGAGAGAAGGAGAGAGAGTTGATGGCTCGAAAGAGAGTGATAGCGCAAGAAGGCAAGGAGAGCGTGAAGGTATGAGCATTTTTACCATCTGGCCCTGCCAATCAATCAGAAGATTTGTAGAGTGCTTCGTCTCACCCATGAGGATATCCACGCGCTGGCAGGGTCTAGTTGATTTGCCAATCCTGAGTAGCAGCAGTTGTTCCTGGTTAGGCCTTTCCTGCTCCTACCATAACACCTTGCATTGACAGCTATGCCAACTCCCTGCTAACGTTTTCAAAGTTCGGGTCTGTGTGTAAAAGGTCAGGCTACCAACCATCCACGAGTCGCTGATGGGCCCCACGCTTGGGACGCCAATTGTAAAAGGTCAGGCTACCAACCAGAATAAAAGATCCTAAAGTATTGCCCGGCGGTGTCGCCTCTTAAACCCACAAGATATTAACCAATGAAGAGGCAGGCGCTGGAGACTGGAAGGCAGGAAACAAGGGTTTTTATTCTCTCCGGAGGAGAACACATCAGTTCGGACAGCAAGTATCGTCACGAGGTGCTCTAACCGCATCTCTGAGGCCTGGCCTCTTATACACATTTTCATCATCTTTATTGTAGGTAACATATTCTTGCTATGCTTTGAAGTATGAAAGGACATCCTCTGAATCTCCCCTTCAGGCCCGTTCCCACACATATTTACAGTTGAAGTCCCCACCCGGGTCACAACAGGTGATGATTATCGCGCAGCTGGACATTCCGCCGATTCACGGAATGTGGGGGGTTTGATCGGATCTCATAGGGTGGGGGCTTTGATCAACTCAAGGGTCCTTTGATGAGGGAAGCTACCTACTGTACGGGGGGGGGCAATAAACAGTATCCGCAGAGCTAGGTGGCGGCCTGGGAACGAGGAAGACAAACGGGCACACAGGAAAGGGGGTTTTGTATCAAAAGGGCCTGGGACCATGAAAGGAATGGAGGGAGGTGTCGCGCTGGGAACAGGATGGGGTTCTGAGGCAGAGCCGCGCTGAAGAGGGGTTTATGACCCAAGGCATGTGCGAGCAGGGGGGTTTCTCAACGTGCGGGCTTTGTGAGGGCGAAGGGCTATGCTGGGGGCCAGTGGCGTGCAGACGGTGGTTCTGATTGCGGCACCTAAAATGGCGGGTGCGTACGACAAAAAGTCTGGCATCAGGGGAAAAGGCAAGATGGCGCAGATAATGTTTACCAAACCGTACTAATTTTCCACAGTCCTCCCTTTAACATATCCAAGACATCTTGCTGGCCTATTTCCTACCCATGTCTACTGTGGTGAAAGAAGCAGGAACCCAGGTGAAGGAGCTATAAACATTTCATTTAAAATCTTTCGTCTTAGGAGGCGGGTCTATTGATAAACTCGTTTGCAGGAAAGTCATAGTAATGCAATTTCGGACAAAAACGATTCTGTAGTGAGAGCATTGAGTACATTTCATAGATACTTATAGTCGTTCGGAATGTAAACTGATAGGTCATTACATATGCAAGTTCTGTTCATATTTGGTTGGAGCATAATCAATACAATGGGGGCTGGGAGAGAAATGAGACATAGTAAAAACAATAATCAAGGGTGTCATTGTTCGAAGTTAGTGAGTTCTCAACATTCTTTGTCGTCTTTTGTTGGCACTGTGGAGCACCGGCGGTGGAGCTATGGGTCCAGCTCTATTCTAGGTCTCGCGTTGCAGGGCATGACCTTTTCCTCGCTTTTCTGGTCAAAAAGGTCCTTTTCGCCCTGTGTCCTTTTGAGTCGATTGTCAAAAAGTTCAGGTGGAAGAAATGTGTGTGTGAGTAGTCCTTAGGGTAGGTCGGAGAAAAAAGGGGGATGGAGCAGGGCCAGATCGGGAACAGACCAGGGGGACGGAAAATTTCAGGTAGGCGGGCTCATGACCGAGTTCAGAGAGCGGGGACTTTTCGGCACACGTTGAACATCGAGCAGGGGCATTAGGTCAGCCCTTTCCTCTCATTTTGTCGGAAACAGTGCCTCGTCCTGCAACTCCTTACTGTCGCGGTCTCGCCTTGGCCAATGTCGCAGATGTTCCACGGTCTGTAGTCAGGCCGCATGCTCCCATATCCGGTCTCTTTCTCCTCCGACAGTGGTACCCTTAAATGAGTTTGAAAAGACAGTCTTTAGAGAATTGGCAGAGGAAGGTAATCGCATAAGTCTATTTCTCTCCCAGCTCCAAGCAAATGAGAAACATCCGTTACATTGGGGTTCACAACCAACATATAAATAATTGATGATGGGCTTGTTGGATTTCCTATAACTTTCCTTCGTAACTATTTCTTTGGTGGTTGTTGGTGTTACATTCATTGTCGTGGTACGAGATCTGGTACCCTTTTATTGCATTTTATTTATTACAGTTACGTCAGTTCTTCTGACAGAGACCCACCTTCCTAGTACGAGCCTTGCAAAGCTATACCGTTCTTCAGGGCTTTATATTTAAAAAAGTGCAACGTGCTATCACCATGGTCTGATAGGTACCTTTCTGAGGGACGAACATAGGCTAAACATTTTTCATTCTATCAATGCATCCTGCCTTTCAGCTAAACATTTTACTTTCAACAGGGTTCATTGCAACGATTTCTTCACTTCGGTCTAATCTTAACTTTGCAAACATCATTCTAGTTCCTACATAGCCTCTTACAACCTGACTACTTAATTAAAAACCGGGGTTTTATGGAAAACAACTAGGGACATAGCAAACTGTGGTGGGGGACTATCGTCTTGCTTTGTGTCATAAGGGCGTTATTTAGCAGAAGGCCACAGTTCAGTTGGTAAGCGTTCAGTGACATTTCTCGAATTCTAAATTCTGTAGCTTGCTTATCAACAAATCATTTCTAGGAACAACGGCTGGCCTGCGTTAGTCGTAAGTCGACCCATCTCTTACAACCGGGGGTGAGGGACAGTTTTAAAAATCTCGTCTGGGGCAGCTGATACAAAACTGGGGGCGTTCTGGGAAGATGGGGATGTTTCGATCACCTTTACTGTTTGGGTATTGCGACAATTCGGGACGGGGAAGGTCGCGTTATCTGAGGCATTTTTTTTTTATCATAGAAGCCGCTGACATGTAGTTCCCTTATTACGGGTCAGATTAGGGAACCTCAGTCGTCTTACCTGTCCTTTCCCTTATGGCCAATTCTCGGTTTCATCAATTTTTAGCAGAAAGGAGAGGTAGTGACACGGCATCTGGGTGATTTTATTTAGGACAAATTTTGTGCAAATACTTGCGGTATTTGGAGCCAATTGGGTGGTGCACTAGGGGTGGCGGTTTGCCAATTTAGGTGCTAGTCGTTCGGAAGAGAGAGAGAGAGAGAGAGAGAGAGAGAGAGAGAGAGAGAGAGAGAGAGAGAGAGAGAGAGAGAGAGAAAGAGAGAGATGTGCAACAATAGGCTAAATAGTACACGTGCGATATTGGGGGTAGCAGTGTATTAAGGTAAGCTATTCAGCGCATTACACAACATGAGACATCACAGGTCTGTGTTAGAATTTCGAAAGCATGCAGTTTGGGACGGACGAGCATTAGGCCGGGTACAGGGGACATGCATTGAGTAAAAAGGGCACCATTGTGTCGCACTTCTTGCATTCTTGGTCCTTTGACCAGTTGAGTCAACGCTTCAGTCACACAAAAACATTCTCTCATAGTTTCAGACATACGTGACATGTGTCCATTCACGCAATACGGATTAAGGGTGATCGTTTTTCATCATGTCATGCAACTTATTGGCTCTTTCGTTACAAGAGCAGTTTTTGGGTGTGCTTAGGTGCCACCTGGCAGCGTTACTCCGCTTCGTGTATCAGACATGGCGTGGCTTCAGATCTTCACCATACCTCGGTCGTGATTTCAATGTAACCTGCAGAGGGAGAAAGAGAGGGGAAGGGAGGGGGACAACATTCGAGCATATCAAATGCATGGGTACGAAAGTCCTTTACTTACCTCATACTCGTCTTATCTCCTCGGGATAGAATCCCTGGGGTCTTGATTTCTGGAACCAGGGGGGGCAGTGTGTCCTTATAGGCCGTGTGTAAGGAAACGTTAGAAAATCAGAAGCACTTAGTGGGGTATCTAGTTGGTAGATGTATCTAGCTATCGGGGTCCTTAAATCTTTTCTACTGCTGTGATGTTCTAAGGCTTATCAGTTCTTCGGCCAACTCTGTTCCCTAGTACCTTTTGAGTGCCGTACCTTTATAACATTCTATCATTTACACCGCTTCACTTTACCCATCCTCGGAAGTCGAAGTCCTTCTCCATGCGTTAGTTCCTGCGCCAGTCGCATATTTGGAGGCAGAGTATCGTGTCTTAGATTCGATCCTCCATCCGGGGCTGGGCAACCATCTTCTAATAACCTTAAAGAGAGAGCAAAGCAGGGTGCACAGAAAAACTCTCCCGCTGATCCCACATTTTTAAAAAAAGCATGCAATACCTGTTCATAGTTTGGAAAACCTTTATTTGCACAATCGTTCAGCATGTAGATATGAGGGTGCAATCGTATTTGGCCGGACACGGCGATGGCTGAAGTACGTACAGTAAAGGGGGCCATTTTGCAGCATTAAAAAACATTAAAAAGGTTTTATTTAGACATTTTGCAGGAAACTAAAAAGGTCTATCAAAAGGTGAGGGATCAAGGGGCATTTATTTCATAATCGGAAGCACAGTCTGACTAGTTGCAATCAGATTTCCTATATGCATACCGTGGGCGTGTGTCACCAGCGAGGTGATGTATCGGCTACAATAATATCATAATAAATCGTACATTGAAAACAACATTTTTCACGGGGTCCTTTTACATGTTCGTCGAGTGAACCCTCCCTCGTTTTCATCAAGTGTACAAAGGATCATATATATATATATCTCAGAA
Organism: Lissotriton helveticus; assembly: GCF_964261635.1. Lineage (NCBI taxonomy): Eukaryota > Metazoa > Chordata > Amphibia > Caudata > Salamandridae > Lissotriton > Lissotriton helveticus. Next base: position 433,975,903 of record NC_136062.1, read on the forward strand.
CATTCGAGTCTTTTTAGCTAAAAAAACACCACGAGGCGTTCGTAAGTTCTCATTGATACCGGCGCCATTTTGGGCGGGGCCGGGTTAGTCCGGAAGTAGCATCAGGGACAAAATGTTTCCTACAACCGGCGGTTGGACCAGAGTCCTTTTCGGCAGTTCAGAAACTCGTGCTAACAGAAGGGGTGGCTATGTCGTGGTTATTTCGTTAGCAACCAAGGCAGTTGTCCCTCACCGGAAGCCTGCAGGGGCCGAGGGCTCCGGGGACTTTTGTAGAATCTTCAAGGCTGTGGAGATGCTGTCCGAGGTGGGGGCTCGTGCCCCGGTGGGCAAGCGTCCGAGTTACATTGCTGGTCAAAGTTACTCTAGCGGCCTAGACCCGCCTTCCAGGGGGCCCAGACGCCATTTTGAGGCCCTGCAGCAGTCGCCCTTCGTCGAGTCTGCAAGAGTGGAAGAGACCTTTTTGGGGTGAAAGAAATGGAACTCCGTGTCGTGGGAGCAGGACATTCGGCTAGGGTGCAGCTGTGGTGCCTCCACCTGGGGGGGCGAGGGAGACTCGTTCGCGCCGTCTCCCTCTCCCGGTGCACTCCACGCTGCCCTCTTTCATTGGCATGCATGATGGCCACTCTACATCCCGTGCTCCACAAGTCCCATGTCCTGTGCTGCGGAAGTATGGCCGCCTGCAGTTTCTGGGAGACCTCCGATGACAGACCCTTAACATAATTCTGGACAAACAGATGGTGTCCGGTTGCAGTGGTCATGTCCTGGCCGCTGTAATCGGAGAACACCGTTTCGAACCGGGAGAAGTATTCCGATACATCCTCCTGGGGTTTCTGGTGACAGGCCGTTACTATCGACCAGTCCACTTTCTTTTCTGGAATCAGGGTTTTTAATTTCTGTACGATTTTATCTGGAAGGTCTAGAATGGATTTCAAAGGCTTTTGTCCTGGTCCTCGTTGTTTATCAATGTCATCGAGTTGTGTCCAGGTATGTCCGAACAGCTCATGGTGGTCGACTTTCCGGATTTGCTTCCACACATCAGCTGGTAGACATAACCCGAAAAACAAGTCGATGTCAGCCAGGGTCATAATCGTTGAACCTAGGGCTGTACCCAATTCAGTATAGAAGGCAGTGGGGTTTTTACGTAGGTCAGGCAGAGATTTCCGGAATGTCAGAATCTCTTGCCGGTCCCATGGCTGGTAGACCCAGTTGTACACTACCCTTCCTTTTGCATCTTGGTGGTTTGCATCATCGTGAGTCCCTGCACCTCGTGGAGGAACCCAGTAAGGGGCAGCCTCTCGTATTGGCATCATGGTGTTAGATTGCTCAGTTTGTGGTTCGGTCGCCACGGATGTCGTGGGTTTAGTTCCCGATTCTCGTTCAGTGAGGTGGCGGAAAACCTCAAGCGTACGCGTAAGGAGGTCCGTCACATCGCACTCGCCCTCATCCCCGATATCGACCTTCCGGTACAGAGTCGTTAGGCTCTCGGGACCTTTGTCTCGATATCGGTCCTCGTATGCGTTCAAGACATGGTAACACAGTCGTACGGTAAAGTGTCGTCTGTGACTCCCTGTATACGATTTAAACATATCCGTGATGTACCCTTCATCTTCCTTCCTTTCTACCAGTGTCCTTGCTATCTTGTCGATCCCTGTTCGCTCATCTTTGCTTAGTCTGTTTGTTCTTGCAGAACCAGCTCTTCGGGTCTCAGGGTCGCCTAACGTTGTCGTTTGCGTAGTATTTGGTACAAGGGGTTCGGCCGGCACAGAGGCCATGGGGGCCGAAGCTGTGGCGCTACCCTCGTTTGTACCTGGGGGTGGCGAGTGCTGTGCTAAGGGTTGGGAAGGGGCATATGGAGGGGGCATGTAGATGGTCGGAGGACCTAACAGCAGATCATCGTTGACTCGCTGTCTCGAGGGTAAATCAGGGTATAGCATGGAGGACGTTCTAACCGGACACTGGCTTGATATTTCCCTTTCTAGTTTCTGTTTGGCTTTCTCCCTCTCCTTTATCTCTCCTTCTAGTTTCTGAGCAGCTAGGTGGGCTGCTTTTCGCAGCTCTTTTTCCAACCTACTCTCAATTTTCTTTTTACGTTGTTCAGTTTCTTTTCGCCACATGCCGAAACTATCAAGCATAGTGGGCGTTGTCTTGTTTTTACCAAGGGCTGTTTCTAGCGCATTTATTTTGTCATCATCGAAGGATCCTATCAGTGGCCACTGACTATCTCCATTCTTTTTCGTATATTTATGCCACAGCTTGTTATAGGCTATAGCGATCAATCCATGCTACATGAACATGTCCTTATTAGGGGTGCCTTCCGGTGGAGCCGGATGGTCCATCTCTAATAAGCGGTCCGGGCTAAACAGGCTACTAATCAGTGGGGAGAAGACAGACATGACGGAGCACAACGGGGACAAAAGTCAGCACTGCCTATCTTATCACTGCGTGCAAAGACTAGACAGAATATTCCTATTCTACGTTGTTTGCAGGCAGTGAACACCTCATGAACCAATATCAAATAGTCAACGTTCGGTCAATAAAAACAATGCAGTGGGGAGAATAAGTAGGCCCGCAAAGGTCTGCGTTACCTACCCTTTCACTATCTGTAAAAAGGGGAGAGGGGTGCTCTTTCCTGTTTGCAGACAGAGAATCTCCAGAAAACAGTCCGCGAACAATAGTTCAGTTTCAAATAATTAATCAGTGGGGGAGAAAGATAGGCACGACGGTTGCGTTACCTATCCTCCACTGTTTGCAAAGAGAGAGTCTGTTGTTTCTCCGTTTGCAGACAGAGGATCTCCAAATAAATTAACAAAGAGTAATACTAGTATTTTCTAAACAATTCAAATAACCATTTCGCAATTCGTCGTGTTTACACGACCTTACCCGGACCGCATGGACAGTTTCTTGTCTTCCGAATCCAGCGCCCGATTGTCCTCTTTTCTTCGTAATCCTCGCGGCACTCCTGATGGTTCCCAGTCAGGACCGTAGATCACTCGAGAGAGGTCTGTTCGGAACCAGTGAAGTTCGGATGATCGGCTGTCAGACGAGGGTCTATCGGACAGGTGCACTCCCGATCGTTGCAGTCATTCACTCCGTCGTCAGGACCTCTCCCACTGGATCCACGAGTCGCTGATAGGCCCCACGCTTGGGACGCCAATTGTAAAAGGTCAGGCTACCAACCAGAATAAAAGATCCTAAAGTATTGCCCGGCGGTGTCGCCTCTTAAACCCACAAGATATTAACCAATGAAGATGCAGGCGCTGGAGACTGGAAGGCAGGAAACAAGGGTTTTTATTCTCTCCGGAGGAGAACACATCAGTTCGGACAGCAAGTATCGTCACGAGGTGCTCTAACCGCATCTCTGAGGCCTGGCCTCTTATACACATTTTCATCATCTTTATTGTAGGTAACATATTCTTGTTATGCTTTGAAGTATGAAAGGACATCCTCTGAATCTCCCCTTCAGGCCCGTTCCCACACATATTTACAGTTGAAGTCCCCACCCCGGTCACAACAGGTGATGATTATCGCGCAGCTGGACATTCCGCCGATTCACGGAATGTGGGGGGTTTGATCGGATCTCATAGGGTGGGGGCTTTGATCAACTCAAGGGTCCTTTGATGAGGGAAGCTTCCTACTGTACGGGGGGGGGGCAATAAACAGTATCCGCAGAGCTAGGTGGCGGCCTGGGAACGAGGAAGACAAACGGGCACACAGGAAAGGGGGTTTTGTATCAAAAGGGCCTGGGACCATGAAAGGAATGGAGGGAGGTGTCGCGCTGGGAACAGGATGGGGTTCTGAGGCAGAGCCGCGCTGAAGAGGGGTTTATGACCCAAGGCATGTGCGAGCAGGGGGGTTTGTCAACGTGCGGGCTTTGTGAGGGCGAAGGGCTATGCTGGGGGCCAGTGGCGTGCAGAGGGTGGTTCTGATTGCGGCACCTAAAATGGCGGGTGCGTACAACAAAAAGTGTGGCATCAGGGGAAAAGGCAAGATGGCGCAGATAATGTTTACCAAACCGTACTAATTTTCCACATGTGGACTAATGTGCCCACTGATTGGGCCTTAGTTCGACCTCATGATCACAGGTATAAATCTCTGTGGGTCCACTCAGTCTTTCATCCTTCTGAGATCGACAATATGAGTTTCATAGAGTTTGGTGGCAACAAGCATCTGATAGTCAGCTCCAAGATACGCTTGGGTGGGCGTTTGCTTTACAAAGACACATAGAATGTCAAAGAGCTTTCACCTGTCTGTGAACAGAAGCACCCCCGTGCCCACTCGAGTCCCAAAGCATCACGTTTGCTATGCAAGGGGACCACCCTTGCTGGCCTAGTGTGTGAGCACTGCGCATCAACACTCAGGGAGCTAGAAGGAAAGTTTCACCAACAAGCGCTCCGAAGTGGGCGTGGGGTTGCATATTCACGCAGAACAAAACTTATAAATACATAAAGACATGAATAATGCCCGAATGAGTTCACTCAGGGCGGAAGGCGCTGGTGCCAGGAAGCTGTCATATTATCCAGGCGGCCTGCAGTATATTTTCTGAACCCTGTGCTGAGCGTCACTGCGCCAAGTGTACACACACAGATAATTTCATGCTCCGAGCGATCATTAGCGTCTGCAGACTGGCAGACGATCACTGTCAACAGAGGCTGCGCTGAAAGGACGCTTCTGAACAGATATGATGCGAGCCAGGCCTTTAACGCAGTGCACTGCGTCAGCACCGGATGCTCAAAAGAAGGAAAACAGCCTCATTAGGCTTTTTTTTCTTCTTTTAAATCTGGCTGACCTTGAATCGCACCGGATAATGCAATAAACAATGTCAGATTCTGAATGACACTTTCATATCTAATAAAAGTTCATAGAGTACTTCTTGCAGCAGGCTAGCCTCAGCGCTGTCCATATCAGATGGTAGATAGAAGCTCCCCTATAGCATTCAACCTAACCTCAGAAACATGAATGGCTGAATTGGCCCCACTCAATTTTCAATATGGAGGTGGCACACTGACATCTGCAGCAAGGTCATGAATCCGCAGAGCTATCTTAATAAGTTGCTTGGTTTCGTTGGGGGCCTTTGAGACAGTTTTAGCTGTCTCGCCAGACTAATGTTTTTCCCGAATATAATCAGATATGGTATAGATACATATTGAAGCCTTTGGGCCACGAACTCCACCCATTGGTCTCTTAAAGTATCGCTCACATATTTGTTCCGCCCACCACAACATGCAGATAGGGTAATGAGACATCCTACTTTACCCATTGGCTCCCTTCAGTTTGAGTGACTGCACACACCCTGCACAGATTCAACACATTCACATTAAAACCCATCCTTTGTTTTAAGCTGACCAACCTTTTCATAGTCTGCTCTTCAAATGTAATTTATTTTAATACTAACTTTAAATATGAGTGATTTGCTTTGCCTGCACTACTTTTGAAAGATTATCTGTCTCCAGGCAATCTCCTACCTGTCTCCAGACACTTGTTTATTGCCAAGGAATATGCTATTTAACTACATAGCAATGTTAGATAATCCGCTCTTGAACCTTCCACTGTACGGAGGTACGTCTACAGTAACCCCCCCTGCATTAAACAAATATTTAATAATTACGTTCAGATTATGGGGTCAACATACATTAATTCATCGGTAGGGGTGTAAACGTGCTGGTTGTAGTTATTTGCTGCTGAAGAACGGGTCAGTGCATACATTGGCAGTGTGCACCAGCTCACAGATGTGATATGCGTGTGTGTTTATGTCTATATATATATATATATCACGAAGATTGTCACTCCAAGGCAAGGGAAATGCCAAAGTATCCAGTAACAAAGAGTCGACCCAAAAGTGCTGGTGCAAGATGATTTAATTTAGTGTAGCCAGCGCTGCCGCCATGACGCGTTTCGCCTCCAAGGAGGCTTGATCACATGACAAGCTGCATAACAGTCAGCAGGGCATTTAAAGTGACAGTGCATTACGGTGTGTCATAAAAACGGAAGAAATACTATATAATGTAACGCTGCATTGGTACAATTAATCGGGAGTGCCCATAGAACACTTAATTTTTACCCGATAAAGTTGCACGAATAAATAAAATCATATATACAGATTTCATGAATATAGGAGCATATTTACAGGGCACAAAATGGTAAAAAAACGGCACAATAATATACATACATGATAATTAATTCTATCTATGTACATTAAGAGCACAAGCTCATTATTGTGTGTTAAGCCCAAATTTTCTGAAAGTACAATGCTCATATGTTTGTCAGCAGCATTAATCCAAAACATTATGACACAAAAATCATGCATAATCTGAATAGAGCCCAAGTGGGCAAGTCACAATATCTGCCTGAAACAAAAAAAGTGCTTCAAGTGATAGTGCAAATCTGGCATTAAAGTGTGAATAGTTTTGCAAAAAATTCCAGATGTTAAAACAAGTACTAATAATTATAAACGAATAACAAAATAGTATTTGTTAAAAAGTAATTCATCAATATGTACACAGATCGGAAACAACATATGGGGAACATCAGTTATCTAACATATCCGGACAGGTCTTAAAGGCATACTGATTAATCCTACAGGCAGGTAAGTCCATTAGGATTTTTGGTGTTAAGCTCCAAAATGTACCACGTCTCAAGGAGACGGAGTTTGGCCTCACGGTCACCTCCTCTCCTTGACGCCTCGACACAATCAATTAAGAAAAATTGGAGTTTATCAGGAATGCCCAGATGTTTATCCTGGAAGTGCCTGGCAACTGGATAGTTATGATCATGCCCAGTTATTGCACGTATGTGTTGGAGTATCCGTTTGTGGGCGGGCAGTTTAGTGCTGCCCACATATTGAAGCCCACACGGACACTTCAACACATAGATGGCATAATCAGTTTTGCAAGTGAGCCACTTAGAGATAGCAGTAGGATGTTCATGAAAAGGACTTTTAAAATGGGTCCTATTGCTGCCATAGCGGCAGGCTTTGCATTGAGGACATACCTTGAAGCCCTTCTTCAATGCTGACCAGGTTGTAGAAGTCTTCGGCTCCAAGGTATTGTTAACTAGAACCTTGGACATAGAGGGGGATCTTCTGAATGTTTGTACTGGCTTAGAATCTATTTTGTGACCAATTACTGGGTCACTACGAACCAGATTCCAGTTGTTATTCATAATTTTACGAAGAGCCCCATGTTGACGATTAAATGTCAAAATAAGTCGTGGGGAGCTGATTTGCCCATCCCCTGCCAAGGAAACATCCATATTGGTGTTACTAGTTTTGGGAATCAATGCCTCCTGTCTGCTCACTAAGTTGGAACGTCTGATTGCTTTCATAAGATTTTCAGTAGAATAGCCCCTCGCCAGGAAACGTGCTTTACATGCCTCCTGTGCAGCCGCACATTCAGCATCCGTACTGCAAATTCTCCTGATTCGGAGCATCTCTCCAAAAGGAATGCTCCGAATCAGGTGAGCCGGATGTTGGCTATTTGAGTGCAGAATGGTATTTCCCGCACTGGGCTTCCTGTAAAGTCTCGTGTTGAGGGTAGTATCCTTCACAAATATCTCGACATCCAAAAAGCAAATGGAATCAGAACTCAAATTTACAGTAAAATTGAGATTGACAGTAGTTAAATTAATCAAATCAATGAAAGCGTTGGCACTATCATGACTACCCCTCCAGATTACAAAAATATCATCAATGTAACGCAAATATAAAACAATGTTGTTAGAGATAAAATCATGGTGTTAGCTGACTAGGACCTGCTCCTCCCACAGCCCAACGCGTAGCTAGGTGAGAAGCAGGCCCCCATCGCCACACCTCTGACCTGATGATAAATTGCGCCATTGAAAATAAAGAAGTTTTGTTCGTGGCACATTTTAGTCATTTCCACTAGCATCTTGTTATGTGCCGTCGGTTGAGGTAAGTCTTTGTTTAGATAATAGTTCAAGGCCTTGAGTCCATCGCCATGTCGGATCGAGGTATAGAGGGATGTAACATCCAAAGTCATGAGTACCATGTTTTCCTCCCAAACAAATTGTTCAATCTTGCTCAAAAAGTCAAAAGAATCCCTAACATAGGATTTGAGATTCTTGACATGGCTCTGTAAAAAGAAGTCTATGTACTTTGAAACATGTTCCAAAGAGCTGTCTATAGCCGAAATGATGGGACGGCCTGGTGGTATATCACTGTCTTTATGGATCTTGGGAAGCAGATAGAATGAGGGGATGACTGGATAATCTTTTTTGAGGTATTTGAACTCCTCATGTGTTAGTAGCCCAGCACTTCTTCATATTTGGAGCTTTTGATGTTGTTCAACCCATGTGTTTTTGACAATCTGGATATTATTTCTGCGGTAGCATGACACATCATTGAGTTGTAATTCCGTTTGTTAGAGATACATGTCTTTGGGCCAAAGGACCACATTTCCGCCCTTATCGGCCTGTTTCACAATGACGTTATGGTCCTGTTTAAGTTTCATGACCAGTTGTTTATAACATCGATTTTGTTTGGAAATTTGAAACTTCTTTTTGTTGATTGTGGTGTATAGATGTTTTATATCACGAACCACACTCTCCTGAAATGTATCCAAATTGTCATGGACCATAATTGGTTGAAAGGTTGATTTGGGCTTGAAAGGTGTAATCCGTTGTCCAGTTTGTTCTAAAGGAACTTCCCTCACATTCCCTGAAGAAGATTGATTTTGTAGGTCCCAAAGAGTATTAAAGGTAACCTGACTTTGACTGCTGGCAAAAGTGGGACTGGATGTTGTTTCAGGTAGATTGATTCTCTTAGGGTGTTGTTCAAAAAACTTTTAAAGTTTAAGTTTTCGTGTGAATCTATAAACATCCATGCGGGTGTCCGCATAATTCATGTTGCACGGAGGGCAATATGATAGTCCTAAATTGAGTACAGCAGTTTCAGCTGGAGTGAGTTCCAAGTTTGAGAGGTTGACTACTGACTTTGTTTTGTTTTCCGTATTTTCCTTTGATTGGGTTTCCAATAGCTTTGTTTGCCCGGATTGCTGCCGTTTGAGGTTCCGGGTACGGCATTTCCGGCGTTGCCAGCGTTTGTGGTTTGCCCGCTGTTTTTTGATGTGCGGGTTTTATGTGATCGTAGGGTTTCGCGTCGGTCCTGGCATAGGCAATCGACCTCCTGTGCCAGGGAGAGCTTGGTAAACCCCAGAGTTGTCTCACGGTTGGGGTCTACTTCTGGATCACTCTCCACCGCTGAGCTTAGGCTGGAGAAGGAAGTTGCTGGTAACAAAGTATCTTCTCTTGGTTGTTGATTCGCCATATTGGAACGCGCTTTCGCCTTCACTGCGTCATATCTTTTGGCGAAAGTGAAAACTTGCCCATTTGCGTAGTCAATTCGGTCTCTCTCAAACTTAAACGCCTTTCTTTTCTTTATCGTTTCTTCTTCTTTGGCCAAACGAGTCATCATGTCGGCTCGCAATTTGTTAATTACATCTGTAACTTCTATTTTGGATATTTCATCTTCCAAAGCATCAATCTTAGTCTGTAACTTCATGCGGTCACTTTCAGCGTATTTCACTAGTATACGCAAATATACACTGGAGCAATCAAGGTTAGCTTCTGCCCAATCCGCTAGCATTGCCGGATCTGGGTCCCCATAGCTGGGAGCAATGGTACTTCTCAATCCCCTGGGCACACGACCCACCTCCAAATAACGGGAGAGAGACCGATGCTCCCACCACTTAGATTGCTCTGCTCGCATTGCACGTTCCAATTTTTTAAATAAATCTCTCAAAGTGGTTGTTCCCGTTTCCTGTATAGCAGGAATAGTACTCAAAGACTCCCCAGCTGGGGAATCTAAAAACATGAATTCAGCTGCCTGAGCTCGGTTGCGCAGTCTGTCGGCGGCCATTATTATAAGCGCTTTTAGTTGTGGAAAAGCACTCCAATGACAAATTGGTATTTGGAAATAAATATCCTACCAGCTATCGCGCACACTTCTCTCTGCCGTTTCCTAAGTGTTTTCTGGGGTTCCAAACTCAGATCCGGTCTCAGAGGCACCGAAGACAAAGGACTCTGGTTGCCGTCCCGCCGAAACACATTCACGGTGAAGCAGGGGCGTTGCGGTTTTCTCCTCGCCGGAGATAGAAAAAGGTCCCAGAGCAATCCGGAACATCAGCTTCCTGCCGCGTTGCCCTCGTTGAGAAGGGGTCTTACTCGTACCTGGAAAACATGGGTACTAAGTATATCACAAGGATTGTCACTCCAAGGCAAGGGAAATGCCAAAGTATCCAGTAACAAAGAGTCGACCCAAAAGTGCTGGTGCAAGATGATTTAATTTAGTGAAGCCAGCGCTGCCGCCATGACGCGTTTTACCTCCAAGGAGGCTTGATCACATGACAAGCTGCATAACAGTGAGCAGGGCATTTAAAGTGACAGTGCATTACGGTGTGTCATGAAAATGGAAGAAATACTATATAATGTAACGCTGCATTGGTACAATTAATCGGGAGTGCCCATAGAACACTTAATTTTTACCCGATAAAGTTGCACGAATAAATACAATCATATATACAGATTTCATGAATATAGGAGCATATTTACAGGGCACAAAATAGTAAAAAACGGCACAATAATATATAAACATGATAATTAATTCTATCTATGTACATTAAGAGCACCAGCTCCATATTGTGTGTTAAGCCCAAATTTTCTGAAAGTAAAATGCTCATATGTTAGTCAGCAGCATTAATCCAAAACATTATGACACAAAAATCATGCATAATCTGAATAGAGCCCATATGGGCAAGTCACAATATCTGCCTGAGACAAAAAAAGTGCTTAAAGTGATAGTGCAAATTTGGCATTAAAGTGCGAATAGTTTTGCAAAAAATTCCAGATGTTAAAACAAGTACTAATAATTATAAACGAATAACAAAATAGTATTTGTTAAAAAGTAATTCATCAATATGTACACAGATCGGAAATAACATATGGGGAACATCAGTTATCTAACATATCCGGACAGGTCTTAAAGGCATACTGATTAATCCTACAGGCAGGTATAGAGATCTTCCCTGTCGTTAAGTCCATTAGGATTTTTGGTGTTAAGCTCCAAAATGTACCTCGTCTCAAGGAGACGGAGTTTGGCCTCACGGTCACCTTCTCTCCTTGATGCCTCGACACAATCAATTAAGAAAAATTGGAGTTTATCAGGAATGCCCAGATGTTTATCCTGGAAGTGCCTGGCAACCGGATAGTTATGATCATGCCCAGTTATTGCACGTATATGTTGGAGTATCCGTTTGTGGGCGGGCAGTTTAGTGCTGCCCACATATTGAAGCCCACACGGACACTCCAACACATAGATGGCATAATCAGTTTTGCAAGTGAGCCACTTAGAGATAGCAGTAGGATGTTCATGAAAAGGACTTTTAAAATGGGTCCTATTGCTGCCATAGCGGCAGGCTTTGCATTGAGGACATACCTTGAAGCCCTTCTTCAATGCTGACCAGGTTGTAGAAGTCTTCGGCTCCAAGGTATTGTTAACTAGAACCTTGGACATAGAGGGGGATCTTCTGAATGTTAGTACTGGCTTAGTATCTATTTTGTGACCAATTACTGGGTCACTACGAACCAGATTCCAGTTGTTATTCATAATTTTACGAAGAGCCCCATGTTGACGATTAAATGTCAAAATAAGTCGTGGGGAGCTGATTTGCCCATCCCCTGCCAAGGAAACATCCATATTGGTGTTACTAGTTTTGGGAATCAATGCCTCCTGTCTGCTCACTAAGTTGGAACGTCTGATTGCTTTCATAAGATTTTCAGTAGAATAGCCCCTCGCCAGGAAACGTGCTTTACATGCCTCTTGTGCAGCCGCACATTCGGCATCCGTACTGCAAATTCTCCTGATTCGGGGCATCTCTCCAAAAGGAATGCTCCGAATCAGGTGAGCCGGATGTTGGCTATTTGAGTGCAGAATGGTATTTCCCGCACTGGGCTTCCTGTAAAGTCTCGTGTTGAGGGTAGTATCCTTCACAAATATCTCGACATCCAAAAAGCAAATGGAATCAGAACTCAAATTTACAGTAAAATTGAGATTGACAGTATTTAAATTAATCAAATCAACGAAAGCCTTGGCACTATCATGACTACCCCTCCAGATTACAAAAATATCATCAATGTAACGCAAATATAAAACAATGTTGTTAGAGATAAAATCATGGTGTTGGCTGACTAGGACCTGCTCCTCCCACAGCCCACCGTGTAAACACGCGTAGCTAGGTGAGAAGCAGGCCCCCATCGCCACACCTCTGACCTGATGATAAATTGCGCCATTGAAAATAAAGAAGTTTTGTTCGAGGCACATTTTAGTCATTTCCACTAGCATCTTGTTATGTGCCGTCGGTTGAGGTAAGTCTTTGTTTAGATAATAGTCCAAGGCCTTGAGTCCATCGCCATGTCGGATCGAGGTATAGAGGGATGTAACATCCAAAGTCATGAGTACCATGTTTTCCTCCCAAACAAATTGTTCAATCTTGCTCAAAAAGTCAAAAGAATCCCTAACATAGGATTTGAGATTCTTGACATGGCTCTGTAAAAAGAAGTCTATGTACTTTGAAACATGTTCCAAAGAGCTGTCTATAGCCGAAATGATGGGACGGCCTGGTGGTATATCACTGTCTTTATGGATCTTGGGAAGCAGATAGAATGAGGGGATGACTGGATAATCTTTTTTGAGGTATTTGAACTCCTCATGTGTTAGTAGCCCAGCACTTCTCCATATTTGGAGCTTTTGATGTTGCTCAACCCATGTGTTTTTGACAATCTGGATATTACTTCTGCGGTAGCATGACACATCATTGAGTTATAATTCTGCTTGTTGGAGATACATGTCTTTGGGCCAAAGGACCACATTTCCGCCCTTATCGGCCTGTTTCACAATGACGTTATGGTCCTGTTTAAGTTTCATGACCAGTTGTTTATAACATCGATTTTGTTTGGAAATTTGAAACTTCTTTTTGTTGATTGTGGTGTATAGATGTTTTATATTACGAACCACACTCTCCGGAAATGTATCAAAATTGTCATGGACCATAATTGGTTGAAAGGTTGATTTGGGCTTGAAAGGTGTAATCCGTTGTCCAGTTTGTTCTAAAGGAACTTCCCTCACATTCCCTGAAGAAGATTGATTTTGTAGGTCCCAAAGAGTATTAAAGGTAACCTGACTTTGACTGCTGGCAAAAGTGGGACTGGATGTTGTTTCAGGTAGATTGATTCTCTTAGGGTGTTGTTCAAAAAACTTTTTAAGTTTAAGTTTTCGTGTGAATCTATAAACATCCATGCGGGTGTCCGCATAATTCATGTTGCACGGAGGGCAATATGATAGTCCTAAATTGAGTACAGCAGTTTCAGCCGGAGTGAGTTCCAAGTTTGAGAGGTTGACTACTGACTTTGTTTTGTTTTCCGTGTTTTCCTTTGATTGCGTTTCCAATAGCCTTGTTTGCCCGGATTGCTGCCATTTGAGGTATAATATATATATTACCTACTGGCGGTCGCCAGTAGGTAGTTATAGTTAGGATTGATTTCCATGGGATATCCGTAACATTCTATTGGGAATAACTTTGGCGCCGATGGACGAATCTTCGCAAATTTATCAAAGAAGATGGCAAGCTCCGCTCTGCTCCTTTCCTGAAAGTTTGGGGGGGATTCGTCAAGCGGGGGCCGAGATAAAAGGGGGGTTTCAAAATGTGTTTTCTGCATGTTAATTTCCATAGGGCGGTTGGACTCACTTTTAGCCCGAACGGCTGAATGGATTTTTAGAAAAATATAAATTTGCTTTTGGGCCTAGGGGGGCCTTGTGGGACCCCCGGAGCAGGCCTAGGGGGTCAGGGTACTTCTACCCTGCCCCTTTCACGTGTTTTGCACCTTTGTTTCACTACTTTCTTGTGCCTTGGTTCTGCCGAAACAAAAAGCTTATAATAAACGGAATAGATGCAAGTGCCGCTAATCTCTTATCCTGACATCTTTTTAAGTCACAACATACGACAGAAACGTTATGTTTATTGGATTGAATTCCAATTATTTTATTTATTTATTGATTTATTAATTGCTTTTATGTTTGATCATATGCTTTATCAAATTTTTACGTAAGCTAAAAAACCTTATGTACACAAGAAAAAATCACATTCTTATTTTCAACAAACCTTCCTATTTACAATGTTACATTCCTAACATTTTCCCATTCAAACATCAATTATACCAATACAAAAACTCTTTACAAAAACAGACAAAACAAAGATACATCAATAGTTAAATATGTGCTGGAATCAAAGTTTTCACAACAAAAGTCAATGACTGTTTGTTTATATTTTGTACAAAAGTCTATAATTTGGTAGTACCTATCACTTTTAAGTTTTTGGCTTTTCTAGCAAGTCTACGTGTTTCGAACCCGTGTCAATTGTGAGTTCTCATCAGGACCATAATCTGTAATAAAGAACAAAAGTTTTCTTTAGAATCTAAGTTGGTGTTGCCCTACTGTCTTCCCCATTACTGCTAGCCTCTGGACCTTACCTCTCTCTTCACAGTTTAGAGGAAGTTGTAATGTCCGCGACGTTCAACTACAATCAAGTATGGAAAAAACCATAATCATCACCCAATTCAAGTCATGTCACACATATCTTTTATCCACATGCATAGGCATTCACTTACTTGTAAAATTCATTTTGGTGTCTTTATTCGTGTGTAAACTACCTGACTCTCGACTTTCTAGAGGAAAAAAGAGTAGTGCCTTAATAACGCTGGCAGACAGATCTTCAATGGTACTTGTATTTACGTGCATACTGACTGCCAAGCAGTGCTTATCTTTGTGCGAGGCTCAGGCTCGGTATATGTGTTAACTCTGTGCTCGCGCCGGCGTTTTCTAAAAAGAATTGAAATTAAGTTTGAGGAGGGTTGTTCTTTCTTATTGGATGGAAAATCCCCCTTACCCTGCTGTTGTTTCTTACTTTGGCAGGGCGAGGCACGCTGCGGTGTACTAAGATGACTTCTTTCTCTCATGTACGACGCTTCTCTGTCGCGTTCACTTCCTGGTCCACACAGGATCACGGGAGGTGTAGTCCGGTCGAGTGACGATCTTTATATGTAGTTCATTCCATATACTATTCCTGCTCTCGTATTTTAAACAATAAATCCATTTCAATTGGCGGTGTAATGGATATTTTCAAGAACTGACAATGTAGATGTCAACGGCCAGATTTTAGATTAAATTCGTAAATGTTCGAGTGCGACTTTGAATCGAGGTGCGATAGTTGTTGTAGTTTCCTCATCCCATCTTTGTTAAAAAGATGGTCGTGACTGTGTACTCCCAATTTAATTCTCATCGGCGGTTGTCAAAGGCTTGTGCTGCTTAATTTAATTGAATGCTTCCTAAATTTTAATGCTTGAAATGACACCCAGATGTTGAGCGTCTTTGTTTCTTACCTCTAGATACTGTTTTCCTTTATGAAGAGTCTGTGCATGTTTTTCTAGGGTCATATCGATGTGAACCTTGTTTTAGAGGGAAGATCTGAGTCGCAGACATTCAGGTGAACTGTTGGATGTTAGTGTTATAATTTATACATCTCAGACAATTCATTCAATCCTAGTATTGCCGTGTTGAATTTCACTATAAGCATAGCTTCCCTTCTTGTTAGTTTGGCATCCAAATCACCACCTCTTGCATCATTTTCTACTTTTGAGATGACTGTACACTATAGGTCGATGTCTTTGTGATTTTTTTTTCCGCCAATGGTTAACCAAGGGTGTCGTTGCAACGTTATTTTTTATTCTTGATTTATGTTGCTGTATCCTTAGACGTACCTCCTGGTTGGTTTTCGCAATATACAGTAGGTTGCAGGGGCATGTAATACCATACACTACGTATCGGGTTTTGCAGTTAGTAAATACCTCATGTCTCCAATTTGTCTGGTTATGTGTAAACACTGTTCCTTCTTTTGTTGTGTCGCAGCATGAGCACATGCCGCACTTGTGATGGCCTTGCACAGGTGGCAGACCTAGCATGGTGCGCAAGTTAGGATGCTTTTCTTGCGGTACCGCTGCTCTTACTAATTGATTGGCAATACTGTGGTTCTTTTTGAAGGCAAAGAGTGGTTCATTCTTGAAGGATTGGTCTAGATTTTTTAACAAATGCCAATTTTGTTTGACCACCTTCTTCAAAGCATTTGAGTTTGGACAAAAAGTGGATATGAATACCATTCTTTCATTCTCTTTTTTAGTTCTCCTTTCTAGTAGACTCTCTCTCGGTGTCCACCATGCCCTTTTAAGGGATTTTTTCAGTAATTTTTTAGGATATCCAAGTTGTAGAAGGTTTGATGTGAAATTTTCTGCATGTCTTAGGTATTCCTCCTTCTCTTTGCAATTGCGTCTAATTCGGAGATATTGCCCATAAGGCAGGTTGTCCTTGGGCTCCGTGGGTGATTGCTTCCAAAATGGAGTGCCTTGTTCCGATCTGTCGGTTTTTTATATAGTGTTGTTGCCAGACCTCCACTTGAGGGGTAGACTAGGAACGGCATTCTGTCTTTAGAGTGCTCCATGCTGAACTTAATTGTGGGCATTCTGTTGTTAATCCACTCATGAAATTTGTTTAGGTCCTCCACTGTACCTGTCCAGACGAAGAAGATATCGTCTATAAATCGATACCAGTGTGTTATCCATTGTCAAAAAGGGTTGTTCCTATAAATGAAAGTCTCCTCATATTTGGACATGAATAGTATGGCAAGTTCCGGGGAGAATGGGCATCCCATCGCCAGCCCTCCTATTTGGAAGAAAAATTCTCCATTGAAGTTGAAATAGTTCCTTTTCAATGCAAATTGTGCCAGTTTTACAATGAAGGAAGTTGGTATTCTGTGTGGTCTCTCTCGTTCTTCCAAGAATGTTTTGAGAATGTAAACTCCCTCATCCTGCGGTATTTGGGTGTATAAGGACGTGATGTCCATTGTCACCATCAGAGGGACATTTTTGTCAAATTCAATTGTGGTCAATTTATTGATGAAATCAGTTGTATCTTATACAAATGATTTGACCAGGTGGAGAAAGGGTTTTAAAAATAAATCAACAAACTTAGAAATTGGTTCCATTAAGGATTCACAGCCTGAAACTATCGGGCGACCGAGCGGAGTAGTTTCATTTTTATGTATTTTTGGTAATACATATAGCAGAGGAATTCTTGGGTGTTTTATTTTTAGGTATTCCATCTCTTTTTTGCAGAGGAAACCTTGATCAAAGCCTTGGTCAATTATAGCGAATAGTTCATTTTTAAGATCAGATGTGGAATCTTTATTAATTTTCCGATAGCAAGTTTCGTCGTTTAATTGCCTCTGTACTTCTTTAATATATAACTCTTTGTCCCAGATGACAATTGACCCACCCTTATCGGCTGTTTTATAACGACCGAAGAGTCCGCTTTTAGATTGATTAAAGCTGTTGACTCAGCTTTGGATATGTTGTACTTAATCCATTTTCTCTTATTTTCCATTTCAGTCACGGCAGATAGTATGGTTCGTTCAAATGTAATTACCTCTTTAGGTACTTTACTGGTGGGTGGGAAAAAAGATGATTTGTTACGCAGTCCTGTTGCTTCTATTGCAGGCTGGTAATTATTATCTGCAAAGAACGATTTGAGCCTCACTTTTCGACAGAATTCAATCACTTCTGTTTTAAGTTTCACAAAATCTGTATGTTTTGAAGGAACAAAAGTGTGTCCTTTTCTTAAAATTGTCTCCTCATCTTTTGTAAGAGTTTTATTTGACAGATTAAATATCGGAGAGGGAGTCAGTTCTTGTAGTTTTGTCGTCTTGTCGACATCTCCCATGGTTTCTGATTGTTCCTTGTCTTTCCGCGTGGTTTTGTCTGGCCTCTGGCTAAAAAAGGTCCTTGATGTTGTTGTTGGAATCCTTGATGTTGTTGTTGGAACCCACCTCGTCTAGTATAATTTCTCTGAGGAGTTAAATTTTCACCCTCGCTCGAGCTCCCAGATGATGATGTGTCAGAGAGGTTATGAATTTGTTGAATGATCTCCCTTGGTATTGTTGCAAATGTTTTTTTGATTCAGGTATGGTGTAGAGATCTGATTGGAGAAAAGGATACACTTTCTCTAAATTGAAATTGTTTTTGTCTTTGTCAAATTGCGCTGTTTTTTGATTGATTGTATGATCTTTAAACTCGCCAATATCTTTCTGGACTTTCTCAAGTAGTGTTTTTGCATCCGTTATCAACTGATTGGTTGAGATTGCAATTTCCAAGGCTTCGATTTCTTCCAGCTGAGTTTTTGATAATCTTTGTGCCGTTTCGATTGTTAATACCATTAGATCACGGCTACATTTGGTCTCTATGTAGCTATAACCTATTTGATATATAGGGTCCTCTGTGAATATCACCGGGACATTTTTAATCTGTAATCCACCTGGAATTGTTCCTCCCCTTAAGTGTTGTAGTAAAAAATGTCCATGCAAATCTGTGCGAATTTGCTTTTTCTTTAGTCTAGTAAGTTTATCTATTTCATTCTGATTTTGAACAGAGACGCTTAACGATGCAGAGGCGAATAACGGGGGGGCTGCAAGCAGATTTTTTATATGTTCCTCACTGTATGCGAATGCTTCATTCTCAGACATACTACTGCAAACTCACACTTCTTTTTCACACAAGGTTTCTCTAACCACAAATGAAGAACCAACGCAGAACTACTGTTTCTGCTTACAAGTGTTTATGACAAACACAAAAACATCAAAATCCTAACTCAGCTGTTTGGCTGGGAAAAGGACCACACAGGCTTCTGCCTGCAATTCAAACAAAACAACAACCACTGGGTCTGGGCTCCCAACGGCACAGCTTGCCACCAGCTTATAATAAACGGAATAGATGCAAGTGCCGCTAATCTCTTATCCTACGCGCACCGTGCGTGCACAGTACGAGTACCGTACGAGTACCGTACGAGTACCGTACGCGCACCGTGCGAGCAGCCCGTGATTTTTAGAAAAAGAAAAAATTGTCACAACATACGACAGAAACGTTATGTTTATTGGATTGAATTCCAATTATTTTATTTATTTCTTGATTTATTAATTGCTTTTATGTTTGATCATATGCTTTATCAAAATTTTACGTAAGCTAAAAAACCTTATGTACACAACAACTACATATAAAGATCATCACTCGACCGTACTACACCTCCCGTGATCCTTTGCGGACCAGGAAGTGAACGCGACAGAGAAGCGTCGTACATGAGAGAAAGAAGTCATCTTAGTACACCGCAGCGTGCCTCACCCTGCCAAAGTAAGAAACAACAGCAGGGTAAGGGGGATTTTCCATCCAATAAGATACTTCCACACAGCTCTCACAGCACACACAGCTCTCACAGCCCACATAGCTCTCACAGCCCACACAGCTCTCACAGGCCTCACAGCCCTCACAGCCCACACAGCCCTCACAGCCTCACAGCCCACACAGCTATCACAGCCCACACAGCTCTCACAGCCCACACAGCCCACACTGCTCTCACAGCCCACACAGCGCTCACAGCGCTCACAGCTCTCACAGCCCACACAGCCCACACTCTCACAGCCCAAACAGCTCTCACAGCCCACACAGCTCTCACAGCCCACACACCCCTCACAGCTCTCACAGCCCACAAAGCCCTCACAGCCCACACCATCCACACATCTCTCACAGCCCACACAGCTCTCACAGCCCACACAGCTCTCACAGCCCACACAGCCCTCACAGGCCTCACATCCCACACAGCTCACATCCCACACAGCTCTCACAGCTCTCACAGCCCACACAGCTCTCACAGCACACACAGCTCTCACAGCACACACAGCTCTCACAGCCCACACAGCTCTCACAGCCCACACAGCTCTCACAGGCCCCCCAGCCCTCACAGCCCACACAGCCCTCACAGCCCACACAGCTCTCACAGCCCACACAGCTCTCACAGCCCACACAGCTCTCACAGCCCTCACAGCCCAAACAGCCCACACAGCCCTCATGGCCCTCACAGCCCACACAGCTCTCACAGCCAACACAGCTCTCACAGCCCACACAGCCCACACAGCTCTCACAGCCGACACAGCTCTCACAGCCCACACAGCTCTCACAGCCCACACAGCTCTCACAGCTCACACAGCCCACACAGCCCACACTCTCACAGCCCAAACAGCTCACACAGCCCACACAGCTCTCACAGCCCACACAGCTCTCACAGCCCACACAGCCCTCACAGCCCACACAGCCCCCACAGCCCACGCAGCCCACACAGCTCTCACAGCTCACACAGCCCTCACAGCCCTCACAGCCCACACAGCTCACATCCCACACAGCTCTGACAGCTCTCACAGCCCAAACAGCTCTCACAGCACACACAGCTCTCACAGCCCACACAGCTCTCACAGCCCACACCGCTCTCACAGGCCTCACAGCCCTCACAGCCCGCACAGCCCTCACAGCCCTCACAGCCCACACAGCTATCACAGCCCACACAGCTCTCACAGCCCACACAGCCCACACAGCTCTCACAGCCCACACAGCTCTCACAGCTCTCACAGCCCACACAGCCCATACTCTCACAGCCCAAACAGCTCTCACAGCCCACACAGCTCTCACAGCCCTCACAGCTCTCACAGCCCACACAGCTCTCACAGCCCACACAGCCCACACAGCTCTGGCAAAGATAATACCAGCAGCGAACAAGCACTGGCAAAGACAATAATGGCAGCAAACAAACACTGACAAAGACAATAACGGCAGAAAAAAACACTGGCAAAGACAATAACGGCAGCAAAGAAACACAGGCAAAGGCAATACCAGCAGCAAAAAAACACTGGCAAAGATAATACAATCAGGGGGGCAGGGACACGGAAAACAGCACAATCAAGGGACAGAAGGCCCGACAAACTGCACAATCAGGGGGCAGAAGGCAAGAAAAAAAGGCACAATTAGTGAGCAGAAGGCAACAAATACGGCACAATCAGGGAGCAGAAGGCAAAAAATACGGCACAATCAGGGTGCAGAAAGTAAGAAATATGGCACAATCAGGGTGCATAAGGAAAGAAATACGGCACAATCAGGGGGGCAGAAGCCAAGAAATATGGCACAATCAGGGGGGCAGAAGCAAGAAATACGGCACAATCAGGGGGGCAGAAGGCAAGAAATACGGCACAATCAGAGAGCATCTTGCTCCGGTCCAAAAATCGGATCTCTAGGGCTGCTCAGGTTGTCCCACAAGGATATTAACATATTTAAACGTTATCCGCTAATAGAATTAGCATTTAAAAAACCTTGCAAGTTCACTGAAAAAACCATAGGTTTCAGGTCATATATAGTTAGGAATTAGCATTTAAAAAACCTTGCAAATTCACTTAAAACAACCATAGGTTTCAGGTGATATATAGTTAGGTATTAGCATTTAATAAACTGTGGAAATTCACTGAAAAAACCATAGGTTTCAGGTCATATATAGTTAGGAATTAGCATTTAAAAAACCTTTGAAATTGCACCTATATAGTTAGTTGGACTAACTATATTTTGCGCACCCGCAATCCACTGCTGATGATGTCACATACTACATCATTCATGACATGGTCAGTGACATCACTGATGACAGCACTGATGACATCTCAAAGGACATCACTGATGGCATCACTGATGACATCACAATTGACATCACTGATCACATCACTGACGATATCATTAATGTGATAATACGATGCACGTCTTTACACTCTAATATAACCTTTGATACACCCAGTGTTAAACACAGACTACCATTCTTGAAACCATTGACGCACCAATACCAGTTACTACATACGCACACACTGATTCCTAGGTCTATAGACACATCCACTCATTTACCCATAGAATCACTCATACATACAGTCACTCACCAATACAACACTATCATCTGCACTCAAATACCTATACAGACACTCACACTCTGCCACTCATCCATGGAGTTACTCACACACCTAGTCAGTTATGCAAAGAATCAATCACACTTCCATTTCTTCAACTATACAGTTATACACACAACACCTTACTTATTCAAACATATACTAACACATAATTACTCTCTTATACAATCACTGATACAAGTACACAATGATCCATACAGCCACTCACACAATCACTGGCTCTCATGTATAGTCATTTATATATGGCAACTCTCACATGCACTGTGTTTTACATATGTATTTACTTGGACATGTAGCACTACGATATCCATTCACTCACCAACACACCGTTTCACACAGTCAACCGCCCATACAGCTGTTTCCACCCATACACCTAGTGAATCAACTGCTCACACATCTATGCACAGACTCACACACCTCCTAGCCACCCACACACACACTCACTCTCCCATACAAATACTTGGACAACCAATCAATAACCCATATAGCTACTCATATAGCTACTGATCAACACATGCAGCAGCTTACACAACAACAGACATACTGATGCACACATTCAGACAGTTTAGTCACTAACCCATGCATTCAGTAAGACACATTTAATCACTCACTCATACAGTCAGTCACGCACCTACTAAATCCTTCATCCAGACACTTATACATCCACTCATTCTTCAATATGTAAAACATATTTAAACTTTACAGAAACATACAGTCACTGGATAATGTCATCAGTGATGTCATCAGTGATGTCATTTGAGATGTCATCAGTGATGTCATCAGTGATGTCACTGACCATGTCATGAATGATGTAATATGTGACATCATCAGCAGTGGATTGCGGGTGCGCAAAATATAGTTAGTCAAATAACTATATAGGTGCAATTTCAAAGGTTTTTTAAATGCTAATTCCTAACTATATATGACCTGAAACCTATGTTTTTTCAGTGAATATATACATATATATATATACACACACATATATATATATATATCCAACAGAAAATACTCCGACTACTACCAACCCACGCTGGCGAAGAAGGAGACTCAGGCCACTGCAGCTCTTCAGGCAAAGTTTATTTTTATTTATTAAATCACAGCTTGCAACGACAACAAAGCCCTTGATCACATTCAGCTTTTTACTGCGCCATTTTTACTTTTATAGATGCATCTTAAGTGCACACCCCTATTGCATTCGTTCCGATCACATGATCGTAGGCATAAAAGAAAGACTTCATTCCTGTTTTGTAAAGCAAAACTAGATTGCCCTACATAGTGCATGTATGCTTATTTGTTAAAATCACAGTGCATTTTTAACAAAAAACAAATACAAATATTTCATGTATATATACATAAAAAACAAGTAAATGATTTCTCAACATCATTTGGTTTTAACTGGTTAAATCCATAAATAACATCTTATCGTTTTAAGTATGCCTATTGATATTATTTCATGATATGTACTATAAATAGTACAATATTATATTTGGATAAATCCCAAATGCTTTTGACAAATAAAGTGCCATAGTGCTAACAGTCTTTAAAGTGCAAATACTATACTAAAGTGCAATGCAAATTGTGGAAATATCAACAAAATCCCCCTTTTTAAAAAAAATGAGAATAAAAATAAAGTGCAGTAATAAATACAGTAAGACCAAAGTTAATATATTTATATCAAATAGCAAACATGCATTCCATCTTCTTAACAGTAAAAGTCTCCAGCCAGGAAGAATACCATTATAAAAGTATGTTAAAAATTGGTTAAAAAAGAGTTTGCTAAAAACATCAACAATATTAACATCAGGTCATAGAAAGATTTATGAAGGAGCAATCCTTTAGAAATAGAAAATATTCAAGTTTCATAAATACAACATCGAGCAACAAATTATTTACAATCGTATCCTTAGCACCTTGACTCCAGTGTATTTACAAAAAAGTGTGCATATCCTTAGTGTTATTAAGTCCCTTTGGCCACTTGCTACCAAAGTCAAGAATAAACTTTGTTTCTGACTGTCTTCGCTGCCGTTCCCTATTGCCCCCCCTTTTAGATTTGGGTATGGCACTAATTACATAGTAGGAAAGGCAGTTGATGTCTTTATCGTGACATCTAGAAAAGTGGCGTGCCACAGGGTACGCTGGGTCATTGAGCAAAATAGCTCCTATATGCTGCAATATTCTGACGTGCACCTGCAGCTTCGTACTCCCCACGTAGTTAAGGCCACACGTGCACGTCAGAACATAAACAGCATATTCTGTTTTACAAGTATAATTTCTCCTAATAGGGACAGGAGATGACTCAAAAGGGGTACACTACGATGTTTTGTTGCAGCCAAATTTACAGGCACGGCATGAAGTGCATCTTCTGAAACTATTGGTAGGTTGCAGCCATGTAATTGTTTTTCTGGTTTCAGGACAGTTTTTATCCAAATCTGTCCCCATCGATCTACCCTTTCTGAAGGTAATCGTGGGCGACAAGGCCAAACATCCTTGTAGAGTGCTATCCGTCAACACTATGGGCCAATGCTTTTGTACAATTGATCTGATCTTTCTTTCTTGTCTCGAGAAGGTAGTAATAAGTCTAGGATTGTCATACATTTTATCATTACTAACTTTCTTTGTGCTATCATTCTGAAAGAGAGTATCTCTGGGGCGATCATTAGCTTTCTTAATGGCCTCTGCAATGGCTCTATCACTGTAGCCTCTCACACTTAACCGTGCACGCGTGTCTTCCTGGCACCTTAACAAATCTGCATTACTACTACAGATGCGCTTCAATCTCAAAACTTCACCACAAGGTATACTTGCTATGAGATGTTTCGAATGGGAACTATCAGCATGTAGCATAATGTTCGCAGCCGTGGGCTTTCTAAAAAGTGTACTTTCAAGCCTACCATCTTTGACATGAAGCCTCACGTCAAGAAATTCGATCTCTGCTTTGTGAATATGTGAGGTAAAATTCAAATTCATAGAATTGTTATTAATCTCTGGTATGAATTTTTCAGCTACCGATTAAGTACCCCGCCATAATAAAAACACATCATCAATATATCTAAAGTAAGTAGTAACGTGTTTATCGAAGGCTGACTTGTGCGTGCGCCTAAGGAACTGTTCCTCCCACCAGCCTACATGCAAGCATGCATAGCTGGGGGAGAAACAGGCCCCCATGGCTACTCCTCTCAGTTGTTTGTAGAGCACATTATTAAAAAGAAAGAAATTATTATTGAGACACCATTTGATGAGCTCAACAATTACTTTGCTGTGACTATAATATTCAATCGGTCTGTTGGCCAAGTAGTGTTTGATGGCCTCAAGTCCCTGTGTGTGATCTATGGTTGTGTACAATGCTTCTATATCAAGCGTAATTAAATATAGATAATCTGTCCAAACTACCTTATTAATTCTCTTTAGGAAATTGCCTGTATCTTTGATACAACTAGGGAGCAAATCTAACCAAATCTTGTAAAAAAGAATCTACATATTGACCTATGTTCTCTCCAACACTGTCAATAGCAGAAATGATTGTTCTCCCTGGAATTGGCATTATTTCCTCATGAATTTTTGAGATGAGATATAGTATGGGTAGCTTGGGGAACTCTTTATTCAAAAATGCATACACTTCAGTCGGAATGAGACCTTCTCTTCTCCATTGAGACAACAGTTTTTGTAGCACTTCTCTAGCTTTTTCATAATCTTTCATGGTTGATTTTTCATAACACACTATAATATTAAGTTGCCTGTTTGCTTCAGGAATATAATCTTTCTTTGGCCATAACACAAGGTTACCCCCTTTGTCTGATTTTTTCTCTACAATCTTGCAATTATCCCCCAATTTTTTGATTAAATTGTTGTACGCAAGTTTCCTATAGAACATGCCTCGTTGTTGTTTATTTTTTTTAACACTATGATTCAAACTTTTTAAGTCTGTAATGATCATGTCATGATACGTGTTAACTGCAACCTTAGGCATAAGGGTCACAAAACAAGATTTGGATTTGAAGGGGCTGAGCCCAGCCCCTTTCTGTACACAATCAATTCTTCGTAACCTTACTTGAGTGGACACATCTATAACATCACTTTCTGTTTGCAACCCACCTGGATCATTTAAATCATGCATAGTAAGTACGTTTGATGCATCAGAAACCATAAGTGGTGGAGTATCTACTTCCACTCCCACATCACTCAATAATGTATCATTTTGGTCTTTGTCTGATTTTAAAGCAAAGACATTTTTTAAGTTTTAGTTTTCTAATGAAACAATACACGTCTATGCGAGTTCGAGCATAGTTGAAATTCTCACCCGGGCAAAAGTTCAAACCTAGAGCCAAAAGCTATTCTTCCACTTTAGCTAGCTCAACATTGCTTTGATTGATTACACTTTTGTCCGTTACCGCTGTTTCTTTTGCCAGAATGTCTTCTTTTTTGTGGTTTAATTTCCACCTTTTGCGCAAGTTACATCTTCTCTTATTTCTGCGCTTTCGTCTGTTCCCTTTTGCTGTCTTGGTCGCAGTGTTTTCGGTCTCTCCTCCACAAAAAAATCCAATTCTTGGCTTACGCTTAATTTTGTTGTTCAATTGGATAAACAGTCCGTGTAATCACTAGATTCACTTGTCAATGAAAAAGAATCTGCATTGGAAGAATTATCATTGAGGCTAATAGAAGAATCGGTGACAGTTATATTGCTTGTGGTTTTTTCGCTGTACTGTTTCCTTTTTGGAACATCAAACTTCCGAGCAAACGTAAAAATGTGTCCATTTTCATAATCTTCCAGATCCCTGGCAAATGTATGTGCTTTTTTTGCTTAATTTTTTCTTGGTGTTTTTTAAGCCTTTCTTCTATGGACACTCTTGTCTTGGTTATGTAGTCTATAACAGGTAGGTTATCCAATTCAATGTTTAGTTCCTCTATTTCTTTTAATATTTCCATGCGGTCTATTTTTGCGTATTTGGTGAGGATCTTAACTAAATTCATGGAAGCGTCTGAGTTGCTTTCTCCCCATTCGCGAAGCATGTTGGGATTGGGTCTGTCAAAGCTGGATGCTAAAAGAATTCTTAAGCCACGTGGCACACGTCCAACTTCTATGTATTTAGAAAGTGACTTGTTCTCCCACCATTTGGTAATTTCCAATTTGGATTTTCTCTCAAGACTCCTAAGTATCGTTTTAGCATCCCTGTCTTTATCAGTGTTCTTCGTGGGTACTTGTGCTGCATGACGAGATGTAGTAAGCAGATTACCAAATAATTCATCTGCTGCTAGCTCTCTCTCTCTTTCTTTATCCGCTGACATGGCAGGCTGTGATTTAGTGTATTTTAACTAAACAAGGTTGCCGCAGCCACTACAATACGAGCTGTTACTCCTCTCCTGCGTATTTCGCCACACTCACTCACCGGCATCGGTCGCGTATCCACGGGTCCGCCGACCTGGGTGTACACGTCCTCTGTCCGATTTCGTTCGTCTCTGGCGATAGCAGGGGGAAACCGCCAAACTTCCACCACGGAACCACACGATAACGGTTGTGGGCGGTTTCCAGCTTACGAGGAGGTGGACCTGGTGACGAAGGCAACCGACCTTCGTATTAATGTTCAACAGGAAAAACTCCGACTCCTACCAACCCACGCTGGCGATAAAGGAGACTCAGGCCACTGCAGCTCTTCAGACGAAGTATCTTTTTATTTATTAAATCACAGCCTGCAATGACGCGTTTCGGGCTAACAAAGCCCTTGATCACATTCAGCTTTTTACTGCGCCATTTTTACTTTTATAGATGCATATTAAGTGCACACCCCTATTGCATTCGTTCCGATCACATGATCGTAGGCATAAAAGAAAGACTTCATTCCTGTTTTGTAAGGCAAAACTAGATTGCCCTCCGTAGTGCATGTATGCTTATTTGTTAAAATCACAGTGCATTTTTAACAAAAAACAAACACAAATATTTCATGTATAAATACATAAAAAACAAGTAAATGATTTCTCAGCAACATTTGGTTTTAACTGGTTAAATCCATAAATAACATCTTATCGTTTTAATTATGCCTATTGATGTTATTTCATGATATGTACTATAAATAGTACAATATTATATAGATGCTAGATTGTGTGTGGTTTAGCTACATACACAGCTGGACCTTTGCTATCTAAGGTGCAAAGCTCACCTCAGCTGGATGTAAACCCTGCCTTCTCTTATAAATAATGTTAGTTACTTCTAATCCTATTTCAGAATCCAATGAGTAGAGGCTCTCCCTTGTTCATCGTGTGCAGGGCTTTGTCTCCAGGGGGCATTTGGTATTTAGAAGTGGGGACGTGTTGTGCTGTAGCATTCCTAGAGCACTGTCTGGTGCAGACATTTTCTATTACAAACCATCATCGTTCTCTCGCCACTGAGTCCTCAAGGCTGCCAGTAGGTATGCACGAGGTTAGTAAAGCCCATCACTCTAGCCTTTATCCCCTCTAGGACTTGGAGGCGTCTGCTACCCTAAGGTTCAGGAGCAATCAATAGCTCCTATGTCTGGAGGCGACCTCACATTGATATCTTGCCACCCCTCTCGCCAGGCATGCTTGAACCCAAACAGCCCCAGAAAAGGTCCTCTGAAACTGTGTAATTTGTAACTATGTAACTTGTAACTATGCTCTGAAACAATGCTCGTCCTCATGTAAAGTGGTCTGATACCGCCGGGTCTAGCCAGCGCTATATAAAACTTTTCAAATAAAATAAATAAAAATAAAAATTCTGAGTGTCCAGCGTGCTGTTGACTGACTGCTGTCCAGGGCTGACTGGACTCAAGTGTCCAGTCACTGGGCTTTGGAAAAAGGTGCATAGACCCAGTATTGGCACACATAGTGCTCGTATGTTGGCACCTGTCACCCCGAAACGGTGTTTAGTGGGTAGGCAATGAAGGGCCTGGTCTTGTGTCCCCAGACATCACTTCTCATATCAAACCTGATATCACTGTCCACCATTGAGACCTTGAATGCAACCGCCCAACTATACAGCTATCACCAGCCCTCAACGAATCAGGATTGGAGTCCCAAAATTAATACTCAACCCCCTATTCCGATGAGAAAGGCAGTGAAAAAAAATCTAATATTATTTTCTTAAGTGACTCCAAAGTGAGAGCCATAATTCTTCAGCAGTAACCATGGTAACAGTAACTATGGCTTTTACAGCTGTAATTTAGTATATTTAAATTATAGATTAAAAAATGTGCCTGGTGTGGTTACCTTTGCTGATTGTTTGGTTGAAGAAAGATCACTGTGCTCAATAATTCTTCTGTAATTACCACCTGGAAAGGAAGCGTTTAGGTGCAGATTGTGAGTGACCCAAGGTACAAAGGACCCCCAAGGACAATACGTCAACTAGGTGACCTCACTCAGGAAGTACCCCATGGGTTACAAAAGCATCAAACTAAGAAAAAAGAGCACATGGCTACTAACAGGGTGGGTGAGGGCTTATCTAGATATCTGAGCTGTAGCAAAGACATGAGAATGTTTTGAGAAATAAATTCCTTTTAGCAAAATTTGACCAAGAAGTAAAAAGGGGACGAAAATTGACTATTTTACTAATGCGAATGCTAAAAGTTCAATTTGGCCTCCTCTAGTGATAGACAAGCAATAGTTGAAAATGCACTGCGGTCTTTAAATAACTGCATACAGAAATATATTGCATTAGGATGATTGATAAGATTTTGAATTGCGACAACATATATTTTTGGAAGAATGTAGTTGACACTTCCTGAGACCAATTGATTAGTAGAGAGAGCCCTATAAGTGAACATCAGTCGATGTGTCATCTGAAAAAAAACTTACGAACCTTTATGAAAGAATAACTTATTATAAGAGCAGGCAAATCATCCATTTTAGGTCATCTAGGGATATCATCTTTCCATGTTTGCCATTTGCCATTGTTTTGAAATATAAATAACTAAATACTGCGACACGTGAGACACCTAACTCCTTTGGACCGATGAGGATGAGTCTTAGGTTTTGGGCTTGGTTCTTGCAGTAGGTTGCCTGCTGATCGATGATGAAAGCAATCACCTCCCTTACCTACATGTCCTCTAGAAATAGCCCTTTCAGCTATTGGTTACTTTCTGTGCCTAGCACATGTTCAAAGTTGTCCTGTATAATGATGCTCCAGCATCCCTAGTTACATGCACATTATTAACGACCATGTGACCAATGTATTGTGCTTTTGTTGACTTCATCAAGACATGGATCACAGACTGTGGACACAGATGTTCCAGTGAGTGGTCCTATATCAGTAGAAATTCATCTGGAAGCCACATCTGGTCTACATTTACTTTGATGGAACTTTGTGGATCAACATGAACGGTAGCACAGGACGGCGTAAAGTCGGGATATGTTCTTCCCAATTATTTAGTTATCAGACAGAAGAGATGGGAAGAGGGTTATTTCTCACTGACGTTGACGGACAAGCATCACTCGGTGGTATGGATATGACATGGGCTTAGGAGTCATGGAGAACTTCGCCTTTTGGATCACACTTACAGCAATACAACTGGGTGTAAATTCTTTGTAGTTTCACAAATAAAACGAAATTGCTGGCACACCTGCATTCTTCAACTGTCAGCGACTGGCTGGTCAGTAGGTGACCATAATGGTTTTAGGGGTGTAACGCAAAACGATGCCTCCCCCGGCGGAATGTTGTGATGAAGGACCCAAGAGTGTTCAGCGGAGTTGGCATAACGGCTAGGGTGGTCAACCTCGAATCTGGGGAACTGGTTTCAAGTCTCGACAATGACGCTGAACATCCTGTGATTCTGAGCAAATCACGTAATCTACCTGTACCTAACAAAAATGAATATGTGTGTCCTCATGTAACATAACTGGTGCTATGTAAAGCGCTCTGATACCCGATTCGGGTCAAGGTAAAAAAAAAAAAAAAAGAGTCTGGGATATCTTACAGTTTTTCATTGGTATTGGGCTGAATGGGGGACCTCTTAAATATTGATGGCCCCCTGAAGGCTTGCCCCCTCCTATTCACTGCAGAAGCCATGGGGGCACGTGGATGGTTGGCATAGTGCTGAAACTTGCTTCAAGAGAGATGCACCAGTCAAGGTGGGGAAGGTTTTTGTTCTGAAGGCTACACGCTGCATACCAGAGCCCGCCTCATGGACACGCGCAGTGATGTGAACCAGATTATGATGCGCCTTTTTTTGATTTACTCCCGCATGTGAGCGCTGCTGACGCTCGAAAGTCGAAGGAAATGACAATGCAAGCAAGTCTGCACTGTGCACAGATGAAGGGAGAGCAGCAGGCGGCAGCCGGGGAGAGAATGTGACATAAATCACTGAGCAAGATGCAAGTGTGCTCTTAATAAAATTGTACACTCTACATACAGTGAGATTCATGCTTTGCTGAGGTGGTTCCATAATTCAGAGCCCTGTCTGGCAGCCTAACTGGTCTATATTTTTCCATTGTCTCGCAGTGCTAAATCCTGACCACATTCTCTCAGTTAAATAAAATACGGCTCTCGGTCCTTGAACAGCTGGAATATAACTGGCAAATTCGAAATGAAAAGATTGAAAGAAAAAAAAGTTCAAATGGATTGATTCGAGTTTTTGCAGCTAGATTATGCTTGTGTTGTTCATTTTTATTAGATTTTATTTTATTTTTGTAATGACTAGGGGGCATATTATCAAGGAGGTTTATCTCCGCTTTTTTGGCTTTAAAAATTATATAAATAAAATTATCTCCCTATTACCAAGCTGTCGCTAACACCAGTTAGCGACAGCTAATAGGAGATAGCGACCATCTTGGGCCCCGCTTTGCATGTCAGTGATATTTATCACTAATGACATGCAAAGTGGGCGTGCCAAGATGTTAGCGACTGGAAACAGTCGCTAACATCGCTATCTCCTATTACCAACTTTTGGAGATATTCGCGCTTAGCGCGAATATCTCCAAAAGCTAACACCTGCCCTGAGCAGTTCTTAGCCATGTTAACCAATGGGAGGTGGATAACATGGCTAAGAGCATTTGCTCGATAATGCATGAATATCGCTGACTTTTCAGCGATATTCATGCATTGCGGGCGATTTTTATCGCATTTGCGGTTTTATTATTATATATATATATTTATATATATATATATATATATATATATATATAAATATATATATATATATATATAACCGATGTGCGGCTATAATTTTTGTCTCTAAACAAGTTAGAGACAAAAATTATCTCTATTGGTTGGTAATATGCCCCTTGGTTCCACTGGTCATTGTTTTCTTTCTTTTACTTTGTCATTTACCTCTATTCCCTTTATGTTATCCCGCTGTTATGTGGATTTGAGTCTTAAAACATAATTAAATCTGTGCTTGGAGATTTCAAACCTACAATGAGTACATTTTGCATGGTGGGAAATTGCAAAGGCTTATCAGGTGCTCATGACTGTCGCCGATATGATTTTAAAGATCATTACAGCCTTTAATCCTCATTCTATATCGGACTATCACCCTGTGCTATATGTTTTTAAATTGTAATGCTTTTAAAGAACCACACAACAAACTTATTTATTTAGTCATTCATTCATTCTTTCGTTCATTCATTCATACTCATTCAGGTTCTGGTGGGTCCCCTCAGCATTGTGATAAAATGTGTAACATTGAGGTAAAAAATAATAAACACCTGCTCTATAGTGCCAAGATGCCCCAAGCAGTGAATGTGCGCTTTACAAATAAGTTACATTATGTGCTGCAAACGTGTGACAGTCAAACTTGTTCAGGAGTGCTACTGGAAAACATTTGTTAATTTGTTATTTCAACTTTTAAGAGGCACTGTCGCATGAGCAACTGTACTGCACAAAATGGCATCAGAAAATGCAATCCTATTTGCACAGCGGATTTTTTTTTCCATTGGTGAAATATTTTTTCCCATGGAGAAACTAGTCCATTGTAGGGGACTTTCCTTCTCAGTCGCACACTGGAAAAGGATTGCTCCTGTCTTTGGTAAGATCAAATGTCTTACCATTTGTATAATGGCAAAGAGTCAGAGAAAGTGTGAGAATAACCTCAAACTCTTGAGTTTTGGGTTATCCACTCAGTATTTCATGGATTTAAGGGCAAGGAAGAATGTATTGAGTTTTGACTGGACCTATTAGTGATTGTGGGATTATTACTAGCTGAAGGTTAATACCCCCGCCCACTAATAATCCACTTTCCCACACACAGCTTTTGAGGAGTCTTTGTGAACCAATTTGAAATGAAAACAACATTTAATTCAAATTCACACAAGTTACAATTCTGTTCAAATGTAGTTGAATATTTCCTATTGATCAGCAAGTATATGTATGAAAAATGCATACTCTCTTCTTAAAGATTACAAAATCTTGGCCTAGTTTCTCAGAATCCAGTAGGCTTGCAGAACATACTGGCACACATCGCTGGAGCGACCACATCACACAGCCCTTCTCTGTTTGTTTTTGGACAGAATTAGTGCAAACCTAGCTCTGAAGCATTGAAACAGGGTGCATCTAATAGGGCGTTGGCCATAATTCCAGATATTGATATGATATGATATGATAAATGGGACTTGTAGAGAGCACGTTCATCTACGGTTTCTTGGCGCTGGGTATTGTATATCAAGTAGAGTGCAACTTAACACACTGTGGGGCATATTACCAAGCTATAGCGATAATTATCGCTAAGCTTGGTTAGCGGGCATTAAAATATCACCGCCCTCCGACGATTTTTACCGCTGAGATACCTTGATATTATAAAGGTTTATCTCAAAAGCGGTAAAAATCGTGGGAAATGCATAAATACCGCTGTAAAATCAGCGATATTCATGCATTATCGTGACAATGCTCTTAGCCATGTTATCCACCTTCCGTTGGATAACATGGCTAAGAACTGCTCTGGGCAGGCGTTAGCTTTTGGAGATAATCGCGCTTAGCGCGATTATTTCCAAAAGTTGGTAATAGGGGATAGCGATGTTAGCGACTGTTTCCAGTCGCTAACATCTTGGCACGCCCACTTTGCATGTCATTAGTGATAATCATCGCTGACATGCAGAGTGGGCCCCTAAATGCCCGCTATCGCCTATTAGCTGTCGCTAACTGGTGTTAGCGACAGCTAGGTAATAGGGCGATGAAATTATCGCCGCTTTAGTGGGAAAAATTCCCGCTAAAGCGGCGATAATGCCCTTGGTAATATGCCCCTGTGTTCATTACATCTGAACACACCAGTTTCATCTTGAGTCACAGAAGTGTTGAAAATAGCAATGTATATGCACATAAGCGGCGTTCATTTGTGTTCGCTGTACCTCTTGTCGTAAGCAGAATGGATATTGCAAAACACTGACTGTGTTATCCCGCCAGCATAGACCCATTCACACATATATACAACAGCCATTTTAGGTACCATGGTCTCTCTGTTTGCGATCGATCATCAGCCCCTTCCCTGACCCTGCAAGCATCCCCCATGCACCCTGACCGCCCCCGCTCTCACATGCACAAGTCGTGAACCCTCCCCTCCCGCATGACTCTGCTTCTGGGAATCACACCCCGCGCCTGACCAACACCTCCTTTTCTTCCATGAATACCCCTCCTTTTATGACCCCTTCCTCTGAGCCTGATTGTCTGCACGGACCGCTGGTCAACCCTCAGCCTGAGGATACAGTTTATTGCCCACTACTGTATGCACTCGCCCCTCTTCAAAGGGGGCTACTATTGACCATGACCTCCCCACCCCCTGAGATTCGATCAGGCGCACACATTCTAAAGGAATCAGCAGAACACTCAGCTGCGTGACAGCCCCCTCCTATTGTATGGAGGATAAGGGCCCCTACTGTAGCCACGTGTTGGAATATCTTCATACTTCACAATGTCTTGATTGTAATGAAGGATGTCTGTGTGCCATAAACCTGTGTATAAAAGCCTCAGAGAAACTTGTTAGAGCACCTCCTGAAGACACTATGAGAGTGTCCGAAATGACAGGCTCTCCTCATGAGAAATAAACTCTGTTCTTGTTTCCCTGCTTCCAGCGC
Organism: Lissotriton helveticus; assembly: GCF_964261635.1. Classification (NCBI taxonomy): domain Eukaryota; kingdom Metazoa; phylum Chordata; class Amphibia; order Caudata; family Salamandridae; genus Lissotriton; species Lissotriton helveticus. Next base: position 434,010,840 of record NC_136062.1, read on the forward strand.
CCGTCTCTTTATTTGGTAATTGTTCAAGATGGGAACTAAGAGGCGTCCTGCGCCAGCAGCCTGGGCATCAGGTGTGTTATGGGCTGACTTTTCCACAATTGGCGCTCCAACGCGGGGTCCATCAGCGACATAAGGTCCGGTAAGAGAGGTCCAGACGATGGGGTGAACATCTAAACCATTGGAGTATACCTGCCTTGAGAGGGCCCTTGTCCGGCTGCCGATTGAATGAACTTCACCGATTCCGAACGGATCTCTCTCAAGTGACCTATTGTCCTGACTGGAATCCCACAGGAATACTGCGGTAAAAACATGGAGAAAGAGAACGATCGGGCGCTGGAAAAAGGAAGGCGAAGAACTGTCCACACGGTCCGGTCCGGGTAAGGTTAAGTAGGACGTCTTTACGTCTGATTGGTAGGATGGCTTTATCCATCTGATTGATTGATTGATTGTTGATATTGGAAACGGTATTTAGATACTGGTATTGTTCATTGATTGGTTCATTTAGCCTTGGGTGCTACTTGAAGTATTGGTTCTCTTGGAGACATTCTCTGTTTGACAGCGACAGATAGGAACGTCTCTCTCTCTTTGCAAATAGTGAAGGATAGGAAATGCGGACTTTTGTCCCCCATTGTAATCCGTCATACCTATTTTTCTCCCCATTGATTGTTTGTTATCGATCTTTATCGATTATTGCTCTTTGAGATATTCCCTGTCTACAAACAGGGAAGAATAGGAATATTCTGTCCCCCCTTTGCAGATAGTGAAGGATGGGTAATGCAGACTTTTGTCCCCTATTGTAATCCGTCATGCCTATTTTTCTCCCCACTGATTGATTGTTTGATCGAGCATTGAATTGTTCGAAGTTGGCTCTCTTAAGGATCTTCTCTGCCTACAAACGGGGAAGAATAGGAATATTCTCTCTCCCTTTGCAGATAGTGAAGGGTAGGTAACGCAGGCTTTTGCCCCCATTGTAACCCATCGTGCCTATTTCGTTCCTCATTGATTTGATTGGTTGTCCGAACATTGACTGTTTGGATTTTTTTCTTTTTGGAGGTATTCTCTGTTTGCAAATAACATAGAAAAGAAATACTCTGTCTAGTCTTTGCAAGTAGTGAAGGGTAGGTAATGCGGACCTTTGTCCCCCGTTGTAATCTGTCATGCCTATCTACTCCCCACTGATTGATAAACCAGTTCCACCCGGACCATTTACTAGAGGTAGGTCATCTGGCCCGACCAGAGAGCACCCTTAGTGAAAAGGACATATGCAATAATAACGAAGTGATCACTGTATCCTGTTAACAGAAACTTTAGCACGAAACAAACTAGAAAGAAAGGAATATGAAAACGAAATCAGTAGGCCACTGATGACATTTTTATTAAATAACGAATAAGGAAACGATAACAATACTTAATGATAAAACATATGATTGTCCTAGAAACAAGAAACGTTAGAAATAAGCCCGTAATAAGAAACATGAAAATGATAAGAGAAGCCAGGCTTGACATTGCGACGGCCACGAGGCAAAGAGGCTTCATCGCCCCTCACTGCTCCAAACATGTCTGTCCCACCGCCTGCCACGCCCCAATAACGGCAACCTGGGAAAGATACAAGTCAGCAGAGATCCGCCCCCATTCTGGAAACTCCCAAAGTGCAACAGGTTTGCGGCTACGCCCAGCCGGAAGATGAGATCTTCAACACAAGTAGGGCGGGTCCTGCTGCCAGCCGTCGGCCGGAGGTCATCGCATGAGGTGGGCCTGAAGAGAGGCCGGGGCCGACGGGATCCGGCCGCGGTGGTGGCTGCGACAACACTGGAGAGTTGTAGGGGGGAATGTCCATGCCCCGACCCCCCCCTCTCTCAGACAGTCTGAACCAGCTTCCATAAGAGGCCTGGGGGTGGAGAGGCCACTACGCGAATAGCCCGAAGACGGCACCACGCGCCAAGGTCTGTCCCCAGGATGAACCAAGGGACCCGTTCCTGGGGCCGTGGCGAAGAGCGTCCGGCCGCCATCAATCGGAGGCCCGGCCCAAAACGTACTAGGCGCCACTTCTTCTATAATGGCTGCGACAACACTGGGGGGATGTCTTGCCTATGCCTCCGACCCCCCCCTCTCTCATCGCCTGGTCCGGCCATCATGTATATTAGCGCCGAGGAAAACGGCGTGGGGTGCGCTGGGAGGGAGAGACGGCGCGAACGAGTCTCTCCCACCTCCCCAGGTGGAGGTCCCCAGGGGCACCCCCAACGCTCCACTCACCCGACATGGGTTCGCCCACTCGTAAAATGGCGGACGATCCTGCTGGAGCGGGCCCGGGGTGAAGAGATGGCCCGGCTGCTTGTTGTTTAAGAAACGAGTCCCACCATCATAAAAGTTCTCCTCGACCTTGAAGATTCTATAGGAGCCGCGAGAGTCCCCGACCCCCGCAGACACCCCCGATGGGGAATGACTGCCATGATTGCCCACGGAACGATGAAAATGTAGCCGCGAGACGTCGGCGCTCCCATGCCGGCGCCAGCCTCAGTTTGAATGACTAGAATCCTGCAGACTACAGTTCGGATCAGTTCCGGTGAAAACCCAGTATGACCTGGTAGGAAAATTGTTGCCTCCCTCCCCCTTTGACTGATGGTTCAGACCACCGATCCTTTCTTTTGCCCTTAAACGGAACTTTTGGACTGCCGAAAGAGGCTCTGGGCCAACCACGAGTTAGTGGAGATTTAGACTATGCCTGGATCTGCCTGGTTGCACCCAAAATGGCGCCGGTACAAATGAAACTTTCAACTCCTTGTTGTACCCCGATTGCTCAGCCTTGGTGTCATGGGATATGTATGTAGTTTTTAAACATATGGATTGATATAGGATGTGTACTGATTATATGTTCGGACAATGGATTGATATAGGATGTATACTGTCAGTTCGGACAATGAATTGATATGGGATGGGTACTGATTATGTGTTCGGACAATGAAGGACAATGAATTGACATGAGATGGGTACCGATTGAACAGTCGGACAATGAATTGTTGTTAAGTTTTGACGCATCATGATTATTGAAAGTTCGAATTTCAACACTTATGATACTCGCTCACACTGAAGTTTCGATATGATTATATTGCACTTGTCGCACTTTTTATTATGAAATTAATGACCACCGACTCTATTAGGTTTTCCACTAATAAGTGTCCCCACATGTACAGTTCCAGCCTGCTCCGTGGCCGGCCCACGGGGTTGTAGGTCCGTATGTGTGCACCGACATTCTTATTAAAGATTTTTTTTTGGAAAAAGCAAACGCAGTTGTCACGCGTAAATTGGTAAGTTTCAAATAAATGACTACTGTTTCCGATGTAACTAAATTACATGTGGAATGGCTCAGCTCGATTAGTTAAGAGTTAAAAAGTATAGTGCTCAGAAATATTGCAAATATGAACGGCCCAGGTTTTTGTTGTATGTGTTTTGCAATTTTGTACAGCCAAAAGCAACCGCTAAAGATCCTGGTATTTAGCCTATACTTTATATGCTACCTGTATAAGAAAAGTCACACTATCGGTCCACCTGGGCTTGAACGCCCAGTTGGCAGGGACTGCATCCCGTGGAGATAGGCCGAGTATGCAGTAAGTAAAAGCCTTTCTGGGTTTATGCTCGCTAATGTGTCTATCAATGTAGCCCCTGCCCCCTTCTTTTTTCCTCTCTCTGCAGGTCACATCGGAATGTCGATTAATGTACGAAAATGGTGATCTAGCGGACGAAGAGACGGGAAAGAGGGTTTGATTATGGTACCTAACCATGACAAACCCCGAATAATGCAACCAAAAATGACGTACAATAATGAATACATTCCTACGTTTAACTAAATAGGGAAAGTTTAAGGAATATTCCGAGGTAAGGTTTACACAAGTATCCTCCGCCGGGAGGACTAGGAATATTGCCAATATTTAAGAACCTACTACCTCCTTTTTCGCATCCTCATAGACATGTAACTCCAAGCTGCCCCATTGTTCTCCAACTGACACCAACTGTTGTCTCAGCCTGGAAACACATTTGCTAAAATGACTCGAAAATACCACCGTGAGCATTAGCCCGACCAGGTTAGTTCATGACCAATTGGCAGAGGCGTAAGTGTGTGCAACCCCAACCTCCAGTGAAGGCAGCCGACAATAAAAAGAAAAAAAAAGTAAAGAGAGCTTAGGATGCTGAGAATGCGCAGCGTACAGGAAGAGATCATTTTGGCCAATAACTGTTCTATGTTTTGTCTTGGATTTTTGTATATAATGCATGCACTGTCTCCCCCGTCTGAGTTTGTGTACGTGATGTATAGATCTACGTCATCCCTCTGCCTGTGTTTCCGTATTGCTTAACCCCCGCTGTTCTGTGTTGTGTGCGCACTGAATGGACCATTATTGTACACGCTTCTCTCTCTCTCTCTCTCTCTCCCTCTCTCTCTCTCTCTCTCTCTCTCTCTCTCCACGTCATACGTGTACTAAATGGTTCGTTTAGAGTGCGGGTGACTCTCTCTCTCTGAGGGTCCCCCTGTTCCCTCCTCCCTTGTGGTAATGTTGTGCCCCACCGGCACAAACCTAATTGGGTCTCTTCGAACACAGAGGTGTTCAGCAAAATTGACAGGAACTAAAACGCTCGTAACTTGCCATATTACTACCTCTCCTTTCTGCAAAACGATAGAACCCGAGTTGGTAATGAATGAAAGGACAGGTAAGACGACTGATGTCCCCTAATCTGGCCTTTTTGTAGGGGGACTATAACGTCAATGGTCTTCTGTTTTTCAGTTCGTTAGAAATGCAATCCCCAACGCCCAGATTGCCCCACCCCTCTGCACTTAAGTGCGAATGTCCAAAGCGTCCCCACTTCTCCCGATTGACCCCAGCTCCATATCAGCTATCCCCGAAGTACAATTGATGACCTTGGTTAACTATCGCTCCCCAAGTAAAGCATGTTTCACCTCTGTCCCCCCCCTCATGATGATAACCCCCTGCTTGCAAGATTTAGCCGACCCCGAAGGGAAATGTAAGATTGTCAGTACCTAGTCCGATTTCTCTCCGCGTACGTCATGTATGAACGCCAGATAGAAAGTGCGAATTCAGTGGAAATGTCCTCCTACATACTCCATAAGTGGTGACTACTGACTGTAACCGATGAACTTATTCCCTACCTACTTAGGGTTGGGGACGGAATTGAGATGTATAAATGTCTTCTCCTGCCAGTTTTTCTAAAAACTTGTTTTGTACCCATTCAAAGATACAATCACCGGAGGAGAGGAGCTGGACGTGACGCACAGCCTGGCCACAGATCATGAAGCACATGTGACCGCAACCAAAGGTGGAGCCGCAGAGCAACGAGACGCGGGACGAGGAACAACTCTCAAACTCGGCAGATGAAGGAATGAAGGGCTGCCTTGAAGCTCGACTTGCTGACCCACTCGTGCCTGAAGTCCCCGTCCCCTTTTGAGTCCGACTGATGGGCCTGCCTGCTCGTTGTCCTTTGCTCCCTTGGTCCCTTGGTGTGTTCAAAGATCTGGCCCCACTCCGCCCTCTCTTCCCTCGATTATTCAACAAACTCACCCTTTTTCGCATAAGTTTTGACTATAGAATTAGGTTTTGCCACGGAAGAAGAAAAGAGACGCAGGTGCCCAGCATAAGGCACCCCTAAGAAGATCAGTTTGGAAACAGGACTGTGATCTAACAGCAGAGGACTGATCGCACCCTGCAACACGTAAGGATGATTTCGAGCTGGACTTATAGCTCCACCGCCGGTGCTCAAAAGCGCCAACGAAAAGAAAACGGACTACCAGAGTCTACCAGTGGTGGCTCGTCGTTTAAAAGACATTTTCACTAAGACCACCCCCCTTCCTGAACTTTCTACCCACCCCTTGACTAGTTGCTTACATCAAACTGAATTCCTCCCTCAAACTAATTTTTTATTGCTTTCAAAAATGTTTCATCGGTCACTCAAGTCCAAAAGTCTCATATAGCACTTTTTACTGTATGTTGATGTCACTGGAGAGAAAATGAGAACTTGATTTTATAATGTGTCGGAACATTTTTCCTTGACTGACCCCGACTACAGTATTATGCCGATCTCTAGACTTGCATGAATAACCCAACAAATGTAAATTCATACGTACCACATTTCGCCAATCGTTGTGACTACATATGGTTATACTCAATCTGCTAGCATTTACGAACGTTATTTCATTGGCCACTCATGGCTATATGTACACTCCGTCAGTTAGGGTAAACACAAAAGAACTAGCTTACGTTAAAAAGCGGCGACTGTTGAAAATAGCAATGTATATACACATAAGCGGCGTTCATTTGTGTTCGCTGTACCTCTTGTCGTAAGCAGAATGGATATTGCAAAACACTGACTGTGTTATCCCGCCAGCATAGACCCATGCACACATATATACAACAGCCATTTTAGGTACCATGGTCTCTCTGTTTGCGATCGATCATCAGCCCCTTCCCTGACCCTGCAAGCATCCCCCATGCACCCTGACCGCCCCCGCTCTCACATGCACAAGTTGTGAACCCTCCCCTCCCGCATGACTCTGTCTCTGGGAATCACACCCCGCGCCTGACCAACACCTCCTTTTCTTCCATGAATACCCCTCCTTTTATGACCCCTTCCTCTGAGCCTGATTGTCTGCACGGACCGCTGGTCATCCCTCAGCCTGAGGATACAGTTTATTGCCCACTACTGTATGCACTCGCCCCTCTTCAAAGGGGGCTACTATTGATCATGACCTCCCCACCCCCTGAGATTCGATCAGGCGCACACATTCTAAAGGAATCAGCAGAACACTCAGCTGCGTGACAGCCCCCTCCTATTGTATGGAGGATAAGGGCCCCTACTGTAGCCACGTGTTGGAATATCTTCATACTTCACAATGTCTTGATTGTAATGAAGGATGTCTGTGTGCCATAAACCTGTGTATAAAAGAGGAAGCCTCAGAGAAACTTGTTAGAGCACCTCCTGAAGACACTATGAGAGTGTCCGAAATGACAGGCTCTCCTCATGAGAAATAAACTCTGTTCTTGTTTCCCTGCTTCCAGCGCCCGTCTCTTTATTTGGTAATTGTTCAAGATGGGAACTAAGAGGCGTCCTGCGCCAGCAGCCTGGGCATCAGGTGTGTTATGGGCTGACTTTTCCACAGAAGGTCAAGTGATTATCTCAGAACCGTCTGAAGCCCCCACATCACTTTGTCAGCACTACCGTCTACTCTGGAGCCTCTTTAAACCTTTTGCAATGAAGATGGACTATGTACTAAGAACCCAAGCTTCAAGAATTCAAAAACTCTGAATTTGTTCTACTCAAAACATGTGCATTCAAATGCTGGGAGCCTATCTCACCAGACCTTCTACTGGGGCTGGTCCTGTTCACATTTAGAAAATTAATAGTATTCTTGTTTCAGCAATAGCACATGTGCACGTGAGAACCACCTTTAGTTAACTCTAGAAAAGCTATTTCCTCCCTGCAACCAGGGCTGGCCTGTGCCGGAGCCATTTTGTTAATGATGGCTCCACAGTTATGCCTTTATTCCTGGACTCCAAGAGGCTATAAGCCCTTGAATTACTCTGTCCTCAGAGAGGTGCTGTACAGGTGCTTCAGTTCTGACCTTTTACCATCTTAACCTTGCTCCTTTGCCCTTTATCATTTAGTTGCCAAAGGTAGGCAGCAAGGGTAGGTGCTGTCACCAGTCCTATGCTACTCTGTTCAGAAGGCATCTATGCAAGCCTCCTCTTCCAGGTGACTACAACTCCCAAGGAGCTTCTGGCTTCCCCTGCAGGGATATTTGTAACATCTTGTAAATGGCCACCACCCCTCTGTTTGCATTCCCAAGCAGGAAACCTTTTTTTATTTTTTTTAAGCAGCCCATTATCCTTAAAGGAACAGGTGTGGTTTTAAAAAACTATTAATACCTAGGGCCTCATTTATGAGGCTGTGCGTCACTTTTACGCTGCCGGTGCATCACTTTTTGTGACGCACCAGTGGTGTAAAAAATGCGCCTTGTTGCGCTATATCTACAAAGTGACGCATCTAGGTAGATGCGTCACTTTGTAAACCCCTGCACCACATTATACCTGTGCCAGGTATAATGTATGCAGGGGGGGGGCGTTCTGACGCAACAAAGGGTCATAGAAGTGATGCAGTGAAATCTATAAGATTTCACTGCGCCACTTCTAGGACACAAATTCGTCAATTTCTTACGCCTGCCTCACAGCAGGCGTAAGACTTACGCAGGCCCTTTCACATGGGGCTTCCCCATGTGGTAGGACACATTGCTGGAGTTGCGTCACTTTTGTAACACACTCCAGCAATGCGTTACTTTTCCGCCATACAGATACGTCAGAAATACGGACGTGTCTGTAACTCCTTGCGCCATGATGTGTCAAACTGTAAATATGATGCATCATTGGTATCGCAAGGAGGGCACAGTGAAAAGTGACGCATCGCTGTTTTCACTCAGCGATGCGTCACTTCACATAAATGAGGCCCCTAGGGGTATATTACCAACAACTAGCGATAATTTTTGTCTCTAACTTGTTTAGAGACAAAAATTATCGCCGCACATCGGCGATTTTTATCGCAGATAAACCTTGCTATTAGCAAGGTTTATCGCAAATGCGATAAAAAACGGCCGCAATGCATGAATATCGCTGAAAAGTCAGCGATATTCATGCATTATCGAGCAAATGCTCTTAGCCATGTTATCCACCTCCCATTGGATAACATGGTGAAGAACTGCTCAGGGCAGGTGTTAGCTTTTGGAGATATTCGCGCTTAGCGCAAATATCTCCAAAAGTTGGTAATAGGAGATAGCGATGTTAGCGACTGTTTCCAGTCGCTAACATCTTGGCACGCCCACTTTGCATGTCATTAGTGATAAATATCACTGACATGCAAAGCGGGGCCCAAGATGGTCGCTATCTCCTATTAGCTGTCGCTAACTGGTGTTAGCGACAGCTAGGTAATAGGGAGATAATTTTATCTCCGCTTTCTTGGCTTTTAAAGCCAAAAAAGCAGAGATAAACCCCTTGATAATATACCCCCTAGTTTTTAAAACATATTGCAGGAATCGGATAACTGTTTCTTGTATGACGGCCTACACCTACCCTGCCCGATTAGATTCCCCATGAGGAACATGCCCAACATACAATCTGTTGGCATCTCTTTTGAGGAGTTAATAATATTTCAATGGTTGTCTACCATAAGTGCAGTCTCAAACCATTGAAATACCTCACTGCATTTAAAAAACAGGAGGACTTGTGCCTTTAAAGCCCTTTTCTATTTGCAATTCAGTATGAGTTGTGAATTCCATTTTGTGATTAGGAAAGGCTCTGCCGAATCTCAAAAAGGATTTAATAAAAGTCATAATAACATTTTACTGCTACAAATCCTGCGATTATGCGAATTGCAGGGCTTGTGAACACTACATGTTTTCATAGATCTGGGCCCAAATCTTTAATCTTTTGACTACAAGGATAGAAGAAATCCAGCCTCTGACATTGCAGCTTAGAAATGTTGTGTACAAGTAATAGATTCTCTCAGATATAAAAGAATGTAAGGCCATATTTAAGGTTTGACAGGCAGATTAATGATATGGGCGAGGCCCTTCCACATTTTCAGATCTTCGCTGGCTCAGCGCGGAATGTTTTCACGGAAGATTTTCCTGATGTTTCATGTCCATCTGCAACACAACTGATGCTCATGTAAAGCACTCTAATACCTTTGGGTCGAGTTATCGCTACATAACCCCCCCCCACCCCCCCCCCCCAAAAATATAATAATGTGCAGACAAAATCTGCATTGAAAGATCTAACCTAAATTTGAAATGGCCTCTGATGTGCAAAAGTGAACTACTCCTTTATCCCTAGGTTTCCAACACTGGAGCCAGCTGGAGTTTTACCATCAGGAAACAGGTAGCTGCCCACTGCTAGATAAAGCAGAAAAGCCATAAGATCGCCGGACGGCGCATCTGCCTTTTTTTTTTTTTGCAGAGTTTTATATAGTGCGAACTAGAACCGAACCGAGGGGCATATTACCAAGCAATAGCGATAATTATCGCTATTGCTTGGTTAGAGACAAAAATTTACCGCTGAGCTGCGGAGATTTTTATCGCAGATAAACCTTGGTATTACCAAGGTTTATCGCAAATGCGATAAAAAACGGCCGCAATGCATGAGTATCGCTGAAAAGTCAGCGATATTCATGCATTACCGAGCTAATGCTCTTAGCCATGTTATCCACCTCCCATTGGATAACATGGCTAAGAACTGCTCAGGGGCAGGTGTTAGCTTTTGGAGATATTCGCGCTTAGCGCGAATATCTCCAAAAGTTGGTAATAGGAGATAGCGATGTTAGCGACTGTTTCCAGTCGCTAACATCTTGGCACGCCAACTTTGCATGTCATTAGTGATAAATATCACTGACATGCAAAGTGGGGCCCAAGATGGTCGCTATCTCCTACTAGCTGTCGCTAACTGGTGTTAGCGACAGCTAGGTAATAGGGAGATAATTTTATCTCCGCTTTCTTGGCTTTTAAAGCCAAAAAAGCGGAGATGAACCCCCTTGATAATATGCCCCCGAATCAGTTATCAGAGCGCTTTACATAGCACCAGTTACGTTACAAGAGGACACACTTTCATTTTTTTAGGCACGGGGAGATTAAGTGATTTGCCCAGAATCACAGGGGTTTTTGGCGTCGTTACCGAGACTCGAACCCAGATCCCCAGGCCTTTGCCATATATCCCCCTTCTGTCAGAGCCCACACAACTCCCTTTGGGGCATATTAACAAGGGCTTTATCTACACTTTTTTGGCTTTAAAAGACAAAGAAGCGGAGATAAAAATATCGCCCTATCAACAACAGGATGCTAACATGCAAAATCACATGTTAGCACCCTTTTTCACTACGCTTCCCTTTGAATCTCTAATGAGATGCAAAGTCGGCTTTCCAGAGCAAAATAATAGGAGAAATGTCGCTTAGCGACATTTCTCCTATTATTTAGCTTCACGCTAACCCTGTTAGAAACAAGAAAAGCAGCGCTAACCACAGTAACGCTGCTTTTTTACGTCTGCTAATTTTCAGACCTAGCCATGTAATCCAATGGGAGGTGGATTACATGGGTAAAACCACAATGGGCTATTGACAAGGATATCCCTATCCTTGTAGTTTTATCGCTGCATTACCAGTGATAACCTTGCAAAATGCCGCTATCGCTGGATTTTTTATCGCCTAGGCGGTTAGCGTTGTTAATAACGCATTTACCAGGCGATATTATCCAGCGATAGCGGGCGTTAAAAAAATTAACGCTAATCGCCCTTAGCGTTAATTTTCCCTGTTCCTTGTTAATATGCCCTTTTCACATGTTTATGCAAATTTTTTTAAAGCACTAGTCTACCCCGCGCTAGTGAGTGCTGTGCTGAGAACCGAGACCCCTAGTGCATAAGAAGAAAAACAGCTAGGTCTTGAGTTTCTTCCTAAAGGAAGGTTCATTCTGCAGTGTTCTGAGGCTGGGTGGGTGGTCGTTCCATAGCTTCCGTACCAAGGGGCTGATTACGATGGAGGATTTTCCGTATCCTCCGGGCCGGCGGAAGCCACAGCCGGCCCGGAGGATGCGGAAAATCCTCTGCGGACCCACCAAAGACCCACCGCCACATTAGGATGGCTGGTGGGTCCTGGTTTCCGTCCGCCGCATTTCCGCCGCGGTTGGCTTACAACCGCGGCGGAAAAGGCCTAATATGGTGGCGGTGTCTCTCAGACACCGCCAGACATATTAGGATGGCTGAGAAAACATGCTTTTCCGCGGCGGCTTCTCCGCCGAGGAAAAGCATGCGGATCTTCACCTCGGGGGCCAGTAGCGGGCCCCCTGGGTGAAGGAGGGGTGGGGGGTGCACATGGGGGGTACCTATGGTACCCCCCTGCATTTGTATGCAGAAATCGGCAGGCACCGCGCAGTGCCTGCCGCTTTCTGCATACAAATGCAATGTATGTATTTGTAACATTGCGGCGGGTGCAGCTTGAAGCCGCACCCGCCGCAATGTTACAAATAGAGGATGTGACCGTCAGGGTGGCGGTCACATCCTAATTGGACAGTAGGGAACTCCGCATGCTCATGCGGAGGTTCCCTCCTCCTCGGTGATCGCGGACGGACTCAAGTCTGTCCGCGATCATAATGGGCCCCCAAGTCTGCAAATGAAAAACTGTCTTTATGAGGATTGCTACTCTGCAAGGTCAAGGCATATTATACTCACCTACAAAATATGATAAATAAGCTTATACGTTGATTTTTTCATCCCACCTTCTCAGACCAAACTTCAGACCTAACAACTTCTTCTTCAATTGGTATTCATCATAATAGCTTAATTGGCAAATGGCAGAAGAAGCTCAAATATAACACACAATATTTGACTATTGCAAAGCTGGACACAGTCATTCTACAGTAGGTAACACTTTTATTTGGATATCAGGAATTAAGTAATTGAAGAATCCTAAATGGAGCAATAAACATTCGAGCAAACAAATTATTTCAACGGGATTGGATTTATGTCAATTAATAGCTCAACCTCTCTGGTGGCAAAAATTGGCTCCGACAGTGTACACTCATGCATTAAAAAAATATATGTATTTCTACTAAGATAAAATAATATTAATGTAATGTGCTGTTTTTTATTTGCAGTAGGGAGTAATATTCAATGACAGTCCAAATCTGCAGACAAGATTTATATTTCATGGAAAAATAATAATTATTAGTAATGAGTTTTATGTTCGATCCAATATGCAATGCTGCTTTAAAATGTATACTCCTGAAATGAGTTTAATTAGATGTTTATGAACATGATTTATTTGTGGCCCATTTATATTAAACTCCATTTTGGATAAAATGGATGCTGTCCTGGTGCTGCTCTGAGATCTACTCCCTCAAACACCCCTCATATCTGGTCCCCGTGCACATCTGCTCTCCTCTCAGAGCTTTGCAGAGTGAAGACAAACTGAAGTAATGGATTTTACTGTTGTGCTTTGTAGTAACTTTCTAGTGTTCCTAACTGCTACATATTTCGAAGGCCCTCTAGATTTCTTTCCGTTGTTAGGCCTAGTTAGTGGCGTAGCTAGACCTTAGGCCGCCCATGGCGTTGCGTTTGCCGCCTGTGGCGGCATGATTGAAGACGGGGGCTGGCGATTCATGCTGCCGAAATGGCCGCAGGTAAAGGCGAGGCTGGGAGTTGTGGCCCATTTTTAAGGCCACAACAGCCACAGGTATGAGCGGAAGATAGGGGCCTCCCACCGCCCCCAAAACCTGTGCCGCCTGGGGCGGGGTAGCCTCGCCACCACCACTGGGCCTAGTTTTATTCATTTGTGTGAACTGTCATTGTTTAAATGCTTCATATTATTCGTCATTATTCATATGTTTCATTGGACATCTCTGGGTGGCAATAACATGGAAGCTGTTGAATGTTTTCGTAAAGTGGCATAGTGCCTAGAACAGAAGTCTTCATATTGGGCGATGAGCCTGCTTAGGGGAGCCTCAAGAAATCCCGGGAAGGGCGCCAGGCTCTGGCCAAAAGCAGCGTATAACAGTTCTTTGCTATCAGCGGGGGAAAAATGAGCAGCACTAATCCGCTCTGTAATGGGTCATCACTAACATCTTTTGTCATTTATATCCTGCCTATCACAAAGAACACCTTGGTGTTAGAAACTGCAGGATAGATTTTTGGGAGTTTCCAATTCAAGTGGAAAGCCCAGAGAGTTGGTGTTAGATGCAGATATGTCTCCGATAAATTTGAAAAATAAACCAGATGTTGGACAAAGGGGCACTACTAATTCGTGTCTCTGTTCAGTAGGCATTAGGCGGCTTTGTGAGTTTTTCTAGTAAAAATGAACAAAGTGGGGTCCTGTCATAAAAGTAAGAGAATTGAACACATTTCTATACAGACTGTTCAAGATGGAGAGTGTCCATCTTTTATGAGACACCTTGCAGGTCAGGGATTGGTTGGTGAAGTTAGACCACAAAGAGGTAACTTCATGATACCCATGGACAGTCAGAAGTATCTACTCTTCACATGGAGAGCATTCTTTATCAGTTCCTCTGCCTTCCCATAAGGCTGTCCTGGTCTCTATGGTGTTTTACCAAGGTGCTTCGTCTTGTATTAACCGTCCTCAGACAGTGAGGAGTTTGCCTAATTATTTATCTATACCATATACTTATTATGTCTCAGGATCATTTGGCATTGACAATAGAGCTTCTAGAGAACCAAGGTCTCATAGTGAATACCGAAAAGTGGTGCTCACCCTAACATAGGGTTTTGGGGTTTCCAGGTAAATATTATTCTATCTCAATTGATTCTCCCATAGAAGAAAACAACAAAGATAAAGAAGGAGGTGAGATCAGTTTTGTCCAAAGAATCAATCTTTCTTAGATACCTGGCAAGAGTTCTGGGACTTTTGTCGCCCTCCACTCGACATTTATCCTGGCCCACTAACTTACAGGGGCCTCCAGGGATTGAAAGCTTGGGGACTAAGGAAAAGTTTATAGTATGGGAATTCTCTTCCTCTATTAAAAGATGCAGTAGTGGTGGTTGAGAAATCTCAGAGCATGGAATGGCAAGGCAATCTTGAGGAATGTTCCTGACTCAGTCATGGAACCATGTGGCAGCAACTGGACTAAGGAACTCAGCTAAATGATTTAAAGACAGGTGGAAGATGGTTAAAGGTGGAGCAGTCACTTCTCAAGAACTGTTTACAAATGTTGATTGATCTGAATACTCTAATGAGTTTCAGGGAATCATTGACAAATTATGTCACATTGATTCTACAAGACTATTTCACAGCCATTTCTTATATAAACCACATGGGAGGTGCGAGGTCGAAAGCTTTGGCAGATTTGGGGAGACAAATTTGTCATTTTTGTTGGGAACACAAGATTGTGTTAAGAGCAGAGTATATTGCAAGCATTCATAATGTAAGGGAAGACTGGAAATCCAGATATCTCTAAAACTCATGTGTTTGGCAGTTAGTCCCAGAGATTTTTGCTTTGATACAATATCTGTGGGGCCAATTCACATAAACATATTTGCAATCAGGTTGACCTACCAAGTCGCGAAGTATTTCAGTTGAAGGCTGGACCCAGAGGCAACGGCTGTGGACACTTTTCTGCAGCACTTGGGTAAGAAGAAAGGAAATGATTCATAGAGTATTGTGAAATGTGAGGTTGGACACCTGCAACATTATCCTCGTGGCTCCCTTTTGGAGGTCTCAGGTTTGGTTCCTGCAGTAGCCATTCTACAACTAGTCCTGGTATCCTCGGGTCTTCTACAGGGTTTATATGGAGAAGAACACCCTTTGGTTTTAGATGAGAAAATGAACCTTATTGTCTGCAAAATGTCAGGGGTTCTAGCAGTTATTCAGGCTTTTCAGGAGAAGCTAAGGGTTTACTGGATGAGTCATGGGCCCCGGGATCAAGAAAAAGGTATTAAGGTGTTTGGAAGAAATGGTGTAGTTGGTGCGCGGAGAGGGTTCTGGATCCTGTGGAAGCTCCTGTACACCAGGTAGCCAATTACGTCGTAGATCTTTTTAGCTCAGGTCTTTCATATAGGATGATTAATTGCTTTAGATCTGCTATTCCTTGAGGTGATCCACTGACTAAAAATTTGGCAATTGTGAGTTATCCTTTGATAAGAAGCGTGATGTAAGGTGTGATATTAAGAAGACCTCCTAGGGCTTGTTTTGAGTCCCTATGGGAAATCTGTTTGTTTTTTAAGCTTTTTACTTCTTAGCCAATGTTTACCTTTCTCTTAAAAAATATCCATGAAGTTAGCAACCTTACTATGTTTGATTTCCTTTAGGAGAGTCTCAGACATTAAAGCTCAAAAGTTATCTATAAGGGTCTATTCACCAGAAGGTTTGAAGTTTAGAAAAGAACGAAAACAATGCCAGATTCAGTATTCTATCATTTTTTCCATGATTGTGAAAAGTTATGCGTGGTAAATTGTACGAGAATGTTTGAGAGCAAGGTCCTGGAGCTCAGAGTGCATGATGTTGATCAGCTGCTATCATCTTATGTAAAACATTATGAACCTGTATCTACAGCTACATTGACCAGATGGGTATGCATGGTCAAAACCTGGTTGTTCTCCTCTATCTAGCTTACTCTCACTGGCCGCGCTGCTGCATTTCCTGTTATGTCCATAAGAGCTGGGACGCCCCGTTGCTGGGGTAGCCATGCGCTATACAAATTAACATAACATAACATAACATGGTTATATGCAAAGCTGGTGTGGATCTTTCCAGGTTTAGAGCCCATCCTGCAAGAGGAGCGATGGCTAGTGAGGTTTTCTGGGCAGTTGTTTCGCTACTTGAAATACTAAAAGTAGCAAATTGGTCAAATGGAAATATTTTTGCTAAATACTACTTGAGACCACGAGAGTATGTTTGTAGCGTAGATTTGGATGGCTTTAAACATGCACAATGGTAGCCAATGTTCCTGTAATGAAATGATGAGTCTCCAAATATTATGCAGAGAGAATCTTGATTTCATTAAAGACAATGGAGGCTAACATTATCCCACCCTCTCCACCCTTGAGGAGAGGTACTAAGAAGGTGGGCATCAACGTACAGTGAATATCATTAATGAGTTTGTGGAAATGTTTAAAGAAAATGAATATCTCCTAACATTTTGTTTATAGCTCAGCAGTTTGCAGTTGGGAGTTGAGGTCCCTTTTTTTTAGTTTATGAGTATTTCCTTACATTTATTGTGAGATTTATTTTCTTTCTATTAGACAATGCTTTATAAAATTCAACAGAAGACCATGTAGTGGCGGCTTGTTTCCTGTTTCGTTGCAGCCTAAACTGGAGGATGTCTGCGTGCGCTGGAAATTTATGTGTTCTCATGAACATTCTAAATGCTTTATGATGTATCACTATTCTTTAAAGGGCTGCACATTGGGGCAGCAGTAAAATGTTATTGCATAATGGTAGCCTCAGCTGTCTTTACTGAAATCAAGATTTTCTCTGCATGTTAATTGGAGACTCGCCATTTCGTAATAAGGATGTTGCTCGATTTTATTATGACTCTGTTGCTCATTTAACACGTAGAAATTTCAGATTTCGACTACTCTATATAACTTTACATTTAAAACATCTTGGCTTTTTTTCTGTATCACTTGGTTCTTGAAGATTTTCTGCAATAAAACACTTTACCTTTTCCCCTGATCTAGAACTTAAATATTGAGTGGTCTTTTTTATTTATTTTTGCTATTCTTTTAAATGTATATTGTGAATGGTGCCTTTTTGTTCTTGATCAACCCAGGGAAGAACATTCGGTGGTAAGTTGTGAGTGAACTGAAACTATGGGGTATCCTAAATATTGAGTTATGGTTCTGCTCACACAAGTATGTGAAAATCTGCAGAGAGTATATAGGAAAGAGGTAAAATCTACACAAATCTTGTCCAAAAATCATTTTCATGTCCCTTAGACCAATGGGAAAATGTGTGAGAAAAACATACCAAACTGCTCTTTCTCTATAACCAGGTGAATTAAGATATATAGTGCTTGTGTGTCCCCTTTGTATGCATTACTGTTCACCTACCATTTGTGAGTCTAAAGTGAAGAATGTTCTCTCCTTCACCAAACTCCTGCACATCTCCTGTCATACACTCCTCTCAGCGGTGATCTGATGCCATAGCATCTGCACCATTACTCACCTCACCTTAGGCATCATTTTTCAGGGTTTAGCAGCTTGCTGATTGTTGCAAAATATATATGTATTTCCATATGACTTCTTATGTATGCACTCACACTGACACGAGGCCCAGAGCTCCAAATGGTTTCCTATCTCACCTTGCCTGGACAGGCTTCCAGCCGCTATTCTGAATCAGCCTTAGAAGTAGTGTGGCTCACTGGTTAGAGGCGGCAGACCCGGGAGCAGAAGTCGGCCCGGGACCAGGGTTCAATTCCCGACGCGGCAGGGTCGTGGACTTGGGTCAGCGGACTCGATAATTCTCGCTTCGGTGCTTACTATAATCAGGGGTTTCACTCGGCAACTCTGGGCATTAGCTTGCCTAATCGCCACAACGGCCCCATCAATTCCGGGGATGCCTGGCTCCACCTTGGGGACTCCCAGCAGGGACCATCCCACAGGGAAAGCCAGGACGGGTTCCCCAGAGTTATACAGCGCCAGGAAACCTACGGACGGGTAGCAGTGCGCTTTACAAGCTCAAATACAAGTCACTTTCCTTGTCCTAACATCCTCATAAGTTTCCTTATCTGGTTGTGCATGTTGCTTACACAGTGCCAAGCCAGCCTTTTGAGTCTGCCCGTATCTAGCCATTTATAATTGGCATGTTACACATCCATGTTACCCTTATTGGGCTTGGTGCCTTATTCTAGTACCGCTGACATGGCATTAATAAACTATATAGCACCCAGAAACCAGCCACTCTGGAAAGAAGCGGCCGGAGAGCCCCTAAGGCATGAGATCTGTCTTCTTCCTTGCTAATTAGCAATGATGCATGCATTTGGTACTACATTTCGCTCTGTTTCTGAGCAAATTTGCTATGTCTAGTGAGTTTCATTCATTTGCTCCTGGGAGGGTGCCGGTATTTCCCCATCACTGTAAGCACAAAGCTTCCCACAACACAGTTGTGCTTCTTATGTGGGACAAACATACATACTTGTCACATAAGAGGGCATTCATTTGATAGTACCTACCAGTGAATGAATGAATGAATGAATGAATGAATGAATTTGGGATTTATATTGCGCAACTTTGCCCAGAGGCATCAAGGCGCATCAGATGGAAACAGGTGAGTGAAGGGTGAGAACTGATGACGAGTTACAGGTAGGTTTCTGCGAAAAGCCAGGTTTTCAGAACTTTGCGGAAAAGGGCGAGGGACGCCTGGCCCTTAAGGTCAGCTGGAAGCATGTTCCAAAGTTTAGGGGCAAGGAAGAAAAAGGCCTTCCCTCCCCATTTGGCCTTGGCGGTTCGGGGGACAGACAGAAGGTTTTTTCTTCGCCGAGCGCAGGGCCCTGCCGGGGGTGTAAAAGAACATTAGAGACCTAATGTCATCTACCCCAGTTCCGTGAAGAGCACGGTAGGTAAGGACAAGTACCTTGAAATTTATCCTGGCCTGCACAGGAAGCCAGTGAAGGTTTTTTCTGATCAAGAATCCTGAAGAACGTCTAGGGGCATCAACAACAAACCTTGCTGCTGCATTCTGGACAACTTGTAAACGATGGACCAGCTTTTTACTCATACCTAGATAAAGGGCATTACAATAGTCCAGGCGAGGAGAGATGAGAGCCACCGAGAGTTGTTTCCGGGCATCCGGGGAAAGATAGTGAGTGAGTTTTCTCAGGATCCTCAGGACACCACAACAGGTGGAGACAGTTCTGTTTACTTGCTTGTCAAAGGCAAGTGTGGTGTCGAGAATAACACCCAGATTACGGGCGACTAGAGAGGGCTAGGGACATATTCCAAGAGCAGGGGGCCACCAGTCAGCCGACCAGACATCTTGTTTACCTCCAAAGATGAGGACCTCGGTCTTTTCCCCATTTAATTTGAGGAAATTTGAGGTCATCCAGCCTGCCACCGCTTCCATGCAGTTTCTGAAGTTTGAGGCCGTGTTCTCCACAGATTGAGAGAGGAAGACCATAATCTGGGTGTCGTCAGCCTACGACAATACTTCCAGACCGAAGGATCTTACAAGTCTAGCAAGTGGGGCCACATATAGGTTGAAGAGAGTGAGATTCTCCACAGTGGGTTGGAACTTGGGGTTAAGTGGAGTCAAGAGAGTTGCCGTTAGGTGGAATTAGGGTGTGACTAATCTCCAGGGGCAATTAAAAAACACCATATTGATTTGATAGCACAGTGGACCAGTGCACCTATTTCTTGGATCTGTGATTGAGACTGCTGTAATTGGTTTATTCCTGGAAGAGACACTCAGCTCTTTATCCTACTGATGTTGATAAAATAAATACTGATGAGTTGGGCAACAATAGTAATCTCTTATCTGTCATTTGTGCTAAGAAACCACTTCCAGAATGTAATGTGATGTGATGTGTTGTGATGTGATATGACGTGATGCTAATTATGAGGGGGCATGTGTATCAATGTTTTGAGTCGGCCTTGCACCATGTAAGGGGACACATGAACTACGCAAAACCTAGATGAGATTTATCAAACCACACGAGGCCACCTTGCATGGCCCTCAATGGCATAATATATCTAGAGTTACGCAAGAAAGCACAGACTGCTGCCTTGCATTACTCTACCGCGGGGAGGCATGCCATGAGTGGAGCGTGGTTGTTCCCACGCACCCACCCATGGAATTCCTAGATTTACCAAGATTTGTAGACCTAAGAATGCATCCAAATTGTATGCCTCCCCACCAGCAGTGCTTAGATGAGAAATTATTCTCCTAGTTTATTTTCTCTTTCTATACGTGTTACATTCTGCCCACTAGGGATTGCAACCATCTCAGGCATGGTAGCCTGCAGGGGTTAGCAGACCACCATCTCTGTGATCGCTTTTTAATAAAGCAATCTTTTTTAGGTCTCGCCTACTACTTTCGCTGCATAGGAAAAAGACCTTTAGCCATCGGTGTCCTTTTTCGCCCAAAAACGTGCACGCGTTGCATTGCTTTCTATGGCAATGCGTGCACCTTTGGCGATTCCCTTGCGGGAGCGAGCAACTGGCGCCATATGTTATCAATTATAGCGACTTGCTGCTCGCTCCCGCAAGGAAATCTCGCAGGCCCCCTCCTCTCTCCCCTCCCTGCTGCCGTGCGAAGCGCGCGCGCTTGTGCTTGTTTTTAAATGCAGCATGTTTTCCTTAGAGGAAAAGGGGATGCATTTAAAAAGGAAAAATAAACCGTTAACTATAAAAAAAAAATTAATTGGGCAGTGATAAACAGGTACAGAGGGGAAGGGGACCTATGGGGACCCCTTACCAGTTGAGAATGGTTACCACAACATGCAGTAGTGATGTCACTTGATCTTGGGAAGGCTTTTGACTCACCGAGTTGGGACTTCCTACTGGCAACGATGGAAAGGATGAAGATGGTTGAGGGCTGGCTAAAATGGGTACGACTGCTGCACGAGGAGCCTAGTGCGAGTCCGCACTGGCGCTATTATATCCCCGTCATACAATATTTATAGGGGGACTCGGCAGGGTTGCCCCTGTCGCCACTGTTATTTGCTCTCGCCATGGAGCCCTTGGCGGAACGCATTCGACAGGAAGATGGGAGGTTGGAGATGGGAGGTTGGGGAATAAATTAGATGGGGCCACTCATAAGATTTCACTTTACGCTGACGATGTGTTGGTCTATTTACGGGATGGAGCTGTGGGGGTACCTGAGCTACTGCGAGTCTTGGGAGAATTTGCTGGGATGTCGACCTTACGCCTTAATAGGCGGAAGACCCATATATTCCCGATATGTCCCTCTTTACCGAGACCACTGACTGTCCCGTTGGATCTAGATTGGGGCCTGATTGTCTTTAAATATTTGGGCATCAGAATTTATCATACACAGGCGGATCTGCTTGAGGGTAACCTTGGATGTGTCCTGTGGGGACTCCAGCAAAATGTCACCTTTTGGTGCTTCTTGAAACTTCCAGTCATGGCACGGGTGGCGCTGTCTTAAATGGTGACGCTGCCCCGCCTTTTGTATTTTATATAAAACGTACTTGACGCTGCATCGACTGAATGTATTTTTTGAGTGTTCAGACTAGGCATATCCACGCTGTACTTTTGGTGACTCGGATTTTGACCACATGGTCTGATCCTGCCCTCAGGTCTGTGACTACTGGACGAAGGTGGTGGAGCTGCCAAACAAAGTAATGTCGCTGGGTTTCGCGTGCAGACCAGCAGCTTGGCTCTTGGGGGCATTTCCCGAGGCTTAAAGCCAAACGGCTGCAGTTCCGATTGATCGAGCTTTACTCTTGGTCCGACGGCGCATAGCACTGGGGTGTAAAGCTAAGCAGTCACCACGAGTTGTCAAATGGGAAGAGGACTTGACATGTTGAGCCAGAGCTGACTTAGTTAAGGCTTTGGATAAGCGTTATGCACCACTACAGTCTTCCGATATAGATACGACTGATTCTTGACACCTAGAACCAGGTGTGACACCTCTACCTAGCCATCAATATTTTTTGACACTTTAGAGCACAGGGGAAATTCGACTTCCATGGTGTCAGCCTTGCATGGGAGGGAGGTCTGTGCCCTTTCCCACCCTGGTTTTCTCCCCCATTCTCCCACGGAAGTCATCAGCCCCCAGTAAACTCACTAATTGCAAAACACATTGATCAAGACACCTGGTAGTTGGTTTTATTGTTTAGTTTGTAAAAATACGAAGAGACATAGGACATATACTCTTGTGTTTCCCTATTTACTTGCTAAATTACTTTGGCGTCAGTTCTCCTCCACAATTAAGCTATATATTTCCTTTTTAGGTCTCGGCTAGCCGCGCGAAGTGCGTCTCCGCCGAGCCCCTTTTGTCGGCATGTGTGCTTCCCAGGAGACAGTACTGGCCGCGCGCATCGCCTTGGAGGCGATTTGAAACTGACACGCGCACGCGAACGAGCGCTGGGGCCAGGCGCTGTCTCCTGGGAAGCTCAAAACACCATACACGCATGCGCATACACACACCGACACACACACACACACAAGCGCCCACGCACGAACATACATACATACATACATACAGAGGACCCCCCCACACATACACACAGGCGTGCACACACGTGCACCCCGCCCCCGCACGCATACACACAGGCGGGCGCACACACGAGTGCGCACCCCCCCCCGTCGCCCAACTCCACGGCTCACGGGACTTCACTCTCACTACATTAACGGACCAACCTTTCTCTAAATCCCTCCTGTTTGCTCAGTCCATGCAGCTGCCGACGTACGAATCCTTTTAGAACCAACCCTGGAGCGCGATTGCAATTGGCGGGTGGTGTACAGATACGCCCATTTAGTGTTGCTATGCCCCCAATTGGCTAATTTTACTGTGGCTCACACGTTGACACATTAGCCCCCAATTGGCTAATTTTACTGTGGCTCACACGTTGATCCTGTTGGGCTAGAGGGCGGGCACTTCCGCTCTGGCGTTGCGTAGCACCCGCACCTTGAGCGACGATATCTCAGGGGCGTCTGGGAGTGGAGCTATCGGGGCGGAGAATGCTCGGTACGGGGCGATCGGGGCGGGGAGAAACGGGCCTCGGCTCTTCAAGATGAAGGAGTAGATTATTACACACAGGCCGAGAAAGGCAACTGTGGAGAGTGAACACACCACTTAACAGGAAAGGCAGTCAAGATTCATACGAGGGGAACGCAGGATTCAGTGGCAAGGAGACCGCGGCGAAGGACAATTCGTGCTTGGTGTGACCGAGGAGCTCTCTAACTTTGGAGACACGCACACTGGTATGAGTGGGCTTTGGGCATCCTCAGGCTTTTCCAAGGATGCGTTACCGTAGTTTGGGGGAGAAACAGTAACGTAGCTTAAACTTGAATACAGATGTGAGCATACAAAAGTAAAAAAAAGAAGCACTACACGCATACATAAATGTATACCTCCGCAGATTAACTGCCTCATTGTTTCTTTTATCCGCTGCTCCATCTGGGGATGAGATGTGTAATTCCTTACAACTGTGCCGAGCCCAAACCCTATTGAAAATGAATTAATTACCTGTCAACTATGAAAATGTCGAGAGCCCAGTCCATAATGAGGCAATATGAACACCTCTAGTTAACAATGCAGCACATCGACACAAACAGGAGGAAATAGCCCCATCAACCCCCTGCTGCCAACCAGCTGCTCAGTAAAATTCACACAATGCGTGTGAGGGACTGCCATGATTGCCAAGGGCAGCCTGGGTCTCTGTATCGGGGACAGTGGCGGGGGAAGCTGCTGGCACCAGCCAAGAACGCTGTTCCCAAGCAATACTACCTACCGGAATGGGAACCTGCGCGTTCCCACAGCATTCGAGCGCTGGACGTGTGTCCGCTTTAGTCTGATTCACACAAAGTCAGCTAATTCCGGAAATGGTAGGCGCACGCTGACGCCGTGTAGATGGTCAGATGGCCTCATTTCATGGGGAACTATCCAGTTGACAGGGGCTTTCTAAAGGAATTACGACTTTCATAGTGAAGAGGGGGCCCATTTGTCCTGTTAGCGCTGCTTAACACAGCGCCAAGAAATCCTACAAGTGGGGAAGAAGATGTGGCCTAATGGCCAGGGATGCCCACTTCAGAGCTGGGGAAACAGGTTCGAGTTTTGGCGACGGCTCAACATCCTGTGATTCATCTAAAGCGCAGCATGCCACCACTGCTACAAAAATAAATGCAAATTTTTTTGGCCTACAATTTATAGACTTTTGGTGCAATTGGTGTTGCAATATTAAGCAATGCCAATAGCTCAAACTTAATTAACCCGAGACCTATTGCATTTTAAATGCTTGTTATCAGATGCAATCTGGGATTGTGGGATTGATGATATTGTGCTTTTTTGAGGCCTAGACATGTCACATTACTACAACCACATGAATAACGTGACCTACGAACTGAACTGTTGGGTCTTCCTTATAGTTTGCTTTTTTAATCTACTTTTCTTTTGTACTGTGTTGAGGTGTTTCTATACCTATGGACAATACAAGATATTATGGTGTACTATGTATGCTTATGATCTCTACTGTAGAGAAGATTGTATGTCTTGTTAACTAGCTCCACTGTATATGTTCTTTCTTGGAGAACCTAGAGATCCTTTTTTTAAAGATTTACCGCACATATGGCGGTATGTGGAAAGTTTCTTAGAAAAATAACAAATGTCAATAAAAAAAATATTTAAAAAAAAAAGAGAATGGTAACAACCACCCTTGAGATGTTGGTAAAAAAAGGGATGTTTTGCGAACGTAATTTGGTCACAAAACAGTCATACATACCACTGCGAATCAGTATGAGGAAGGGATACTATAAACACGCCCCTTCTAAATACAGATTGGCAAACCCAAATTGCAGTTCGCTTACAGGTTGTCAAATCGCAATTTTGGCTTTTGTACATTTTAAAAACATCTTTTGTAGTCGTAAACAGCAATTTTATGTGAATTAGGCTATTTGCAACCTCAGAAAGTGGTTTGTACACATGGCATATAGGGGTATATTATCAAGGAACAGCGTAACAATTATCATGGCTTTAGCAGCAGGAAACTGCCCCTAAAGCGGTGATAAAGGGCTTGATAATATGCCCTTGAGAATTCCAATCGAAGCCCATGTTCTGGTGTTAACATGGGCTTCTATTGGACTTCTCTACGGCATATTATCAAGCCCATTATTGCCACTTTAGTGGCAGTTTCCTGCCGCTAAAGTGGCGATAATTTTAACGACGTTTCTAGATAATATGCCCCATAGTTCTTTCATCTGACACCCGTAAAGAGGTTAATGCCTTGATGTGAGTGGAAGTTTCAGTTCCTGATGGTCTATGTTACTCATTTTTTTTTTGTCATTTATGTCACATCCGGTACTATCCTCGCTTTGATCGCGTTGACCTCCTGTAAATATTACTTCACATCGAATGCAGAACAATCATGTGGCTCTGGTCTGGCCCTAAAATGAAGAGTTGATGATAACATAGCGTGGATTTGTAAAGCGCACGTTCACTCAGCAGGGTATCTTGCCGCTGAATAACAGAGGGGCATATTACTAACAACTAGCGATAATTATCGCTATGTTGGCTTAGCAGCTATAATTTTATCGCTGTGTAGCGACGATTTTTATCGCTTAGGAGCCTTGATATTATCAAGGTTTATCTCCTAAGCGATAAAAATCGGCCGAAATACATGAATATCGCTGAAAAGTCAGCGATATTCATGCATTACCGAGCAAATGCTCTTAGCCATGTTATCCACCTACCATTGGATAACATGGCTAAGAACTGCTCAGGGCAGGTGTTAGCTTTTGGAGATATTCACGGTTAGCGCGAATATCTCCAAAAGTTGGTAATAGAAGATAGCGATGTTAGTGACTGGTTCCAGTCGCTAACATCTTGGCACGCCCACTTTGCATGTCATTAGTGATAAATTTCTCTGACATGCAAAGCGGGGCCCAAGATGGTCGCTATCTCCTACTAGCTGTTGCTAACTGGTGTTAGCGACAGCTAGGTAATAAGAAGATAATTTTATCTCCGCTTTCTTGGCTTTTAAAGCCAAAAAGGCGGAGATAAATCCCTTGATAATATGCCCCTAAGGTTTTTTTGTTACCCAACTAAATGGTACTCATTTTATCGACCGTAGAAGGTTGAAAGGCTGAGTGGACCCTCCAGGACCTGCCATTATGATGATCGTTATGAAATAGCTGAAAGAGATTACTATTGGTCTGCTAGAAAAACAATTAACTAATGAGTTGAGATACCACTTGTCATCCAATAACATATACAAATGTGGATGTGATTTTTGAAATTTTTTGCTTGGATAATCCCTGGTCACAATGTACAATGAATAGTGCAGGTCCGGGATGATAGGCCACAAGTTGTCCACATGGAACAATAAATTATGGGGCATATTATCAAGGGATCTATCTCCACTTTTTTGGCTTTAAAAGCCAAGAAAGCGGAGATACAATTATCTCCCTATCAGCAACAGCGTGCTAACACGCAAATTCGCATGTTAGCACCCTTTTTCTCTACGCTTCCCCTTGCATCTCTAATGAGATGCAAAGGGGGCGTTCCAGAGAAAAATAATAGGAGAAATGTTGTTAAGCGACATTTCTCCTATTATCAAAGATTCCGCTAACCCTGTTAGTGATAAAAAAAAGCAGCGCTAACCGTGGTTAGCACTGCTTTTTTTACTCCTGGTATTTTCCTGACTTAGCCATGATATCCTATGGAATGTGGATATCATGGCTAAGTTTGTGAGCCCCTATCATCAAGCTAACTCCAAACTTCGAGAGATTATCGTTGGTTTTCCAGCGATAATCTCTCATTTGGCAGTTAGCGCGAGGATTTTTATCACTTCTGAGATAAACCTTGCTAATAGCAAGTTATCTCTGCGATAATTTCCGGCGATGCTTAGCGTTAAAAAATTTGTTGCTAAGCATCGTTAGCGATAAATATCGCTAATCGTTGGTTATGTCTGTTGATTTTTTTTATGGGATTATTAGCACGATGCAGTTTCTGTCCTTTGGGAAAACAAAGGTCTACATCTGGCGCCTACTTCACCGTTATGGTATTAATTAATTGCAGATGATGCAATCGCACTGCTGTGCAGCTCCCTTTTGATTTTCATATAGGCTGTTGAATGTAGGGAAATCTATTTTTTGCTCTGTAACCTAATTTTGTGCTCGGTGTTTTGTCCTTTGTAGAAACGGTCTCCTGCTAAACAGGTCTCTAGCACATTTCTCTAACTGTGAAACCATGGGGAATATTAGCAAGAAGTTCGTTAAATTATCGCCGTTTTAGCGGCAGGAATGGGCTTGTTAATATGCATTGTAGAATTCCAATAGAAGCCCAGGTTAGATTAACCTAGGCTTCTATTGGAATTCTATAACACATATTATCAAGCCCATTATCGCTGTTTTAGCAGCAGTTACCTGACGCTAAAACAGCGATACTTTTTACGAGGTTCTTGCTAATATGCCCCCATTTTCTTTGAAACTGCAACAACTCTCGCTGCCACAGCGAAAACAGCTTTTGGGTTCTAGTTATGGTAAGGGCATGTCAGAATTACATTTCTAGATGCCTTACTTTTAAATGGCAGGCACCCTGCCTTGTGGGCCCCAAGGACGTCATAGGGGTGACTGTCAAAAGTGTCGATTTTGAGTGCTCCTTTTACAATCTTTACGCTGCTTCAGTCATGTTCACTGGCGCAGCATGGGGCAAAAACAGCACAGATGCGTCACGCATCTGTGCCCAAAGATGATGCATCGCTGGAGTTGCGTTGCAAGTGTGACGCAGCTCCAGCAAAGCTCGGGGGTGCCCTATTCTTCCAATGATGAGTCAAGCCTTACGCCTGCTTCAAGATTTGTAGATTTCACTCAGCCACTTTTGGGAGGCGTTCCTGTGCCGGAACGCCTCCCCCTGCGATGGTAGCAGGGCTTTACAACGTGACGCATCTGGGAGATGCGTCACGTTGTAAATAGCCCGCACCATGGCGCATCTTTTGTGCCACTTCTGCGTCACAAAAGTGACGCAACAGCAGCGTAAAAACAGCGCAAGGGGCTTGTAAATCTGCCCCAAAGTTTTTGTACAAGTTTGGATAGCAATGTTGTCTTGTTTTCACAGTAGGAGGAGGCTTGCCGCCATTCCCCTTGTACTCCCACATAAATATGCCCATTTGCAACTGGTCTGCTGAAGACCTTCCTGACAGAATTCTTCTTTCTCTCTCAGAACATTCTCGACTCTCCAGAATTAGGAAGGAAGCTCCAAAGGTGTTGTGTTTTGTGATGTAAGAAATACACAAAAGGATGTTAGGTTAAGTATCCTATACATATTTTACAGGTCTTTTTTCTTTCGACGGGAACAATTGAATCCACCAAGGTCTCTTGAAAACTGAGAGGTAAGAGTAGGAGGCTTGTAGTGGAGGCGAGGGCAGCCCAACAGTAAGAATAGATTTTAAAACCAACATTATTCTTTCTCTTCAACAGACTACGGTCCTGACGAGAACTCCATAGATACACAAGTTCGAAACGCGTAGACTGGAAAAGCCAAAAAAATCTAGAGTTGCACAAAAAATTGAACAAATCATCTTCTTTCTCTTTTGTGTATAAATCGTAAATGGCTTTGTTGCAATAATTCATTGTTTCAACTGAAAATAATTGATATATTTTCTTCGTTGTTTGTTTGTTTTGGATTAAAGTGTTGTCTTTATTGCATTGTATGGAAGAAGTATGCCTGTTGTTTGAATGGTAAGAGGTTGTCACATAATGTTGTAAATATATTTCTGTGTTGTACATAAGGTCGTAAAATGAAAACGTTGGTTTAAGTAATTTTCCAAAAAAAAGTCAAAATTGAATAATTGACTCAAGAAAACTAAAATAAAAAGTGACTATTTGCACAAAAAACATTGGTTTCAAGTCAGATGTTTTAGCCAAAAATTCAGGCAAAGAAATAGATAGCAGCACGTGCACTCTGTTCTGTTTATTAATAGCCTAGAAAAGGGCCACAGCATACGCCTCAATGCGAAAAGGCATGCTTTAAAACATCACTGCCCCTTGTGGCATACATCTCAAAGTGCCTGCCACATGGGGCATGGATGTTTGTGGCATCACCTGTGGTGCCCCGTCTGGCCTCATGTCTGAACTGGGGTGGCAGAGTGGGCTAAAGAAAGGTGATGGGTTAAACCCAGATCAGTTGACTGGGGGTGAATGCTTGTATTGTCAACGCTCCGTCCATCATTTCCTTTGGTTTTGCTCCATCTGGCCTCATAGCAGAGTCTGCGGAGGGCCGGGGGCCCTGCTAGGGGCCCCAAAGTTTGTTTCCGACAGCCTTTAATGGCGGTTTCCCCGCCATTGAAAGTCCGTCGGAAAGACCCATTGTAATCCCTATGGCGGTGCCTGAGCAGGCACTGCGCTCATTGTAGGGATTATATTCTGACCGCAGGGCTGACAGACTCCTCGAGCCCGTCAGAGCGTCAGAACTCTGTCCCTCACACATGCAGTCCGACCGACTGCATTGTAATGTGGCAGTCTAACCGTTGCTGCAGATGCCAGTGGGACCGACACCGACGTGACGTAGGTGTCCGTCTCACCAACATTCTAATGAGCCCCTTAATGTTTATGATTGTAGATGATGTGCAAAATTGTGTCATTTTTTCAGAAATGTTATGAAATCCCATGAAAGTTTCACAAAATTATGCAATCCAAGCAAACAAAATGCAGTTTACTGGTATCTAGCATCACTTTTTTGAGGACATTTTATTTTCTCTTTGTTTCCCAAAATTTCGCTAATTTCAACACCAAGGCCTAAATTCCGATTTGCTGAAATAAAGCAACCAAAGATTGTGAAGAGTATTGAAAAATATGTGAAAAACAGAGGAGCTTGCATGTAAATAGACATTTGACCCATCTAGTACAGATTCAAAGTGACAGATGACTTAATATTGGCCCGCGGCAAAATGCTGTTTTCCCTCAATGCCCTGTACTGCACAGTACATTTGTTGGCAAACACAGGTTGTTTAACTGAAAGCAATTACTATCTTCCTTTTAGCTTAATGGGTACTTGACTCATTCCATAATTACAGATAAGTGCAGAGTTCAGAACGGGTAGTGTCAGTGCAGAGTTGAGAGTCTGTCTTCCACCTCTGCTACACACCACGCGGGAGCACAGCAGCAAGTGCTTAGCAAAAAAAATTGGAACACCCCAATAAACATCACTCAGCGTTTCCAACACAGGCCACTCTAGAAATCTACAGGCACCAAAAAGTACTTAATGTCCTGGTCAGGGGTGTGTGGCACTATACAAACATCAAAATACTATAAAAGGCTTCTTCACATGATATTAGCCAAAGTTTTATTTTGGGCTTGCTAGCACAGACTACACAATGCACAGCAATGTAAATAACATGTATTACTCTTAAAAAACTCATTGTTACTCATTAATACATTTGGAAAGACAAAAGGCTGAGACAGATCCAGTACTGTTCAACTGTGTGATATGCAGTCCATACATACATCTCTGTAGCATGTGACCTACGTAATGACATAGAGCAGACCTGTCTCCCTGGAACGAGAGGCAACTTTGCAAAGAACATTTCGAAATTCTCTGGCATGAGGTGCTTACATGCCACTTCTCTCTTTATGCACAAACCACCACCTACCATCTCATCTAGAGGCCTAAAAATCAGAACAAGCACTTCATCCATACATTTTCAGATATCCCTATCACTTTGTCCATTCAACATGCCCAAAACAACTGTTTTGTTCAACCTCTACGTCATTCCCTCGGTGGCACCAATCAAATCATCTGGGTTGTCATTGGTATCTTACACCGACAACACCCAGATCTTGTTTTAATTATCAGATAAGGGCGTGACATGAGTAAGATCTACAGCAGCCGGATGATGGCAGTAGGCCTTTGGATGGAACAAATGTGTCCAAAACTCAGGGGCATATTATCAAGGGGCTTTATCTCCGCTTTTTTGGCTTTAAAAGCCAAGAAAGCGGAGATAAAATTATCTCCCTATTACCAAGCTGTCGCTAACACCAGTTAGCGGCAGCTAATAGGAGATAGTGACCATCTTGGGCCCCGCTTTGCATGTCAGTGATATTTATCACTAATGACATGCAAAGTGGGCGTGCCAAGATGTTAGCGACTGAAAACAGTCGCTAACATCGCTATCTTCTATTACCAACTTTTGGAGATATTCGCGCTAAGCGCGAATATCTCCAAAAGCTAACACCTGCCCCTGAGCAGTTCTTAGCCATGTTATCCAATGGGAGGTGGATAACATGGCTAAGAGCATTTGCTCGATAATGCATGAATATCGCTGACTTTTCAGCGATATTCATGCATTGCGGCCGTTTTTTATCGCATTTGCGATAAACCTTGCTAATAAATCCCAGACCAATTTATAAAAATAATACTTGGTTATTTTATTTTGTAGTACTACAGAACTTTATCATGGATAAATAAATTTTTCAATAGAAATAATTTTGAGTTTCAAAAATGGACACAGATCAATTTTCAGCTTTGCAAAATTAACCTATTGGAGGAAGAAAACATTCAGCATACGTAGGGACAACAACGACTTCAAAGACCAGTCTGTGGAAGTTAAGTATCAGACAAGGTTCAGGTCAGCACCAACAGTGCGCACCCAACGGCACAGGGGCGGCTGGGTGCAAGTTGCAAGGTCGCGGTTGGGCACCCAATACAAATCACTGGGGATGGGGGCAAATCGGACAGAGGCTGCTAACAAGTAAGTAGCAGTGGCTTGGGAGGGCACAATATTCAGGGGTAGAAGCAATTATTGGAAAGGGCCCAAAGCAGAATGAACACTACACCACCAGTGGCAAAGGGGAGTCCGGGTGCAGGGTGCCCAATGCATGGCAATGGAGGACGGCCAAATAGTACAAGGGCTGTAGGCTCAGGCCGGTTGAAGGAAACCAACAGCTGGGCACGTTAGTTGCGAGGCATCGGGTGCAGAGGTGATACCAGCGGCAGCCAGTGCAGGTAAGCACAGTGGGGCGGCAGGGCGGGGTGGGTGGGGAGAAGTCTACAGACGACAGAATAAGGAAAATTAAATCAATAAATAAATCCTATTCCGTCATCTGTTGACATCCCCCCATCCCAGCTTACCTGAACCATCCGTGGCTAGGTTGAATTAGGGCAGGCTTTGTGGTTCATCAAGTCACAGAGTCTTTACTATGAAGATGGTTGCTTGGTGAACAAGTCTGCTTTTCTCAGAAGTCTTGATCTTTATCAAAGGCAGGCAGTCCTGCCAAGGTTCTGGAGGTCGCTGGGCTGCAGGACGAGTCGTCTTTTGGTGCAGGATCTTTGAGGGCTGCAGAGAGGCCAGTGGGGCTGGGGCCAAGTCAGTTTGTCTCTGCAGTCTTCTGTGCTTGTGTGACTCTGTAGTGTCCGGCTCTTCTTAGGTCATCAAGAACTGCAATTCAGGGCTCAAGGGGCTACCTAAATACTACAATTAGGGGCATTTAAAAGGAGTGGCAGGTAGTAGCCAATGAGCTACTTACCTTGAGGGTGACTACACCCTCTATATGGTCACTCCACAAGGGGTGTGGGCATATCCCTAATCCTGATTGGAGGGCTCCCACCATCTTCAGGATGATAGGCACTGAAATGTATACATCACCTTGCCTTCAGCACTTGAGGGTTTGAGTTGGCAGACGGGGTCACACCTCCTATGCTTTCTACATTTTGCCACCTGTGGACCCGCCAAAAAGGAGGTGAGTATAGGAAAGGGGTCTACTCCCTTTAACAGAAGAGGCTGGGTTGCATTACAAAGCATTTGAGGCGCCACATCACGGATGGCTCCAAAGAAATGCCAAAGAAAGGCATTGTTCTCGGCCCCAGAGATCGCAGGCACTACCCTCATAAGGTCCGCACATGTCTGGTGGTAGCAAGCTGGCTCAGGCCAGTCGGTGACCCACTAAGGATTGGTAGATGTCAGGGGACCCCTCTGAGGGGTCCTCTGTGTGCACTTTTTAATACATCTGAAAATGGAATCACTGCAGGTTTATTATGCTGAGATGTCTGGTACCAAACATCCTGTATTTCAGTGAAGCCATCATTGTGCTAGGTAATGATGAGCGTCCAGCCAAATCTACTTACAGGAATGCAGTTAAACTGTATCATAAACTGGTTTGGAATACCAAAGCTAAGTTCTATGCTAATGTAATATCCACCAGCTGCAACCCAACCAAATCCATTTCTCCAATTATGAAGGAGCTGGTAAAACCACAAAATACTTCCGATAATGCTATATCTTCCAACCTACAATGTGAGACACTTGCAAATCTTTTTAGCAGCAAGGTGGATCGCATTTATAGTACCTTCGGTGCGGAAAAGGCTTCTTCCCTAATCAGAGGAATACCCTCTTGGCAGCTATGCCCTTCTCCCTCCAGGACCTTCTGCCCATGTCCTTTAAAGATATGGAGACCTTATCAGCCAAAGTAAAACCAGGAAATTTCATGATTGCCTCCTCTCCGAAGGCTGAGAGCTGATCAACAGGTCATTATCGGTCGCAGGGATCCCAAAGACTTGGTAGCACGCCAAAGGCATCCCCCTGCTAAAAAAATCTACACTGGATGCATCTCTGCCTGAAAATTACCACCTAATATCTCTGCCCCCATACCTTGCCAAAATCATGTATTCTCATGTCAATTGCATCCTAACACAATACTTAGAAGCTAATCAGATCTTTGAACAGTCACAAAACAGCTATCGCTCTAACATAGCATGGAATGGGAGCTACTGGCAGTCACAGAGCAGCACGGTCTGCTATGGATGAGGGCAGAACCTTAGCACAGATCCTGCTGGACCTCAGTGCAGCCTTCGACACAGTCTCCCACAGGATCTTGCTATACCGGCTTGAGGAGATCGAGGTCACTGGGAAGGCCTTGGCCTAGTTTGCATCCAGGTCTCTGCTCCCCCATACACTTCCAATGGCCATCCTCTAGGCTGTGGTGTCCCTCAGGGGTCTGCCTTAAGCCCCACTCTATTCAGTAGTTTGTCCGCCCTCTAGCCATGTGCGCCAAAGCCCGGAACATGGCCATGGTATCATATGATACCCAATTGATATTTACCTTCTCTAGCAATACTAAACTAGACCAGGATAAATTACAAGCCGATCTTACAGTCATTTCTGAATGGTTGACTAATAACTACTAACAATTGAACCCCGCAAAATCAGAAGCGCTTTTGGTTGGTCGGGATACCCACCTATTTATTAATGGTGGTCTAAAGCCCTAGGCACTCCTCCCCAGCCAAAAAGTATGGTTAAGAATCTGGGAGTGTTGATGAACAGCGCCCCTCATTCGAACCGCAAGCTAAGGCTGTGGCAGGTACTTGTTTTGGTCTCCTACAGGGCCTAAAACCCATCCTGGCTCTATTTGATGCACAGACAGACAATCGTTCACTCCACCGTGCTGTCATGTTTGTACTATTGCAATGGACAACTACTGGGCGCTAACAAAGCTGTGACGAAAATGCTTCAACGGGTACAGACTGCGGCTGCCCGCATGCTCTTCGCACTACCTAAACATTGTCATGCCGCGGACCTCCTCCGACGGCTCCACTGGTTACCTATAGAACAGAGGGTTTGCTTGAAGTCTGTATGTACCACACATAAGATCCTGCATGTCCTGGGTCCACAAATTCGAACCGATCTTTGCTTGGTGTATATCCTGGCTCAGGCCATACGCTCATCAGACCTACACCTGGCCTATGTCCCACGGGTGTGCAGGTCCGGGGGTGCTCATTCAGGGCACTGGCCCCTGCCCTCTGAAATACCATCCCTCTTGCTGCCCATGGCATGCAGGACTACTGGGCGTTCAGGAAACTGATCAAGACATGGCTTTTTTCTAATCTCCAGTCTACTCCCTCTCTGCCCTCCTCTACTCAGGCACAGCACTGGTACGTCCTTATGCGGGGCCAGCCAGGCGCTTTACAAATACTGATAACATACCAGCCCATTTACCTACTATGGCTTCCCTGGTCACTTATAATATCCTGGAATCGACAAGGATTTGCAGGGACATATCTGCTCGTGCAGGTATGTCCTCACAGGAGATATAGTGTACCCTGTGCTCACGTTAAAACCCACTTGTAAAGTGTCTTACCTATAACTCATGCAGTGTTTATGGTCATAGCTCATTGAGATATGTGCCATGACGACTCTTCCATGTTATCTGCACCAAGACACGCACTTGGCAGTGGCAGTGTGCATATGCTTGGTGAGGAGTCCCTTAGGGTGGCAAGATTTGTGCTGCAGCCCTTAGAGACCCCATTTACTCTTGGTACCAGGGGTACCTTTTATTAGGGACTTATATGTGAGCTAAAGGGGTGCCAATTGTGGTATAGTTTTAGGGAAAGAACACTGGAAATGGGTACCTGGTTAGGAGGGACCCAGTACTCTTTCTGCACAAAAACTATCCTGTGACAAGATGCCAACTTATGTATGGAGTGTGCAGTACATCTATCTATCTATCTATCTATCTATCTATCTATCTATCTATCTATCTATCTATCTATCTATCTATCTATCTATCTATCTATCTATCTATCTATCTATCTATCTACCTACCTGCCTGCCTGCCTGCCTGCCTGCCTGCATCGGTCTACTTACATAACAATGTGTCTGCCTGTCGGTCCTCTAACTACCTACCTGTTATCACTTTATCGATCAGGCTTTCAGCACATGGTCCAACCAATCCACATTCATATGATATAGATTGCATTTTTTGGGGCATTACTGAAATGAGAACCAATTTTAAGGCAGTGTGACTGGTGCAGCTGCAACTAGTGCTGACCTTTCTTATTTTTGGGGGGAGGGGGTTTCAACTTGTTTAAAAACAACTTACAGATTTAAAAGCAAGTGCCGCAGAGTTCCTTGTGTCCAAACGTTTTCAGGCTACAATAAAAATGTCACAATAACTCTGGTGATTAATTCTCCTGCTTAAGAGAGATCTGTTTTGTCAAGTGGGAGTTTTGACATATACTATAGTAGTTAATACACCTCCCTCAAGGAATGAGTACCATGCAGAACAAAGATTTGAGTGTGAGTGTACTATGAGCAGCGCTATAAAAAATGAAATGTATGTCAAAGAGGGGATATGGAGAACTGAGCGGCGCTGTGGTGTGGCTGGTAGTGGGGGAATGCATGGAGAAGATGGATAGTGAGGGGGGTCACCTAAAAAACTGTCGCACCGGGTGCCATCAGCGCTAAAGCCGGTCCTGGCTGAAGTGGACATATTACTGTCAGTTTTACAGTCTTATGCAGCCCCAAAGTCAATGCAGGTGATAAAGTTCCCTTTGCTAAGTCCTTCCTTGGCGTTAGTCCGCTTTCTACTTTCTCCTTCATTTTCGCTCTTCACAGACTGAAGCCCCAGACGAGGGGCTCGTCTGCTGCCGGACGTGCTCAGCCTGCAGCACGGGAGATAAAGATGTGCTGTGATAGGAACTAGGACTTGGGGTCAAATTGATAATGTGGAACATGCAGATTTATTCAGTTTGGCGAATGTTTGACAGGGCCTGGGGGGAGGGGGAGGAGAGGAGGGGTGCTCTAAAACGGAGAGCCAATAGGTCAACACAAATAATTAGGAAACATTCTTTTTCCGGCGTGATGAGTCTGCAGAGCTGTCTGTCAGACTCCGAGCGGAAGCAAACATGAAGCGAGCGTTTCAGACACGGTGCCCTCTGTCCTGCGGAGCCCTGCCTTTAGAGGAGCTCAGTGGGGGAAGGAACCTTCTTCTCTCATGCTCCACTCAAAATGGCGTCACTTCTGTAAGGCGCAGACTGAGGCTGGATATAATTAGGGCCTTATTTATGAGGCCTTGCATCACTTTTATGCCGCCGGCGTGTCACATTTTGTGACGCACCAGCTGTGCAAAAATTGTGCCATGTTGCGTCATATTTACAAAGTGACGCATCTAGGTAGATCTATGAGAAATCTATGAGATTTGACTGCGCCACTTCTAGGACGCAAATGCGTCAATATCTTACGCCTGCTTCATGGCAGGCGTAAGACTGACACAGGCACATTTAACCTGGGACTTGCCCATGTGTAATGACCCATCGCTGGAGTTGCGTCACTTTTGTGACACACTCCAGCTAGGCGTTATTTATGCGCCTACAGTTACGTCAGAAATACTGGTCATTGGTGTCGCAAGGATGGTGCAATGAAAAGTGACGCATCTCTGTTTTCTCGCAGCGATGCGTCACTTTTCATAAATGAGGCCCTTAGTTTGTATTTCCTCATAGCCAGTGTGAAAAAAAATGTAAGTGCTGGAGCCCTCATCAGGTTGCCACCACAGTTTGCACCACAAACTGTCACTGTACTTACACAACTACTAACCTTTATGTGGTAAATAAATAATTAATTACCGGTACTATTTTTGAATACATTCAAGAAAACAGATAGCTCAATAAATAAGAGGCAGGATCCGAGGAATCTGAGGTTATCAGGCTTTAATCAGGCATAAGGGAAGGGACAGGATCGGGACAGCCTGAAATAAAGTGACATCGAAGGCACGGGATGGCAGCTGCAACGTTTCATCAACAGTACAAGCTATATATACTATAACATCATAATTACATTACATACAGTAGGCGTAACAAGTGACAGGCGTAAGATAAGAAGACATGGGCGTGAAAAGTAGGCGTGCACAGGGCGTGCACGAAGACATGTGATGAGAACATCACAGAAGTGTCATGAAATGGGTGGAAACATGGAGGGGGCTACCTGAGCAGCTGGGACCTTTAACCTAGTGGTGCGCGCAAACGGACTATGACGTGTGTCTGGGGAGAACTGGGGGCTCTGACTTCTGCACTAGAAGAGGAGACTAAAGTCTGCGGTGTCAGGACGACATGTACCTATAGCATATCTGGTATCTCGTGTTTGGAGTACATGTTGATAGAATCTAAAAGTCATCAGGGGAAAGGCTACTTGACACTAAGGCTGGTGCATGCATATATTCTTCATGTATTGCGTGTGCTATGAATCTTCTATGGACATTAATACAGTAATTCTCTTGCATGGAGACAGGAAGACTAGACTATAGCTGAAGCTGTTTACATGGTTCGTTAGCTTAGGAATGCGAAGACGAGGAGCTGAACTGATAACTAGAGGCATAACATATTCTTGGCAGACAGGCAGGCAGAGCCAGGCCGGGCACCGCGCTGTGCGGCAGGAAGTAAGTGAAGGGTCAGGGATGCAGGTGGGGGCTGTATCGCTCCTCGGAGCAGGTTGAGGAGACAGGAGCTTGAATCTGGTGTCCGGGCCCTCATGAGGCCTAGAAACGGGGACATTTCGCTGAATTAACGTGCACAATGGAAAACATGGGCAACATAGGCCTGGAAGCCTAATTCACGTTGCTTTCACGGGGACTGGATAACTGGCATACTAGAGTTGGACACAACTATAATTGCGTTTTTAATCGATCATAGGGAGATACATGCATATCGATCATGCACATATAATATAGGATGGGGAACACGTAGGCACACATGACATGGCAAAATTCAATTTTCCACATTCCCTCCTTGTGCCCTACGTTTCCATCAGGAAACATCAATATTCATGATACCATCTATCATTTCATATAGCATCATTTGCTCGTCTCGAATTTGCTTGGAACGGGACTTTGGACTAGGAATACAGGATGTAGCACACAAGCCGCAAATCGCAGGGCCACATTGTAAACAGAGACAGCAACTGAATATGATCATTACTGCTATACCTAGGAATGACAATACTTTCCATCCCCAGGCAGATATAATACTCCAGAGCCAACCGGACCATGTCCAGGTGCCTGGATTCTGGTGTAACTGATGGGCAATTTTATGAAGTCTGGTTATAGCTGAATAAACAGACGGCTCGTTATTAGGAATGAAAATGCAGCAACTAGATCCGATGACTCTACAAGCTCCTCCCCTATCGGCCAGTATGACGTCAAGGACGAGACGATTTTGGAGCACGACAAATCTCATAGCAGATTGCTCCTCAGTTAAGTTACCTAGAGCGGAAGTAGTCTCATTCACTACTGCTTCAAGGGTTCTGGTTAACCTACGTATTAACTTACTATTCTGGACAGGACCTATGAAGAAAAAGAAACCTTTATTGAAGTCTTGATACTGTTCTAGAGTAGTTTCAGTTTGATCGACAATTGGGGACTCGATCTCCCTTCTATGTCTAGTGTGTACTAGATGTGTGTTTCGGTGATAATCAGATGGGGCTAGGAAAACTGGTGGCAGTAGGAAGGCAATATAACATGTTCCATCCCAATCAAGGGGCAGACGTAAATATGCGGTCTGACCACACACAAAATATGAATGACGTGAGGCTTTGAAAATAGATTTCCCACTGTCACTATACTCGACCATAGTGGTACAATCGCTATGTCCTAGATGTATAGAACCATTCTTTCTGACACATAATTCGCCTTTAACTGGTAGAACTGAAATAGCAGGCAAATCTGGAGTAGTCTCGGACTGAACATTCAGAACCATGAAATTCGAGGAATAATTACCTAGATCATAAACTTCATTTTCTAGATCTAACCCTGTTCTATGGGAAAGACCCTCCTTGTCCGGGAAACATGTTCTATTCAGAAGGGACATATCATGTGAGGATGAAGTTAGCGTGGACCATGCTCCACATGAACCATTGTGTGAAAACGGATAAGGAAAGAGTGACAGAACTCCCTTTGGTGTCTGGAAAGGGGGGAGTCGACCACACACCCAACAATTAGTGGCATTGCTAGTCTGGTGTGAATAGTGTAACATACGGATAAAAGAATTGTTGCGCATAGCAAGACGATAGGATAACTCGTGAGGAGGCAGGTCACTGAAAGTGTGCTCTACTGTAACATTAGAAAACATATGTACATGTGAAACATTAGGAGGAAAACATAAATGTAAGGCATAGCTTATACAGGTAATCATAAGACTCAAAAATATCAGAAATACAAGAGTAGTGATGCATCTACTTTGAAGATGCTTTTGATAACGGATTCTCTTAGAGTTTCGACTAACTCTCTCACTATGAAGGTCTATCTCATACATGTCAGAAACCTGTCTAACCGCTTCACCCGAGAGGGACTTAGACAATTAAACTGGCTGACTTACTAGACCTTAATTTCATTTTATACTCCTGCTGCGGAGTTTTCTCTACTAGGGGGAGTTTAGATTCAGTGTCTGGGCAGTCCTTGAGAACGGGGCAGTCTTTGAAAAATGTCTTTGGCTTAAGTCCATGGAATCTCTTTACATGGCTGGAGTGCAACCACCCCTTGCGGCCCTCCACTTTCAGGGCCGTCCTCGTGGTGAGAAGTACCAGGCGTGGCTCCTTCCAACGGGGCTCCAGCGGACTTGAACGATCGAAATTTCGGATCAAAACAAGATCCCCAGGAACGACCTCGTGTGGTTTCACTTCGGTGTTGTCTGGAAAAGCGGCGGCAACCTGTGAACGACAAGATTGTAGTGCAGACATCAAGGAGGCCAAGTAATCTGTCAGCATATTACTGTCAATATCAGTGATCTTACGGGTTCTAGGTGTACCCCACATGTTTGGAGGATGACCAAAAACTACCTCAAAAGGTGACAGACCTGAACGGGAGTGTGCAACCATTCTCATATAAAAAAGGGCAACTGGCAGTGCTACTATCCAATCTACGCCTTTCTCGGCACATACTTTAGCAATGCGGATTTTCAGAGTCTGATTATGTCTCTCTACGAGACCGGCTGCTTCGGGATGGCGTACACAATGGAACTTCCACTGGTACCCTAACAGAAGGGATACTTGTTTCATGAGTTTGGAGGCGAATGGCTGGCCGTTATCTGAATACACGACCCTCGGCAATCCATAGCGGGGAAAGAACTCACGAACCAACTGCCTGGCAGTGGTCGCGGCAGTGTAATCTGGGACTGGATATGCTTCTGTCCATCTGGACAAAGCGCATACAACTACGAGGACATACTTGAAACCTCGACATCGCTCCATCTGAATATAATCCATTTGGAGGACTTCAAAAGGGTGGTCAGGAGGATGGAATCCACCTTGTTCCACCGGGACACCTTTACCTGGATTGAACTGACAACAGATCATGCAGGTACGGACTTTCTGCTTGGCTGCTGCTCGTAAATGCTTGTTAAACCATAGGTTCTGAATACTGTCTAACATGGCTTTTTCTCCTAAATGTGCAGGACTATCTACGGTATTAATAATGACTTGAACCATTGAGTCGGGGAGAAACCATGTGGCTTTTCCCTTCGTCAACCATCCTTGATCTGTCTGGACCCCTCCTTGTTCAGACCATTTCTTGATTTCATCGGGAGTAGCATCTGACTGGATATCTAGTACATCTTGTGTAGGGTCCTTAACTGTCATACAAGTAGTCTGGGCTGGAATGTCTGTCTGTGTCGGGTTAACTGGAATGTCTGGAGTCTGAGCTGTAAGCTTGGCTGTACGATCTGCTAGATCGTTACCCTGGGAAATGATGTCAGTAACTTTCGTATGTGCCTTGCACTTCATGATAGCGATAGCTGTCGGTAAATGTATTGCATCTAACAGAGCTTGAATGAGGGGGCCATGCTGAATCTTGGTTCCATGAGAAGTCATGAAACCTCTCTCTTGCCAGAGTACTCCGAAGTCGTGTACGACTCCGAATGCATAACGTGAATCTGTGTATATGTTTACTTTCAGGTTCTTGGCTCGTATGCAGGCTTGGGTCAGAGCGACGAGCTCTGCTGCTTGAGCAGACAGGGTGTCAATACGGTGTGTTTCTATAACTTCAGTTTCAGTAGTCACTGCATACGCGGCTACTAGTTCTCCTGTACTTGTTCTCATACATGAACCATCCACATAAAGTGTCAGGTCGGGATCAGGTAATGCAATATCTGTCAGGTCTTGTCTTGGTTTTGTCATGGTGTTAACAACTTCCACACAGTCATGTGTGGCAGGATTTGGAACAGTCGAGGGTAACAGTGTAGCAGGATTTAAAACGTTGCAGCGTCTGATTTCTATGTGTGGCTGAAACAATGTCAGTTCATAACCTGTTAAACGTGCAATTGTCAAGTGCTGAGTCTGTGTTCGGTTTAAAAGAACTTCCACGGAGTGTGGGACTTGTACTGTCAGGGAGTGTCCTAACACTATGGCATCACTCTGTCTGATAGCTAGTGCTGTGGCTGCAACTGACTTGAGGCACGCAGGCAGAGCCTGGGCCACTGGATCTAATGTGCTAGAAAAATAAGCACAGGGCTTGTACTGTCCTGCTTGATCTTGTGTGAGAACAGATAATGCTGTACCTTCGCGTTCAGTAACAAAAAGCGTAAAAGGCTTACTGTAGTTCGGTGTTGCTAGAACAGGTGC
Source organism: Lissotriton helveticus (assembly GCF_964261635.1). Taxonomy (NCBI): domain Eukaryota; kingdom Metazoa; phylum Chordata; class Amphibia; order Caudata; family Salamandridae; genus Lissotriton; species Lissotriton helveticus. The sequence goes on from NC_136062.1 coordinate 434,053,375, forward strand.
TTGGCATAAGGCTTTCTTTAACTCATTGAAAACAAGTGTATGTTCTTGGGTCCAAGGGAGGACAGTCGATGTGGCTGCCTCCTGTGTCGTTAACTGTATCAGTGGCTTGGCTAGATATGCGTACTGGGGAATCCATTGTCTGCAGTAAGAAGTGAGGCCGATAAAAGCTCGTACCTCCTTCTGAGTCTTGGGCTGTGGAAGATGTGCTATTAACTGGTTTCGGTCTGGTGTCAACTGCCTACCCCTCTTGGACAGTAAGTGTCCAAGGTATACCACTTGCTGGACACAGAATTGTAATTTAGAAGGGGACACCTTGTGCCCCATCTCGGCTAGGAAATACAGGACTGTAAGTGACGCACGTTCGCAGTCACGTTCAGAACGGGCTGTGATCAATAGATCATCGACATACTGGATCAGGGCAGTGTCAGTTGGCATGTGAATATTGTCTAGTTGTCTCTTAAGGGCTTGACTGTAAATACTAGGACTTTCTGTGAAACCTTGAGGAGCTCGTGTAAATTTATAGCTCCTTCCATTTAAACAGAATCCGAAAAGGAACTGGCTGTCTGGATGAATGGGAACACTAAAGAATGCGTTCTTGAGATCAATAACAGTAAAGAACGTAGCTTCAGAATCAATGGCTGTCAATAGGGAAGAAATATCTGGAACCACTGGGTACTGGGAAATGATACATTCATTCAGTTCTCGGAGGTCAATCACTAATCGATAAACTGGAGGTGCATTTGGATCAGTACGTTTCAGAATCGGAATGATAGGAGAATTACATACATTGGAGTCAGTTTCTACAACCACTCCTTGAGCAATAAGCTCGTCAATAATTTTGGATAAGGCTGCTACAGCCTCAGTTGGCAATTTGTACTGTCTGATTCGTGGTAATACAACACCTTGTTTCAGAGTGACACGATGGGGTGTAATGTGCATACAACCTACATCAGTTGGACCTTGCGCCCATAAATGCTGTGGTACATTCAATGATCTTGGATCAAAATCACGTAATACATAATGACCTTTAAAATCGCGTAGGAACAATCGTACTCCTTCTGGGGAGCAGCAAATAACTGCACCTAATTCTTTCAATGTCTTAATACCTAATACATTTTCTGGACAAGATTTCGTAAGTAACAAGTCAGTAGTTCGGGACAATGGACCTACTTCTAGGGAAACTGGTTTCGATATTTCATTAACAATAGGCTTTCCTGAAAATCCAAGGGAAACATTTCTAGAGCCTGAGAGCGGAGCCCCTGGAACCTCGTCATGACTGATGGTAGTCCTACTTGCCCCTGTATCAATCAGAAACTTTCTGTCTTTCCCTAATACTTGACTGTGTACATAGGGACCCTCTTGATCTACAGGAATCTCGATGAGAGGCAAGCCAACCTCCCTCTCTAGGCTGTTTCATGAATACTGCTGATATTCTGGATACTCTGACTGTGCATACTGGTACATCTGTTGTGTAACGTGCTGTGTGGCAGCGATAGGCTGCGGTACTGTAACTGTCTGTTGTGCGTTCTGCGGTACTTGCGTATTCTGCGGAACTTGTTCTTGTCTAGGCGGACGTGGTCTCTCTTTCGTCTTACCAGTAGCTATGTTATGTTTCAGAACTGCACATTCATTTATATAATGACCTGGTTACTTACAGTAATTGCAGGTCCCTTTAACGGGAGCTGCAGGATGACTGGCTTGATTCGTACCCCTCTTCTGACTGTCTTGGGGAACAGACTGTGCAACTAATACTTTCATTTTCGTGTCTTTCATACGTCTCCTCTCGTGTTCTTGCTCTTCCCTGATTCTGTTCTGGTGGTACTGGAGCATCTGGAGCATTTGTGACGGAGTATTAGCTTGCCAGGTACTCTCGACTTTCAGTACTCGATTTTTAACTTGTGGACTTGAATTCTCAACTAGTTTGGTAACAAAAAGATGTGGATATGACTCACTACTTGTTTTCAGACCACTATTTATAATGAAACATTTCTCAAATCTAGAATAAAAATCACTAGTATCTTCATCTGGCTTCTGTTTACAGGCTGAGATAGCATCCCAGTCTTCCTTTTTCGTGGCTAGTAATCTTGGCAAGACTTGTATTAACAATTCGGGCAATGCTTTAGCTTTTTCCCCAAGACCGGTACCTGGAACTCGTGTGTTATCTTCAGTCTCTAATGCGGTCCAATCGATCTTTTTCTCTCCCACCTCCCATTCTTTTTCTTTGAGTTTTTCATATATGCCCGCAGGCAACAGAACCTTTAACATTTTAATGGTATCAGGATACGTGTATTCTCCCATACGGAGCATGTCCTTTAATTCACGGTGGAACCCTGCTGGATCTTTATCGTGACAGGGTATTAACTTTTTCATTTCCAGAAGTTCTATTTTCGTGATGGGGGTGTAAACAAATACTCGTTCTAGATCACCCCCCGTTCCCTTAACTGGATGTACTTCTCGTAACGGATTCTGTCTGTCTATGTAGAATGACTTTCTGACTGGGGGTGGAACAGGAACAAAATGCGGATTCAGGAACGTTCTGTATTTGTGGCGCTGTTCTAGAATGACACTAATTAAATCGGTACCTAAACCTTTCCATCTGTTTAGGAGTAACTCGTTCAGGACATCATGCAAAGGACCTGGATCAGAATGCTGATCCTCATACAGTGTGATGAGATGCTGGATCATATACATACCCGCCAGTCGCTGCTCGGCTGGGGGCAGTTTCAGAAACATTTGGGCCACCATTTCGTCTGGAAACGTGGCGGAATCACTAGTCCATCGGACTGCTGATCGGGCTAGTTCTTGTTCATGCATGGTACTAGGCTCACTATAACCTATTCGTAATTTCAGAATTTTATCTGTAGCCTGGAATACTTGTTCCAGAGAACACTGTTCTGGCACTGGAGAGGGAAAAACTTGCTTGTAATCTAGGCGTGAATGTCGGTCGGGAAATCTAGTTCTACCTACATACGCTATTCTGTCAGGACTCTCGCTGTCTACCTCTTCACTGGAAGAGTCATTCTCTTTCTCGGTTGCTCTACTTGCTTTCTCCTTCTCGTGTATACGTAAAATTTCCTTACGGATTTTCCTGTACATACTTTCTATACAACCTTGTGTCTTGTGTTTTCCCTCGGCTATATTATCACTCCACCTAGTCAGGACTTTCATCTCTTCTTTGTCTTTATCAGGATAATCTTGTTCTCTTATTAAACAGTTAATCAGGAACTGCAGAATCATACCTTGAATCTCGACCTTTCTGTGTGCCATAGCTTCGTGAATACTTGCTGGATTCTCCCCTGTACGGATAAAATGATATATTCTGTCTAGAGGATCTTTCATCTCGGGCAGGGTGGCCAAAAAGTTGGCAACTCGTCTTAAACGTACGGAATACAGTAGCATGTGATCTTCACCTGGTACTGAATCATATACACAATCAGTAAGGTTTCGCTTGAGATCTGCGTATGTAGTCACTTTTGGCGTACGTTGTAACGCTGCTTCTCTCAGCGTCATTCGTTTTGTTTGAGGCGGAGTGATAGGAGCACCTCCTACCGCCCCTCCTGGACTAGAATCGTCTACTAATGCTGAATGTGCTGGTAAGGTAACTGGCAAAACTCGTGACGTGGACTGGTCCGGGGGTACTGGCACATGGACAGGGTTCCCGGGACCAGTGGCTGGAGGAACAGGAATTACATTATTAACGGGGTGCTGGGGTTGAGCAGGCGGAATAGGATTTGCATATTCTGGGACAGTATCGTCCAAATAGGACGAGAGAAATATTTCAGCGGCAGTCGGTTTATGACGTAGCTTAGTCGGGACCAATGGTGGCGGTAAATTACAGGATGCTTCCGGGGTTGCCTTCGGCAAGCCCTCGGCAAGAAGAGGATACATACCTTTAATAAGGGCATTTCTCTGTCTGTCTGACTGTTCTGCTCTAACTCGTTCACCTTCTTCTAGAAGTTCCCTTTCTTGGGCTTTCTCTGAGGATTCCCTACTTAATTCTGCTTTTCTGAATTCTTTCTCGGATCTCCTGTGAGATTCTTTGCGCCATAACTCGATGGCATCTTTCTGGGACTGTCTGGCTTTCTTTTTCCATAATGCTTCTTCTACTCGCATGATGCACTCGGCATCCCATGTACCTGATACAGGCCATCTATATTTCTCTTCAAGATGTTTCGTGTAATCAGACCACAAGTTTAGATATAATATGGCATCTAAGCCATGCTTGTGATACATAAAATGACCAGGACTGTCCCGAGGAGGGACAGGAACTGCTTCTTCGAGCAAACCTTTTCTAGTTTTGATCTGACGTAATTTCGAGAATAGAGGCATCTTTAACTTATACTTGGACTTTAACACAATATACAATAAACACAATAATGAAATGGCAAACAAATCACTCATACCACGACATAAAAATACATGAATAACAGTTCGAACAGAAATACTACCTGATACATTGAAAACATAATACTTGAATTTCTCGAGAACAGATTTAACAGAAATACTGGATGCACTGCTAGAAACAGTACAGAAACTAGATGCACTGCTAAAACAGTACAGACTGGATCTGTGTACCCAAACCCATCGGACCAGGAACAAACTAATGCTCCTGTCTAGATACTTCCCCCGCAACGGTACTCACCGGGAAGCAGAAACTGAAGGCCTCGGACTGGACTGAACTGCTACGACATCTGGTTACTCGCGCTTCGAACTTCGGGCTTCGGTTACAGGTGGGCCTCCGGATACCTCGGACCTTGTTCTCTCGGCTTGGGCTCTGGTCGGGACAAACCGCATTCCACACCGCCTCGTCTGGATACCGGACCGCAGTTTCCGTCTCCTCCGTGGGCCTGAGGGAGACTTGAAGCAGAAATATCTGCACATGCACGGTAGAGTTCCGTCACGGCTGTCGAAGGGTCAGGGGGCCTGCGTTGGATCGCCGGCGCGTGGGGAAAGGGCAAGTCCCTATTCGGGCGCCATTTATGTGGTAAATAAATAATTAATTACCGGTACTATTTTTGAATACATTAAAGAAAACAGATAGCTCAATAAATAAGAGGCAGGATCCGAGGAATCTGAGGTTATCAGGCTTTAATCAGGCATAAGGGAAGGGACAGGATCGGGACAGCCTGAAATAAAGTGACATCGAAGGCACGGGATGGCAGCTGCAACGTTTCATCAACAGTACAAGCTATATATACTATAACATCATAATTACATTACATACAGTAGGCGTAACAAGTGACAGGCGTAAGATAAGAAGACATGGGCGTGAAAAGTAGGCGTGCACAGGGCGTGCACGAAGACATGTGATGAGAACGTCACAGAAGTGTCATGAAATGGGTGGAAACATGGAGGGGGCTACCTGAGCAGCTGGGACCTTTAACCTAGTGGTGCGCGCAAACGGACTATGACGTGTGTCTGGGGAGAACTGGGGGCTCTGACTTCTGCACTAGAAGAGGAGACTAAAGTCTGCGGTGTCAGGACGACATGTACCTATAGCATATCTGGTATCTCGTGTTTGGAGTACATGTTGATAGAATCTAAAAGTCATCAGGGAAAAGGCTACTTGACACTAAGGCTGGTGCATGCATATATTCTTCATGTATTGCGTGTGCTATGAATCTTCTATGGACATTAATACAGTAATTCTCTTGCATGGAGACAGGAAGACTAGACTATAGCTGAAGCTGTTTACATGGTTCGTTAGCTTAGGAATGCGAAGACGAGGAGCTGAACTGATAACTAGAGGCATAACATATTCTTGGCAGACAGGCAGGCAGAGCCAGGCAGGGCACCGCGCTGCGCGGCAGGAAGTAAGTGAAGGGTCAGGGATGCAGGTGGGGGCTGTATCGCTCCTCGGAGCAGGTTGAGGAGACAGGAGCTTGAATCTGGTGTCCGGGCCCTCATGAGGCCTAGAAACGGGGACATTTCGCTGAATTAACGTGCACAATGGAAAACATGGGCAACATAGGCCTGGAAGCGTAATTCACGTTGCTTTCACGGGGACTGGATAACTGGCATACTAGAGTTGGACACAACTATAATTGCGTCTTTAATCGATCATAGGGAGATACATGCATATCGATCATGCACATATAATATAGGATGGGGAACACGTAGGCACACATGACATGGCAAAATTCAATTTTCCACAATTACACTGCTACAAGTGTGACAATTCTGACTAGTTGAGGTCACTAACGCTTGGTGGCAGGTATCAGTTGTTTTGAATGTATATTGTATTAACAAACAATTGTTTTTCTGCTCATCTTTAAATTAAACATTCAGCGCCATCATATGGCAGCTGTCATAAGTGCAGGTTCCAGTGATTAAGTGCTGGTGCGAGCACAGGAAACCATCGGCTCAAATTAAGCACTGCTCAAAGCATGCGTAAAACTCACATGAACCACGGATTTTATGCGTGCTAAGTGTGAGCAGATATCTGAGGAAAAACTCTATGCCCTCACGTACGTCCAACCACTTCCTCAAGTCACGAGTGAACCATGATAGCCCAGCGCAGAGAATGTAGCCCTAACACCCATACAGTTTCACCGGTTCATACCTATCAATGGTGCAACAGTTGCAGATGCACCAGGAGCCATGACCTGACAGGTATAATGATCCCTAGGTTTGCATGTCGGACAGGCTGGCATGGAAACTAAGTCAGAACATGTGTATTATAATCTCAAGGGCGGAAAGGCCTGCACTTGAGATTACTGGCCGCATTCAGACTGAAACCCGTTGGAAGCCAGTCGGAATGACCGCCAGTTTACTTTCTGACCACCTATATCCTAATTAAGGGGTTGGAAAGTAAACAGAGGAGTCCATAACATTGTGGCTCGGAAGTCTTCGACCATCAGTCAGAGCCTTTCGAGCCGCATCGTAATCGGCCCCTAAAGGGAGAAATCTGGCTGTGTCATGTTTGCTCTGATGCCAGGGGCATAGATTCCATCGGTGCAGAAGTTGCAGTGACACCATGGTCCCAGAAGGCTGGGAGGTCAACTGAACCCTGAGTATTGTGGGATTTTCCATTCCAAATAGCGCCCAAGGGAGCCAATTTCCTTCCTTGCATCAGAACCCATGAGACACTGGCCACGCCACTGTCTGATTTATATATGTGGCTCTATTACAGTAAAAATAGTGCAAACGGATTCACACCTTTCTTTTCTAATTTTTTTTAACATCAGTGCAATGTGTTTGTAATAAGAGCCAGTGGGTCAATACCTGCTTCATCGCTCCAGGTGATAGTAGCGCTCAGAGCCTAGATGGGACTGCAGGGGGCGCTATGCAGGCTCTATCATTACCTAGGCTTGTCTCTTTGAAGAGTTATCGCTGTTTTAAAAAATAATAACCAGAGAGAGAGCGCTCTAGTTTCCCAGGTCCACTCATGAGAAGGATAATAAAGGCACCTGTTTTTGTTCTGATATTTGAGGTTCAGATTTTATAATGAGATGAACATGACTATTGGGCCAGAATACAAAGAAAACATTGAACTGGATCAGTGTAAGAGGCTGGCACTTAGGAAACCGGAGTACTCTGTCAACAGGTGAGGTAACTATTCATCTGCTACCGGCTTTGGGAGGATGAAACCTGAGCCAGCCCCTCCTGGATTCTAACCCAGGAGCCGCAATTGACACACACACTTGTAAACAGTCCAAGCTTTTCTACCTGACCTTGGGACTGGTCCCAAGCTCTGATAGTGACAAAGCCTAGGCGCTGACGGCATCACACAGAGTCCCATTGTAAACATGGAATGGGATGCAATGAACCTTATATTTGACTTCTAACTATGGGTTCTATGCTACCTGCTTCTAAATCGAGGCTTCTGGCCGCTCTAAAGCCTCCACATAGCAGCTGGATTTATACTTTTAGCTTCTGTCACCCTCACTGAACTCCTACTCAAAGATGGAGAGCATCCGCTAAGCAATTTGTATACACTGAACTTCAAGACAATAAAGAAATATTCAGAAACACGTATACAACAAAACAATTATACTAATTGTGACATTTGTTTTTAAATTATCCAACAAAAAATAGGCAAACATACCCATTATAATGGACCGGTTTGAGTTTTTCTAAATGTATTTTTGTTTTGACAAGGTGTAGTGAAGTGCTAATATCAATCAATCAATCAATTAATCTGGATTTTGCAAAGCGCGCTACTCACCCGTGAGGGTCTCAACGCACTGGCGGGAGGGTGGGGTGCAGCTCCGGTTCATTCGAAGAACCAGGTCTTGAGGTTCTTCCTGAAGGTGTGCAGGGTCAGGGAGCGTCTGATGTTGACTGGGAGCTTGTTGCAGGTTTTGGCTGTGACGTAGGAGAAGGCTAGTCCACCAGCTCTGTTTCCTCAGATGCGGGGGGTCTCTGCTAGGGCGAGGTTGGCGGAAGGGAGATTCCTTTTGGGTGCATGGAAGGAGACTCTCCCATTGAGATGTATGGGTCAGCTGTTGTGAAGGGCTTTGTAGGCATGGGTGAGGAGTTTGAAGGTTACTCTTTTCTTAACGGGGAGCCAGTGGAGGTCTCGTAGGTGTTGGGTCATGTGTTCATGTCGTGGGGTCCCGAGGACGAATCTGGCTGCAGCGTTCTGGATGGTTTGGAGCTTGTGTAGCAGAGTTCTGTTGATACAGGTATAGTGGGTGTTGCCGTAGTCCAGTCTGCTGGTTATGAGTGCGCAGGTTAACGGTCTTTCTGCATTCGTGGGTATTCTCTTGTAGGTCTTGAGGAGGATGCAAAGGCAGTTGAAGCTGGTGACGGCGATGGAGTTGATTTGGCGGCTCATGTTGAGGGAGGAGTTGAGGATGATGCAGGGGTTTCGTGCATGGTCTGTGGGAGTAGGTGGGCTCCTGAGGGTGGCGGGCCACCAGGTGTTGTCGCAGGCGGAGGGTCTGAGGATGAGGACCTCATTCTTCTCCGAGTTGAGCTACAGGCAGCTATTCTTCATCCGGTCTGCGACGTCCTTCATTCCATCTTGGAAGCAGAGTCTGGTGTTTTTGGAGTCCTTCATGAGGGAAAGGATGAGCTGATTGTCGTCGGCGTATGATACTAAGCTCAGCACATGTTGTTTGATGAAGGCGGCGAGTCGGGCCCTGTGGACATTGAAAAGAGTGGGGCTGAGCGTTGATCCATGGGGTACTCCGTAGTTGATCTTTGTGGGCTCGGAGAGGAAGGGAGGGAGTCTGATCCTCTGGGTTCTGCTGGAGAGAAAGGATTGGATCCAGTTGAGGGCTGTTCCTCGTATCCCAGCATCGCGGAGTCTGGCTGCGAGAGTGCAGTGTGAGACGGTGTCGTAGATTGCGGACAGGTGTAGTTGGATGAGGGCTGTGGTGTGGCCCTGGCCGAGTAACATGCTGATGTCGTCAGTGGCAGCGAGGCGCGTGGTCTCGGTGCTGTGGTTGCTGCGGAATCTGGACTGGGAGGGGTCTTGGATGGAGCTCTCACCGATAAAGGTAGTCAGTTGTGCGTTTACTAGTCTCTAGTGACTTTGGCAGCAAAGGGGAGGAGAGAGATGGGCTGGTAGTTTTACAGGTCAGATAGGTCGGCCGTGGGTTTCTTGAGGAGGGGTTTGACCTCCGCCCATTTCCAGTCATCTGGGAAGATGTCAGATTTGAAGGAGATGTTGATGGTCCGTCCTAATTCGGGTGCTAAGGCGCTCTGTGGTAGATGTGCGGTGGGCAGGGGTACGTGGGTACTCATGAGTGAGTGGTCTTCATGGTCGCAGTTGTGATTTCAGTGGTGGCAGGGTGCCATGTTGTGATGGACGGCTCGTTGTCAGCGGTTGCCGGGTGATGAGGTCAGGTGTCTGTTCGCTGAAGTTGTCGTAGAGGGCCTTGATTTTAAGATGGAAGTATGAGCTGAGCTTGTCTCAGAGTACCTACAAAGGTGTGATGAGCTTGTGGCAGAGTTCCTGCAAAGGCGTGACGTCCGTGGCTACGCTGGGTGGTTTGGTGAATTGCTGGATGATGTTGAACAATTGTTTGCCGTTTGTAGTGTTGGAGTCGGTTTTGTTCTTGATGAGGGAACACTTGGTGTCTCTTATGCGCTGGTGGTAGTCCTTCAGGGCGATCCTGTGTTTGTTCAGGTCTTCCTGGAGAGTGGTGGAGTCGGGGTCGCTGTGGTTGTCGAGGTGGTAGTTCAGGTTTCCGAGTAAGATGTAGTCCGTCGAGGTGATGGTGTAGGGTGCGACAAGGTAAGCAATGGAGGTTGCAGACTGAGTGCGGGGTCCGGGGGGTATGTAGGTAAGGGTGCCACTTGGGGCTGGTCTGCATCTGGAAGTGGAGGTGTTCTGTGTTGGAGTGGAGGTCGCTCGTGCTGGATGGTGTCAGCCGAAGGGGGGTCTTGAGTGCCATGGCGAGTCCTCCCCCTGGGCGTTTGGGACGGTCCTCTCTCTGGATCTTGTACCCACCAGGGATGGCGGTGGCAATGTTGGGGCCGGAGGTGGCATTGGTCCAGGTTTCCGCGAAGAAGGCGACATCGGGCGAGAGAGTGTCGAGCAGGTCCCAGGTCTCTACGGCCTGTCTGTTTAGGGAGCGCACGTTGAGGAGGATTTCTGTCAGGGCTTTGGAGGTGTTGATGGTGAAGGATCATCGACAGTGTCTGCAGGAGAACTGCCCATGGGTGGTGTTAGGAGTGGATCTTTCGCAACCGGCGTGTCTTCTGGGGTTGAATGTGTGGCGGGCGGCGGAGTCGTATCGGCAGGGTCCTGGAGATCCAGGGTTACTGGCAGTGGCCGCGGTCGGTGCGTGGATGGTTGCAGCGACCACCATGATGTAGGGGAGGGGGAAGAGGGGTTTGCAACTGGGAGGCGGGAGCCGGCGGTCAGGAGGAGGAGTCATGGGGCCAGGCGGCAGCGGGAACGGCAGGAAGAACGCAAGGAAGGAATCGCAAGAGGGGGATAACTACTCACAATATTGGAAAAACAAAACAACAGTGCTACAGTGACGACAAGGTACAGAAAGTCACAGTAAAAAGACAAAAAATAAACCACAGAGCAACAATAAGGTCACACAAGGGGGCTGAGCAATACCAAAATCATCCCAGAGGGCGCAAGGTGGAGAGCAGTCTCGAACCCTGCACAGGTGGGGCTTCCAGTGGCGGCGGCAGCACAGAGCACAGTGGAGCTGCAGGGGAGAGTGCTGGCCTCAGACAGAGGTTGGAGGTCTCACTTGCGCTCCCCCCAGTGGCCGCCATTATGTAGGGGAGGGGGAGGGACGTGCAGATGGGAGGCGGGAGCAGGCGGTCAAGGGGAGGAGTTACGGGGCAAGGCGGCGGGGTGAAGAACACAAGGATGGAATCGCAAGAGGGGGATAACTACTCACAATAATGGAAAAACAAAACAACAGTGCTACTGTGCTGACAAGGTACAGAGAAGCACAGTAAACAGACAAAAACCACAGAGCCACAATAAGGTCACACAAGTGGGCTGAGCAATACCAGAATCGGCCCGGAGGGCGCGAGGAGCATAGCAGTCTCAAACTCTGCACAGGTGGGGCTTCCAGTGTCGGCGGCAGCACAGAGCACAGTGGAGCAGCAGGGTAGAGTACGGGCCTCAGTCAGAGGTCTAATAGTGTTGAATATCGCTTCAACTTTTTTGCTGCCAATGGATGCTCTCTTTTTGTGGGTGTAAACTAGGGCTTTAATAGTGGTCAAAACTGGCCACTTATCATTCACACAACAGTCTGTTCACTGCTCTGGCACTGCTCAGACGAATTAAGATTAGAATTCCAAATTCACTTTTAGCCTGCAATTTAAAATTCCTTCACAGTTATATGGTTTTTCAAAATTTTCACTTGTGCTTTTTTGTGACTATATACTTTACTTTTCTATTCTGCTAATATTACTTCATTTGCAAACAGCTGTGGACCTCATAAGAAGGAGCTGAGCTGTGGTTCTAGTGAAGCCCAATGAAGTCCTCCCGCCTACAGGCCACAACAGTAAGGTATGTGGCAAACCCTGAGGTAAGCCTAGTTGAAGGGCTATTTAACACGTCATACCACATTAATGTTGTGATAACAAGATCAGGTGCAAACACAGTCTTGTTCTGTGCAGTTTTTGCACTTCAAATCACCTCCATCAATTGGGCGTTTGACATTTTAGTCCATACATTCAGATTTGGAGCGTCATATTAATGGCCTTCGCCCGCGTTGCCACCCCATACTACCAATCTTGGCCATTCCCCGTGTAAAATATTGAATTCTCGTAATTGTAGTCTATTTGTGAACCTACCCTCCAACTCCTGTAATATTCTGGCTTGGTAAATCAATTGTGGCTTTGGAAAAATGGCTGAACAAGTGATATGCAGTAATATGGACAGGAAAGCAAATACCAATGTGATATTCAGTTTTGTCAGTGATGGTATTGTGCACCCCCTTTATACTGGTGCTGGCAGAGAGACAAGTGGGCAGCTTGTATCTAAAGCAGGAAGGAAATAGCATAATTATTCACTGATCCTTTTAAAGCACCCCTTTGTCCTTCTCTACCTACTCCTGGGGGTGTTGAAGGCAGTGGCAGGAACACAAAGTATACCTCATAGGACACAGATCACTTCCTGAAGTTCCGCTCCTCCCACTTTCGCAGCCACACAGCAGCAAATAGGGATGCTAAACTCTGTGATGTCATCGTGGTCACAGACGTTTGTGTGATGTCAAGTCCGCTGCCACGGGAGGTCAATGGAGGAACTTGTATTAAGAGTAATTTACAGCCTTTGGATTGACCCCGTCGCTGCAGGGGTAATTCCCCCCACGGGGAGGGGGGTCTGCAGCAGCGCTGTGCTCATGACGAGCTGGGCTCGTCACAGACCCACCCACTGAATAATTCTCCCACACAGGCAGGGATTTAACCACGCATGGCCCGGCCGCGGCTGTCGTCATGAGCACAGCTCCACTGTGACTCATGATGCGCTGAGCTCGTCATGAGCACCGAAGGTGTTAAAGATCAGTGCCGGAGTGGCTGTAGTAGGCATCTGGCGTTTCCCCGGGAGGCTGGAAGGGGACGAGCTGGTTTTGCAGTGGTGGGGGCCGGTTTTGCAGGAGTGCTGAAGAATCAGCCCCCAGTAAGAAAAGCAGCAGTGCTTCACACTTACCCCCGGGGTCCCAGTCGGCCCTGTGCATGATGTATGTGTTCTCTGAGCTGCAGTACTTGGTGGTTTCTTCCGTTTCTTCCCTCTGTTTCCTTTAAAAAGACAAAAACTGCATCTTGATCAACTGGGGTCAGTGGAGGAAGTTAATAGCCATATTTTGTGGGTCCACAGGGCTCGCTGCCTGATCCATGCAGGGAGAGGATGTACTGGCTGCCCGACATAAAGAGCGAGTGACGGATGGGCAAATCAATGCTGCGCCACACTGTCACCGCCATGTTATGAACGGCCTCCCCGGGCCCTGTGCTGGATGCAAGCTGCAGAAACTCATTTCTCACCCAAAGACAATAAGTCCATATCATATTGGGTGCATCAACCTGACACAAATCATTGCCGCCCACCTCCCCACCGCCACCATATCAGCAGCACAGCGTAAAAGGGATGATGCTCAAGTGCCTGCAGGAAAGTACGGGTGACGTGTTCACAAAAATAGTTGATGGTTTCAGAATGTTGAAAGAGGGGACGGATGGGGGCACAGAGACGAGATAGGATAGAGTGAGAGAAGAAGGACAAGGAAATGATGTGGCATAATGGTCAGAGCTGCCAACTTTGTAACTGGGGTACTAGGTTCGAGTCTTGGCATCGGCTCAACATCCTGTAATTCTGGGCATATCCCTTAATATCTCCATGTCACCAAAAAATAAATGTTGTGTAACGTAAATGGTGCTCATGTAAAGTGTTCTGATACCTTCGGGTGGAGTTTGTGCTATATAAAAACTACAACACAGAAGAAGAGACAGTGACCATGGGCGGACTTAAGGCTAGTGTGAACACAGGAAGGGCCTGGAGGGATGAGAAAGCAAAAGGGGGCATGGAGCTGGGGAAAGGATGCAGGGAAGTATGACCAGAACTGTAAAGATAATGTAGGACAAAGGCAGAGAAGCGAAGTAAAGGAGACAGCAAGGTGTGAGGGGAGCAGAGATTTGGGTAGGAATAAAGAAAAGGAAGGGGTAGAGGCCAGGAGCGGGTGGGTGGGTGGTCAGGAAGGTAGAGAAGAAGGTAAAGGCAGCAGGAAGAGGATGAGAGGCGGAGGCAAACAGTGAAAGTAGGTGCGAGTGTGGTAGAGATAAAACCAATTGAGGTAAGCAGGGAGCGTGTCTAGTAGAGAAAAAACATGAAGGTAAAGTTAGAAAAGGGAGAAGAAGAAGAAAAGATAAAATGGGTTCAATTAGAATAAAAAAAACAAGTTTGGCAAAGCCAGTAAGTCTGACATTGTCCGTCAGCATTTTGGCAATTGTTGTTATGATTTATCATGGTTTTTGCAAAACATTATTGTCCAGGAACATGCCGTGTGTTTGTCAATCTAAAAAAAAACCAATGACGAAAGGCAAAAATGTTTAAAAGCACACATTACCATAGTACTCCCTGGCACTAAAGGGCACTAATTAGTATGTTAATGTGCTTATTGTAAAAGGGCTGCATACCTTAATTCATACTGGAGTCAGTCAATGCCTGAAATGGGCATATGCATTGCCCTTGATTAAGGCCATTGGAATTATGCAGCAGAAGAGGGTCAAAATAATCATCAAGGTTCAGTAAATTATGCGACAATGAAAGGCAAATTATGCAGCACATTTTGTGATGGAATTATTTCAATATGCTGTCATTTTTACACTTGTTGACACTATCTGGGCATTGGTTGGACCTCATTAGTACTAGTTTAACAAACAAATTTAACTATAAGCTACAGAAAAGTGACCAGTGAACCTTTGCAAAGGACCTAACACTGCACGGCAGCACGTGCCACTGCATTTTTACTAACCATTGATACATTGAACCAGAGACAATTTTCTTTCACTAAAAATTACAGGATATGTGGCAGATGAAGAATTATGTGACAAACAGGGCAAATCTACAGTTATGCAAAATTGCCACTGCTGCACAATCGCATAATTCTAATGGCCATGCCCTTGATGCACTTTTGAGTTGGTTGGAGCAAAATGTGAATTACACACTCACAAACAAATAGATGAAGTGTGGCTGAAAACACCTATAAATAACCATGTTATACATATCATTTTAGTTAAATAAAAAGGTCTAGGCTAACACAAACCTAAAACAGCCAATTACTCTGCCATTTGCAGCCAGCCTCTAGAATTTGAGAAAGTAGGAACATATGGAAAGAAAGACGAAGAAATTAAATAAAGCAAGAAGTAAAGAATGAAAGGCTGCAAAAAACGAAGATAGAGACAAGAAAGTAACAAGAAAGTAAAGAAAGATAGGCAAGAAAGAAAGAAAGGAAGGAGAGAGAAGTAAAGAAGGAAAAAGAAAAGAATGAATGAAAGAAAGAAAGAAAAAAGAAGAAATGAAAGCAAGAAAGAAAGATAGAAATATGGAAAGAAGGATAGAAAGAAATCAGGAAAGAAAGACAGAGAGAAAGAAGAATGGAAAGAAGACAAGAAAGAAAGAGGCAAGGAAGAATAGAATAAGGTAAGGAAAAAAGGAAAAAAAGAAGGCAAGCAAGAAGGAAAGAAAAAAGGAAAATTGAAAAGAAGGATAGAAAGGCTGAAAAAAGGTAGTAAAAGAAAGGAATGGAAAAAGGAGAAAAAAAAGCAGAGGAGGAAAGAAAGATAGAAAGAAGGAAAGAAGGAAGGAAGGATAGAAATACAGAAATCAGAAAAAAAGAAAGAAAGAAGAAAGGAAAGAAGAAAGGAAAGCAAGAAAGAAAGAAGAGAAGAAATCAAAGGCTAGGAAGAAAGGAAGACTGAAAGAAGGCTAGAGCAAAATTAAGAAGGAAGGAAAGAAAAACACAGACGCATAGAATAGAGAAAGTAAGAAAAAAGGCAAAGAAAAAATGACAGAAAGAAAGATAGCAACACAGAAGGAAAAAAACAATAAAACAATGAAGTAAAAAAGGGAGAAAAAAGACTAAAAGAAGGATAGAAAGAAAGAAATATGGATAGGAAGACAGACACAAAGAAGGACAGAATAAATACATATAAAAAAAGAAAGGACAAATAAGGAGAGATGGAAAGCAAGAAGAAAAAAAAAGGCATGAAAGAAGGAAATAATGCAACAAAGAATGAAATAGAGAAGGATGGAAGGAAAGATGGAAGGAAAGATGGAAAAAAGAAAGGTAGTATAGAAGAAAATAAAAAGAAGATTGGAAGAAGGAAGGATGGAAAGAAAAAGGGAAAATAGGAAAGAATGAAGAAAAGAAAAAGTAGTAAAGAAAGAAATAAGGATAGCAAAATGGGAAAAAAGTAAATAAATAAAGAGAAAAATGGAAAGAAGGAAGTGAAGAAAAAAGATAAAAGGGAAGAAAAAGAACAAAACGAAGGAAAGAAAAAAAAAGATTAAGACAAATATGGAAAGAAGGAAGGGAAGAAAGAGAAGGAAAAAGAAAAGCAAGAAAGAAAGAAAAAATACTTAAAGTAAGAGGGAAAAAGTAAAACAGGGAAAGAAGAAAGAATGACAAACAGAAAAAAAAGAATGAAAGTGAACAAAATAATAAAAAAATGAAGGCAAGAAAGAAACAGAGAAGAAACAATGAAAGAGACAAAGGTAAATGGTAGAAAGAAGATAATAGAAAGGAAGGCGAGAAGAAACAACATTCCAGCAGAAGGAAAAAACATAGAGAGAAGGAATAAGGAAAGAAAGAATAAAGTAAAGTAGGAAATAACGGAAAAGAGTGTTACAAGTACAGCAAATAAAACACTATAGAGGTAGATTTTTTTTCCTGGGCAAAATTTTGCAAAGAATCATATGTGACTTTGTGACCAAAATCTACGTGCTCTACAAAATTGTCCATTCCCAAATATAATATTGAAACTTTCATTTGTGTACTGCATGCATAGTAAAATGAGGATTACTCAATACAATGGACACAATCAAATGGACGCAATATGTGAAATACCACAGGAGACATGAATTGATAAAGTGTGGAATGTAGCCTCTTCTGCTCACATTTGGTAGAACAGTCCTGCTTTCACTTCAGGACCTAAATGCAAAGACAACACTAAAGTTTTTATAAAGTATAAACAGAAACAACGGCACTAAGAGAAATTACCTTATGTTCGGATCTGCTGAATGTCAAGTAGCAAAATAGAGTCACTCAAAGTGAAGGTAACCAGTGGCTTAAGTAGGCTGACCCACTGCCCCATGTACTTGTTGTAGTGGGAGGAAGTAAAATGTGAATGACACAACAGACCATTGGATGAACAGAGGTGTCTCAAAGCCCCTTTAAATAAATATATTATACATATCATTTTTGTAAAATCAAAATGTTTTGGCTAACACGAGACCCAATGAGGCAATGTGTTTGGATAATCAAGAGAGGTAATGGAAGGAATAAAATTACAAGTTAGCATGGAAGAAGGGAAGAGAGGAAAGATGAAAGAGAGAAGAAATGTGTGAAGAGAAGGAAGATAAACTGGTGGGAATAAAGGGAATATAATTAGGGTGGGGGTTGAGTTCCAGCAGGAGGGTAGGAAGGCTATGAAAAAAATGAAACCCTGGAAGAAAGAGAAGGGCTGAAAGGAGTGGTATGGAAAACTGGGGAGACAAAGGATGGAGTAAGGATGGTGGATGGTGGGAAAATAGAGAAGAGTATAAAGGGGGGTTTGGAGATCAAAGATTGGAAAGGAAACAGGAGGGAAGAACAGTAGTTGGAACAAAAAGGTAGGAATAAAGGAACACTTTAGGGGAAAGGTAGAAAAGAAAGTACTGAAAAAGAAAGGGAAGAATAAATGAATAAAAAAGAAAAAAGGAAGGAACCTGGGCAATGGATGTGAAGGTCACTTGGAAGAAAGCAGAAAAAATACGAATATTTACGAAGTAAGAAAATGATCGAGGGACAGAATATAGTAATACAGGAAAGGAATGGCAAAACAATAAAAAGGAAGGAAGAAAAAAGAAGTACTTAGAGACAAAGAAAAACATGGAAAGCCGGGTAGGTGAAAGGGTTGAAGGACAGAAAAGAAAAAAAAGAAAAAAAAAGCAAGGCATGTTGCCATCCGAAAAAAAAGACGTCATGGCAGAAAAATCCAAAAGTGTGTAGTAAGCTGAAACCTAAACATGTCGATTTCAATCATGCTCATATTCTCTGAGCAGCAGAATCGAGAGGGCAGCCTCTCTCGGGCTTCCATTTGCCCGGGCTCTAAAGAGATGCAGCAGCTATTCAGGATGTCAAAATGTCAAACTGAGATAGGAAAGCCACCGTCTCCAGGGAGAATGAGAAATGACTGTCAGAGGAACATGTCAAGGTGAGGATGTAATCCCTAACAATTTTCAGCTTTACCTGTCACAATTTGCCTACTGTACATCATTTGGCCCCTTTCAGCCTCGATTGCAGAACTGTCAGGCTGGGAGAGCAGACCAACCATGCAAAATATGAAGGAAACGCTGACCGCTCGCTTATGTTTACTTTCGTGTCATGTCTGCAATACCGCCTTGAAAGTGCGACAACAACAGCTGCAGCTGTGATCTGACGAAGACACCACTGCACTACACGAACCACACACAGCAAGGATGGAGCGTGTTATGGTGTAAGTGTCCAGTTCACACACGGCCTGCCAGGCATCATACCTACCCCTGGCACACCCCTAGAGTGTTTGATTTAGTCTTATGGTTTCTGCCTTCTACCAGGACTCAGGTCAACAGACAACAGCCTCATGCACTTTAAGACAGACACTTTAAGACAGCTACCCTTTCAGTGCAACATTGAGATGATGTGGTATAGCAGGCGACTGGGGTGTCAGTTCCAGATGTGGGCTATTAATAAGCTGGGCAGGGTAAATGGGATTTCTCTGTACATGGTCAAACCTGTCTAGTTGCATTAGCACAGATTTTTTTTTTTTAACCTTGGGGACTGAGTGACATTTCTTCTATTGCCTAACATTGTCTCTGTCGGTTTCGTTATGAGACACAAAGGCCCTGATAAGGACTTTAGGTCCTATTTATCGCACCTCATAAATACTGATACCAAGGCACACTTGTGCGATAAATAACACCTATTACGAGTAAGTGGGGAATAACATGCAGATTATTGTCTTTAACACACCCAAATCCACATGATACGGTAAATACCATATACTTTTTGCCCGTTAAGTTTCGGCAGGGTTGGTCTGCGGAATTGTAATCAAGGTTGAGATATTGAATACATCCGATAATTATCACATGTATTAAATATCAACCAACTAGTAATCAGTCCCTAAGTAATGCTGATTCAACTACCTCAGGGTTTTTATGGACTGAATCAGATGTATGAGTTGTACACAAATCAAAGGGTCAGATTTACGAGTTCTGGCGCATTTATACAAATCAGCAGAGATGCGACAGAAAAAAACCAACACGCAATTCCCTCCCTGTGCCACCACGAATGAGTTGCATTTATAATGCGGCGCACCGTGGTGCAAGGATTGGGCGATGCATGTCGCATCCTGTGGCGTAAGGGCGGCGCATTGCTGGAGTCGTGTTGCAAGCGCGACACGGCACCAGCACTGCTCAGGGGCGACCTATGCCTAACATGCTGTGTCATTTCTTACTCCTGCTTCAAGCAGGCGCAGGGTTTTGACGTAGCTTGGATGTAAAAGTGACTCAGTTAAATATTGTAGATTGTACTGCGTCACTTTTACAAGGCGTTCTTGTGACCGGACGCGCACCCTGTACCGGAACACCCACATGAAACCTAACGCAGGTTTCATGTGGCGCAGGACTTTACAACGTGACACATCTGCCTAGATGTGTCACATTGTAGATAAGGCGCAACTTGGAGCACAGTAGTGACGCAACAGCGGTGTAAATGTGGCGCAAGGGGCTTGTAAATCTGCCCTAGAATGTTTATACTGCACAACTTTCAACAGGGAAAATCTGGTGCACAGCGTAAAAGTATATATGCCAGAAATGTGGGAAAAAAATGTAGGAATGGGCGTGATAAATATTCTCATGTTGAGGTCCTACTTCTCAAGGGAAACTATGACATACCGTGATAATACTGTGCCTCAGAACGAACGTACCTTTAATATCTGTAATTTAAGGTTTTCTATTACCCATACATTTTACCGCCACTTGCTGTGAGAGCCTATGTGACCTGTGCCACTTGCAAAAATGTAGGGTCTAGCACACTTCATGTAGTTTGCCGTAAAAATAAAATCCCTACTAAATACAATTTTATGAAAGGTGGTAGATGAAAACTTTCATTTTTACTTCTGAAAGCAAGATTAATTTATTAATAACGCTCCCAAACTCGAAATTAAAATGAAAGGGCATGTAGATTTAAAAACCAAACATTTTTGTGTACAGAATACATTCTAATGCATGGACAGGGAGCATCATTGTAAAATAAAGATACAAACTGGTGTTAGCCTCTGCCTTCTGACACACTCTGCTTCCCCTGTAGAGACCCTGCACTGCAGGAATGTGGGGGAAGGTAGTGAGACAAAATATCGAAATTAAAATATTGATATACATTAATATCGAAGTTTTAATATCGATGGTATAGAATATTTATGTGTAAAATATCGACAGACAGAATATAGTTTTTTAAGGGATGTATGGTATAGAATATCGATGTGTAAAATATCGACAGACAGAATATTGTTTTTTAAGGTATGTATGTTAATAGTATCGAAATTTACTAATATCTAAATATTGTTTAGTGTTATGTATTTTATTATGTTGTTTATATGTTTGTTAAATATGTTTTGTAATATATGTTTGAAAATTAGTAATTTTGTTTACATTTTGCGTTTTAGTATCAGAGCGGGTTGTGGGTTTATAGGGGAATAGGGTGGGAAGTAATTTAATAATAATTAATTAATTAATATAGTTTTGTGAATATTTTTAAATAATAATTAATTGGTGATTAAATAATATTATTTAGTTAATTAAATTAATTAGAGTAAATTTGCTAATATATTTTATTTGGTGTTATTGTTAATTAATATTTAATTGGTAATTAAATAATATTAATTTGTTAATTAAATTAATTAGAGTTAATGTGCTAAAATATATATATTTTTGTTATTGTTAATTTTTTAATAGGTAATTAAATAATATTAATTAGTAAAATAAATTAATTAGAGTTAATGTGTTAATATATTTAATTTTGGGTTATTGGTAATTATTAATTAATTGGTAATTAATAATGAATAAGTGAATAACTGATGTGATTTATTTATGTGTAGTGTGTTGTGTGTTTATAGGGGAATAGGGTGTGATATAATTAAATGTAAATAATTATAGAGATTGTATTTATTTATTTGTATTTATTGTTAATTAATTGGTAATTATTTCATTTATAATTACATCAATTTAATAATATTAATTGTTATTAATTGATTATTTGAAAATATTATTAATTGGGTATTTTTTGTATGTATAGTGTGTTGTGTGTTAAAGGGGGAGTAGTGTGGGAAGTAATTGTTATCCCCATGCTATCCAACGCTTTCCCTACTGTTGCAACCTCTGGAGTGGGAATAATAATTTAAACCCCTACGCTATCCAACGCTTTCCCTACTGTTGCACCCTTTGGAGTGGGAATAACAAAATGTACCCCTACGCTATCCATCGCTTTCCCTACTGTTGCACCCTTTGGAGTGGGAATATTAATTTTTTCCCCTACGCTATCCAACGCTTTCCCTACTTTTGCACCCTCTGGAGTGGGAATAGTAATTTTTACCCTTACGCTATCCAACACTTTCCCTACTGTTGCACCCTTTGGAGTGGGAATAGTAATTTTTACCCCTACGCTATACAATGCTTTCCCTACTGTTGCACTCTCTGGAGTGGGAATAGTAATTTTTACCCCTACGCTATCCAACGCTTTCCCTACTGTTGCACCCTCTGGAGTGGGAATAGTAATTTAAACCCCTACGCTATCCAACGCTTTCCCTACTGTTGCACCAATGTAGTGGGAATAGTAATTTTTACCCCTACGCTATCCAACGCTTTCCCTACTGTTGCACCCTTTGGAGTGGGAATAGTAATTTTTACTACTACGCTATCCAACGCTTTCCCTACTGTTGCACCCTCTGGAGTGGGAATAGTAATTTAAACCCCTACGCTATCCAACGCTTTCCCTACTTTTGCACCCTCTGGAGTGGGAATAGTAATTTAAACCCCTACGCTATCCAACGCTTTCCCTACTGTTGCACCCTCTGGAGTGGGAATAGCAATTTCTACCTGTACGCTATCCAACGATTTTCCTACTGTTGCAATATGTGGAGTAAGTATATATATTAATTTATATGTAGACTTATTAATTTATTTTAAATTTATATGTATTAGTTATAATTTTTAAAATATGTTTTAATTTTTTTATTTAATATTTGTAAAATTATATGTATTTTTAAATTATTTTTACATTATTATTAATACATCTAAAAAAACGATATTTTTGATTATGATTTTTTTGTACTACGATATTATATTTTCGATATTTTTGTACTTACCATTATGAAGATATAACTCCGATATTTTTGTGTCGATATTTTTGTATGTCGATTTTCTGTCTGTCGATATTATGTCATAGATTCGTGGGGGAAATAGTCTTTGACCTTCTAGAGCTTCCAGTGAACAATCGAATAGAATTCAAAGCACTGTGCTCCATGCACAAGATACGCTCTTGCTCCGGACCACGGTACTTGCAAAAACGAGGGAATCCATGGTATCCGGCTTGCACTCTGCGCTCTAACTGTGGTCTACCTGTTCAAAGTTCAGAAGGTCAAATACACCCGCATGGGCAAACCCTCATTTTCCTTTCTTGGTCCTGGGCTGTGGAACGCCCTCCAGAGTCCTTCAGATGCTGTGCCTCCCTTGCCACCTTCGCAAGGAAATGAAGATGTGGCTATTTTAGCTCTTCCTAGGGTAAACTACCTGCTCTCAAAGCGGTGGGAAACCCTGGTTGGGTACCTATGCGCTCTAAAAGAACTGTATAATAATAATGGGACAATGAGGCATGAAGTATCTTATTATAGCCTTATAACCCGCCGTTGAGGGCTATACCGGCTATTAAAGGCCCTCTTCAGCTTTAAAGGCCTTTAACAAGGGAGAGGGACTTTAATAGCCGGTATAGCCCAGCTAGGAAGGGCTATAAGGCTATTGAGATCATCATGAACCTCTAGTGGCAGAATGTTCTAATAGCCTTATAGCCCTTGGTAGCAGGGCTATTCAGGCTTTTAAAGTCCCTTTGCTTTGTGAGAGTCCCTCGCCTTTGGTTCAGACGTTCAACGCTGCAGTGGGCCTTTAATTGCCAGTATAGCCTGCTACGGCGGGCTATAAGGCTATATTGTAGTCTACCTTTGGCAATTGTACATGGGCAGTTTAGTCTAATACTTCTGCTGCTGTTGTGGTTTACTAACAGAACATTTCATAAGTGGGCTGTGTGTTGATATCACATTGGTTTCACCCATTATATGTACTATATTCATCATTCTCTATGGAAACAAATGCATTAGGGTTGACACCAGTCTCCCACAACTGTTTCCAGTTCTGTGGTCCTTTACTTATGGTTATGGCATGATGCAAAACATTGGTGACTGTTGGTAGTTTCTCCTCCATCGTCTCCTTATTGTTCAGGTAGGATGGAAAAGCCTACCTCAAAAACCAAAAGGGTCCTGTACTGGACATTCGATGTTTGTAACACGTGGCTTGCTGTGGCCATCTGCCCAGACAGTGGTCGATTGGACAGTCTTGGAGGGGATGAGAAGATACAGTTTTAATTCAAAATAGAGATATGATACAAATAAGTGCACTCTGTTGTACAATGAATGAAAATACTTCCAACCTTCAGCAACTGAAGATGCCCATGGGAGAATTGCAAGAGCCTATTTACACCTCAAATTGTTTTTTTGAGTTGCAAACAAATAAAGGCGTGATGCCTGCTATACCTAGTACACTAAACACTGGTTCCTCTTAAAAATTAACAAAGTGAGCTACAAAATAAGCATGACTCGTTAGAATCAGGAGCATGGGATGTCAACTCAGTCCAACTAAGCACCACTACATAATTTGATGTAAAAATACATAACAAAAAGAGTAGCTTCAAAAGCTCTTTATGCACAGAATCAATCCTTTCCTGGGGCACAGGCTACAGGCCTCTCAGTCTCATTATGACAGAGGCCTACACAGCTGTCTGGCCCGTGCGGTCCCACTTCCTGAGGGTTGCTACGGGAGCAACCCTCTGCTTTCCCACTATTAACGATCTGATGTCACAAGTCTCATTATTACAGCGGCCTGCACAGCTCTCTGGCCCCTCTAGTCCCAAGGCCTGAGGTTCAGTATCAACCCTCTGCTCTCCATCTATTACACAATATGATGTCACAAGTCTCATTATTACAGCGGCCTGCACAGCTCTCTGGCCCCTGTGGTCCCACAGCCTGAGGTCCCGTAGCAAACCACTGCTCTCCCACTATTACACAATCTGATGTCACAAGTCTCACTATTACTGCGGCCTGCACAGCTCTCTGACCCCTGTGGTTCCACGGCCTGATGTCCTGTAGCAACCCTCTGCTCTCCCACTATAACAGATTCTGATGTCACAAGTCTCATTATTACAGCGACCTGCACAGCTCTCTCACCCCTGTGGTCCCACTGCCTGAGGTCCCGTAGCAACCCTCTGCTCTCCTACTATTACACAATCTGATGTCACAAGTCTCATTATTACAGCGACCGGCACAGCTGTCTGGACCCTCTGGTCCCACGGCCTGAGACCCCGTAGCAACCCTCTGCTCACCCATTATTACACAATCTGATGTCACAAGTCTCATTATTACAGCAGCCTGCACAGCTGTGTGGCATCTGTGGTCCACGGCCTGAGGTCCCGTAGCAACCCTCTGTTCTCCCACTATTACACCATCTGATGTTACAAGTCTTGTTATTACAGCGGCCTGCACAGCTCTCTGGCCCCTGTGGTACGAATGCCTGAGTACCCGTAGCAACCCTCTACTCTCCTACTATTACACAATCTGATGTCACAAGTCTTGTTATTACAGCGGCCTGCACAGCTCTCTGGCCCCTGTGGTATGAATGCCTGAGTTCCCGTAGCAACCCTCTGCTCTCCTACTATTACACAATCTGATGTCACAAGTCTCATTATGACAGCGGCCTACACAGCTGTCTGGCCCGTGTGGTCCCACTTCCTGAGGCCCCTTAGCAACCCTTTGCTTTCCTACTATTACACAATCTGATGTCACAAGTCTCATTATTACAGCGGACTGCACAGCTGTGTGGCCCCTGTGGTCCCACTTCCTGAGGTCCCGTAGCAACCGCCTGCTCTCCCACTATTACACAATCTG
The DNA here is from genome assembly GCF_964261635.1 of Lissotriton helveticus. Lineage (NCBI taxonomy): Eukaryota > Metazoa > Chordata > Amphibia > Caudata > Salamandridae > Lissotriton > Lissotriton helveticus. The sequence goes on from NC_136062.1 coordinate 434,078,743, forward strand.
ATGTCACAAGTCTCACCAAAACATCAGGGAACATGAGGACAGGCGCTTGCAACAGAAATCTGTGCACCGGATTCTCCTTCAGAGCCACACGCTTCTGACAGTCCAATCAAAATAGGTCTTTCTTCCCCTGCCCGCATTCCATTCCACAAGACAGCACAACAAGAGACACCAGAATCAACACAAGTCTTCTTGCCAACAGGGGTGTTGCTAAACAATCATGCAGCGGACTTCCATAGTGAGCTGGAAGGGATCCATGAGCTAGAAGCAAAAGCCTGAATCGAGATCTGAGACCCAGTTAAGAGTGTGCAGCCAAACTAAGCAAGGCAAGAGAACTGCTAATTGTTATTTCGAGTATGAGACCCGATTGCATAAGTGGAAAATAACCAAGAGGTTTGAAATGTCACAGTGGGACCATGAGAACTGTGCTTGCACGGGGGCACACCGAATGAGACACTGCGACTTGAGTCTGAGACCTAAAGCAACATTTTTTTTTTGCAATTGCACAGCCAATGATTCACAAAGTGAAGGCTTTCTGACCTTAAAAAGTCTGACTCGCAATGTAAAAAGGGTATAGTGAGATTCACAAATATCTTTGCAACACACTACAACTCCATGCGGCTCAATAAGGAGGAAAGCGGGGTCGTCCTTTGGAGTGAGAATAAAATGGGTCAATGGTCTACGACTGAAACTGTGGTGGCAAACCACTGAATGGATAAAAGCACCTTAAGGGTGGTATAGATTTTAAACAGTTTACACGTTGTCAATGCTACCTGCCAGCATTGAGGGAAGCACAAAGCGGTCAAAGGTACTGCTGATTGCTCCCCCATTCTCTATATGCTTAATTAGATTTAAAAGGGACTGCAATGTTGACATTCTGAAAATGCAAAAGAAGAGATGTAGCTCACAGGCCTCCATCCCTCCAGTCACAGACATTCTGAGATTCACATAAAGAATCGCTGCTTCATCTTTGCTAACAAGGTTGTGGAAATTCTGCTAAATACAATTTTCATCCTGTGAGAAATTAGTACATTTATAGAAGTGCAAAATTAATGTTGGACACATTGCAAATGCTGCTCCAAAGGTGCATGGACCAATATATCAACCTTTACATGGAGCTGCTTGGTGCTCTACTCAGAGAGAACAGTATCAGGTTTCACCAATATGCTGTTGACACACAGCGATGCTTCAAAGTCTCATCTGCTTCTGACATCCAAAGCCTTAAACACTGACTGCACATCATCCAGACCTGGATGGCTTGCGCCTACCTAAGATTCAACTCAAACAATACAGAATTCCTGTTATCTGCCAACCCTGGCTCCATCACATGAACCTTGACGCTTTGTATTCCGAGTTTCACTGAATGCCAGGTCACTTGGAATCACCACTGACACCAACCTCAGCCTTTCAGTTGTATATTGCCAAAAAAACAGATATATCATGATGCCAGCTTTCTCTTCTAAAAAGAGTGAAACAATTTGTTCCAGAAAGTGTACTCAGAACTGAGGTTTAAGCCCTCATACCCTCTCATCTGAATGGTGGTCATCAGGGCTGGACTGGCCGTTGCGGGCACCTGGCAATCCCCCGGGGCGCCGCAAGGGTCGGGGCTGGTTTTGGGACCCTGGGGGCCATTTTTGTTACAGGGCCGTTTTTGCAGCATAGCTGCACAATCGTCCCTGTAACAAAATCATCTGAAAACCGGCCCCGGCAATGAGCTCGGTCGCACCCCCAACCTCCCACCCTGGGGCCGGCCAAGCACCTTGCCAGGGCCGGTATTGGTTCCCAGTCCGGTCCTGGTGGTAATGTCCCACTCCGGGGCCTCCCAGACTCTACACTGGCACCTTTAAAAAGCATCCTACAGTCTGAAGAAAAATGGAACATACGATCCATTCAGATGGAATTTCATTGGCTCCCCTTACAAGCCCATGCCATCTTTTAAACCAACTGCATCTTTTACAAAACAATCCCTACCAAAACAATCACTACCAACACTCTCAGTTACCATCTCTGGTGGTCCTGAGCACACCTGCAGCCAGGGCACCATTGGATTGCAGACTAAGAAATGTTAAAAAAACACTCAGAATTTGGAACAAACATTCCTGTATCTATCAGAACTGCTTACCTGCTGCTCCAGTTTAGGAAAGAGGTTAAGACACACATCTTTAAACAACATTACATCAAAATACCATATTCGGCCACAACCCAGCTACCTCTCCTATCCCTCATTGACTTTATGCCACCTTGATGATGTACAGGGCTCTGCTATTTTCAGCCAGGCCTGCGCTATAGAAAAAACATTCACAAACATATACATATGTATACACATACATCTGACACATGATCCAAGTTTGGTGCGGGGTCAGAAGTGTGTAAGAGCAAAACAATGGAGCGGGTTTGTTATGTGAATATGCAAAGTGAAGGCCCAGGTTTTTGGGAATTTAGGGTCCATTATTTGTTCTGGATACCTCATTGGCCAGAGAAATCAATATAATTGTGGGTATCATATTGTGTAAATGGATGCATGTTCCACAGAATATGAGCTTTGTCCTGTAGGTATTGCACTGGACCCGTTATACGACTACATGTGATTGTTTTGCTCCAAAACATCTCTCTCCTTTATGTGGGCACAGATGTGTGTTAATGGTTATACGTCTGGAGTGGCATATGCCTTCTCGACTAGTTGGCATAGTGCTGATGTGTGCACATGATATTACCAGGTGGTGTGTCTAATGTGCGTTGTTTGATTCTGGATGTGCCATTGCAGTTGCAAAGGCTATGCCAACTAGAAGGCTTTGTGCTGTGCTGTCTGCATGATGGTGCCAGGAGTTGTATCTAAAATGTACTGTTGTGTGATGCAGGCGCACCGTTATGATAGAAGCATGAAGAAGAGCAGTGCATTCTCTGAGGCTTAGGACACATTAACACATTGAGCAACTGACTCAACTCTGTCCGTCCTCTTTTTGACTGAGGGCCAACCTTTTTTTGGGCAGTGGTGCCCAAGAGCCCAAGACCAACCTTTCCACTCTGTGAGGTAGCAGGGATGCCTGATATTCTATCCTTCAGGAACACATCCACTCTGCCATTCTGTCTCTGGAATGGCAAATTCAGTTCCAGGCTCAGTTTGTATTCAAATCAAAAAGTTGAACTATGTGGTCTCACTGGCTAAAGTTGTGTTGAGTTCATGGTCAGCTGACTCGATGATGCGGGATGCAACATTAGAGCTTTGACGCAACTAAATGACCAATTTGGGCTGAGTCACTTGCCAGGAAAACTTCAACAAAACGATCCATGACTGCTCAGCAACCACCCCAAGTGACTTGATGGCTGTGAAGTGCTAATGAGGGAATATTTAATGTTGAAGTGAAACATAGAGGGGCTATTGGTCAAGGCAGGATCAAATTCTGGTGCCAGTTGGCTAAAGGGTAGGGGTATAAGAGAGTTACTATTCAAAAGGCTCCTACTGGGTGCAAATCCTTATTTTGGTCATGACTCAGTCGCATGGCTTAATCCTGGTTCAGCATCCTTGGCTTGGTTGAAACACTGGCTCACCTTGTAGTGTTATGGAGGCTTGGTGATTCAAATTATAGGGATAGGATGAAAACTCCCAGTTGCAGGATTCTGAAGCACCCTCCAAACACAGACTTTTCACTCAAATACTCCAAAGGTGAGTGACCAAGGTGCTCAGTGAATTTCGATTGTACCAATTATATTTCCAATAGTTTTACATATAAGATGCAAATGTCTACATAAGTAAAAGCACAGTTGTGTAGCACATACATAAGTAAAAGCACAGTTGTGTAGCAAGCATTTGCAACATTTAGAAAAAGAATACACTGAGGTGAAGAAAATGTTATCATATTACGTTAAAGCCAAACAAGACCCAAAAATATCCAATAAAGTATAGCAGCAGTGCTATGTAATTGACACCGCGCTCAGTAGAGGTAGGTGCAAAGCAAAATAATCGTACAACAGTAGTTTTTCGCAAATGACCTCACCAGTTGGATACACACCAACAAGCTAACCATTTTCTGGAGAATGACACAAATCCTTCTTGATGTTAAGGTCGTGGAACAGTCCTTTCGTGCCACTGATGTACAGCTGACGTTTCAACCCGGGTCAAGTAATCCAAGAGTCATCATCAGGATGAAAATATCATTTATATGCATCTGGGAGATGAAATATTATGGCAGGGCCAATCCTGAGGGCACTTGCCCTCACAATGTGTGTGATGATAATCATGAACAATCGAGTGGGGAACAGGAATTTAAATAGGATGAAAAAAGAACACTAGGCCATGGTGCCTTCTATACCAATTGCCTTGGACTTCATGCAGAAGAATTCACTATTATATAATCATAATGAATCACCACCAAAACATATGAAGTTTTGCTTTCATAAATCACCTGAATAGGTGTACCAGATATTGCACAGCAACCTTTGACAACCAGTCTTTTATTGACATTCCTAATGGAAAATAAACATATATTTAGAACATGATGTACAGTGCTGTTTACAAAATATTCAGCAAAACAGGAAACTAGATTCCTCTGACCACAGAATGGATTGATTACTGGGGTCCTATAAGCTGGTTAAGGCGACATCAGTGATTGAACTGCAAAGACATGATTGATTGGAAAAAGTGCCAAAGTAGCATCATAAATCTAAGTTTTTCTGATTTAATTAACTAAACATTACATAATATATTCCATTTGGTATGACAACAGATCTCCAAACTTGCTTTGGGAGGTAGGTGTCCCAAGAAAAAGAAACCTCCCAAAACTCATTCTGAAATCAATCTTTTACCTAAATATCCACGAAAGCCAAAGGCCTTTGAAATAAACTCCAGAATTATTTAACATCAAGAATCAAGTTCCGTTATTTAAGGATTCACAGACGCTTCAAGAATGCAAAAGAAAATTGGGTCCTGGTAAATAGTAAATCAAAACAACAATTCCCTTGGTTTGTATTCAAACACACTATTTGTACCACAATCATGCCAAGCGTGCCACTATCACCAGAAAATGTAACCAGTTCACCAAAGCCAATATACAAATGTACAAATGTTTTATTAAATAGATTCCAGTTAAAAAGATCAAATGAAAATACATAAAGTAAAAACACATGAAATATAACACTGTGGATTGACTTCCATTGTGGAAAATCACATATGCAAAATCATATAATCATGCATATAAAATACATTATGGTAGAATATGATAGACAAAACGTTTTGGCATTTATGGCACTAATCTAGCTACAATTCTGTGGTCAAACCATCATTGTGTACTGTTCCTTTATTGACCAGGATAAATACAATTTAGTGCATTTATTGCAGCAGAGCGACGCGATTCGGTGGATTAAATTGTTCCAACCACTTTCTTCAGGAAGAAAAACTTTGTATCTCCCAAAGCTTTCAATCTATTTATAAAAACATCATAAAACCACATTTCAGAATATATAATTATATAACATATCATCTTCACATAGTAATGTATTATTTAATGTACATATAATACCCACAGTGAAAAATTGCTCACACTGAGCTTTAAAACAACTAATTATGTGCTTTGGAGAACATATGAAAGGCCTTAATTTACACAAAACCTCTGGTGATTCTCAAATATCACCTTCCAACCCCGCACATGCCAATCTCATTCTCAATTACATCATACAAGTGTCACACCTGGTCATCCTGGTAAATAGAGCAAGAGTTCTGAACTGGCGTTAGTGCGTCTAACTGGCGTGAGCATGTCTAACTGCTGTGAGTACGTCTAACCGGCGTGAGCACGTCTAACCGGCGTGAGCACGTCTAAGCGGCGTGAGCACCTCTAACCGTGTGTCTTTCACTGCTTGACTTCCTGTTTCATGCCCGACAGTCTGACGGAAGGAGCTCGCCTTCAACCCTACGGTGAGCGGCAAATCCTCCGAGAAGATAAACAGCTCCATATTAGCCATTGGAGCCGTACAATAGGCTTTAAAACCTTCCATGCTGATGACAGCCCCCGTCCGTCATGCAACACGGTGGGCGTGTGCTAATGATGGCTGGGGGGCCGTCATGGTCCCGCCCACTCTTTAGAAGTGCCGCACAGGCGCAGAATCGCGCCCCCGCCCAAGGGGTTAAACCAGTGGAGACTTTGTAAGGATTGTACCTCCACTGAATATCCTTATTTAACAGCAACTAAATGGTTCTGCACAAGATGTGTGTTAGAAACAAGAGTGAGTTTCCAACTAGCAGTACCAAGCTACTTCGAAAAAAGTTGCCCAAGATAAATTTGCAGGGAACAAGTGCTTTCAGTAGTTATTGTGCACAGAAAAAACTCAGCTAAAGTTAAAGTTGCAGAGAAAAATAAAGACGGTTGATCTGGCTAATGCTCCGATAAAAAGAAAATTATCAAACAATGCATTGAACATGTTCTTGTGCCCTGCAGAAACCTGCACAAGTGGATGCAAACTGCCAATCTTCACAAGCTGTGCAAAGAGGAAAAATCAGGGACTTCGAAAAATGTCACCAGTAGTAAAAAAAATAAAAGTGGCAGGTCAGTACTAGAGTATTTCAATGCAAATTATTCCACTAAAATCAGACTAGCCATGAGCCATACTGAGCGCAATCAGGGGTTAGCTTTCCACGGTCCCCAACAAGCACCACGTACATATTAGTGTATTGATTTACACAAATTTTATTGATTCCTTACTTTCTTTTGTCCTGCACGTGTTCTGTATCATAGGGTAGAACAGTGGGCCAAATTATTTTTCCAAAATCAATTTAGCTTCCTGCATAACCACCAGATGCGCCCAGGTCACTCTCTAGCCAAAATGGTGGATGAGCGGCCTTGATACAAGGGCTCGCCCGACTCAAAGCCTCTTAATGCCTCCGCACTGCTGACAACAGGTTTCACTGGGGGATCACAGCTCCTGGTACTCAGTCTAAATCCTATAAAACACTCAATAGCTTTCAATCGCAAATGTCAAGTTGTCCATTAGGAGCCCGGCACAGGATGGCTTTGGGACTTAGCGTTGGCTCGTATTGAGGCGCCAACAATTCTTGCAAATAATGAGCCCGGAGTGGCACGGAATGACTGTGTGAGTCCAGTAAATTGAATAATGGTTTCTATGCTCCTGTTTATATAGTGCATAATTAGGTGCCTCTGCCTATTTCTGCAGGTTCCTTATTTTTCTGCAGATAAGGGTATTGAATTGTAACAAGTAAAGAGATGTGCCCAAAATCACACAATGCAGTTATGTGCATAGGTTCAGTTTAGAGGATTTATAAGTACTGCATTACACATGTCCTCTTTGGTGTGCTATTCTTTCCCCAAACATTTTGCCTTCTCTTCTCCTGTTTTCTTAATTTGGCTGTGTTGTCATTAGGACGCTGTGCACTTTACCACTGCTAATCAGTGCTAAAGTGCTTGTGCTCTTTCTCCTAAACATGGTAACACTGTTTTACAACTTATAAGTACATTTAATTTACTTCAAGGTACCCAATTTATCACACTACATGTACCTCGGGTCTTTAACTTAAATGCTACTAGTGGGCCTGCAGCACTCATTGTACCATCCACTAAAGTTGCACTTTAAAACATGTCACAGGCCTGCAACAGCAACTAGTATTGCAGTTTCAAACTACCAATTCAGCCTGGTAAAATACACCTTTCGCCAGGCCTAAACCTTCCTATTTCATACATACAAGTTGCTGCTACATTAGGCTCTTCACAGCCCATAGGTCAGGGTAAATTGCATTTAAAAAGTAAAACCTGTATTTTTAAGTATCAAGGGGAGTGGATGTGGCCTAAAGGCTAGGGCGGTCGACCTCAAATGTGGGGAAAAGGGTTCGAGTCTCGGGTACGACACTCAACATTCTGTGATTCTGGGCAAATCACTTTCAGCCAGATTCATCAAACCAAAATCGGCTCGCAAAGGGACAGATTCTGAGAATCTGGCCCTTTGCGAGCGCTATTTTTGCATTTGGGATGCATCATCCCAAATGCAAAAATCGCAATTCTAGAAATCGCTAAATTGCGATTATTTGCATTTAAGGAATCTGAATTTGAGATTCCTTAAATGCAATTCATGAACCATTTTAAAATTGCGAATTCGCAATCTGGGGCCGCTATTTACCGCGAAGTCTAACTACGTGGTAAATAGCAAACACTTAGAAAAATGCACTTTAGTGCATTTTTCTAAGTTGTATGTTACACACACACATGTCCTTGGGACATGTGTGTGCGCAACACCAGTGGACATTACCATTTCAGGGGTGCAACAGGGTGTCCTTTGGACACCCTGGCACCCTTGAAATTGCTTCCTTATTTGCGATTCGCTAATTGCTTATCGCAAATAAGGAATGACTCCCCATTCATTATTTGTGATTAGCAATTAGCGAATCGCAAATAAGGAAGCAGTAGAAATCGCAAAAAATATTGCGATTTTTACATGCATCCCGTTTTGCGAGTCTTTAATAGCGATTCCTTAAAATTCGCTATTAAGGACTCGCAAAACATCACTTTGATGAATCTGGGGGTTAATCTCTTCATGGCTAACAAAAATAAATGCGTCCTTATGCAACGCAACAGTTGCTCAAGTAAATCGCTCTGATATCCGATACCTTTGCTCAAGTTGATGCAATATAATACTCTGAAGAAAAAAAAGTTTTACATATCCTGATAGTGGAAAACTCCTAAATTAGATGTTCACTTCTGTAAGACCTACCTCTCCAAAAGGATAGTATTGGGTAGTCTTGTTATACTTAATAAGTTCTAATCCTCTTTATTGTGTGGAAAAGTAAATTTTGCCATGTTCTGTGTCCCTACGTGTTCCCCACCTTATGTTATATGTGCATGATTAATATGCATATGTATCCTCCTATGATCGATTAAAGACGCAATTATAGTTGTGTCCAACTCTAGTATGTCAGTTTCCAGTTCTCGTGAAAGCTACGAGTATTAGGCCTATGTAAACCTATGTTGCCACATTTCACAGTGTGCACGTTAATTTAGTAAAAGTCCCCGTTTCTAGGCCTCAAAAGGGCCCGGACACCAGATTCAGCTCCTGTCTCCTGAACCCTCTCCGAGGAGCGATGCAGCCCCCACCTGCATCCCTGACCCTTCACTTACTACCTGCCTCACAGTGCCCGGCCCGGCCTGGCTCTGCCTCCCAGTCTGCCAAGAGTATGTTATGCTTCTAGTTATCAGTCCAGCCCTCCTTCTCTGCATTCCTAAGCTACGGAATCGCATCAATAGTTTCAGTCATAGTCTAGCCTTTCTGTCTCCATGTAAGAGAAATACTGTATTATATTCATAGAATATTCCTCGCACACGCAATACATGTAGAATAATGCATGCACCAGTCTTAGTGTCAAGTAGCCTTTACCCTGATAACTCTTGGATTCTATCAACATGTTCTCTAAACACCAGATATCAGATAGGCTTTAGGTACATGTCGCTCTGACTCCGCAGACTTTAGTCTCCTCTTCTAGTGCAGAAGTCATAGCCCCCAGTTCCTCCTAGTAACACGTCATTGCCAGTTTGCGCGCACCACTAGGTTAAAGGTCCCAGCTCCTCAGGTAGCCCCCTCCATGTTTCCGCCCCGTTTATGACATATTCTGTTACGTTTACACCACATGTCTATGTACACGCCTCTTGTTACACCTACTTTCTGCCTTATCTTTCGCGACTGCTACTAGAAACGCCCACTGCTACGCCTACTGTATTGAATGTAATGCAATTGTTTAAGTATATATATGCTATGCACTGTTATTAAAAGTTACCCTTTTTACCCCTTTTACCCTGCTAGCCATTCCAGATCCTGCCCCCGGCAGCTGCCCTCCTATTCCCGTGCAGGTTGTCCTGTTCCTGTCCTTTATGCTTTATTAAAACCTGCAAACTCCAGCTACCTCGAATCTTGACTCTTATTTATTGAGCTACCCGTTTATTGATTATTCTGAAAAATAGAACCGGTATTTAATTATTTATTTACCACATAATGGCGCCCGAACAGGAACTTGCCCTTTCCCCACGCGCCGGCGAAGCCACGCAAGCCCCCTGACTCTCTGCAGCCGTGACGGAACCATCCTGCGCACCGGCAGATATTTCTGCTTCAAGTATCCCTCAGGTCCACGGAGGAGACGGAGGTTGCGGTCTAGCATCCAGACGAGGCGGTGTGGAACGCGGCGAGTCCCGACCAGAGCCCAAGCCGAGAGTACAAGGTCCGAGGTATCCGGAGGCCCACCCGTAACTGAAGCCCGAAGTTCGTAGTCCGTCGTCGTAGCAGTCCAGTCCAGTCCGAGGCCTTCCGTTCTTGCTGCCCGGTGAGTACCGTTGCTGGGGTAGTATCTAGACAGGGTCAATTAATTTGTCTCTGGTCCGTGGGTTTGGGTACGCAAATCCAACACGAAGTGTCCACCTAGGTGGATGCGGGTCCTGACGTGTCTCTTTATGGGACCGGTATGTTTCGTACTGTTTCAGCAGTGCATCTAGTAATTCTAGTAAGTTCCGTTCTCGAGAAATTCATGTGTTCTGTTCTCAGTATTCCAGGTAATATTCTGTCCGAACTGTTATTTTAAATGTTATTTCAATGTGTTTTCAATGTCGTGGTATGAGTGATTTGTTTTTCAAGTTATTATTGTGCTTATTGTGTATTGTATTGTGTCTAGATTCCAGTCTAAGTCATGCCTTTATTCTCTAAGTTACGTCAGTTAAAAACCAGAAAAGGTCTGCTCGAAGAAGCAGTTCCTGTCCCGCCTAGGGACAGTCCAGGTCATTTTATGTATCATAAGCATGGCTTAAGTGCCATAATATATCTAGACTTATGGTCAGATTATACTAAAGATCTCGAAGAGAAATATAGATGGCCTGTATCAGGCACATGGGATGCCGAGTGCATCATGCGAGTAGAAGAAGCATTATGGAAAAAGAAAGCCAGACAGTCGCAGAAAGATGCCATCGAGTTATGGCGCAAGGAATCTCATAAAAGAACCGAAAAAGAATTCAGAAAAACAGAATTAAGTAGAGAATCCCTAGAGAAAGCCCAAGAAAGGGAATTAATCGAAATAGGTGAACGAGTTAAAGCAGAACAGACAGACAGACAGAGAAATGCCCTTATTAAGGGTATGTATCCTCTTCTTGCCGAGGGCTTGCCAAAAGCAACCCCGGAGGCATCCAGTAATTTTCCGCCGTCACTAGTTCCGACTAAGCTACGTCATAAACCGACTGCAGCTGATATTTTTCTCTCGTCCTATTTGGACGACACAGTCCCAGAATACCGGGGCACCCGTTGCAGCACCTGTTACGGTACCCCCGGTCCAGCCTACAGTACATGTACCCGCTACATCAGTCACTCTCCCAGCCCGTACAGTACCCACCGACGATTCCAGTTTAGGAGCCGCGGGGGGAGATTCTCCTCGTACCCCGCCTCAACACAGACGTCTAACGTTACTCGAGCTACATGAACGAGCGTTACAACGTTCACCCAAACTTCAGTCAGTTGCAGATATCAAGCGAGTCCTTACCGAATGCCGTTATGATCCAGTCCCAGGCGATGATGATATGGTCTTGTATTCATTGCGTGTAAGACGGGTGACCGAGTATTTGGACACCCTGCCGAATATGAAAGGTTATCTAGACAGAATATATCGTTTCATCCGTACAGGAAGAGATCCAGAAAGTATTGGCGACACCATGGTCCAAAGAAAAGTCGAGATTCAGATCATGATTTTAAAGTTTTTAATTAACTGTTTAATAAGAGAACAAGACTATCCAGATAAAGATCCAGAAGAAATGAAAGTCCTGACCAAATGGAGTGACCATATAGCCGAGGGAAGACACAAGACACAGAACAGTATAGAGAGTATGTACAAGAAAATCCGTAAAGAAATAATAAAGTTACACGAGAAACGAGAAGCATTACAAGCAACCGAGAAAGAAGACGCCTCTGATACTGAAGAGGTAAACGACGAGAATCCCACCAGAATAGCGTATGTAGGTAGAACTAGACTTCCCGACCGACATTCACGTCTAGAACACAAGAAAGTCTTTCCTCTTCCAGCACCAGAACAAGGTTCTCTTGAGCAAGTATTTCAAGCTACCGATCACATTCTGAAATCACGAATCGGTTATAGTGAACTTAGTACTATGCATGAACAAGAACTAGCCCGATCAGCAGTCCGATGGACTACTGATTCTACCACGTTTCCAGACGAAATAGTGGCACAAATGTTTCTGAAACTGCCCCCAGCCGAGCAGCGACTGGTGGGTATGTATATGATCCAGCACCTCATTACACTGTATGAGGGACAACATTCTGATCCAGGTCCGTTACATGATGTTCTGAACGAGTTACTCCAGTATAGATGGAGAGGTTTAGGTACCGATTTAATTAGTATCATTCTAGAACAGCGCCACAAATATAGAACGTTTCTGAATCCGCATTTTGTTCATGTCTCACCTCCAGAAAGTAAATCATTTTACATAGACAGACAGCATCCGTTACGAGAAGTCCATCCAGTTAGAGGAACGGGTGGTGATCTAGAACGAGTATTTGTTTACACCCCCATTACAAAGATGGAACTCTTAGAGATGAAAAAGTTAATTCCCTGTCATGATAAAGATCCAGCAGGGTTCCATCGAGAATTAAAAGACATGCTCCGTATGGGAGAATACACGTATCCTGATATCATTAAAATGTTAAAAGTCCTGTTGCCCGCAGGGGTATATGAAAAACTCAAGGAAAAAGAATGGGAGGTGGGAGAGAAGAAGATAGATTGGACAGCTCTAGAAGCTGAAGATAATTCACGAGTACCAGGTACCGGTCTAGGGGGTAAAGTTAAAGAATTGCCCGAGTTATTGATTCAGGTTTTGCCAAGGTTACTAACCACGAAAAAGGAAGATTGGGATGCAATCTCAGCTTGTAAACAGAAACAGGATGAAGATACTAGTGATTTTTATTCTAGATTTGAAAAATGTTTTATTATTAACAGTGGTCTGAAAACAAGTAGCGAGTCATACCCTCATCTTTTTGTTACTAAACTAGTCGAGAATTCAAGTCCACAAGTTAAAAATCGAGTTTTGAAAGTCGAAAGTACCTGGCAAGCTAATACTCCGTCCCAAATGTTACAGATGCTCCAGTACCACCAGAACAGAATCAGGGAAGAGCAAGAACACGAAAGGAGACGTATGAAAGACACGAAAATGAAAGTATTAGTCGCACAATCTGTTCCTCAAGACAGTCAGAAGAGGGGTACGAATCAAGCCAGTCATCCTGCAGTTCCCGTTAAAGGGACCTGCAATTATTGTAAACAGCCAGGTCATTTTATAAACGAGTGTGCAGTTCTGAAACACAACATAGCTACTGGTAAGACTAAAGAAAGACCACGTCCGCCTAGACAAGAACAAGTTTTACAGACTTCTCAGTCACCACAGAATGCACAACAGACAGTTACAGTACCGCAGCCTATAGCTGCAACACAGCATGTTACACAGCAGATGTACCAGTATGCACAGTCCGAGTATCCAGAGTACCAGCAGTATTCATGAAACAGCCTAGAGAGGGAGGTAGGCTTGCCTCTCATCGAGATACCTGTAGATCAAGAGGGTCCCTATTTACACAGTCAAGTATTAGGGAAAGACAGAAAGTTTCTGATTGATACAGGGGCAAGTAGGACTGCAATCAGTCATGACGAGGTTCCAGGGGCTCCGCTCTCAGGCTCTAGAAATGTTTCCCTTGGATTTTCAGGAAAGCCAATAGTTAATGAGATTTCGAAACCAGTTTCTCTAGAAGTAGGTCCATTGTCCCGAACTACTGATTTGTTACTTACGAAGTCTTGTCCAGAAAATTTGTTAGGCATCAAGACATTAAAAGAATTAGGTGCAATTATATGCTGCTCCCCAGAAGGGGTCCGATTGTTTTTACGCGACTTTAAAGGTCATTATGTATTACGAGATTTTGATCCAAGATTATTGAATGTCCCGCAGCATTTATGGGCGCAAGGTCCAACTGATGTAGGATGTATGCACATCACACCCCATCGTGTGACTCTGAAACAAGGTATAGTTTTGCCACGAATCCGACAGTACAGATTGCCACCTGAGGCTGTAGCAGCCTTATCCAAAATTATTGACAAGCTTATTGTTCAAGGAGTGGTTGTAGAAACTGACTCCAATGTATGTAATTCTCCTATCATTCCAGTCATGAAACGTACTGATCCAAATGCACCTCCAGTTTATCGATTAGTGATTGATCTTCGAGAACTTAATAAATTTATTATACCCCAGTACCCAGTAGTTCCAGATATTTCATCCCTATTGACAGCCATTGATTCTGAGCCACGTTCTTCACTGTTATCGACCTCAAGAACGCATTTTTCAGTGTTCCCATTCATCCAGACAGCCAGTACCTTTTCGGATTTTGTTTAAATGGAAGGAGCTATAAATTTACACGAGCTCCTCAAGGTTTCACAGAAAGCCCTAGTATTTACAGTCAAGCACTTAAGAGACAACTAGACAATATTCACATGCCAACTGACACTGCCCTGCTCCAGTATGTCGATGATCTACTGATCACAGCCCGTTCTGAGCGTGACTGTGAGCGTGCGTCACTTACAGTTCTGTATTTCCTAGCCGAGATGGGGCACAAGGTGTCCCCTTCGAAATTACAATTCTGTGTCCAGCAAGTGGTCTACTTAGGACACTTACTGTCCAAGAGGGGTAGGCAGTTGACACCTGACCGTATCCAGTTCATAACGAGTCTTCCTCAGCCCAAGACCCAGAAGGAGGTACGAGCTTTTATCGGCCTCACTTCTTATTGCAGACAATGGATTCCTCAGTATGCATTTCTAGCCAAGCCACTGATACAGTTAACGACACAGGAGGCAGCCGTATCGACTGTCCTCCCTTGGACCCAGGAACATACACTTGTTTTTAATGAATTAAAGAAAGCCTTATGCCAAGCTCCTGTTCTAGCTACACCGAACTACAGTAAGCCTTTTACACTTTTTGTTACTGAACGTAATGGTACAGCATTATCTGTTCTCACACAAGATCAAGCAGGACAATACAAGCCCTGTGCTTATTTTTCGAGCACATTAGATCCAGTAGCCCAGGCTTTGCCTGCGTGCCTCAAGTCAGTTGCAGCTACAGCTCTAGCTATCAGACAAAGTGATTCCATAGTGTTAGGACACTCCCTGACAGTACAAGTTCCACACTCCGTGGAAGTTCTTTTAAACCGAACACAGACTCAGCACTTGACAATTGCACGTTTAACAGGTTATGAACTGACACTGTTCCAGCCACACATAGAAATCAGACCCTGCAACATTCTAAATCCTGCTACACTGTTACCGTCAGTTACTTCAAATCCTGCCACACATGACTGTGTGGAAGTAGTTAACATTATGACCAAGCCAAGACAAGACCTGACAGATATTCCATTACCTGATCCCGACCTGACACTTTATGTGGATGGTTCATGTATGAGAACAAGTACAGGAGAACTAGTAGCCGCGTATGCAGTGACTACTGACACTGAAGTTATAGAAACACATCGTATTGACACCCTGTCTGCTCAAGCAGCAGAGCTAGTCGCTCTGACCCAAGCCTGCATACGTGCCAAGAACTTGAAAGTAAACATATATACAGATTCACGTTATGCATTCGGAGTCGTACACGACTTTGGAGTGCTCTGGCAGGAGAGAGGTTTCATGACTTCTCATGGAACCAAGATTCAGCATGGTCTCCTTATTCAAGCTCTGTTAGATGCAATCCATTTACCGACAGCTATCGCTATCATGAAGTGCAAAGCACATACGAAAGTCACTGATATCATTTCCCAAGGTAACGATCTAGCAGATCGAACAGCCAAGCTTACAGCTCAGACACCAGACATTCCGGTTAACATAACACTGACACACACTCCAGAACAGACTACTTGTATGACAGTTAAGGACCCTACACAAGATGTCATAGACATACAGTCACATGCTACTTCCGAAGAAATCAAGAAATGGGCCAAACAAGGAGGGGTCCAGACAGATCAGGGATGTGTGACGAAGGGAAAAGCCACATGGTTTCTCCCCGACTCTATGGTTCAAGTCATTATCAATACTGCACATAGTCCAGCACATCTAGGAGAAAAAGCTATGTTAGACAGTATTCAGAACCTTTGGTTCAACAAGCACTTACGAGCTGCAGCCAAGCAGAAAGTCCGTACCTGTATGATATGTTGCCAGTTCAATCCAGGTAAAAGTGTCCCGGTGGAACAAGGTGGTTTCCAACCTCCTGACCACCCTTTTGAAGTCCTCCAGATGGATTACATTCAGATGGAGCGATGTCGAGGTTTCAAGTATGTCCTCGTAGTTGTATGCGCTTTGTCCAGGTGGACAGAAGCATATCCAGTTCCAGATTACACAGCCGCGACCACTGCCAAGCAGTTGGTTCGTGAATTCTTTCCCCGCTATGGACTCCCTAGGGTTGTGTATTCAGATAACGGCCAGCCATTCTCATCCGAACTTATGAAACATGTTTCCCTTCTGTTAGGGTACCAGTGGAAGTTCCATTGTGTGCGCCATCCTGAAGCAGCCGGTCTCGTAGAGAGACATAACCAGACATTAAAAATCCGCATTGCCAAAGTTTGTAAGGAGAAAGGTGTAGACTGGCTAGTTGCCCTGCCAGTTGCCCTATTTTATATGCGCATGGTTGCACATTCCAGATCAGGTCTGTCCCCGTATGAGGTCGTATTCGGCCGCCCCCCAAACATGTGGGGTACACCTAGACCCCGAAGTATTACAGATGTTTCCAGTAATATGCTGACAGATTACCTAGCTTCCTTGATGTCTGCCCTACACTCTTGTCGTTCACAGGTTGCCGCCGCATTTCCAGGCAATACCGAGGTGAAACCGCATGAAATCGTTCCAGGAAACCTTGTACTTGTCAGGAACTTTGATCGTTCAAGTCCGCTGGAGCCCCGCTGGAGGGAGCCACGTCTAGTCTTACTTACCACAAGGACCGCGGCCAAGTTGGAGGGCAGGAAAGGCTGGGTCCATCTGTCCCACATCAAGAAATTCCATGGATTGCGTGAAAGAACATTTGCCAAGAACATTCCTAAGGACTGCCTAAAAATTGACTCTGAACTCAAGCCTCCCCTGTTAGAGGGAACTCCGCAACAGGAGTATAAAAAGAAACTCAGGTCTAGTAAAATAAGTCAGCCAGTTTAATTGTCTAAGTCCCTCTCGGGTGAAACGGTTAGACAGGTTTCTGACATGTATGAGATAGACCCCCACAGTGAGAGAGTTAGTCAAAACTCTAAAAGATGTATCGTTATTCTAAGTTTCTTATTGTTTCTAAGTCTTATGGTTACCTGCACAAGTTATGCATTACATTTATGTTTTCCAATTTCACATGTAAATAAGTTTGCTAATGCTACAGTAGAGCACACATTTAGTGATCTGCCTCCTCACGAGCTATCCTATCGTCTTGCTATGCGAAATAACACATTCATCAGAATGTTACACTATTCACACCAGACCAGCAATGCCACTAATTGTTGGGTGTGTGGTCGACTCCCCCCTTTCCAGACACCGAAGGGAGTTCTGCCACTCTTTCCTTATCCGTTTTCACATAATGGTTCGTGTGGAGCATGGTCCACGTTCACGTCATCCTCAACTGATATGTCCCTTCTGAATAGTACATGTTTCCCAGACAAGCAAGGTCTCTCCCATAGAACAGGGTTAGACCTAGAAAATGAAGTTTATAATTTAGGTAATTATTCTTCGAATTTTATGGTCCTGAATGTTCAGTCTGATACTACTCCAGATTTGCCTGCTATTTCAGTACTGCCAGTCAAAGGCGAATTATGTGTCAGAAAGAATGGTTCCGCACATGTAGGACATAGTGATTGTAATACTACTGTCGACTATAGTGACAGTGGGAAATCTATTTTCAAAGCCTCAAGTCACTCTTATTTTGTTTGTGGTCAGACCGCATATGTTCGTCTGCCCCTCGATTGGGATGGAACATGTTACATTGCCTTCCTACTGCCACCAGTTTTTCTAGCCCCATCTGATTATCATAGAAACACACATCTAGTACACGTTAGACATAAAAGGGAGATCGAGTCCCCAATTGTCGATCAAACTGAAACTGCTTTAGAACAGTATACAGACTTCAATAGAGGTTTCTTCTTCTTTATAGGACCTATCCAGAATAGTAAGTTAATACGTAGGTTAACCAGAACCCTTGAAGCAGTAGTGAATGAGACTACTTCTGCTCTAGGTAACTTAACCGAAGAGCAATCTGCTATGAGATTTGTCGTGCTCCAAAATCGTCTCGTTCTTGACGTCATACTGGCCGATAGAGGAGGAGCATGTAGAGTCATCGGATCTAGTTGCTGCATTTTCATTCCTAATAACGCGCCGTCTGTTTATTCAGCTATAACCAGACTTCATAAAATTGCCCATCAGTTACACCAGAATCCAGGCACCTGGACATGGTCCGGTTGGCTCTGGAGTATTATTTCTGCCTGGGGATGGAAAGTATTGTCATTCCTAGGTATAGCAGTAATGATCATATTCAGTTGCTGCCTCTGTATACAATGTGGCCCTGCGATTTGCGGCATTTGTGCTACCTCTTGTATTCCTAGTGCTAGTCCTAAGTCCCGTTCCAAGACAATTCAAGACGAGCAAATGATGCTATATGAAATGATAGATGGTATCATGAATATTGATGTTTCCTGATGGAAACGTAGGGCACAAGGAGGGAATGTGGAAAAGTAAATTTTGCCATGTTCTGTGTCCCTACGTGTTCCCCACCTTATGTTATATGTGCATGATTAATATGCATATGTATCCTCCTATGATCGATTAAAGACGCAATTATAGTTGTGTCCAACTCTAGTATGTCAGTTTCCAGTTCTCGTGAAAGCTACGAGTATTAGGCCTATGTAAACCTATGTTGCCACATTTCACAGTGTGCACGTTAATTTAGTAAAAGTCCCCGTTTCTAGGCCTCAAAAGGGCCCGGACACCAGATTCAGCTCCTGTCTCCTGAACCCTCTCCGAGGAACGATGCAGCCCCCACCTGCATCCCTGACCCTTCACTTACTTCCTGCCTCACAGTGCCCGGCCCGGCCTGGCTCTGCCTCCCAGTCTGCCAAGAGTATGTTATGCTTCTAGTTATCAGTCCAGCCCTCCTTCTCTGCATTCCTAAGCTACGGAATCACATCAATAGTTTCAGTCATAGTCTAGCCTTTCTGTCTCCATGTAAGAGAAATACTGTATTATATTCATAGAATATTCCTCGCACACGCAATACATGTAGAATAATGCATGCACCAGTCTTAGTGTCAAGTAGCCTTTACCCTGATAACTCTTGGATTCTATCAACATGTTCTCTAAACACCAGATATCAGATAGGCTTTAGGTACATGTCGCTCTGACTCCGCAGACTTTAGTCTCCTCTTCTAGTGCAGAAGTCATAGCCCCCAGTTCCTCCTAGTAACACGTCATTGCCAGTTTGCGCGCACCACTAGGTTAAAGGTCCCAGCTCCTCAGGTAGCCCCCTCCATGTTTCCGCCCCGTTTATGACATATTCTGTTACGTTTACACCACACGTCTATGTACATGCCTCTTGTTACACCTACTTTCTGCCTTATCTTTCGCGACTGCTACTAGAAACGCCCACTGCTACGCCTACTGTATTGAATGTAATGCAATTGTTTTAGTATATATATGCTATGCACTGTTATTAAAAGTTACCCTTTTTACCCCTTTTACCCTGCTAGCCATTCCAGATCCTGCCCCCGGCAGCTGCCATCCTATTCCCGTGCAGGTTGTCCTGTTCCTGTCCTTTATGCTTTATTAAAACCTGCAAACTCCAGCTACCTCGAATCTTGACTCTTATTTATTGAGCTACCCGTTTATTGATTATTCTGAAAAATAGAACCGGTATTTAATTATGTATTTACCACAATTGGTAAAGTCTGATTTTAGATTATAATTTTGAAAAGTACACTTATAGAAGGTCAGCTTTTTCCTGCCCAAATATTTTTAAAACCTTATAAGAAATTCCAGGGTAATGGCTCCCCTATTGGCCCTGGACAGTGAAGAATAGAACCCAGGTGTTGTTGCTAGACTGCCATTCTACCTGGATTGCTAGGGGAGGAGCTGCCCCTAGCCCCACTTACATTTCAAAGGGTTGACTCCAACATCTGACACTAGACTTCTTTTTGTCAAACTAGACCTTTTGGAGCCTTGACAGGTGAAAGGCAGGTACTTTCCAGAACCAGAGCGGGATGCCCTACTTCAAAGGCTGGCAGTATTTATGAATATTGGCCCTTCTAGCTACTCTTCAGTACACCCGGGATCTGTACACATTACTGAGAAAGGCCTGGCTTTCTCCCTACAGGACTGCTCTGCTGCTTAAGTCTTTCCGTGTTCCCCATGGGACTAGCCTGCTGCTTGAAGCTAGCCTTATCACTAGAGGATTACCCTGCTGCTTGAAGCCTGCCTTGTTTTTCAGAGGAATGCCCTGCTGTTCCATTCCTGCCTTGATCTTTGTGAAGGAAGACTAGACCAAAGTCCTTCATTCAAGGATACCTCAACGATATCAAGGGCAATTTGGCTGACCTGTTTAGACATACATAAACTCAACATGCTCTAGAGCCTATCAGAAAGTGACTTGCTAGAACTCGACATGCACCTGAAACTGTTGAGCCGTGGTGTCTTCGGTTAGAGTGAGTCCTTGTTACCCAAGAGGTACCTTCTTCCCTAGGTCCTGTACCTTTGACTGATATCAAAGTGCACTCCACTATAAAAAAAGGCGGAATGCTGAAGTTCAGGACTCTTCACACCAGACTTTGAGAAGTCATCTTCTTGTCTCTGTATTCGGCCTATGCTCCATCGTGGTTGGCCTAAACTTGTGACTTTTCCCCGGTCAAGCATGACCAGGTAAGGGTGAGTGACACCTTTAATTTTAGGTGCCATACCTACCTACAACTTTAAAATTGCTTATCTCTGGTACTCGTGATTTGATTTTTACTGTTTTGATCTCAATGTATTTATTAAAATGAAAATGTGCTCTCTCTTTCTCACACCCCAAAGGGTGTGAGAAAGAGAGAGCATATTTTCATTTTAATAAATGCTTTAACCAAAATCTTGTGTATGAAATAATCACTGTGGTTACTCTTTGTTCCAAAGTGTGGTCCCAGTTCTTGGCAAAACGAGAATTACTGATGTGTTAGGTCCTTCTATTGTCTCATTGAGCATAATTGTTTAACTGTGGAATCAGTTAGGAAGAAATTGGGGTATTGGTTGAAGGAGGTGGAAATCCTTCTCAAACAACAATCACAATCCTTGTCAAGGTGATGCACAAAAGTAATTAAATGAACCTGTGCTCAACCCTTTGGTGGTCTGGCACAAAAGCAGTCCGGCTTAACTAATAGGTAAGGTTTAATATATTTATGCAGCATAAAAACAGTAGTAAAGTGAAAACACTACACAAGAAAAACCCCAAACTAATTTAGAAAAATATAGTATATTTAAATAAGAAGACACCCACCAATGTAAAAATGTCCAGTATGGAAAACGAAATTACGCATTTTTAAAATATAAATAGAAAATAACACTATAAGCCATTAGGCACCAACCATGGTCAATTGGTTGCGGTACAACGGGACCTTGGTGCATTTTGAGGCTAATGGAGCACTAGCCGGATTTAGGGACTAGGTTCAGCTCAGTCTGCGGTTTTTCCTTAGGAATAAGTCTAAAAAATGTTAGTCTAAAATTTTCCTTGGGACAAGATATAAGGCAGTATCTGTAGAGGACTCCATGGGGCCGAATACCATCTTCATTACGTTCAGTTGCAGAGGATTCAATGTTGCTAAAAAGCTCTGAATGGGAGAAATCAGACTCTTTAGCCTAGCAGCAATGTCATTTGGTCGGATCGGCTTGACAGTTCTCCAGAGTTCTTTAGAACCAAAATGTTTCTAAATCTCAGGGTTTTACATGTGGTAGAGAAGTTCACCCACACAAAGCCAAGGATTTCAGTACCTCCTGAATAGCCCTAGCCCTGGGGGTTCAGGAGTCACTCCAAAACAAGCTGCCAGCAGAGTCCTGTGCAGGTAAATGTAGAACTAGTCAGCTGGGCAGTAATGAAAAAAGGCTTTTTGAAGGTTTCTGCATCCGTGTGGCATGAACAAAAAGTCAGTACTATAACTCTTGGGTCCACTTTGTCCTGGGTACAATGAGGAGCAGGTCCAGTCCTTCAGGTCTTCTCTCAAGTCACAGCCAGCGGGTCCAGTCTTCTTCTGTTATTCCTCAGGTCCAAAAAGTGTTCTGAGAAGGGTAAGTTGAGTACCAGCTAGTGGGGATGACTCCTAGCTCCTCCCTATCCAGTGAGTTAAAGGATCCCAGGGATTACCCTACCCACTGTTGCCTCATTTGCTGTGCTACCTACTACAAACAATCCCACAGTACCCCCTGCTACCTAAATCCAAGATGGAGACACCAACTCTCCTTGTGGCAGTTTCCATCCAACTTGGATTGTTACCCCTGACTGGGGGAACAAAAAAAAGGGGCCTTTGCAGATGTCATTGGTCATCTGCCTGTGATACTGTTTAAGCCCTTTGAAGTAGATGAAGTTGCTGGACACAGCCCACGTGGTCCCCCTGCCAGAAGAACAAAAACACATACCCACTCCCAGGCCTTTGCCTCTGGGAGTAGTTTTCATAACTCATTCACGACTTGAGGCATTAGATGGCTGCAGCTGGAGGCTAATGCAAAACAGCCTTCAAAGTCTTTAGGCAGAGAACAGGTAGGTATCTTTGTAAACGAACCTTTTCATTAATACTAATTAGAGATCTGACTTCCCAATTAATTGGTCTTCTAATACATATTACCAGCCAAAAATAGCATTATTAAATGTAATAGTGCATCCCAGTGTTTCTCACTGGTATTGCCAGCCTTGACACATGAAAATATCTTATAGGTGCTAGTTACTGTAAGGACCAGTTTAACATTTAGGACCCATTACAATGTCAGTCAGACGAGAGTACGCCTGACATCGTAGAGGAAACAGGACCACCGGTCAAGGAATCAGAGGTCCTGTTTCCATTATTACGATGCTATCACCTTCACAGAGGTCAGAAAGGGTATTTTTCTCTATTGTTGCTCGTGTTGTGGGCTGCAGCACAAGCCGCAATAGAAAAAATACACTTTTAAAACATCCATACACTGTGTGCAGACCCACTTTGGGGCCAGCCACACGATGCATGGATGTTTGGGGGGGCATCGCTGGTACCCCCAGGCCTCAAAGCAAAGGTGTGGGGGTATGGGGCCCTGCTGAGGACTCCCAAAGTCACATTCCAACAGCCTTTCCATGTCGGAAAGACTGACACGGAAAGACTGTCTGAAACGTACATTATAATCATGACGGCGGTGCCTGAGTAGGCACCACTGCTATTGGGGATTATCTGTCCAACCAATGTCCGACAGGATCTCTGATCCTGTCGGAGGTGGCAGTCTTTTCCCCAAGCCCCAGTGGTCTGACTAACCGCACCGTAATGCGAAGATCAGACCGCTGACTCCGATTGTCGGATGGACCGCTACCGACATCGTAATAGGCCCCTATGTTGCTTTATGTTCTACATTTAAATACCATATACTCTGCCTCATGGGCTACAATGCCCACTTAGGGGTAACTTATTAACATTTAAAAGGAATGTTTTGACCTGTCAAAAGATGTTATTTTGCCAGGACGAATTGAATGTTTTACTCTGCTACAGCCCTGCTAAAAAGGTAGGACTGAAGCCATTTCACACTGCAGCTGTAGGGGAGGGCAGAATAGGTCCTGCAGCCCTCTGGTATTTAACTCAATGGCCCTTGGTACTTGGAATTTATTGATAAACTAAATATGCCAATTAGGAGTTTAACAATTCAACTATGTTTAAAGGAGGAGCACTTCTTCTTTACTCTTGGTCAGGAGGAGTAAAGTGCACATTTCTACAACTAGTAAAAATAAGGTTCAGCAAAAATGTTAACAATTCCAGGGAGACCATACAAGAAAATCTGGAACCAGGGCTGTGGATCCTAAAGTACTGCTTGCTGCCTTAGTTGTGATGCGGAATTTGGAAATCTGCATTTGTTTAGCTCTCTAAATCTGTATAAACAGGTCTAGGAACACAGACAACAATTTCTATTCACAGAAAAAGCATTTACATTGCCACACAGGCAGAGCTTTCACTTTCATCCATGCTGCAGCATTGTGGTAAACCCCAAATCAGTTTATTTACAAGAATCTTTTCACCTCTCTATCTATTGGGCCTCTTTCTTACCGCAGCATGACAAGACTGCTCCTAAAGCGCCTTAGCATTGCAAAGTTACACAACCAGAGATGCAAATTCAGAATGTGATCCAGGTATCTAACAGCTGCCAGGTTAAACAAATACATATTTTGAATTTGAATGTAGACCAGCAACAGAGGAAGGGTGATGTAGCGACCTCTGACTATACAGTACATTCATTACTAAAATGAGCACTGGTTTGTGCACTATTTTCGATTTAGAAAATAACAATTAGCAGTTTCTTGGAAGTAACGAAATGTTGTGGATTTGCCTGGCCAACCTATAGTAATGTTGCCATGATCAAACACATGTGAACAAATACTTTTTGGGATTTGAGCAAAAAATTACTAAAAGAGGGCAAAAGTAGTTAGGCCATAAGAGGTGCTCTTTTCGTGAGAAATTAGATAGAACTATAATTACAGAATATCTCTCTCCATCTTGTTTTTTCCAACCAATTCTGCTGTTTATTCAGTGCTGTAAACCACAGGTACTACTACTACCTAATGTAATGGTAATTAGTTTACACACAGCTGAGTTGGCAATGCTCTGGTCCTAACTCACAACCTGCAGATTAGAGATAACAATTGAGCTCACTGAGCAAAGTTGATACCCAGTTAAGTATTGAGGATCTATTTCCTTTTTAATCCATTTACTGAATTCCCCAGGTAGATATGAGGACTGAGTGGTCTGTTTTGTTTTGACTTACACGGTGCTGGAATGTGTGAAATAGGTATAGAACAATGTTGACTAAACTGAGTCTTTCTGGCTCAGTTCTGCAATGTATGTTTTCCCTCCTACAGATGACATGAGCAAACGTAGTCCAATACAACAGAGCTGAATGTGAAAGACAGATTATTGTAGCTCCGCAGAACCCCACCCATTATATAAATGAGGTGGTATCAATGCTTTTGAGTTACTAACAAGGAGCAATGGTAATACGATTGTTCAATAATGATTTACACACTCAGGATTACTACAAATGGAATATATATTTCAGCATATTTGTAGGAAAGTAGGATCTACTTCTATGGTTACCCCCACTTTTTGCCTGGTGCTACGCTGTATTTTGACTAGTCTGACTTTGATCCTGCTAATCAGGACCTCAGTATATCTGCTTTCTCCATAAATTGTTGTTGTTGTATTGAGTACTTTGGTACACTCCAGATTGGATACTGAGGTACCCTTATCAGTCCCTAGCATATGGTACAAAGGTACCCAGGGCACAGGCACCCAAGAGGTCTCCCATGAGCGGAAGTATGCATTATGCCACCAATGGAGACCATGCAAATGGAACTACAGGCCTGCCATTGCAGCCTATGTAAGTAGGTTCTAGCACCTCTTACTTAAGATATAGGTGTACTATAACTAAGGGTCACTGCACTTAAAACCTATATGTCACCCATCATGAAGGCTGAGTGCTTGGTTGTAAGTGAGAGGGTGCCCCTGCATGAGCAGGACACCCGGCAGCCTACAGAGTCCATTCTCCTGGGTTGTCAGTGAAGCAGCCATGTACTATATAGTGGGGCACCACGTAATTACGCGATGACCACCTCAAAAACGGTTGCAACGAATCCTATCGTGTTTGGTATCACCCCCACACCGGCACTGGAATAGCCCTCCGTTAGGCTCTCAGTGGTCCCGGTACCAGTCTTCTAAACCCAGACAGCACAAAATGGCTGCAGAAGACTAGAGACACATTATTGCCCACCTGCTGCTAAGCCAAGCTAGAGAAGAGGAATGTGGAACAATAGGCATCCTGTCACAGGGAGGTGTGACCACTTCCCAGACAGTATTAAGTGTATTGGGACTGGGTGGTTATGCTTGCCAGCATCAGAAAGTCTGCATGAGGGGCACACTTGGTGTCCCCGTGCATAGTCTAGTTCAAGCCAGTTCTGAGATCCGTTGTATCGCGCTCTTGCGCGAAACTGGACAAAGGACATGGGAGTAACCTCTCTCCAGTGCAGACCCTTCCCTGGGAGGGTCCCCTGATTCTTCCCAACTCTTTTCCCTAGGGTACGTAAGGGCTTACCTGGGTGTAGGTACCTAGATTCATCCTGGGATAAGATACAGATCAGACACCACTGCAATACTGCCGTTTGGGCACTCGGGACTTCGCTGGACTCTGTTTGAGACTGACTTTGCCTCCCTTCCAGTCTACTGCATTGTGTGTGCCTATGCATCATACAGGAACCTTCCAAGGCCTGTGAAGCATCAAAGACAACTTACAAAATATCCCTTGGAGTGAAGGAGTCACTCCCCTGCATTCGCAGGCACCACAACTCAGTCGACCAGAATGAAAATACTGAGCTCCTCCTGACTCAGTGGGTTCTGCAACACAGGTGGTGTTTTTCCACAGCTCCCAAGGCCTGCCCTGTCCTCTCGCCGAATTTGAGGCGAGTATCCCTCATGGGGGTTGCAAAAACCAAACCCCTGTGCACTGCATCCTACTTGCAGTTGCAAACACTTGTTGGCCTCTTTGCAAGAAGATCTTCAGGCTCCAAGTAGCGCTAACCTCGAGCACCTCCAGTGACCACAAGGAACAGCAGAACCGCATTGTGTGCTTCGTGGCCTGCATCTTTTGGTGAGCTGCTTGAGTTCCCCTCGTGACTCCAGTGCCTCCCGCCTGTTGGTTCACTTTAGGGTCACACTTTGTTCGGCTCCCCTGATTGCTTGGGCCTGTCCTACCTCCCCTGCCTTTGTTAAGTCCTCTGGACCTAGCTGGTCCCGACGTTGCTACTGCTTTGATTTTTGCATGGCTTGCCTTTGCCAAGGCTTGTTGGGGCTCCCACCGGACACCAACCACTCATCACTCGACATCCAACATGGGATAGCTTGTGCACGGCTACTGTTCCTCCTCAGCATTGTGCAAGGGCCACGCCTCTGATTCATGCCTATCCTGACCTGAGGGCACACATTGTACAGCTCCTTGAAGCCAGGCAGAGAGCACAGGCAGCTGCAACTCATTAAATCCATTACTGCATAGAAATCAAATCACCCGCTGCCGCTGGGCAGCATAGGTCGCTGTAGCCCCTTGAAACCCTTGCTACCAGGAGAGCAAAAACCACTACAGTTCATTGTAGCCCCTGCTGTCCAAGGTGCATTACCGCCTAGAAATCGCCCACTGCAGCCGTACAGCGCAGGCCATGCAGCTCATTGAAGCCCTTGCTACTACGATTACAGCTCATTGAAGCCCTGCCTGCAGAGAGAATGTTTGGTCTGAAACCCCTTCTAGTACGTACTGCAGAAAAAGCACAGGTCTCTGTGGCACTTTAAAGCTGTGCTGCCAAGGAAACAAAGGCGGCTCAAAGAGAACTATATGCTGCAGCTCCTTGAAGCCAGGATGCCTAGAGAACATAGTGCTGCAGGATAACATATAGCTTAGAAGGCACAGGCCATTTGTGGTTTTTGAAGGCCTAGTGGCCTGGTGAGCACCGGTTGCAACAGCTCCTTGTGGCCTGTGACACCAGTTGCTGCATACTAAACTCAGGCCCCATAGCTCCTTGAAGCCCCTGCTGCCTAGAGAGCTCCAGGCCGCTGCATCCCATTGAAGCCTATGAAGCACAGGGAGCTCGGGCTTCTGCCACGCCGGAAAGGAAGAGTGCTCCAGCTCTTCCACTTGTCCCGCGGCCCTTTGAATAAATGCACAGCAGCTCCTTGAAGCCGGCACTGCCTGCCTACAGACACAAGGCACTCGCTGGAGCTCTTTAGAGCCGACACTGCCTGCCTACAGACACAAAGCACTTCCTGCAGCTCCTTGGAGCAGGCACTGCCTGCCTACAGACACCAGGTGCTCCCTTTAGCTCTTTGAAGCCGGCACTGCCTGCCTACAGACACAAGGCACTCGCTGCAGCTCATTGGAACCGGCACTGCCTGCCTACAGACACAATGGCACTCACTGCAGCTCATTGGAGCCGGCACTGCTGACTACAGACACAAGGCACTCGCTGCAGCTCATTGGAGCCAGCACTGCCTGCCTACAGACAGAAGGCGCTTGCTGCAGATCCTTGGAGCTGACACTGCCTGCCTACAGACACTGGACGCTCGCTGCAGCTCATTGGAACGGCACTGCCTGCCTACAGACACAAGGCGATCGCTGCAGCTCATTGGTGCCAGCACTGCCTGCCTACAGACAGAAGGTGCATGTTGCAGGTCCTTGAAGCCGACACTGCCTGCCTACAAAAACAAGGCGCTTGCTGCAGCTCATTGTAGTCGGCACTGCCTGCCTACAGACACAAGGCACTCGCTGCAGCTCATTGGAGCCGGCACTGCCTGCCTACAGACAGAAGGTGCTTGTTGCAGGTCCTTGAAGCCGACACTGCCTGCCTACAGACACTGGACGCTCGCTGCAGCTCATTGTAGTCGGCACTGCCTGCCTACAGACACCATGTGCTCCCTTTAGCTCTTTGAAGCCGGAACTGCCTGCCTACAGACACAAGGCGCTCGCTGCAGCTCATTGTAGTCGGCACTGCCTGCCTACAGACACCATGTGCTCCCTTTAGCTCTTTGAAGCCGGCACTGCCTGCCTACAGACAGAAGGTGCTTGTTGCAGGTCCTTGAAGCCGACACTGCCTGCCTACAGACACAAGGCGCTCGCTGCAGCTTATTGTAGACGGCACTGCCTGCCTACAGAAACCAGGTACTCCCTTTAGCTCTTTGAAGCCGGCACTGCCTGCCTACAGACACAAGGCACTCGCTGCAGCTCATTGAAGCCGGCACTGCCTGACTACAGACACAAAGCACTCGCTGCAGCTCATTGGAGCCGGCACTGCCTGCCTACAGACAGAAGGCGCTTGCTGTAGCTCCTTGGAGCTGACACTGCCTGCCTACAGACACTGGATGCTCGCTGCAGCTCATTGGAGCCGGCACTGCCTGCCTACAGACACAAGGCACTCGCTGCAGCTCATTGGAGCCGGCACTGCCTGACTACAGACACAAGGCACTCTCTGCAGCTCATTGGAGCCGGCACTGCCTGCCTACAAACAGAAGGCACTTGCTGTAGCTCCTTGGAGCAGGCACCGCCTGCCTACAGACACCAGGTGCTCCCTTTAGCTCTTTGAAGCCGGCACTGCCTGTCTACAGACACAAAGCACTCGCTTCAGCTCATTGGAGCCGGCACTGTATGCCTACAGACACAAGGCACTCGCTGCAGCTCATTGGAGCCGGCACTGCCTGACTACAGACACAAGGCACTCGCTGCAGCTCATTGGAGCTGGCACTGCCTGTCTACAGACAGAAGGCGCTTGCTGCAGCTCCTTGGATCTGACACTGCCTGCCTACAGACACTGGACGCTCGCTGCAGCTCATTGGAGCCGGCACTGCCTGCCTACAGACACAAGGCGCTCGCTGCAGCTCATTGCAGCCGGCTCTGCCTGCCTACAGACAGAAGGTGCTTGTTGCAGGTCCTTGAAGCCGACACTGCCTGCCTACAGAAACAAGGCGCTCGCTGCAGCTCATTGTAGTCGGCACTGCCTGCCTACAGACACAAGGCACTCGCTACAGCTCATTGGAGCCGGCACTGCCTGCCTACAGACAGAAGCTGCTAGTTGCAGGTCCTTGAAGCCGACACTGCCTGCCTACAGACACAAGGCGCTCGCTGCAGCTCATTGTAGTCGGCACTGCCTGCCTACAGACACCAGGTGCTCCCTTTAGCTCTTTGAAGCCTACACTGCCTGCCCACAGACACAAGGCACTCGCTGCAGCTCATTGGAGCCGGCACTGCCTGTCTACAGACACAAGGCACTCGCTGCAGCTCAGTGGAGCTGACACTGCCTGCATACAGACACTGGACGCTCGCTGCAGCTCATTGGAGCCGGCACTGCTTGCCTACAGACACAAGGCGCTCGCTGCAGCTCATTG
The DNA here is from genome assembly GCF_964261635.1 of Lissotriton helveticus. NCBI lineage: Eukaryota > Metazoa > Chordata > Amphibia > Caudata > Salamandridae > Lissotriton > Lissotriton helveticus. The sequence continues at coordinate 434,108,920 of NC_136062.1, forward strand.
GAGCCGGCACTGCCTGCCTACAGAAAGAAGGTGCTTGTTGCAGGTCCTTGTAGCCGACACTGCCTGCCTAGAGAAACAAGGCGCTCGCTGCAGCTCATTGTAGTCCGCACTGCCTGCCTACAGACACAAGGCACTCGCTGCAGCTCATTGGAGCCGGCACTGCCTGCCTACAGACAGAAGGTGCTTGTTGCAGGTCCTTGAAGCCGACACTGCCTGCCTACAGACACAAGGCGCTCCTGCCTGCCTACAGACACAAGGCACTCGCTGCAGCTCATTGGTTCCTCCCTGAGCCCCACCCTGCCTGCCTACAGACACAAGGCACTCGCTGCAGCTCGTTGGAGCCGGCACTGCTTGACTACAGACACAAGGCACTCGCTGCAGCTCATTGGAGCCGGCACTGCCTGCCTACAGACAGAAGGCACTTGCTGTAGCTCCTTGGAGCTGACACTGCCTGCCTACAGACACTGGACGCTCGCTGCAGCTCATTGGAGCCGGCACTGCCTGCCTACAGACATAAGGCGCTCGCTGCAGCACATTGGAGCCGGCCTAACCTACACGTTGGCAATCCTTCCCCCCTTCCCTGGACTGACTACTTCCTTATCCCTTTCACATACTCTCTCCCCAATCACCCCCTACCCAAACCCATGACAATCCAACAGTCACGTAACTGGTCTAAAATCCCCCAACCGGAATGGCGAGAGAACCTTGATCTAACCATACCCACCAAAACCTCCAATCCTATTGAGGGCAACGCGAACTAAAACAACTGGATCACCAACTCCCTAGATCTGGTACTTCCAGTTAAACGCACCCACCCTAAGCGAAGTACCCCGACCGCCTCGTGGTACACCACTGATCTCCGAGAGGCCAAACGCACCTGCAAAAAAATCGAGAGAAAATGGCGTCTCGATTACTTACCAGTGGACAAAATAGCCTACAAAGCAGCTATTAAAAGCTATAAATCTAGCATTAATCTAGCTCAAGCAAAATATTTCGAAGAAGAAATTGACAAGGCAGCCTCCAAGCCCAAGGAGATCTATCGGATAGCTAAATCCCTCCTACAACTTCCCGAGACTCCTAAGGAACACAGCAACACCCAGGCCCACTGTGATGAGCTAGCGGACTTCTTTTACCGCAAAATAGAAACCATCAATCTCTCTTTCTCTCAAAACACCCCCTCGCCTAGTGGCCCTGTAGATTCAGACTCGGTGGCAGCATTGCCAGTTTCCCTCACATGTATCCCGCCTTTAGACCTCACCCATTTAGAGAGCATCATGAAACTAGCAAAATCAGGATCACCTACCGATCCGGCCCCTCCGCGGGTTCTCACCCCGATCACCAGTCAGATCTCACCCACCATCCGGGACCTGCTAAACTCCTCTCTCCACACCGGCATCGTTCCACCCTTATGGAAGAGAGCAATGGTCAAGGCATTACTAAAAAAACCTAGCCTCAATCAAAATAATCCCTCCTATTACAGACCTATTTCCCTACTTCCCTGGCTCAGCAAACTACTTGAGAAATATGTCAACTCAGCCCTGACACACTTCTTAGGTTCAAACGACATACTTGATTTCCTCACAGACGGGTTTGCGGTCCCTTCACGGAACCGAAACAGCCTTGGTCGCAGTGACGGAGGGGCAAGAAGGATCCTGGACAGCAGTGGCTCTGCAGCCATCGTTTTACTCGACCATCGTTTTACTCGACCTTAGTGCCGCCTTCGACACTGTTAACCACAGTATTCTTCTCCACCGCCTCAGTAGTATAGGAATCACGGGAACGGCATTCACCTGCCTGAGATCCTTTCTTACTGATCGATCTTTTCAGATATTTGAGAAAGATTTTACCTCCGCCAGCAAACCCCTGAACTGTGGAGTGCCTCAGGGTTCCTCCCTGAGCCCCACCCTTTTTAATGTTTACCATAGCCCTCTGGCTGATGTCGTCCGCCCCTTTGGAGTGAAAATTATCACCTACGCGGACGACACACAGCTGGTGGTAGCGCTGGACCCCCCTCTTAACTTCAACCACAGCTTACACAAATGTTTGGTAGCAGTCGCCGCCTAAATGTCGGCCTCCTTCTTAAAACTAAATGGGGAGAAAGCAGAGGTTATGCTCTTGGGAAATACCATCACCAAATCCATCGATTCCATCTGGCCCCTTTGCCTAGGCTGTCCCCCGGAACCCAAAGAACAAATCAAAAGCCTCGGCATCTGGCTAGACAAAACACTCAGCTTTAACCACCAGGCAACCAAGCTTGCTGCCACATGCTTTGGACTCCTGAGGCTACTCCGCAAAATCCTCCCTCTCCTCCCGCTCCACTCAAGACGGATCATGGTCCGAGGAATGATTCTCTCCCGGCTTGACTGCAGAAACGCCTTGTACCTTGGAGCCCCACAGTCCACGCTCAATAGACTCCAAATTGTCCAAAATTGCGCCGCCAGGACCCTCCTCGACATCCCACGACGAGTATCAGTTAAAGCCCGACTGAAAGAGCTCCACTGGCTCCCTGTGCAATCGAGGATTGAATTTAAGGCCATGTGTATTGCCCACCGCTCTTACTGGGCAACAGGCCCTGCGATCAACCGCCCCCTGTAAATGCCTATCACCCCAATCGTCTCCTCAGATCTAGGACGGCTTGTCTACAGTGCCGCGTGTCTAAAGAGCCAGGTGTGGAGGCCGGTCGCTCTCTCACAACCTAGCCAAGATCTGGAACACTCTCCCCCTCTCTAGAAGATCCGAGCCAAAACTACTTACCTTCCGAAAGCTTCTTAAAACCTGGCTTTTTAATAAATCCTCCTTCTAGTAACCATCTTGAATCCCCGTCTAAATCCAGTGTACTCCGCTTTTTGCCCAACCTCTGTAGCGCTGGGACGCCCCTGGGCAGCCATCGCGCTTTATAAATAATTTTTTCATTTCACTGCCTGCCTACAGACAGAAGGTGCTTGTTGCAGGTCCTTGAAGCCGACACTGCCTGCCTACAGACACAAGGTGCTCGTTGCAGGTCCTTGGAGCCGACACTGCCCACCTACAGGCACAAGGCTCTCGCTGCAGCTCATTGAAGCCGACACTGCCTGCCTACAGACACAAGGTGCTTGCTGCAGCTCATTGGAGCCGGCACTGCCTGCCTACAGAAACATGGTGCTCGCTGCAGCTCTTTGAAGCCGACACTGCCTGCCTACAGACTGAAGGTGCTCAATGCAGCTCCTTGAAGCCGACACTCCCTGTCTACAGACACAAGGCTCTTACTGCAGCTCCTTGAAGTCTCGGCTTCCCAAAGAGAACAGACCCCGTAGCTCTTCAAGTCCCGGATGGCTCTACAGCACAGACAGCTCAAACTTGTCGATCCAGCGGTGATCCAAATCAAAAACCGCTATAGTCCTTGAAGCCTGTTGCTGTTGGTGCTCCACCCACAGTGTATCCGGATTCTCGGAGCAGCCCTCCATTTTTAGCTCGGTACCAGTCCAACAGCCTCGCATGGCTATAATTATGCGGGTATTTACAGGGGTGAAAAAAAGCGCCACAGGAGCATTTCAAATGTTTGTATTCTCTCGAGGGTTTCAGCGCTTCATTTTCTAGAAGACTGTATGGCTCATTTTTTTAACAGAAACAGGTCTTACTTATTAAATACCTGGAGATCTGGAGAAAGGAAATGGGTGGTGGGGAAGGCAGCGTTGAGAGCTAAAAGCACCTATTGAAAGGGATGAAGTCAAATTCCTTCTGGGCGCTACCTCGAGAGGGTGTAGGGGTTCCAAGGGTCCTAACCAAGAAATCCATATTTTAAATGGTTCAAAACTGTTTATTTTATTGGAAAATATTGCAAATGAAACAGTGTAAAAGGCTTAGGGGGTTCAAGTGTTTCTGAATCGGAACCAAGAACTACTCCAGAGCTTTAGTGACTGGCAAAATATGCAGGAGCTTTATCTCTCCACGTGTGCGCTTAGCCAAGTTAGTACCAGTGCTTTAAATGGTCCGGTACTGTCTGGTACGGAGTACCGGCACTTTTTTATTTTGAGAGGGAGAGTACCGCTTTGAGGCCTGGAAGGGTTGTGGCCCACCGACTCTGAAAAGGGCACCACACAACACCCCAACCTAACAAGGGTTCCCCCGTTCCTCTGTGACACAGGAGCGGTACAATATAGATGTGACATATGGGAGGAAAACAAATCAGCGTGGGTAGAGGCCAGAATGTTATGGGGAAAGAAAGAAAGAGGCAGAAGAGAAGAATATATGAGGTAAAACCACAAAAACTACGAGAAAATAAAGAAATCTGCTTTGAAAAATCCAGGAAGTGGTTGGGTAAAAAATAAATGAAACAAAGTGAGGGAGTTGCTTATAGAATGGGCGGCGAAAGAAGAAAGGAATGCACGCTGGTGGAGAATGGTGTGGAAAATAGAGGTCATGCTTTAACGTGAAAATAGGTATATCCTGGGGAGAATAACATACAAACACAAGCATTGGCAATGCAACCAGACTTGCCTTTGGAACCTTGTATGTATTTAGCTATGCAGCACATTAGCCTGCGTGCTGAAACATCTACTGTTCTTTCACATGGAGGGAAAGTAAGCACCAAACTGTGTGACATGCCAGGTATGGAAACACATGGAGAGAAATACAGCCTTTCAGCGGGAAATGGTATACGTCCAAAGCTCTGTTTTTAATATAAAATTAGGGTGTTCTGTAGTCATATCACTGAAAATACAAGATTTGATAAAAATATTGTTCTCTACGGTGCTTGTGGAAGAGAATTTCTATGGACTGCAATCAGATAATGATAAAGTGATTGTGGTATTTTACTGACCTCTGCTGGTCATATTCTATCAAGACAGTGAAATAGAGACAGTTGAACAGAAAAAAGTCCACAAGCGTAAGCGGACAAGTCCTAGGGCTGATCTCTAGAGCCCACAAAGTATATACACATATAAGTAAATACTAAAGTATATACAAGAGGTCCCAAAAGCTCAACCTAAAAAATACATATTTTTTATAAATACTTGGTGTGTTTCTTTTTCACTTAATCTATACTATAAGATTGCAATCTGGTAAAACGAGATGCTTTACACTCCTTCTGGACTAAGCCTGAAGGTTAATCTCCACAGCTACCACATAGAGACCTTTTTAAGGTACTCTCAGATCTCTTAAATCACCATAAGGGTTGCCTGGACTGGTGCAAGGTGCCCACTTACATTAGTGGACATCATATACCAGGCCAGCTTCTCACAATAATTATTTAAAAATAGATATTTTTAAATTGCTGGGATGTAGTACACATGAAATGAAATGAAAGTGAGTTTTATAAAGCGCAGAATAGCTGCCCGGAGGCGTCCAAGCGCTGAGTGCTAGCAGTAGGTGATCGACTGAGTTAGTGAGCAGAACAAAACAATTATTTATTAAATAAAAAGGTTTTCAGCTGTTTTCTAAAAGAGGTAAGATCCGAATTGGACCTAAGATAAAAGGGTAAGCCTTTCCAAAGCCTGGGAAAAGGAGCGACCTCCTAATCAGGACCTCTTTACCCTAGGCACAACAGCATTTAAAGCATTGGTGGACCGTAGCTGTCTACACGGACGGTAGGGAGTGATTAAAGGGCGGCTGATTACTGGTCCAGTTTCCCAAAAAGACTGGTGGGCTACTGTAGTATTCCATGTTAAGAGAACAATTCCCTATTAGAATTGTTATTGTACATTCCTATCCCCACATTCTATGTAAGACCAATCATTCCAATCTTACTGGTGTTAAGCTAAAGGTGGTTGTATAAGCTGTCTCCTGAATAAACTTCACTACTCATCTCATGGACTATCTGGAGTGATTTACCACATAAATCTGGCGACGAGGATGGGATTTATGAACCAGAGAAGAAAATCCAAAGAAGAGAAAAACCTCAAGTCTTATATCTTGAAGAAGTTTCAGAAAACTGACAGCGTTCGCCTTTACAACTCAAATCCAACCAGGTACTATTTATTTTCCACGCTTAACGTGTATGTAGATCACACCAGCGGCTGTTTAAAGTGTCAAGTGCCCTGATTGCACCAGCGGGAGTTTTATTTTGCATATCTTCATTTTTTTAACGGGACTCCCTTCATGGATAACCATATCTTGTTGACTGTTTAATGACGAGTACTGCTCGTGTATTACATTCCGCTTTTCATTAGACAATTTTCACGTATTGTGCTGTTGAACTAGCGCAGTGCGTTGTTTAAAACTTGGAAGTTACCAAACGCGCGCTGTGTCAATTACTCCATACCGGCATTGTTTAAAAAAGGAAACCGTGTACTCACCGAATGCACGCAGCGCGCTACTTCCCATTTCCCCAACGACGATCTACAACGAAGAAGCACAACACGCCACGCATCACGTCCCTACGTATGCGTCTCGGCGGCCATCTTTATTGTTATAATTCCTTCGTTTCCATAGTAACAAAGTCACGATCGTATTTCATCCACATTAGGTTATTTTGAATATTATTCCTTCTCATTTCAACCACAAAGAACTCCGCTCTCAAGAATATCCCCAATTTTACATATATTTAACGTTTAAAGAAGAAGAAGAAAACAGACATTGTGACACTGGACTGTGAGATATTCCCAATTACTCACTTCACTACACATAAAATTACATGATTACTTATGCTGAAAATTTTCTATCTTTCTGTTTTTATCTTGTTTCCACGTTTTTTTTTTTTTGTTTTTTTTTGTTTTTAAGGAGGAAGGTGTGTAGTATTCCATGTTAAGAGAACAATTCCCTATTAGAATTGTTATTGTACATTCCTATCCCCACATTCTATGTAAGACCAATCATTCCAATCTTACTGGTGTTAAGCTAAAGGTGGTTGTATAAGCTGTCTCCTGAATAAACTTCACTACTCATCTCATGGACTATCTGGAGTGATTTACCACAGCTACACAGAGAGACTTGAAGCTGATCCTGTCCTTCACCGGGAGCCAGTGCAGTTTCGCTAGTCCAGATTTTACAGAGGCCCTATGAGGAATTTGGAGAAGGGTCCTGGCAGCACAGTTCTGAATCACTTGCAGCTTCTTTAATGTAAAATCTGGGGCCCCAAGATAAAGGGTATTTCCGAAATCCAACCTGGAAAGAATGAGTCCCTGAACCACAATTTGCCTTGCCTCAAAAGGTAGCAAAGGAAGAATCTTCCTCAGCATTCTAATGAGGCCAAAACAGGTGGCGGACAGTACAACAGCTTGATGGTCAAACGTCAGGGACTTGTCCAGCCAGACGCCCAAGCTTTGATGGCATACTTGGCTCCCAGGCATACTGGCCAGATCTGGTCAATAGCGGTTGGGACCGAATGGCCCAACAGCATGACCTCTGTCTTGTCCCCATTAAGTTTGAGACAAGACAGGGTCATCCAGCTCCTGATCTCACTCAGGCAGCCCACCAGGTCCACTGTGCCCACAGGGTCCTCAGCCCGCGCCAATGTGACCACCAGCTGTGTATCGTCCGCATAGGTCACGATCTTAATACCATAAGGGCGGACAATCCCAGCCAGCGGCCTCATATAGACATTAAACAGCGTCGGGCTAAGCGAGGAACCCTGCGGAACTCCACAGTTCAGGGGCCTGCTGGTAGAGGTGGTAGTTCCTTCGAAGACCTGGAAATTTCTATTAGCTAGGAAAGAACGAATCCATTCCAACACTCCTCCTTGAATCCCAATGTCCTGGAGGCGCTGCAATAAGATGGTATGGTTTACAGTATCAAAAGCGGCACTCAGATCGAGGAGGATGACTGCCACCGATCCTCCCCGATCTAAGATGCCCCTAGTTTCCTCCAGGACAGCCAGTAATGCTGACTCCGTTCCATGCTTGGGGCGGAATCCGGTTTGCGAGGGGTCAAGGAGGCTGTTATTCTCCAAAAAATTAGTCAGGAGGCTGTTAATGTATTTTTCCAGTAGCTTACTGACCCAAGGAAGCAGGGAGATTGGATGATAATTGCTGAGATTGGCAATGTTCAGATTTGGCTTTTTAACAATTGCTTTAACCCTGGCCTCTTTCCACCTAGATGGAACTGTATTGGTGGAAATGGAGGCATTGAGTACCTACAGAACAACCGGGAGGATGGTTTGGCCAACGGTCCTTAGATAGCTCGGGGGGCAGGGTCGCTAGGAGATCCCGATTTTACCTGGGTTATTAAGGTGGCTAATAGTTCTGAGTGCATCAGAGGAAAATTAACCAGTTCAAGTAACTGGGGCCTATTGTCCGTTATGTCATCTTTGGCATGTCTAGTAGAGGCAACTAAGGTGACTGGTAGGGTGGTGGAAAAGGCGGAATATATAAGATCTATTTTATTGAAAAAATGTTCTGCTAGTTTGTTACAGCGGGCTTGTAAGTTGTCACTATTTGTTGGGGGCTGGGAAAGAACAGTGAGACTTTTTACTATTCTATAAATTTCCCTCGAATTGGACCTGGCTTCAGTGATCTTAATTGTGTAGTGCCGAGATTGAGCTTTCTTAATCTCAAGCTTGTATTCTCTGATGGAATTTCTGTATACAGCTATGGCTGAGTTTGTATAATCCAAGCGCCATTTCCTCTCCAGCCTTTTACACTTACTTTTAAACTCCCTATGCTCTGTTGTATACCAGGTGGCTGAGATCCTAGATCTTTTAACCCGTGTTGTCTTTACATAATATTGGTACAATCAAAGAAGATAATAAAAAGCAGCAAACTTTCGATTCGCAGAACCACATAGAAAACTCATAACATCACAGTTGATACCAGGGTTTGTTGTCTGTTTGGAATAGTTTGTCAGCTATTTCGAGTTTAAGGCCAAGAGCTAGGAGATTGTGTCTACAAATGAACACAATTCTGGCAGCATGTCCTGAAGGCAGAATCGAATGCTTTACAGAGCATCGGCAAGTTGTTGCCGGAGGCTTCGTCAGTTGAGATGGAATCTGGAGCTCAGCACATCTGGATCGGAAATCTGTGTTCTGCATCTGCAGCTTGGATTAAGTTTCTTTCCTAAATAAGTGGTCAAGTGATAGTCCTTATATACTGAAGCTTATCAAAGATTGTAGTTTCTGACATAAATTGAGGAATGTCTGACCTAGATGATGTGCTTCAAGTTGAACAACCCAGATTTTTCTTTATGTAGGTGAGAGTCCCCATTTCAGATGAGGCTAATTTGGCTATATGTCTGCATTTTTTCTTATGTGGTCTTGAAAAAAACACCTATCCCAGAATGATGTCGTACTAGGGGATTTGTTGATGTCTATATATGACTGACTTGACACTTTCACAGTCCTCGGAAAGATGGGCACAGACAAAATTTACGTCAAAGGCAGACATGTTGATGATTCTGCATAACCTGATGACAAATGGCAGCCTTCATTGTCAAAGATGGGAGCCTCACGGTATAAGATGGTGCCCTCCATTACTTGGGATGGATTTGGGGCCAAAGGTAAACAAACTGGACAAGCCAACTAAACAGACTATAGCTAAAATGGAACCTGTCCTGAATGTGTTTAAGAACCTAAAAAGAATGAAGCCTAAAAACGATGGAATAAAATAAGAAAAAAAATAGAACTATTGAGGGAAACAGTCTTATGATATTCCTGGAATAGGTTCTATGCTCAATAGACACTAAATTATCACTGAATTATTTTTGATTGATCTTGCTTAACAAACATCTACATCATCCATTCACAGAATAAAACCACTTGCCAGAAACGTGCATTTGACGACACAGCTATTCATCACTTGTTATATGTTCAATAATGCATGTTCTCAAACTGAAACGAAAAAGGGCTCTCTGCACTGAAAGACATGATCCGTAAAACAACATGGGAGTGAGCAATTATATTTTCTATCCCTGGAATTGTGCACAGGTCCTTGCATGTGTGAGTTTCTTACCCCAGACAAGTATTCAAAACCTTAAAAAAATCTTTTTTATATACAGACATACTTGGTGAGATGCTATGTCCTGTCTATGCTATCACATCCTCTGCCCTGAGTGACTTCCCTGTGCAGCTCATCTGGTATTGTAATATATTGTTGGTCCATCACACATTACTATCATAGGTGTGTACTGAGGTCTAGGCATTTTGTTATGGTTCTGAGACCATCAGCCTAGCTCTGTGGTCTAGGGAAGCACTTGTACCCACGAGAGTACCCTCCATTTCCTGGGTCATATACATCAAGTGGTGGTGGTAGTGTGGTGTTTTAATGATTTATATGACTGAGTAGGCCTTTTGCTTGCAAAACATGAACTTTGTATACTTTCCCAATAAAGTACACACCGTAGAACGTGTCGTCAGGACCCTATTGAAATATGACTACATGAATGAATTGTTTGAAAATTTATAGAACATACATTTAGCAAATAAGGTGACCTTGAGCTTAGATAGTTGAGTCACAATATAATAATCACACAGTGAAGAGAAGGGTCTTTTAGTCTTTTGAGGACTTGAGCTTGCTCAATGAGTGGATAGGCATAGGTTGAGAATGGCCGCCCTGACCCTAGGGGGTCTCTGCACATCCCTAGCTTGAAGACACTATCAGAAGTAGAGATGAGGCAGGGCCGAAGAAGCCCTCTTTAAAGAACAATGCTTCAATATGCAGTAGCAGTCCATTTCTGTTGTCAGCACCTAGCTACATCTTGTTGGCTGTATGTTTGCCTTTAGCCATGTATGGCGCTGTGCTGCGTCTTGGCTATGTCTGTGCTGCACAAATATCACATAGATATACATCCAAGCAGCATACAGCAGTTCAAGAACCAGACTCATCATCAAAACATACAATTTGTGGCTCAGGTAGACATTTCTCTGTCTTCCCTTTCAATTGCTTGTTGTCTTTTTACCTTCTACCTCTATGGCTAATTAACACTGTGGGGCTTAATTACAATCCCGGTGTGCCGGTGGAACGCTACTTTCTGTGATGTGCGGGCGGCGCACAGGGCTTAGCTAAATCTTCAAGGCCACTTAAACCGGTGAGGCTATTCAAAAACTCATACATATGGAGTGAGGCAACACAGTGCAAGTCACTGCATTGACCCACACTGCGATGGGGAGGAGTCGCATGGACGTTACTGTGGGTTTTGCAGACACAGCACCATGGCATATGACACATTCCCAGGTTTACAACACACTGTACACCTGGGAATGAGTCAAAAGCCTACTCCTTCCAAGGGAGGTATATAAATACCTTTCTCCTCATTTTTTTCTCTTCCTATGTGTTCAGCGTTCAGCAGCACACATAGGAAAAGGAAATTGCGAATTGAGAAGGAGAAGGAGAACATCCTTTACGACGCGGATGTTACCCCGCGCTACTATTACGACGCGTCTCTTACAACGCAAGTCGTAACCACAACTTGCGCTGGAGGGTGCTCAAGGACAAGGAATATTTAATTTACTATTCCAACACCTACCCTACTATCCACGGAGACTGGTGTTGGAATAGTAAATTAAACTATTCCTAAGTCCGCACCCTACAGCGCAACTTGCGGTGTAAAACACGCGTTGTAACGGTACGCGTGGTAATAGCCCGCGTTGTACCATCATACATGCCTTTGAGAATGTCTGAATAGGCAAAAGGCAGCCACTAGAACACCAGCGCAGAGAACGAGGACAGTAATGCGCTGTATCTGATACAGTGCATTCCTGTCCTTTTCTTTTGACGTAGGTCAGCACAGCAGTAAGGCTTGCAGGGTTGTCCTACGCCCAAATATTGTAAATGAGGCCCTAAGTGGCTTAAGTTTCCCGCACACAGACTCAGCTTTTACTTCCACCCAGGCTGCAGGATTGCAGTAAAGCATAAATCATTTTATTTACAAGAATCTTTGTTCTTCTGAATCCATTGTCATTCATAAATCTCACCAAAGGGATGGGAGGTGTAATGTATGCAGGCCTTACACACAAGGCTTTTATTAGGTGTATAATGTCCAGAAGTGAGCTAAGAGGCGCAATTGCTCAGGTATATTACTCAGCTAATGGGATCGAGATGATTGTAAAACACTATTAATGATACTTGGAATTCTATCCCCAGGCACACATTGTCTAATAATGTTAGAGGGAGACATTTCCATTTCTTTCTTAAAGCCTCGGGAGGAGCGGATGGGGCGAGTTCCTGTGGGAAGGAGAAAGGGCCAGCCTCCTACCAGAGTAAATGTTAAGCTAATGATGTAATTAAGAAAAGGTTGCCGTGTAATACACACAGGAAAGGGTAAATTAAGGCCAGGGTGGGAAATCAAGTCCAAAAGAGGTGGCCAACTAGAGACTGATTTCTTGGAGTGGTTAGTAGAATGAGTGATATAGGTGAGAGAAAACTGCAGTAGTTATTTTGAAAAAAAAATGAATGAGCATTCAAAACATAAGGACCCCTCACCCCCCAAAAGCTGTTATCTTCTTGAAATAACACCAGTGGCATGAGTGTAGTTCGCGGTGTTGCGCTACGTGGAACTCCGCGAAGTGCCAAAAAAAAACTCTGTAGGGTTCCGCAAGTTGCAGAATGCAGTACAGAGCTGGGTACAAACTGGTATGGCATGGTCAGCAAAACAATGATGGATTTAGGCCCAAATCTCTGTACTGGGGTGAATGTATGACATTGTTCTGCATTCTGTCCATCAATTGTTCTTTTTGCATTTGTCCCCCCGAGTGGGACGGGTATGGCCAGACATGGGTCCTGTGCTCTCCATGCCACGGGAGTCAAGCTACCCTGGCTGATGAGGGGTGAAACTGGTCCCAGGATGCTTGTTTCCAGTTCAGGATAAACCTGGCTTGGCAGTTCGGGCTGGACTGTTCCCATGAGGCACAGGGTCAAGAATGTTTGCAAATAGCTGGGTCTGAACTGAGGTGGTGAAGTGAGCTAAAGAACAATGATGGATTCAACCCAGATCTGTGACTAGGAGTGAGTGTCTGAAAAGTTTCAGCGCTCCGTCCCTGATCTTTGTGATTGCTTTTTTTGCCATAAGTTGGCAGGGTATGCCCAGACGTGGGTCCCTTGCTCGCTTTGTGATTCGATTCAAGATAGCTTGGCTGAAGAGGGGTGTCACCTCGAAACCGGGCCCATGATCATTATTTCCTGTTCAGGGAAGACCTGGCTTGGCAGTTCAGGCTGGTCTGTTCCCATGAGGCACATGTTCAAGAGTGATTTGCATATAGCTGGGTCTGAACTGAGGTGGCGAAGTGAGCTAAAGGACGATGATGGATTCAATCAAGATCTATGACTGGGAGTGAGTGTCTAAAAAATTTCAGCACTCCTCCCATCATCTCCTTGTGTTTGCTTTGTTCGCCCTAAGTTGTCAGGGTATGCCCAGACGTGGGTCCCTTGCTCACTTTGCTACTGGATTCAACCTAGCCTGGCTGAAGAAGGGTCTTACCCCGAAACAGATCCCAGGATGCTTATTTCTGGTTCAGGAATGACCTGGCTTGGCAGGTCAGGCTGGACTGTTCCCATGAGGCACAAGGTGAAGCCTGATTTGCATATAGCTGGGTCTGAACTGAGGTAGCGAAGTGAACTAAAGAACAATGATGGATTCAACCCAGATCTCTGACTGGGGGTGAGTATCTGTAAAGTTTCTGAACTCCGTCCATCAACTCCCTGTGTTTGCAAAAAGTTATTTTTGACAATGAATGCAATGTTCTCCTACCTAAATGCTGCTTATCCCTGAAAGTCGTAGAAGGGCACAACCTCCTTTGATTTGTCAGAAGGGATTGCCAGAGTATTGTATTTTTATCCTTTTTTGATGAAACCGGTAGGTACATCTCAAAAGGCTCATCTGTAAGCGAGAACAAATCTGTATTTTATGCCTAAAAAAAGGTGGAATTTATCAAGCAAAATAATGTGTCTTGTATTCCAAAATGTTGCCTCTTTAGTTCTGGTGAACAGCACAGCTGGTACTAGACATTACTTGAAGAAGCTAAAAAGGGTTACCAGGTGATCAGCTTCGATTCTACCCACATGGTGGTAGCCTAGAGTACATGTTTTGATTGGGCAGAATGAAATGCTTACACAAAAAACTGCTCGCTCTCTATAGTAGCTGTGATCCTTTTGCTAATTTATCCAGCTGCCTGGTCAGCAGTAGAATGCCTGGACTTAAACTTTCAAAGGTCACACACATCACAGTGTAATGGCATTGTACTGCTTAAATAATTTACTGTGTTTATTTTTTCTCTGGCAGGAGTACAGATGGGAGGAGGGAAGACAATAACTTCAGACATTAACGTGCAGCTGTGTGTTTGAGAGCACAACTAAGTCATATGAATTCACAGGTGCAACAACAAAACAGCTTCCGAGAGTCCTACTGAGAGATGGGCTGAGGCTCAAATCAAATGTTGGTTCCTCTGAGTACAGTATTTAGATTGGGCATCATGTCTTATATATTTATTGTGCTCAATTTTAAGCATTCAAGATCTCTTGTATATACTTTAGTATATACTTATATGTGTATGTACTTAGTGGGCTCTGGAGATCAGCCATAGGACTTGTCTGGTTCCACTTAGGGATTTGTTTTCTGTTCCATTGCCTCTATTTAACTGTCTTGATAGAAAAGGACCAGCAGAGGTCAGTAAAATGCCAGAATTGCTTTCTGCTGAGTGCCTTTCTTTTTGTATTTTTCTGGCATCTGCCTCTATTTAACTGTCTTGATGCAAAACCACCAGCAGAGGTCAGTTAAATACCAAAATCACTTCATCATTCTCTAGATACCAGTCCATGGAAATTGCCTTCCGTGAGCACCCGTAGACAATAATATTTTTTTCACATCCTGTATTTTCACTGATATGACCACCATATGGCCTACCTATTAACGTCTCCCTTTTTGTCACACAGCATACAGATGCCTGGAAAACGCCTGCGGACGCGACCTTTAACCCAGGGTTGCAGACACCCGACCCCTGTTTCTTTAATTGGGCAGAGTTGGAGACGGACACCGCCCACCCACTGCCGGTAAAACCCAGCCCGAACTCAGCACAGGTGTGTTTTACACCTGGAGGTGAAGAGGGAGAGAGTTGGAGAGACGACGGAGCGGGAGCAGCGGAGTGGAGACGGAGGAAAGACGAAGACTGGTGGTCGGCGGAGAAGAGTCCGGAGGAGCCAAGACCGGAGGAGACGCTTGGAGAGCCGAGAACAGAGTCGAGGACGGAGGAGTGGCGAAGAGAGCCGAGAACAGAATCGAGGACGGAGGAGGGGCGAGGGGAGACGAGAACAGAATCGAGGACGGAGGAGGGGCGAGGAGAGACGAGGACGGAGTGGAGGACAGAGACGTCCAGAGAAGGAGAGTGGAGCCCGGGAGGACGAGGCGACGGAGACTGTGACTCCAACGACAAGCCGGGAGGCCAACGGAACGGCGCAGCGCCCAGCCACACTTCCCGAGAAGTGTGGCTAGAACAGGTACGGGCTCGTTTCACGGGCTGGGCGGGAAGAAGGTGGAGCAAACCGCCTTAAGGAACTCTCGGCACACCTAGCCTAAATAACCCCCTCCCTCTCTGACCGGCACGGAGATAGGGTTGCTACTTTGATGAGCACGTGTGTATCCTCACTACCCCTTTCCTTTACTGCCCTCACGAGGGTCCTGCCCTAACGCTGGTGTTTTTTTCTTCTTGGGGTCTGCTGTACCGGCACGGATCACGGAGGATATCCGGCCTACAACTCCCAGGAGGCACCGGGAGCGGAGGCTGACTACATCAAGGAGTTCTTCTGAAGAGATCAACGACCCCCTCCCCTTCTATCGCCTACCAGTACAAAAGAGACGCCTGTATAAAACAATAAAACCCTCTCTGCCTAGTACCCCGGTGTCAGTAAGCCTCTTTGACATCCCAGACGCAGTGTCACACCATTTCATGCTGAAAGGCAATATTTCTCTCCATGTGTTCCCATACCTGGCGTATCACGCAGTTTGGTGCTTACTTTCCCTCCATGTTAAAGAACAGTAGATAATTCAGCGCCCAGGCTAATGTGCTCCATAGCTAAATACATATAAGGTCTCAAAGGCGAGACTGAATGCATTTCAAATGCTTGTTTTTTAATTGGTCCATTTGATGACTGATTCACAAGGGCCAATAGCGCTCTAAAAAATTTAAATTAGTAATAAAAATTACTAAAATACAAAACAAACTGTTTGGTTATACATATTGGCACACACACATGCGTTGCTCAGGCAGACTTGGATTGCACATGTATTAAAAAACATCAAATCTCGTTACAAAATTTTCACACAAATGCTGGTAGACTGTTGCAGTAAGACAGATCTTTATATAAAAGATTTACTTACAGTTATCAACATGAGTGCTCTGAATGAACCAAGTAATTTCATAGCAAAGAGGATTTTCGGTGCATAAAGATGAGACCCAGAAATGCCTCATCTAATAAATGCTCAAACTCATATTATACAATATGTGTAAATAAATTCGACCTTATGAAGATGTCTGAAGGGTGCTTCAGGCTGGGTCATATATGAATATATATATATTTTTAAACACTTATTTCCCTATTCGGCAAGTGAAAGTTTAAGATTCTGAAAGATGCATTTGTTGAATAGCATATACCATACTTTTACAGAGTCGCATTTTTAAGGATATTTGGGTGGAACTGTATTAAACCTTCTGAAATTGACTCAATCTCGTATCCAATAGCACTTCACAAGGTAAGCCTCATTCTGAAGAGCACACAGAAGTCCTTCTTGGGCCAAAAAATCAATATTCTCTGACATTTGCTGAAATATTCAACTTTAGTCCAGATTAAGCCCTCCAAAGTTCATCTACGAAATATAAATGCTGGATTTGAGCCTTCTAACCTTTGCAATTTTTTGAGCCATAGGGCAAGAGATTGCCTTGAAAAGAGTTATCAAGTCAAGCGAGAGGATTTCTCTCTGGATGCCCTTGGTTCATAAGCACTTCGAGGCACAAGTTGAAGGTTACACGCCACTGTTTACACTTTTGCTCTCGTGACAGCTGGAAACTTTAGATCATATACTATTTTCTCTCAATCAATGACATTCCATAATATCCAAATACAATTAAAGATATTAGAATGTGAACCAGGGCAAGTCTGGTGCGTCTGTATATATAACACTTTTCTTTTCTTATAGAATTTGGCCAAAATAAATCTAACACTTTGCGGATCATCACAGCGGCGGTCGGACGAGCGTCTGACCGTCATCATTATTGGCATGGAACTGTCTGACAAGGAGTAGTCGTTCCGACAGCCCAATTAACCCGTTAACCGTGGCCGTTTTTTCAAGGCAGTGCGGCCGTTTTAAAGAACGGGCGGGGCTGCGTCGGCCACTGAACGTGCGCAGTACCGGCCAGGTAGTGCACCGAACGTTCAACGGCTGACGGCAGCACTTAAGGGGTTAAGAGACGACCATCATGCAGGCAGTCGTAAACATTCCTTTTTCCTCTGAGACTTGTGCTGCGGCCTGAAAAAGGGCTGCACAAGCTGCAATTGAAAAAGGGTTGTTTTTGAACATCCATGACTGTGTGTGGCAGGCACCCTGTGGTGCCTTGCACGCGGTCCATGGATGTTTGGGGGGGCACCACATGTGCTTCCAGGTCCCATAGCTGAGGTCCATGGGGAACAAAGGCCTTGCTAGAGGCCCCCAAAGTCTTATTCCACCTGCCTCTACGTGGCGGTCGGACTGCCATGTCACGTAATGGCCTTGGGAAATGGACATCATAATCCCTACAGTGGTGCCTGCCCAGGCTCTGCCCCCATTGTAGGGATTATGGTCTGACGATAGCCTCGACAGGATCCTTGAGGCTATTGGAGTCATCGGTCTTCACCCCTACCCAAATCGCTCCAAATGCCAGCATTTTCATCCAGAGGATGGACCGATACTCTGATGTTGGGTGGACCGCCACCGATGGCCTGTTAGTGCCAGTTCCCTTTACACCATAATCCGGCCCTTTGTCTACCAGATTGTAGCGCCAATGGTTTGATACATTGCCAACCTCCATACTAAACTTTTTGTATTACTAAGACTATGTATTCATAACTGTTTACTTTGTACTGGATGCTTATTGACTGTGGGTGGCCTCTGAGTGTCCAATGCAAAGCCTAGGGCACACATAAGCACCTCGCCGTCGACAATAGTTGCTATTGTAAATCTGGCTTTAAATTTTGAATGCATTTACTTGCGTTAGATGCAAAGATGCAAGCAGGGTAAGACTGCCCTATTTAGCGACTACTCATTCTGCTTGTTTCTGAAGTAAAACTTGCATTGAAAGATGGGGCATCTTTCTATAAGGGTTTAATCAAGGGGTGGCTATTATGAAGGGTTGTATGATAGAGGCTTGCATTGCTAAACCACGCGTGCCTCTACCACGCATCCTGAACCATGTATGTGTCTTAATCAAGTGTTTCTTTACCACACATGACTTTACCATGCAATTTCATTATAAAGGCATTAATGGTAAGGGAGTATGCATAGTTAAGTTTGCACTACTCCGATCGCCCTCCCCCCACCCTAAGCCCTATATTAAGAACCCCCTATCCGCCCACCAGCCCGGAGGCCCTAAACCTGTCTTGAAAACTACCCCTTTCCTCTCCCAACTACCCCAACTCCTTCCACTGCCCTGAGGCCTAAACCCCTGCCCCCAATTTAAAAATTGTCTGATCCCCCTGCCCTGACCCTTAAACTGCCCCATTCCTAAAAAATAACTCTTCTCTAACCCAGCCCTTAAATCTACCACAACCCCCTCTCCCTGCCCTGATCCCTAAAAGCATGCCCCTTCTTAAAAGTAATCCTCCAACCTCCCTGAGCCCTAAAACCATCCACTTTCCCAAATGTCCCACTACACTCTCCCTCCCTCCCCGGTACCCTCAGACCCAGACCCAGACCCATCTCCAACCTCACTTACCTGTCCATGTCCGGATCTTCCTATTTCAATGCTTCTTCCCGTGTCCCCACCTATCCTGAACACTAGAGCGGGATCTGCCTTAACCACGCATATGCTGAGTTAAGGCAGATGCGTTGTACGGGCAAGCGTGGTTACACTTGCGGTGTTCCAGGACACGTGGCTCTGCCCAAATTGTACCATACGTTTCACATTATGAAGGGTTACAAAAAAGAAAGCAAGGTTTTAGATTTGCTAATGGTTTTATACTCAGGGGCATATTTACAAGCCCATAGCACCATCAGAGCATCATTGTCATGGGAGTTACTTTGGGCTTTCCCACACAACCACCATGGCTTTTTGACAAAGCCCCAGACTTACAAGCATTTGTACAGCTGAGGCTGCACCAAAAACAATAAACTTTTATTTCTCCTCGTTTTTCATTTTTTATATGTGTGCTGCATTTTGTAGCACAGATAGAAGGAGCAAAACCCCATTAATGATTGTTGTTCTGCCGGAAGTTGTCCCTTCCTGCACAAAAACAAGCATGCCTGCAATGAAGGCACCCATGCACCATGGTGTAAGGGTGCCTGCAGTGGTGCACGGCTCCTGTCATAGCAGCCGCGCAGAGAAGAGCACATTGGCAAATTCTTGTTAATATAGTGAATCCCTGTGTTTTTTAAATGACGCAGCTTAGCACAGCAAAGTTGATTGCGGCGCAGCGCAGTGACATTTCATTGTAAATTTGTCCCTTAGTTTCAAAATGTAGTGTACTTATAAGCAATCTTTTTATAAATAAATGTTAAACTGGTGCATGGTCTTTGATAGAAAACAGTTTTCTGTTAACAATCTTTATGAAAGCCATGGATAGTGAGTCAAAACATTTGTAAACATTATATTTTTTGTAAATTCACAGATTTCTTTCTCGCTTACATACAAAATCAAACCTGACATGTTGAACATATACTTTCTACAGCAGTAGCTCTACAGCTCATTTCACAGTGTTAAATCATCACAGAAAGGTGTTATGTACACTGGGATAATCAACATGTGGGCTATGTCATTAATGAGACTTGTCTCCTTATTCAGTTAGAGACCTCTTCACAAACCTAATTTCTTATTACATTTACTAGTTCTACAAGAGTATTACTAAAGTACAACAAAATGCTGTTCACAAACCTACGAATTTAAATCCCCACCTCTCCTATCTTTTTTATGAGGAGATCCTCGCAAATGGAAGTTTGTGGGAAGGACAAGGGAAGTAGCTGTAAAGAAGGGGCATACTTCTTACTAAATGTATAGGGTTTAGTAAACAGAAAGGAAGAGGGATAGTTAGGGAGGGGTTCAAAGAGGGACATGGACCCACCCACAAAAAGGAGAGTCCACAAATTTATCTACGACTGTTAATGCAGCCAAAATGAGACCCAAACCTGTAGTGAGGATGCCCACATTGCAAAAACTATAACAAAAATAATAAGCACTGTTAGAAATGGGATTCCTGATTGGCTGAATTATGCAACTAGGCCAGCCAAGAACCACTGCTCTAGTCAGGGTAAGCTAAGTACATACTAAAAGATATTACGTGCTAACCCTCTGGTAGCAGCACAGAGCAATCAGGCTTATCTAAAAGTGCAATGTGAAAAGTATTAAACCGTAGAAGCAAGTAACGCTAAAAAGGCTACTTTCGGTTGTGCTGGACCGGGGTAAAGTCAAAGTTTGAGCTGATGGAGCCAGCTGGCTACAGGACCCACACAGGCCCTGGTGAACAAAGTACCTTTTCTGGCCACAGACAACCAGATGCGTCGATCTTCCCCACGCAGTCAAGGTCATGCGTACAGAAGAGGTATGCTGGAATCGAGAGCTGTTGACCGACGCACTGGTTTCTGCCTCACAGTCGAGGGGGGATGCATCGATCTCACCAAGCTGAATTAAGAGCAATACACTGTCCAATGCATAGGTCTCTGGAGGCAAAGTGCTGATTCCAATGAAATGTGCCTATTTTACTCCAGCAATCAGGTCGATGCGATGTTACTGCTACACACCGAGAGGACATTTATTTTGCAAGTATCTGGGCCACTCTTATGCTCCTGTACCTACAGGAGCATAAATAGGGGCTTTGTTTTCCCCGAGTCTCAAGCAAAAGGAGGCAAACAGGCAAGCCCTTGGATATCCCTCGGAGGGAAGGCTGAGTCTAGCTCTCCTTCAGCACACTCAGAGGGCAGCAGGGCAATAAACAGAAAGGCAGACCTTCCATATCAGCAGTCTGCTAAAGTCCTACGAGCAGCACAGCAGATCTTACACGTCCAGTAGAGTCTGATTTGGTGGGCTCAGAGACCCAGTACTAATACCCAAATGTGTCTTTAGGTGGGGGTGACTTAAATCAGTTCTCTGTAGCGTACAAGGATCTCTTTTAACCCAGTCCTATCTGCCAGGCTCTCTGTGGGGGGTAATTTGATCTATGTGGACACTACCTATTCAAGTGAAGTGTTAGCCCCTACCTCCCATCCAGCCTAGGTAAACTCATTAGAATGCAGATGTATGTAGATCGGTATTCAGACACCCCTACCCTTCCTGTGTGGTGGCTGTCTAGAAGAAATTTACAAAGTGTAGCTGTCATCCAGTCATGTGATGGAGATAGGCTCTAAAGCACAGAGTTATACGCACAGATAAATGACCACTTCTAAGAATGGTAATTCTAAAATAGTAATGCCAAATCTAACTTTACCAGTAAGAAGATTTGTCTAAGGGTGGGTTGAATTCAATGCGGAATTCCGTGGAGTTGCAGAAAAACTCAGTGGAGTTCCGCCCTGCCTACTCAGTACTAGAAACACCATGCATAAAGGACACTGAGCTGTTCCAATGCATTGAAAGGTCCGATGGAGGTGCGGGGAGGAAGACTGGTTTCTGTAACTGTAACTTGACATCATAAAAATGTCCTTCAAAGGGGTCATTATTTAAGAGTTTACTTTTTTGCCCACCTACACCTATGTGACAATGTCCTCACGCGGCAATGTCTACGGATATTCGTTGTCTTCGTGATTTCAGCTGGTGAAGGAACAAAACGTGATAATGAAGCTCTTATTAATTACAATAATAATTATTACCATTGTCATGCTAACTAAGGCAGAAGGGACGACTGGAGCTAAACAACATTCAGTGGACCTGGCCTTTAGATTTACAAGAACCACATGAATTGGGAGAACAGAGGGGCATATTATCAAGGGATTTATCTCCGCTTTTTTGGCTTTAAAAGCCAAGAAAGCGGAGATAAAATTATCTCCCTATTAACACCAGTTAGCGACAGCTAGTAGGAGATAGCGACCATCTTGGGCCCCGCTTTGCATGTCAGGGATATTTATCACTAATGACATGCAAAGTGGGCGTGCCAAGATGTTAGCGACTGGAAACAGTCGCTAACATCGCTATCTCCTATTACCAACTTTTGGAGATATTTGCGCTAATCGCAAATATCTCCAAAAGCTAACACCTGCCCTGAGCAGTTCTTAGCCATGTCATCCAATGGGAGGTGAATAACATGGCTAAGAGCATTTGCTCGGTAATGCATGAATATCGCTGATTTACAGCGATATTCATGTATTTCGGCCGATTTTTATCGCTTAGGAGATAAACCTTGATAATAGCAAGGCTCCTAAGCGATAAAAATCGCCGCAACACGGCGATAAAATTATTGCCGCTAAGCCAACATAGCGATAATTATCGCTAGTTGTTGGTAATATGCCCCAGGGTCCCTTTTCTTTACGTTATATCTGAAAGCCCTAAAAAAAAATTCTAATGCACTTAATCCAAACTTTAATGATTTATAGGTAACATTCAAGTTAAGAACAGAGTGCCGCTTTGTGTATTTTGGAGGAAGAGAGGGGAATCCTGTGTCAGATTTTTATTTCACAGTAGACGTGTCCACCCCGTGATTAACTGAACAATAGCTCAGTCTACATTATTTAATACCTGTGTATTGCCTTTTCTAGGATGATATGAATCACAAAGCTACAGAGAAGGATAATATTAACCTTTAACATACCGTTTTTTGTGTCCGTTCCAAAGGTGCCATTCAGAACGCAAGGTTCTTGCTAGGTCAATGAATTCCAGTAATGAAAAGACACGCTCCTTTAGTGATTGTGCACAGAAACAGCGTGCACCAATGAGGGCATGCCACTTGCACTGCCGCACAATTAACCCGTCATCAACCGTGAACACTAAAGGAGTCGACAAATCGATGCTGGTCAATGCAAGTGGTCTTAGATATGGACCTGACACATAGTGTACAGAGTAGATGCCATGCTGCGCACAGCCGGGTCATTAGAACAGAATAAAATCTCTAATTGCAGTAATTTGAGGGGCAAAAAAAATGCAATGGATCTTCTTAGGGGTGTGTGGCAGGGGGAAACTCTGCCATGTGGCAGAATCAGAGTTTTTTGCTTACTAGGCACTCCCAGCGGAGCGCAGAGTTGACAAAACTCAACAAGCTCCACTGGGGGAGTGTATTACACTGCCCACCGTTAGAATTGTCATTACCATTCCAAACATATGAAACACGAAAAAGCTACTCCACTTTCATCAGGAATTACAGCTTAAAATGCAATGCTAACCAATCAGAAGAGTGGGCCTCACAGTAGTGAAAAACGAAATAGGCTGTTTGTCACTGCCAGGACTTGCAAAACAAACCAGTACATGCGATAACTTTCAATTACACAGCACCCTGCCCTTACGATTAATTAGGGTCTTCGTTAGTGTTGACTTATGTGTAATAAAAGGGGAGTTTGAAGCTCAGCAAGTAGTTTTAAATGTGAAATTGAAGTGGCAGTAAACTGCATACACAGGCCATGCAGTGGCAGCCCTGAGACAGGTTTGAAAAGCTACTTCTGATGGTAGCACAATCTGTCCTTCAGGCTGACTAGTAAAAGGAACAAAACAATGGATTAAACCCAGAACTTTTTGACTTGGGATGAATGTTTGCTTTGAACAACATTCCATCATTCAAAGTTCCTTTTGCTTTTCTCATCCTAAGTGGGAAGGGTATGCCCGGACGCAGGTCCCATGCTCTGGATTCAAGCTAGCCTGGCTGATGAGGGCTGATGCCCTGAAACTAGTCCCAGAATGCCTGTTTTTGGTCCAGGGAGGACTTGACGTGGCAGTTTGAGCTAGACTTTTCTCATGAGGAGCAGGGTCAAGGCTAATTAGCATATCGTTTGGTCCAAACTGGAGTGTTGTGGTGAACAGAAGAACAATGGATTAAACCAAGATATTTGTGACTGGGGATGAATGTTTGCACTGTTCAGCATTCCGTCCATTGTTTGTACCTTATGCAGGCCACTAGTAGCACTTAATTTACAGGCCCTGAGCATATGGTATACTGCTTTACAAGGGACTTACAAGTAAATCAAATATGCCAAACAAGTGTAAACCAATTATACCTTGTTTAGAGGAGAGAGCACTATAGCACTAAAGCCAACACAAACAAGGTCAGAAAAAGACAAGGAGGAAGGCGCAAATAGTTTGGGGGTCCCTTTGGAGAGGGCCCTTTTCCAACAAGCACTGACAAAGCCTAAAGGTCGGTGGCTAATGCCAGACCTGTTTGGTTAGAAAATTTTCAGCTGCAGGTATCACATGTTATGAAAGTCACTTTTTTAACATACAAATATCTCTATCTAAGCTAGACTTACAATCTATTTTCACCGACAGTTTGTAGGGTAAAGTGTAGATGTCACCGCCACACTCTCTAGATAGCAAAGTTACATTAAATATGGGATATGAAATGTATATCTTGAATAAGCATGGCTACTGCCAGAAAAAAAGTTATTTGCTACATCTAAGTGTAAACCCTATTTATAGTGCCAATCTATTCTACAAGTAATCTAGACCAATCAACCTGTATATTGGTTGCACACCAAACACTTTGAATGTCCTAGAGACCCAGCGCCGCCTAGAGAATTCTTTCGGCGAGATGTTCAGGTTAGTCCAACTATTTCCTAGACGTGTTTATGTCACCTGTCACACACTTCCCTAAAAAGGCTTGTGGAATTCTCTTTCTTAAAGACTTGGCATCAACACCATTTCTACAATATTAGACATTCTTTAGTTGTCCTGTTGGCAAATTTACGTAGATCACAGTGTCCAGCTTTTACTGTCTATTCTACTTTTAATTTCTTTTCAATAATGACAAATGCTGGACTACAAGTACTTGAGTGAAACTCACTAGTAGCAGCCTGAGATTTCTGCATTTCTGGTACTCATTTCAGCACATAACTTCTCACCCTCTTAACTGGACAAACTCACCATCCTCCCATGCACCAACTACCCTTGGCCTTGCACAAAGGCACCACAGTGATACAAAATTATGAAAGGAGAACTATTGAAGGCAGGAAGTAGCTGACACCTGAAGGTGAGAGGAAAAAATTCGATTACAAGAAAGTGAATCAGCACAGACAGTTAAGGAGAGTGGGTGTTGCAACTTGTGTTAGAATTTGTACCGTCAATTTTAAGTCTTTGCTTATGGAGCAATGAAGTGCTATACATTGGCAAATTGTTTGTGATTGAGGACATCAAGTGAGGTTTCAAACAGATTTGAAATACACCGTAATTTATATTATGTTTAGGCCTAATTGAAGTAAATGATTTACTAAACATTATATGACACCAGACAGCTATGCAGCCCAGAAGAACGCCATCCGCAGACACCATCACCTCATCAGATCCGCCAAAAGAGCCTCCTTCAAGGACCGACTCGACAACAACGCGCACAACAGCAAAGAGCTCTTCAACATCGTGAAGGAACTCTTCAACCCCAGCTCCAACACCAACGACATCCCACCATCGCAAGACCTGTGCGACTCCCTTGCCACCTTCTTCCATCGCAAGATCGCAGACATCCATGACAGCATCAACAACCGACTGCCCCGGGAACCACCGACACCTCAGACCCCACGGCCACCACCCACATTGATCCCCTGCTCACCTGGACCAACATAAACGACGACGACACCATCAAAATCATGAACACTATCCACTCCGGCTCTATGTCAGACCCATGCCCACACCATATCTTCAACAAAGCTAGTGCCACCATCGCACCCCATCTCCGCAAGACCATCAACATCTCCTTTGAGACCGTGACCTTCACGGAGAGCTGGAAGCACGCCGAGAACAACGCTTTATGGAAGAAACCCAAGGCAGATCCGAAGGACCTCAAGAACTTACAGCCCATCTCACTGCTCCCGTTCTCGGCGTAGGTCATCGAGAAGACTGTCAACAGACAGCTGACCCGCTACCTCGAGGAGAATAATATCCTGGACCCGTCCCAGTCCGGGTTCCTCAGCAACCACGGTACCGAGACTGCCCTCATCGCCACCACCGATGACATCAGGGCCCTGCTGGACAATGGCAAAATGGCGGCCGTCAAACTCCTGGACCTATTAGCCGCCTTCGGCACTGTCTGCCACCGCACCCTTCGCACATGCCTCCACAACGCAGGGATCCGAGACAAGGCTCTGGAATGGACCACCTCCTTCCTCTCCGACAGAACCCAGAGCGTCTGCCTCCCACCGTTCCGCTCCGAAGCCTCCGAGATCACCTGCGGTGTACCCCAAGGATCATCCCTCAGCCCAATATTGTTCAACGTCTACATGGCACCGCTTGCCCACGTCGCCCGACTGTGCGACCTCAACATCATCTCCTATGCCGACGATACCCAGCTGATCCTCTCCTTCACCAAGAACCCCCTCACCGCCAAAACCAACCTCCACGAAGGAATGAAAGCCATAGCCGAGTGGATGAAGACGAGCCATCTGTAGCTTCACTCGGACAAGATTGAGGTCCTCATCCTCAGCTCCACCCCCTCAGCCTGCAACGACTCCTGGTGGCCAACCGCACTGGGAGCAGCACCAACTCCCACCGACCACGCAAGCAACCTGGGGTTCATCCTCAACTCAACACTCTCCATGACCAAGCAAGTCAACGCCGTCTTGTCCTCTTGCTACAACACCCCCTGCATGCTTCGCAAAATCTACAGGTGGACCCTCACCGAAACAAGAAGAACGGTCACCCAGGCCCTCGTTAGCAGCAGACTGGACTACGGCAACGCCCTCTACGAGGGAACGACAGCCAAGCTTCAGAAAAGACTCCAACGCATACAGAACGCCTCCGCACACCTCGTCCTCGACATCCTCAGCCACAGCCACATCACTGCCCACCTAGGGGACCTACACTAGCTCCCCATCAACAAGAGGATCACCTTCAAGCTCCTCACCCACGCACACAAAGCGCTCCACAACACCGAACCGGCACACCTCAACAGACAACTCACCTTCTACACCCCAGACCGACAGCTCCGCTCTGCCGACCTCGCCCTTGCCACCGTCCCCCGCATCCGATGAGCAACCACCGGCATCAGATCATTCTCCCACCTCACTTCCAAGACCTAGAACATCCTACGCATCCTCCTATGGCAGAACCAGGACCTACTAACCTTCAGGAGGCTTCTCAAGACCTGCCTATTCGAGCAGGAGCAGCACCCCTCACCCCCCTCAGAGCACTGAGACCCTCACGGGTGAGTAGTACGCTTTACACATTTTATAATTGATTGATTTATTGATGATTTTCAGTCGAATACTAAAGATGGTATTAGAACCCTCAGTACCTGAAATATTTGTAGGCAATCTAAGGCAATCTTTTGTTTGTCAAAAACTATGTAAATATTTCTACGCAAGTGATAATAAACATTTCATGCAGCTTATATTGATGAAAATCAAGTATCTTTTTGATGGGAAAGCAGGGAATAGAAAATATCATCTTGATCCTTTGTTTTGCACACTCTAGATTTCCTTTTATATAACCTTGATTCAATGACTTATGTACACTTTCATTTTAAGTAAATCATTTTAAAGTGCATGGTTAAATGAAACCTCCTTGACTTCCAGCATGAAAAATGCAAATGCATTTTATGCTGAGGAAAAACAAGATTTCTCTGATGCGTTGTGGAAAATGCATTTACAACAGGTACTAAATGAAAGTTTCTTTGCACATTCATATGTAATCGACTTATACAATATAATCTATTGAGTTAAGTAACGAAATTACCAGGTGGCCTTCAACTTTCTTGTTATTGTGGTGCTAACTTTCCATCCTATTTTACAAACCCCATTCATTTGTTGTTTATAGTTTTTTTTAATTCTAATACCAGCCACCATTTTGTTTCTCAATGTCATATTCTTCTATCCAAAAATACTTAAATACACATACCTAATAGTTTACCTGCAACAAGGTGTGTATACATTTAATAAAAAATGGGTTGACACTCAAAATAGGAACACATAGTAGAGACACACACATAGACTTCCCATGAAGGATTAGTTTATTACAGTGTGTAGGGGCGGAGAGGTTTTCAAGCAGTTTAGATATAAAAAATGGAAAATTGTGCACCAAAGATAATGCTGTGATACCTGACATATATGTTGCATGTCTGTGTGCAGTATATCATTTCTACCCACCCTGAGCCCATCATATTACAGAGAAACCCATGCAAAGAAGTTAATTGGGTCAGTGGAGAAAATTTTAGGCTTTTGTCCAAATTACATTTTGCAGCTTCCTCCTAACCTAGGAATTTACTTCTAAGGGTAATCGACCTTCTTTTTAGCAGTTGTGGCACTTGGCAGCAGCCTAGTATTGACTTACTACTGAAAATAGAGAGGCTTATTAGTGAGAGGGTTGAGCTACAATGTGGTAAATGTGTGACTCAAACCTTTACGTCAGATATTTGAAGCTCGCAAAGCCACTCCACATGGCTCTGAGTGGCTCAAGGGTAAAGAAATATGGAGTAACGCAACACAGCACAAATTGAGGCGTTGCACTATCTACCCTCGGAAAGCGTTAGATGGGCATTGAGTGGGTGTTCCCAGGCAATTCCCGTGGATATTGATGCATCCTCCGATATATAAGAGCTTGTAATTCTGGGGATACAACAAAATCTTACACCGTCCAAGGGGAGGCAAAAACAAGAAGAAATATCTCAATTTCTCCCCTTTTCTTCTTCATTCTAAGTGTGCTGCATTCACACATAGGAAGAGGAATATGCTTCTCAGAATTATTTTTGTGTAGGAAGTTGTCCCTTCCTGCACAAAAACAAACATACCAATAATGCAGACACCCTTCAGCATGGTGCAAGGATGCCTGTGTTGCTGCTCGGCTAAACAATTTGCACTGGCACTGGCTGAAGAGGACAAAACTGCTCTGCATCTTGTAAATATGGTGTATTCCTGCCCTTTCGAATTAGTATAGGGCAGCGCAGCAAAAAGACTTGCGGTGCTGTCCCACACCAATTTTTTGTAAATGAGGCCCCTAGTGTTTATGTTTCTTTGGTGGAGAGCTGTGTTGATGCAAGAAAATATCTTGCGGCAATGTTTGTGTACTCACGAGTCAGTATTAGATGTACAAGTCAGACACCTACTTTCCAGTGGGTGGGGCTTTATTGCTCCCTTCAAAAGCACAAAGCCCCAAAGGTGGCTTACGCTGGATTCTCAATGTTAGCCAAGCTAGCCAAGGACCTCAATGTAGCATTGTTAAAACTGCAATAATGCAACTGCTTGTAGCTGTTCTGACAACAGGAGACCCTTGTAGTATTCCCAGTTAGAACACCCATGTAGAATTGTTATGGATTCTATGTCCCTGGTTCTTCTAACAGTAGAAGTTGGTCAGAGAGAGCTTGGCTACAGGACACTGTGGATGTACAAGCTGTCTGATGGAAATAAACTGATTCTTACAAGTAATGCTGACTACTGGATTACTTCAACCCTGATGTCAATTCATGAGAAAAACAGTAAGATTTTTCATACAGCTGTTTCAATTTAATCTTGGAAGGATGAAATGTGTCTGACCAGTTGCACAGAGTATGGTCACTTGTGACAAAATGAGTTCCATTCATCACACCCTTAACGCGTATTGAAGCGGTCGTGCCCAGAGGCAATCGTGCTGCCCTTATTATTCTGAGGCTCGACCTGTGCTGCCTGGTTCAAGTAACTTAGAGATTTATGAAACGTGAACATGGCTGCTGTTGTGACTCTGGCTGTCAAAGCCCATCAGAGCAGAGTAGGGAGACGTACAGAATATCTGCATGAATTTACCTTATGAGGAGCCTATTTGCATTACATAAACAGGGTCTATATTTTACTCTTAATGGCATGGAAAATATATACACATTTGCATAGAATTTACATAGTAATATGGGAGTGCGTCTTCGCTGGCCCTTCCACCACCTGTTTCTAAAGGTTGATAAATTGAGCTGAGCGTCGCGCGGCCTCATCGCGGTCCAGATTCACAACCTCTTCACCTTCTACTGTGAACATTCAAGAGCCACATTGGAGCAAGCGCTCTCTGGGGATTGGATATGACTGGTTCCTTCAAAGTTTTAAATAGGACAAAATAATACCCCTTAGTTATAAAGGTATATTTTTGGGGGCCCGGTTCATATAGCACAAACTAGACACGAAGGTATCAGATCGCTTTACATGAGCACCAGGGGGCATATTACCAAGGGGGGGGGATAGTCAATTGTCGCCAATTTAGCGGCCGTTTTCGGCCGCTAAGCGGCGATAATTCTATCGCCCTATTAGCAAGCTATCGCTAACTGATGTTAGCGACTGCTTTTAGGCGATAGCGAGCGGTTTGGGGCCAGCTTTGTATGTCAGCGATGTTTATCGCTAATGACATGCCAAGTGGGCGTACCCAAACAGTCAGCGACTGAAAGCAGTCTCTAACATCGCTATCGCCTATTAACAAGGCAGGCGTAGCTTTGGAAATATTCGCGCTAAGCGCAAATTTCTCCAAATACTAACACCTGCCCAGACCAGTTCTTAGCCATGTTATCCAATGGGAGGTGGATAACATGGCTAAGAGCATTTCGTCGCTAATGCGTGAATATCGCTGTATTCTCAGCGATATTCACGCATTTCGCCGCTATCGCTGGATATTTTAGCACAATGGAGAAAAACGTTGCTAATAGCAGGTTTTCTCTGCTAACATATCCAGCGATAGGCAGCGATAAAAAAATCATCGCTAAGCCTATTTAGCGATAAATAGCGCTACTTGTTGGTAATATGCCCCCAGATTCTTTACAGATAGACACATTCATTTGTTAGGCAGAGGGAGAGTAAGTGATTTGCCCAGAATCACAGGATGTTGAGCATCTCAGCTGAGATTCGAACCTGGTTCCCCAGCTCCTAGGTCGACCGCTCTAGCCGCTGATATTATACACAGGTTCTATTATTTATACTCTTTTCATTTCTGTAAGATCACTGCAACGTCTAAAACTCGTCCAACTTTATTTTGTCCTTGTCATACAATTTCAGCCCTGTGCTCTTGTCCATACATTTGTATATTTTTAGGAATGGTTCTGGGATAGTAAGATCTTTCCTGTGTAGGTAAGGTCTGAGGCTAGAATATGTGTTCGTCACAGTTCACCTCTTTTTCATAGTACACTCATTAGGTACTTACATCTTGTATTGTAATGTTTCTTATGCAAGCCCTGAACCCTCCTGGTGCATCGAATCTGAGCTGAATTGACAAAAGAATAGAAGAAAAAAAGAGGGGAAAAAAGGAAAAAAACGAAAATAAAATGAAATCATAAGAAATTTGATGCACTAATTCAAGACTTCATATTCCTTTAATAATTTGGAGAGTAACTAATGTATTTTATAGCAACTCAGTTCCTGTAAAAACATGTTCTGATTGGTTCAGGGTTCCCCATTTGCAAAGGACATCTGAATGCAATAATTATATAAATTGTTCAAGGACGGGCATATCCATACATCCATCCCTGATCTTTCTATATATCTCTTCATCACAGTCTAATCTTGGACTCAGTCTTGACTAGCATGACTCAGCATTAATCACATGTTGGAAGATGTGTTGGTGAAAAAGGAGATGGATCAAAATGATAAAGTAGCAGTGAAGAGACACAATTTAGCCACACAAGTAGTCATCCATGCTGTTTATTCTTGGCTGTCTTTGATCAATAATTCCCAAGCACCATCAATGGTACTCAAGGATGGTGAGGAATATGTAGCTGAGATATAAACTCAAGCAAGATTCCTATAAGATGTGATTTTTGATATTCTGAAAGTGGTGGCTGTACCATCTGTTTCTGCATATCATCTGGGTGCTGTAAATCAAATGGGACCCACCCAAACTGCTCTGCTCAGAATGCTGTTTAAGGCTTCACATCTGTTTAATGACTAGTCAGAATTGCTGTTGTGGAAGGTGTTTAACCCTTTGTGTGCTTCGGAGGGCCCCCGGCCATCTGACGTCATGGTGGGCATGTGCTGACGAGGGCCGAGGCTGTCAGAATCCCGCCCACTCAATAAAACCTTCGCACAGCGTGAAAATTCGGGCAGCGCAGATGGGGTTAAGTCTCACAAATATGACAAGCCTTAATTGTCAACACCAGTTCTTCTGAACCAGTTGGTCTTTTTGCCACCACCATTACCCCCACCCGACTGTCAAGTGAGTGAAGGACATTGTCTGCCCAGGAATTGAAAGTTAAAGGGTAATATTTGATCTGCCCAGGGCTGCTCCCTTTTTGACAACTTGGGTCATGAAATGACAACCTTTTTAGACCACATTTTCTTAAGAGGCCTCTGTCTTAGATGTAAAGACCTTGTATACTATACAGTGATGCTGTATAATAGGATTGAAAGTACAGCATCCTTTATAAACTCACCCAACCCAAATCTCTCTGATCTGCCCTCATTACTACAGCCCAAGACTCCATAACACCAACAAATTATTTGACCAATGCCCACGTAAACCCATCACTCCTTCAATCACTCCTTCAATCTTCTTGTTTAGTTCAACACCGTCATTCACTACTTGAGTCAACAAATGAACAATATAAGTATCCACAATGACACCACCACAGAGCTATCAACTCTCCCTTCAAGCCCCCACTAAGTAGACAGCCTTAAATGTCCTCAAGCACACCGAGCATCCTCAGCTCCCACAAGGCCAACTCCTAAAAGGACCACATTTTACCACCATCCATTGTAGAGTTTCTCAATGGGATGGGATGCCTTCATACCCCTCCCCCATTCCTTTAACTCCTCCCTCAGCCAAGGAACCTTTCCAGATGCCCTCAAAAGACAACATATCTACCAACTACTGAAAAAGATTGCCTTCTACCAAAATAATCTCACCAACTACTGCCCCATCACCTAACTGCTTTTCATCTGAAAGATCATTGCAAAAGCTCTCACAATGCAGGCATAGAACCATGTTAATAAGAATAGGTCCCTAAAGACCATTCAATCAGGCATCTAGGCATGCTGCAGGAAAGAAAGAATGCTACAAGATCTCCTTATCAAAGACAAAAATAACTGTTACCTCCAGATGCTGCTTGATCCCTCTGCACATTCCAGCAGAGTTAACTTTTGAGCTCTGATATGTACTTTGGAAACACATCTGGGCTTCACTGCCATGGTCCACAATCTCACCAACTGACAGCTACCACTAAATTAGCATAGGTCACCCTCAACACATACCTCTCCTTCAAAGAATATGAAGCCAAGAAAACAAGACTCCATGCTAAAAAAGTGTACCCCACCCTACTTAAAACAGACTACATAACAATAGCCTAAAAATATTCCTTTTATAAGAATAGAGATGAGTTGCTACACAATAACCTTCCCAACACCACTATTGAAGGCATCCTGGTTGTTACTACCGCTCTCATTAAAGACCTGAAAAGGTCTGATAACATTATCTCCACTGTGAAGAAGCTAGATTGCTCACAGTCTGCGTCCGTATTATCTTCAAGATGAGCTGTAAGTCACCAGAATAGGAACCACTCCTTAGATATTTGTCAGAATAACCAATTCTGTTGGGCAGCCACCCACCAGGAGTAAGGCCACTGCTAGGTTGTAGATGAGAAATTGCAGGAAGGAATAGACAAGAATGAAGGTCCTCACAATCTATGCACCCCGCATTTCTAAAAGAAATTCCACCCGCTTCAGAATTGCCCATATATTCCTATGATTCCGAAACCAACACAAAATACTTCAAAGAATACTACCTTGCTGCATGATAGGAATCTACACAATGTAAGGCTATCTCTTCTATATCTTGACTCATTGCAAACATGAACCTTATCCAGGGCTGCTGCCTAATCTCCAACACTCCACAACTAGGAGAGTGCTACATAAATACATTAATGCTGTATATTTGCATTCCCCTTCGGGGTCACCTGGAATTGTTTGCTTCTTTTTTATATTCTACTTTTGGTTGCTGTGGGACTATGTGCACTTTTATTCTAAGTCTGTGCTCTTTACCCCTGTTAAGCGGGGGTAAAGTGCTTGTGCTCATTCCGGCAAATATGGTAAAATTGGTATACACTTTATTGTTACTTTTATTTACTAAAAAGTCCCTAGTATATGGCACCATTTGTACACAGGACCTATACAATAAATGGCAGTAGTGGTCTATAGCACTCATTGTCCCACCCACAAAAGTTGCAATGTAAAACATGTCTCCAGGTCTGCCACTGCAGCCTGCATGTACAGGTTTAGACTTCCTTTTCAACGTACCAAAGCAAACATTTTGCCTGACCTAAATTTTCCTTTGTAATACTCCTACGTCACAGCTAAGGTAGGCCTTAATAGTGCAAAGGACATCATGCATGGCATTTAAACAGTCGGACCTGTAGATTTCATGATTTACAGGTCCTGACAATGGATTGGTGGCCTCCTATACAGTATTACCTTTAATATAAATGGTTCAAGGACGTTTTAATAGTAAGTTAAAATTCAATTTAATAGTAATGTCAAATTTTATATTACTATTTTGAATACAACACCTTTAGAAAGTTTTCATTTTTATACCTAAAACCAAAAGACTTTCTTGCTAGTGGGCAGATGTCACCTGACCCCTGATGGCTCCCCTGGGTGAAAGGTGCTCTCAGACACTAGACAAAAGGCCCTGGTACTGGAGCGGGGGACTCCTTCCTTGACAGGATTGCATGGGGTTGTGCCCATAAACTTCCTGAACCTCAAAGAAAGCCTGCATTGTCACTGACAGCCTCAGACAATGGATAAACGACTGCACCAACACCCTCGCCCTGCTCAAGAAACCCCCAAACACCCATATCAGCTAGAGAGCCAGATGGTTCACCGAAGACCTCCTGGCCCTCAAGTGTACCTGCCGAAAACTAGAAAAAAACTTGACCCGCGAAAGAACACCGTAAAGCTACACAGCCCACAGGAACGCCACCCGCCAACACCACCATCAGATCTGCCAAAAGGACCGACTTCAAAGACCGCCTAGGCAACAACGCACACAGCAGCAAAGAGCTCTTCAGCATCGTGAAGGAACTCTCCAACCCCAGCTCCAACAACATCGACATCCCACCGTCACAAGACCCGTGCGACTCGCTGGCCACCTTCTTCCATCACAAGATCAGACATCCATGACACCTTTGACGCAGTCACCACCCCGGCAACAGCACCCAATTCCCCGTTCCCACGCCCACCACTCGCACCAAGCGCCTGCACACCTGGACAAACATCAACGACAACTACACCATCAAGATCATGAACACCGTCCACTCCGGTTCCCTGGAAGAACCCTGCCCACACCATATCTACAACAAAGCCAGCAGCACCCTTGCACCCCACCTCCGGAAAACCATCAACATCTCCTTCGAGACAGCAACCTTCCCGGAGAGCTGGAAGCACGCAGAGATCAACGCCTGACTAAAGAAACCCAAGGTGAACTCCAAGGACCTCAAGAACTTCCGACCCATCTCCCTGCTCCCATTCCCGGCGAAGGTCATCAGAAAGGCCGTCAGCAAACAACTGACCAGCTTCCTCGGAGAACAACATCCTGGACCCATCCCAGTCAGGGTTCCGCAGCAACCAAAGCACCGAAACTGCCCTCATCGCTGCCACCGACGACACCAGGAACATGCTCGACAATGGAGAAACAACGGCCCTCATCCTCCTGGACCTGTCAGCTGCTTTCGACACAGTCTGCCGCCGCATACTAAGAGCATGCCTCCACAGCGCTGGAATCCAAGAGAAGGCCCTTGACTGGACCACCTCCGTCCTCTCCGGGAGAACCCAGAGCGTCCGCCTCTCCCCCTTCGGCTCCGAAGCCACCAAGATCATCTGCGGCGTACCCCAAGGCTCATTTCTCAGCCCAACGTTGTTCAATGTCTACAAGGCACCACTCGCCCACGTCGTCCGACAGCATGACCTAAACATCATCTCCTACGCCGACGACACCCAGCTTATTCTCTCACTCACCAAGCACCCCCACACGGCCAAAACTAACCTCCACGAAGGAATGAAGGCCATTGACGACTGGATGAGGAACAGCCGACTGAAGCAGAACCTCAGACAAGACGGAGGTCCTCATCCTCGGCTCCACCCCCTCAGCCTGGGAGGACTCCTCGTAGCTGACGGAACTAGGAGCACACCCTACATCCACAAACCACGCACGAAACCTAGGGGTCTTCTTCGACTCCACACTCTCCATGACAAAGCAGCTCAACGCCGTCTCCTCCTGCTGCTTCAACACCCTCCGCATGCTTCACAGGATCTTCAAGTGCATCCCCAACGAAACTAGAAGGTCGGTCACCCAGCAGACTGGACTAAGGCAATGCACTCGATGCAGGAGCCCCGGCCAAACTTCTAAAACGACTGCAACGCAGCCAGAACGCCTCTGCACGCCTGATCCTCAACATCCCCTGCTGCAGCCACATCACACCCCACCTGAAAGACCTGCATTGGCTCCCCTTTAATGAGAGGATAACCTTCAAGCTCCTCGCCCACGCGCACAAGGTTCTCCACAACACCGGACCAGCGTACCTCAACAGACAACTCAGCCTCTACACCCCCGCCCCCAGCTCCGCTCGACAGACCACGCCCTCGCCAACGTCCCCCGCATCCAAAGAGTGACCGCCGCCGGCAGATCATTCTCCCAACTCGCCGCCAAGAAGTGGAACATCCTCCCCAACCGCCTACGGCAGACGGAAGACCTTCTAACCTTCAGGAGACTCCTCAAGACCTGGCTCTTCAAACAGTAACAGCACACCCCACCCCCTAGCGCCTTGAGACCCTCACGGGTATGTAGTGCGCTTTACAAATGCTATGATTGATTGATTGATTGACTAACAGGAGACATGCTTTACATTGCGTTCTGCACACCGCAATACGTTTACAACGTGACAATTACAACGCAAGTCGTAATAACGACTTGTGCTGGATGACGCTATACACTAAGAAATAGTATGATTTACTATTCCAACACCTTCCCTACTGTTACATAGGCTGGAGTTGAAATTGTAAATCATACTATTCCTAAGTCCAGCGCCCTCCAGCGCAAGTCGTTGTAACGACTTGCGTTGTAATGACTAGGTTGTAAACTTATCGCGGTGTGAAGACCGCAATGTTACATCATACATTCTTCACTGACAGATGGAGCTCACACCTATGCTAACCTCACTTTTTTTCTTTTTCGTTAGGATGGCACCAAACATGATAGGAGTAGAGAGACTGCCCAGAACTGGGTTAATGGGTTGGATAAAGTATTACTCTACCCTTAGGCAGGAATTGTGCATAAAAGTGGACACATCAGACCTATCATTAAAACACTGCATATCATGGAAACTACCTTGCTGTTTCAAGAACCTACAGAAAGTCTGGACCTACTTGCTTTAAACCCAAGACACTTTAAGTGACTCCAAAGGTCAGTTGGCTGACCACCTGTTTAGCTACACGGAAACAGCTAGCTGCAGAAATCCAGTCCCTGCAACTCCTCAGCTGACCAGTACAAACTGGACCTGACCTGGACCCTGGTGCTGCCTTCTGCTAGAGTGAGTCCTAACTTCCAAGGTAAGCCCCTAGGTAATCCAACCTTGGCTGGTGTTACAGTGTATTCCTCCTGTCCTCAAGCTGAAAGAAGTAGAACTTCAGAGCTTTTCACCAACTTTATGCCTGGAGAACGCCCGGAGACCACGTATGCCATTAAAGCTGCAACCGTTAACGTTTTATCACAGGCCAGCCTCACATTGCTCTTTAGTCAGCTGTAGGAGAATTGACTTCTTGAAAAGTTTCTGAGTCGGAAAATACAGGGCTTATTTGAGACTGAAGCCGGGCAGCATCCCATTGTTGTGGAGGGTTGCTTGGAAATGGACTTTGGACTACGCCCGCTCAGAGCTTTTCCAATCAACATATTGAGATCCCTCTCCTCGCTAACCCGCTGTCACTAAGACCAACTTTGGAACCAGCTTGAATCGTCAACGACTCATCAAGAACCACTTTTTCTCCTTAAAAGTTACTTAGAGCGACAGTTAACTTCCCACCTGCACAAGCCTAGTATCTGTAATCAACTCCTGCTTCATCACAGTAGACCCTAACTTCTTACATTGACCCAGCATAGCCATACCAGATAAGCTCAAGTGTTGTTTTGTGCTTTATGGTTCTATTTCTAATTCAATTTTTTAAAATGCATAATTTCTGTTCTACTTCTTGGATTTAGTGCTGTAAAAATATATTGTGCATTGCCTCTAAATTATGCCTGACTTTTTGTACCAAGCTACCGAGAGTCAAGATCAGGTTTATTAGTGACTTCAGTGGTTTACCCTCACAAGGACGGCGATTATTGTTTGAGGTAGGGTCTCTACCATCAGTACTACTTTTTTCAGTTTTTGTATTCTCTGCACACAGTGGCACTGCTGTCCAGGCATCAGTTTATATGAGCTGACTCCTAAAACATGTAGAAATTGCCTGGGTTACCATAATTAATTCTCCTATAAGGCATTTGTATGTGGTGTACAAACTACACCCATGTGATGGAAAGTTAAATGTCAACTGTGGACTGCAGCACTGATTGTGTCATCCACTAGTCTGACACAGGATAAATGGCTTCGGCCTACCAGTGGACCCTTATCACTGCAGCTTAACACTGAAGCCTCACTGTCACAATAACCTTTTTGAGTTAAAAATGCCATGCACCTTGCTCTTGTAAGTCTTTCCAATATGTAGGTCTTGTAGGCCACAAGATAGTGTGCATGGTATTAAAAAAGTCAAATATGTAGAAATTTAATGTGCAGTAACAAGCCCCTAAAAACTATTTTTTAATGAGAAATTTGCTGGCTGTCCTATGAAAAAATAGAGTACATACTAAAATATGTATTCTTCCATCTATGCTTTGGGACCAGCAATATGAAGGATTTAATCACAATTTTTGTATTTGTTAAGATGCCAATACAATTGTGGTGAAATTCAAAAAAAATATTTAGGAGTACTAAAGTTCAGAACGTTACTTCTTCCCTGCTTGAAGATCCTGTAACTTCATTTGCATTACTCTGCCAGCTGCTGCCTGTCAGGGGTTAACCGTAATAGTTTTTGAAAACTGTTTATTAATCAGAAACAATAGTCTGTGTGTGTGGAGATGCTTTCCTTACCCTTGTAGGAAAAAGAGTGAGGGTGGCACTGGAATCTCATTAACTTGTAGTGGCTCTCTCCTTTCAGGAGTAAATTTACAGTTGAACCTGGGGAAGGAAAGCCTTTGTTCCTCCAGCCAGGTTGGCTCCCAACCCAATGGGTGGTAATTACCCCTAAGAACCACCTTTAAGTGACCAGAAAGGCTCTTTAAAAGGGGGAAAATGTTTCTCTATCTTGGAAATGTAAGAGTAAAGTCACAGTACGACAAACATGAACTGCTGATAAATAGGTTGGGTTGCTCCTGGGATCTTTTAACCCATTGGTTTGAGAGTAGCCAGGATCCTTTCTGGACCTGTGGAAGAACAGAAGAACGAATGCCCCTGCTGTATGAGACTTTCAAGAACTGAAGGGCTGGACCGACTCCCACGTGTACCCAGGAGGAAGATGTGGATTGCAAAAGTCAGTTGGATGCCCACCCCTTGTAGCTACAGGGAAACAACAAGCTTCAAGAGTACTTTTCTTAGAAGTGCAAACCTGGCCAGTTGCAACTGTACAAGACCTGGATTGGACCCTTCTGGTGGCCTCTGTTAGAGTGCATCTTTACCGCTAGGTGCTGTCAATGAGAGACCTTGGCTGTGTCTAACTGGACTTCTCCTACCATCTCTAAAAAGTTGGTACTAAAAAAATGTTTAGGAGTCCAGGATTCAGGTGACTAGAACCAATTACCCATGCAGATCTGAGCAAGGTGCAACTTCCCTGGGCTAAAGAAACCAGTCCCTCCCACTTAGAGCTTCTCTAAAGCAACCAATCCATTTCAGCAGGCCCTAAGCAAGAAGATGTCTGGCCCCGTGGAAATTATCATTGGGTACAGCCGGCAGCCTTCCCTCATTGGATGATTCTGAGCTATAAAAAAGAGCCAGAAAGTTGAAATCTTTATGGTGTGAAGGTGTGATAAGTATCCGGCCAATGAATGGACAGCTCTACAGGCAAAATGTGTACTTTTCCCACAAAAAAAATACGGCTGCATCATCATGAAGATTTCCTGGCGTTTAGCCTTGAAGCTTGCTCTGATGTAGGATTATATCTTCCATTTTAGAGACCAAGTCCTCTGGTAGAATCTTTGACTTGCATGAAGCTTCATGGTGTATTCGACCTGCAGTCCATCATGGTCGGTCTGAAATGTTGTGTAGGCCACACTCATGTGCTAACAATGTCACTTTACTTTTTTTGGAACCTTTTCTCTTAAATATTAAAAAAATTCATATCTTCTGTTTCCCTTATTGGATTTAAGTCCTTTTGGCATTATTTTGCATATTAAATTTCCACTATTTTTAAACTAGGTTGGAGTTGTTATTATGTTGTGTTTTGAACTTTTGAACTGTCTTGATACTACTAAATGCTTTTGACTTCAAAGTTAAGGGTGTCTGCTTTGTGCAATAGCTTCCAAGAATTGAGTTCAAGTTTAAATTATTGAAATTTGACTGTACCTTACAGGTTTGTGACTTTATTGCTTGTGGGGAACTACCATTCACCCCAACTCATTCTTCACTATCTTAAAAAATGCATATGTGAGTGCATAAGCCAAAATAAGGATGCTAGGCTCCAGTTGCTGCTATAAAAACAGCCGCCAGTGGCGTAGCAAGGGGGGGCGGATATTCCGGTTACGTGTTTTGGGGGTGGTGGCTCCCCCATGTCCCACCCCGCTCTTCTATGCGCGTGGCGGCAAGCGTGGGAATATCGCCTGCACCCCCGCCCTTACAGATGTGGCAGGCAGCAAAATCAGGGTCTACCACAAGCGGCAAAGTGGCTAGCTATGCCTCGGACAGCCGCGCACAAACCATGTTGGTAGCGATAGCTAATATTCTGGACGTGAAATGCATTCAATGTAGCTCACATGTTATAGCAGGATAAATAAGATAATGGCCTGAATCGTTGTGATGGGAGACAGCAGAAAGAAGCTGGTGACAGGAAAATTGGCTCAGAGACTATTTCCACTGCTGAAATCCAAATGCATGCCTTGAATTTAGAAGCAGAAGAAGGCACACTGGCAGAGCCCGCTGTGGGGATTAGCTATTGTACCGGCTGCAAGAGCAGAGCTCTGGCTGAGGGCCAGGCTGCCAGACCTGGCCCCGGGGCCTGGCTAAGGAGAAAGGAAGATCACTGCTGACAGGGAACAAATAAAATCTCACGATTCAACATCTGCAGTTTGTCAAAGGCAGTGCGGAAAAGTTTAATTGAGCCAAAAGAGCAGTAACTGCTGTAAATTTGTGTAAAGCCAACCTGGATGTAGGAGAACATCAGACAGATGTTCTAATTGGCTGCATCTCTAAGATACACAGGTCTCTGAGTCTCGACAATGTCTAAAAGAAGCAAAGGGAAGGGATTGTTGCCAGTGACTCTTGCAGACTACCTTATGCAGCTATAATGAGGCCACATGTAATGGCATCCTATGCTCTAATCTAACTAGAAACTAGAACCCTCATCAACTTTTCAATTTTAATTTTTTGGTAATCATCTGTTAAATATACAAAAGCATGTACGGGTCAGAGGATTTGTAATAATTCTTTCAATTCTTTATTTTGCTATATATCAATCAATTCTTTTATTTATCATCTTTCTTTTATAAAAAGTTTTTTTTTTTAAGTGGACAGTACATCCACATTAGGTCAGGACTCCCACATTTTCAAGATCCCATGAATGTATGTTATTTTTCAGCAGGTTCTTGATACTACTAGGCGTTGTGTAAATTTGGCATGCATGAGGAAGGCGTTTCAAGCCAAAACCTGCGTTGAAAAAAAACGTATTAGCCACAGGCCTGAATCAATAAAATGAATGACTTGAAAATAATTAATTAAATCATAGAAAGAAATATAAACATGTAATTTTGATTTTGAAGATAAACCGGAGAGTGTTATTTTAACATACCATTAAGACCTATGTTGTTAAAGAAAATAGGGGCATATTACCAACGTCAAGCGATATTTATCGCTAACGATGCTTAGCAACGAATTTTTTAACGCTAAGCATCGTCAGAAATTATCGCAGATAAACCTTGCTATTATCAAGGTTTATCGCAAATGCGATAAAAAACGGCCGCAATGCATGAATATCGCTGAAAAGTCAGCGATATTCATGCATTACCGAGCTAATGCTCTTAGCCATGTTATCCACCTCCCATTGGATAACATGGCTAAGAACTGCTCAGGGCAGGTGTTAGCTTTTGGAGATATTCGCGCTTCACGCGAATATCTCCAAAAGTTGGTAATAGGAGATAGCGATGTTAGCGACTGTTTCCAGTCACTAACATCTTGGCACGCCCACTCTGCATGTCATTAGTGATAAATATCACTGACATGCAAAGTGGGGCCCAAGATGGTCGCTATCTCCTACTAGCTGTCGCTAACTGGTGTTAGCGACAGCTAGGTAATAGGGAGATACTTTTATCTCCGCTTTCTTGGCTTTTAAAGCCAAAAAAGCGAA
The DNA here is from genome assembly GCF_964261635.1 of Lissotriton helveticus. Lineage (NCBI taxonomy): Eukaryota > Metazoa > Chordata > Amphibia > Caudata > Salamandridae > Lissotriton > Lissotriton helveticus. The sequence continues at coordinate 434,151,619 of NC_136062.1, forward strand.
GATAAACCCCCTTGATAATATGCCCCATAATTTTTTAACAAATGGATGTCTGTGTGAGTTGATCGCAGAGTGGAAGGTTGAGAATAAGAGTATATACTATTCCATTATAGGAATTTCTATTGTTTTTCCATTGTAACCTGTAGGAAAAAACCTGTATTAAAAATAATGAGGATGAATTGTCCAGTTAAAAAAATAACAACTTTTTATAAAAGAAAGATGATACATAAAGGAATTAATTGATGAATAGCAAAATAAAGATTTGAAAGAATTATTATAAATCTTCTGAGCCTATGTGCTTTTGTATATTTGTGAGTTGTTTCCCCCAAAAACTAAAATTGAAAGATAAACTGGGGTTTTAGATTCAAATGCATTTTTTTTCCATGCCCTATTAACCATATTGAAGCAGTGGCTACTGTGTTTATTGAACATATCCTCTGCTCTATTATCAGTACTGACGAAGTGTGGATACTCCGTTATGTTATGTTATGTTATATTTATATAGCGCAGCTTTCCTTCCTGGGAGCATCATGGCGCTGAGTACGCTAACAGAGAGGAAGGCTGAGACTAGGAAACTAGACAACTACACAGACAGCAGGCAGCAAAGTAGGGGCATTGCTACAGGGGGGTGTTTGGGGTGTGATACACCCCAAGTAAATACACTCTTGACTTGGGAGTCGGGTATGTTATGACTGTGTTGAATTTTTTTATCTCAGATTTCTCTAACAGATTTTATTAATTGTTTAAATCAGGACCGTAAATATATTTTAGCCTACATTTACGACGATTTTGCATCGAGTTTGGGTAACTTTTTTGACTCAGCACAGTCCCAAATCATTTTAAGTATAAACAAAGCCAAATAAATGTTAATTTGCGTGGCTTTGCAAATAAAAAATACTTCAGTCCATTGTGCTGCTGTGTGTTACTTTGTGTCAGGTGAGTTTTCAATGGGTGATGCGTGGGCGTTCTGGGCATCTACCCATGGATTTTGATGCGGCCCAAAATTTAGAAAAAGTTGTAGACATGGTTTTGTACCAAAATGGTGCACCTGCTGAAGGCTGGTGCAAGAGAAATATCTGTATTTGTCCTTGTTATTTCCTCTCATACGTGCTGCATTCTGCCCACATAATGCAAATTAGTATTCACCTTCCTCCTCATAGGAACAGTCCAGAAAAAACTTTGGTAGTCGCATACATTTTGCCCACTACTTTTTTTAGTTGGAAAATTTGAGTTTCACACCCCCTGAATTTCCCTGACTAAGCTACGCCCCGCTACAATGTACCATGTTGTCAGACGTCTCAAAGTGCAACCTGGATACTGTGTGTCAGATGGCAAAGCCAGCTGCTACACAACACTCTTTGTAGAGTCCATCTTTGCTGTAATTACACTGAGGTAAGTGTCGTGCAACCTAACATCAAAAATAATCAGTAAATAAAGGCATGAAAAAAAGACACTGGGAAAAAGAGCAACTACATTATACATCGGCAGTATTAGAGGTGCGAGAGCTAGTGAATAATAAGAGGTGGTGGTTGGCGGAGGGGTCCACAGACACTCATTATTGGTGACTGCCACTTATTTTACCTCATCAGACATTTCTCAAGAGCAAGAGAGGGAAAAACACAAAGGAGAAAGAAGGAGTAAGGAAAGTTGGAAAAACCGTCACAAAGGGAGAAAGAAGGAACCTTAAAGAGTGTGATAGAGGCAAAGGAGGTTTTTGTTAGTGGATTAAAGAGGCATGAGGTAGATCTAAGTTGCACAGCTCTGGTATTTGGCACACTGACATTTAATTGTGCTGGCTTCAGAGCCAGAGCCTCGTCGCCAGTGTGGTAGTTGAATGAATGTTCAATCCGAGTGGTATCTTCAAGTAGTTTATTCAAGTAGGATGTAAGACGACAAGAACGAAGGAAATAACGAACCCCAACAGGTACAGCCTCCTTGCTGCTCAGCCCAACACTCAACTGACACTCATCCATGCATCCAACACTTTATGACATCATCAGTCAATCAATCAATCAATCAATCAATCAATCATGCCATTTGTATAGCGCACTACTCACCCGGGTGGGTCTCAAGGCGCTTGGGGGGAGGGGTATGCTACTGCTCGAACAGCCAGGTCTTGAGTTGTTTCCTGAAGGCGAGATGGTCCGGGGTCAGCCGAAGGTGGATGGGGAGGGAGTTCCAAGTCTTGGCAGCCAGTTAAGAGAAGGATCTTCCTCCGGCGGTGGCTCTTCGGATGCGTGGTACGGCTGCGAGATCGAGGCTGGTGGACCGTAGCTGGCGGGTGGGCGTGTAGAAGGTCAGGCGGTCGTTGAGGTACTTGGGGCCCAGGTCGTGGAGAGACTTGTGTGCGTGGGTGAGGAGCCGGAACGTGATCCTCTTGTCGACGGGGAGCCAGTGCAGGTTCCTCAGGTGGCTGGAGATGTGGCTGCCTCGGGGGACATCCAGGATGAGTCGGGCGGAGGCGTTCTGGATGCGCTGGAGTCTTTTCTGTAGCTTGGCTGTGGTTCCGGCGTAGAGGGCGTTTCCGTAGTCCAGTCGGCTGGTGATGAGTGCCTTGGATACCGATGTTGCTGAGGCGCTGGACTAGGGTGCGGTGGCAGACCGTGTCGAACGCAGCAGAGAGGTCCAGGAGGATGAGGGCCACTGTTTCCCCCTTGTCGAGCAGGGTCTGGATGTCGTCGGTGGCTGCGACGAGGGCGGTCTCGGTGCTGTGGTTGGCTCTGAATCCGGACTGCGAGGGGTCGAGGGATCCGTTTGTCTCGAGGAAGGCGGTCAGCTGTCTGTTGACGATCTTCTCGATGACTTTAGCAGGAAAGGGGAGGAGCGAGATGGGGCGGAAGTTTTTGAGATCGGTGGGGTCCGCTGTAGGTTTCTTCAGGAGGGCGCTGATCTCGGCGTGCTTCCAGCTCTCCGGGAAGGTGGCGGTGTTGAAGGAGGCGTTGATGATGTTCCAGAGTTGGGGTGCGATGGTGGAGTCGGCCTTGTTGAAGACGTGGTGTGAGCAGGGGTCGGTCGGTGATCTGGAGTGGATGGTGTTCATCTTGCGGGCTGTGTCTTCGGTGGTCACCGTGGTCCAGGTGCGAAGGGTGGCGGTGTGGGGCGTTGGTTCGACGGTTGGGTGCGTGGGTGGGGCGCCGAAGCTGTTGTGGATGTCGGCGATCTTGCGGTGGAAGAACGAGGCGAGGGAGTCGCAGAGGTCTTGTGACGGAGTGATGTCGTTGGTGCCGGTGCTGGGGTTGGAGAACTCCTTGACAATAGTGAAGAGCTCTTTGCTGTCGTGGGCGTTGTTGTCCAGTCGTTCCTTCAGGGATTTCTTCTTGGTGGTGCGGATGAGCTGGTGGTGCTTGCGGTAGCGTGTTTGAGGGCGGTCATGTTGTCGGTGGTCCGGTCGAGGAGCCAGGCTTTCTCGAGGGTGCGGCAGGTCTTCTTGGAGTCCTTGAGGTCGTCGGTGAACCAGGATGCCTTCTTGCTTCTAGGTCTGCTGGGAGGGTTCTTTAGTGGCGCGAGGTCGTCGGCGCAGGCGGTCAGCCACTGTGTGAAGTTGCGGGCTGCTTCGTTGGGGTCCGTTGTGTTGGCTCTGGCTGAGGGAGGTGGTGAGCTGGTCTGCGGTGATCTTGCTCCAATTCCTGTGAGGTACCTGTTGCGGGTGGTGGTGGGTCGTGGATCTTTTGAAGCTGAAGTGGACGCAGCTGTGGTCGGTCCAGTGGAGTCCGGTGGCGTGGCTGAAGGTGATGTACTTGCTGGAAGAGAAGACGGGATCAAGCGTGTGGCCGGCGTAGTGGGTGGGGGTGTTGACCAGTGGCGAGTCCGAGGTTGGCGAGGTTTTCCAGCAGGGCGGTGGTGTTGCGGTCCTTGTTGTTCTCCAGGTGGAAGTTGAGGTCCCCGAGGAGGATGTAGTCAGTGGAGGGGAGGGCGTGCGGGCTGATGAAGTCTGTGATATCTTCGCTGAATTGTGTGCGTGGTCCCGGGGGTCTGTAGACGAGGGTGCCTCTGAGGGTCGTCTTAGGGTAGGTGTGAATCTGAAAGTGGAGATGTTCGGCTGCGGCGAAGGAGTCCTTGGCGTCGGTCGTGATGCGGATGGTGTTCCTGTGGACGATGGCGATGCCACCTCCGGTCTGGTTGATGCGGTCCCTCCTGATGATCTAGTACCCGTCCGGGATGGCGATGGCGATGTCGGGTGCAGAGGAGGCGTTCATCCAGGTTTCCGTGAGGAAGGCGACATCCGGTGATGTAGCGTCGAGGAGGTTCCAGAGTTCCACGGCGTGTCTGTGGACGGAGCGGGTGTTGATCAGGATGCACTTGAGGTGGTTGCTGCTGGTGTTTGTCTTGGCGGGTGCGGGGCAGGTTCGGAAGGCAGGTGAACTTGCAGGTGCAGCAGGTGAAGGGTCCGTGGGTGCGTCTCGGGGTGGCTCGGCAGCAGGCGTGGGTCCGGCCGGCATTGAGTGCGTTGAGAGTGGCGGCGTCGTAGGTCAGTCGGGTCGTCTTGCCTCGGCGGGGAGGGCCAGGGGTCCTGGCGCTGGGCGCGGGCCAGGCGCGGACGGGCGCAGACGGGCTTACCTTTGGCGCACCTTCGGCGCTCATTCGGCGCTCCCGCTGCGCGGTCGCTCTGGGGGCGTCATAAGTAAAGAGCCGGGAGAGAGGAGCAGCTGGGTGGCGGGAGCGGGGCGGCGAATGGAATCACAGGGGGAAGGGGCCGCAGGGAGGCAGCGGCGGGAAATTCCAAGAAGCAGCGGGCAGCGGGAAATTCCCAGGAGCAGCGGGAAATTCCCAGGAGCAGCGGGAAATTCCCAGAAGCAGCGGGAAATTCCCAGGAGCAGCGAGCGAAGGAATCTGCAGGCAGGAGCGGCAGCAGTGAGTGGGGCGACCAAGCCCTGTAGCTACACACATCCACTGGCTGAGCAGCAAGATGGAAGCAGAAACCCCACCTTTGGCCACCATCTCTCACAGTTTTACAATTTAAGTACTGGCGAGCGTGACCGGACAGTTGCTGCTCTACAGGGATGTATGGACCCGACACTTAAGGAGCTTAAGCAGGGGCTACCACTGTGCACCATGGACTGATGAAATGTGTCACAGTAAACATTAATTCAATGTTTATGGTCCACCTCTGTCTACAAATCTGGTGAAAAAGTGCTCCTAAGTAATACTGTTAGACAATTAATGATAGAATGCTATGGGAGGTGAGCAGATATCACAATAAAGGAAAGAGTAAGAAAAAGGATGACATCACAAAAATGGCAGCAAACCCAGAGGGTCGAATAAAAAAAGTAAGCATGAGACAAAGGTTAAGAAAGAAAAAGGTAATAATGAAAGACATGGCAAATTGGATGGGTAAATTGAAGTAGGACAGTAAGCATGGGAGGAGAAATAAATAACAAAAGGAAGGAGGAAAGGAAATAATGGACTAACTAAGAAAAGCTGATTGGTAGAATGAAATGGCAAAAAGACTGATCGATGGAAGCATGAGAGGATACATGAAAAGAGCAGAAGGATCAACAGGTTATAGGTGAATAAGTGGAGGGACGAGGAATGGAAAGAAGAGGAAAAGTGAAATGATGAGTAAGTGAAATGATGGATAAGTGAAAGGATGGATAGACTTATAGTGAACCTATTGATGAGAAGATCTGTGAAAGGATGGATGTATATATGGATAAATGGACGAGTAAAGTGTGAAGGTCACTTTCTTCTCTATATGCTTTCAGACACCGTGGCTTTTGTCTGTCAATGGCTTTTTAGAGGTACAATGATAACATTAATATAGTATTATACGCCTTGAACGACTCGTTCTTTCTAGTATCATCCCCTGGAAAAAATATAAGATCACTTCCTGTGATGTCACTCTCTGTTATATCACTTTGTTATGTCACTTTAAGTTAAGTTATTTTTCCCAAGGGTTGTCCCTTTCAGCTTAGTGCTCCTAGGAAGTTGGCTCCTTTTTTTGCAATATTAGGAAGTACTCCTTTGTAATGTAGGAAAGACTAAATCAAATAAAAAACTGTTATTGTACTGGTATACTCTTTATTTGGGAGATTTATAAAGCGCAACTATCACCTTACAGGCATCCTGGCGCTGAGGCTCCACAGAAGAGGCGAACAGAGGAAGTAGCAGAAGATCCCATCAGGTTAAGCCGAAGGAAACAGCCAGATTTTAACACGTTTCCTAAAGGGGAGAAGCTCCTCAATTTGACGAATCTCCAAGGGCAGACTGATCCAGAGTTTAGCAGCAGCAACTACAAAGGATCTACCCCCTGCCCTGGCTTTCTAAAATCTGGGTATTCTCACCAGACGCGCTGTTGCTGAGTGAAGTGCTCTAGTTGGAGTGTACCAGATGAAATTAGCTTGCAGTGAGCTAGGGCCAAGCCCATGAAGGTCTTTAAAAACAAGGCAAAGGGATTTGAAAGATACTCTCTGCCTAAGACAAAGCCAATGGAGTTCAGCCAGCCCCGCTGAGGCAGAAGATCTTCTAGGCCAGCCAAGAGCCAGCTTGGCGGCGGCGGACTGAATTCTTTGAAGTCTATCTAGCAGCAGACTCGGAGACTCAAGCAGTAGGGCGTTACTATAATTGAGTCTGCTCAAGATGGTACACCTGACTACTAAAGCCCGGGCCTGCAAGGGAAGTAGCGGTAGGATCTTTCGAAGGGACCTAATGAGGACAAAGCAGCAGGACACCGTTTTCGCTACCTGGGCTTCCATGCTCAACTTGCTGTCCAACATGACGCCCAAATTGCGAACAGTAGTAAGCGGTTGAACTTTTATGGATGTTTCTGGAGGCCAGAAGTTATCCGGAAAAGGGCGAGGAATCCGATTTCCAGCACAGAAAAGCACCTCAGTCTTGCTAGCGTTAAACTGCAATGAGTTATTATGTAGCCCACCGGCAGTGTCTCGCAAACAATCATGAAATGTCTCCAGCGGGATCGACGCCTCACCATCCCAAGACACAATTAGTTGGGTGTCATCTGCGTAGTTGATTGCAATGATCCGATAAGACTTTATCAATGCAATCAGGGGTTTCAGGTAAAGGTTAAACAGGATCGGGCTAACTGCCGAATCCTGAGGAACCCTTGTGACACCGGAGAGAATGCAGATTGAAAAGAGGGGAGGAACACCGCCTGCTTTCTGTCTAGCAGGAAGGAGCGGAACCATTGCAAGGCACCACCACAAACCCCGGCCTCACTCAGTCTTCTCAGGAGGATCTCATGATTTACCGTATCAAATGCGGCAGACAGGTCAAGCAGAAACAGAGCTGCTGCTTGACCTCTGTCTGCACGCCTTCGAAGTGAGCAGTGCCGTTTCGGTACCATTGGTGCTGCTCCAGATGATTAGAAAGGAGTGAGCTCACCCAACGTTCAACAATTTTTGCAGGGAACGGTAGCAAGGAGATTGGTCTATAATTCTTTAAACATTCCGGGTCCAGGGAAGGTTTTTTCAAAAGCAGGGATACCAAGGCCTGTTTCCAGGATGAAGGATGAAGGAACAATACCACTAGCCAGTGATTGATTACAAATTCTACAGAGGGTAGGAAATAGTTCATCTCCGTAGTCTTTGCAGATCTTATCAGGAATAGGGTCCAGGGGTGATCCTGATGAGATACCCCGAGCCAGCCTGCCGAGGTCCTCCTCCGTAATGGGGGAAACTCCGAAAGTAGATCAGCAGGCTGCCAACCAGGGCACTCATCCCCATACTCTTGTACCCTGCCTTCAGGAATCCCATTAGAGGAACTCTATTTCCCACATGCTATTTATGTTACTCGGTGGACACAATTATTAATATTATTATTATTAGTAGTAGTAGTAGAAGTATTAATGCTATTACTACTAGTGGAAATATTGGTGCAAAGACATAGATTTTCAAATGTGTAATATAGGACCCTTTACTAAGTTTAACGTTTCATGCACTTCAGATTCTTTACCAAGTGGCAAACGTTCTTTAAAAAGTTTTACTACTATCATTTTTGAGGAAGACTTCCTTTGCTATTTTGCAAGCCTTGCAAATTTATTGAAAATGATTTTATCAGAAGGTGGCAAATCCGAGCTGCACAGATTCTGCACACCCTTAATAATGTGCCTAAGGAACAACAAGAGCATCTTGGACACACACTTAAAACTAACTGTTTTCAGCCCTTACTAATGTTCCAGAAGGCTGTGAAAAACTAGTCTATATATGCTCAATGGTCGTTTTTGTAAATGATGCAGCCTTATGTATGTCCCAATTTGTCAGTCTTTGATTTGTAGGTTCTAAGTTCACTTGGGACACCAAGCACTTTCTTTATCAGCATCTTAATACAGTAGCAATAGTTACACAAACAGCAATTGGACTCTCATTTGTGTTCTCTATAATAACTTGTTTTCCCTTTAGCGATCCTTGGACTCATGATAGTTGCTATTGGTCACAGCTATTATTAAGAATCTCATACATAGTCCGCAGGAACCGTTGTTCCTTTGATATATAAGGAACTCCAGGAGCATCTTGGATGAGGAACTAGTGAAGAACTTGCACTGTTAAGTGCTCGGGAGTCTGTACTCGTTGACTTCTATTCTCACGCAAGATCACCCTTGCATGGAGACAGGCCATAATTCTGCGTGAGCTTAAGAACTGAGGAAGTAATCACGATTTGGCGGACATGGTTACTCCGTCACAGATGTGATGGATATCCCGTAAGCCGTACTACTGGTTCATTATATCCTATGGAGCTTGTAATACAGCGGTCAGGCTATACGTGACATTTGTGATGGAGTTTCCCATCCGCCAAGGTCGGGTTCAGTCCGTTAGTTCTGGCTTGAATCTGAATAAACCCTGACCTTTTATCCACCACAACCCTTTAACTTGACAACTTGTCTTGATGACTAGCTCATGACTTGACGTTCATTCCTGCTTTGCACCGAGATGTGTGCTCTAGGGACTCTTTCTTCCATCTTCCCTCACAGAACCTAGTGTACCTCCTAGAATCATTCTCTGATTGCATCTCTGTGTTAGACACTGTGGGCCTCATTTATGAGAAATGACGCATCGCTGCGTGAAAGCAGCGATGCGTCACTTCTCAGTGCGCACTCCTTGCGACATGATTAATGCGTCATATTTATAATATGACGCATCATGTCGCAAGGAGTTACAGATACGTCAGTATTTCTGACGTATCTGTAGGCGTAAAAGTGACGCATTGCTTAGGTGTGTCACAAAAGTGACGCAACTCCAGCAATGTGTCCATTCACATGGGCAAGTCCAATGTTGTTAGTGCCTGCGTCAGTCTTACCATGAAGCAGGCCTAAGATTTTGACGCATTTGAGTCCTAGAAGTGGTGCAGTAAAATCTTATAGATTTCACTGCGTCACTTCCATGACCCTTTCTTGCGTCAAAATGCCCCCCTTGAATACATTGTACCTGGCGCAGGTATAATGTTGCGCAGGGGTTTACAAAGTGAGGCATCTACCTAGATGTGTCACTATGTAAATATGGCGCAACAAGGCACATTTTTTACGCCACTGGTGCGTCACAAAAAGTGACGCACCAGCGTCGTAAAAGTGACGCACAGCCTCATAAATGAGGACCTGTAACTTGTTTTCAGATATTGGCTAGGTTCCCACTGTACAAATATCACATACATACATATATGAATTTCAAGGCAGTATTGGGGCTACTGCATGTGCTCCAAGTCAAGGCCTCTCTGAGGTTGCAATGGTACCCTAAGTACCTGTTCGCATCTTATGTTTTTCCGAAAGAGATGGGGTTAAGACAGGTTTTATGAACCCTATATTGCGCAGACCCATCAGAGAAATTAACATGTTTAGGGTCAATTTACTTTTTGGAAATACTATACAGAATGAGATTACTATACCACTCATCAAGCAGTTGAATGCGCACAGAAATATATGAAGGTCAAAGCGAAGAAAGTTATAGAGCCAAGATGTATTTAAATTTGATTAGGCAAATATAGTTACGAAATAAACAAAAATGTTCCAAAAAGTAAATAATTACAGGTGAATATTTGTAGGCATATCATAATAAGTTTAGAGAGTGGGAAATAGAAGAAATATAGTGAGAATAATATAACTCAATCGGAGGGTGTGATGTAAAAAGAAAAGTTATTTGAGGTCGTTTGAGCAGTGCAGAGCGGCAGGGGAATTCCATTTAATGACAAGCAAACACAAGACTGAAATAGAGCACTGGCAATAAATTCCATAAAAGCAGTACATTGTAGATTAAATAATCCAGCACTAAACGCACTGAGTGTACACAAAAGAGCAGCGAAATGATTAGCTGGGTGCAACAAATCACAGTAATTAGACAGTCAGAGAGAACAGACAGGAGAAGAACCCAAGTAAATAATTGCAATAGATAGAGCTAAAAGAAAGACTTAGTAGCGCAGACAACAAACAGGGAGGGGGACTAGGAATCTGCAAGCACACCCTAGAGTGGTGTGCAGTTTAATGAACACAAACATCTACAGGGCTAGACTGGGAACTCAAAGCAGCACTGGCAATTATGGAGGGTGGTTGGTGGAAAGTGGGTTATTGGTAGAGGCAAATCTAGGTCTGCCACTGGCAATAAGGCCACTAACACATGGTAAGACTCAGCATAGGTTTTATAAAATTATTCTTATGCTCAACCTTTGGTAGCTTGGCTGCGAGCAGGCGGCTTAATTTCAAAGACAGGTATGTAAAGCATTTAAAAACACCAATTCAGTAAATAATTAAGACACAACACATAATAAAAATCCAATACCGATTTATAAAAATAGGAAATATTGCTATGACACCAAAACGAAAAAAATCCAATGTAGGGAACCAGAGCTATTAATTTTCAAAGATTTAGCAAAATATAGCACTTAGTACATTATAGCACCATATTGGGAGACCGGGTCAAATTCAAAGTTTAAGGTCAACCGCAATGGAGCCCTGGGCGGCTACAGCTCGTGGCAGGTCCTGGACTCAGTTTCTACCTTCACGCTTAGAAACTTTTCTGGTGCTTTTCTACCCGAGGTCCCTCAAAGCTTCAAGCCAGTCTGGATTTGGTGAGGGTTTGCCGGATTACCTTTTGCCGAATTCCGGGTCAACTTCCCTGGAGCGGACTTAGAAACATTTTCCTTAGCGCTTTAGAGGAGCAACCCAGGAATCGAGGCCGAAACGCGATAGAAGGCGGGCGGCTTAGCATTCTCGGTTGCTCCCGGGTGTACTTAGAAACTTTTCTGGAGCTTTTTCTCGCAGGGTCTCTTGATGCTCTTCATGTAGCCGGATCCGGTGATGGTTCGCCGGCTTCAGATTTCTTCTAGTCCCGGTCAAACTCTGGAAGTTGGACCAATGGCGCTGTTAGCAGGACAAACCTGGATGGCTTGGCCAGCTCACAGTTAAAGGCTGGCCAGGTTGAGTTGCTCCCTCTATTGAGCTTTTTTCCAAAGTTGCTCCAAAGTTCTCCAAACTTCTTGAAATTTTTTCTGAAGTTCCTCATGGGGTCCCAAAGTGTCTCAAACTCACTCCAAGGGTGTAGAACCTCCAAGATGGTCCTTGAAAGTTGTGGACTTCAGTTCCCACAATCCACTGAAACAATACCTTACAAATCCACTGGTGGTTCTCCAAGGTGCGGATTATGTGGTGATGTACCAGGTGAGCTCTTTTAACCTGTAGCTTTCAGGGAGTCCACTCTTTAGTTATTTTTCAGCAAAATAATCCTCAGGGCTGTAGATTCAGATGGTGCAGTTTTCAGAGGTCAGGCCTTAGAAATCTTTGCACAGCAATCTTCTCAGCTTGGCAATGCCTTGCTTTAGTAAGTTTCAAGTAGCAGATCTGGAGGGATCTGCCCCACGCAGATACTTATTGCACATTCTCTGGGTCCGGCAGGAGGTCACTCCTGACCAATCGGAACAGGGTAACTCCTCAAGATATGACCACATCCTGTAGAGTGTGTTATTAATTTGTCCCAGAGAGCATAAAATCTTCCAAATCTATAATGGCTAAATTTTCAGCAAGGAGGTAAGAGCTGTCAAAATACACCTCTAGGATGTCTAATTTACTTAAACTCTCCCCCCTGCATCTGCTAAAACCTTCCTTAATCCTACCATCTGCCTAAGGTGGAGAGTTCAGAGTCTTAAATTACACTGTTCTCTGCCCTCCTCTTTGAAGGACATAGTTTACGACTCCTCCCCCTGGCCTGGCATTCCTATGGAACAGCACACTGCCCTGTCAGCAGAGCTGGTTGACCCCAGGGGCGCGTAATCACCTTTTCAAGGCAGCCTGGCTAATCCACTTAACTAATCCGGGCAGATGAATGGAAGGCTGAATCTGGGCTTACAAACAAGAAAGTCATATAACTTCTTGTATGTACACTTTAGTAGAAATTCAACAATATCATATTGTTCAATTTATTAATACCATTAGAGGGAAGTTTTTATATGGCACTTCTAGTCCTCTCCTATCAATATTTATTAATCAATAGCGTCCAACCATGTTAGCCTATGTAGCAGGGGATTTGCAATGGGAAAAATCACTTGGGCCATTTCTCCAGCACCAGGACTTTCAAAAACATTTTTCATAAGTACTCTGCTTGCTTATATCTACATGACCCCCACCCAATCGGACAACTAGGGGAGACTTTAGGGTTTCTGAGTCTGTAGAAATATTGCAGATCCTCCCTCCTCAGTGCTCCTAGCATCAAAGTCGAATTTGGGCAGCACGCTATCACAATGTGGGAAGTGAAATGTGAAATATCACTAACCCAGGGCATATAGAACTCATGTTATAAGGGTCTTCCTTATAGATACCTGACCCCCCACCCCTGGAACACCTAGGGGAGACCCTAGGGGTCCCTAATATGCCATAACATTGTAGGTAATCCATTTTTAAGTGCCCCAAACACCAAGTCGAGTTTGGGCACAATTTACTTTTTAAGATCAGTACTGGCACCCAGGTCTGCTTTTACAACTGACCTCAGGCTTCTTCAGCAGGGCACACATGCAAGTGCAAAAAGAACTATTGGCCTCTAAACTGCCATGCCAGTCCTAAGACTTCTAGGTAGTTTCAATCTCCCCTGCCCCATTATATACTAGGGGCTTATAGGGTAGGTCATGCCAATGACAGTGGTACCCCTCCATACCATTTTGTACCCTAGTGTATGTAGGTGGTTTTACTGTATTCTAATGGGTCTTTTTCAGCAGAGTTGAGGGTCAGTCAGTCAGTCAGTAACCACCAGTATCCATCAGCAAAAAGTTGGGGGGTGCCCAGGGCACATGCTGAGTTTGCAACAGTGGTGGTAGTGGGAGGGGAGGGGGAATGGCAGGGCAGGAAGATTCTTGCGCTAGTGTGAAGCACTGCTGCTTTTGTTACTGGGGGCTGACATTGCAGCACCCCTGAAAAAACGCCTGCCTACTACCAAAACCGGTCCCCGTCCCTGTAAAATTGCCCCCCCACCCTTCCAGTCTCCCTGAGAAATGCCCAATACCCAGGAGGGCCAGTCCGGCCCTGGGCATCTCCTACAGAAGTAACTCTGAGGTCCGGAGTGGACAGGCTTAGACATCCTCATAGAGAGCTGAGAAAGGCCACATTATTCAGATTGTGCGAGAAATATAGGCCATAAGGCTGGAAGAGCCCAAGTTATATGAAATCTAAGCAGATTGATTGCTATTACACTGTCCATTTTACCTCTGACCATGAGATCAAAGACACCCCACACGGTGTACAATGATATGCCTTTTACAACGGCGAGTGTATTTCCTCCTCTAAGTGTCTTCTAAGTGTCAGTGGAGTGCTTCTAGACTATGTACGGGCGGAGAATAACCATGTACTGCTCAATGTACGTTCGAGAGTCATATGCCTCTCAGTCACAGCTGGCAAGTTTTCAGATTGTGTGACATTTCTATGATTTCAGTGCACTTATGAATGACATTCAAATGCTAAACCTGTGACTCTTAGAGTGACACTCACAAGTAAAAACAAGCAATGAAGTGCATGGAAAGAGATAAATAGCAGAAATTATCATCTTTTGAGCAGTAAGGAGCTCTAAAAAGATCTTGAAACTGCAGCAATACTTTTGTTTATAAAAATACTAATGGGTATATTTATGACATTGTGACACAACGCAGCAAATAACCTTGCGTTGTGTGACTGGGAAAGGGCAAGATTGTGCCGTATTTAAAAGAATACGACCCATTCCTGTCCTAGTCCCTGTACAGGCGATGTTTTTGCTTCCTAGTAGCAATTCAGGCACACTTGCATCATGGTGCAAGGGTGCCTGTGATTCTTGTAGGTTTACTTTTCTGCAGGACCAAAGCAATCACCTAAGGCATGTGGAATGTAGCACACAAAGAAAGAGGAAGTAACAAGGAGAAACAAATATATTTCTGCTCACTAAGCTTCCTCTGTAAAGGTAGAGCATTTTAGAGCATTCCCCGGTTTAACAGTTCTAGTAAATGTGGGAATACATCAAAATCCATCGGCGTTCTGTGGGGACACCCACGCAATGACCATGGAAAACCTTCTCAGGGCAGAGTAACGCAAGGCAGCAATTTGTGCTGCGGGACTTTAGTCCAGATTTATGTAGCCACTCAAGCCACACAAAGTGGCCTTGCGTGGTTTCCTAAATCTCATTTTTGAGTTGCATTGCACGTTCACCACATTGTGTGGTGCAAGTGCGACACAGCTGGTCTCGTAAATTTGGTGCAAATCTCTCCATATATGTATCCGGCTAGCTATTACCGTGAATAATCCGATTTGAAAATAATGACTTGCATAATCACAGTGATTTCAGTAGCAGTCTGGGATTTTGTGATGCTATGAATTCAGAGATCTCTATTTCCCACTGTGCCAACCCGGGATCAATTCTGTTTTTGTTTGGGTATAAATATATATATCGCTTAGCTTATGAAACCTCAGTAGGTTAATGCAATTACTGCAGTGTGGGTTACAGACACACACCCTTCTCTGCAGTGATTGTATTAACTAACTGCAGTTTCATAAGGTAAACATAAAATAAAGAAAATTGCATTGCCTTTAAGGTATGTTGTTGTTTTACATTACAAACATAATAGATTATTTTTCCTCTTCCATTTGCACCGCCCCCTCCCACACTCGGCCAGGTACAATCAACCCAGTTGAAGTACTCATGACTGAGTGAATGTAAGTATTCAGCTGGACTCACCTGTGCCATCAGCAGTGTTTCTTCAGTGTCTGCCAGGGTGAGCTATTGGTTGTCTGTGTCGGCAGGGGTTTTGGTGCACAAGAGGCAGTCAGTTGGTACCAATCTCAGAGGCCTGGCTTCTAGCCTGGATACTGCACAGCTCTGGCACTCATCATGCTGCTTTGGTACTTGGCAGGGTAGTGTGCATCTCGGCCTCTCTCTTCGTTGCTCCGGACAGTCCGCTGAGCTGAGCGCCACTCTCTGCTTGTACTCCGACTGCACTGGGGGAGGCCACCGCTGATGCTTTATATATGCGCGGTGTGCTCGCAGCCCGCGAGACTGACCACAGGGCCCCCACGCACATGTGTCTGGAGGTGAGGGCTTGACTAAGTTCAAAGTTGTTAACAAATGTCAACAGCAGTGCTCCCTGTAATTGTGGCATCAAAGCTGCTGGTACTCTCACTGCTGACGTCACTAGGCAGCAGCAGAGGCTCTCTCAGCCCTGGGCTCAGTGGATGAACTGCTGTTGCAACACCAGCCACCAGCAGAGCTGAGTCCAGTCACAGCGCATGGCCACCTTTTAAAGACAGTGCGCATGGTGGACCTTGCCTAGGGCCAGTATGATTGAACAAGTGATCCCCCCAAGTGTTACCCCCAGACCTCTGAACTGTTGTGGAGGGCAGGTGATACTTGTTTTCATCTGGAAAGGTGAGCCCTGCCCCTTGATGGCGATTATCTGACAGTTCTTGGAGCTAAGATGGATTGGAGGGCTGTAAAAATATTCTGCCTTTTCTACATGCCTTACGGTGAGTGAGATCTCCTCCTGAATACACATAGAGAGTAGGCACCACTTTGGCCGTAGCAGTGACTTGGGCATGGCACGGATACCAAAGCTCCACCCACTGCCTGAGTGCTCTTGGAGCAATCAGACCCTGTGTGGACGCAGGGTGGCAAGGACCCGCCCCCATATCCACGTGGATCCCTATCTGGCAGGTGTGGAATAATGATTATTGTTTAAGACCACCACATGCTGATAGAAGAAATGCTAATGCTTCGCCTGTGCTGAGCCCAGACTTCAGTGGTTATTATGAGAGTGTATTTGTGAAACTAGTTTGAGCACATTCTTTGCAGCCCACTCACTTTTGTATTTGCAATTTTATATAGCGCGGCCATGGCCCGAAGGCATCAGATCGCTTTACAACACATAGGATACAGGGCTACGGCGGGTTATAGTAATGTTTTGTTATGTAATGTTATGTTACCCGGTGTTTTGCAGAGCGCTCAGCTACTCAAACAGAGTGTCCCGGCGCTTTCAGACTTGACAAAGGCAAGAACAAGGAAAGGACGTCGAATTATTGGCCAAACAACCACATTTTGAGATCCTTTCTGAATGATAGCAAGTTCTCAGTCTTCCTTAGAGACAAAGGTAGTGCATTCCAAGATCGGGGCCCCAGATATCTGAAAGAGCGACCCCCAATGCGAGCCCGCTTAATAGTCGGTACCGTAGCCAGCGACAGTGACGCAAAGCTCTGGACGGCTGTTTGAGAGGTAATAAGGTAAGGTAAGGTAAGGTAATAGGCTCCCGAGCCATGCAAGGCCTTGAAAGCTATGGTAAGAGCCTTGAAAGCAATACGTTTCTGTATAGGCAACCAATGAAGTGATTTCAAAAGTCCAGTTGCGTAGGCTCTCCGGCTGAGTCCAAAGATTGCTCTCGCTGCCGAGTTCTGCACCACCTGTAAACGCGACAGGAGGTACTCAGGGAGGCCAAGGTATAACACATTTCCATAGTCCAGCCTTGAGCCTATCAAGGCTTGTACCGTAGTCCTTCTGTGCACAAGGGATAGAAGTGGCAGAAATTTTCTAAGCATTTTTAAAAGACCAAAGCACTTACCAACCAGTCTCTGAATCTGAGGTTTAAAAGTGAGACAATTGTCCATCTTCACACCAAGATTCTGCCGTATGAGCGTACGGTGGAAATAGTAATAGTAGTTAAACTTGGACATTCACTTCGATATACGGAAGTTACCTCAAGAGAGAGTCACAACAATTGGTCAGAGGACATACGCAGTTAAACAAAGGCAAAACAGGGTGCAGTGGAAAGAGTACTTTCCACTTCACCCTGGTCTGGTAAGTCTGGTCGAGGGTGAATTAACCAAGATGTCTGTCAAATACAAGGAGATTGAGGTCTTCTTTGAAGGTTACTAGGCAGGTGGTTAGATGGAGGTAGGGAGGCAGAGAGTACCAGATTCTAGTGGCCCTATTAGAGAAAAAGTGGTTCATGTATCATTCTCGATTGAAGGTGTGGGGGTTCCAGGAGCAGGGATTGGCCATTTCGGGAACCCCCTATTTTCTCTAGAGATTTTTAGTTTCTCATTGAGATAGAAGGGTGAGGAGGAATGCAGCGCTCTGTGGATAATGCATGCGATTTTGAATTGGGCCCGCGCTTCAATGGGGAGTCATTGGAGGGTTAGCAGGGCAGGGGAAATGTGGTCAAATTTCTTGAGACCTACAATGAAGCATGCTGCAGCATGTAGTTTTGCTCTCAGTGGGCATAGGAGAACTTTGGGAATTTATTGGGTTGTGGAATTGTATTTCTCCTAAGCACATTGTACTCTTTCATTGTCTTGTCTTTTGCACGTGCTGTGGCTATGCATGGAACATAAAAATGGAAGGATTCAAGAATGGTGGTGAATGGGCAGAAGTTGGGCCAGCACTTTGGTTTGAAGCAGAGGCTTTCTCATGTCCTCCAGCCATACGAATATACCTTTTTACTAACTTGTGCATTCGCATCTTAATATTGGCAACGAGTTGCAGGCTACAGCAGGACATCCTACGTGTGTTCCAAGAGCAGTTCCTGACGTGACTTGGTGAAGATCCTGTGTTCTTTACGGACCTGCAGTTCTAGAGTTCTTGACTGACGGTGTCACTTTCATGGTGGTACTGTGAACATTCCTGGGCTGCTGACACGGTCATTCTGCCATTATAAATCGGTGCATTACCTTTGGCACTCCTCAAAGGTACAGTTTTACTTTTGAATATATACATATATATCAGCACTTTTCCAAGCCTCCGCAGCATAAGTCCCCAAGCCAGGCGTCTCTGCCTGCTGCATGCTTGCTCAAGCTTCTTGATATCTACTTTCCATGCCTGGTGGCCATCTTGGATTGGGCTGGTTCTAACAGAATCCAGTACATCACTAGTGAAACGGACAACTTGTGTATTTGTACTACATTCTGCATGCTCCGTGTGTCTATCTTTGGTGACAGACACACAGTTGACCGCTGTGATGATGCAATGACTAACCTTTGTACCACACATTTGAACTGCATTATAGAATAGTATGCACTAATTTCAACGTGTGTTCTGCCTTCTTTATTTTAATCTGTTATCCATGCCAATATGCAGCAGTCAAATGCACCACTGCCTGTGTTCGTTACCAATCCATCGTCTCCTGTGTCTGCTTGCTAGCAATGGAAGGAAAGCTTTGACGCGTACCGAGATGCTCTGAGATAGAATCCTCCATGCACAGGAAGATGTTTGCTATCTTTAGACACTGTCTCGGTTCCAAGGCCCGCAATATTTTGAAGCACATTTCCAAAAGTAGTGGTATTAACAGTCAATGGTGAAGGAGATGGGACATAGGGGCATATAGGCTTAGAGACGATTTTTTTTAGCGCTGCCTATCGCTGGATATGTTAGCGGAGAAAACATGCTATTAGCAACGTTTTTCTCCATTGTGCTAAAATACCCAGCGATGGCGGCGAAATGCGTGAATATCGCTGAGAATACAGCGATATTCATGCATTAGTAACAAAATGCTCTTAGCCATGTTATTCACCTCCCATTGGATTACATGGCTAAGAACTGGTCTGGGCAGGTGTTAGTATTTGGAGAAATTCGCGCTTAGCGCGTATATTTCCAACGCTACGCCTGCCTTCTAATAGGCGATAGCGACGTTAGCGACTGCTTTCAGTCGCTAACTGGTTGGGTACGCCCACTTTGCATTCCATTAGCGATAAACAACGCTGAAATGCAAAGTGGGCCCCAAACCGCTCGCTATCGCCTAAAAGCTGTCGCTAACATCAGTTAGCGACAGCTTGCTAATAGGGCGATAGAATTATCTCCGCTTAGCGGCCGAAAACGACCGCTAAATCGGCGATAATTGCCTATCGCCCCCCTTGGTAATATGCCCCAGGTTCATTGATTATGTCTAGTAACCGTAATAATTAAATAGTCTTGTTGTGTGATTGCAGAGGCTATAATTTAGAGTATATTAACCATTGTTTTTATATTGTCTCTTATATTGTGCATTTACTGTTTTGAATATTGTTTTTATTGATTTATTTAATGTGAAGGGGAATATGTGTTGTTTGTTGTGGTATTGTATTTCTCCTATGTACGTTGCACTCTTATCATTTTCTTGTCTTCTGCAACTGCTGGTGGTTTGCATGGAATATAGAAATGGAAGGGCTCTGTAATGGTGGTGATTTGGTGGCAGTTGTGCCAGGGGCTTGGTTTGAAGAGGAGGCTTTCCCATGTTCTGCTGTCATATGAATAAACCTACTTACTTACCTGTGCGTTCGCATCTTAATAGAATGCTTGAGAGAAGGGCAATTCCATAGTCTAGTCTAGAGACACTGAGCCACTGCACCCCAGTTAAGATAGCTACCATAAAAGAAAGCATACCGGAAAGGCCTAGTATGGTCTCTATATAGAGGATACCCTCAGGAATCCCTCCAAATTGGATGTTATTCCCCCGATCGATCATCCTAGGCTAGTGGAACTGATGACCCGGGTGAAATCTGGCTCACCAAATGATTGTTGCCCCCCTCACGTCCTAAAAGACGTTTTCTCGGCACGTCCACTTGGCATACTTCCCCTCCTGAATGAGTCACTAGTACAAGGTAGGGTCCCCACTACCTTTAAAAATGCGACGCTGGTTCCGCTTATTAAAAAACCTGGGGCTGAACCGGCCAATCTCTCTAATTATCGGCCTATATCCCTCCTCTCATTTGGAGCCAAGATCTTGGAAGCTCATGTGGCCAGTTGTATCTCCAATTTCATCGAAACATCGGATTACCTGGAGCTTAATCAAGCCAGTTTCCGTCCGGCGCACTCAAATGAAGCTGTGATTCTCGCAGTCCTGGACACTATGAGATCCAACGCCGACAGGGGTACGCACCTGGCCTTAGTGCTCCTGGACTTATCGGCGGCATTCGACGCGGTGGATATCACACCATCTTATTGCACCGTGTCAAACAGGCTGGTCTGCGGGGCTCTGCTCTCAGCTGGGTGTACTCTTTTCTGGGTAACCGTACTCAGGCAGTCAGACTCGGGAACTTCACTGCGCTCAAATTGGTCACTACCTGTGGTGTCCCACAAGTTTCGTCATTGTCCCCTCTCCTGTTTAAACTATATCTCAAACCCCTCCCTCACACTCTAAAAAACAGGAAGGTCACTATTTTCAAATAAACCGACGACCTGCAGTTAATATTCTCACTGGACTCCACTGACTCTGTCACAGAATTCCAGGCCACCATGTTGCACATTCAGCGGTGGATGGAGTTGCACCACCTAAAACTCAACCCAGGGAAGACAGAGTTGGTTCTCCCGGGCAAAAGTGCGACCAGCTGGGGCCCCCACTTCTGGCCGTCAACAATGGGGTCACCTCCCTCTCCCTCTCTCTCGGTGAAAAGCCTCGGGATCACCATCAACTCAGATATTTCTCTTAAAGGTCAGGTGGGAACTTTGATCTCTTCCAGCTTCCATCAATTACGCAAAATAAGAAAAATCGCTCATCAGCTCACCCACTCTGCTATCATACAAGTGGTACTCGCCCTGGTTTTGCCCCGATTAGATTTTTCCAACTCTATCTACCTAGGACTCCCCATGTTTCTGTCTAAACGCTTACAAATTGTTCAAAACCAAGCGGCCAGACTTATCTTCAAACACCGCAACTGGAGATCGGCAAGACCATTGCTGGCCGCCCTCCACTGGTTACCTATGGCCCAACGGGTGATATTTAAAGTAGGTTGTCTGGCTTTTAAGGCCCTGCACGGGAAAAGCCCCATGTTTATCAACAACCTGATTGTCAAGCATGAGCCTACCCGCAACCTTCGCTCAGCCCATGTGTCCCTTCTCACCTTACCCTCTTTCAAACTGAAGCGTCAGGGTGGGTGTCGATTTGCTTATCTCGCCCCAAAGGTTTGGAACACTTTTCCCTTGACGATCAGGAGCTGTACTAACCTTATGGAGTTTCGGAGAGCCTTGAAGACCTGGCTATTCAAGCAAGCATCCGGATAGGTTAACTGTTATCAATTTTCCTCACTGTCAGCGCCATGAAACCCTTGGGTGCCCGTGCGCTTAAAAAGTTTCGATTAACATAACATAACATAACAAAACAGTTTGGAGGTTTTTTACCACCCTTTCTACTTTCTACCGGGTCTGGTGGCTCAGTGGACTAATGCATCAACTGCAGTGGCCTGTGTTCAACCTCATGGTCACAGGTTCAAATCTCGACGAGTCCACTCAGCCTTCGATCCATCTGAGGTCGATAAAATGAGTACTATTGAGTTGGGTAACAATAAATATCTGTTCTTCAGCGCCAAGAGACCTCGTTGGGGGTGGACGTGCGCTTTACAAATACACATTATGTCATGTAATGTTATATGTATCCTGGTAGAGCATGCCTCGTAAGACGCTACGCACTAGACTGAGCCCCACTGTTCTTCCTACCACCAATTCCACCAACTGGCAGACTCCACACACCAAGGGATTCCACAAATGTGGGTGTTGTGGCGTATGCAAATGGGCCAGGAACAATACCTAACACTTTCAAGGCCACCATAAACAGAGATATGAGATCAACAACAACATCAACTGTAACACCAGATTTGTGGTTTACATCTTGGAATGCACTTACCACAGCCAATATGTGGGAAGCACAATCAGGCCACTCAAAGACCGCATCAGTGAACATGCAAGGGCCATGCACCAACAAGATCCCCGCTATCCCATGGCCTTACACATAGCCGCATGCAAAAGCCAGGACAGACACAAAAAAATAGAATTTTATGGAATTGATGTGGCCAAACCAAAAAACTGGAATTGTATGGAATTGATGTGGCTAAACCAAACATACGCAGAGGCAACCGGGTACTACGCTTGAGGCGTTTGGAAGCAACCTGGATTATGCGTCTTCACACGGTCAAGTATGGCCAGAACATTGACCCGGAGCTCCAATACTTTCTAAACTCTTGAAACCTGTTCTACTGCCACTCGCCCATCTCCCCTGACCAGCCGCACCCAGGCTTAATGACGCCACCTTTCTCTTAGAGTAACTCGCTATCTGCATCTCCCTATGTTTTGATACAATGGTTGACCTCATACAGTAGCCTACTATGAGACCTTTGCACACTGACACCCCCCATTTTCTGTCACATCATATACCCATGATGTTATGTCAGCCATATACCTTGTGTATCTTATCCAAATTCCTAAGAATCTACAAACAGTATCATGTACATAATTGTATCATACAACTGCGTGTACCCCACACCCCTTTTCCCTCCGTTTTCTTCTCAAATCTACCCCATCCTATGTGTCTAGTAACCCCATCAGGTTTTCAAATGTGCCTATCTGACTGAAACCCTCTGTTACTACCCTTGACTGGGTTGGAAATATCACTGGTCCTTTAGTGAGTTTCCGTACCCTCCGTTACCCCGCCATTTCTCCTTTGTGCTGCACTGTCTCCCTGTATCTCACGACCAAGCTGACCAGCTCAACCCCTTTCTATTTCCACAGATTTTTTGAGCTACGCCCTATACAGGTAAAGCTAGACTACTGGTACTCCCCGTGCATGTATACATCTGACCTCCGTCTCACTTTTTGTACTGCCAGTTTCACTCCATTCTCACACCCCTCCCGCGACCACGTTCTACTGTACGCACTATAGACACTCTTACGGGATCATGTTTTAGTCATAGGCATGACTCGCCTGTTTGTCAAATTGTTGATGTCGATTTTTTCACCACCTTAATTGAATGCGAACCTTTAACCAACATATACACTATACTCATGTGTATGTCAGATTTTCTTGTATGATTCGCTACACCTTGTTGAGAATTTTCGTAGTTGGATGTATACGTAACGGCTTTGGTAAATACATCTGCCCTCGGCCTCAATGTCAATTTGCAATGTTCCGCCATGTTTGATCCATGATTCATTTCCATTGGGCACTTGCTCGTCACAACATGTGTTTTATTGACCGTTATATTAACTTCACGGTGATATCTTCGTGTACACTACACATCACCTGTCGAGTAACAAACCCATCTTAGTCTCTACTTACCTGACTGTATTTTTATTATCATGATGACGACACACGTGCCTGGTTAAATACACACAACTGCACTATTGTGCCAATTCCCGTAAGAACCAGGCTCCTTGAGCCCCACCACTCACGGTTCATTTCGGAACACTTTAGTATATTATGTATGTGCACCCCGCTCTCAAATTTTGGCTCTCTTTTCGTGAGGTCTACAGGCCTGGACGGATCCCTTTTTCAACCCCATTTTGAGCCTTCCGAAATACCTCACAAGCATCACTTTGCTTCGGTTTTTATCGTCTCACTTCTCATGCACGCGTGCTATAGATGTTTGCGTTTTCACCCACTTCACATCCAAGTCTCTTTCCCCTAGGGGATGCTGCTCTCGCACCATGTTAACATATTTTTTATTCAAGACTGTTTTACCATCTGTCATGCTAATGCCATGATGTATTTTCACAGCCCTGATGAGTCACAGGGACTGCCCTGTTTGATGAAACACGTGTCGGCTGGCGTTGTAAAAGTTGAAGAAAATATCTACGTAAAGCAAAAGTGTTGTTTTAACCACTTCATCTGTGTCAATCGTCCTTGTGATTTACTTTTGTGTTATCAAAACTGTTGATTACACGTGTGCCCAGTACTTGTTGTGCATTTGTATGGTGCCGAGGCCTTTCTCGCCTGGTTCCTTAAAGAGGTTTTAGGTTTCTCCTCTATACTGGTAGCACCGTTTCATTTATTCACGATTCTATCCTTCACCAACAATTATATACTGCACTGCTTCAGCGACCGGTCCTGCTTACCTAAGCCCACAGCTGACCGCATACATGCCTCGTGCAGTGGTTCCGTGGTGCTAAAACTTGTGACTAATGCATTTTAGTGAAGTGATGTGTACACCAGCACTAAAATTTGTTAGTCTAATCATTGATGCATGGTCCCTGGCAGGGCTGTTCAGTATTTCACTGGCTTCTAGGTTAAGCCAAATACCCTAATAATAAAGTGAGAGTAAATAGGCTAACAAGAGGGAGTGTGAAAATGAGAATCCTAGCACACACATGTTAGTCTGTAAGAGAGCCAGTGTATCTGGTATTATTGAGAGTGAGCGAGAAAGAATAAATCAGTGAGTGTGAGTGTGTAAAGGAGTGTATGACATGTAGTGTGTGGGAAAGAGTTGAGGAAGACAATGAACACACTTTATGAGAACGTGTAATATTGTTTGATAGGAAGGCTGTCAGTGAGTGAGTGTTAGTGGACTAATCAGGTAGAGTAAAAGAAGTGGGGGGTGTTTAAAACAAATTTTATTATGAGTGTTAGACCTGGCCTACTTGGCGCAGTTCCCACCAGACCTTCTGCCTCCAGATCTGTTTTTGCTGATTTCATTTTTGATGGCCTTAGAACTCTTCGCACTTTACCACTGCTACTCAGCGCTAAAGTGCCTGTGCTTTTGGCATATTTAATTCATTTGTATGTCCCTACTAAGTTGGCACTAACGGTACCCAGGGCATGTAAGTTAAATGCTACTAGTGGGCCTGCAGCACTGATTGTACCGCCCACTTCAGTTGCACTGTAAACCCATCTCAGGCCTGCCAATACAACCTGTGGATGTGTGCAGGTTTAACCTGCCAAGGAACCTTTTGACTGACCCAAACCTTCCGTTTTTAATACATAGTCAGCCCTAAGGTAGGCCTAGGGCAGTCTAGATGGCAGGGTGTAATGTGTGTAAATAGTAGGACATGCCCTTTTAAGGTTTGCCTGTCATGTTAATGAAAAACTCTTAAATTCACTTTTCACTACAGCAAGTAGTACCTCCCTCATAGGATAATATTGGTGCTGCGCTATTACATTTGAAAGGGATATTTCCAAATGGGAATAGATACCCAGTTTATGTGTAGTGTCTATGGCGTTGTAACGAAAAATCCTAAATTATAGTAAAGTTGGATTTTAAGTGACAATTCTGAATCACTTACGCATCACTTTGAGAAAGCAGCATTTTTTTGCATCAGACATTTGGTGACTGCGTTCTCTCCCGGAGTCACATGCCTGGATGTAGTTAGCAGTTAGACTATGTGTATTCCTCCTAGACAGCCACAATATTAGGGAGCATAAGTGTGACTGGTTGGGCCATCACTGGCAGGATAGGCGGGAGTACCTGGGACCAGTCCCACTTACAATTAAATAGGCTGTGTCCTGTCTCCACACAAAGGGTTGCATATCCCGTGTAGTTAGTCTGGAGCCTGGACCAGGAAGGCAGGGCTCCTAAGCACTTCACAGCCTTGTCTCTAGAAAGTTCTGCACTCTCCAAAGACACAACTGGGGTAAAAAATACTGGGTCTCAGACATCAACTCTTTAATACTTTTCTGGACCTGTGGATACTCTGCCAAGCAGAAGGACTGTTGGACTGCTGAAAGAATGCGGAATTGCTGCTCTGCTGCGTTGACCTTCTGCCATCTTGCCTGGGTGAGATGGGCTGGACCTGCCATTCTCTTGAACCCATAACACAGAGTGACTTCAATTGCATATTGGTTGGCCTCCTGATCTGAAGCCTTAGGGACACAGCAGGCTTCCGACAACCCTGCACCTGCACCTGGACTTTGCCATCTGTGAATCAACCCTACCAAGTGGTGCTATCCCAGCTCTAAACCTTGGTAAGTGGTCATAAGGTGCTCTGACTGCCTCTGTGGATCCAGTGAAACCAACGCATCTCCTCTGCTGTGTGTCACCAGTCCAAGCAGAACCATTTCATTGCCACTGCTGAGAGGATTAGACACGTTGCAAAGACCTACATCTCAGCTATCGGACCTGCCTCGGGTTGACACATCCTCGGCGCAGACTTGTGCATCCCTCATTTACAACAGCCTCGATGACCACAATGTACTCCGCAGCTCCTCAGAACCGACGCATTGTCCTGACTATGTGCTGCATTCTTGTTTTTGTACTTTGCATCGCAAGCCCCATCAATGGGATCCTCAAAGCAGGCCTCGCATCGCAGCATTGATGCATCCCGTACCCGACACATTGCTTCGGCTGCACGATGCTACTTCGAAATGGATCCTCACGATGCACTGCAAACTAGGATTTAAGGTACTTGTTCAGCGGTCCCAACTGAGTCCCTGTAGCCAGCCCACGCTCCATTGTGGTCGGCCTTAACTTGTGACTTTGTCCCAGTTCAGCATAACCAAATATATACAGTTGCTGCTTTGTGCTTTTAGGTGCTATTTTCACACACAAAAAAGTAATTACATATCTCCAGTCCTACTGATTATATTTTTGTCATTTTGGTATTGTTTTATTTATAGAAAGGAGTTTTTCTTTCTAACATGGTGTGGAATTCTTTTTATGTGGGGTTTTCACTATGTTACTGTTTGAAGTGTTGTACAAATACATTGCACATTGCCTTTAAGTTAAGCCTAAGCCAACCTAACAGAGTGTTGAGCACAGGTCGATTTAGGGTTGGCTTGCGTTTCACTCTGACTAGGATTGTGGTTGATGCTTCACCTGGGCTCACACCCAAGTCCACCAACAATCCAATTTTCTTACAGTAAGTGACTGATTCGGAGAGTGATTGTGTGAATGTGTGATTTTATGAGTAGGAATTAGTTGTGAACGACCGACTGGTAGTGTATAAATGAATGGGAATGAGTCGGTGAGTAAATGAGTCAGTGTAAATGAGCAATCGCGTAGTGAATCAGATTTAGAGTGGTTATAAAACACAGATAATTCTACGCTTAAAACATACAACTTAATTTGTAAAACAACGTGGGCCTGATTTCCAAAGGTAAACGTACACATGTGTACACGTGTGTGAGTTTATGATTTTTCTGTATTCACAAAACTGCATTTTTATAGTGAGTTTACGAGTATGGAGACTCCTCAGTCAGGGCAGAGATGTCTGCACATAAAAAGTAGGTCTGTCCTATCTTTTTATGTGCAGAGTACTCAGCCCCGACTGAGGAGTCACCACATTCATAAACTTACTATTATAATGCTGATTTATGAATACTGAAAAAAGTAAACTTACACAAATGCTTACGTTTACATTTGTGAATCCTGCTGTGAGTGTCAGTGCCAAAAGCTGAGCTCAGAAGTGCAGGCCTGGAACTGTGAAATGCCAGCAAACTGAGTATCAAGGCTCAGCCGTCTTCAGCCCACTGCAATCCTCTTTAAGTGAGTACCAGGTACTCCCTGCCCCTTTATCTCACTCTTATAGATTCCTCCTTTTTCTCTATGTGATTTTGTTTTCCATCTTTACCTTCCTCCATCTTTCTCATTTGTTTTTTATCTTTTCATGCTATTGTGAAATGTCTGATGAGGAAAAATAGGTATCCGTCCACAAAAATAAATGCTGGTGGGCCCCACCGTCAACCACCAACTCGGTGTCATATGACTGCAGCAGAAACCAGATTTATGACCTTGTCACACAATGCAGAGCAGCAGGCAAAGTGTGTGACATGGAGATAGGTAGAAAGTGCCATATCTTCAGAGATATGGCAATTTCCTCCCCCCTCCATAGCGCTGGTGCACAGTCAGGCTGCTGAGCAGCACGCGCACACCTTTGTGCCATAGTGCAAGGGTGTCTGCGTGACTACTAAAAGGGTTCCCCTCTCGTACAAAATATAATACCTACACTCTTTTTAAAAACAATTTACTTTGCATCTGTGCTGTACAATGCAGCACACATGCAAAGTCAGAAAAGAAAGGAGAAAAAGTATTTCTCCTTTTAATGCTTGGTTGAAAGTGGCGTTATTTTTTTACACAAAACTCTGCATACTTTTGTTAGTAAACAGCGTTTTATGTCAAAATACTTGTACCACCCATTTAATGTCCCTCTGACATAGAATAGCACAATGCAGCGCTCTGAGATCCATTGTGTTACTTTTAGGCAACTTCCAAACCCAAGAAAATCCAACTAAAAATGTTTCTCATGTTTGCTTCACTTTTATGATGCATACCCATTACACAAGTTTTGTCAATCTGGGCCTGAAACTTCAAAGAAAAAGAAAAAAAAACTTTAGGCTAGAAAGTTCATAGGAACGGTACAAAGTTTAGACAATCATGGGTATATGTACAAGCCCCTATCGCCACGAAAACGTCACTTTTTTTGACGTTCCTGTGGTGATAGGGGATTTGTCTTATTTAGAAGGCAGCGTTAACCCACTTATCTTGGCTTAACGCTGCCTTGTAAATAAGGCCCCATTTCACACTATGCTTAGCGTGAAAGGGGAGGGCAATGGGTGTTGCGGTGTTGCAACACCTATTGATACTGAAATTGCCTCCTATTTAAAAGGGAGGCGTAAATAGGCAGCGCCAGAATTAGGACCAGGGAAAACCTGGTCCTAACCTGGCGTAGCGAGGAGAAAAGTTTAATTTCTCCTCGTTTTTGCTATTTTCATGTGTGCTGCGTTGTGCCGCACACATGAAAACAGCAAAAGGCGAATGATTGTTTATGTATAGTAAGGTCCCTCTTCCTGCACATGTACCGAATTTTTTTTAAATGCCGTTTTTCAACTTCTGTGTGTGCTGCATTAAGCTGCATACATAGAATTTACAAAATGGCCTTTCAAGATTGTTTATGCGCAGGGGTGCCTTCCTGTACATAAACCATAAACTATCTTCCCTTGCTCGCAGACACCCATGAACTTTTGTGCAAGGGTGCTTGCGTTGGCACTAAGCTGCAGGGGAAAACGCAGAGTAGCACCATAATCTTCTAAATATGGTTGAACCCTGCATTTCAGAAGTGGTGGAGAGTGTCATAAACCCCTTTAGCGCTGTGCACATTTTCGCCCTTTGCCAGTGATTTAAAGAGTGTGCGGATCTCGGACGGCCCCCGGCCGTCCTCCGCACACACCCACTGTGAGGGATGACGGACAGGTGCCATCATGCACACTGAAGGGTTTAAGCCAAGGAGGCTAACAACACGCTCCATCACTTCCCTAGTACATATGCCTCTTAGTTTTGACAGAAAGCATAACCTATCTGCAAAATAAACTATTGCAAAGCCGGACAGGTACATTCTATTCTTGTTCCCTACTCTGATTGAGATGTCTTTGTACCAGAGTACAACAATTTAAAAAAAGTTTCATTGCCTGTGACAGGGCCAACCAACACCGTCTGTATCCTCTAGTAAATTGTGCACCATTCTTGAAAGAAAGACTGTGAAGTGCAAAATGTTGTTTTGGATATTTCAGAGCAATTTTTTTTCTTTTTGCAGTGATAGGTAAAGCAAATGTCAGTGTAAAATTTCATAGCAATAATTATTATTTTCTATTACTTGTGCAATATCACTCGTGCAAAGAACCGAACAGGTCAGGCAAGATGGCCGCCGTTTGACGTTCATCTGAGACCATGATAAAGGCCCAGCATGTGGGTGGAGCCTACAGATAAATAACAACAGTGGAAATTTGAGGAAGGGATAAAAGAGATGTTGCAGGCTTTTTCATCAAATTAGACACGGGAAAGGCTCTGTCTAATTACTGCTTCATGAATCACAGACAAGAAATCCCTGCGTGGAGTCACTAATGCAATGACTAATATTTAATTACAACTAATTAGAAATAGAATGTCTCCCACTGCATGTCATTATTCTTCTAATGCTGCAAAGCAAAGGCATTGACATTTCAAGTCTGGAAATGTGTCACATTTGGGAAAAACAGTGTAGGAGCACGTGTATTCAGCGGCTGTGGGTGATTACTCAGTCAATAGTGTTTAAAAACAACATAGTTTGATGTGCTGTCATTGGCCGAATTTTGGATTAACTTGTTGGGGTGAGGAAGGGTGTAAAATCATCCACTTTTTTCTCTTGCACTATTTATACATTTCCAAAAGTACATATCATGAGACAAGGCATCTGCTAAGAAAGGGGTTGTGGGAAAAAACTCTGAAAAAACATTTTTAGTGGCAGAAAAAAAAGATTTTGTGACAAAGGTCTTAGGAAAATGTGTTTGTACAGTACTGTTGGGTAAAGTTGATAAACTCAATACTTTTTTCAGTGTGAAGATATGTTAACCTATTTTTTCCTCTACTCCAGTCCTGAATAAGGAAGGAAGCAGTGAACGTGCTACAGGCATGCATATATTTTTATATGATGTAGAGGAAGGATTATCTACACAAGGTAAACTATTCTAAAATTAAAGGTATAAAGTGCAGAGAACATTTCCAACAAAGGTGTTCGAGGAGTGTCCAAATGCAATCATTCCATATGAGTAGATGTGCTGGAATAGCAGCACACCTTGAAATCCCATTTAACAATTCTCGAAAATGAAAAAAATCCATGCAAGTCAAGTGTGGAAATCTACTATGAATAGAATGTTTGTCATCTTTAGAGACTCCAGCCCTGCATGATTTTCCTTTCTTTGTGCCACTTTCTTTCTGGAAGAAAAAAGTTGTCAGCACAAGCCCCTTTACCAGGCTGCAAAACTCTCTTTTGTCAAATTTACAATAGGATGAGAGTAAAAGGAGGCACATGACACTTGATAGTTAGGCATGAACTGCAAAAAAACAGTATATATATGCCTGATTCACAAAGCTAAACTTACACTCGTAAAGATACTACTTGTATCTTTTGACACTGACATGTAACATCCCTGTCTTTTGTTCGCCATTTGCCTGGATATAAGTTTCTATTTTGTGTCTTCATTCCTGCTTCACCTCTTTTGAAGAAACATACAGTATCTTGGTGTTAGATCCCACCTGACAAGGCCGAGGCGAATAGGCTTCTAAGACGCTATAGACAGTGGTCAATATCCCACAACAACCTGGTTAATGAACCCAGAAACGTAAGTAAACATTTTATCTATTATCTTTCAGTAATATGGGACCATTTTGTAGGCTTACACATAGGATCTATTTAGGTGGATAGAGGACAGCAGCAGCAATAAACTACTAAACAGTTACAGAATGCAATAACTTCATCAATAAAGTAAAACTACAGATGAAGAAACATCAATAAACAAAAGTGACAAAGAATAGTCTTTGCAGAGGTAATAATCATTTAGCCTATGTACCTTTGAAATAGTTGAATATAAATGATAGTTGCTCAAAACACAACAATAATATTAGCCTCTTCGGGCTAAATAATCCCCAATAATAATAATAATATATGTAGTATTTGAATTGTTTACAATTTGAATGGTAGCAGTGAAACATATAGGTCACATATCCCCACCATGTAGTGTGTGAGGCAGTGACAAATATAAAAAACTGTATTAGTGCAATATGTCAAACTATAGACAAAGAACTGGTGCTCTCGGAACTCAGGGCACCCTGCTGCGAATGGGTGTTGTGAATAGGTATGGTACTCCGTTACACACAGCATATGGACCAAATAGGTTGGAACACAAAAAAGGCATAGTGCTATAGTAATAGATAGGAGAATAGTGTATAGTTGAGAAGAGCTAAACTTATACGTATCCTTGTGGTCAAAGCAGTAATAAGCCTGCTAAAAGCAAAACAACAAACACCTGATGCACTCTCAATGGGCTTTATCAAGGCTCATTTTAAAGACCAACGATATGCCTGTAGTACAGCCATGACAAGTGCAGGATTAAATATTTTTCGATGCGAGTCAGGAGATGTGTCGAATTAAAGGTACTAGTTCAGAAGTACATGTCTAGACTGATGGTGTGTAGAAAATGGTGTTCATAGTAGATTCACAAAATATGGGTAGTAGATATGCTGAATTAGAAGATTGGAATGTTGTGAGCTGCTTTGAAGAAAATGGAGTGCTCAAGGCTTCTAATGGCTGGTAGAAGCCCGGAGCATCAACATTTCAATGTTTGTTCGCAGCTGTTGCTGTGTACAAAGGCCTTACGGAGCCCAAGAGGATTTCTATCCCCTTGGTCTCTGTGAGGCGTTTGTTTAAAAAATTGGAACAGGGGCGGAATGTTCTAATAGCCTTAGAGCCCTCCGTAACAGGCTCTACTGGCCATTAAAAGCCTGCTTCCTGGTTAAAGACCCTTGCCTTCGACTCGGACCTTTAACTCTGGAGCGGGCATTTAATGTCCGGTAAAGCCCGCTACGGCAGGCTTTAAAGCTACAATATATATGAGTGCTAATCTATTATAAGCCATCAAGGAAGTTGTGGTAGCTGTTGTCCGAGAATATGCTGCAAGAGGACACATCTTATTTTACAAAAAAAGTTTTCTACGTTATTGGAGCCAAGCAAGTTTTTTTCTTACTGGGTCTCAGTATACATTTAGTAGATTAGAGCATGTTTTCTATGACCTTAAGTTCCCAGAGTACCAGGAACTCATAAAAGGAGTTGCAAGTACATATTTAGAAGCAGTAATAAGCACAACAAATAAAACATTTGCATTGATTATAGTCCTCTAATCACTTGCCCGAGAGTGAAATAAAGATACTCTATAAAACAGGCGTGTGTTGCTTATATGTCATACTGTGTATAGCTGCAGATGCATGTTTATATAAAATCAATAAAAATATAAAAAAGAGGGTTCATAGAAGATCATGTAAATTTAGTAGCTTTTTATCATCATTACACTACCATGTCCTCGCTCTAACCTAAACAAGTGTGTCATTAAGTCACTAATCATTCATAGTGGTCCACTATTGTCAAAATAAAAAGCATTGCTGAAAGTGTGGAGAAGCCTTGCATTACATATTCAATCCCGGCGAAAAACGACAGCCCCATAAAACCCAAAGAAACCCTGAGAGGGTGCTACAATGGAGTACTTGGATCCCAGTAAAGAGAGAGTTGCAGACTTAGTACTTGTGAAGGACTAACATCCTTGACAATTAATAACCCAGTTCTTAAACGTTATCTTCATGGTAAATTGCACTTACCCTGCAGTATTGTACAATTAAGTGTTTTACTTTTAAAGAGGTATCTTTCAGGTAGACATTGCCTTTTCAACATTGTTCATGTGTGCAACCTCTCTGTATTTCATTTCAGTTTTTAAAGAATGTAATGTCAGTTTTCTAAAGAATTCACAGTTCAAAGCTTAGATTCTAATTCATGAGTTTCTCATAGGGACATTATGTCTTTGCCTCTTCTTTGATGAAGAAATTCAATCACCACCAAATGTGGTGCTTGAATTTCGCATATATCATTCATTTTCAAAATTAATGAAATTGTTGTTGCTATAGCTGTATCAAGCAGTACATTTTGTGATTTAGCAAGTACTAATTTAATAGCTGTTGTTCTCGTGGATATGATGTGCAGAGAGAATTTCTCTTTTAATAGGATTAATTTTGTTATGGATGACTGATGGGAGTCCAGACATATCTGAAGCAGGAAAGTGTTGGCGTAGAGTCCAAGGCTACCACAGAAGATTTACATGCTGTCTGTTTGATCTTATTTTATTTCTCATTAGGGATTTCAATTGAGAACTCATAGGAATATGGCCACAGAGATTATTCAGCATATTATAGTATTATTCAGTAATGCTCGACAAATGAGGAGGCATTCTTGATTAAATAATGCCGTAAGGAAAAGGTAATAAATCCAGTATATCATTTCATTAAAGGCAAATTTTATGACAGATTTTGCTGCATTACTTTGTAGATATCACAACATTGTAATACACATAGGTTTTGACACAAAACTCATAACAATGGGGCATATTATCAAGGGCTGTATTGCCACTTTAGCTGCACTTTTTGCCGCTAAAGTGGCGATATTTGCATCGCCCTATTAGCAAGCTGTCGCTAATAGCTGTTAGCGACAGTTTACTGGCAATAGCGACCGTTTTTTTGCCGCTTTGCATGTCAGAGATATTTATCGCTAATGACATGAAAAGTAGGCGTTCCCCACTAAAAGTAAAGGGAAACAGTCGCAAACACAACTTTCGACTATTACCAGTTCCCACGAAGCGATAAAAAAAGTCTTGCTAACCGAGATTATCGCTAGATTTTTACGCCTGCTAAAAACTGGACTTAGACATCTTGTCCATGGGGGGTGGATTGTTAGGATAAGTACACACTTGCCTATTAACAAGCTTTTCTTTAGTGCAGTAAACTTAGCGCTGGTATTCTCATGCTACTTCTGGTTTTCGCCGCTATCACTGTATTTTTTATCGCCTTAGAGATAGGTGTTGCTAATAACGTGCTATCTCCGCAATGAAATCTAGCGATAGACAACGATAAAAAAAATGCCACAAACCTGGATTAGCGATAATTATTGCCTCTTCTTGCTAATATGCCCCAATGTTTTCTAAAATACATCAGTTTCATTAGAAAGAAACTGATTCGCATTCAGGAGACACTGCTCAATGAACTTTATCAACAATTAATGATATTTCATTGGTGAAAAGCACAGATGCTCAATTTTATGACTATTGCACATCGAGTCAATAGTTTGTGAAAAACAAATCCAGTGTTTAAGAAAAAAAAGCACTCCAAAATCTATTAAGAATTAGAAAACATCACGGATAATAACGAAATCCTCACCTTTGTTATAACTTAATAGAGCACTCAACAGATAAGAGTTAAAAGTGTGTCTTCTGCTATGTTTTAAAAGTCATGTTTCATTCTTCAAGCCCCATTAATAGCAGAATTTAATCCTTTGAGTGAGAAGCATTTTTAGGTAGAACTTGTTAATTATGTTGCATATGACGAGGTGTGTGCTAAATTTGGCAATTCCATCAATCAAAATAATGTATAGCTGATTCTTACTGTTATATTTTCAATGACCCAACGTAGATATGCATCGCCAAGTGTGAATCTACGATTTCTCTAGAACATTATAATTATGGAACGCATTTTAACATTCTAAACGGTATACAGCCTTTACAATGAAACTTTTACAACGAACTACCATTACAACGCAACTTTTACAACGCAAACCATTACAACGCATAGTGCTGGGGGCGCTCTAGGATAGGGAATAGCTTTAATGTACTATCCAACACCTTCCCTACTATCCACGGGTACTCGAGTTGGAATAGTAAATTAAATTATTCACTATCCAGCGCCCAAAAGCATTATGCGTTGTAATGGTATGCGTTGTAAAACTTGTGATGTAAAGGTAGGCGTTGTAAAAGTATGTGTTGTAACGTCATACATCCTTGTAAACAGACCACTGATGTATTAACCGTGTTGCCTCAGTGCTTCCATTAGAATCCCTACTATCCCATTCATTTTTGGAGGTGGTCTGACTCATCTCTGGAAAGACTAACTTCAGGGCCAAATTTATCATAGAGTTGTGTCGCCTTTGAGTCATGCAACAATGAGAAAGAGCAACACAATTCTAAAGTTAGATTGATCAAGCTACGCTAGGCCACCTTGCGTGGCCCTGAGTGACTTGATTAAATCTAGAGTGACGCAACTCAGCACAAATCGTGCATTGCGTTACTTTGCCCTAGGGAGGCGTTCCATGGGTGGAGTGTGGGTGTTCCTACGCATCCACCCATGGGTTCTGAAGCATTCCCAGATTTACCATTACAGGCAGGCCTGGGAATGAGTGAAAACGCTACGCATTTGCAGGGGAGGCATAATGAGGACAAATATCTTTATTTCTCCTCGTTTTTTCCTCTTTCTATGTCTGCTGCATTCTGCAGTGACTGTAGAAAGAATAAAATGCCTCGGGATTGCCTACAACGCAGGTACCCTTGCACCATGTGCCTGCATTGGCGCTGGG
Source organism: Lissotriton helveticus (assembly GCF_964261635.1). Taxonomy (NCBI): domain Eukaryota; kingdom Metazoa; phylum Chordata; class Amphibia; order Caudata; family Salamandridae; genus Lissotriton; species Lissotriton helveticus. The sequence continues at coordinate 434,187,633 of NC_136062.1, forward strand.
CAGCATATTGTGCAACAGCACAGGGAAAAGACAGGACCATATAGTGTTAAATACAGTGCATCCCTGCCCTTTCCCTATCATGCAACACAAACCAGCAAGTTGGCTTGCTGCGCCGCATAATTGTTTTGATAAATATGCCCCACAGAATTAACTTTCACTGTTTTCAACAGTGGTGCCAGTGACTACATATTTATTTAATGGTATAGATTTGACCAAACATATATTCCAAAAAATGGAATTCATCCACACACATAGTGCTGTGGTAGCCGCATAAGGATGAGTTTAGACTATGCGCCATTCTCATTCTACATTTTCAGCTGATAAGAGTTAATGTGTTGGAATGATGATAATTTTAGCTGCTTCTCTGAAACCACATAGATAAGCTAAATGTCCAGGTAGGAGTCATTCACAACAACCACTTTATATTTATCAGTGTCACATGAGTGATCCCACAAATCAATAGAGTGACCCGAGGGTTTATATCAAAAATATATTCACTTTATTTTTGATTATGCAATTTAGATTTTTTCAAAAACTGGCAACAGACAGACTAACATAACATGTAAACTAAATGCTAGTCTACATACACCTACAGCAAAATGTGTGGCTACGTGCTCTAAACCACAACAAAGTAAGTAATTACACATAGAAATTCACAAATCAATTTGCACAGTGAATTATACAGTGTATTGCATGTCAGGTGTTAAGCGTCGACGTTTCGGTCCATGCTGGTCAAGTAGATCCGTCGGACCATCTTCAGGACAAAGACGTTGCACAGCAATGTCTAGTATAAACACAACAATAACAATAATAAACCCTGAGGCACATGGAGACCAATATCCAGCTTAGCACAGACCAACACAAAAAACCAACAAAGTGAAGCCCAATAGCATGTTAACTACTAAAAAACTACTAAAAACCACACCAACTAGAACATGCAGCCAGTGAGCATGCGGGTTCAGTACTACAAGAGGTGGTATAATTGTGTGACTAATATTCCACATCTCGCCAAATGCGTGTAATCTTCAGTGAAAAACACACCAGGTGAAAGAATAAAAGGGGGTATCTATAACTGTAAACTAAATCACGGGCATCTTAGTATCCCGAGGTCTGAGTAATACTCACGAGAAATAAAACGCCACTCAGGTCGTTCTATATATGAATTAAAAACAAAATATATAATATAAAACATTAATCCCAAATAGTGCCTGTAATAGCGTAGTCAACTGCCACTGTAATCATGTACCAGTACGCCAAGTAACAGAAGTCAACTTACATGTCAAAATGTCGCCACGTAATCTATAAACAAATGACATGGGGAAGCGTTAGCGTGTGCGCCTGCATAATCAGGCATATCAAAATACGAAACACGGAACGGGCTCCAAAAACGGAGCAGACGTGTAAAACTTACTTAATCAGCAGCTATGCGCCGGCTCTTCGAAGTCCGTGCTCGTTCACCGGTAACTACTCGGGACGCCCAGACATCAGAACCATCACGTGGTTAAGTAAACTGGTGACGCCAACGCGGCCCGTTAAGGCGGCGGCCATCTTAGCCTAATCACAGGCCATGGGATAAAGTGTAGTTCTTAAACATATAACAACAGTAAAGTGCAGAACAACCGGCTATAGCCATCATCGTGTAACATTACATAAAAAATTACATAAAAAACGTGTACATATCGGAAAATTCAGAAAGATCAGCCAACACGGGCTAGTAATTCCTACACAGATGGATGGAGAGGAGGGCAGAAATATCCATGAGTGAGCAGTAAGGTATAAATAATCAGATAGCATTTACATCCATATAAACAATATAAACAGGCGCACAAGCAGTCAGGTCAAAGTGGCCAAATTGTGCCATTCAATAAAACTGTTAAGCCCATTTTCGACTGTGTCACACAACCAAATCAGTTTGTTTTCCCTTTGTGTCAGTAGTTTTTCGACATTGGGTCTTCTCCTTGTGCCTCTTACACATTCTATTACATACCATTTCATATCAGTAGGAGCATGCGACAGTTTAGTAAAGTGCTCAACTAGTGGTGCTGTCATAACTTTACATCTGATACGAGATTGATGCTGGGTAATCCGTTTTCTTATTTCCTGCGATGTTTTGCCTATGTAATAGAGGTCACACGGGCATTGAATGCAGTAAACCACATTTTTGGTCAGGCAGTTAGAATGATGTTTGAATACAAATGTTTTTTCGTTAATACAGCAACTTTTTTTGGCCTGAGTGGTGGCACAAGCAGTGCAGCTACCACAAGGGAAGTGTCCCACAATGGGGGCCAATCCCCAAATGTTTGGGAGGGTATTTGGTTTAGCCTCAGTGTAGGCTCTAACCAAGTGATCCCTTAGGTTTCTTCCCCTTTTGAACGCAAATCTTGGCATAGCCAATTGGGGTTCAACTTTTTTAATCAGATGCCAATTGCTTCTGATAATTTTGGTTATTGCTGTCGATTCTGTACCAAAAGTCAAGACACAAGTAGTTTGTTCAGTGTTGGAATCTGGAGTTCTTGACTGCTTTTTCTGCAGTAGGGCCTGTCGGTCATAAAACCAGGCACGCTTCATTGCGTGTTTTACCAGCCGATAGGGATATGCACGCATCACCAGTTTCTCTTGTAATACTTTGGCCTCCCGAAAGTAATCCTCCCTTCTGGTACAGTTCCTCCGGATCCGGAGAAACTGGCCAAAAGGGAGGTTATCTCGCAGACTGCGGGGATGGTGGCTGCTGTATTTTAAGAGGGTGTTTCGAGCCGTCGGTTTGGTGTATAAGCTGACGGCAAGAGTCCCATCCACATGCATGATAGTTAAATCCAGAAAACTGATGCTGTTAGCATCACTTTCTAGGGTGAACTGTAAGTTTTTGTCTTTAGTATTCAGCCAACGATGAAAATCTTTTAATTCAGATTGTGTGCCTTCCCAAATTATACAAACATCGTCGATGTACCTTAAATAGTTTGCCAGATGTATTAGGAAGGGGTTATTCTCAAAAACCACTCGTTCCTCAAAGTTTGCAACAAACAAATTCGCTATTGTGGGGGCAAAAACCGCCCCCATGGCCACGCCCTTCAGTTGTACAAAAAAATCATTGTTAAAAAGAAAATAATTTTCGTATAGTGCAATCCTAGCACACTCGGTAATGAACCAGGTAGGTACTTGGTGGGGACGTGTACGGGTCTCTAAGATGTTACGGATCATTTCTACTGCCTCTGCCTGTTGTATGTTGGTGTATAGACTCTCGATGTCCATTGTAGCCAGGATGTTAAGTTCTGGGCTATAATGGACACCTTCGAGTTTGACAATCACGTCCCTACTATCTTGAGTAAATGATCTTGTATTAGGGACAAAAGGTTTCAAAAAATGGTCAACGTATTCTGCCAGCGGCCGCAACACCGACTGGCAGCCAGCCACTATAGGTCTTCCAGGTGGTTGTTGGCTGTTCTTGTGGATCTTAGGCAGCGTATAAAACGCTGGAATACTGAAATCATCTTTATTTAAGTATTCGAATTCCTTTTTACTGATCCACAATCCCTCATAGCCCTTAGTTGTCAGGGTCAGAATAAGTTTTCTAATTCTGGTAGTAGGGTCACAGGAGAGCTTTTTATAATGTTCAGGGTTGGCAAGTTGTCTTAAAGCCTCTTGATCATATGAGATTTTATCTTGTAAAATGATCCCACCGCCCTTATCGGCCGGTTTGACCACAAGGTCATCTCGTTCCGCCAATGTTTTAATGGTAGACATATCATCTTTGGACAAATTGAACTTCACAAACTTTCTGTTTTGGAAGAGCTGCTCTATTTCTGTCAAGACCACATTCTCGAAAGTGATTATTTCTTTAGGAATCAAATTATTTGCCGGGAAGAATGTTGAAGGGCACTTCAAACCACTGATGTTTATAGGTGTAATAGTGGTATTATTATGAAAAAAGTTTTTTAATCTTAAGGTTCTGAAAAATCTATGTGTCTCAACCAAAATAGAAAAGAGATCATTACGATTCGTAGGTACAAAAGAAAGACCATGGCTCAACACTTCAACTTCTCTAGTACTTAATTGGTACGAGGACAAATTAAAAATGGGAACAATCTCCGTATTAGAGTGGTTTGTCATGATGGTATTTGTCATTGTATTGGATGTCGTGCTTACCACTCGTAATAATTGTTCCGGGTTTGTCTGAACCCTGGAGTATACTGGTTGCGAAACCAGCCTCGTCTGCGGTTCCGAGCCCGTCCCCTGTGTGGCGTCTGACCTCTTCCTAAAAAAGGAGAAGAATTATTGCCTCTATTTGACCTGAAAGAGGAGGTAGATCTGTTCAGATTATCCTCAGAATTAGAGGAGCCTGAATCCGAAAAGGTGGTGTGTTTAGGTCCTTGGTACCCTTGGTTGTTAGTATGCTGAAAAAAGTCTTTTTTTAGGTACGGATAAGTGCGTTCCCGACTATAATTTCTCAAATCTCTTTGTAATTTTTCAGTTTTCTTAAGGATATTGGTCCGTTGAAATTCAGCTATAGTGGTATCAAGTTTGCTCAAAAAATCATTCGTATCAGTAATTGCAGGGTCTTCGCGTATTTGTTTTTCCAAGTCAGCGATTTCGGTCTTAAGTTTCTCAATAAGTCGTGTGGCTGTCTCTATGCTCAGCACCATCCAACTTATGGAACATTTATTAGAAACAAAGCTGAAGCCGGTCTTGTATTCCTCGTCTTCTACAAAAATGCAAGGAATGTTCCTTACTTGTAGGCCTATAGGGATGATATTATTCGCAAGGCAGTCTCTTAGGAATTTGGCGTGCAATTCTGTGCGAATTAGTTTCTTGTGCAATCTTTCTAAATTATTACGTAGTGTACTTTGTGCAGAGCTAGGGCCAACGATATTAAGTTGAGGACCTAGAAGTGACGGTCCACCTGCAATAGTTTTGATGTAATCATCTGTGTAGGTGATGGTTTCAAGTTCCGACATTTAAATAATGACACCCCAATTTAGTGCATTAAACAAAACAATATGTATACTTTACAATACAACATGTAACAAACAATTATATGTAAGCTGACATATATACTCCAACATAAACAACAAACCACTTGAATAAGGGCCCTTGCAGACGATGTCTGCGCTAAGTAACAATATATAGAATAGAGCCACCCAATAATCCCACCGGGACTGGGTAATATCAGATAGATAAGCTAAATGTCCAGGTAGGAGTCATTCACAACAACCACTTTATATTTATCAGTGTCACATGAGTGATCCCACAAATCAATAGAGTGACCCGAGGGTTTATATCAAAAATATATTCACTTTATTTTTGATTATGCAATTTAGATTTTTTCAAAAACTGGCAACAGACAGACTAACATAACATGTAAACTAAATGCTAGTCTACATACACCTACAGCAAAATGTGTGGCTACGTGCTCTAAACCACAACAAAGTAAGTAATTACACATAGAAATTCACAAATCAATTTGCACAGTGAATTATACAGTGTATTGCATGTCAGGTGTTAAGCGTCGACGTTTCGGTCCATGCTGGTCAAGTAGATCCGTCGGACCATCTTCAGGACAAAGACGTTGCACAGCAATGTCTAGTATAAACACAACAATAACAATAATAAACCCTGAGGCACATGGAGACCAATATCCAGCTTAGCACAGACCAACACAAAAAACCAACAAAGTGAAGCCCAATAGCATGTTAACTACTAAAAAACTACTAAAAACCACACCAACTAGAACATGCAGCCAGTGAGCATGCGGGTTCAGTACTACAAGAGGTGGTATAATTGTGTGACTAATATTCCACATCTCGCCAAATGCGTGTAATCTTCAGTGAAAAACACACCAGGTGAAAGAATAAAAGGGGGTATCTATAACTGTAAACTAAATCACGGGCATCTTAGTATCCCGAGGTCTGAGTAATACTCACGAGAAATAAAACGCCACTCAGGTCGTTCTATATATGAATTAAAAACAAAATATATAATATAAAACATTAATCCCAAATAGTGCCTGTAATAGCGTAGTCAACTGCCACTGTAATCATGTACCAGTACGCCAAGTAACAGAAGTCAACTTACATGTCAAAATGTCGCCACGTAATCTATAAACAAATGACATGGGGAAGCGTTAGCGTGTGCGCCTGCATAATCAGGCATATCAAAATACGAAACACGGAACGGGCTCCAAAAACGGAGCAGACGTGTAAAACTTACTTAATCAGCAGCTATGCGCCGGCTCTTCGAAGTCCGTGCTCGTTCACCGGTAACTACTCGGGACGCCCAGACATCAGAACCATCACGTGGTTAAGTAAACTGGTGACGCCAACGCGGCCCGTTAAGGCGGCGGCCATCTTAGCCTAATCACAGGCCATGGGATAAAGTGTAGTTCTTAAACATATAACAACAGTAAAGTGCAGAACAACCGGCTATAGCCATCATCGTGTAACATTACATAAAAAATTACATAAAAAACGTGTACATATCGGAAAATTCAGAAAGATCAGCCAACACGGGCTAGTAATTCCTACACAGATGGATGGAGAGGAGGGCAGAAATATCCATGAGTGAGCAGTAAGGTATAAATAATCAGATAGCATTTACATCCATATAAACAATATAAACAGGCGCACAAGCAGTCAGGTCAAAGTGGCCAAATTGTGCCATTCAATAAAACTGTTAAGCCCATTTTCGACTGTGTCACACAACCAAATCAGTTTGTTTTCCCTTTGTGTCAGTAGTTTTTCGACATTGGGTCTTCTCCTTGTGCCTCTTACACATTCTATTACATACCATTTCATATCAGTAGGAGCATGCGACAGTTTAGTAAAGTGCTCAACTAGTGGTGCTGTCATAACTTTACATCTGATACGAGATTGATGCTGGGTAATCCGTTTTCTTATTTCCTGCGATGTTTTGCCTATGTAATAGAGGTCACACGGGCATTGAATGCAGTAAACCACATTTTTGGTCAGGCAGTTAGAATGATGTTTGAATACAAATGTTTTTTCGTTAATACAGCAACTTTTTTTGGCCTGAGTGGTGGCACAAGCAGTGCAGCTACCACAAGGGAAGTGTCCCACAATGGGGGCCAATCCCCAAATGTTTGGGAGGGTATTTGGTTTAGCCTCAGTGTAGGCTCTAACCAAGTGATCCCTTAGGTTTCTTCCCCTTTTGAACGCAAATCTTGGCATAGCCAATTGGGGTTCAACTTTTTTAATCAGATGCCAATTGCTTCTGATAATTTTGGTTATTGCTGTCGATTCTGTACCAAAAGTCAAGACACAAGTAGTTTGTTCAGTGTTGGAATCTGGAGTTCTTGACTGCTTTTTCTGCAGTAGGGCCTGTCGGTCATAATTTAGAAAGATTGCACAAGAAACTAATTCGCACAGAATTGCACGCCAAATTCCTAAGAGACTGCCTTGCGAATAATATCATCCCTATAGGCCTACAAGTAAGGAACATTCCTTGCATTTTTGTAGAAGACGAGGAATACAAGACCGGCTTCAGCTTTGTTTCTAATAAATGTTCCATAAGTTGGATGGTGCTGAGCATAGAGACAGCCACACGACTTATTGAGAAACTTAAGACCGAAATCGCTGACTTGGAAAAACAAATACGCGAAGACCCTGCAATTACTGATACGAATGATTTTTTGAGCAAACTTGATACCACTATAGCTGAATTTCAACGGACCAATATCCTTAAGAAAACTGAAAAATTACAAAGAGATTTGAGAAATTATAGTCGGGAACGCACTTATCCGTACCTAAAAAAAGACTTTTTTCAGCATACTAACAACCAAGGGTACCAAGGACCTAAACACACCACCTTTTCGGATTCAGGCTCCTCTAATTCTGAGGATAATCTGAACAGATCTACCTCCTCTTTCAGGTCAAATAGAGGCAATAATTCTTCTCCTTTTTTAGGAAGAGGTCAGACGCCACACAGGGGACGGGCTCGGAACCGCAGACGAGGCTGGTTTCGCAACCAGTATACTCCAGGGTTCAGACAAACCCGGAACAATTATTACGAGTGGTAAGCACGACATCCAATACAATGACAAATACCATCATGACAAACCACTCTAATACGGAGATTGTTCCCATTTTTAATTTGTCCTCGTACCAATTAAGTACTAGAGAAGTTGAAGTGTTGAGCCATGGTCTTTCTTTTGTACCTACGAATCGTAATGATCTCTTTTCTATTTTGGTTGAGACACATAGATTTTTCAGAACCTTAAGATTAAAAAACTTTTTTCATAATAATACCACTATTACACCTATAAACATCAGTGGTTTGAAGTGCCCTTCAACATTCTTCCCGGCAAATAATTTGATTCCTAAAGAAATAATCACTTTCGAGAATGTGGTCTTGACAGAAATAGAGCAGCTCTTCCAAAACAGAAAGTTTGTGAAGTTCAATTTGTCCAAAGATGATATGTCTACCATTAAAACATTGGCGGAACGAGATGACCTTGTGGTCAAACCGGCCGATAAGGGCGGTGGGATCATTTTACAAGATAAAATCTCATATGATCAAGAGGCTTTAAGACAACTTGCCAACCCTGAACATTATAAAAAGCTCTCCTGTGACCCTACTACCAGAATTAGAAAACTTATTCTGACCCTGACAACTAAGGGCTATGAGGGATTGTGGATCAGTAAAAAGGAATTCGAATACTTAAATAAAGATGATTTCAGTATTCCAGCGTTTTATACGCTGCCTAAGATCCACAAGAACAGCCAACAACCACCTGGAAGACCTATAGTGGCTGGCTGCCAGTCGGTGTTGCAGCCGCTGGCAGAATACGTTGACCATTTTTTGAAACCTTTTGTCCCTAATACAAGATCATTTACTCAAGATAGTAGGGACGTGATTGTCAAACTCGAAGGTGTCCATTATAGCCCAGAACTTAACATCCTGGCTACAATGGACATCGAGAGTCTATACACCAACATACAACAGGCAGAGGCAGTAGAAATGATCCGTAACATCTTAGAGACCCGTACACGTCCCCACCAAGTACCTACCTGGTTCATTACCGAGTGTGCTAGGATTGCACTATACGAAAATTATTTTCTTTTTAACAATGATTTTTTTGTACAACTGAAGGGCGTGGCCATGGGGGCGGTTTTTGCCCCCACAATAGCGAATTTGTTTGTTGCAAACTTTGAGGAACGAGTGGTTTTTGAGAATAACCCCTTCCTAATACATCTGGCAAACTATTTAAGGTACATCGACGATGTTTGTATAATTTGGGAAGGCACACAATCTGAATTAAAAGATTTTCATCGTTGGCTGAATACTAAAGACAAAAACTTACAGTTCACCCTAGAAAGTGATGCTAACAGCATCAGTTTTCTGGATTTAACTATCATGCATGTGGATGGGACTCTTGCCGTCAGCTTATACACCAAACCGACGGCTCGAAACACCCTCTTAAAATACAGCAGCCACCATCCCCGCAGTCTGCGAGATAACCTCCCTTTTGGCCAGTTTCTCCGGATCCGGAGGAACTGTACCAGAAGGGAGGATTACTTTCGGGAGGCCAAAGTATTACAAGAGAAACTGGTGATGCGTGCATATCCCTATCGGCTGGTAAAACACGCAATGAAGCGTGCCTGGTTTTATGACCGACAGGCCCTACTGCAGAAAAAGCAGTCAAGAACTCCAGATTCCAACACTGAACAAACTACTTGTGTCTTGACTTTTGGTACAGAATCGACAGCAATAACCAAAATTATCAGAAGCAATTGGCATCTGATTAAAAAAGTTGAACCCCAATTGGCTATGCCAAGATTTGCGTTCAAAAGGGGAAGAAACCTAAGGGATCACTTGGTTAGAGCCTACACTGAGGCTAAACCAAATACCCTCCCAAACATTTGGGGATTGGCCCCCATTGTGGGACACTTCCCTTGTGGTAGCTGCACTGCTTGTGCCACCACTCAGGCCAAAAAAAGTTGCTGTATTAACGAAAAAACATTTGTATTCAAACATCATTCTAACTGCCTGACCAAAAATGTGGTTTACTGCATTCAATGCCCGTGTGACCTCTATTACATAGGCAAAACATCGCAGGAAATAAGAAAACGGATTACCCAGCATCAATCTCGTATCAGATGTAAAGTTATGACAGCACCACTAGTTGAGCACTTTACTAAACTGTCGCATGCTCCTACTGATATGAAATGGTATGTAATAGAATGTGTAAGAGGCACAAGGAGAAGACCCAATGTCGAAAAACTACTGACACAAAGGGAAAACAAACTGATTTGGTTGTGTGACACAGTCGAAAATGGGCTTAACAGTTTTATTGAATGGCACAATTTGGCCACTTTGACCTGACTGCTTGTGCGCCTGTTTATATTGTTTATATGGATGTAAATGCTATCTGATTATTTATACCTTACTGCTCACTCATGGATATTTCTGCCCTCCTCTCCATCCATCTGTGTAGGAATTACTAGCCCGTGTTGGCTGATCTTTCTGAATTTTCCGATATGTACACGTTTTTTATGTAATTTTTTATGTAATGTTACACGATGATGGCTATAGCCGGTTGTTCTGCACTTTACTGTTGTTATATGTTTAAGAACTACACTTTATCCCATGGCCTGTGATTAGGCTAAGATGGCCGCCGCCTTAACGGGCCGCGTTGGCGTCACCAGTTTACTTAACCACGTGATGGTTCTGATGTCTGGGCGTCCCGAGTAGTTACCGGTGAACGAGCACGGACTTCGAAGAGCCGGCGCATAGCTGCTGATTAAGTAAGTTTTACACGTCTGCTCCGTTTTTGGAGCCCGTTCCGTGTTTCGTATTTTGATATGCCTGATTATGCAGGCGCACACGCTAACGCTTCCCCATGTCATTTGTTTATAGATTACGTGGCGACATTTTGACATGTAAGTTGACTTCTGTTACTTGGCGTACTGGTACATGATTACAGTGGCAGTTGACTACGCTATTACAGGCACTATTTGGGATTAATGTTTTATATTATATATTTTGTTTTTAATTCATATATAGAACGACCTGAGTGGCGTTTTATTTCTCGTGAGTATTACTCAGACCTCGGGATACTAAGATGCCCGTGATTTAGTTTACAGTTATAGATACCCCCTTTTATTCTTTCACCTGGTGTGTTTTTCACTGAAGATTACACGCATTTGGCGAGATGTGGAATATTAGTCACACAATTATACCACCTCTTGTAGTACTGAACCCGCATGCTCACTGGCTGCATGTTCTAGTTGGTGTGGTTTTTAGTAGTTTTTTAGTAGTTAACATGCTATTGGGCTTCACTTTGTTGGTTTTTTGTGTTGGTCTGTGCTAAGCTGGATATTGGTCTCCATGTGCCTCAGGGTTTATTATTGTTATTGTTGTGTTTATACTAGACATTGCTGTGCAACGTCTTTGTCCTGAAGATGGTCCGACGGATCTACTTGACCAGCATGGACCGAAACGTCGACGCTTAACACCTGACATGCAATACACTGTATAATTCACTGTGCAAATTGATTTGTGAATTTCTATGTGTAATTACTTACTTTGTTGTGGTTTAGAGCACGTAGCCACACATTTTGCTGTAGGTGTATGTAGACTAGCATTTAGTTTACATGTTATGTTAGTCTGTCTGTTGCCAGTTTTTGAAAAAATCTAAATTGCATAATCAAAAATAAAGTGAATATATTTTTGATATAAACCCTCGGGTCACTCTATTGATTTGTGGGATCACTCATGTGACACTGATAAATATAAAGTGGTTGTTGTGAATGACTCCTACCTGGACATTTAGCTTATCTATCTGATATTACCCAGTCCCGGTGGGATTATTGGGTGGCTCTATTCTATATATTGTCTCTGAAACCACAACATGTGCAATTTGTAGTGGGCCGCCTTCTGATTTTCCTTTTAAGAAGTTTGTCAGAGCTGAAGATGTATGGTAGATGTAAGATCTGTTAAGCCTTTTGGATAACAAGGGTGCCCTCTTCCAAAGAGCAACTCACTTTGCTTTATTCTGTAATTTAATAGGGGTTCAAACGTCATACTGAACGAGAGAGGAAGTTTTCCAACTTTAAAAACACCATAGTTTGTGGGACTTCATCCAGTCTTATACACATCTGCATATTTAAAAGCTATCAGCATTGTCTGGCTCACACATTTAGTCAAAGCTAACACATGATTAAAACATTTTAAATATGCTTATAACCCTTTCGCTGCGGGTTTTTTTCCCCGCTGTGCTGGAGGGGAGGGGGGCGCGCACAGCGCCCCATGCTCATGACGAGCTCAGCTCGTCATGAGCTACAGCGCTTCGGTGCTCATGACGACAGGTGCATTGTCTCCTGCGGAACGCACAGCACAGCGGGGGAATTCTCCCCGCACCTGAGCGTTCCACGGCCCATGACGCGCTGAGCTCGTCATGAGCACCGGAGCACCGTGGCTCATGACGAGCTCTCGTCATGAGCGTCGAAAAGGTTAAATTTACACAATCGGTTTACTTGTATGATTGGATGAATCTTTCAATGTAGATTTAGTGGGATTGATAACTTAGATGTAGATGATGTACATGGTTATCAGTTTTATGTTTAATCAATCAAATATTTGTGAAGCGTGGCACATCACCTGCGATGGTCTCTTGGCACTTGAGTTGTTTGCTGCTGTGTGGAGGTCATCAGGGTTGTTGCTGCGTCTAGGGCTCACAGATCAGTGACGGCGTCCCTTAGTGGGGGGAAGAGCCAGGGGTCCTGGCCTGGGCACGGTCCAGGTGTGGGCGTTGCAGACAGACTTGCCAATATACACCTTTTGGCAAGTCCCCTGCGTAACTGCGCCCTACTTTTAGTAGGTCCTGAGAGGAGGGAGGTGCATTGGGAGATGGTGGGTAGGACTATACGGGAGCCGGGAAAACGGGCAGCGAGCGGGCGCAGCAATGGGAAAACCATGGGAAAACAGTAAAAAAAAAACAAGGCAAACGCAGGATAATGCACTAAGAAATACAGGGGGAAAGGATGAGAAAGCAGTAAAAATGTAATAAAAAGCAGAAGAAAATACTCAGAATACGGGGGAAAGGAAGGAGAAAGCAGTAAAAACGTGACAAAAAGCACAACAGGGGTCTCAGAAAAATGGGGAGAAGGAAAAAGAAATCGAAAAAAACAGGGTCGGCCGGTATGGTTCACAGGTGGCGGGCGGTCACGGGGTGGGGAGTGCGCAATTAAAAAAAGCCCTTATCTTGCCACCGGGTCCCGATGCAGCAGCACAGGAGAGCTGGGCTTGCGGCCTGCACAAAGGGAGGGCTGCACCGTAAAAATGAGACAAAAAGCTGAAGAAAACACTCTGAAAAATGGGGGGAAAGAAAGGAGAAAACAGTAAAATGAGACAGAGAGCAGGAGAGAGCACTCAGAGAAACAGGGGGAAAGGAAGAAGAAAGCAGTAAAAACAGGGCAGAAGTAGGCGAGAGTGATGCAGCTGCACAGGTTGGCTTACATCCATTCAGGTGTCAGGCTGAGAAGAGGGTCAGTGAGCTTAAAAGAGTGGCTGGTTTCTAGAACACTTTTCTGACAACCCCCCCCCACACCCCCACCAACTAGAGTAGGTGCTCTATCAGCCTTTAAGTGATGTTGCCTGCAGCAAAACATGGACCTGCGTGAAGACAGTAAGTCTCCGGCTCCCTGGTGTGGAATTTTAGAGCTAGCTCGGCACGAACACCTCAGCAGCGGGAAGTTTTTATTTTAATTTATGTTCATTTTCTCTATAATTGCTTACTGTAGGTCAGCACACCCCACCATGAGGATACTGCATGCAAAATTTTCAACAACCTTTCGAGAGGCTACATGCAGGTTTAATACACTCCTCAGATAACAGCACACAAATTCTAATGCAAACCCTTCTTTGTGTGTTACACATCACCAGCTGCTTAATTGTAGGCACACACATTGGTGCATATTATCAATAAACTGCGTTCACAATATTGCCGCTTTAGCGGCAGAAAACTGCCGCTAAAGCGGCGATATTGGGCTTGATAGTAGGACGTTGTGAATTCCCATAGAAGCCCATGTTCTGGTGTGAACATGGGCTTCGATGGGAATTCTCTACAGCATATTATCAAGCCCATTATCGCAGCTTTAGCTGCAGTTTTCTGGCGCTAAAGCGGCCATAATGTTAACACCGTGCTTGATGATATTGTGGTATATAAATAAATAATACCGGATCTATTTTTGGATGAATGAATGAATAACAGATAGCTCAATAAAATAAGAGTCAAGATTCGAGGTAGTAGGAGTTTCTGCAGGTTTATTACAGCATAAGGACAGGATCAGGACAACCTGCATAGGAACAGAGGTGACAGGGCCCAGCAGGACAACTGGGGCCCAGCAGCTGCCGGGGCTTGATCTGGGATGAGCGCGCTAACTTTTAATAACAATACATTGACTTATATACATAGCGCAAACACATAGCATTACATTGCAGTAGGCGTAACAGTGGGTGGAGCAGAAGGCGTGACGCGTAGCAGTCGCGAGAGATAACAGTAAAAGTAGGTGTAACTGGGAGTATACATAGACATGTGGTGCAAACGTAACAGAATATGTCATGAATGGGCGGAAACATAGGAGGGGGCTACCTAAGGAGCCGGGACCTCTAATCTAATGGTGCGCGAAAACTGGCAATGACGTGTTACTAGGAGAAGCTGGGGGCTACGAACTCTGTGCTAGGAGCAGAGACTAGAGTCTGGAGGGTCGGAGCGACATGTACCTAAACCCTATCTGGTATCTGATGTTTAGGGAACATGTTGATATAAACTAGAAGTCATGAGGGGAAAAGTTAACTTGATTCTAAGACTGGACCATGCATTATTCTACATGTAGTGCGTGATGAAGAATATTAAATGACCATTGATACAGTATTTCTCTAACGTGGAGCCGAATAGGCTAGACAATGACGGAAACTATTGATGCAGTTCAGTAGCTTAGGAATGCAGAGAAGAAGGACTGAACTGATAGCTGGAATCATAACATACTCTTGGCAGACTCAGAGGCAGAGCCAAGCTGCACCGGGCACTGCGAGGCAGGAAGTAAGTGAAGGGTCGAGGATACAGGTGGGGGCTGTATCGCTCCTCAGCGAGGCTTTCAGGAGACAGGAGCTGAATCCAGGGTCCGGGCCCTTTTGAGGCCTGGAAACGGGGACTTTGTAATGAAATAACGTGCACACTGAGAAACGTGGCAACGTAGCTTTACATAGGCCTGATATTCGTAGTATTCACGAGGACTGGAAAATGACATACCAGAGGTGGACACAACTGTAATTGCGTCATTAATCGGACATGGGGAATAACATATGCATATTGGTCATGCACACATAACATATGATGGATGAGGCGTAGGGACACAGAACATGGCAAAATTTACTTTTCCACATTCCCTCCTTGTCACTACGTTTCCATCAGGAAACATCAATATTCATGATACCGTCTATCATTTCATACAGTATCATTTGCTCGTCTCGAATTGTCTTGGAACGGGATTTAGAACGGGGCTTGGGACTAGGAATACAAGAGGTAGCACACATGCTGCAAATCGCAGGGCCACATTGTATACAGAGGCAGCAGCGAAATATGATCGCTACTGCAATACCTAAAAAGGACAGGACTTTCCATCCCCATGCGGAAATTATATTCCAGAACCAACCGGACCATGTCCAGGTGCCTGGATCTTGGTGTAACAGATGGGCAATTTTATGGAGTCTGGTTATAGCTGAATAAACAGACGGCGCGTTATTTGGAATGAAAATGCAGCAACTAGATCCGATGACTCTACAGGCCCCGCCCCTATCGGCCAGTATGACGTCAAGGACGAGACGATTTTGCAAAACGACAAATCTCATAGCAGATTGTTCTTCGGTTAGGTTACCTAGAGCAGAGGCAGTCTCATTTACTACAGCTTCAAGGGTTCTTGTTAACCTACGGATCAGTTTACTATTCTGGACAGGTCCTACAAAGAAGAAGAAACCTTTATTGAAATCTGTATACTGTTCTAGAGTAGTTTCAGTATAATCGACAATTGGGGACTCCCTTCTATGTCTAATGTGTACTAGATGTGTGTTTCGGTGATAATCAGATGGGGCTAGGAAAACAGGTGGCAGTAGGAAAGCAATGTAACAGGTTCCCTCCCAATCGAGGGGCAGACGGACATATGCAGTTTGACCACAAACAAAATAAGAATGACGTGAAGCTTTAAAAACAGATTTCCTACTGTCACTATACTTGATAACAGTAGTACAATCACTATGTCCTACGTGTACGGAACCATAACTACGGACACATAATTCGCCTTTGACTGGTAGTACTGAAATAGCAGGTAAGTCTGGAGTAGTATCAGACTGAACATTCAGGACCATGAAATTCGACGAATAATTACCTAAATTATATACTTCATTTTCTAGATCTAAACCTGTTCTGTGGGGGAGACCTTGCTTGTCTGGGAAACATGTACTGTTAAGAAAAGACATATCTGTTGAGGATGACGTTAACGTGGACCATGCTCCACACGAACCATTGTGTGAGAATGGATAAGGAAAGAGTGGCAGAACTCCCTTCGATGTCTGGAAAGGGGGGAGTCGACCACACACCCAACAATTAGTGGCATTGCTGGTCTGGTGTGAGTAATGTAACATACGGATAAAAGAATTGTTGCGCATAGCAAGGCGGTAAGAATATTCGTGAGGAGGCAGATCACTAAACGTGTGCTCTACTGTAGCATTAGCAGACATATTTACATGAGGAACTGGAAAATACAGATAGAACGCATAGCTGGTGCAGGAAATCATTATGCTGATGAATAATACGAAACTCAGAAAAACGATACATTGAATTGAACTTCGACTGACTCTCTCACTATGGGGGTCTATTTTATACATGTCAGAAACAGTCTAACCGTTTCACCTAGGGGAGGACTTATACAATCAAACTGACTGACTTATTTTACTAGACCTGAGCTTTAACTTATACTCCTGTTGCGGAGTTTTCTCTAACAAGGGAGGGGTTGTAATAATGTCTTTTGCGGGACAGTCCTTAAGAGCAATATTTTGGCAGTCCTTCAAATCCTGGGAAATGTTTTTAGAAACGGATTTCAGTCCTTTAAAAAGTTTAACATGAGACAGGTGGACCCATCCTTTTCTGCCTTCCAACTTGACGGCGGTACGGGTGGTGAGGAGGACCTGACGTGGCTCCTTCCAACGTGGTTCCAGCGGACTTGATCTGTCGAAATTCCGGACCATCACTAGGGAGCCTGGAACGATTTCATGCGGTGCCACCTCGGTATTGTCTGGAAAGGCGGCAGCAACCTGTGAACGACATGAGTTGAGGGCAGACATCAAGGAAGCTAGGTAATCTGTCAGCATATTACATGAAACATCGGTAATACTTCGGGGTCTAGGAGTACCCCACATGTTAGGGGGGCGGCCGAATACGACCTCATACGGGGACAGACCTGATCTGGAATGTGCGACCATGCGCATATAAAACAGGGCGACTGGCAGAGCTACTAGCCAGTCCACACCTTTTTCTTTACAAACTTTGGCAATACGGATTTTCAGGGTCTGATTATGTCTTTCGACTAGACCGGCTGCTTCAGGATGGCGTACACAATGGAACTTCCACTGGTACCCTAACAAAAGGGAAACGTGCTTCATGAGTTCAGATGAGAATGGCTGACCGTTATCAGAATATACGACTCTAGGGAGTCCATACCTAGGGAAAAATTCACGAACCAACTGCTTGGCAGTGGTCGCGGCTGTGTAATCTGGGACTGGATATGCTTCTGTCCATCTGGACAGAGCGCATACAACTACAAGGACATACTTGAAACCTCGACATCGCTCCATCTGAATATAATCCATCTGGAGGACCTCAAAAGGGTGGTCAGGGGGCTGGAAACCACCTTGTTCCACCGGGACACTTTTACCTGGGTTAAACTGACAACATATCATACAGGTACGGACTTTCTGCTTGGCTGCAGCTCGTAAATGCTTGTTGAACCAAATGTTCTGGATACTGTCTAACATAGCTTTTTCTCCTAAATGTGCTGGACTATGTGCGGTATTGATAATGACTTGAACCATAGAATCGGGGAGAAACCATGTGGCTCTACCCTTCGTTAACCATCCTTGATCTGTCTGGACCCCTCCTTGTTCATACCATTTCTTGATTTCATCGGGAGTAGCATGTAACTGTATATCTATGACGTCTTGTGTAGGGTCCTTAACTGTCATGCATGTAATCGGATCTGGAGTATGTGTCTGATTAACTGGAATGTCTGGAGTCTGTGCTGTAAGCTTGGCTGTGCGGTCTGCTAGATCATTACCTTGGGAAATAATGTCTGTAACTTTCGTATGTGCTTTGCATTTCATGATAGCAATAGATGTCGGTAAATGTATGGCATCTAACAGGGCTTGAATAAGGAGACCATGCTGAATCTTGGTTCCATGAGAAGTCATAAAACCTCTCTCCTGCCAGAGCACTCCGAAGTCGTGTACAACTCCGAATGCGTAACGTGAATCTGTGTAAACATTAACTTTCAGGTTCTTGGCGTGTATACAGGCTTGTGTCAGAGCGACTAGCTCTGCTGCTTGAGCGGACAGGGTATCAATACGGTGTGTTTCAATAACTTCAGTGTCAGTAGTCACTGCATACGCGGCGACTAGTTCTCCTGTACTAGTTCTCATACATGAACCATCCACATAAAGTGTCAGGTCAGGATCTGATAACGGAATGTCTGTCAGATCTTGTCTTGGCTTTGTCGTAATGTTGACTACTTCCACACAGTCATGTGGGTCAGGATTTGAACTAACTGATGGTAACAGTGTAGCAGGATTCAGGACGTTGCAGCGTCTAATTTCTATGTGTGGCTGGAACAGTGTCAATTCATAACCTGTTAAACGTGCAATTGTCAAGTGCTGTGTTTGTGTTCGGTTTAAAAGAACTTCTACTGAATGTGGGACTTGTACTGTCAGGGAGTGTCCTAAAACTATGGAATCACTTTGTCTGATAGCTAGTGCTGTGGCTGCAACTGACTTGAGGCACGCAGGCAACGCCTGGGCGACTGGATCTAATGTGCTCGAAAAATAAGCACAGGGCTTGTATTGTCCTGCTTGATCTTGTGTGAGAACAGATAATGCTGTACCTTCGCGTTCAGTAACGAAAAGTGTAAAAGGCTTACTGTAGTTCGGTGTAGCTAGAACTGGAGCTTGACATAGGGCTTTCTTTAACTCGTTGAAACTAAGTGTATGGTCAGATGTCCAAGGGAGGACAGTCGATACGGCTGCCTCCTGTGTCGTTAACTGTATCAGCGGCTTGGCTAGAAATGCATACTGGGGAATCCATTGTCTACAATAAGAAGTAAGGCCGATAAAGGCACGTACCTCCTTCTGGGTTCTGGGCTGGGGAAGACTCGCTATTAACTGGATACGGTCGGGTGTCAACTGCCTACCCCTCTTGGACAGCAAGTGTCCTAAGTATACCACTTGCTGGACACAGAATTGAAGCTTCGAAGGTGACACCTTGTGCCCCATCTCGGCTAGAAAATACAGGACTGTAAGGGATGCTCGCTCGCAGGCACGTTCAGAACGGGCTGTGATCAGTAGATCATCGACATACTGGAGCAGGGCAGTGTCAGTTGGCATGTGAATGTTGTCTAGTTGTCTCTTAAGTGCTTGACTGTAAATACTAGGACTTTCTGTGAAACCTTGAGGAGCGCGTGTGAACATATAGCTCCTTCCATTTAAACAAAATCCGAAAAGAAACTGGCTGTCTGGATGAATTGGAACACTAAAAAATGCATTCTTGAGGTCTATGACAGTGAAGAACATGGCTTCGGAATCAATGGCTGTTAACAGGGAAGAAATATCTGGGACAACTGGGTACTGAGGAATAATACATTTATTAAGCTCTCGTAAATCAATCACTAATCGATATACTGGGGGTGCATTTGGATCAGTACGTTTCATGACTGGAATGATCGGGGAATTGCATACATTGGAGTCAGTTTCTACAACTACTCCTTGAGCCATGAGCTCGTCAATAATTTTGGATAAGGCTGCTACAGCCTCAGGTGGCAATCTGTACTGTCTGATTCGGGGTAACACTACACCTGGTTTGAGAGTCACACGATAGGGTGTGATTTGCATGTAACCTACATCAGTTGGACCTTGCGCCCATAAATGCTGCGGTACTTTAGACAATCTTGAATCAAAATCTCGTAATACATAGTGACCCTTGAAGTCCCGTAGGAACAGACGTATTCCCTCTGGGGAACAGCAAATAACTGCACCTAACTCTTTCAGTGTCTTAATGCCTAATAGGTTTTCTGGACATGACTTAGTAAGTAACAGATCAGTAGTGCGGGACAATGGACCTACTTCTAGAGTGACTGGCTTTGATATCTCATTTATAATGGGTTTTCCTGAAAATCCAAGGGAAACATTTCTTGAGCCTGAGAGCGGAGCCCCTGGAACTTCGGCGTGACTAATTGTGGTCCTACTTGCCCCTGTATCGATCAAAAACTTTCTGTCTTTCCCTAATACTTGACTGTGAACATAGGGACCTTCTTGATCTACAGGTATCTCGATGAGAGGCAAGCCTACCTCCCTCTCTAGGCTGTTTCATGAATATGGCTGGTACTCTGGATACTCTGTCTGAGCATACTGGTACATCTGCGATGTAACGTGCTGTGTTGCAGCAATAGGCTGCGGTACTGTAACTGTCTGTTGTGCATTCTGTGACTGAGGAATCTGTGAAACTTGTTCTTGTCTAGGCGGACGTGGTCTTTCTTTAGTCTTACCAGTAGCTATATTATGTTTCAGAACTGCACACTCGTTTATAAAATGACCTGGCTGTTTACAATAATTGCAGTTCCCTTTAACGGGAGCTGCAGGATGACTGACTTGATTCGGACCCCTCTTCTGACTGTCTTGAGGAACAGATTGTGCAACTAGCACTTTCATTTTCGTGTCTTTCATACGTTTTCTTTCGTGTTCTTGTTCTTCCCTGATTCTATTCTGGTGATACTGGAGCATCTGGAGCATCTGGGACGGAGTATTCGCTTGCCAGGTGCTTTCGACTTTCAAAACTCGATTTTTAATTTGTGGGCTTGAATTCTCGACTAATTTAGTAACAAAAAGGTGAGGGTATGACTCACTACTTGTCTTGAGACCACTGTTAATACTAAAACATTTTTCAAATCTAGAATAAAAATCACTAATATCTTCATCTTGTTTCTGTTTACAGGCTGAGATTGCATCCCAGTCTTCTTTTCTCGTTGTCAATAATCTGGGTAAAACTTGAATCAGTAATTCTGGTAATTCTTTACATCTATCTCCAAGACCGGTACCTGGTACTCGTGCCTTGTCTTCAGCTTCTAGAACTGCCCAATCGATCTTTTTCTCTCCCACCTCCCATTCCTTTTCCTTTAACTTTTCATACACCCCTGCGGGTAACAGGACCTTTAACATTTTAATGATATCTGGGTAAGTGTATTCTCCCATACGGAGCATGTCTTTTAATTCTCTATGGAACCCTGCTGGATCTTTGTCATGACAGGGAATTAATTTCTTCATTTCAAGAAGTTCCATCTTTGAAATCGGAGTGTAT
Organism: Lissotriton helveticus; assembly: GCF_964261635.1. Taxonomy (NCBI): domain Eukaryota; kingdom Metazoa; phylum Chordata; class Amphibia; order Caudata; family Salamandridae; genus Lissotriton; species Lissotriton helveticus. Next base: position 434,209,258 of record NC_136062.1, read on the forward strand.
ACAAACACTCTTTGCATTACGCCACCCGCCCCTTGGACTGGGTGGACTTCTCGTAACGGATTCTGTCTGTCTATGTAGAATGGCTTATTTTCTGGGGGTGAGACATGAACAAAATGCGGGTTCAGGAACGTTCTATATTTGTGGCGCTGTTCTAGAATGACACTAATTAAATCGGTACCTAGACCTCTCCATTTGTACTGGAGTAACTCGTTCAGGATATCATGCAACGGGCCTGGATCAGAATGCTGACCCTCATACAGAGTAATGAGGTGCTGGATCATATACATACCCACCAGTCGTTGCTCGGCTGGGGGCAATTTCAGAAACATTTGTGCCACTATTTCGTCTGGAAAAGTGGTAGAATCAGTAATCCATCGGACTGCTGATCGGGCTAGTTCTTGTTCATGCATGGTACTTAATTCACTATAACCGATTCGTGATTTCAGAATATGATCGGTAGCTTGAAATACTTGTTCTAGGGAACCTTGTTCTGGCGCTGAATGATGAAAAATAGACTTGTGTTCTAGACGTAAATGGCGATCTGGAAATCTGGATTTTCCTACATACGCTATTCTGGCGGGATTCTCGTTCTCTTCCTCTTCAGGATCAGAGATACTTTCTTTCTCGCTTACTTGTGCTGCTTTACGTTGTTCGTGTATCTTTATTATTTCTTTACGGATTTTCTTGTACATACTCTCCATGGCACCGACGGTCTTGTGCTTACCCTCGGCTATATTATCACTCCACCTTGTCAGGATTCTCATTTCGGCGGGATCTTTAGACGGGTAATCTTGTTCTCTTATTAGACAATTGATCAGGAACTTTAATATCATGAGCTGGATCTCGGCTTTCCTTTGAGACATAATCTCGCCAATACTTTCTGGATCATCCCCTGTACGGATGAAACGATATATTCTGTCTAGATCTTCTTTCATATTCGGCAAGGTGACTAGATACTCGGTCACTCTCCTTACACGTAAGGAATATAAAACCATATTATACTCGCCTGGGACTGGATCATAGACACATTCGTTAAGGGTTTGCCTGATTTCTGTAACAGACTGATGTTTGGGCGTGCGCTGTAACGCTTGAGCATGTAATTCGAGTAATGTTAAACGCTTGTGTGGCGGCGGGGTTTGAGGAAGACCTCCTCCTGCGGCCCCTAGACTAGAATCGTCGACTGACATTCTTCGTCCTGGCAGGGTCGGTAATTGTAACGTGGGCTGGACTTGCATGGCGGGCTGGACCGGGGGAGCTGTTAAGGGCACCCCGGTGTCTGAAGGAGCAGGAAGTGCCTGATTTACAGGGACTGGCGGAGCGCGAACAGGATTTGCATATTCTGGGACTGTGTCGTCCAAGTAGGACGAAATAAAAATATCAGCTGCGGTCGGTTTGTGACGTAGCTTGGTCGGAACTAATGGTGGCGGGAAATTACTAGATGCCTCTGAGGTCGCTTTTGGCACACCTTCAGCAAGAAGAGGATACATACCCTTAATAAGGGCATGCCTCTGTCTGTCTGACTGTTCGGCTTTGACTTGTTCACCTATCTCGATTAGTTCTCTTTCTTGGGCTCGTTCTTGGGATTCTCTACTTAACTCTGACTTTCTGACTTCTTTCTCGGTTCTTCTATGAGCTTCCTTACGCCATAACTCGATGGCATCTTTCTGTGACTGTCTGGCTTTCTTTTTCCATAATGCTTCTTCTACTCGCATGATACATTCGGCATCCCATGTACCCGATACGGGCCATCTATACTTTTCTTCTAACTGTTTGGTATACTCTACCCATAAATCTAGATATAATATGGCGCTTATGCCATGTTTCTGATACATAAAGTGACCTGGACTGTCCCTAGGCGGGACAGGAACCGCTTCCTCTAACAGACCCTTTCTAGTTTTTAACTGACGTAACTTGGAAAATATAGGCATGACTGAACTGTAATCTGGACACAATACAATACACAATAAAAACACGAAATCACATCACACTCATACCACAACATTAAAATACATGAAGAACATTATAAATAACAGTTTGAACAGAATATTACCTGGAATACTGAGAACAGAAATAGAACAGATTTTCTCGAGAACGGAACAGACTAGAATTACTGGATGCACTGCTGTAACAGTACGACATTTACCGGTCTCATAAAGAGACACGTCAGAACCCGCATCCACCGAAGTGGACACTTCGTTTGTGGGACTGTGTACCACCAACCCACAGACCAGAGTCAATTAAAGTGACCCTGTCTAGATACTACCCCAGCAACGGTACTCACCGGGCAGCAAGAACGGAAGGCCTCGGACTGGACTGGACTGCTACGACGACGGACGACGAACTTCGGACTTCAGTTACGGGTGGGCCTCCGGATACCTCGGACCTTGGACTCTCGGCTTGGGCTCTGGTCGGGACTCGCCGCGTTCCTCCACCGTCTCGTTCGGATGCTGGACCGCCTCCTCCGTCTCCTCCGTGGGCCTGAGGGATACTTGGAGCAGAAATATCTGCCAGTGCACGGTATGGTTCCGTCACGACTGCAGAGGGTCAGGGGGTCGGCGTGGCTTCACCGACGCGTGGGGATAGGGCAAGTCCCTATTCGGGCGCCATTATGTGGTATATAAATAAATAATACCGGATCTATTTTTGGATGAATGAATGAATAACAGATAGCTCAATAAAATAAGAGTCAAGATTCGAGGTAGTAGGAGTTTCTGCAGGTTTATTACAGCATAAGGACAGGATCAGGACAACCTGCATAGGAACAGAGGTGACAGGGCCCAGCAGGACAACTGGGGCCCAGCAGCTGCCGGGGCTTGATCTGGGATGAGCGCGCTAACTTTTAATAACAATACATTGACTTATATACATAGCGCAAACACATAGCATTACATTGTAGTAGGCGTAACAGTGGGTGGAGCAGAAGGCGTGACGCGTAGCAGTCGCGAGACATAACAGTAAAAGTAGGTGTAACTGGGAGTATACATAGACATGTGGTGCAAACGTAACAGAATATGTCATGAATGGGCGGAAACATAGGAGGGGGCTACCTAAGGAGCCGGGACCTCTAATCTAATGGTGCGCGAAAACTGGCAATGACGTGTTACTAGGAGAAGCTGGGGGCTACGAACTCTGTGCTAGGAGCAGAGACTAGAGTCTGGAGGGTCGGAGCGACATGTACCTAAACCCTATCTGGTATCTGATGTTTAGGGAACATGTTGATATAAACTAGAAGTCATGAGGGGAAAAGTTAACTTGATTCTAAGACTGGACCATGCATTATTCTACATGTAGTGCGTGATGAAGAATATTAAATGACCATTGATACAGTATTTCTCTAACGTGGAGCCGAATAGGCTAGACAATGACGGAAACTATTGATGCAGTTCAGTAGCTTAGGAATGCAGAGAAGAAGGACTGAACTGATAGCTGGAATCATAACATACTCTTGGCAGACTCAGAGGCAGAGCCAAGCTGCACCGGGCACTGCGAGGCAGGAAGTAAGTGAAGGGTCGAGGATACAGGTGGGGGCTGTATCGCTCCTCAGCGAGGCTTTCAGGAGACAGGAGCTGAATCCAGGGTCCGGGCCCTTTTGAGGCCTGGAAACGGGGACTTTGTAATGAAATAACGTGCACACTGAGAAACGTGGCAACGTAGCTTTACATAGGCCTGATATTCGTAGTATTCACGAGGACTGGAAAATGACATACCAGAGGTGGACACAACTGTAATTGCGTCATTAATCGGACATGGGGAATAACATATGCATATTGGTCATGCACACATAACATATGATGGATGAGGCGTAGGGACACAGAACATGGCAAAATTTACTTTTCCACAATATGCCCCATTATTTTTTGATGCAAAGAGATACAAACAACCTAAAATCAGCACTTCAAAAGGCCAACATTGACTTGGATATCAATGGTGCTACCCATATATAAAGAAAGTTGGACCGGGCAGAATGATGCTGTATAGAATCGCATCACATTTCCTGATTTTTCGGAGCTCTTATTTTGTCCTCTGTTAATTCTGGCACTGCCGAACTACAGCAAAATCCCAAATAACTCCTGCTCAACATCAAGTCAATACACCTTTCAGCATGGACAATAGATAAAAATATAAGGGCATATTTACAAATGTGTGTGTCAACCTTTCGCTACACAAAGGTGGTGCATGGGCGACGCAAAACAAAGGTAAGGTTTATCAAGCCTCGCAAGGCCACCTTGCATGGCCCTACATGGATTTATAAATCTAGAATAATGCAATGCAGCACAAATCGCTGCCTTGCCTTACTCTGTGGCAGGGAAACATTGCATGGTTGGATTGTGGGTGTTCCTATGGATCCATCTATTGATTTTGGTGCAATCCCAGATTTACATGTAGTTGTAGACCTTGGGATGTGTCAATCTGCTATGCCTCCCCAGGTGGAGTCTAATACGGACGAAATTCTTTATTTCTCCTCGTGTTTTCAACTTCCTATGTGTGCAGCACAAATAGAAAGAGGAAAATGCCTCAGAGGGTTAATTTTGTGCAGGAACCTGTTTACAACCCAGGCACTCTTGCACCATGGTGCAAGGTTGCCTCCATTGGCACTAGGCAGCAAAGAGTTCACCGGTGCAGGGAAAGGAAAAGAATGTGCCATATGATGTTAAATACAGTGCATTCCTCCCCTTTTGCGCACGGAGGGTTGCTATGTTGCGCTGAGTGACAAATTGATAAATGTGCTCCATAATTCTAGGATTCTATGAATTAATTGGTTAAATGACAGTCCCATACCACTTGTAAAAGGTAGGTATTTCACTGTCAAAAACTGTTTTTAATGAGGAAAGGCCAGAAAGCTGGAATTAACCATGGAATGGGATATTGTAGTTACAAACCAAAGGGATTTAATTTAATTTTTCATTGGAATAAGATTAAACAATGAAGGAGCTTCCAGTTCTCGATTGTACTGAGACTCTCGAAGGTGAAGACCATCATCACAGGTAGCACAGATAACGCTGTGTCTAATCTGGATACCAGCTGATCGCTACCTCCTGGCTAGCCACCAAATCCCAACTAGGGGCACTGTATAGATGCCAAAAAACCAGCAATCAGAGTTTAAAGCCTAGGATATCCATAATGCAGAAGTAGCACACTGGATTTAGGAGCATCAACAAGAGGATAAGTTGGTGTCATAAGGAGAAGATGGAACAAAGTGATTATTGGTTTATCTTAGCAAAGGACGATCAGTAGGAACGAGGAGGACTAACCGATATCTCTATCATGCATCATCTAAAGGTGACAAGGAGTCTGTCTCAGCGTATCATAGAGTATGACACCAGATTGATTAAAATTTAGAAACTTGAATTAAATAATGAATGAATGAATATGCAACTTTTAAAACGCAAACTCAGCCCAAGGGCATCAAGGCGCTAAAAACAGACATCATGCAGGCAAAACCAATTACCAATCAAACCGACCCTCGGGGGGAACAACCATGTCTTAAGGGCTTTATGGAAAAAGTGAGTCTTCCTGTTGCCCCGAGAGAGAGTCCGGGAGAGAGTTCCAGGCACCAGCAGCTGCAGATGAAAAGGCCCTCCCGCCCCATCTCATCTTTTATACCCTTGGAACAACAAGAAGATTCTTTGGGGCAGACCTCAGGTTTCTAGAAGGCACATACTGTTGAAAAATGGTCTTTAAGCCCAAAGGGCCCCGGCCATAGTATGGGTTGTGAGTGAGGCTAAGAGTTTTAAACATAATTCTGCGGTCCACCGGGAGCCAGTGCAGCAACCTAAGGGAGGACGAGACCGAATGATGTTTAGGAATGTCCATCACCAACCTGGCTGGGGCATTTTGCACCCGTTGTAGACTTCACAGCTGGCCTTTATTGATGCCTAAATACAGGGCGTTGCAATAATACAGTCTAGACAGTATTAAAGCAACCACCACTTTTTTACGAGCTTCCAGTGAAAGGAACTGAGAGATTTTTCTTATGATCCGAATAAGCTCGAAACAGGTGGCAACTATCCTGGAGACCTGTAAATTCATGGAAAGGGAGACATCCACCACAACTCCCACATTCTTCCCATGGGATACCGGGATAATAGAGGGGCCCAAGACATCCGGCCACCAATTATGGGACCAGATGTTAGGCTGTCTCCGAAGACTAAGACTTCTGTCTTCTCACCATTCAATTTAAGATAGTTTTGCACCATCCAAGACGAGACAGCTAACATGCAGTACTTAAAGTTCTGCACAGAATCCCTGACATTATGCGTAATAGACACCATAATTTGGGTGTCATCCGCATAGGACAGTACTTCCAACCCAAAGGACCTCACCACCCCTGCCAGTGGGGCCACATAGATATTAAATAAGGTGGGACTCAGGGAGGAGCCCTGAGGAACACCACAGACTAGGCGGGAGGACTCCGACTGGAAGCTTCCCAATTTGACTGTTTGGGACCGCTCCTCCAGAAAAGAGGTTAGGAGATCCAAAGCCCAGCCCTCGACCCCTATCTCCCTAAGACGCTCCACCAGTCTTTGGGGAGACAGGGTGTTGAATGCTGCAGTGAGGTCAAGTAGGATCAGGAGGGTGGTATAACCTGCATCTACCTGCACTCGAATCTTATCCACCACAGCAGTGAGGGCCGTCTCCGTGCTATGGAACGTCCTAAAGCCATATTGTGAGCTTCCAAAATCTGGTGTTCCCTCAGATAAGCACTCAAATGGGAGTTCAGATGAACTACGAGGATTTTTGCTGGGACCGGCACAAGGGAGATGGGGCGGAAATCTTTTATGTTTGAGGGGTCAAACGAAGGCTTTTTCAAAAGAGGCTTAACCACTGCCACCTTCCAACTCAAGGGGTACTGGCCCTGTGAGATGGCTAAGTTCAGGACCACAGTAAGGTGGGGAATAAGTGCCACCTTAGCTGCTTTCAGGACATTAAGAGGGCAGGGGTCCAGGGTGACCCTGACTTCACTCCCTCAAGTAAATTCTCAACTAATTCTGGAGTGAGAGTTGGAAAGGCCAACAGATTTGCTGAAATCACCTTTCTTGGACTATCACCAGCAAAGGTTTCTGAAAAAACACCGGGTATCTTGTTCGCGTTTAGAGTCTCCAACTGAACATAAATGTCCGATATCTTGGGGCAGAAGAAGGAGGCTAACCTGTGACAAAGCACTTGGGATGGCTCCACCACTTCGAAGACTGTAGGTGCAACAAGGGAGTTATAGATGTTAAAGAGCTCCTTAGGAGATGACAAGCTCTCTGATTACTAAGAATAATAGCTTCCCTTTTCTTCAATGATGGCTGCCCTATAAGCTTTCAAAGAATGCTTTTGCGCATCTCTACCCTGGGGTGTCAAATCCCTTCACCAAAGCCTTTCCTTTCTACTGCACTCTTGTATCATCCTACGTTAGCGGTCAGAGAACTAAGGTGCAGAAGGCTTCTTTCTTGCCAAGTAAAGGGGCCAGGGTGTCCATCAAAGCTGAGATCTTCTTAGAGAAGATATCAGCCGCCACATTAGCACTTAAATGTTCCAAAAGCTGAAAATCAGCAAAAGCAGTGGCAACCTCTTCATTAGTAACCAAATTACACCTTCACCTCTTGCCCACCTCCCTATTAGCAAGGCTGGAGGATCCTGAACTAGCACCCCTTAGTTGAAATGGGATAGCATAATGATCAAACCATGCTAACTGTTCATTGTACTGACCCAGGTGTTGAAGACCACTAATTTAGACACATATCAACAGTGCAAAGCTTGGCCAGCTATCAAAATATCTGAGCTAAAAGGATGTTCTTCCTTCATTTATAGATATTTATCTATTTAATTTAGGCATTTTATACCCACAATTAAATAGATTCACATAGGTATCCATTTTATTTTCTTGTAAGGCTTGAAAGTCAATCTGAGTGAAAAGACAGAGCCAAAATGCACTACAAATGTGAGCTAGAGCATTGACCATTCTATGTGCAAAAAGTCATAATTGCTAATGGACAGATGCCTGGCCAAACCGTCCCTGGTAGGGCTAAAGAAGCTCTTAGAATGGAGTTGGGCTATTTTTGGTTACAGAGAACGATTTGATTAATACTTCTGGGCTTTTTGAAGCCAAACATATCTGTTGAAAGCCCTTGTTTCAGTTTGGGTAGCAGGTCCTGCAGGCTAAATGGGCATTAGCCTTTTGGGACATCAGGTGAATGATGATTCGCCAGACTAAGGCATATATTTACAGGATGAGTGCTTTACAGAATGCGCTAAAGCATTCGCTTATTTCTTCAAGATACAATTCAGGAAGTTGAGAGGACCAAGCAGGCCACCACGGTTGTTGGCAGTGGTGATGGAACAATTTTCAGAGCAAGGGTGCTGCCATCAATGTTACAGCACGGAAGTCACAGAGATTGGGGAAAATTCAAGCATCACACAAAGAACAAATACAGCAAAAGTATTTAATAAAAGATTGGTAAGAGTATAGTAGGTAGTTGGTGTTGCATTGTGGAGCACTAACATGATCCTAAAGTTACAGCCAGCATTACTTTGCATGAAAATGTCGCAAAATCCTTAAAGATATACAGTTTTTCTGATAAAATAATATAGCGCGCAAAGGATAGTGTGTGGACATCAGTTTTCAGTGAATAATTCAGTTAATCAGCAAGCAAAGTGTCTACATTTGTTTTGGTCCTATTAACATTTTTATTTCCATTTATCTTCAGAATTATAATAAACGTGTTCCATTTGAGCTTTCCTAACTGCAGATAAATTCTGAAATGTTGCTACCCAAAATTTACAGGGATTTCACTCTTGTTATATGTTAAAAAATTGACATTGTACAAACTTTCCTTTCAGAATCCTTGTACCCTAGAAAAATTGTCACAGGGTTCACTTTACAAAATCCACACACATTGCATTTTAAGATAGACGAGTAAACACCAATGTCTGTCATAGTAAAATAAGCAGTAATTCGTCAGAAGTCCTAGGCGGAAATTTCACATCTGTCTTTGAAGCTGTTTGATGGTGTTATTAATTTTCTGATACTGTTATGCATTTTTCACATTTAACTTTTTAGAGAAATTGCTCTCTATATATTTTTACTAACGATAATGCAGTCTTGCTTTGCTATTAGGGCCCTCTCCTCTAAACTGTGTCTGCTGTTTCTTAAACTTTTCAGCACAACTGTCAGGTACTTGAGCTCAGCCCAGCTACTTAGGTGTGACCCAAGAGATCCTTAGGGGGGCTTTGGTTTGTCCCTGGGCTGATTTAAGGTATTATACAAGATCTGGTACTGCACATTGAGGTGAAGTGGTGTGGCTCACTGGTTAGAGGCGGTAGACCCGGAAGCAGAGGTTGGCCCGGGAACAGGGTTCGATTCCCTACGCGGCAGGGTCTTGGGCCATGGTCAGCGGACTTGATAATTCTCACCTCGGTGCCTACTCCAACCATGGGTTCCACTCAGCAACTCTGGGCAATCGCTTGCTTAATCTCTACTTACGTCGCCATCAGCGCCGGGGATGCTTCTCTTCACCTTGGAGATGCCCAGGAGGGACAATCTCACAGGGAAAGCCAGGATGGGTTCCCCAGCGGTATATGGCACTGGGACGCCCCTTTGCTGGGGCAGCTGTGCACTTTACAAGTATACGACATTTAACATTTTCAACTTTCACTTACATCTGGCCAGGATCACTTTCAGTGAATAACCATGTGCTTCATGTATATAATATTAAAATGAAGCAAAATAGTCAAGTAAAAAAACTCACACCAATTGCAGTGGTCTGTCCATAATTTGTTATGAAAGAGTCCAAACTCCCAACAGGTTGACTCCAACTGTGAGGCTTCACTGGTCAATAAAAGTAGTAGTAAATCTGTGGAAAAATAGTAGTTCTGTTAAATCACTGTGTAAAGAAATTAGACAATACTGAGGGCATATTCCATTATAAATTAGTAAAACTGTATAACTGGTATTGTCCCATAGCTAAATTACATATACCAACAGAGCTTGCGATTTAGCACTGTAGGTATAATGCAAATTATAAAATGAGTTACATTTGTCGACATTTTTTATCTGTTGACAATAGAAGGTGTTGAAATATAAAATGCAGGAAAGGCAACATAATAAAAAAACATACACAGTGCACATCAATCTCATCACATGAATGAATAGTTCATGTGTACTTAGACATTTTATTAGTAGCCTTAATAAACAGATAAGGCAATCAGGACTGACAGGGTCTTCCTTGCGAATACCACACTAGTACTGGAGTCCCTGATCTCTTGTACATATGGCTTTAAGAAAAGCATGCATTTCTCAAAAAAATGTAGGGTGTATCCTCCCCCACCAACTGAGGTGGCATGCTTGAACATTGAGCTGCCTTCTTTGCCAGAAATTATTATAATTGCAAATTTGCTCCCAGAATGCAGGGAGTATTTATTTGTATGTGTGGGATCCCAATTAAAGAGTCACATGTTTCAGCCGCTGTGTTGCCCTATATAGGGTTTCTAGCTTTCTGTATGACCTCGTCCCTATAATATCTTCAAAATTATGTATCTTTGTTGTGTGCTATGCTCAAACTAAAAAGTGAGGGATGGAATGCTTGAATTAATCTCAGCCACTGGTAAGTACACGGCATGAATTTCAATCCATTGTTATTTTGCACAACATGTCACCTTGGTTTGGACTAACCCTGGGCAAAGCACTACGCTACGCTCGCGTAGTTTGCGACGTTTGCGCTACTTTGCACTACGCGAGCTGCACGTAGCACAGTGCAAACATGCTTAGCGGTCAATTTTTGCTTGCTCGAGGTCCTCAACGTCAAATAGGCGACCGCGAGCAAGCAAAATAACATCCTGGCGCGACTTTATCCTTGTTCGCGAACAGCAACATCAAGTTGCCAATCGCGAGCGTGGAAAATAAACCTCCCGGTGAGATTCTCAACGCGGGGAGGTCAGGTTTCTCATTGCGAGTGGTCGTGTGTGCTCGCGACCACTCGCAATGAGAAACTACCAGTCTGCGTTGAGAAAGATGCAGCTCGAGTAAAAATCTACTCGAGCAGCAGAGAACTACAGCTCGCACTGTGCAAGATGCCGTTTTCAATGATTGCACAGTGCCGTGCAATGCTTGTCCGCACTGTGCAATCATTGAAAACGGCATCTTGCACAGTGCGAACACGGTAATATGCATTACGCGTAGTGCTACGCGTAGATCGCATAGTGCGAAGTGCACTTTGCGTAGCTTCGCGTAGCACTACTTCGCAAACTACGCCCAGCCCTAGTTTGGACCCAGCTAAATGCAAATCAGTCTTGACCGTGCTCCAGTCAGAACCGTCCAGACCGATCTGCCAAGCCAGGTATTCCCCAAACCAAAACCCAAGCATCCCATATATACTTTAGTCCTCACAGTTGTAATCATTCATGCAATGCCTGCTATAATATTCACAGTACGTGAGTGGGCCAAAACCAAATTATATGGAATCTGTGCAGATTTGATGTCATCACACAAATGAATAGTAGGTATAGGATACTTAGAAATATCAAAAAGTAGGCCTAAACAAAATATATTGAATCCGCTCTCAATATTCTCCTCCCAATACCTATAAAAGCCGACTATTCAATCCTGAAGACCTCTCGCAGGGTTGTCAGACTGTTTTGCATTCTAATAACTCACCAGCTTAAACAATAAAACAGGGAAAATATATTCAGAGACATGTAGATGAACTCCTCAATCGGGAGCCAGAAAAGAGAATTATTATTTCATAGGTGAGTTTTTACAGCGCTTCGGGTTGTAATCATTTTGAAAGCAGTCTTAATAACATCTTTAATATCCAGACCTGTAATTACACCTAACACTTATAAAACAGCTTGCCTTAGGCTTTCATTCACAAAAGTTTTTTTGAAGACAACAGTTCCAGTATTACCTTTCAATAAGCATAATGGAGCACTACAACAAGCTGTTTGCTCAATAGAGGAAAATGTTTTGCTATAGGAATTGAACTACTCATCTCAAGCATCAATCACAACCCTTGTTAGGATGGACCCTCGATATCACTCTGCTCAAACCATGATAGCTATGGCACAGAGCAGACAGCAGTAGAGCAATGGGTTAAGCATTCACGCAGTACCAAAGAAGTAAAATCAAAATGCAAAACAATGAAAATACCAAACTGAACTGGAAAAATAAAGTAACGTTATGTAAAACAAAATTACACCAAAATGACAAAAATCCAATACGAGAAACAGGAAATATAATTTTTTTTTTTTTAAAGTAGAAATTGCACCAAAAGACACTAGGCAGCAGAGTAGTAGTTGGGGACTGGGGCGAAATATGCTGAAGACAACGATGAAGCACATATTGTATACACCAACCAGGATCATCATGGACAAAGATTTCACATTCCACCATGGGAGTGCACAGCTAAAGCCACCCATGGTGCTTCAACATCCTGCGAATGCTACGCAAGATCTTCCGATGGATCCCCACCGAGACCAGGAAGACGGTCACCCAGGCCCTCGTCACCAGCCGTCTGGACTACGGCAACTCCCTCTACGCCGGAACCACCGCCAAACTCCAGAAGAGACTCCAGCGGATCCAGAACACCTCAGCACGACTCATCCTGGACATCCCCCGCCGCAGCCACATCTCCGGACACCTGAGAGACCTGCACTGGCTCCCGGTCAACAAGAGAATCTCCTTCCGGCTCCTCACCCACGCACACAAAGCCCTACACAACCAAGGACCAGGATACCTCAACAGCCGCCTCAACTTCTACGCTCCCAATGCGCCAGATTCGATCGACCAGCCACGCCCTCGCCGCCGTCCCCCGCATCCGAAGAGCCACCACAAGAGGAAGGTCCTTCTCCTACCTGGCCGCCAAGACTTGGAACTCCCTTCCGACCCACCTCCGCCTGACCCAGGACCACCTCGCCTTCAGGAAGCAGCTCAAGACCTGGCTGTTCGAGCAGTAGCAGAACCCCCCCCCCCAGCGCCTTGAGACCCTCCGGGTGAGTAGTGCGCTATACAAATGCTCTGATTGATTGATTGATTGATCATGGAACTCAGGGTGGGCACTTAGAAACTGAAAATGTGTAAAGCACTGACTTGAGGGGGGCTCAAGTCATGGTCCAGTTTCCCCTGTTCAGCAGTCTACTTCCAGAAAAGGACTACTTGTAGCTTGTTATTTCCATGTAGCTTTCCGATATATGGCCCTTGGAGTTCACATTTTCTGTATACAAGAGAGAGCAGGTCTAGTCCTTCAGTGCTCCTCTCTGAGCACAGACTGCAGGTTCAGTTCTCTTCTGATCTTCCACAGGTCTAGGAAGTGTTTTAGTTGAGTGCCTGGATGTGCCACATTTATGCCTTGTAAGAACAAGTGGATGGGACTGACTCCTGGGCACATCCGAAGCAATGAAGTAATGGTTACCAGGGCTAACTCTACCCACTTCTGGAGTACCCACGCTAGACTTGGGCTCAAATGTGTGGGGGTGTGTGTAAGTAGGATATGTACTAGGGTAATGCTAGTGTCCTCCTAGATCTAACACTGAAATTGAGTTTAAGGCAGCCACTGTACTCACAACAAACCCAGAGACAAATGTCTGGTAGGACAAAAGCAGAGCCCTGCAGTAACTAGACAGTAGATTCACAATAACTGGCTTTGCATCCTGTTCTTTCGCCTTTCAAGTATTTACCAAGTGTTACATGTAAGCAAAGAGACAGAAGTCTGATAGGACAAAGGCAGAGTGCTTCAACGAGATAGTGTATCCATAAGAATTTTCTTGGCATCCTATTTTCTATCCTTTCTAGTGGGCCTTAGTATTTATAAGTAAACCTGACGGACCTGTCAATCAGGATGTGACATTTACAAGGATTTGGCACACAAGCTGTAGAGTCTATGGGCCACATGTATCAAGCACTAATGCATTCGCAAACGCCGATATTCGCAGAATTTTGGCGTTTGCGAACGTATTAGTGCTAAATGGTATGTATGAAAGAAATCTGCGTGCAAAATAAGGAATCGCAAAATTTGGGATTCCTTATTTTGCATTTAAGGAATCGTAAATTTTACAATTCCTTAAATGCAATGTAAGAAGCATTGAAAAAATGCAATTGGCCTTAAGGAATCGCAAATTACCACCTACTTCAAGTTGGTTATAATTTGCGAATTCTTTGAAAAATGCACTTTTATGCATTTTTCAAAGTGCAATGTGAAGCACATACATGTATGTGCGCCACATGTGCACCCATGCTAATTTCAGGGGTGCATCAGGGTGTCCTTTGGACACCCCTGCACCCTTGAAATTATTCTCAATTTGCGATTCTCAAATTATGAATCGCAAATTCAGAATAACTTCCCATTCATTCCTATAGGCCTCCTAGCCCATAGAAACGAATGAGAAAATATTCCTTAATTGTGATTCGCAATTTGCTAATCGCTATTAAGGAATGCTAAGAAATCGCAAAAAAATTGCGATTTTGTACATACATCCCTATTTACGAATCTCAAATAGCGATTTCTAAAAATTCGCTATTTGAGAGAATCGCAAATAAGGTTGTTGATAAATATGGCCCTATGTAAATTACCCTCCAGGAATTTCAGGCAGAGAAAACCTAACTTACTTAAAGTTACCTTTCCTCAACAAGTAATATAAGTTTTACTTCACCATTGAATTTGATTTTTAATAACAAATAAAAATAGTTGATTAATTATTTTTTAAGCTAGTGCCATTTTCAAAAATACAGTATTAGAAAATTAAATCTATACTCTGGTCTTCTACGTTGGACACCAAGGCCTGAAACAATGCTAAAAGCTTTTGGGTGCTGGCCACTGTAAAGACATATTCACATTAAGTTTAAATACTTTTGGCTTTTCATGTCCTCAGTGGCAGGTCATTGTTCACTGAGTTGTAAACTCCTCCAGAAACATAAGTGTATTCCAGCTTTGGAGGTATGGTGAGTGGCAGAACTAGTTGTAAATCAGTTCCTAAAATACATTATTGCATAATTACCTTTCTGTTTAAATTATTATAAATTTAACCTCATCATTACGGGACCCCTCAGTCATCTCAGTGCATCCTCTTGAAAGGGAATCTCTCCCCTCTTTAGACTGGATATGCTGCCTACAGTGAAAGGTGGCCAATGGCTTCAAGTCCTGTTCAGAGTGCAGGTGCGAGTTAATTTTGAACAGTGAATTCCCTATAATAGGGTGCACTGTTCCAGTTTGCCCCTGGCATACAGAGTTAATGGTGTTGTGGCCCAGAAAGGGAACATGCTCCCTATACATATTATGCCCCAAGATTCCATCTAAAAATGATACTCTGAAAGACTGGAACATTAGAAAATGTCACATTATTATTATTATTATTATTATATTTATTTTTATAGAGCGCAACAGCTACCCTAAGGTTTCCCGGCGCTAAGACAGAAACTAAAACAAAGTAACAATGGAGAGGGAAGATAGTGAGCAAATGGAATCTGTTTATTGGTTAAACAACCATGTCTTCAGGTTTTTACGGAATTGCAGATGGCATTCATTTTTACGGAGTTGAAGTGGGAGCGAGTTCCATAATGAGGGGGCCAAGTAGGAAAAAGAGCGACCTCCCTGTCTAACTCGTTTAATCCTAGGTACCTGGAACTTATGTTGAGTCGAGGAACGTAGGATTCTGGGGGGGACGTATTTCTTAACCAAGGAGCTCAGATAGGCAGGAGCCTTATCAGCTTTGATTCTATGCATGAAACACAGAGCTTTAAATTTTGCTCGTTGTTCGATCCGGAGCCAATGGAGGTTCCGGAGATCAGATGATGTAGGGGATCTTTTTGGTAACATGCATATCAGTCTCACAGCTTCATTCTGCACTGTTTGTAGTTTTTTAATAACATCCTTGCGAGCTCCCAGGTATAGGATATTACCGTAGTCCAATCTGGATGTGATTAGAGCTTGGACCACGGTTTTTAAAGTGTCCTGGGGGAGCATCCACCTGATTTTTCTAAGCCACTTGAGTATGTTAAAACACGTGGCTGCCACTCTAACCGTCTGTTGTTTCATGGACAGGTCTTCATCAAAAATTATGCCCAGATTGCGAGCGGTACTAGAGGGGGTGGGTGTGGGCCCCATCTGGGAGGGCCAATGTTGTGGGCCCCACAAGGAGGCTTGTTTACCAAACAGAAGTAGTTCCGTCTTTCCTCCATTGAGTTTTAACTTATTCTCATGCATCCAGCTGGTAATATTGGTAAGGCCCAAATGGAGGGAGGATGGGTTTGAGTGTGCATTTGCTGAGAGAGAGTACACAATCTGGGTATCGTCTGCATATGAGTAGATTGTCAACCCAGATTGTTCTGCGAGGAAGGCAAGGGGACTAATGTATAAATTAAATAACAAAGGGCTCAGTATTGATCCCTGAGGGACCCCATAAGGTTGATTGTAGGGTTTAGATGAGGATGTGGTAGAAAAGACTTGAAAGGTTCTGTCGGAGAGAAAGCTTTCAAGCCACGCCAGTGCCGGTCCTGTGATGCCATAGGTTTGCAGGATGTTAAGGAGGATGGTGTGGGAGACCGTGTCAAATGCGGCACTTAAATCGAGTAATATAAGTGCCACGGTCTCCCCATCATCAACTTGCCGGCGTATGGTTTCGGAAACCCCAAGAAGGGTGGATTCCGTTGAGAATCCTGTCCTAAAACCAGATTGGGATGTGTGAAGGAGAAGGTTAGATTCTGTAAAGTGTGCAAGTTGGGAGACAATATGTTTCTCCAAAATTTTGGAGAATAAGGGTAATAATGAAATTGGACGGAAACTGGATGGATCCTGTGGATCTGCAGTGGATTTCTTTAATAGGGGTGAGACCATGGCATGTTTCCACGGTTTGGGAACAACAGCCTCTCTTAAAGAGGTATTTAGCAGCTCTAGAATGAGCGTTAATGACGAAGTGTCCAGTAAAGGGAGGATTTGGGGAGGGAAGGGGTCGAGGGGAGAGCCCGACTTAATGGATGTTAGCCAATGTTAGATTTGTAACCTAAAGCGTCTTAAGTGCAGAATTGAATCATTACCGATGGAGATGGTCTTAGTTTGGGTGTTTAAAAAACTTCACCTACACCCACTTTGGAAAGTATTTTTTTAAACTTTGCCACACTTTCGCAAAGTTTTCTCTGGAGAAAAACAGTGAAAAAAATGTCCTGCAGAGTGCACCTTGTACAGATTTTCTGGGGAGGGAGTGGCAACCAATTCTCCTTTTAAATGAACATTTACAAGCAGCATAACTGTTTGTGGGGAAATTCCCATACAAAAAATGTTTAGGAAAATTTCACCCACAGTCCTAGATGTCCACAAACGAAGCAGTGACTTCGTAGAACAAGTACTGTGGAAATACAAATGAATACAGCCCTAATATTCCCATACCATTGTACAAGGTGTTAATACATAGGACTGCATAATTTTTTATTTTGCCATCCTAATCTCATGTAACCCCCATTCTCTGAGCTAATCGTATCGTACATAATTTCTGATTTCTTTATGTTGATGCTGATCTCATTATTTGTAAAAAAGAGTAAGTGCTAGGTACCTCGTCAGCAGAACACTGCAGGTTGTACCACTGATCGCAATTGCCAGCAATGTTAGTACCAACACAACTACTAGCCTAGCCATCACACCCTGCAAGTGTGACTATTCCAGGCACCCAAACTTTTAAGAATGACTTGGGCGGTCACGCGATAATCAATTTTTAATGTATTTTGAATTCATGAACAACTTTCTTTTAGGTCATTTCTAAATTTGACAAACACTGCCACCATTTGGCAGACTGTCATATGTGCTGGTGCTGAGAATGAAGTGACACTACCAAGCATCGGAAACCACTGGCTCAAATTAAGCACTTCATAATATTCCGTAATGATTATTTTGGTTCCAGCTGAAAAACTATTGCAAGAACAGTAAAACTTGATTTGCGCCAAGAGTCCATGATCTCAGCTACCCACATTCACAGTGTGACTTTAGTAACTAGATGGACAAATCATTGGAATATGATGAGCCTCTTAAACATGGTGGTACCTCATGTACGATTTTCAAATTTTCACATATAATTCATTTAAATACCATAATTATAGAAATACTGATGCCTGTTAGACGAGAAAATTGTTAAATGTGCCTATAACCTTTACAGACTGCTCTATAACTCAGGGAAACTGCCTTTACAATGCAGTGTTGAGGCACGCGTGCCATTTCCCCACAAGCGAAACCACGCTTGTCTTAACCAGGCATATGCCTTAACCATGCATATGCTTGGTTTCGGCAGTGCGCTTTCCAGATGTTAGAATGGGCGGGGGTGGGACAAGAAAGGCCCCAGCACATGGTTTGGTCAGTGGGGACAGGTTTCGAGGGTGGATGGGTAGTGTTTAGGCCTGGGCCTGGTTTTAGGGCTCATGATGGGGGTTGGGGTATTTTTTAGGGATGGGGCTAGGTTTTAGGGCTAAGAACGGGTGGGGACAGGGTAGTGTTCAGGGGTGGAGGGACCGTTTTTAGGACTCAGGGTGGGGGGGCTGGGGTCGGGGTAGTTTATTTGGCTGAGGGACAGGATTTGGGGCTCAGGGTGGGGGGCCTGCAGTTGTGGTCGTTTTTATGACATGGGGTTGAGATTTAGGGCTCAGGGCACAGGATCAAAGGTCCAGTTTTCAGGGCTGGGGTAGTTTTTAGGCTCAGGTTGGGGGGACTTGGGTGGGGTCGTTTTTGAGGTGTGGGGGTGAGTTTTAGGGCTCAGGGCAGGGGAAGGTACAGCTTTCAGGCCTGGGGGCACGTTTAGGGCTAACGGGTCTTAACTATGCATTGCTCTACAAATCATGCCTTTACAACGAAATTGCATAGTTAAAGCATGCGTGGTAAAGGAATGCATGGTTAAGACGCAATCTATGCTGGGACCAGGGTGTTGAGGCATGTGTGATGTAGCCATGTGTGCTTCTGCCATACAACCATAAACTCGACCAGAAGGTCGAGTTTCCACTCCTGCTAAAGAATATGTGTATGCAAAAGCTTCTTTTTATAGCAGGTTTGATCACTTATGTTCAGTATCTTCAATTATATTAGCTTTAAATAGTTGCCAAGGTTGGCAGGAGAAGGAGGCATTTGCCACCTGACCCGCACTGTCAATGCATGTTTGCATGGAGCTTACAACTTGTAGATTCTAACTGATTACATAATGCTTCTTCTATTTCAGGCTCCTGCAAAAGAAAATTTTATTTCCAAAATGAATAGGTCATGTTCACCTCAGTCAACCCTTACTGTCACTCATAAAACACACACCTGTTATTTCAATGCGTTGCCGACTGAACAGGTACACTTTGTGCATAATTGACTTTTCTCCGCATGAACACATGCTTGAACTGCATTTGTACTTTACCTGCTGTGATTAATTAAAGAAAAAACACAGGTTACACCGCTGAGCGTACTAGCCACCCAGCGTACAGAGACTTTCTTTGGGATAATGTAAATGTCACTCCAGTGCAGGGAATGACAGCATGAACCTTGGTCAATAGGTGAGAAAAAAATTAAAGTCTATTTTTAAGAGAGTACAAAATCGTTTTTCTTCTTGAAGCAATTCCTGTGAGAAAATGTTATTTTCTCATACATTTCTGGGTTCTAAAACATGAAAACAAACTACTCATCAAAGTCTAGAGTCCATAATAGATCTATCTTTGTGGAACTGAATCTGATAGGAAATATAAATGGGATTAAAAAAAACTTGACAAAACAATAGGTGTTAGACCTGGATTCCAATTGGGTTTCTCCTGTCTTTTTTACCTCTGCGTCCTGTATTTTTGTGGTGTGCTGAATTTCAGTATTGCTGGTCGAGATGCTTTGGGAACTTTGCCTCTGCTGATTGGTGCTAAAGTGAAAGTGCTTGCTCTGTAAATTGTCAGTATGGATTGGTGTTTCCATGATTGGCTTATTTGACTTACTACTAAGTCCCCAGTACAGTGCACTGTGTGTGCCCGAGGACTGTATGTCAACTGCTGCTAGTGGGCCTGCAGCACTGATTATTCCATCCACACAAGCAGCCTTTCAACGGGGTCTCAGACCTGCCAATGCAGTGTCTGAGTGCAGTATCTACTGTCATGTTGACCTAGCAAGTGCACCCACTTGCCAGACCCTAACCTTACCCGCTATTACATGTGTCACGCCTAAGGTAGGCTCAAGATACCCCTGTGGGCAGGCTGCACTGTATGTGAACGGTAGGACATGTAATGATGTGTGCGACGTGTCTCGATAGTGAAATACAGTGTATTTCGTTTTTCACTTTTGGAAGGCTATCTGTCCCAAATGATAGAATGAGAGTTTATTTATAACATCTTATAAATATAACTTCCCATAGGGACAAGAAAGAAAGTTAGAGTTTAGTTTATTTTCGTAAAGATGATTTTTATATTGTGTGTTTGAAAATACTACTTTTAGAAAATGGGTATTTACTTGCTTAGTCATCCTGTGTGCCTCTGCTGGTTTGTGGATCGACTGTCTGGTTATGGAGTGACAGGGGCTGGGGATTTTCATTCACTTTAGACAGCCACTGGGGGAGGTTGAGGAATGTCCTGCATTTCCTGGATTAGTCAGGACTGGGCTGAATAGACTTGGGCTGCATTTAGAGTAGGGGGAGGAGATTTGTTTGCACCTGAATGGGCCTGGTCTGCCTTAAACAAAGCTGTTTTTACCTCTTGTTGGGAAGCTGGACCAGAGAGGACAGAACTAGTTTTGACTGAGCACAGAACCTCTATGCCACAAGAGAACAAAAAAGAAATGCTTCATAAATACTGGGAACTAGATCCCAGAATGTTAGATTACTTCTTGACTCAAGAGGAACCTCTTCCAAGGAGAATAGCTGGGATAGCTAAAGGAGAAGTACTTCCCCTTTGCTGTGTGGGTTTGGTCTGCAGTGGCTCTTTCTGCCAAGGAGAGGACATAGACTTTGCTGTGTGCTGTGTATCCTGCTTGAAGAAAGTTTCCAGGTGCTACACGTAGAGCATGTTTCCTGCTCTGAAGTCTTGGGGCATAAATACTTCATCCCCTCTGTCTTCCTGCATCTGGTACTGCTGATTCAGCTTCCACAGAGGTAAATTGCAACCCCGACCGAGCCAGTGATGCTGTGACCTGCAATGAAGCTGTGGGCACCGCTTGTGAAGTGCACGACGTACCACGGCCCAACGGCTGCTGACGCCGCACCGTATCGACTTCGTAGCCATCACTGAGGCTGCTGCCTGTTTCAGAGCCGAGGGCCCCACTCATGAGGCTCAAGACACTCCGCCCGACTCGCACAGCAGCCCCACGCCGGTGCTTCATTATCGCGGAGTCGATACCTGAGGTGGTTGAATTCATCGACACTGCACTGTTGTAAGGAACTGACGCCTTACCACCACTGTGTCATCACCTCCCCGGCAAAAGTAAGGAAACAACGCCTAACCTCCCCAACAACAGTAAGGACCTGACGCCTCACCTCCCCTGTATTGCAGTAAGGAACTATGGCCTCACCTCCCCATGGGTCAAAAGGAACCAACGCATCGCCTCCCCTGTAGTCGTAAGGAACCGACGCTGCCCGGCGCCAATGAAGCATCACCTCCACGATGTCGAACATCTTCTTTACTTTCATTGTTTGCCAAGGTACTGTTCTTTGGGGGTCAGTATGACTCTGCGGTCGACGATGCCCACCTCGCATTCGGCGCCGTACTTTGTATTTTCATCTGTCATGAGGTTGTAATAGCTCCAGGTGAAGTTATTTGTTGCTAAAAGCTTTATTTGTGTGAATGACCTATTTCTGAGGATATCGTGGTATATGCTTTGTGTATTTTTGCTGTTTTGTTCTTGTTTGGTTAAGATAAAGATTGCTTATTTTTCTAAACTGGTATGGTGTCCATTTGTAGGTATTTCACTGCATTACTGTTTGTGTGCACACTGCCTCTGAGATAAGCCTGCCTGATTGTGCCAAGCTACCAATGGGGTGAGCAGGGGTCGTCTAAGGGTGTAACTCCCTTGCCCTGACTAGAAGCGAGGGTCCTTACAGGAACATAGGTGCAAGCCATTACCAACTAGAGACCCCCATTTTTAACAATAGGTTATTATTGGTGATAGCTGGCAAGGAGTTTAATTATACATGATTTAAATAAATGTTTTTTTAAAAGCTGAAGATCACACTTTTGGAGGTACTAAATCAAAAGCAACCTCACACTAAATAAGGATAGCATAATCAGGTTTTCAGTTAAAGCAAAACTCCTTTTGGAATAAAAAGAAAAAAATGTATGATTCACTTATAAATGGAAAATAAGAAGGTAGTGTATATGATTACATCTACACAGAAAGACATGGGTGACAAATAGGTTTATTTCGGTCCAGTATGATTTACAGCCTCCCCTCAAAAGCCTTTGAAAATTTCATAAAATGTGCATATTCCTACTTGATAATTCTAAGCAGTAAAATGTCACACTGCAAAAGTAGGTATTGGAATGAAATAGCATGCATGGTTGTGCCAAGTGGGTGGGGACACATATTAATGGCCACTTATGAATATTTATGGAATTCTTATTTGAGCAGAATTGCCTGCAAAATTCTTGTGATCTAAAATTATTTATTATTAAAGACCTAGAATTCTACAATATAAACAGACATTTGTGCATATAAGGTAAAAATAATTTGCCATAAGATAAAAAAAATGAAAAAGAATAAATGTTAGTGTATGAAGGATTGTGTGAGGAAACACTAGTTAGCTCAAAAAACAGTATAAATCTGGGTTAGCATAGATTGTGCCAATGGAATCTACATTAAGTTGTTTACCAATTAAACTGCATTCAAACTCAGCCTTCATCCGAAAACATGGTGACCTTTTACACAGAGACGTTTTAAGACACAAGCAAAGTTGTTTCTGGCCTTGGGCACATGCCCAGCCCTTCAGAGGGCCTCCTGATAGAGCCAGTTCTGTTCTGGAGAGAGTCTTGCTAGATGACCTTAAATAATTCTCAAACAGATTGTTTTAAATAGTGTTTTTCTTGAATTTATTTTTAATGTGGGTGATGTGTGAGATCCTATTACAGACATTGTGCAGACAAACTTTGTGTTTATGTTTCATGTAACCTCCATAAAAAAGTTTCTTTTAGATCAAAAGAGGACAGCACAAATGACAAATCGTAGGGGGTAACAAAGGTTATTTGCAATAATATTTGTGAGCTGTTGCTGAGTTACAATATTGAAAACACGTTACTATCCCTGAATAATAGATATAAACACATTTAGAATTTGGCCCAGTGTGCCTGAGCACTGTCAGTGACCTGGCCAAAAGGGAATGAAATTGGATGATAAATTCAGATATGAACAGGAGCCTCCAAAATATGTTTGGCCCAGGGCCCCCCAAATTCTTAAGATGTCCCTGCGTTTACATCCACTATAAGAAGCTTTCCTCCCATACTGTTTTCATAGCTTCTCTTTGTGAGTTTTTACCTTTCCCTGCTGAAAGACCATTGTTGGACTTGGCCTTTTCTGCAGTTTCTTCATCCTCATGTTTCTGAACCTGTTTTTCCTATCTTAGGACTCTGAGCACTTTACCACTGCTAACTAGCTGGTGATCCCATAACTTCTGTCTCTGCTGCAGTGCGTCAGGAAACTACTAGGAGTAGCTGCACAAAATACAGATCTGCTAAATAAATAAACTAGTGCTTCTAAACATGGTAGAATTGGCTTACATCCAATTTACATTTTTAATGTATTTATAAGACCCTCATAACGTGGTGCTCTGTGTACCCAGGGCCTGTAAATTAATGGCTACTAGTGGGCCCGCAGCACTGATTGTGCCACCCTCTTATTCAATTATAATTGTATTTATGTAGCGCTTACTACTGCTGACATGGTATTTTATTTGGAACATAATGGTAATAAAAAAAAGGTGTGGAATGAGCCAGAGAGTGGAGGTAGAGGGCATATTGAAAGAGGTAGAGGCTGAAACAGAGTAGGGAATAGAAGAGAGCTGATCATTTTTTTTAATCTACAGTGGATATTAAGTAATAAATATATAAATACATTACTACATAACAAATGGGTATATAGAAAATAATAAAGGTATATGAATTTGTATTATATTTAGTTCCACATGTATTGATAGATATTTAGGGCCTTATTTATGAAGGCGTTGCGCCGCAGGTGCGTCACTTTTTCCCATTTTAAAAGTGGCGAACCGGCGGCGCAAGGCCTTCATAAATAAGGTCCTTAGAAACTCAGGCTTTCAAGTGCTGCTGGAAAGTAGCCATTGCAGCATATGGGTGCAGTTCTAAACTGTCATTTCGACCTGGCAGTATAAACCTTTTACCAGGCCCAAACCTTCTGTAAGGCCTGCTTGTCCCATAGGACAACATTGGAGTACTTACTTTACAACTTCCCAAATGGGAACAAGTAACCAGTTTAATGTATGGTGTCCTTGGATTTATAATGAAAAATCCTCTGTTATGGTGAAGTCGAATTTTATGTTCATGTTACAATTTTGAAAATTACACTTTTAGAAAGTTGGCGTTTTCCTGCCATTTAGCGCCAGCATCCTTTCTTTGGGTAAAATTACTGAATTTTGTTGGCAGTTGTATTTGTGTATTACCTTCTAGACAGTCACACAATAGAACGCTTAGTTGTGACTGGATGAGCCATCACTGGCAGGATGGGAGGACAGAGCAGGGCACAGCCCTGTTTGCAATTGAATGGGATGTGTCCTACCTCCACACAAAGGGTTGCATACCCCCTGTAGTTAGTCTAAAGGTTGGGCAAGGGAGGCAGGAACATTGCACTTCAAAGGGAAACCTCTAGAATCTTCTCCCACTTCAAATGTGGCACCTGATATAAATGTTGGACCTCAGACACCAACTCTTCAGTACAGTTCTCAACCTGTGGAGATTGCCAGGCAGAAGGACTGTTGTGCTTCTGAAAGTACTGCCACTGTGCTGGAACGCTGCCCTACAGGACTGATGTCTTTGTGTCCTGCTGCCCTTCTGGTTTAGTCAGACAGATTTGAACCTGCACCTTAATCCGGTAATCCCAGAGTGACTACATGAGCTAGTCTGCTGGCTTACTGCTCAGAGTCACAGGGACATAACAGGATCCCAATCACCTGAACTAGCACCCAGATCCAGCTGGAGCAAGCACCTGCCCCCAGGTGATGCCCGTCAGGTCCTGGAAATTTGGGGCGGCCTCACAGCGGCTGAATTTATGTTTGTGTGCTCTTTTGCAACTGTGAATGAGTGAGTTGGTGATGAAACCTTGTCACTAGCATAGCCCCGCTAACGTGACGTTACTTCATCCCGACACTTCGCACTAAAGCATTGACTGCTCGCATGGAGCACCACCTCGAAACTCTTGCCGCCCGCTCATGATGATAACAGGATCTTCACAATGCAGAAATGGCCATCCGCAATGCCTGGCCTTCTCGTTGCGCTGCATCGATGACCGTCCATGATACTTTCCTGCTCCTTTGCAGACCCCTCCCCGCAAATGAGACTCGGCGCCGGACTGAGGAGGTCACTTTTATGTGGGAATAACATGGTACCTGTATCCGACTCGTGGTCGGCTTCAAGTTGTGACTTTCACCCAGTCATGCACAACCAGATAGCTGCGAGAGACACCTTGGACTTTTCAGCGAGATGTCACTTAAATCTTTAAAATTACAAATCTCCGATTCCATTGATTGGATATTTGTTATTTTGGTCTTGATTTATTTATCAACTTTTGCTCTTTTTTTGTAAATTGGTGTGGAATTCCTCATGTGTTGTGTTCTCACTTTATTACTGTTGCAATGTTGCATGTTGCATGAATACTTTACACATTCCTTTACACAGCTGCCAGAGGGATTAGCACAGGTAGTCTGATGTTTGCTTGTGCCTCTCCCTTACAAGGATTGTGGTTATTGCCTGAGTAGAGTCCGCCCTCACAACTAGTAATCCAGTTTCTTTCTTGCAGCCATGTACAGACAGATTGGTTGTATATCTTTCTCCTGCCGTTAGTCACCTTTTAATTCTATAGTGTAGCTAAATTAATATGCGGGCTTAACCAAGAAGTACAAGTGGATGTATATAGAAAGAAAAGGCTGTGGTGGGGAGTCATGCAACTTCATTAACTCTTGCGGTATAGCTCTCTCAAAGTGACTTCATTGTTTCTCTGTCACGCATCTCTGGACTTAATGCCACAAAATAAACAGAATGCATATAAATGAAAAGGGAAGCTAGATACGGTAGATGGCCTTAACTTCCGGCAGTGTCCCTTAATTAATTTTCTAATTTGTTTTGAACATTTCATAATACCAGACATTCTTTGTTTCATTTCTTTCATCATCACGTGAATTACCTTCCTACTTTGGTTGATGGGTTACTGGATAGATCACCAAAACCTATCATAATCCTAATGACACAGGAAAATTAGTTTTTGTGTGGTCGTGAGGAAGACTCAGCAAATCACACTTTATGCAGAAATGATACTTAATCCATCATACAACATATTTTCAGGATTATATATTTTAAGAGTTCAAAATATTTAATTTACTTTACTTTGTTTTATTTCATTATATGTGAACTAAATTCTGAGAAGCATTTTATTTACTCTACCATTATCTGAGAGTTATTTATGCTAGTAACCTTGCGGATATTTTTTTCTGCATTTGTAAACTTATCCGTCTTCAATATAAAAAACATTCTATAATTTGTCTAATTGGCTGCAATTAAAGATAATATATCAACATTTGAACTGTTAATACTGTCTATGAGTCTTAGGTGTGCTCTCATCTGGTTTCTTTCATTTAATGACTTGTCTACACTGATTGAGCATTAAGAGATATATTCAGAAGACACCTTTATTGCATACAGATGATGGCAGCACTTGATGCTAATGAGATATATATAATGCTGTGATGATAGCATTCTAGATAGTTCTCGGTTTAAGCCATTGCTGCTGACATCTATTTATATCCAGCACATTGAGAGCCATATGTATGACCTCTGTAGTGCAGGGCAGCGCTGCACGTCACCTTGCTGTGCTGCCCTGCGGCACAGCGAAAGGGTAGGAATGCACTGTATTTATCCAATACTACATATTCTTGTCCTTTTCCCTTGCTCTGGCACATCTTGGCTGCCTACGCTCGCACCATGATGTGTGTGTTTTAAGCATGATTGCTTTTTGTGCAGGCAGGGGCACCTTTCTGCCCAAAAAGAATCCTGAGAGGCATTTTCCTCTTTCAATGTGTCCTTCAGAATGCAGCACACATAAACAGAGGAATAAAATAGGATAAATAAATACATTTCTCCTCGTTACAGCTCCCCAAGGTAAGATTATCTTTTCAGCCGCTTGCCTAAGTTTGCAAGGTCTTGCAAAATCTGAAAATGTGTCAAAAACCATGGGAATTACTGGGAACATCCATGGAATTCCTACCGAAAGGCAAAATAACAGAACACAGCGATTTGTGCTCTGTTGGGTTACTCCATATTTTAGGAGCCATTCGTAGTGACACAAAGTGGCTTTGCTTGGCTTCAGATATGAATTCAGGTTTGCATCGCTCTTGCAACATGTTGTGTGGGGCATGAATGATGCAGAGCAGGTCATAACTATGGCCCTAAATGTTTAATTTGCTTTTCAGCTTTACTGGGTTAATAAATTGAGAAGCATTAATCTGGAAATTAGCAATGTACAGTATTAATCTGAGTATACTCAATTCAAACCAAAACAGTCAAGCAGTATCACAAAATCCATTGCAGAGAGAAGACCCTAGCAGACCCTTGATAGCATTCTAATGAGGAACGTGTGGGCGTCAAGACAAAGTTTGTGAACACAGGTTAGGCC
Source organism: Lissotriton helveticus (assembly GCF_964261635.1). Taxonomy (NCBI): domain Eukaryota; kingdom Metazoa; phylum Chordata; class Amphibia; order Caudata; family Salamandridae; genus Lissotriton; species Lissotriton helveticus. The sequence continues at coordinate 434,237,043 of NC_136062.1, forward strand.
AAGAACCACAACATGTCACCTGATTAGATCTAATTCTCCTAGTGGCTTTGATTTTACTACAAACATTCCTGTAGTATCATTGACTCTACTAGACTTTGACAGCAATGGTGCACAGGATTAAAGCACGATGCTGAGATGTGAGCGAATTTAACAGAGCAAGACATAGGGCGACATAGTGCTCCAAATCATTAGGACACCATGCTTCCAGTCATTAACTGTCCTTTGTGGAAGCATTGCTTTTTGGTAGCCCAGTGGGGTTAGCTTGGTACCAACAGCATAATTCTTAGGTTGTGCTGGTGTGTCAATCAAAGCCACACAAGTTAAACACAGAGCACAACGAAGACATGACCAGCACTTGCATAATTGTGGAATTCAAACAGGTCTATTATGAATCCCAGTATAATGGAAATCAGAAATAACTAGTATACTTTAAAAGATTTATAGCTTCTCTGACAATTTAGTCACTAGTACAGTCAAGCAAGTCCCTACCTTTCCAAACTGCATTGAAATCCATTGACATTCAGTATTTACTAAACAATTTGTTTGCAATTATCAATAAGACAGCTACATGGTTTTAAAATATTCCAATAAATTCTCTTCACCAATCAAGAATAGACATCCTTGACCGGCAAGTCCCCTTGTCCTCATCCGCCTTTATCACTAATGAGTTGTATCGACCTCGCAATACAGAAAAGAAAACAAGAAGAATGCAAAATATGAATTTCCCTTTCCCCTAAGGTAGGAGGTTTTATAGACAATATTTATCCAGCATTGCGCCTGTTCTTTTTGCTTTCCCACGTCAGGAGATGAGGAGATGGTGGACGTTGCCGGACTTCGTACACTGGTGTTGTGGAGTCCTTCTACTCCGGCGTAGTGGCAGAAGCAGTGAAGTTGGAGTCACTCTCTCTTTCACTATTGGACTTGGAAAGTGAGGAGCAAGAGGTGGTTGCTGAGGGGCACAGTAGGATCAGTCACACTTTTTGGAGTATGTCCTTTCTGAGTTCCTGGATTAGTGTCTTTTTTTGGCATAGGCACTGAATTTTGGATGCCCAAACATGCGCAGATGAGTCTACTCCTCTCTCTAGTGAGAAAGGGAGGTAAGTTGGTGTATTGCACTGCTGTGCTTTGTGGGCTTGGTGAATTTCCTGTATGCGATGGGGAATCATTCCAGAATAAGGACGCATGCTGTGTCTTCTGATTCATCTGACTCCTCCTCTTCTCCTCCCTCTGCTAAAAAATGTTCGGAGAGTAAGTATGACGGGCTGAAAAGACGATTAAAAGGAGAAATCAACAGGGGCATTACCTATGGTGCCGGATCTAAAATCGCTCAGCAAGTTGTGTGGACACCGCTGTTCAAGATGGAGACCTTACAGAGGGTGAGTCCTTTAGGGAACCAGAAGTCATTTTGTGTGCACTCTGGACATACAGGATGTGTACTAACATGTTCTGCTTCACCATCTTGATTGAAAGTACCGGAGGAGCAGCATTGTCAGTGCCAAATGCTGCCCTACGAGATGGAAACCGCACCCTAGACGTTTTACAAAGGTAGCATCTCCCTTAATTGCCTCTTTTCATCTGCAGGAGATAATGATTTATCCTTAGCTGAAGGACTGGCTCCTGCATGCTCCCTCTCAGGACCAGTTGCTCCAAGAGATGGCAGTGGCTGCAAAGGCATTTGAAATTACAACTTTCAAGTCAATGTGGAGAAGTGCTAGATGATGCCATCTATGGACTTTACTTTCATTGGGACCAGATTTCCTACTGATTTAAACAGAGCCTTCCTCCCGAGGTCTCAAACACTAACTTTCATAAAATTGGCTCTAAAGATAATGCTCAGCCAATCCTTGCCAGTGAGACAATGGTTGAAGCCTCACGGGCACATGACAGCAGTCATGGACCCTTTAGCCAGATTTCATCTGCGGCCATTATGGTATCATCTATATTCTATGTTGCCCGCCAAGCTCAGGGGATTTCGAGGCCTTGGTGCCAGCGACTCAGAGAGTTACAGTGGTGGATTACCCAGAAATCTCTTTCTAAAGGTCTGTTTTCAACAAGACCCTCAAAACCTCCCAACAGACTCCTGTTCCATTTAGTTGGAGGGCCACTCTGGGTTCACAGTTGATGCAAGCCAAATGTTCTCTACAGGAAAACAGACGTTTCTCCAACTGGAGGCAACTCACGGCTGTGCTCAGAGAAGTATTGGATTTCCAGCAGGAGTTGCTGATATACAATTTGGTGGTCGGGCAGACAATATGGTTACTCTGCCATAAGGGAACTACCAGGCGGTATCATTCACCACTTTTGAATCTTGTGGCTGTTCAGCCATTTCAGTGGGCAGAGAGACATATACTTTCTCTCCTAGTGGTACATACCAGTGTAGTAGACAACCTTGTGGAAGATTCTCTCAGCAGGCTTTCTCCCTCTCTCAGGAGATGACACTGGCTAGACCCACATTTCTTGCGATTTGCAAACTGTTTGGATGGCATTCCTAGATCTATTTGCTTCATGACACAATGGTCAGCTTCCAGGGGTTTGCACCAGGGATCCTCAGGAAGGGATTTAGGGAGTGAATGCATTGATGATTCCCTGGCCGCTCTCCCTTCTGTATGCATTCCCTTCAATCCAAATGAATCCCAAATTGCTAGCCAGGATGTTGGTGGGAAATGAGCAAGATGGTGGTGATGGTGCCGTTTTTGCCCAGATGTTCATGGTTTACCCTTTTGACGTCTTTCGGCGTTCATGTTCCATAGATTATCACAGTCTCCAGTGCCCCTGCCCCACCTGAAAGTACTCTATGCTCTATCTACCCACAACCTTTGTCTGCAGGTGTGGAAGTTGAGAGATGGGGGCTACAGAGAAAAAGTCATCCAATACTTCCACTTGTTATAATCCTGCAAGTCTTGAAATCCTTCTACTTACAAATCTTATGGTTTGCATTTGGGTAGCTTTCAGAAAGGTATACTCCTTTGCAGCTCTCCCCAATATAATGCAGTTTAAATAACATTCTACAATTTCTTTGAGAAGTGTTAGAGAAACATCTGTTTGTGTCCACCTTGAGAGTTCAGTGAATGACAATTTGGGGCTCCAGGCTCCATGGGGACATATTTCAGAGTCTGAGGATCTAGTGGCTAGGTTATTGGAGAGTGTTTCCATTTCCAGACCAATTGTATGCCTCTCTATCCTTTATAGAATCTACTTTTGGTTTTGAAAGCTTTGGTTTCCTATCTGTTGAAGCCACTGAAGTTATCAGATTTCAAATTCATAACTCTCAGGGCCAGATGTAGGTCGGTCGGTAACGGCCGAAAATCGGTATTTTGGGCCGTTACCGACCGGTATATGGGTGACAGGTATGTAGGGGGCATTATTTTAACGAATCGGTAAAATTACCGATTCGGTAATTTTACCGATTTGGTAAAATAAAAAATCGGTAAATTTACCGATTCTGAGGCACCGAGATGTAGGTGGGACTCTTCAGAGTCCCAGAGGCCTTACAGAATCGGTATTTTACCATCAAATCCAATTTGATGGTAAAATACCGATTCCGGTGTGCATGCACATGTGTGCATGCACACCTATGCCATGTGACAGGCAGACCTGCCCTTAGGGCATGTATGTCTGCCACATGGCACCCGAGCCTGTTTTGGGGGTGCAGAGGGTGTCAAAGTGACACCCCCTGCACCCTTGTGCAAATCGGTATTTACCGATTCGGTAAATACCGAATCGATAATGCCCATTCATTCCTATGGGCTTCAAAGCCCATAGGAATGAATGGGCCTTACCGATTCGGTATTTACCGAATCGGTAAATACCGAATTCTTCAGAATCGGTATTCCAGCACATCTGGAATACCTACATATCCACCCCTTAGATTTACCGATTTTTAATTACTGAATCGGTAAAATTCGGTAATTAAAAATCGGTAAATCTATTTTACCTACATCTGGGCCTCAGTGTTATTCCCTGTGGCTATCACATTGGCATGAAGAATTGGGGAATTGGTAACACGGTTGGTTAGTGAACCTTTCTTTTAATTTTTTGGGGATGGAGTGGTGCTCAAGTTAGACGCGTTTTCTTGGCTTAAGGAAGCCTCCCAATTCTCATAAAAAAGCAAATTATCTTCTCGGCATGTTTGAAGGGGTTGATTCTTCCACAGGTTTTTAATGGCATTTGTTGGATGTAAAAAGGGCCATTTTGATATACGTGGAAAGATCAAAACCCACAGTCTTTGTTTGTGTCTGTTGGGGTTCCTTACAAGGAGCTTCTATGTTGTCTATCAGTCGCTGGATTAAACAAGTCATTTCTTTAGTGTACCTTTATTAAGGGACTCCTTCTCCGGCTAGAGTTTAGGGCCATTCAACCCAAGGGATTCAGACACTTGGGCGGAATTGAATGGAGGGTCAATTCCTGAAATTTGTCAAACTTTCACTTGGGCTACTCCAAATACTTTTGTGAAATATTGTAGGTTACAGAATGTGTTATATCAAAGTGCTAATTTTGGAGTGGTAGTGCTGAATTCAACTTTATCATAGACTGATTGAGTTTGGATAATAAATCACTATTTAGCATAGCAGTCAATGGTGGTGTTTGTGGATTCTGTCATTTTAACTATGAAGGCCATTCTAGGGATGTCAGTAGAGATGACAGAGCGAGGTAAAGGGGGGACATGAGTGTAATCTCGCATTGCTTACCGGTAATCTTCATTACTCCTGGTCCTGTTGTCCTCGTCCCATTAAGCACGCCCCAGCCTCTTTCCCAGTCTACTAAGTGGCGAGGCTTGGTAGTTCAGGAGAAATATTGGGTAAGTATTGCCTATATACTTACCGTATGGGAGGAACAAATATTTATCACATTCTCCTTGTTTTCTTTTCTGTCTTGTGAAGTGTATGCACCTCATTAGTGAAGAATGGGACGAGGAAAACAGCATCAGGAGTAATGAAAATTACTGGTAAGTAATTAGAAACTAGAGTCTGGAATCATTTGGAAGAAGGCAGATGGACAATAAGCTGCATACAGTGGGCCCACTAAATTTAACAAAACTGCCAAAAAATCTCAAAGACAAAAATAAAGTGAAAATGTTCATCACATTTGTGAAAACACATGTCTTCGTTTTCCTCTCTCTAACACTAACTGCTTATGTCACCATATCTATAGGCACCATGATGTCCTAGCAAATTTGAATGCTCCACCAATACAACAAGAAATACATTAAAATGCTTTCTTAGCAAAATGCAAGTGGAATGTGGGCTAACTGTGCTGTATAGGTTCACAATAGATAAAGATGTAGGTTACAAGGCACAGCTTGGATATCCCCCCACTGTTTACAGTAGGGTCAAAGGTCACATGTTTTACTATCTTATCAACTTCTAAAAACATGAATCGACATAGTAAAACCTTTGAATTCTATTGAGGGTGGAACAACACATTCATTCTACAAACTTTCATAAATGCATTAAGATTAACACGAAACACATACAAATAATTTATGTATCTGTCGGAGCCTGTTTGATTGAACCTGGGCAAGCAGGCGTTACTGGGCCTTGAAAGTTGTCTTTTAGGGCATTTTACATCTATTGGCCTGATCTACTATGAACCTGAAAACTGACCACCAATTAATTCGTCCAGCCACCTGATACTCATTGGTATCAAGAGAATATGCCACCTTACTACGAATTTTTTTCCCAGCATGCAATTACAATGCAGTTGTTAGAACGACCGAATTGTAACAACGCATACCATTACTCCGCAAGTCGTGACAACAACTTGCTCTAGGGGGGCGCTGGATGTTGGAATAGTATAATTTACAATTCCAGCTCCAGTATGTGCAACAGTAGGGAAGGTGTTTGATTTTAAATCCTAAACATCTTCTGACCCCTCCGCAAGTCGTTGTTCTAACTTGAGGAGTAATGGTATGCCTTGTTACCACGCGGTGGATGTAACAACCATGTTGTAATTGTCTGCGGGGAAAAAGATTCGTGGTAAATGATGTTTACAGTAGCGCGACAATCAGTCCACGACTTCTGGAGGCAGAAACATAGAACTCACCGGTTATGCAACAGGCACAATAATTCCTGTCCAGTCCTGCGCATCTTTAGGTGAAAAAGAGTAGTATTTTAAAACACTATAAGATGCAATACTACGTTCAGAAATAAGAAGCCAAGTACATGGTTCTGCACACAGTTAGAACGACCGAATTGTAACAACGCATACCATTACTCCGCAAGTCGTGACAACAACTTGCTCTAGGGGTGTGCTGGATGTTGGAATAGTATAATTTACAATTTCAGCTCCAGTATGTGCAACAGTAGGGAAGGTGTTTGATTTTAAATCCTAAACACCTTCTGACCCCTCCGCAAGTCGTTGTTCTAACTTGCGGAGTAATGGTATGCCCTGTTACCACGCGGTGGATGTAACAACCACGTTGTAATTGTCTGCGGGGAAAATGATTCGTGGTAAATGATGTTTACAGTAGCGCGACAATCAGTCCAAGACTTCTGGAGGCAGAAACATAGAACTCACCAGTTATGCAACAGGCACAATAATTCCTGTCCAGTCCTGCGCATCTTTAGGTGAAAAAGAGTAGTATTTTAATACAGTATAAGATGCAATACTACGTTCAGAAATAAGAAGATAAGTACATGGTTCTGCACACAGGATTGTGAAACAAAACCTTATCAGGTTTAATGGAAACACAACTGCAGGCTCACTTTAGAGTGTTCAAGTGGCTTCCCTAGTTCTTTACATATAGTCAGTCCCAGCACTGAGGCCTTGATTCACAAAGGTACAGTGATACTTTTGGTCTAAGTTTCCACAAAAGTCTAACTTCTCTACTTTTCGGTATTCACAAAGGTAAGTTACGAGTAGTATCTTTATGTCTGCACTCTGGACGAGTGGAAACTCGGCCCGAGTGAGGAGATACTGCCCCGAGTGCAGAAACTCCACCCGAGTGCGAGCGTAAAGATACTACTCTTAACATACCTTTGTGAATATCAAAAGTAACAAACTCATATTAAAAGTCTTAGTTTACCTTTTTGAATCGGGCCCTGAGTCTTTAAATTAATGTTGTTACCCCAATTGGCATAGTCATCACCAATCGCCTCAGTACCTGATTTTGAGGTTTTGTGTGGGAATTGGAGTGTAGCTGGTGGTGATTCAGGTCATAGTTGCTATTTTTTGCAGGAATACAGTAACTTTGATTCACAGTCACTCATGCTGAATAATACCTTAGAGGATCATCACAGCAGTAGTCCCATCACTTGCAGTATTAATGGATGGCTTGAGGTTAGGTAGGGGAGACCAAGAGACACACACACTTAGATGAGCACAGGTTGCTCTCTCCATTGCAGGCTCTAGTTTGCTGAGCAGAGAAAGTTGCTTATTTATTGTTTTTGCTCAATCATTAATGTTTTAGGGCCTGGTTTAACATATGGAAGGTGGGTTACTCTCTCATACTTGTGACCGATATTCCATCTACCTTATTACAAGTGCATTTTATCCTGTGGAACTTGTAATAAGGTAGGCATGATTTCTATCATGTTTGTGTTGGAGTACACCACTGCCAAACTGTATCAGCCCGCAAATTCCTTGTCTCTAGTGAGGCTCTTCTCAGCAGGTAGTGAAGAGGGGTGTTCCTACATTGAGCACCCACCAAAGCAGCAAAACCCACTGCAATGATCTGGACACGGCCGTCTATAGCCCTTTGGGAGTAGCACTTGGGTGAAAACCAATACCCCTTTACACCAGACAAGTACCTGCTGACTCACTTTCCGCTGCCCACTATCAATCTGCATAGTAATGCTCTGAGAGATATAATCAGCAGCCCCTCCACCTATTGGCCGCCCCTGTGTTTCTAAAGCAGCCCTGTCCCTATTCTCCCACACTTCAGTGTATGGGGCTATTATATTTCCATAACAGGATTGAAAACAATATAGTTCCACATCCGGGGAGTCTATGCAACCCTCCATCTTGTGCTATGTTTTTCCAAGAAGTATCCAAAATGGATAGGACTGAACTGGTCAAGCCGACACTCACATTTGACAAGGACCCCTGATAACAGATCCACACGCACATAGTACACACGCACATTCAGTCTGGTTAACACTTTCAAGCAAAATCTTACTTGAGTGTAGCCTGTAGGCACTATACTCTTCCTATACAGGAAGAAGGTCTGTTTGTGACAATCGCTTCCAAAACCAAATGGGAATCTGGCACCACTGCTTAATGTATATATTCAAAGACACATACAGTTGTCTCATGTTAGATGAGGTACAGTTGGTCGTCCAGTTAAATCATGGAACCAAGCTCGGGGTCTTAAAAATTGCAGAATCCCCTAGGACATAGCATGCACACATGATTGTTGTGTACACTAGGCCAAATCAAAGTCTCATATTACCAGATATCATGCAGTTGAGTAACTCGCTGCAGTTGGTGCATATCATGCAGAGGACATTCCCATCCCAATACCTTCATTCACTCAATCAATGCAGCAAACCTATAGATACAAGTAATTCAGATTACATACAGATTATATTCAGAGAGTGACACACTTTAGCTTAACTATGATAATATTAAGATTTACCGTGCCCCTGCGGTCTACTCATTCTTCCCAAGTGAAATAGACCAAAAGACAAGGGTGTTATAATCTATCTAATGATGTGGGGTAAAAGTGATGCACTGATGTAACGTAAAGGGAAAAACGCCAACTGATTGATAAGGTGAGTTATACTGTTTTAGCGGTTTCATGAAGTATTAGAATATTGGAATGTTGGGAGCTCCATTGTAGACAATGGAGTGCTCCCTGCTTCTACGGGGCCGGTAATGGCCAGCTGAGCAACATTCCAATGTTTTACAACGGCCTCTAGGAGCCCAAGGGAATTTAAATCCCCTCGCTCTTCAAGAGGTATCATATTCACGAGAAAACCATGAGTTTGATTAAACTTTATATTAAAATGTTCGACTTGCAGAGGCAAACTTTCGATACTTTTGTCCCTCGCTGACCGACTTCAGGAAGAGGCGAAGATCTGGATCTGCGACTGAGACATAAAACTTGCGACTGCATACCCTTACGGGTGACAAGAAACACTTTACAAGTACAACCTGATTGACTAATTGATTGTCCCTATGCTCTGAATAACTCTGTCAATAGTAAACTTCTTTAGAAAAAGTCATACATTTTTTATCTCGGCTAGAATTGATTACAAAGACCATTTTCTTATAGTGCATTGAAAATAATCCTGCAATATTCTGGAAAAACGCAACATAGTTCAAGGATAACAGAAACCAGCAAATCTTGTACACAAACGTTTTGAAAATCAAGTACTTTGCATCACTTAATAGGCATAAAAAACTTTCCCCAGTTATTATTGGTACTAATGAACAAAAACGCTAATAGTACCTATATTATTAAACATAATAACAATAACTAGAACTGCCAGAATAGCTATGATAATTTTAATATGCTGTGATTGCGTTGTTAATAGTGTTATCAGTATACATAGTCCTGGCACCTTCAAATGCCTGTGGAGCGCCACTTGAGGCATTAAACTTAGAATTATACTGGGGAGGAAGAGATAGTTACGTTGACATGTAGAACACAGGAGGAAATATGGGTATGATACCGCTAAAAAATATGGACAAAAAATTGTGTACTAAATAGCTTTTACTAATATGTTTCCCCAGTGCAATTAACAAAACACTATGGGGCATATTATCAAGAACGGCATTAAAATTTTTCGCCGGTTTAGTGGCAGAAAACTGCCGCTAATGTGGCGACAATGGGCTTGATAATATGCCCTTGAGAATTCCTATAGATGTCCATGTTCTGGTGTGAACATGGACTTCTATTGGAATTCTCCAGGGCATATTATCAAGCCCATTATCGCCGCTTTAGATGCAGTTTTCTGCCACTAAACCGGCGATAATTTTAACGCCTTTCTTGATAATATGCTCTTGTGGCAATATTTTTGTAAAATATATTTAGTACACCGTATGTTTGTCAGGCAATATTTTTGCCAACAATGTTCTGACATTCAACCAAAATATGAGGGTTATCAATGGGAGAACAGGAAGGATAGACGGTCCTCTTCACAGGCCAGGATGGGTTCCAGAGTATGGAGCCTAGCCCTGAGAAATTCCTTTCTCTGCACCATTTTGTTGGAGTGTTTGTTGTCAAGGGTGCTAGATTTGGTGGTAGATGTTTGCTGCTTATGATAGCTCTTATGAAAGTGCCAGCTTCAAACAGTTATCTCTTTTTTGGAGCTAGAATTCAGGAGAACAGAATCCTGTTGACTCAGGTCTGTAAATTACATATAACATTTATTGGAGCATTGGAATGTTGATCGCTCCATTGAAAACTAAAGCTTCTAATGGCTGGTAGAAGCCCGGAGCATCAGCATTCCAATATTTAACAAAGGCCTCATGGAGCCTGCATGTATTTCAACCTCCTATGAGGTTTTTGTTTTACAAATGAGAACATAAAGCCTTCTAGGGGAAGAATGTTTTAATAGCCTTAAAGAGCTCCCTAGCGGGCTCTACTGGCTGTTATAGGCACACTCCCTTTAAAGGGTCTTGTCTTCAGCTCGGGCCTTTAAAGCTGGAGTGGGCTATTAATGGCCAGTAGAGCCCACTACGGTGAGCTCTAAGGCTATATTATTGTTGTGTTTAAAATATGTCCAGCAAGTTACAGCAGTGTATGCAGGAAATTGATTAAATGATTCTGTTTTCTGCTCAGTGTGTTCCTTCTTGTATCTGGAGGGATGTTGGAGTGATCTGGCACCGCTAGGATCATATGCTGTGACGTGTCATTTATAAATATTTTACATGCTCATCTACCATATTAATTGGAGTTTTGCAAAAAAGTCTTTTTGCAGAAAAGTCTAAGAAGTTGGAAAATACAGTTAACCTTTTAGTGAACAGACTGCTTAGGCTGTGGTGTGTACAATATTTATGACAAATGTTAATTCTGGGGTGAATAAAGAACACATTTACCTGCAACCATCATGTTTATTATTAGTACAATAGGTAGTATCTCCTAATATAATACAACTTGGGCTTATATAAAAGTTGGCACCCATTTTGTAGGGCCGCTCCAGATTGTTCTCAGATCTAATTAAAAAACGTAAATCTCTTTCTATGCACTGCTGGTCACTAACAACTCTCCCTAAGTAGAGCCAATATTTTCAAGGCTGAAGATGCTCGGCGGCATGTAGTGTTTCATAAGGTTGTTATGCTGCGCGGGACGCCAGCGGCTCCCTCAGTGTTGCCCGATGGTGTCACACCATCCATCTTGGACTAGCCTCCCCTCATGTGCATTTCAACCTTTTTAGAGAAACTCCTGCTGAAATGAGGGCAAAGCCCTGTGGAGACCTGCTCAGCCACTCAAGGTTGTTACTCTGGCATGTGTACCTCTTACTACAGCACAAACAAACTCCTGGGACAGACCAGGGCTGAGGCTGACTGCCAACAGCAACAATGGGAAAAGGAAGAGGGCTTCAAGCATTACCAAATAATCTCACAAAATGAACATCACATACTCACGCTTGTCCCCACTGATGACCCTTATATAGCCGACTCACAAAGAGACTTCCATCTGTGCTTTAAAAAAATACACCCTTTAGGAGTTTCATAAAACTTCCAAAGAGTAAGTTGGGAAATCTGTTCAAGTGGTATATTCACATGCATTCCTTTGCACCCCTAAACATATTGCTGCCATTAATGTCCACACTGTTTGCATGAGTACAAACCAGTGCCTAATTTGAGCCAGATGTTGCTGTTGGGGGCCAGCAGAACTCCTTTTTGGGGACATTTTTCTCCATCACAAAAATACCGAGAGCAAGGGAGGGAAAAACACACAAAGGTTTAAGACGGAAGAGAGAAAGGCGAAAAAACTGTCACAAAGGGTGGAAGCAGGAACCTAAAAGAGTGAGATAAGAGGGCTGGGAGTGTCTGGAGGTGGATGAAAGAGGCATGAAGTGGATTTAAGACCATGGCCCTGAGTTTGATCATGGTGGATGGGCTACTCCGTTGTAATGTTGACGGATAACCCGGCCGCCAAAATCTAAATCCCATTCTATCCTATGGGTTTATATTTTGGTTAACTGGATATCCGTAACCTTTTTGACGGAGTAACTCGTCCACTGAGTTCTAAATCGGGCCCTATGCAACCTCGGTATTCGGCGCACTGATGGCCGGGGGCGTCTGAGCAGAGCTTTGGGCACCCGCACTCATTCTTCTACAATGGAAGCACTGGCATAAAAGTTCGAATTTTAAACATTTTACTTTTTTATCCACAAGTTAATCATTTTTTCTTGCAGAGAAAAGACTATTCCATGCAGCCTCTAAATGCACCAGTTTCAAGAGGAGCCGCGCTGGCTCGGGGGTCTAAAGTTCCCCAAGCCAAAGCAGTAGATAAATAACAAAGCAAAATGTATTGATTTGAACAACACGAGCAATTAACTAAGTTTTCAGCAAAAAAGTATCGTTGTTAATGAAACTACAGAATCCACCATTTGAAAAGAACAAGCCTTGATTTAAAGATCTGAAACCCAGTACAATGCAGGAGTTCTGTCTCTCACTTGTAGGTTGTTTCCTTTACTAAAATATAGACTCATCCACCAGGCTCTGGTGACTACATTGTACTCTGAAGAACAGGTAAAAGCAATACATTGGCAAGGAGAAGACCAGCACCTGTGATGGAAGACATAGGCAGTAGAGCTGTGAAGGAATGCAGGTGCAGGACACACAAGCCAGCCACAAATGATGTATTGTGCCCAGCAGGTCCCTTTTTGCTGATGGGGTATTCAAACCTTGTTAAAATAATGTAGTAGCAGACCTCTGCAAGCACATTAAGTCCGAGGTAAACATCAGTGTACCAGCTGATCCCTGTAATGTAAATGTAAATGTATTGCGACTTATATAGCGCACGTATCACCCGAAGGTATCAAGGTGCTTGCTTAGGGAACCCATCCTGGTATTCCCCTGTGAGATACCCCGGCAGGGTATCCACAAGGTGAAAGCCAGGCATCCCGCCGCGAGGGGCCGTAGTGGAGATTAAGCAAGCTATTGCCCAGAGTCGCAGAGTGTGACCCCGTGAGTTGAGTAGGCACCGGAGCGAGAATTGTCGAGTCCGTGGAATTTTTGAGCCCGAGACTCGCCGAGGCAGGGCATCGAACCCTGGTCCACGGCCGATCTCAGCTTCCAGGTCTGCCGCCTCTAACCACTGAGCCACGCTTTTCTGCCTGTAAGGCAATCTGTGACCATGTGATGTATGTACCATGGGAACGAAGCTGCCTTTTCATCTGTGTTTGTTTTTGTTTATCTTTTTGCTCCTGGGTACTTATTTATTACAGAATTGGCAAGAAATTATTTTGCAGCCCATTTCGTAATACCCATTGCCCGCGTACATATGTAGCACCTGGCCAATTTTGAAAAGGGCATTATCCCGCCTCCCGACAAGCCTTCTAAAATGCTAGTCTTTCTTTTATTATTACTATATAAACCCACTGCCATGCCTGTTAGCAACAAGACTATACACAATGACAGTGAGAGAAAGGAAGGGAACAGGACTGGAGCGAGGAGGACCTCAATTAGGGTAATGAATATTACAGGTAAGTTACAAGGCATTCCTTCATTTGCATGTAAATGTAAATGTAGTTGAGCTTATATAGCGCACAGCTACCCGCAGTGGGTTTCCCGGCGCTTGCTTAGGGAACCCGTCCTGGTACTCCCCTGTGATATATCAGGGTATTCACAAGGTGAAAGTCAGGCATCCCGCCGCGAGGGGCCGTTGTGGAGATTAAGCAAGCTATTGCCCAGAGTCGCAGAGTGTGAACCCGAGAGTCGAGGAGGCACCGGGGCGAGAATTATCGAGTCCGTGGAATTTTTAGCCCAAGACCCGCCGAGGCGGGGAATTGAACCCTGGTCCAGGACCGATCTCAGCTTCCGGGTCTGCTGCCTCTAACCCCTGAGCACACTTCTCCACATGTAGGTGTGGCATTAGGAAATACGGGTAAAGCTCTGGGGCACATGAGACCTACTGCAGACGCAGAATATATGGACAGAAATAGACTCCTGGATACGCCCCTCCTGCTCGGAGCACTGTTAGTGTAACCCCGAAGGGTGACTTTTGGGATGTCCCTGCAAGTTGTTTTTTTGAATGCCACTCTCCCCAGCCCCCAGGGTTCATTGCAGCAGGATATAAGGGAGAGAAAGGGAAGAAAGACTGAGAGAGACAGGTTTGAAAAGGTCTGCTCCGGCCCATATTTGATTAAACCACTGAGTGATGCTGTATTGCTGCGCTCTCTCCGGTGCATGTGTTAAATCAGCAAGGCTTGCATATGAGCTAAAGAGAGCATTCTCTTTCTATAATTAGGCGCATTGTACTAGAAATATAATACACTTGCGTATAATAACAGTGACAGGCTTCCCTGCTTCAAAGGAAGCGCCATGCACACTCTAGTATGCCATAAAGTCCTCTTTCCTTCAATCTTTACATTTGTGCTAGCTGTAAAGTGTAAATGCCCCTACTCGCCATAGAACTAGTATTAATGTGCACTTATGTTAATCTCTGGACAAAACTTATTTGCACATGTGTCTCTTTCCCCGGTGCCTGGAGGTCCAAAAAGGCATTCTTACTTGTATTACAAGTCTTGCAGGGTAGATGGCACATTATGAGAACTGTATATAATTGTTGGGGAATGGTATATTTTGAAGGCTTAAGTGTGATTTCTACAGGAAACGAGGTCACTGGTTCCCCTGCAAAACCATCTTTAAAAGTAAGAGCCAGAGAACGGATGTCACTCTACAACATCCATCTCCATAGGAAGGGACAAGACTGCACTCAAAAGCTTCCATCAGCATGGGAAGAGATGTCAGTGACTTCCAGCTCAATGTGTCTTTAGAAGAAGGCAGTGAAGCTGAATTTACCTCCCAGCATCTATTTCCACTAGAAGTGACATCACTTCATTTCCCAGAATGCATCTCTAGGAAGTAGCTTGTCCTCCTTCATTCTCCCTTCTTCATTCCACCTTTTAAGCCCTTTTACTGCCAGGGAGTATCGAGACTTTGGTGTCTCCTGTTTGGGCCTCTTCTGAACACTGCAACTCACAGTGGATGGAATCATCATTTGATTCACTCTGCACAACACATTACTAACCCCACTCACAGTATCATTGTATCCTGGAAACACACAGAACCTGACCTCACCCATCCTACACTCTCATGCTTCGATAGTAACAGCTGATTTCATGCTCGTCAGCGTGCACTCTGCAGGTCTCCATGCTCCAGATATCACAGACCTCATCGCCTACTGAAGCCTTGAGACACCTTTCATCACAGAAGCATGACTCAACCTCAAACCATTTTGCAGGCTAGATGTCCTTCTCCTACAAGCTACAGCATGCATCTCGTGTTCCTAAGAAGGGATGAGCCCTTGCTGTCATCCATAAGTCCTACAGGTCCTGCACTATAGACAAGTAAGTGATATTCAACTCTGTGTAGCTCCTTGCACGCCACTGCACCTCCTCCTCAACCCATTCTGCCACCTCCGCCTAATCTACAGACCTCCTGGAAATAACAAGGACCTTTAAATGGATACTCCGACTTCCTCACCACCTCTCTATCCAAAAGGCCCACATCATGATCCTCAGTGGCTTTACCCTTCCAGTCATCTCAATTATTAAAAACAGCAGACATGTACCTCAGCCTCATTGACATGCTCAGTGTGGTACAGCATGTCCACTGATCAATTCACTTCAAGGAGCACCTCCTGGATCTCCTCCTATAGACATCATCAGCCAACCATTGCAAGCCTCCTATCCTTTCAAATGGACTGTCTACATCCCCATCCCCATCACCTTGCTCAGCACTCAGCCAACACATTGAGGTTAAATTATAAAAGGACAACAAACCTTCAGATTCTTCAAAGCCTTCTACATAGAACACCTCAAGTTTAAAATGATGGTATATCCTACTACATCCATTGATGACATCAATACCTTACTATTTAGCGTCAACGCGTTTCTGGAAAACCATTAGAACATCAATGGGACAAGTAAAATAAGTATGTGTAAGTTGAATCATTCAGCTCTTTCACAGTCCAAAGACCTACCAGCAACAAATGCTCCATTAACAGACAGCAGACAGAAAATGGAACACATACAACCCTCAACAATCTCTTGCCACTGAAGTCCGTTTGTGTAACAAAAACACAACACAACACGTCAGCCAATTCAAAGTACTACACCGACTCCATCAATGAAGCAATTAATAAAAGTAAAATGCTCTCCAAAATAATCAAGCACTAAAACAACTCCCTGCTCAGTCCCCCTATCCCACACTCTGCAGGCCAGTGTAATACCATCAACAACCTATTCAATGAAAAAATACTGAAGGTCTGATTGCGTCTCAACAACACCAAACCTGCTTCTCCTCTAACACCCACGTATCCCAGCTGCATCTCAAAACAGTGACCCTTCAAACATCTGTCTCTCAAAGTATTTCACGACATCCTCATCCCTTTCTGAGTCATCACCTGGGAATATGTTCTCATACCCTCATCCTTCATTAAAGGCCACCACAAGAAACTCTTTCACCCCTACTCACTATCGCCAAGGCCTCCCTCTCGCGTTGTATCTTCACTGACGCTCTCAAGACATGCCAGACCCTTTCACATCTGAAGTAACCCACATAAAACTGCGTCAACCTTCCAAATATAACCTATCATTTTGCTACTCTTCATTGCCGTGATCATCGAAAAAAGCAACTTCAATTTCCCTTGCATGATAATCAGTCTCGCTTCAGAACATGCTACCTCATGGGGAAAGCTACCATACAAGCATTAGGTGATGCCTTTCTTACCACAGATTAAAATCCCCTCTGTGTCCTGATAGTACTAGACTACTTAGCTGCAAACCACCTCCTTCAAACTCTGAAGTGTCATTCGGGAATTACAGAAAAAATCCTTCACTGGTCCTCCTCCTTTCTATACCATTGACAACCGTACAGTCAGATGGGAAATTCCAGGTACCAGAACATCATCTGTGGAGTTCCCTGGGGTTGCATCTCATTTCTTGACAACATTAGAATTCACCAATACAACGATGATGTACTACCACATTTGCAGGGCTTCTCTGCTCCAGGCCACGGTATATCAACAACTGCTTGCACCTCATCTAGATTTGGATGTCCAAGACATGTCTTAACCTTAACATGACCAAAAGGGAATTCCTACTGTGTACCAAGTACAAATACATATCCCACACAGGAACAGGGTCAAGACTGATTTGCATATGGCTGGGTCCAAACTGGGGTGGGGTGGTGTGCAAAATAATGAAGGATTACACCCAGATCCTTGTGACTTGGTGTGAATGTTTGCTTTGTCCAGTATTCCATTCATCAATTGTTTCTTTTGCATATTCCACACAAACATGCAGGATCAGTTTTCCCATGAATGATTTCATGGATAATATTATGAGTGATGTAATGTGTGGAACAATTGTAAAAGAAACCAATATGTCTATGAGTATTATTCTTAATTTTTTTTAGCCCACAATATGAGGTTGTGAAAACAAGCACAAGAGGACCTTCCACTCCTCTTCTAGGGGAACCCCAACCGGGAAACATCCATTACAACTCAGTCATTACATCGCACTGCTTTTACAACGCAACTGTTACAACGCATGCCATTACAACGCATACCATTACAATTCATGCCTTTACAACTCATGCCATTACGACGCATACCAATACAATGCATACCATTACAACTCATGCCGTTACAACGCATTATAATGTAAGTAATGGAGATTGTTTTGTTTTAAGGTGGGCATGGGTTTTGGGGTAGATGGGAATAGTGATTTGTATCCCTACGCTATCCAACACTTTCACTACTGTTGCACTCTTGAGAGTGGGAATAGTATTTTTTACCCCTGCAGTATCCAACACTTACCCTACTATCTAAAAGAATTATGCATTGTAATGGTGTGCGTTATAATGGAATGTGTTGTAATGGTAGTTTAAAAAAAATGCATTGTAATGGCCTGTGTTGTAAAATAATGCGATGTAATGGTAGTTGTGATGTAAAAACTACGTTGTAAAAGCATGCAAAGTAATTGTTTGCATTGCAATGTCATATATTCACCACACCATGAGACAATACCATTTTAAAATGCACTACTACATTATGGGGTGCTCCTTCCTAGAAGCAGTTAGTAAGAAAGGAGCGGCTCTTGCAGCTTATTTTTCTGAACACCCAGATCGTTTTTCTGTTGGTTGGGACTGTAGAGGGAGGGCAAGGGCTCCCAATACTCCACAGTCTCACCTGACAGCACCCTTCACGAGTGGTGGCCGGAGCTGGCGATTGTTTTGGATTTGATTATTGGGAAGGTGGGCACCCTCCCACAATAAGCCCTTTGGGCTCTAGGGACCGCAAAAGAGCACTTGGTCTGGAGAAACACAAACTCAGGATTTAAAATGGGACAAGTGTTTTAGGTTGGAAAAGGTAGTGCCTTTTTAAAATGTCATGCAGGCTGAGGGAAAAGGCAAGTAAGACTGATAGCCGGGGCTTGCGGGGAAAGAGCAAACATCGACATAGAGGTTAAGAACCCGGAGCCTAGTAAAAGCTGGGATAATTGGAGCCCAGAAAATAGCTATCTAGGAACACCCCACTGGGATCAGAAAGAGTCTGGTGGCCTCAGCTGTATCGATTAGGGAACTGGGTTGTCGCATAGCTTGAAAATTATATCATGGAATATAAATGGGTTTGGAGGGCAAACAAAAGTTGAAAGTATAAATGGTCTAGCACAGTGTGCCGAGATCCTTTATTTGCAGGAAACATGGCTATGGGACAATAATCCTGTAATTGAAGGCTTTGTCCAACAGTGGCGGCGCCTCGAGGGAGTGCTACGGGGCGGTGGGGCAGGGAGGGGCGGGGGCAGCATGGAGGAAAGGAGTTGAGTAAAGAAATATCTTGTTGTTGAAAGCTTTTATTCGATATGTTGAGTAAAGAAATAAATAAAAAGAACTAATTGAATTGCATGCTGCATCGCCGATTTGGCTACAAGATATTTAAAAAAATACTGCCTCTTGAGCTTGGCTACGTTCATTATTTTAATTTATCGTCCACATGCTATTGAGTTTGTCTGTTGTAATGTAGTTTTGTAAATTAATGAATGTATAAATGAGTCAGCGGGGATGAATAAATGCATGCATTGAAAGATGAGTGACAGTATGCATGTATTATGCCATACTGAGGGGCATATTTATGAGTGCTTTGCGGCATG
This sequence comes from Lissotriton helveticus, assembly GCF_964261635.1. Classification (NCBI taxonomy): domain Eukaryota; kingdom Metazoa; phylum Chordata; class Amphibia; order Caudata; family Salamandridae; genus Lissotriton; species Lissotriton helveticus. The sequence continues at coordinate 434,256,317 of NC_136062.1, forward strand.
CTTGCAACATGCTTGCAACATGCAACATGGCAACATGCAACATGGCACATGAGTGACAAAAACCCCCTAAGTCATATTTGTAAAGCCGTGTAATGCCACTATGCTTGGCTTAAAAACTGGAGTAATGCAACACAGCGCAAATTTCTGCGTTGCCTTACTCTGCGCAGGGAGGGGTTCCTTGGGCATTGTGGAAGGGGGGGTTCCCACATAACTCTCATAGTTTTTAACACTTTCCCAGATTTGCAAGAACTTGTAAACCAGGGAATGTACCATAAAGATACGCCTCCCCAGGAGAGGCGTAACTAGGAGAAATATCTTTATTACTCCTCGTTTCTTCCTCTGTCCATGTGCGCTGTAATCTGTAGCACATTTACAAGGAGCAAATAGCTTCTTAGGATTGTTTTTGTGCAGGAAGGTGTACCTTCCTGCACAAAAACAGTACTGCCTACAATACAGGTGCTAGCGTAACTGCATTGGCACCAGGCTGCCAAAACTGTGCCCGTGCAGGGGGAAGGGTAGGGATGTGCTGTATTGGATAATTACAGTGCATTCCTGTTCTTTCCCTGTGACGCAGTGCAGCAAGGTGACTTGCTGCGCTGCTCTGCGCCACCAAATTCCATAACTGTAGCTCCAAGTGCCTAAACTTATCAATGACAAAAGTGGCACTTTCATTTAAAATCCAGGCTAATTGTCTTTGCTAATGCTTGTTCTTTTCTTTACTTCAGGCACAACAATGACAGTACCCCTTGTGTTGTTTCTGACCCTCAAGATGGGCATCCCTCACTTTAGATAAAGGAAAACGTACTAGTCCTTTGCAGCTACCACACGGTACATGTTTCTGTGCGTTTGTATGTATATAAATACCTGTTTAATAAAAATTGTGAAATAAAAAAAAAGTTAAAAAAAAAAAAGAATGGCCCATTGAAACACTATATATCTATCTTTTTTCTGTACAAGGGCGGGGGCGGGGATGGCTTCTGAATAGAATTGGTGTTTAGGTATAAGAAGAAGCACACCGCTTTCAGCCCCCTAACTTGCTCCAAGCGAGCTCAACTTCAAAAAGTGCCCTTGAAATAAACCGTGTCACAGGAAAGGAGCGCATTCAAAGCACACCAGGCGTGTCCCAAAGGAAGCAGGAAGGAAAACCCGCACGAAATCAGACGAAATCAAAGGGTTGTTGTCCCAGAGCCATCCCGAGTCCTGCGGGCAGATGAGTCCCCTGGCCTGAGATTTAAATGGCCCTGGTGGCCGGCCTGGAGCATGCGCAGAGGGCGCCGCAGAAGGCCCCGCGCGCGCAGCATCCTTGGCTGCCTGTCAGCCTGTCTGGGGCTCCTCGCGAGCAGGCGCGGGGCTTATTAAGAACCCACATACAGAATCAACATCTGTTCCCGCACCGGTGCACACCATATAAATGTAAATCGATGTCTGGGGAAAGGACGTCAGACTAGAGCGAGTCTCTCTAGAAAAAAGGGCTTAGTCTAAAAATATATAATTATCACTTCACCGTAGCGGCAGTGCCTACGTGCCAGGTAGATTGCTTCAAGTCAAAAAATCAGAACTGCTCCTCTCTCGGCAAAAAAAACCTTCAAATTCCCATAGACCAATTTGTCCTTTAGCGCCCTACTTAGACAGTTTGATGAGCTCTCAAAGTGGAACAAGCAATAGCAAAGCCAACAAGCCTGCCCTTGAAGGGCTGGTGGGCTGGTCAATTAATTTTTTTATTTTTTATTGCAAGAATGCCTACTTATGGCCACCATACGCTTGCAGTCTTTTTTTAAATTTAAAATTCATTCACTGATGTGGCTGTTTTAGTAGTGATTTATATAAAAGGTTTTCAGTCGTGGAATGCATTTCATTATATTTTTTGAAGGATAGGAATAAATCACCAGCTAACCAAGTACTCACGTATGCAGCTACAATTTTACATAGACACTTCGTACTGTTAAAAAGGGGACAGAAACGAATCGCCTTCCAATCACCATTGGTACAGGGAAAATAAACAAACACTATTCAATGTTAAGATAAAAGATATCTAAAATGAAAAAACCCATATCACACAAGAGAAATGAACTATTATCAGTGGTGTAGCTAGCCCATGTGCCGCCCGTGGCAGCCAATGCGTTTGCCACTTGCAGCAGCCACATGAAAGACAGGGGGTGGGGGGGGAGCAATGGAGGAGGAGGGGGGACACCGCCCCCAAAACTCGTGCTGACCGGGGCGGACCGCAAACCCTGCCACCCACTTGCTACACCACTGACTAATATTAGTTGAGGTGAACTGTAAGAAATGTAAATTATAGGTTGAGGAGGGTGAGAACCTTCTTCAAATAACAATCATAATCCTTGCCAGGTTGAACCACAAAAGTCACAGAATAAAGGTGCTTAAACCTTTGGTAGCCTGGTACAAGAGCAAATAGGATTAACTTAAAGTCAATGTGTAAAGTAGCTATGCAGCATTCAAATAGTAATAAGGTGAAAACACAAGAATAACAAACACAACAATAATCCAATCAGTAGAACCAGAGTTTTTAAAGTCTTTATTAAAAATAGACCGAAAGGAGGGAAGAGTCAGCTGTAGGTATCTGGTCACGCTGGACCATAAAAAAGTTACAAGTTCAAGCCGACCATGATGGAGTTGGACCAGAGACAGCACCAGGTTAATCCCACTGGAAGTTTTCCTTTTTAGGTTTCGACCTGGCGAAAAGCTGCGCAAGCAGCGATGCGCGCAGGCGAAATCTTATGTCTTTCACTGTGTGGCTGGGAATCCGCCCCTCTGTTCCATTGGCTAGCTCCATAAATGGAGGCTAGCCATTGGAACAGAGATCTGTCCGTCAATTGCGGAGCAGATTAGGGAGCGTTCCGGCCATTTTTACTCATTCTGCCCCTTTGGACACGTCAGTGCGGCGGTGGGCGGGGTTTATTTTTGTGTTCGTCGAGGTTTCTTTTTGTCATTCCGCGGCCGACCGCCGCCGGAGGAAGTCCAGGTCCAGGTGAGTGCTTTCTGTGTGTTCCCGCACCCCCCTCCCGCTGTCCGTCTTCCCGTTCCTGCCCCCCAGATTGTTCGTGTCCCCGTTCCCGCCCCCTCCCGCTGTCCGTGTGCCTGCCCGCCTCCCTCCCGCTGTCCGTGTGAAAAGTGCAACTGACGATTTTCTGTTCAATTTAGTCTGCGATAATGTAATATTTGAACGCAATAGACGAGTACAATGGTCTCACAACTTTAGTGTTATGCTAGTGGTATTAAGTTTTTACTCAAGAACTTGTCCTTTTTCTTACGCTGGAGTGCACAGATTTTCCCGCAACCCCCTCCCGCTGTCCGTCTTCCTGTTCCTGCCCCCCCCTGTTCGTGTCCCCATTCCCGCCCCCCTCCCGCTGTCCGTGTGCCTGCCCGCCCCCTCCCGCTGTTCGTGTGAAAAGTGCAGCTGACGATTTTATGTTCAATTTAGTCTGCGATAATGTAATATTTGAACGCAATAGACGAGTACAATGGTCTCACAACTTTAGTGTTATGGTTGTGGTATTAAGTTTTTACTCAATAACTTGTCCTTTTTCTTACGCTGGAGTGCACAGATTTTCCCGCACCCCCCTCCCGCTGTCCGTCTTCCTGTTCCTGCCCCCCCCCGCTGTTCGTGTCCCCGTTCCCGCCCCCTCCCGCCGTCCGTGTGCCTGCCCGCCCCCTCCCGATGTCCGTGTGAAAAGTGCAGCTGACGATTTTATGTTCAATTCAGTCTGCGATAATGTAATATTTGAACGCAATAGACGAGTACAATGGTCTCACAACTTTAGTGTTATGCTTGTGGTATTAAGTTTTTACTCAAGAACTTGTCCTTTTTCTTACGCTGGTGTGCACAGATTTTCCTTTTAGGCTAGAGTGCACAGATTTTTATGGTTGCTGTTCACTTTGGGCCTTGTGGTGCTGTGCTCTTCTGGGTGTGGTATGACTTTGTTTTAAAGGTTTATTTTGTAGATTCATGAGAGGATGCAGTTCATTCTATTTAGTTAACACTTAACCAACTGTATGGTTGTGGTGTCTTGTTGGATGATGAGGTTGTCAGTCGTTGTATTTGTGTTACGCTGGCAGACGGCGTGAATGTGCTGTGGCAGCTGTTTGCCCATTCTGTTTTGTTACATTGGTGAGGGCATGATGCTGCTCGGTGTTTAACATGTGTTTTGGTATAGAGTGGTAAGTAGACTATTGCTGGCTATGCACACCTGTGCAGCGTTGGAATATTGTGTTCTCGGTCTATTGCTGGGATTGGGAACGCTTGTAGTGTGGTTCAATCCTGCAGTGTTTTAGGCGAGGCCAAGCACTCATGACCTGTCATGGGAGCGAATGATAAGCCTTTGAGTTAATCACCTCCCCTGTACCTCTCCCAGCCTCAGGGCCGAACTGGGAACCCAAAGCACCCTTGGCAAATTTTCAAACCAGCTCCCAGTAAGCCACCCTACTACAAAGGGGGGCATTTAGGGATTCTCCGCCCAAGACAATTTGGGAGAAAATGGTGCATTCAACTCATTTGTCATTGTGTTCAATTGTGTAAGCTTTCAAAGCATATTAAAGGTGGAAAGTCCGCCCCACCTCCAACCCTAGCGCAGCTCTAGTGGCATCCTAGGTCGCAGGCGTTGCTGGCAGTCCATTATCATTACAATTCTAAGGTTTATGCTGGCTAGTAAATGGTATGTGTGTGTATGTGACTGATACCGAGTGTGTGCGTGTGTAACTGCTCCAGTGTGTGCGTGCATGTGACTGCTCCAGAGTGTGTGTGTGTGTGTGTGACTGCTCCTGGGTGTGTGTTTGACTGCTCCAGGGTGTGTGTGTATGTGACAGCTCCAGAGTGTGTGTGTGTGTATGTGACTGCTCCAGCGTGTGTGTGTGTGTGTGTGTGTGTGACTGCTCCAGTGTGTGTGTGTGTGTGACTGCTCCAGTGTGTGTGTGTGTGTGACTGCTCCAGTGGGTGTGTGCATGTGACTGCTCTGGTTGTGTGTGTGTGGGGGGCTCTGGGTGTGTGTGTGTGTGGCTCTGGCTGTGGCTGGCTCTGGGTGTGTGTGGCTGGCTCTGGGTGTGTGTGGCTGGCTCTGTGTGTGTGTGGCTGGCTCTGGGTGTGTGTGGCTGGCTCTGGGTGTGTGTGGCTGGCTCTGGTGTGTGTGGCTGGCTCGGGGTGTGTGTGGCTGGCTCGGGGTGTGTGTGTGTGGCTCTGGGTGTGTGTGTGGGTGGTAGTAATTGCTGTCTGCTGAGCTCGTCCGTAGGGTACAATAGTTCTCACATTTGCGAGAGATTAAGCTATTGGCAATGTAAATGACAATGCCGTTTATTTATCTGTTTTCAAAACCAACACATAAATACAAATGTTGTCATTTACAATGCCAATAGCTCTAACTTCTCCAAAGGTGAAACCGTTGCATTGTAAATGCTTGTTACTTTTCCTTCTTACTTTGATGTGGGGACTTTGTAGTGTCACTCGGCGGGGCTCTGCGTCGCTCTGCCTCGGGCCCAGAGATGCTTTTAGTCGGGCGCTGTACGGCTGCACAGGACTCAGCATCGCTTGGTGCTGGATTCGGTCAAGCCTTTGTGAGGAGCTGCGCAATTCCACAGTTCTGGGTGTACCTCAATGTTGCAATGTATTTGCTACTGTGAGGTATTCATTCAGGAGATGGATGGCTCTGCGCGGCTCAATGTTGCGCGCGTCTGCTCTGGTGAAGTGTTCGGTGAGAAGCTGAGCGGCCCTGCAGGGCTCGGCATTGCTGGGTGTCAAATTTGGTGAATTTGTTGGTGAGAAGGTGTGTGCCACATCTCTGTGGCGCTCAGCATTGCTTAGTGTTCCTCAATGTCAAACCTGAATAAATCTTCAGTTATCCAGGGTGAAGTACATTCTGACTCCAGCCAAGGGTCCAGGACCTTTAGAGTAACACATAGGGGTGATGACTCACTTGAACTGAGGCCAGCATGGGGACCAGGTCAGGCCCAGCAGGTTTTGGGCAGCTAGAAAGCAGGGCAATCCTTCTTCAAAGTCTTCACCGGTTCTGATTTCAGGTACTGGGATGCCACTTTTAAGCCCAGTGTCAGCCACCTCTTTGTCTAACTCTAAAACTGTTTCTGTCCATACTCTCAGGGTCCACCAAGCTAATCCATGGGGAACTCTTCTCCTCACCTGTGGACACCACCTGTGCAGCATCTAACCTTAACCTGCTCACAGGTGTGTCCCAAAAGACAGACAGCAAGCCACAGTGGCCACTAACAATAGTCAGGGATGAGACCCAGGCCTTATGCCACTCAGGGCTCTCAAACCTCTGTGGCGTCAGAGAGCGGGAGGCAGTAGCCCCAGGTGCTTGGCACCCTTTGTCCACTCTCCCTCCTGTCAGGTCAGTTATGACATCCTGACACTGACCCACCAGCCCTGGCCTGTACCGGCGGCTGGACCAGAGACTGGGGTGGCCTCTCCCACGTTTGCGTGAAGCTTCCGCACGATGCGACAACTGCAGCGGCGACATCCTTGTTCAGAAATGCGATGGCAGCAGCTCCGACGGCGGCACGCTTCTCGGGGGATGTGAGGTGCTTTCCTCAATGCGGTGCAGTGCGGCAGTTCCAGCGGAGACACTCTTGTTCAGAATTGCGATGGCAGCAACAGCGATGGTGACACGCTTCTTCCTCATTGCGAGACTCTTCTCTCGATGCGGTGCAGTGCGACAGCTCCAGCGGCGACACCCTTGTTCAGAAGTGCGACAGCAGGCAGCAATGACGGTGACACACTTCCTCTTCGTTGCGAGACACTTCTCTTGATGCGGTGCAGTGCGACAACTCCAGCGGCGACAACCTTTTGTTCAGAAGTGTGACGGCAGCAGCAGCGACGGCGAGACGCTTCTTCTTCGTTGAGTCGCGCTTCCAGCTCCTTGATACACGCAATCCCTCAGAAGGCCCAAAACAGCAGTAGGCACTTCTAAAAGAACTCTGGAGAGCTGGTGGTTGAAATCTGTTCTCCCTGAGACTTCAGCAGGAGCCAAGCTCTTTCACAAGTTGAAAGCAAAGTACACAAAGTTCCTTTCTCCTTCCTTTGGCAGTCAGGCAACCACTGCAGGCCAATCCCCAGAGCAGCACTTTAGCTTAGGGATAGTCTCTCCTCAGTTTCTTCAGGTTCCTCTCCTCAACTGTTTCTGGTCAGTTCCCCTAGGTTTGTCTCCAGTCTGGCCAATGAATGATGATTCAGTGACAAGTGACAAGTGACAGTGACAAGGGAATATTTTTCTGAAGTAAGGAAGGGATGGTTTAACCCCGTCAGGAAAACCCACACCCCTCCACACGCAGGGCCTTTGTCACACCACAGGAGAGCTATTACAGTGAGGTAACCCAGGACACTGACAGCAAGACATACTTGGCTTAGGCATGAAAATGGCAACTTTGTAAATGTGGCATTTTCAAAATAGTACTTTAAAAACTGGCTTGACCATTAAGTGAGGTTTACAATGAGTCTTTGAATAATTTTTCTAGCTAGTTTCAAACTGTAGTTTTGCATTATTGGAGGTTCTTCACTGCCAGGACATGTAAAACTCTAAGAATATATTTGTCCTATTTTTTAAATACTATGCACCCTGCCCTATGAACGTTTACTGACTAACCCAGGGGTTAATTATGAGTATTGGAAGGAAGGTTTATGCCTGGCAAAAGGTTTATTTTAAAAACACACAAATAAGGCCTGAGGAGGTTTGAAGACCAGCAGGGGGGACTCCCCTCTAACCCAATCAAAAGTCACTAAATTGCACACCTGGGTCTGTATCTTGAACGGAGTGAGGGGAAGTCCCTTTTAAAGGACAATTTCCCCCACCCACCCGTAGGGGCATGCTTCATAATAGTGTAACCTGCCCGCACCGTGAACCTAGTCACAGTGCGGGCTACAACCTCTTCACTGAGAGGGAGGAGCTCAGGGATTTTTTTTATGTAGAGAAGAGGTATTCTAAAACCTTGAGATGAGCAGTGTGTGGAGGGAGTGAAATGAGGAGTGTGAACTAAAGCTAACTCCCTGATATGGCAGAACAAACTTTAACAGGTCATCCAGAGGTCAGGATTAAAAAGGTAAAGCTATGGCAGGGGAATTCAACCTGTCATAGACTAGTAATGGTCAACTTGTTTCAGGCTAGCCCCCTCTGTAGAGGTGTAGGGGCTTTCCTCAGGACCAACCATGAAGAGTGATGTGAAATAATCACGCAGACTAAACTCAGTAGGTGGTAAGATAGGCACACAACCAGCTAATGGGTATAGTACCCACTCAAAATTGCCGCTGGTCAGCGTCTTCCCTGAAAAGAAACAAAGTGTTAGATAAACAATGTATAACACATATCACCACGCACACACTTTTTGAATCACCACCTGTACATGCTATAAATGCAGTCGTGGCCTATTACAGTATGGAACTGACTGTTCCGAGCGCCTAACCGTATTATCAGGGGAGCTAATGGCACCTTAACCTCGGCACACACACTCGAGGTGACATCCATTTCCTATATAGGAGGAAAGGAGGGAATAAAAGATTGACTTTAAAGTGCAGTCATAACAATACAGAAACACATAGTTGACCAGATGTGAATACACTTGTAAAATCAAAACATTGGCATGGGGAATATTTTTGTGAATGGCATAGTCACTACCATTCATCAAGGCTCCTTTATGGTCTTGAGGATAGAGCAGTCATAGACATATAGTGATGTCAGACACCACCTATGGAAAATAAATCGGCCTAATGGTAGGATTGTTAAGACGCCAAGAAGTAAAAGGGCGAGGATGCTATGGTGGCTATACGTAATGCATGGTGGGGAAAATGCCTTTTTCCATGTAGGAAAACCTATCTCACTTATTCATAAATCACCCTAAGCGTGCCTTATAAGCTAACAGGACTTACAAAGAGGACGTCCTGCAAATATGGGTGGGGAGGGGTGAGAGCAAAATTGTTAGGAATATCCCTCAGCTTTTCTCTAGTTGCTGGCTAGTCCATAGAATAAATCTCCCAACTCAACCACCACTTCCTCAGGCCATTCCTGGACCTGGGAAGTTTCTATTTGTAGAAGACTTATTTTGATGGCCGTAGTGGCTTTTTGCTCATTAACTCTATCTTTCTAAATTGCTTGTGAATTTTATTGTGGAGTGTTCTTTACTTTGCAATTGCTAGTACTGCCTGAACCAACCGCACGCTTCCCTAAGGATTGCCTGCTACTTTGCCGTAGTTGCCAGGGGCTGAGCAGAGATACACTGAGAACAATTTTTTGACAGATCCACTGAGGGTTAATTGAGTCGATGGAGATACCACCACCCACCAAATAAAAAATCATGGGGCATATTATCAAGCACTTCGTTAAAATTATCGCCGCTATAGCGGCAGAAAGCTGCTGCTAAAGCGCCAATAATGGGCTTGATAATATGCACTTGAGAATTCCAATAGAAGCCCATGTTCACACTAGAACATGGGCTTCTATTGGAATTCTCAAGGGCCTATTATCAAGCCCATTATCGACGCTTTAGCTGCAGTTTTCTGCCGCTTAAGCAGCGATAGTTTTAACGCCGATTCTTAATAATATGCACCCTAATTTCTTGCAGTAGTGATGCAACTCCCCTCCCTCCATAGTGGTAACAAACAACATGTTGCACTCTTCATATATGCAAATAGAGTTTTATGCCATGTTTTTGAGAGAGCACAAGTTTGAGAAAAAATGTATAAGTACACCATATTTACAAGCACGTAGTTAGTTTAAACATGTTTTGCACACGAGTGTTTTATATCCAGGAGTGAAATATACAGAGTGTTTTATATTTAGTAGTGAAATGTATAGAATGTTAAGTAGAGTAACTATAATTGTAACGGTGTGAGATTAATGTAGAAAATGTTGGAATATATGTGAAAACCTCATGTTCTCATGTTAAAAGAATCATGTTCGAATTAAATGTAACTTTAAAATCCAGTATAATGTGTAGGCCTTATGGCAATTCACAGCAAACCTGAACGTGCTGCTAAAATAATGCGAGATGAGGTGACGTGGTTCTTTCAAATGTATTATTGAACTTAGGGTTAAAAGTATATGCTTTATAGATGTGTTATTTTAGAAACGTATGCTAGTTAAGAATGTTTACTGTTTAAATCAAGTTAACGTTTTAAGAGTGCAGGGACCTGCTGCATGTAAATCAAGTAGGCCTGAGCAGATAATGTCATGTCGTTTAAATCGTCATGTGCTCGTTAGGAAAGAGGTCGAGAGGTGTCCAGCACAGAGCTTTGAGAGTGTTTTATGACTAAAAGATATGGTGGAGTCTGGAATTTGAGGCCCACTGCAGGATGAGCTGTATGCAGGTGCGAGGGTCTTAATCAGCTCGAATGAAAGGGACTTTGTTCAGTGGCGCCTTACGCAGGCCTGTAGGAGTTTCCAGGAATTTCAGGGGGTATCAGCGCACTGGAGAAGAAGCCTGGGAACCAAGGTCAACTATAACGAGGGTCTTCAAGAGTACCATCATGGAGTTTGCCGCGCAAAGATGTACCACGTGAGGGGCGTCCTAAGGGGCGTTTCTATTGAAAATGTGATTTGGTATTAGGGAAAGAGACCCGGGAGGAGAGCAGAGCAGATGATTTTGGGAGCCTAAGGAAGCGGATGGGTAGGCAGATAGGCTGATCAGGAGAGACCCATTATCAGAGAAGAGACAAAGAGAAGTGCGTGATCTTCTTAGGAAGTCACCACGGCTGACACCTAGAGGGTTAAGATCTTGCTAAGTAGGGATGTCACTTAGTATAGTGTAGGGACAGACTAACCTTAATTTTCTTTTCTGTAATGACTTTGAGATTGCAACTTATATCTATTTTGACAACCCTTATGGTTTTTGAGCTTGTACTTATTATTTTGTTCTTCAGACTTAGATTATTCAAGAAGTTCATGTTTATAGTGATACCAATTTACCTTTTGAATCTCATTTTGAGAAGTTTGTATCTTCAGTTATCTTTGACTTTATATTAAATCTTTAAAACTTAAATTTGGTTGGTGGTCATTTAGAGTGGTGTAAGTTCTTAAATTGATTGACTTATTGCGAGATTACCTTTTACTCAACGACAGGTACCAACGATTCAGTCGACATAGTTTGGGATTTGGTAAGATAATTAGTAACCAGTAATCCCGCGTTAGCAGTTGGTAGCAGAGTGAGGATGGTTATCTTCTTGAGGAAGGTAATCTAGAGAGGTTAGTTTACCCCAAGGCCCGAGACATCGAGAGACGAGCAGCGGAAGAATCGTGTGCCGAAAGGTGCAGACGGTGCGAGAAAAGCAGCAGTATCGGAGAGTGAGTATAAAAAGGGTCATGCGTGAACAGATTGCGGTGTTTTGTGTTGTATTTGTATTGTAATGTCTTGCGGAGTTGAATGCCTGTAGTGTGAATGAGAGAAGATTGTGAGCGCGCGCAACCTGGTAAGCTGGTAACCTGGTAAACGGGTGAACTGGTGAAATCTTAAGTTCAGGCCAGAGCTTAAGTGGTTTTGGGTGTATCGAACACCCAGGGTAGTTGTCGACCATAGTACGGAGGTCACGAGGTACCATTGACCGCCGTGGATCCAAGATAGGGGGAGTGTAAGAGTGAGTGTATGAGTAACGGACGCTGGTCGAAAGTTACTGTGTGTGAGTAACCTATCGGAGAAGGCGATTGTCTGGAAGTAATCGGAAAGACATTTCGCCAAGTTAAGGTGACAACTACAGAAAGACTGTGGGCGTACAGTCAAAGAAAGGTGATCGCTTGGACGGAAGTAATCATTTTTCAGAGTATGAATGGGATGCGTGCATGACCGAGGAGACGAGCTGAGAAAGGAGGGGAACTGCTGCGAAGGGGGACGGGTGACGTCGGCTAGAGCCGCGCTGTGATTGAGCGGTTGGTGTGACGTTAGCTAAAGCCGCGCTCTGGTTGGGCGGCTAGCGTGACGTCGGAGGAAAGTCGCGTACGGATAGGCCAGTTAGTGAGAACGGCGCTGAGATTGGTGGAGTGTCATCAGGAAGTAAACAAACGCGGAGAAAAGAGAAATCATGAAGTGTTTTAAGTGTTTGAAAGGGATTTTTAAACGTAAACGAAGTGAACATTATTACGGGGAAGAGGCTCCCCCAGAGGGTACGCCAGCTCATTATATGGCAACGAATGTTGGGCTGCATACCATATTGTGGATTGGGGCTTGGAATAAGCTTACGGAAGGGAATGAGGAAATGCAGTTCCCGAAGTACGGGACGTTTAAATTAGAGGTGTTACATCGGCTAAAAGCAACCATGTCCTCATTGAAACCCTCACCTAGACCAACACAGTTTGAGGCACTTAATGCATGGATTAAGGCTGCACACGACCGAAATTTGAACAGGCGTCAACAAAGACTGACGCGATCGGTAAGGGCAGTGCGAGATTCCAAATGGGATGAGGAGGAAAAGCGTTGGAGGGTACAGACTATTGAGGTGGAGAAAATGTATCCGATGAGGGAGGTGTCAGGAGGAGGAAATCTCATGGAAGAAGACGAGGAAAGCGAGTCGGAGGACAATCTAATAAACAGATTGTTAATGGATAGACCACCTCCGAGAGTGGGGAGGATAGAAGATAGAGGGCTCGCAAGGGAAGATGGGAATGACATAGAAGGATATACACCACTCCCTATATCGGAATGGACACCTATCAAAAGTGGAGAAACACCTCCAAACAACACTGTACAGAGTGTAGTGGGAAGGTTTGTGGTGCAAAAAGCGCCAACCACCGAAAGGGCTGAGACTGTTGGATTGCCAGACGCTCTTCAGGTGCCTGTTACCATAGGACCCATAGTTTCGATCTATAACCCTGAGAGAGATAGAGAGGAACAACAAAGGCAATTGGATAGAGAAAGGATTGAGATAGAAAGGAGGAATAATGTGACAAATGCATGGAAACAATTGCCAGGATCAGTAACATGGAATACCCCATTAGACACAACTGTCGGTCCCAATTCAGAACAGGGAGGTCCGAGAGGACCAATGGATCTAAGGGGACCACGGCCAAGACCCTATTCAGAATTAAGAGCTGATTTGAGGGAATGGGACGGGTCCATAGTATCCCCGAGTAACAGGACAAGGACGGAACCAGAGTGGGATACCAGGGGCAATGGGACAGTATCTCATTGTGGGGCCAGCGAGAGTAGTCAGGGCCGGGAAGGCCAAAGTCAAGAGAATAGAGGGGATGCATGTCCTACCAATCAGAGAGAACAGCCGGAACAAAATACTAGGATTGTAGAGTGTGAGGAAATGTCCCGTCTCTGGGAGAAAGGGGGAGATGAAATGGTACGGGCTTTCCAAAATAGGTTTAGGTGCCTTCACCATACACTCGGGGAAGATGTCCAACATTGGAGGAAGGAGAATAGTGACAGGTCCCGCCATGCTTCGAGTAATCAAGAATCACAGGGAAACAGTGAAGAGAGGGGGAGCAATGGGATGCCTTACTATGCACCTAGAGAAAACAGACAGATCGGGGAAGGCGGAAAATTGAGAAACAGGGAAGTATTTCATCATCCACCCCGAGAAGATGGAAAGGCATGGGACCTAGAGAGATGGGAACAGGGGAGGACTCCCTTTAACTCACCAGTGCCTAGGCGCAGGGCTAGGAGCTGGGACGGGAGGGAGGCAGAAGGTACATCTGGACCAGAGGCGCTGAAAGCTGCGATAAAGGTTAAAAGGCTTGATGTCTCCAGTCTGAAATCCGATCTAGACGAGATTATAGAAGGAACGGTGCCTTTAGAAAGGATCGATTTGTACGAACAAGATGAGTTGCTGTTCATAGCGAAGGATACTACCAGGAGAGCTAGAGCATTCCACGAGAAATTGTCTAATTTGGCCGACAGGTATGCTGTAGATTTATCTAGGACAAGAGCACTACAGAGTAACCATAGGTTACAATACTCAGATCAAGATCTAGATGAGAAGAGGACTACTGGATTGAAAACTCACATAAGGGAGCTGGTATCAGGGATAAGAGTGTGGAGAGAACTGGATAAATGGGAAGAAAGGTGGTCGAAAAAGGGCACGGTTAGGCGAAGTACAAATGTTATGACCCCTGAGGAAAGGGCAATGCATATGGAGGCATTCCCTTTGCGAGAGATATCCAACGGAAATTATGTACATGTGCCCTGGAGTAGAGGAGACTTAGCTGCATTTACCAACTCATTTCTGAAGTTGCGGGACAATCCAGTAGAGTGGTATAAGCAGGTAGAGAGGTTTGTTAAAATTTCGAAAGTATTATGGATTGATTTGAACACGTTGTTTGACATCGTGGTCCCATCTGATCTGTGGACCCCTTGTAAGACTAGTGTCGAATGGCCAAATGCTGAACCATTGAGGGATGCTCGAACTAATGGACCATCTGAGATTGTCATGCGAAAGTATGAAAGGGTAATAGCTTGGTTGAAAGATAAGGTACCACCACAGGATATAGATTGGGTAAAGATAGATCGAACAAGGCAAGAACCGAAGGAGACCGTGCATGAGTTTTATGAGAGGTTGTTGAAAACATTCAAGCAATACAGTGGACTTGATGTAATGGATCCCAAAGATATAGGACAGTTTGTGTCAAAGTTTGTCTTGGGGTTGAGACCTGACATTTGCTTGATGATTCAACAACATTTAATCTGTTGGCAGAACAAACCACTAGATGAAATTCTACGTTATGCACGATACTGTAGTGACGAGATAGATTCTAAAGCCAAGAATCTAAAGGAGAAATTGATGGTGGTGCAAATGCAGTCCGCTGGGAAGGGTGGCCAGCAGAAACAGGGGATGGGACGAAAGCCAAACGGTCAGAATAAGGACAATGAGGAAGGGCAGAGACCTAGGATAGACTTTGCCACTTTAAAGAAAACGACAAAGTGTCATCAGTGTCACCAGGTGGGGCATTGGCGACGCGAGTGTCCCTTTAACCCTGAAAATGGAGAGCTAGAAGTAGAAGAGCAGGTCCAAGAAGACTCAGTGCAAAAGGTGACAGTTCCAAGCAGTAAGGTGGCCAAAGGGGGGACTTCGGCTCCACGGGCCCAATTCCCACAACAACCGAAGATAGCAGCTGGGGGAAAGGTCTTTAAACAAATGCCTCTGTTTATCGAGGAAGAAAAGTGTTATTACATTGATCCATTGACAGGACAACGGGTGAGCAGTGAAGAGGACTGTACCCTCGGGGCAGTTCTAGAAGTGGATCAGAGAGGGCCATTTGTTGAGGCAGAAGTGGCAGGGTGTCCCACTACGTTCTTAGTGGATACTGGGGCTACTCGTTCGACTCTGAGATCAGCGGTGGTTCCAGACTTGCCAATGTCAGGGGAAACAATTCAGGTGGTAGGAGTCGCAAATAAAAGAATGACAAGTCCCTTGACCGAACCAGTGTCTGTGAAGATAGGAAACCACATGAACGAACATCAGTTTGTGGTTTGTGACTCGAGTCCGGTATGTCTGTTAGGAAGGGATTTGTTGTGCAAACTGAATTGCA
The DNA here is from genome assembly GCF_964261635.1 of Lissotriton helveticus. Classification (NCBI taxonomy): domain Eukaryota; kingdom Metazoa; phylum Chordata; class Amphibia; order Caudata; family Salamandridae; genus Lissotriton; species Lissotriton helveticus. The sequence goes on from NC_136062.1 coordinate 434,271,790, forward strand.
CCATATACTGCACCCCGCAAGGAGTGGAGGTACAGACTACCGACGAAGATGCTACTTTTAAGGTGGCTAATTCAAAATCTTGTGTAGAACTATATCCTACTCTGACAATAGAAGATCTTCCTCAAGACCTACGAGATGCAGTGGCGTCAGAGGTATGGGATTTCACAGGAGAAGAAATAGGATTGATTAAGGGGGTAGAGCCGGTAAAAATATTGGTAAAACCAAATGTTGAGTTTCCAAGAACGCCTCAATACAAATTGTCCCAGGAAACGATTGCGGGAATAAAACCTGTGATCGAGTCAATGATACAGCAGGGAATACTGAAAGAAATCGTGGGTAGTCCTTGTAACTCCCCGATTATGGGTTTGCAGAAACCTAGCGGGAAGTTTAGGATAGTTCAGGATTTACGAAAAATTAACAACATAGTCGTTTCATGTTGTCCCGTGGTACCGAATCCTTCAGTGATACTATTTCAAATACCATGTCAAGCAGAATGGTTCACAGTGATAGATCTTTGTCAGGCTTTCTTTTCAATCCCATTGGATGAAGAGAGCAGGTATCTTTTTGCTTTTAAAATGGAAGACCGCGTTTTAACATGGTGTCGAATCCCACAAGGATTCACAGACAGCCCATCCATCTTTAATCAGTTGTTGAAAAAGAATCTTGAGAATCTAGTACTGCCACAGAACTCGGTTCTGGTACAGTACATAGATGACCTACTTGTTGCGTCAGAAACAGAGGAAGCTTGTAAAGCAGACTCAATTGCCTTACTGAACCATTTAGCTGAAAATGGACATAAGGTATCTCCGAGCAAGTTGCAGTATTGTCTGACAGAAGTACAGTATCTAGGGCACAGGTTAGAAAAAGGGAAACGTAAGGTGTCCCCAGAGAGGATTGAGGCAATAATGAAAATGAATGCGCCTACAACACAGAGAGAAGTTAGAATGTTCCTAGGAATGGTGGGTTACTGCCGACAGTGGATAGTTAACTTCTCACTGAAAGCAAAGCCCTTACAGAAACTGACGCACAAGGAGGTGAGTGATCCGGTACCATGGGATGAAGAATGTCTGGTGGCGTTTTTACAGCTGAGAGACGATTTATGCCGTGCTCCAGCTTTGGGAATGCCCGATTACGAGAAGTCCTTTTCACTCTATTGCTGTGAGAGAGAGGGATGTGCTTTGTCAGTCTTGGCACAGACCCACGGTAATGCCCGTAGACCAGTTGCATATTTTTCGGCTACATTAGATCCAGTAGCCGCAGCGTTGCCCGGATGTCTCAAATCCGTTGCTGCAACGGGTGTCAGCATTGAAAGGAGCGAGAGTATTGTGATGGGACATCCAGTAGTGGTGTATGTACCACATTCAGTTGAATTGCTAATGACCAGGACGAAGACGCAGCATCTGACCAATAGTAGGCTCACGCGCTACGAGCAAGTTATACTTGCCGCAGAAAACGTGACCCTCAGGAGATGCTCTGTCTTGAATCCTGCTACTTTGATGCCATTACCCACTGTAATAGAAGGCGAAGGATGTGAAGACCACGATTGCCTTGATGTGACTGAACTATGCACGAAACCCAGACCAGATATTGTGGATGAGCCATTGTCAGACCCCGATGAAATTTATTTTGTTGATGGCTCATGTTTAAGAGACGATACTGGTCGGTTGAGAGCAGCTTATGCTGTTTGTACTATTACTGGAGTTGTAGAAGCCGCTTGCCTGGAAGGAGTACATTCCGCACAGGTAGCAGAGATTATTGCCCTAACTCGTGCCTGCATAGCAGGAAATGGAAAGAGAGTCACCATCTACACGGACAGCCAATATGGTTTCGGTGTGGTTCATGATTTCGGGCAGTTGTGGTCTCAGAGGGGTTACATGACCTCCTCTGGTTCGCCCATTCGAAATGGAGAATTTGTGCGGCTGTTGTTAGAAGCATTGCAAGGTCCAGTTGATATCGCAATAGTAAAATGTGTAGCTCATACTAAGAATACAGATTTTGTGTCACAAGGCAATAGATACGCTGATGAAGTCGCACGCTATTGTGCGGAACAAAATTATTCCTTCTCAAAGGTGGAAATAGAAGGTGCAGAAGAAAAGACTGAATTAAGCATGATGTTAGAGACCGTGGATTCCTGGGAAGATTTGAGGGTAATGCAGGAGAATGCACCAGAAACTGAGAAAAGGGCATGGGAAACCGCAGGTTGTGTGCGAAGTGAAATGGATTTTTGGGTTTCAGCAGATGGGAGAGCTGTGTTACCTGAAGAATTAGCTAATCCCATGGCAAGAGAAATACATGGTCCAGTACATCTAGGAAGGGATGCTATGATGAGAGTGTTTAGGCAAACTTGGTATTGCCCCAAATTTAGAATAGCAGCAGAATCAGTATGCAAGCGATGTGTTACTTGCCAACAGCTGAACGTAGGCAAACGAACACCAGTCACACTGAGTCACATTGGGAGGTCGGGGGGGCCTTTCAATAGAATGCAACTAGATTTCATCGAAATGCCAAGAGTCAATCGCCTTCGGTATGTGTTGGTGATTGTATGCGTATTTTCCAGATGGGTTGAAGCGTACCCTACACGTAGGTGCGATACACTCACAGTGGCTAAATTGTTGCTCAGGGAGTTGATACCGCGCTTCGGGGTGCCTGCCTCTTTGGAATCTGACAGAGGAAAACATTTTAACAGCGAAATAGTGAAGATGTTGTGCTCCACACTGAATATCGATCAAAAGCTGCATTGTAGTTATCGACCAGAAGCTTCAGGAATTGTGGAACAAGTGAATGGCACTTTGAAGAATAGATTGGCTAAAGTAGTGGCATCCACATCCTTGAGTTGGCCAGATGCTCTTCCTTTAGTGCTCATGAGCATGCGCAGCACCCCTGACAGGAGGACAGGTCTTTCTCCCCACGAGATCCTGATGGGGAGGGCCATGAGACTTCCTACAGTTCCAACTACTGCCCTATTGAATATTACAGATGATCTGATCTTGGATTATTGTAAAGGACTGTCTGACGCCATCCATTCTGTGTCCCTTCAGGTGCATGCGGTTGAAGTTCCAGCATCGAGGAACCTGTGTCATGACCTGAACCCAGGGGACTGGGTCTTAGTTAAAAAACACGTCCGGAAGAACTGCCTAGATGTTCGCTGGCGTGGGCCCTTTCAGGTAATCCTGATAACGAACACCGCGGTGAAGTGCGGGGGGCTGCCAAATTGGATCCATGCTTCCCATACTCGAAGGGTTCCAGCACCTCTAGAAGGAACAGCTCCCATCCCAGACGAAAGCCCGGAAGTGGAAGAAGAGTCGCAAGAAGGGATAGAGGCAGCTGAGGGGGTGTCGGAAGAAGTTGGGAACGCAACGGATTCAGAAGAAGAGCGAAGGCAAGACGGCAGTGAGACGGAAGACGCAACTGAAGGAGAGAGCAGAAGTGAATACGACTCAGACTCAGATCCGTATCAGAGCGACCAAGAACCAAGTGAGAGGACAAGGAATAGGAGAATAAGGCTTGGAGCTGCCACTTGGCCAGCAAGGAGAAGAAGGCTAAGTTTGAGGTCGGCCCAGGAAGAAATGCTTGCTCCTATATCCGAAGACTCAGATCCAGAAGAAGATATCCAGGATCACGCCGAGGAGGGTCTTAGAAGATCAAGTAGGGTGCGAGTGCCTAGCAGAAGATACTCTACTCCCGATTGGACCTACCTCGTTGCAGATGTCTGGGAGACACAGAACAGGGAGGATCAGGGAAGTGGAACTGATCAGAACTGACCCGATCATCACAGTGCAAATAAGGTTTCTACTGCCAGGAGCGGAGACCGAAAGGTTGCTGACACTCAACATCGTTCATCCTGCTCTCCTGAGTGGAATAAGAAAATTGATTTTAGAGACAGTTGAGTTTCCAGTTTGCTGTTCACGGTATCCAATATTGGAGGGAACTCTTCTTCGTTTGGAAATGCTTGAGCGAGTAGTAGAAATGCTAGGAGCGCTTATTGTTGTGGATTAATACCATATTGTGAATGTCTTCAAAGGGGCGCAGAACTGGAAAGGTGAAGAAAGTAATCTTGATTAGAACGGACCCCTTTGTAATTGTGGATGTAGAACTGATAGTACCAGGAATAGAAATGGAAAAAACGCTAACTCTCAATTTTGTCCGTCCACTTGTCTTGAGCGAAATAAGGAGAATAATCCTAGAAAAAGTTGACTTTCCATGTTGTGGTACGAACTGCCCAGAACCTGAGGGAATGATACTTCGGATGGACATTTATGAAGACGTAGTATCACTCCTTGAGTCATACATAACTTCAGACGAAAATAAGACTTTTGAAAAGAAATTGTAAACTTGTTGCAAGATAACCTAGCGCCGAGTGGAAGAAGAAAAGTGATAGGGGATTCCTTTTAGTGGATGGAGAAGGGCTAGGGTTGTCTATTTTCTACTGGACTTTGAACTGTTTTGCGGAAACAAATTGTCAAGCTTCCAAGTGTTCAAAGAAAGACATTGCAAGAGAGAAAGACTTTGTTTGGAAAGGAGAAGAAGTGAATGCTGGAAGAAAGTCAAGAACTACACTGTTTGAGAACATGGAGGCTGGCAACCCGAACCGCAGGGCAAAATGTATAGCTGTTACACTTTTAGGAGTAGTGGTTTCTCTTATAATTTTAGTGGTAACTGTTTCATTCCTAGTGGGACACGAGGGGGATGAAACCGCAGTCAAGGAGGATACGGGAGTGTCAACACCGAAAACTACCATTATTAAGGAGAAGGGAAACATCAATGAGAAAGACAAAGCGTTGTTAGTTGCAGAAATAAAAAGGCTTCACATGGATGAGTCACAGGGAAATTACAAGTCAAATGCTTATGCTAAATTGCTTTATGAATATGTTGATGCCATAGAAGTAAAGGATTGTTACGTTTGTATGCAATTACCAGCTTCAGTGGAGGAGGGTATCAGATACCATCATCTTCCGTTGACATATGGAATAACGTGCAGTTTATTGTTGAGCATGTTTTATGGACGAGAAGGATTCGAGTATTATTTCTCGAATTTCGACTCGACATTGCCAGAGGTTCCGAATTTCAAGCATTTGAACAAATGGGACTATTACAAAAGCGAAGACAGATTACACAAATGGTTTATTCCATGGAGAACGTTAGATACTTCACATGCTCGAAGGAACAATCTGACTTGTCAAATATCAGAAGTTGAGAAAAAGTTTATAGCACAGGTAGATACTAGATACAGGAGGCAGAAGATTTTGAAAACATCAGGACAATGGGAAACAGATTGGACCAAGGAGGAAAGGGCACATCAAAGAAAAGGAAGTATTGGTCCAATTGCTTTGGATAAGGAGAAACGAGGGAAACTGTGCATTCACAGGAGTTACTCTTATTATGAGAATTTTTATGTAGGTCAAGTCAATTGTGAACATGCCTTTCAATTGGAGTATTACTCTAAGAACTTTTTGAAAGGGATGCAAGCAATACCAAATGTATATTTTGTATGTGGAAGAAATGCCTATGTGAAGTTACCAGATAATTGGTACGGATCATGCTATCTGGCTGTTGTCTTCCCTAAAATATATCATGTTGAGAATTTAGACACGCCTAAGAAGGAAATATCAACTAGATGGAAACGAGGGCTGGGTGCAGCAGAAGTAGTTGGAGATGTACTAGGTGCTACATTCCCTTTCTTAGGATTGATAATGAATGACATCAAAATTAGGAGGTTAGCTACAGTCGTAGATAGGCTATCTGCCAGTACTGCAAGATCATTGATGCTGATAGAAGGTGAGATGCAATCGATTAGGGCAATGGTTCTTCAGAACCGACTTGCTTTAGACGTTCTGTTAGCAAAAGAGGGAGGAGTCTGTAAGGCTTTGAAGGTCCAGGAATGCTGTACTTACATTCCAGACAATTCAAAACCTCTAGAGAAGTATATACAAAACATCACTGCCATACACTACGAAATTGAGGACCTGGCAAAGGTAAATGTGTGGGAAAAAGTAGGTCATGGAATGGGTAAAGTTGGAAGTTGGTTTGCCAACCTAGGGAAAGGTATCGTTTGGTACATACTGAAACCCATCATCATAATTGTGATTTGCGTAATCACTTTGTGGGGATTGGTGCGTTTGTATCAATGTTATAGAGCAAATAGGTTGCAGAGAGCTATGAGGAAACAGGAAGAAGAGTTGACAGCGATGCAGGACACTCAATATAAGAGTCTGAAAGCATTGGAGAGTATGAAAAGAGGTGGCACAACCATGTCTTCATTTTGAAGGGTTCTACATTTTTAGTGCCTTGGTGATGATGACCCCTGAAGGTCATCAAAGGGGGGACTGAGAGAGCACAAGTTTGAGAAAAAATGTATAAGTACACCATATTTACAAGCACGTAGTTAGTTTAAACATGTTTTGCACACGAGTGTTTTATATCCAGGAGTGAAATATACAGAGTGTTTTATATTTAGTAGTGAAATGTATAGAATGTTAAGTAGAGTAACTATAATTGTAACGGTGTGAGATTAATGTAGAAAATGTTGGAATATATGTGAAAACCTCATGTTCTCATGTTAAAAGAATCATGTTCGAATTAAATGTAACTTTAAAATCCAGTATAATGTGTAGGCCTTAGGGCAATTCACAGCAAACCTGAACGTGCTGCTAAAATAATGCGAGATGAGGTGACGTGGTTCTTTCAAATGTATTATTGAACTTAGGGTTAAAAGTATATGCTTTATAGATGTGTTATTTTAGAAACGTATGCTAGTTAAGAATGTTTACTGTTTAAATCAAGTTAACGTTTTAAGAGTGCAGGGACCTGCTGCATGTAAATCAAGTAGGCCTGAGCAGATAATGTCATGTCGTTTAAATCGTCATGTGCTCGTTAGGAAAGAGGTCGAGAGGTGTCCAGCACAGAGCTTTGAGAGTGTTTTATGACTAAAAGATATGGTGGAGTCTGGAATTTGAGGCCCACTGCAGGATGAGCTGTATGCAGGTGCGAGGGTCTTAATCAGCTCGAATGAAAGGGACTTTGTTCAGTGGCGCCTTACGCAGGCCTGTAGGAGTTTCCAGGAATTTCAGGGGGTATCAGCGCACTGGAGAAGAAGCCTGGGAACCAAGGTCAACTATAACGAGGGTCTTCAAGAGTACCATCATGGAGTTTGCCGCGCAAAGATGTACCACGTGAGGGGCGTCCTAAGGGGCGTTTCTATTGAAAATGTGATTTGGTATTAGGGAAAGAGACCCGGGAGGAGAGCAGAGCAGATGATTTTGGGAGCCTAAGGAAGCGGATGGGTAGGCAGATAGGCTGATCAGGAGAGACCCATTATCAGAGAAGAGACAAAGAGAAGTGCGTGATCTTCTTAGGAAGTCACCACGGCTGACACCTAGAGGGTTAAGATCTTGCTAAGTAGGGATGTCACTTAGTATAGTGTAGGGACAGACTAACCTTAATTTTCTTTTCTGTAATGACTTTGAGATTGCAACTTATATCTATTTTGACAACCCTTATGGTTTTTGAGCTTGTACTTATTATTTTGTTCTTCAGACTTAGATTATTCAAGAAGTTCATGTTTATAGTGATACCAATTTACCTTTTGAATCTCATTTTGAGAAGTTTGTATCTTCAGTTATCTTTGACTTTATATTAAATCTTTAAAACTTAAATTTGGTTGGTGGTCATTTAGAGTGGTGTAAGTTCTTAAATTGATTGACTTATTGCGAGATTACCTTTTACTCAACGACAGGTACCAACGATTCAGTCGACATAGTTTGGGATTTGGTAAGATAATTAGTAACCAGTAATCCCGCGTTAGCATTTTCTATTTGTAATTTCTTTTTTTTTAAGAAAGACATTCGTAGTCAGAAAGCAAGGAGTTCATGTTGTGCCATTAGGTAAGATGTCATTCAAATGTCTCCTGGCTACAAGGAGAGCAGTGTCCCTGTGTAAGGTCACTGTAGCATGAAATGTATCAGGAAGTAAACTGTGTTTTTCTCATGTCAATTTTGCTGTACTGTGAAAATAATGTAGAATGTAATCTTTGCACTGTAGCAATACACGCGGGATTGTCTTAATTAGTATAGTAGTGCCAGAGAACATCTTTTGTTGGGCTACATTTATTTTCACTGTCATGGAATAAACAGATAACACCTCAAGGGCAACTCCTTTTAAAGCTAATAAATGCACATGCAAGCCCCTGGAGCCATTTGAGGTGAACAGGCAAACATGTCCTGAGATCTTATCATCAGAGCCTTGACAGGCCACTCAGCCCCCTCCCCCCACCCCCCCTGCTAACCATTGAGCCTGAAGTCGAGCCATTATAAACACTTCAACCCCAGTCATAAACTAATTGTCAGTCATTTCCTCAACTCGTTACACTTTCAAATGCTTTACTTTTTGCACACATTTCTTTTTTGTTATTAAATGTCATTACATTAGGCTCTTAGAATTAATACAGCTCTTCAGAGACCTCCTCTTCGAGCCCCTCCGGGTTCTCTTCGTAATGGAGCACTCTGCATCACGGTGGTGCTGGCGCTAATGCTGCTTCTTGTTGCTATAGGCAACAAGTCTCTGTTTTTCACTGTGCCTTCCAGGTTGCTAAGCTACAGGACATATTTCTGTAGTATTTCATAATTGCTTGGTTATATTTTTCTCCTTCTCCCTCTCATTGTCCCATTCTCTCTCACTGACTCCGTATCTCTAAACCCATCTATCTGTAACTCTTTTTCCTTGCTGGCTCTCTCTAGATTTTCTGCTGTTACCTTCTTTACCCTCCATTCCTTATTTTTATCTCTCTGTCCCTTCTTATCTTTCCTTTGCATCACTCCTCCCTTTCTAACCTGTTGTCCTGCTTATCTCACGTTAATAATTTAATTTACTTTCGTTTTTTTCCATTTTTATACAATAATATTGTACTGGTGTGATTATGGGGGTTGACAAGCTTAGCAAATCTGCAGATACCGCAAAAGTTTTAAGTGAGTTTCCTTCTCCCCGGGTGATTTAGGGCCAGATGTAGGAGCCCAAATACCGGTCGGTAACGCCCGATTTCGGCCGTTACCGACCGGTATTTAGGATTTGGCATGTAGGGGGCATCTCATTTACAGAATCGGTAAATTTACCGATTCCGTAAATATACCGAATCGGTAAATTTACCGATTCTGTAACTGAGATGTAGGTGGCACTTCACAGAGTGCTACAGGCCCTTAAGAGTCGGTATTTTACCACCCATTCCTATTGGGTGGTAAAATACCGAATACAGGTGTGCATGCACATCTGTGCATGCACACCTGTGCAATATGACACACAGACATGACATGTATGTGTGCCACATGTTACACGTGCCTGTATTTGGGGTGCTAGAGGGTGTCAAAGTGACACCCCCTGCACCCTTGCAGGATTCGGTATTTACCGAATCAGTAAATACCGAATTGGTATTGCCCATTGATTCCTATGGGCTTCAAGGCCCATAGGAATCAATGGGCAATACCGATTCGGTATTTACCGATTCGGCAAATACCGATTTTTACAGATTCGGTAATTCAAAAAAAGAATTTACCTACATCTCCCTCCTTCGAATTTACCGATTCATAAATACCGAATCGGTAAAATTCGGTATTTATGAGTCGGTAAATTGAAGTTACCTACATCTAGCCCTTAGTTATCAGACCTCTTGCCCTGAGTGGCTAGCTCTCTGTGTTTTTGGCTGAAGAGCTTTCGTAGTTAAGTTTCAAAAGCCCTACCATTAGAGATAAACCATTTGCTTCCTTGTTTCTTGCTTTTGTGTCCATGTTGAAGGGTTGCAGTTACTACTTCCGCATTTGGGACATTTCCAAAGCCTGCTACTACCCTCCCTGAATTCTACTTTTTTTCATTCTATAAGGGTTGATCCAACTTTCTTTCTAAGCCATTACATGTTGTTGTCGTGGGAAGTTGTGTCGGTTCTTTTTATCCTGAATCCACTCTTGTGCTTATAAGATCAAAGATGGTTTGCTGTCAGAGAGCTGCCCGTGGGCTGATGTTGAAATCCTTAGGAGTTTTCTAGTAAAAGCATAGTATATAGACAGCGTAGTCTATAGGCACGACTGTGGTTTGCATAAATGGTACACATTATTTCCGCTTGCTCCACAGGGATTGAGACATCCTGCATTCTGCTACGTTTTAGGTCTCACCTGAGACAGTACATGCGCAGTGGCATTTTCTTAGCTTACAGAAGGCTTAGAGTCCGCAAACTGCTTGACAATCGTTGGCTTCAACGCCATGCTCATTTACTTGCTTCTCATCTGTGTTTGCTTGCTCCCTCCCAGTTTCCCTCCTGATGCCTATATTGGCTTGCTAACTCCCACTCTCCCACCTGATGTCTATGTTGGCTTGCAACCTTCCCACCCTCCCATCTGTTGTCGATGTTGGCTTGCTACCTGTATGTGTTGATTTGCTCTCTCCCAGCCTCCCACCTGATGTCTGTGTTGACTTGCAACCCTCCCGTCTTATCATCTGCTGTCAATGTTGGCTTGCTCCCTACCAGCCACCTTCCCACTATCCTTGTTGTCTTGCTTCCTGCTGCCCACCCTTCCATTGTCTGTGTTTCTGCGCTCCCATATTTTCCGTGTTGCCTTTCTTCCTTTCCACCCTGCCCTACTGACACCCACTCACCCTCAGGTTGTCTGACATGCCCTACTCACCACTACACAGTGTCTCTGTTGCCTTCTCCTTTCCACCATCACCGCTCCACCATTATGTTGCCCTGCTATCTATTGTCCATCTTGGTTTTCTCCCTCCCACCCTCCCTCTATCTCTCCATGTTGCCTTGATCCCTGCAACCCACCCTCCAGTTGTCAATGTCGCCTTGCTCCTTGCCACTCACCTTTTTATAATCCATGTTGCCGTGCTCAATTATTGTCCATGTTGCACTGCTGCAGGCCACCCACTCCTGTGTTGACCTTCTGTTCTTGCTTTCAATAACCCTCCTGCCCTTAGGTTGTCCATGATGCCTATTACCAAACACCCGCCCTCCAGTTGCTTGTGTTTCCCAACTCCCTTTCACCAGCCTTCCCATTGTCCGTGTAAGCTTTCTCTAACCCAGTCTACCTCCAGTTTCCCATGCTTGCTTGCTAACTGCCACCCTCCACCTTGCCTGTGATGCCCTGCAGAGTACCACTCACCCTCCAACAACATTCAAATCATCTTGGACCGAGGAGAAACAGCTGACCTCATCCTGCTCGACCTCTTAGTGGCCTTGGAGTCTTTCTCCCATTACACCTTCATCAGAAGACGCCACGAGATTGGCATACAAAGATCTGCTCTCAAATGGATCTGTTCCTTCTTCATGGGAAGAACCCAAAGGGTCAGGCTGCCACCCTTCACATCAGAGACAATGAAACTGATCTGCACAGTCCCATTGACGTCATCCCTCATCCTCTATCTTTTCAACAAAAATATTACATCAATTGCCAACATCATCTGATCTCAAGACATCACCATCATCTCCTCTGCTAATGACACCCAACTCATACTCTTCTTGACAGACAAGAAAACCACAACCAGAGCCAACTTCGCCAACTGTATTAACATGGTAGTAGAATGGTGCCAATAGAACAGGGTTTGGGGCAAGACTATATTGCACCTATCCTTAGTATATCTTTTATCTAAGCAGGCAAGGTGCTATGGACCGGAGATTCAAAAACCCATGAATCTCCTAAGACACAGAATGTCTCAATTTACCACAAAAAACACACAATGGTCTGGCATTCTTAAATTCAGTTGATTTTCGCTAACAATCAATCAATCAATCAATCATTCATATCATTTGTAAAGCCCACTACTCACCCGTGAGAGTCTCAAGGCCCTGGGGTGGGAAATGCTGCTACTGCTCGAAAAGCCAGGTCTTGAGGAGTTTTCGAAGGTCAGCAGGTCTTGGGTCTGCCGTAGGTGGATGGGGAGGTTGTTCCAGGTCTTGGCGGTGAGGTGGGAGAACGATCATCCACCTGAGGTCGCTCTTCGGAAGCGGGGAACTGTAGCGAGGGCGGGGTCAGCGGAGCGGAGCTGGCAGGTGGAGGTGTGGAAGCTGAGTCGTCTATTGAGGTACGTTGGTCCGGTGTTGTGGAGTGCCTTGTGTGCATGGGTGAGGAGTTAGAAGGTTATCCTCTTGTTGACCGGATCAGGCGTGCAGAGGCGTTGTGGATGCGTTGGAGCCGTGTCAGGAGTTTGGTCGAGTCATGGAGAGGGTGGAGTCGAGGATGACCCCTAGGTTGCGTGCGTGGTCGGTGGGTGTTGGAGCGGTTCCCAGTGCAGTCGGCCACCAGGAGTCGTCCCAGGCCGAAGGGTTGGATCCGAGGATGAGGACCTCCGTCTTGTCTGAGTTCAGCTTCAGTCTGCTGTTCCTCATCCATTCAGCAACGGCCTTCATTCCTTTGTGAAAGTTGGTTTTGGCTGGGGGTGCTTGGTGAGGGAGAGTATCAGCTGGGTGTCATCGGCATAGGAGAGGATGTTGAGGTCATGCCAATGGGCGATGTGGATGAGCGGTGCCATGTAGATGTTAAACAGGTTGGGCTGAGGGATGAGCCCTGGGATACGCCGCAGATGATCTCGGTGGCTTCGGAGCGGAAGGGGGGAAGTCGGACGCTCGTGTTCTGCCGAAGAGAAAGGAGGTGCTCCAGTCCAGGGCCTTCTCTTGGATCCCAGCGTTGTGGAGGCGTGTTCGTAGTGTGTGGTGACAGACCGTGTCAAAGGCGGCTGACAGGTCCAGGGGGATGTGGGCTGCCATTTCTCCGTTGTCTAGCAGGGACTTGATGTCATCGGTGGCGGCGATGAGGGCAGTCTCGTGCTGTGGTTGCTGGGAAACCCGGACTGGGAAGGGTCCAGGATGTTGCACCTTGGGAGCCTCACACCGACACACCTGCCCAAGCACCTTGTTACCCGATGTTTTGTACATTAAACAAAATATAACATCCCTTTTTGTTTTACTTTCAGCCATGCTGGACAGCAGCTGCACTGCTGTACAACATGACTAAAAACAATGAGAAAGAAAATACATTCCCTGTTAAGGAGTGCTATTGGCTTTACCAATGTTTATTGGACATTGTTAGATCTGGGGGTCTCTAGTTGGCAATGATTATCACCTTTATCCAAATAGGGACCCTTACTTCTAAATCAGGATAAGGGGATTACACTCCTTAATAACCCTTGCTCACCCCCTTGGTAGCTTGGCACAAGTAGACAGACTTATCTCAGAGGCAGTGTGTTAAGCATTTGTGGATATACACAGTAATATAGTGCAAACACTACAGATAGACACAACACAGGTTTTTATAAAAATAAGTATTCTTTATATAGACTTAAACACAAGACCATAAACAACAAAAATCCACAATATTACACTTAAGGTTACTTAAAAGATTATTAAAGTCTCTTAATTCAAGTTATTGATAAATGCGTCAAAAGACGCAACAAAGTACCAGGATGAATAACGCAAAGTAAACAAAAGGCTCGCAAAAGGGGAGATGTGTTGGTTCCGTGATCTGGGGGAACGGTTGCGTATTCCTCTATGCTTGCGCAGAGTAGGGTACTCGTCGTGAGCCTTACCGGAGCGAAGGTGATGCGTAGATTCTCGGCTTGCGGGCCCGTTATGGTGCACAAGATGGCACCTTGATGCGATGTGATGATCAAGTTGCGATGCGAGAAGATAACGCCCTTGATGCGGCAATGCGATGATGATGCGATGACGCCCTGGCAGCCTTGCGACGACTCTGTACTTTGGAGCTGCGACAGGCCCTGCGACACGCTTCTCCGGTGATGCGATGGCGACTCTCTCGATGTTGACACGCTTCTCCGGTAATGCGACAGCAGGCAGCTTTGTTGAACACACACTTCCAGGGAGATGCAGCGAAGGCTCGCTTCACCGGCGTTGCGATGATTTCAGCTGCGGCGGCGACACGCTTCCTCTTGCTGCGTCGCGCTTCCAGCTCCCAACGGCACGCAAGTGACTGGAGTCAGAATTCCGAGCATAGAAATTCAGGAGAGAGCTGGAGATAAAATCTTTTGGCCCTGAGACTACAGCAGGAGGCAAGCACAGTTCAAGCCCTTGGAGAATATTCTGTAGATGAAAGTCCTTACAAAGTTCCTTCTCCTTTCCCTTGGCAATGAAGCAAACACTGCAGGCCAACACAGCAAACAGCACATTGGCAGAGGGGCAGTACAACTCCTGCAGCTTCCTTGGTTCTTCTCATTGGCAGAAAGGTTTCTTGTTCCAGAAGTGATCTAATTTTTTGGGAGCAGGGTCCCAATATTTATACCCCAAACTCCTTTGTTCTCTGAAGGCAGAGAGGCCTCTGCCTAGTCCAAACCAGTACCTGAGCACTTTGTTTACATGACTCTTTTCTTCCTTTCACTGTGCAGGGCAGAGACATCAGACGCACCACAGGAGGTGGAGCCAGCACAGGGGAGGGAAGCTGCAGCTCTGGAGCACTCTGTTGACATGATTCCTCCTCTACCTTCACAGTGCAAGGCAGAGACATCAGACAAGCCACAGGGGGTGGAGCCAGCATTGTAGAAGGAAGGCCCAGCCCTATTCAGGTCCCAGGTGCACTCCTACCTCCCATCTGGATGTAGATCTCCCTATTCACCACTGGGCTGTCCCAACCTGTCTCCTCGAATTTCCCAGCCCTGTCACTCACAAACCCAGACAAGGAATACACAACCCAGCATGGGCAGGCTCAAAAGGTTAGGCAAGCAAACACCTGCTTTCTAAAAGTGGTATTTGCAAACACAGGATACTAAAAGATATATTTATTATTTTTGGTTCAGGCATACTAAATTTGAATTTCTACCATGTTCCCTGAGTCAGTTAGGATTGTAAGAATGTAACAATCTTAACTGCCCGTTATGGCCTATGAGAACAGGTAGCCTTCAATAGTGAAACACGAAAATGGCTGTAATTCACTATTAGAACATGCTACACACATCAGAGCATGTCCTACCTTGTACTTACAATGCACCCTGCCCGTGGGTCTACCATAGGGGTGTCTAATATGAAGCAAAGGGAAGGTTTGGGACTGGCATGTGGGTGCACTTGGCCAAGTCGACATGGCAGTACTAGACTGCACACAGGCCTTGCAATGGCATGCCTAAGACACACTTTACAAGCTGCTTCCCGGGGTGGCAGAACCAGTGCTGCAAGCCCACCAGCACCTATTGATTTACAAGCCCTGGGCACACATGGTGCACTGTACTAGGGGCTGACAGGTAAATCAAATAACTCATGGAATAACAATCAGTACAGTAATTTAACATAGGGAGCACTTGCCCTGTGGTACTAATTAGCAGTGGCACAGTGCCCAAAGCATGTTTCCAGCAAAAACATATCAAAACAGAGGAGGCAATCCGTCAAAAATGGAAGGGAGACGCCAATGATGCCAGGTCTAACACGTGGCCCCTCCAGCTGAAATGTGGGGAGAACTACCCTTCCCCTGGGGAGTTCTCTTCACTAATGTGAAAAATCTGGAAAGACCATCAGCGTTGGCGTATTCTGTACCAGGGCAGTGTTCCACCATAAAGTCCATACCCTGTAGGGAAGGGCGATGGACCACCTCAACAACTTTGAGTTCTTACCCCTCATCTGCATCAGCCATCTGTGGGGCTTGTGGTCGGTCTGAATTCGGAAGTGAGTCCCAAATAGGAATGGTCTCAACTTCTTCAGCGCCCAGACCACAGCAAATGCCTCACGCTCAATTGCCTCTGTTCCTGTGAAAGTAACCTCCTACTGATGAAGGCTAAGGGTTGGTCTAGGCCCTCTTCATTAATCTGTGATAGAACAGCCCCCACACCATGCTCTGAAGCGTCTGTCTGTACAATGAATTCTTTTGAGAAGTTGGGTGCCTGAGCATATGGCATTCTTCAGGGCATCAAAAGCCTTCTGACAGGTGTCAGTCCAGTTCACTTTCTTAGGTTGCTTCCTGGAAGTCAGCTCAGTCAAGGGTGCAACAATGTTGCCATACCCTTTGACAGGAGGTTCCTGTAGTACCCTGCGAGTCCTAAAAAGGCTCTCACCTGTGTCTGAGTCTTTGGGAGTTCCCATGCCAGGATTCTATCAATCTTGGGTTGTAGGGGCGCCACCTGGCCGCTTCCCACCTGGTGACCCAAGTACACAACAGAACCCTGCCCAATCTAGCACTTACTGGCTTTGATCGCGAGGCCTGCCTTGCGCAGGGCCATCAACACTTCCCAGAGGTGCTGCAAGTGTTCTTCCCAACTGGCGCTGAACACTGCAATGTCATCCAGGTAGGCGGCACTGAAATCCTCCAGCCCAGCCAACATCTGGTTGACCAACCTCTGAAAGGTGGCAGGTGCATTCTACATCCCAAAGAGCATAACCCGGAATTGGTAGTGCCCATCTGGTGTGGAGAATGCTGACCTCTCCTTAGACACATCAGTCAAGGCGATCTGCCAGTATCCAGGCGTCAAATCAACCGTGCTGAGGTACCGTGCAGCCCCTAACCGATCAATGAGCTCATCAGCTCTGGGGATGGGGTGTGCATAGGTAGGGGGCACGGGAAACCTGCCCTTGGGCCTAACATAGGGGGTGTATAATATGAAGCAAAGGGAAGGTTTAGGGACTGGCAAGTGGGTGCACTTGGCCAAGTCGACATGGCAGTACTAGACTGCACACAGGCCTTGCAATGGCAGGCCTGAGACACACTTTACAAGCTGCTTCCGGGGATGGCACAACCACTGCTGCAAGCCCACCATCAGCATTTGATTTACAAGCCCTGGACACACATGGTGCACTGTACTAAGGGCTGACAGGTAAATCAAATAACCCAATCATGGAATAACCAATCAGTACAGTAATTTAACAGAGGGAGCACTTGCACTGTGGCACTGATTAGCAGTGGCACAGTGCCCAAAGCATGAATCCAGCAAAAACATATCAAAATAGAGGAGGCAATCCATCAAAAATGGAAGGGAGACTCACGCCAATGATGCCAGGTCTAACAGACATGATCTTAACTCAACATGAACAAACTTACCCTGAAGGAAAACTGTATTGATTTACTGCTTGTCATTTTGTTTCATGCAAAAGCACATGCAATATTGAAATAAACCAACAAAGACAGCACAATTCATTTTCATCAGATGTTACATTCCTAAGCTGCACTATATACACATATCAGTGGATAGACCAGCTACTGTTGTATTTTGAAAGAAGCAGATGAAAACGTCAATGTCTGAACTTTTAGAGTCTAACATTTGTGTTAGGCGTCCACATGTATATGAAGTTGTGGAACAGACAGTTTTTAGCAGAGGAAACTTTGGATATGACTATGTGGTCAGATAGGCTGCCTCTGTTTTGTTGTTGCCTCGCCCACGTCTTTCCAACTCTTGTGATTTAACCCGTTTATGATTTTTATTAAGTACATGAGAGCTATAATGCCTAAGTGACAGCGAGTTGCACCAGTTAGATGCTAAACAGATTTTCCATTTTATCTAGGGCATTTAACCAAATTCCATCATGTCATCTCTGGGGTTTGTTTCCTCCTGGTCCCAAAGGGAAACACATCTTACTTCCTGTGTTGTCACTAGGACCATATGGCATAAGTTTTTTCTTGAGGAGTCTATAGGTATGTGATGCAAAGAACCCTCCCCTTTATTTTTGGTAAAATAGCTCCTTTGTGGCTCTGTGGAAGGAGACATGGCAGTACTAGACTGCACACAGGCCTTGCAATGGCTGAGAAAGTACAAACCACTCGAGCCCACAGAAGAAAGGGCGCAATGAAAAACATAGGAACCACACGTCATAGATGAAAAGTAAGAACTCTTCATATATTAGCCTATCCTTCATGCTCAATTAAAGCGTTACAGTGAAGTCGAAAGGAAACCGTAGTCAACACACAGTATGATTAGGACCCACGTTTAGGCACATGTCGATCAATTTCCACTTTATATCCTGATAAACCTTTATTTAGTAAAGTACTATGCATAATAAGAATCATATTTCCATAACTCTTTCTATAGTTCTATCCCCTTTGCATCTCCTCTCCATCTTGTCCCTTTCTCTCCCTTTTCTATCTTTCGCATTCGCCCACTCTTTCGCTATCCCCATCTAACTCCCTCTCTTTCTTTCTTCATATCCCTCCCTCCTTTACCCCTTCCATGCTGATGACGACCACCGGCCGTCATGCACTAAGGTGGGCGTGTGCTGATGACGGCTGGGGGACGCCATGAACCCGCCCACTCATCAAAAGCGCCACACTGGTGCAGAATCGTGGCCGCGCCCAAGGGGTTAAGCTGATGTTTTCAGAAAAAGGGTTGAATATATTTAAAGCTCATAGTTCTGTGCTAAATCATGCGGCGTTGGGGAGGCTAATTACTAATATGATTACCTTGGTGCCAGTGGCATTGCAGCCATGGCTGCTACCTATTACCCATGTAAAGGCTTTCTACATTGATACAGCTCTTTTACATTAGAACCCGATGCCCTGGGGTGATCACTCATAGTAATCCTCCATGGAGGGGGGGGGGGGCACTAATGGACTTTTATTTGATGTAGTCACTATTGCATCACTAATAATGTTAGCAGCTTTGGATGCTATTCAATGTACACATGTAGCTCTTATTAAACAAAAGGTTAGTGACCCCTGATTTACAGTGCCCCTTCCTAATAGCAATTTGCTATGCTATATATTAATGTATTTTCACTCAAATCCAGTTGCAAAACATTAATATTTCGATGAATACTGAAAGGTAGTGGCAACCCATTTGCGAACATGGATGAGACCTCGCGAGACCCTGTTCCCTTTGAGAAACGTAAAAAGAAAATCAGGGGGGGGGGGGGTGAATAGGACTACTGCCTAGCATTAAAATAATTGCTTAAACCACTTTTCTATCTTTTTAAAAAGAACCCTGTCGTCTCTAAAGAAAATGGTTGCTTTGTTTAAAAGTAAGCACGCCATCCATGTGATGTCAGCAAATGATTATGGGTTGCAATTACTGACGTACATCAATAATATTCATGAGGTAGGTCGATTTGTGACCCATTGTGATTTGGCATTTTGTGAACTGACCTATTAGGTCATAGGTTGCTCAAAAAATACAATAGTATTTGCTAAAAGTCAGTGGATAATTTGCAACCACTTTTTGTGCATCCTAGCTTAGTACAACTACGATTACAAAAATCTATTCTTAGATGACTGTTGCTATGATCTAGAAGGCAAAGTGGCATTGACACGAAGTACGCATGGTTTACATCCCATGCCATTACATCGCAAGTCATTTAACCGACTTGCTGTAGGGGGCACGCTGGACTTAGGAATAGTATAATTTACTATTCCTACTCCAATTTGTGCAACAGTAGGGTAGGTATTGGATTGTAAATCCAACACCTTCTGCCCCCTACAGCAAGTTGTTGTAACGACTTGCGTTGTAATGGTTTGCGCTGTAACAATGCAGTTTTTGTAAGGACCGCGTTGTAATGGCATGCGATGTAAAGCATGCAATCTTAAGGCTGTTTCCTGTTGGGTATGAGACACTTATGCTGAGTAGAGACAGAGAATGTCACTGGAGCACCGTCAAGTCCCACCCCAATCCACACTCTGGACTTGTAGTAATAGTAGAGGTGGAGTGAGTGACCAGCACTGAGATAATCCACTCCTGATGACTGAGGTGGCTAACAGGAAAGTCTGGTTAGGATGCAGGTTGACTGGGTAGATGATAAGGTATGGTAAAAAAAGGAGCTGTGGGATTAGAGGAGAATTATTACCAAGTGTGGTGCAATACTAACCATAACCCTCAAATACCAGTGTATGTACACCTCAGGCTATGAACATAAAGCCAGTCAATATTTGAACAATCAGCAAGACAATAATCAGCTTCCAGATACAGGTGCAGCAGCAAGGGACATTTTTTTTTTTATACAAGAGATGAGTTCTAACAGACAGAAATTCCAAGAACAACCTTCAGGTCTAAAGTTTGAGGTTACCTGTTGCAAAGTCAAAGAGATTCAGAATTAGATCAGTTAAATAGTTGTCAAGAGCTATGTCTGAAGAACCTGAATTAGAGTAATTGCTTTTGAAATGCAACTAGCAAGATGGATGGGGAATCTTAACAGAGTGGGCATCTTGGTTTTGGATGTTAACTTCTCAATTTCAGGCTTGTTCGGTTCATCAGTTAAGGATGGCTTTGATTCTCTGGCACACTGAGCAAAGGACCAAAGTATGGGCATTCACTTGGCCAAATCGGGCTCTACGTCAAACAAAGAAAAGGAGATGGAAGGAATGTTTACAAATAGTATAAACAACTGGCAATCTCTCTAGGTAGCATATGAACTCATGATTCTTTCCCCTATGCCACTCTAGACCAAGACACATCTTGCAAATCAGTACTGACACTGCTCCATATGGAAACAGTGCATTCTGAACTGCTAGTCAATCAGATGGAAGTGGCAGGGCCACTTCTATAATAGCTACCATAGAGCACAGGTGATAAAAAGTGGTCCACACCTGAGGCACCTAGCTTGGACTCTCCAAAACAGAAAGCAAAATACAGCAGCTGCTAGCAACAGTACCTTTTTAGATCTGTCATCCTTAGGTAGGTCTTTCCTGCAAACTCTTTGCCTTCCTCCTCCATCTCGTTTTTGTTGCCCTTAGGACTATGTCCACTTTTCCACTGTTAACCAGTGCTAAAGTGCTTGTGCTTTCTACTTTAAACTTGGTAAAATTGACTTACATCAATTAACAAATGTAATTTACTTGTAGGTCCCTAGTAAAGTGGGACTACATGTAGCCTAGGCCTGTATATTCAATGATACTAAAAGGCCTGCAGCACTCATTGTGCCACCCACTTAGGTAGTCCTTTTAAACATGGCTCAGGCCTGCCACTGTACCTATGTGTGCAATGTTAAACTACAATTTCGACCTGGCAAGATAAACCTCTTGCCAGGCCCAAACCTCCCTTTTTCATATATATGACACCCCTAGGTCAGGTTCTTCACAGCCAGAAGGTAGTGTGCGGTGTATTTTAAAAGTTATATATGTACGTTTAAGTTTTACATGTCCAGGCAGTGAAACATTTCTACATTTGTTTTTCACTACTGTGGGGCCTGCCTGTCCCAACGGATAATGTTGGGTTACCTTAATACATTTAAAAAGTGGTAACCTTCCATTGGGAGCAGACAGGAATATAGAGTTTGGTGTCTTGAGAACTGTGCTATAAAGCTGATTTTAATGATTAAGTTGGATTTTGAGTCACAATTCTGAAAATGTCATGTCCTAACTATTTGGTGTCTGCTACCAGTATCCTGGGTCACACGCCTATGTGGCTGGCAGTTAGTCTTTGTATATTGATCCTAGAAAAACAAACAAAAGGCATGTGGTGAAAGCAGGTTGGGCCATCCCTGACTTGATGAGGAAGAGGAGCTGTCACCTACCACACTTGTACATCACATAGGCTCTGCCCGAGCACTCTCACAATGGGTTGTACACTGGTCTTTTGCGACCCCAGACAAGCTGGGACCAGGACAGGGAGGCAACACATTCCAAACACCTCTGCTGGCTGGAAACCTCCAGAGCCATCTCCTACTTCAAGTGGGTACCAGGTATAAATATTGGAACCTCAGTCCCAACCCTTTTAGTACACCTCTGGATAACTCAGAAATACTGCTCTGCGGCCCTGCAAGAAGAACTGCTACTTTGTTGCCCTGCTTCCCTGCTATCTCCTGCCTGCTGCCGGAGTAAATAAATGTACCTGCATTATGAACGCAGGACCACCAAAGTGACTCCTAGGGCTAGTTGGCAGGCACCAATCACAAAGAGGCTGAATTCACCTTGAACCCAGCACCTGGACTCAATCTGCTCTGAGTGCTAGCAGGCCCAGGGCACCACCCCAGTCCTGGATCCATGGGAGGACTTTGCATTGCAACCCGCAGTCTGCTCTGAACCGAAGCTGCATTACCAATCCTCTACATAGGCCTTCATAACACAAGCCAAGCTACCAAAGAGTTTTGCACAGATTAATTTGTGGTGTGCTTGTGCCTTACCCTGACTAGGACTGTGGTTGCTGCTTGAGTAGGATTTAACTCCCTCAACCAGTGACCCTATTTCCAACAGACCCCCTACTGGGTAGCTGGTGCATCTTCTTCTACATTTATCGCTGAAGTAAAATTCATCAATGGGTAAACAGTGACAATAGAGTTTTAAGAGGTGACTCACTGGAGTGACTTAGTTCTAGGTAACATACTACGATCTCTTCAAATTGTGAGTTACTTTGGCTATCACGAAGTGTCTAGACAATGAACTATAATGCAGTGTGGTGCTGCCTGGCTTGTTTGATTGACTGATGCAATCGAAATGTGACACATTCTCTGATAAATGCCCTTCTCTAATCTTACGTGTGATCAAAGATCCCATACAGAGAATCACTCTAAATGTTTATGGCTCATAGGGTGTTCTGATTTTGCATCCTGTGTAGAACTTCCTGTTTGGCACAATTTAACCCTGCTCGCTTGGTAATTTTGATTGTGTGGTCATCTCAGAATTATGTCTGGTGTTGTGAGCGAGGTATCCATCTTAGATGGGAAGGGGTTGCGTTCACTATGTGATGCCTATGTACATTGAGGCTTCAATATAGCTCTTGTAGACATTTCTCTTGCTGAGACACTCTGTTGTCCTTTTCAATTTTGGCAATGTGTATGTCCTTATGTAGAGTCCTCATTAACTGCCTGTCTTGCTTACTGGCTTGTGGCTACATAGGTGTTTTCTTCTTGGGGTTCACTTCTATTCGCTACTGAGAGACTGCTTTTACTCTATACGATCCCAAACAGTGGTGTAAATGTTCCTGGGCAAATCTTACCCACAAAATGCCTTGTGTTAGGGCCTTTTCAAGATGGTTAAACTCTTCAGCCACACTAAAATTGCACTGCAATCTTCATCACTGCAATCTTCGCTACTCCAGTTTAGGCCACTCCAATCTACTCGGCACAACTCCACTCAACATCACTCTACTCTACGCCACTGCACTCTGTGCAAATCCACTTTATGGAAATGCACTCTACTCTGTTCCACTTCACTCTACGCCCCTGCACTCTAAGCCAATCTACTTTACACCACTCTAATCTACTCTTAAAAACTGCACTCTTTGCCACTGCACTCTATACCACTTAATGCCATTATTCTATGTCACTCTACTCTGTGCCACTGCACTCTACACTGTACCAATCTACTCTATGCCACCTCACTCTACCCTGCACCACTTCAATCGACTCTGAAACAATCTATACCACTCCACTCTATGCCACTGCACTCTACTCTTCACAACTGTAGTCTACGCAAATGCTCTCTATGCCACTCTCCTCTACACTACTGTACTCTATGCCACTCTACACCACTGCACTCCACAACACTCTACTCTGCAATGTTGCACTCTCCACCACTGAACTCTATGCCACTCTACTCTGCACTACGGCAGTTTACCGAATTGCACTCTGCAGCACTCTACTCTATGCCACTCGATGGCACTATACTCTACTCTTTACCACTTTATGCCACTGCACTCTATGCCACTCTACTCTACACCACTCTACGCCATTGCACTGTATGCCACTGCACTCTACGGCAGTATACGCTACTTTGCACCACTCTACTCAAATCTACGCACTCTGTAGACTACGCAAGTGCTCTCTATGCCACTATATGCAACTACACTCTATGCCAATCCTAACCACTACACTGTACAGCACTCTAATCTGAAATGCTGCATTCTCCACAACTAAACTGTATGCCACTCTACTCTGCATCACTGCACTCTATCCCACTGTATTCTATGCCGCTGTGTTGTATGCTGCTGAATTCTATGCCGGCGGACAGCACAAAACTGCACTCTACTCTGCGCCTCTGTACTCAGTGCCACTGCACTCTATGCCACTTTTCTCAAAACCACTCTATGCCAATGCACTCTATGCCACTGCACTTTATAAGACTACTCTGCAACACTGCACTCCATGAAAGTAAACTCTATGCCACTCTACTCTGCACTACTGCATTCTATACCAATGCACTCTACACCACTCTACTCTATGTTACTCTGCTCTGCACCAATGCATTCTATGCCACTGTATTCTACACCAACGCACTCTATGCTACTAGACTCTGCACCACTACACTCTGCACCAATGCACTCTATACCACTGCACTCTACTATGCACCACCATACTCTACAACACAGCACTCTACTATGCACCACTCTAATCTAGCCATTTGAGTCCATGATGCAGCATTGTACACCATTGAATTCTATGCTTCTGCACTCTACGCCACTATACGCTGCAACACTCTGTCAACACACTCTACACCCGTCCACTCTACTCCACCGTAACCTACTCTATGCCATTGCACTTTACTCTACTCTGCACCACTCTACTCATAGCCGTTTTACTCTACCCCACTCTACTTTATGGAACTCTACTCTTTGCCTCTGCCCTCTACTCTCTGCGACTCTACTATACAGCACTCTACTCTGCGCCTTTGCACTGCACTTTACGCCACAGCACTCGTTGCTCCACTACACCACTTCACTCTATGACACTCTAATCTGCCACACACCACTCTATGCCACTGTACTCTATACCATCCTACTATCCACTACTCCATTCTTTGCCAATGCACTCTATGCCACTGCACTCTACAACCTCTACTCTATATTACCCCACTCTAAGCCACCTCACTCTGCCACATTTCACTCTGCGCCACTGCACTGTACGCCATACTCTGCATAGTATGTTGCTAAATTCTATGCCACTGTACTCTACGGCACTGCACTCTATGTCACTATACTCTGCAACACTATACACCAATGCACTCTACACCAGTCCAGACCACTCTACTCTACGTCACTCCAACGAAACACCATGGTAAGTGACTCCACTGTATGCCACTCCAGTACACACCACTCTATGCCACTCTACTCTACGACACTCCACGCTTCTGTACACCACTAACTTTAAGCCATGCAGAACAGCAGACACTCGTGTATACCATGACTAAAACGCATTGCCAAGCCCTTAGCTCTTGCAAAGGCGAGACCCATGGAATTTGCCAATTTTTTTTCTTCTTCAATACTCCTACCAGCATCCCCTCCCTCTCCCACCATGGATTGTATGACTCTCTCTCCATGGGATCCTCCTCTCCCCATTGTGAGTGCACCCTCCAGGTATGCTTCCGACTACTCCATTGCTGCCCTTCTGCTTCACCCCTTAACGGCTGATGCTGTATACTCCTGAGCTGGGCAATGGTTATTAGCAGGACTTGAGGATGGCACTTGGAGTAAGAAGGGATTGTGGTTGGAGAACTTGTTGTTCAAAGTCAACACTAGTTCTGTCAGTTGATTGGTCTACAGCTGATAAGAAACCTTTGTCGCTCGTACTAAAGACGTCTTCTGTTTTAAACGTCAACTCCATCTTGTATTAGCTCATCAGCTCATCAGCGCTGTGCGGAGCAGTTGTGTAACTCATAGACGGGCTCATTACTGTAATTCATACACTCCCAGCTCACGTCAGTGACAGCCACCCACACTCTGACCGTCAGACATAAAAGTAGCGCCAATGGAGCTGCGGCACTTGCAGCCGCGCCGGAGCGCGCCACTAGCCCCACTGGTAAGCCGCAGACGCGCGGGACTTTGTGTGTTAATGCTGCGGCTCGAGGAGGGCTGTCTGCGTCGTGATGTTTTTTACCTGTACGGCACACGGCTTGTGTGTCTCTGGTGTGCAGTATCCGCCTGCTCCAGGACAGTAGTCTGTTTGCGCATATTAAGAGTAAAGCTTGTTCTGTGGTGTCCGGCGCGGTTCCCCGCACAGGCTCACGCACCCCAGTAGCCAGCAAGGGAGCGTGCCCGGATGTGGCGGCGGGGATAGGGGAGACGCTGCTGTGGAATGACAAACGTTCCCGAACAGACTAGACATAACCAGAGAGCCAGGAGATTGGGAACGCGCGCGCGGCCGGCTCCGATCGCTTACCTGAGCGTGCACGTGCCAGTCTCCTGTCTCCTGGGAAGCAGACCCGGCAACTATAGTATCGCGACTGCGCGATGCGCATATGGCTTCGCCATATGCATCGCAGGCACGAGACCTAAAAATCTTCACCCCCTCTCTGATTCTGCTCAGAAAACAGCAGTCAAAGCCCTGGTTATATCCAGATTGGACTACTCTAATGTTCTTTACCTGGGCGCGATATAATTGCGATTGAATAGGCATGCAGAATGCTCAGATACTACCTGGGCTCCCTACATGAGCCTCTATCAGCTCTGCATTGAAGAAATGGTACTGGCTTCGGTGAAACAGAGAAATACCTCTAAGGCTCTCCGTTACTGCTACTAGGTTCTTTCATGCCAATGCCCTGCCACATTGTACTCTTCGATTACACCCAATGCTTCAGCTAGAAATCCTAGGGTGGCTGCTTCCAAGCCGGCTTTCCTTCCTAGATTTAGAAAAGACAGAATCAGTGGCAGTGCTTTTTAAGTCAACTGACTCCTATAATAAGTAACTGTATACCCTCAGAACTTCGGCTCGCCCTCTCCGAAATAATTTCCAGTAAAAGAATTGAAAACATGGGGCCATGTAATCAATAAAGGTTGATCCATTATCGCTGCTTTTATCGGCAGAAAACTGCCGCTAAAGGTGCGATAATGGGCTTGATAATATGCCCTTGTGAATTCCCATAGAAGCCCAGGACAACACCTGAACCTGAGCTTCTATGGGAATTCACAAGGCCATATTATCAAGTCCATTACTACCGCTTTAGCGGCAGTTTCCTGCCGATAAAAGCGGTGATAATGGATCGCCCTTTCTTGATAATATGGCCCGTGGCTTTTTAGATTCGCTTAAAGCATTATTATAACTATTAAAAGGGATGCTATTTTTCATTCACGATAGGCAGGTGCAAAACTTCAGGCGAGTCCTCCCTTGCTGCTGGCTTTGCATTCGACAACAAAAGGTGGGATACAGGGGGAAACCCTGCATCTCATGTCTTCCTAACTCCAAGCAAGGCCGAATGCACAGACCAGGAGTGCATGTGTGGTGTTCAGCTATATCAGGGGCCCGCAATATAATTCCCCTATTGGAAGTTGCGTTCAATCAATTACGTTGCCCAGTGCTGACAATTAATCATTGGTAGTTCCCCAGCGGGGGTTGGGAGGCTCCCTCCCTGCGTGCTGTACCGGGGAGGAGCCTCCAGGCACGTGCCTATGAGCCGCCTTCCCACAAGCAGCCGTATCCACCAAAGCAACTGAAGTTGGCTTTGGGCTTTGTGCTTTGTGTCTTTCACCTTTGGACCAATCATGATTTAGGAGGGAGGGGGGCAGACCAAACTAGGACCCACTTTGATGTGTGAAAAGGCAGCTTTATTGAAACAGGAGCACATTACAATGTACAGCCCTGGCAACTGCCTTACAAAACAAAAAACCTCACTAATACCTGATCCCGCCACCACCCCTCAATCCCCTCAACATGTCCTCACTCTGACATTACCATTTAACAACATTACAATGTATTGCAGTAAAATGATTCACTTTTATTAACCAAACATCTTATGCCTGCTACTCTAGAACAATAACTCAACCAACCTGCCTATACTTTCCCTGAAACCAGCATCAACGGTAGCCAGAAACCTCTGCCAACCCTGGTAAACTTTAAAAGCCCCCGCTCTGCACCTGTTCTAAGCGACAAGACAGACAACTACCCTTTGCGCCCCTAACCCAACAAAGACAGCCCTAGCTCAAAACCTTCCTTCAGAGAGGGAACTAAAAATACCAGAAAATAGGGACGGGGGGGAGGGACAAACTTTCTGACTACCGATACTACGCTCCCACACAGCAGGTCACCAAACCTAAAAGGGTGTCTGAGAGCGTATCCCCTCTAAACTTATATATTTGGGCTATAATTGGGCTACAAATATGTAGCCCAATCTAGAAATCCAAAATGGAGGAATAGAGGCCTGCCCCGCACCTCCTAAACAGCCCGGGGAGAGACCTCTCTGCGTTTGCCTGCCCCCCTAAACCTCCCTTGGCTCTGTGGTGAAAGATACCTATTTAGAAATTGACCCAAGAATTTCCTGCACCCCTTGTATATTAAAGGCAGGCCACGGGACTGCTGGTGGGCTGAGAGCGGATGCTGTGTGGCGATTAAAGGGTGAATATCTGGAGAGAGAGAGAGAGAGAGAGTGTAAATATTGTGATCAAACGGCATGCGAGCAGATAATCTCTTTAACATGTTGTTTTAGCAGCAGCTTTCTTGTTACTTAAGTTTTTCCACAGCATGAATTTGATGACAATCATTATATTCCATTTATGTATCTATTTCCCGTGTCTAATTTTTCAACTTTCTCTCCACTTGAAATGACACACTAACTTAATGCTTTATTCATATCCTTGTGGTAAAAACATACTACAGTGAATAAACCACAATCTCCTGGTTCGACTACGAGTCCGCGAGCAGATTTACCACTTGCAGAATGATTGCACGCACTTATTTTGTCAACGGTTGCATTGCCTGTCCTCTCGCCTAGAGGAATGCTGATCCCACAAAACAAATTTTCTTGTGCAATGAAATAGCGTTTTTTGCATGCTCTGTTCCTGCTTTGTGTTGGTATAACAACACATGGAAATGTATTATCGGTTGCTTTCCAAACGTTTGCCGCGCTTTTACCACAGGACTCGCACTGAGCTGTATGTGTTTTTTGATCTTAGAAAGAATCAAAAGTGAGTTGTCCATCCTGTTTTCAGGGGCGTATCTTGGGGGAGGGTGGAAGGGTAGCATTACACCCTAGGTGCTTTCATTCGGTATGGTGAGATGTTTGTCGATTTCACCAATAGTTTTTTGAATAAGAAGTTTAAGTTTAAAATATTAATTAAGCGCAACATACACCTGAGCGGTTTCTTGGCGCTGAGATAGCAAACAACCTGCTGGGCAGAGGCAATCGCAAAGCATAAACTGAAGAGGGGAACAGAGGTTCAAAAACGCACACACTCTCTCCCTCTCTGCTTTGAAAGACTTAAAAAATGTAGATTTTTTTACAAAATATTGTGTTTTCTCTCACTTAGTACCCTTACCAATACAAATTTGTCTCCCTCTCCCCCGCCCCCCGAGCCCTTCTCGTGCGCCCTGCTTGTCATATAAGGTATTTTAGCATTATATGCCAGCGTGATTGTTGGAAAATCTGAAGCTTATTACCCCCCCAATCTTACGGGACAAGCTACTCCTTGCTGCTCTCCAAACAAAATGACCTGAAAGATCCAATCACATGTCTGCAACTGATGCATCCACCCACTGAGCTATATCCCCCGACTTGATGCAGTTGTGATATTGAGTATTATGGAATAGCATTGATTTGATAAGAATACAAAATTATTACATTGTGTTCTACGGTGTCAGTCAGACATGCCGACAACTCCCTTCCGTCCCTACTACATGCCCTCTCTGGCCCACAAGGCACCAGACCTCTCTGTGTGATGCAGTGGCGCCACCAGGTGACGGTTGTCCTCCGGTCATACTCTGAGTACTGAGCTACAACGCCCACGAGACCCGCCCCTCTTACCCTTGCGCGGTTTGCAAAACTTTCATCAAACAGTCTGCACTTTTAACAGAAGTGCATGTAATTGGCCATTGTACGTGAATTGCATCAAGCATTTTTAAGGGAAAACAACCATTACACCGCACTACCTTTACAACGCAGCCATTATAACGCAACAACCTGTACAACGCATGCCATTACAACACATGTCACTACAACGCATGCCATTACACTGCATGCTACTACAACACATGCCATTACAACGCATACCATTACAACGCATTATAAGGTAAGCAATGGTAAACAGTAATTTTTACCCTTACACTATCCAAAACTGACCCTACTGTTACACTCACTGGAGTGGGAATAGTAATTGTTACCCCTACACTACCCAAAACGTACCCTACTGTGCACTCACTGGAGTGGGAATAGTAATTTTTACCCTTACACTATCCAACACTTAACCTACTGTTGCACTCACTGGAATGGGAATAGTAATCTTTTCCCCTACACTATCCAACACTTACACTACCCTTGCCCTAAAAGGATTATGCGTTGTAATGGTATGCATTGTAATGAAATGCGTTGTAAGTGTGGTTTCTAAAAAGGCGTTGTGATGAAATGCGTTATAAAACTTGCGTTGTAATGGATCTTGCGATGTAAAACCTGCACTGATAGGCATGCGTTGTAAAAGTTTGCATTGTAATGTGTCCTATTCCTTTTTAGGGTTTTAGGAACACCACCTGACAATCCCAATATCTATATTTCTGCTGAGTGAGGGAAATGAGCCAGTCTGAGGTAAAGAGTAAATGTGTTCTTAAGTAAAAAGAGTGGCGTATTGCACCTGAGTGAGAGAGGGTTATATACTTACCAGACCCGTTTTTGAAATATTAGCAACTTTGTTTGTAATGCATCCAGAAAGTGATTTACAGACAAAAAGATCATGCAACGCAACACAGCTACTGCAGTTCCTGTGCTTAGCTGCATTGCATAAATGGGAGAAAGGAACAATTAGAGCATGCAGCGCAGCACAGCAAGTGTAGTTCCTGCGCTGCGTTGAATGAATGCGAAAGCAACAAATAAAGCATGCAGCACAGCAAGTAAAGTTGCTGTGCTGTATTGAATGAGAGGAAGAGAGCAACAAATAAAGCATGCAGCGCAGCACAGCAAGTATAGTTCCTGCGCTGCGTTGAATGAATGCGAGAGCAACAAATAAAGCATGCAGCACAGTGTCGCGCCTTAGCCCGCCCAAATAATGACAGGACACGGAGCTGTAACAGGGGCAACCTTCTTTATTCCCTGCCAGGAAGTTACTGGCTCACAATCTAATAACTCCTCCTTTTCCTGTCCCTCCTTGCTCCTCCTTATTGCCTGACCTGTCTCGCTGGACAGTCAGGCATGACGACACGACATCTCCCCCTTTTGTTCAAAGAAGTGGTGCTACATTTCTTCGACGAGTCGCCGTGGTTTCCTCACCAGGCGTTTGGGGCGAGTCTCTCTCTCTGGCGTGTGTCGACGTCGCTCTGGACTGTTGGTCGATCTCGGCTGCTGAAAATGGTGGATCTCAGTGTTGTCGTTTTGACTGGTAGAGTCACTGGACGTGTGACCCGACGATGATTCATGCCTGTTCACTGGATAGTGTCTTTTGAAGTGAGATATGTTTCTCGTTATTTGCTTGTGATCAGCTTTGGCTGTGATCATGGTTCCTTTCCTCTTGTGAACTTGTAGGGGAAGGTTCAGATATCGGCTGTCTGCTTTCGTTCGCCGGTCTCCTCTCACTATGACCCAGTCGCCTTCGCGGATATCAGCTTCTTTGGCGTGTCGGCGACTGTCTGCATAGGTCTTCATCTTCTGTTTCTTCTTTCTGTCAATGTCAACTAGTGTTTCATGGTCTACAGTGACGGTCCTTGGTTGAGGCATGGTGTCTACCATGGGTACTCTTGTTCTCGGTGTTCTTCCCAGCATTATTGAGGCTGGACATTGATTCGTGGTGTTGTGGGGGGTGGTCCGGTAGGCCCTTAGTACTTCGTTCAGAGTTTGTTGGACATCTCGACGTGTTATCTCTGCTTGTTGGATGGCTTTCTTTAAAGTACCCATAAATCTCTCCACCATGCCATTTGCTTGCGGCCACAGTGGGGTTATTTTGTGATGTTTGAAGTCGAGATGCTTCGCGAATTCCGCGAACTCATGGCCATTGAACGGAGGCCCGTTGTCGGACTTGACTCTTGTGGGGACGCCCCATGCTGCAAAGATGTCGTCCAGTACAGGAATAACAGCAGTTGCTCTGGTGGATGCTATCATGTGTGCGAAGGGAAATCTTGAATATTCATCCATGACAACCATGATGTACTGTCTAGACTGAAGCGGTCCAAAGAAGTCGACCGCTACCTGCTTCCACACTTCATCTGGCAGTTCAGACATTTGAAGAGGTGCTGGTGGTTCCTCACGACTCACTAGTTGGCACGTCATACAGTCTTTTAAGGTGGTCTCTACCATGGAGTCGAGAGAGGGGAACCAGACCCGTTCTCTCAAAGTTTTCTTTGTGGCATTCAGGCCTCTGTGTCCTTCGTGGGCTAGATTAATGATGCCTTGTCGCAGGTTATGAGGAATCACGATCCTTCCCCCTCGCAAAAGAAGACCGTTATCACTGATGGACAACTCCTCACGAACGCGGTGAAACGCTGTGAGGTCGTGCAATGGAGGATCTGATCCAGGCGCGGTGTTCAGTGCGTTGCGCCAGGAGTTGTTGCGCACGTGAGTCATGACCGTTTGAATCAGTGGATCAGAAGCAGACGCAGTTTGAATAGTTTCCAGAGGAACTGCTGGCGGACACGCTGCGTCAATGACGAAATGGATGTAGTCGTCTGCCAGCGATGCAGGTTTAGTGGCACTCGGCAACGGGTGGCGGGACATATAGTCCGCGGGGTTTTCAGCTTTGCCTGGTTTGTGAACAATTGTGAACACATAGTCTTGGAGTCTCAAACCCCAGCGTTCGATGCGAGGTGGCATCTTGGCGTTGGGATTGCCAAAGATTGTGAGGAGGGCTTGATGATCCGTAATGATGGTGAAATGTTTTCCGTATACAAACAGATGAAAATGTTCGCACGCCCACACCACAGCCAAGCTTTCCTTCTCCGGTTGGGAGTAAGCTCTTTCCGTGTCCGTGAGGCTGCGACTTGCATAAGCGATGATGTGTCGTTGATCAGAATGGTCACGGTATTGGGCAAGAATGGCCCCCAGGCCCACCGGACTGGCGTCAACAGTGATCTCTGTCCTTTTATTCGTGTCAAAGTATGCTAGGTTAGTGGCAGACCCCACCGCTTGTTTTATTTCTTCGAAGGCTTGGGCATACGCTCGTGACCACTCAAAGGGTTGTCCTTGACGTGTCAGTT
This sequence comes from Lissotriton helveticus, assembly GCF_964261635.1. Lineage (NCBI taxonomy): Eukaryota > Metazoa > Chordata > Amphibia > Caudata > Salamandridae > Lissotriton > Lissotriton helveticus. Next base: position 434,304,710 of record NC_136062.1, read on the forward strand.
CTCGGAGCGGGTAGCTGATGGTGGCGTAGTCGCGGATGTATCGCGCGCAGTAGCTCGCCATTCCTAGGAAGGAGCGGAGATCACGGGGTGTCGGAGTGTCAGCAAGTGCAGCTACCTTGTCGGGATCTGGTGTCATGCCTTCACTTGAAAAGGTATGTCCATAGAACTTGAGGGTGCTTTTGTGGAACTCGCACTTCTCGGCATTCAGTGTCAAGTTTGCTTGCAGTAGCGCGTGGCACACTCTATCCAGCGCGGTGTCATGTTCAACTTGATCTTTGCCGAACACCAACAGGTCGTCGCTGTAGTTGAAGGAGTTCGGGATCCCTTGTATGACCTTCCGGATGGTTTCCTGGAATATTTCGGCGGCTGATGAAATGCCGAAATTCAGGCGCTTGTATCGAAATAGGCCTTGATGCGTGGTGAATGTCGTGATATAGCGCGATTGTTCGTGAAGCTCCAGCTGGTGGTAACCTTTGTTCAGGTCAAGTTTGGAGAAGATGGTAGCACCATTTAGTTTTGTGATCATATCACTGATATGAGGCCCTGGGTGTCGCTCCCGTTCAATGGCGGTGTTGGGCGCTCTCATGTCCACGCATAGCCGGACTTTATTGTCTTGTCCTTTCTTCGGGACCACCACGACTGGTGATACCCAGGGAGTGGGTCCGGAAGTGCGTTCTATGATGTCTGATTGTAGAAGGTCTTGTAGCTCGTCATCAACGGCCTGTTGCAGGTGGAAGGGTACCTTCCTGTGATGCTGTGCAACGGGTGTGATGTTTTCATTGATGTGGAGTTTTACTTTGAAATGGTTTAGTTTACCTAGACCTTTGAAAAGTTTGGGAAATTTGGCCACGATGTCAGGGGCATCTTCTGTCATGTATAGCAGCTCCACCAGCTTCAGTCGTTCCGCCGTTGGCAAACTGAGCAAGCAGTCGGCGAAGTCTGGTCCTTCTACAACGTGGACATATGCAGGAATTTTTCTGTTTTTGAAAGTCAGTGTGGTGTGAAACCGGCCAAGGCATGGTAAAGGCTTCCGGCACATCCATGTGAAAATGCGGACTGCCGCTGGCTCTAGTTTGGGTCGGTTCTTCATCTTCTGGTATTCTAGCGCACATATGTAATTCAACGAGGCACCTGAGTCCAGGACAAATTTCGCTGGATGGTCTCCTATCAGGATGTCCAGTTTCGGGTATCGTTTGAGTCGATCTGGGTCAGCCACCATGCATATGTATTCGTCACTGTCCTGCATGGTTGCATCAAATACTCTGCAGACATATTCGTCACTGTCTTGTGACACTGTGGTGAGTGCTGATGAGCTGTTGGATGAAGAGCGATGAGCCCGTGACCTCGTGGAGTGATGACGGGAACGAGGTGTACTTGTGGATCGGCTGTGGCGCTGGTGAGAATATGTCGAGCGGGTGCTGGAGCTTGATGAGTCTGACGAGCGGCTCTCTCTTCTCGTGACAGCACGGGCATGGTGCCGGGTGGCAGATCGTGGAGTGGGTGACCTTCGGGCAGATTGTCTAGCCTGACAGGCTATCTCAAAGTGGTTGTCCTTTCCGCATCGGTGACATCGTTGGCCGATGGCCGGACACTGCCCCGAGTGGGGGTAGTCCTGACCGCATCGGTAGCAGGCGGGTGCAGGTTTGGTGTGTTTGGTATGTCGTGAGTCTCGGCGAGGCGATGATTTCCGAGAGCTGAGGTGATGCTTGCTTGTCCTATGCGCACTCGACCCTGGGCGGATGTTTGTGCGCGACTGTATTCGGAAAGCCTGCTCTTTGTGGTCTTTGTCTTTGTGTTCAGGCTTGTGCGTTTCCATCCTCTTGGCATGATCTTCTGCTTGGTCGTTAATCCTTGTAAGTTCTTCGATTTGTTCCAGTGTATAGGACTTCTTTAGGAGGCGTCTTCGTAGCGATTCTGAACGGCAGCCATCAATGATTCGGAGCCGTAATGCATCTTCCGTCTTGAAGTTTTCGAAATCACAGTGACGCGTCATCCTTTTGATGCGCGTGATGAAATCACCCATGCACTCTCCTTTCTCTTGAGACGCTAGGTTGAATACATAGCGTTCGTAATCGACGTTGCGCTTGGGCAGGAACCGCCGGTCAAGGGCAGCTTTCACTTCGTCATAGGTGGCTGTGGCAACGTTGGGCATTTCTTTGATTATTTGTGCTATTTCTTGGCCAGCAAGATTTCGTAGCGCAACCAGCTTGCGTTTGGAGTCTTGTACGAGAGACCCTTCCATGTAATCTTCAAAGTCCTCGCTCCAGGTTTTCCATGCAGGGCCCATGGTGTTGCCAGGCGTCAGCACTAGCGGCTGTGGCTGTCGCATGAAAGGTGCTCCTATGGACGCTATTTGAGGCATCGCCGTCGTGGTGGGTTGCGTGGGTGCACCTCCGGTCGAGGACGTACTTTGAGCATCAGTGTCAGACATGGTGGCACTGTATATTAGGTGTTTGCGCTTCTTGTCACCAGTATTCTCTTGTTATTGTATTCTTTAGTGGTATTAATGAGTATTTCAGCTTGTGATAGGCTTCTGCCGCTCCTGCGTGAGGTACTTGGCCGTGTTCCCGCCTTTTTGTATGTTTAAGTCACTTGCCTGACTTTAAAATGGCCGCCGTGTGGGACTCAGGAGTCTGTTGAGGGCTCGCCTGACTCTAAGATGGCCGCCGTAGGAGACGCGTGGGTCTATTGAGGGCTGGCGCCTGACTCCAACATGGCCGCCATGTTCCCCGGCTCTCGGCAATCTCAAGCGCACGTGCAGACCCGCTCTGGCTTGTCTAGCGGTCGCGTGTGCTGGGGACTCACCCTCGCTGTCTTCAGGCCTCGCAGGGGTGCAGGGACATCGCGCTCACCTCGGCGCTGCTCAGCTGGGCTCTCCACGTCTTGCGGACCGCAGTCGTCACGGGGCAGGTACTGGCGCGCCTCACGTCGCTTGGCAGGCTCTTCACTTCTCCGCAGTTGGGCACTAGCACGCAGGTATACCCTCGCGTGCTCTCGCATGCTCCATTCGTCCGTGGGCCAGGATCCACCGCAGGCGTCGTTCTGGTGCACGCTCTTTTCTGGCGCTGCTGGCTGGTCGTTGGGGCCGGTACTCGGCTGGGCTGCGCGACGTTGTGTGGGTCTTGGCTCATCCCACCCTCGTCGCCATTGTCGCGCCTTAGCCCGCCCAAATAATGACAGGAAACGGAGCTGTAACAGGGGCAACCTTCTTTATTCCCTGCCAGGAAGTTACTGGCTCACAATCTAATAACTCCTCCTTTTCCTGTCCCTCCTTGCTCCTCCTTATTGCCTGACCTGTCTCGCTGGACAGTCAGGCATGACGACACGACACACAGCAAGTAAAGTTGCTGTGCTGTGTTGAATGAGAGGTAGAGAGCAACAAATAAAGCATGCAGAGCAGCACAGCAAGTGTAGTTCCTGCGCTGCGTTTCATGAATGCGAGAGAGCAACAAATAAAGCATGCAGCACAGCAAGTAAAGTTGCTGTGCTGTGTTGAATGAGCAACAAATAAAGCATGCAGCGCAGCACAGCAAGTGTAGTTCGTGCGCTGCGTTTCATGAATGCGAGAGAGCAACAAATTAAGAATGCAGCACGGCAAATAAAGTTGCTGTGCTGTGTTGAATGAGCGGGAGAGAGCAACAAATAGAGCATGCAGTGCAGCACAGCAAGTGTAGTTCCTGCGCTGTGTTGCATGAATGCGAGAGAACAACAAATAAAGCACGCAGCATAGCAGGTAAAGTTGATGTGCTGTTTTGAATGAGCGGGAGAGAGCAACAAATAAAGCATGCAACGCAGCACAGAAAGTGGCGTGCTCGAGCTGTGTTGCTTGAATGGGAGACTGCAACAAATAAAGCATGCAGCACAGCAGAAGAAGTTGCTGTGCTGCATTGCATTAATGGGAGAGATCAGAACAGGGCCATAGCTGCTCTGCCCTCTCCCTGAGCTGGTGTACTCTTGGCTGAAATGCCCTAACACAGACACCCTTGCACTAGCAGGCAGGGGCCCCTTCCTTAACCAGAACTATGCTGAAAGAAAATTAACATGCTAAGAATAAACAGAAAGGAGAAATACAAAATATTTGTCATCATCATGCCAGCCTCGGGGAGGTGCAAATCTATGTCTACAAATCTTTCTAGATATGGTTTTGTCTTAAAATCCATGTGTGGGTGCACAGAAACGCCCACGCACCACCCAATGGAATGCCTCTTTGATGCAAAGGAACACACAGCAGAACATTGCACTGCGTTACTTCGGGTTACAACCCAACCAAATTGTGATTTGTCTTGTATTGTAAATCTAGGGCCTCATTTATGAGGCCGTGCGTCACTTTTACGCCGCCGGTGCGTCACTTTTACGCCCGCACCAGCAGCATAAAAATTGTGCCTTGTTGCACCATATTTACAAAGTGATGAATCTAGGTAGATGCGTCACCTTGTAAACCCCTTCAAAAGGGGGTGGTGATGGACAGAGTATCTGAATTAAGCAGAACACTCCTACCCAGTCAAAAGATCAGGGCTTGATCCATCACCGTTTTTTAGCTCACTGCACCATCCCAGCTCAGAACCTGGCTACATGCAAATTAGTCTGACCCTGGCCCAGTGCATCATGGGATTTGGAAAAGGTCTATAGCCAAGTAGTACAGATTCTTTTTTAGATTTCAATATTCGAATATTTAGGTATATCAACATATATCGTCCAACTGTAGTAAGACACTTCAAAAAGATAATTTATCTGATATTAAATTTTATTAATGATTTGTGTTTTACATACGAAAAATGTTTATATATCTTTTTGTTGATTTTTTGTATATTTCTCTTTTTTTGTCACATTTAGCAATTTATGAAGAACAATACAGTGTATGAAGTGACTGATATTATACATAAGATTTGTGTATTTACATATTTATCTAAATTCAGAAAAGATTTAAAAAACATGAACACAGAAGATAGAAGACATAATCAAACAACTAAAAGAATTCAGCAATTGAGATGAAGGCAATACGGTAGATAACACTACGCGCGTTTCGGCTCTTGGGCCTTCTTCAGGTGACCGTCTATTGCTCTATAGGGTATGGAAAGAGAACATACATCACTCTTATTATATAACAAGTTTATATACAGGTTTATATACAGGAGGACAGGAGAAGCAGAGCATTTCTTCATCAACTTATTTGACTAATTTATATACAGTAGTTCTAATCCATATACAGTGAATATGTATGTACAGTGAGACAACCCTGAACCAATGAAGGCAGCACATATAGATATATATATAAAACAGTGACACTAGATGTTATGTCTACTAATGATGAAACATCTCTTGAATTAAAGACATAGCAAAGTGAGATGATATTGGATGGGCATTGAATAGCTCTGTCCCTGCTTAGACTATCTAGATGTAGAGTCTAATATTTAACTGAAACTTTGTATGGTTGTAGGCTTCTCACATTATTACTAGGGTAAATGATGGAGTAATCGATAAGGCCACTAATTATATAGGATGATCATACAACTGGATATAGTTAATTACAGTATACTTACAGCAGGACAAATTGATAGACCCAGACTAGATGTATGGCAGCAGTGAATTCAGAACAGCTGCAGAATGGAGGAGTTGTTCCGGTATAAGGATACGGGATATCTAGAGGTGAAAGATGTATCTATGTAATATTGGAATACCACTAGGAGTTGATGCGATTATGAAAATAGAGCCATAGAGACCATCATTGCCTAGAATTTAAGAGTCAGTGATTGGAATGGAACAGTTTAGTGAGAAGTGACACATGACTCTTAATACGTGGAAATCCCTGCTTAGACTACCAAGATGTGGAGTCTGATATTTAACTGAAACTCTGTATGGTTGTTGACTACTCACATTATTACTAGGGTAAATAGTGGGATGATCGATAAAACCACTAATAATATAGGAAAATCATAAGGCTGGATGTAGTTAAATAAAGTGTACTTACAGCAGGACAAATTGATAGACCCAGACTCGATGTATGGCAGCAGTGAATACAGAACAGCCGCAGAATGGAAGAGTTGTTCAGGTATAAAGATACGGGATATCTAAAGATGAAAAATGTATCTATGTAATATTTAAATACCACTAGGAGGTGATAAGAGTTTAAAGAGTCATGCATCATTTCACACTAAACTGTGCCTGTCTAATCACTGACTCCTAATATCTAGGCAGTAGCGGTCTCTACGGCTTTAGTTCCATAACTGTATCACCTCCTAGTGGTATTTAAATATTACATAGATACATTTTTCATCTTTAGATATCCCGTATCTTTATACCTGAACAACTCTTCCATTCTGCGGCTGTTCTGTATTCACTGCTGCCATACATCGAGTCTGGGTCTATCAATTTGTCCTGCTGTAAGTACACTTTATTTAACTACATCCAGCCTTATGATTTTCCTATAGTATTAGTGGTTTTATCGATCATCCCACTATTTACCCTAGTAATAATGTGAGTAGTCAACAACCATACAGAGTTTCAGTTAAATATCAGACTCCACATCTTGGTAGTCTAAGCAGGGATTTCCACGTATTAAGAGTCATGTGTCACTTCTCACTAAACTGTTCCATTCCAATCACTGACTCTTAAATTCTAGGCAATGATGGTCTCTATGGCTCTATTTTCATAATCGCATCAACTCCTAGTGGTATTCCAATATTACATAGATACATCTTTCACCTCTAGATATCCCGTATCCTTATACCGGAACAACTCCTCCATTCTGCAGCTGTTCTGAATTCACTGCTGCCATACATCTAGTCTGGGTCTATCAATTTGTCCTGCTGTAAGTATACTGTAATTAACTATATCCAGTTGTATGATCATCCTATATAATTAGTGGCCTTATCGATTACTCCATCATTAACCCTAGTAATAATGTGAGAAGCCTACAACCATACAAAGTTTCAGTTAAATATTAGACTCTACATCTAGATAGTCTAAGCAGGGACAGAGCTATTCAATGCCCATCCAATATCATCTCACTTTGCTATGTCTTTAATTCAAGAGATGTTTCATCATTAGTAGACATAACATCTAGTGTCACTGTTTTATATATATATCTATATGTGCTGCCTTCATTGGTTCAGGGTTGTCTCACTGTACATACATATTCACTGTATATGGATTAGAACTACTGTATATAAATTAGTCAAATAAGTTGATGAAGAAATGCTCTGCTTCTCTTGTCCTCCTGTATATAAACCTGTATATAAACTTGTTATATAATAAGAGTGATGTATGTTCTCTTTCCATACCCTATAGAGCAATAGACGGTCACCTGAAGAAGGCCCAAGAGCCGAAACGCGCGTAGTGTTATCTACCGTATTGCCTTCATCTCAATTGCTGAATTCTTTTAGTTGTTTGATTATGTCTTCTATCTTCTGTGTTCATGTTTTTAAATCTTTTCTGAATTTAGATAAATATGTAAATACACGAATCTTATGTATAATATCAGTCACTTCATACACTGTATTGTTCTTCATAAATTGCTAAATGTGACAAAAAAAGAGAAATATACAAAAAATCAACAAAAAGATATATAAACATTTTTCGTATGTAAAACACAAATCATTAATAAAATTTAATATCAGATAAATTATCTTTTTGAAGTGTCTTACTACAGTTGGACGATATATGTTGATATACCTAAATATTCGAATATTGAAATCTAAAAAAGAATCTGTACTACTTGGCTATAGACCTTTTCCAAATGTCTTGTTCCTTCCCTATGTATAGCAAGTAGAACTATAATATATAGGGGTCCCCTTTTTCCAAAATACCAGTGCATCATGGGAACAGGGCAGACCAAACTACCAAGCCAATTCTTTACTGGAAAGGAAACAAGCTTCCAGGGACCGGTTTCTGGCATTACAGCCGTCTTCGGCCCGGCTTGCTTGAATCCTGATGGTGCAGTGAGCAAGGGACTCACATCTGAGCATACCCTTCCACACTTGTGGTGGCCAAAACGATTCAAAAGGGGGTGGTGATGGACAGAGTATCTGAATTAAGCAGAACACTCCTACCCAGTCAAAAGATCAGGGCTTGATCCATCACCGTTTTTTAGCTCACTGCACCATCCCAGCTCAGAACCTGGCTACATGCAAATTAGTCTGACCCTGGCCCAGTGCATCATGGGAACAGGGCAGACCAAACTACCAAGCCAATTCTTTACTGGAAAGGAAACAAGCTTCCAGGGACCGGTTTCTGGCATTACAGCCGTCTTCGGCCCGGCTTGCTTGAATCCTGATGGTGCAGTGAGCAAGGGACTCACATCTGAGCATACCCTTCCACACTTGTGGTGGCCAAAACGATTCAAAAGGGGGTGGTGATGGACAGAGTATCTGAATTAAGCAGAACACTCCTACCCAGTCAAAAGATCAGGGCTTGATCCATCACCATTTTTTAGCTCACTGCACCATCCCAGCTCAGAACCTGGCTACATGCAAATTAGTCTGACCCTGGCCCAGTGCTTCATGGGAACAGGGCAGACCAAACTACCAAGCCAATTCTTTACTGGAAAGGAAACAAGCTTCCAGGGACCGGTTTCTGGCATTACAGCCGTCTTCGGCCCGGCTTGCTTGAATCCTGATGGTGCAGTGAGCAAGGGACTCACATCTGAGCATACCCTTCCACACTTGTGGTGGCCAAAACGATTCAAAAGGGGGTGGTGATGGACAGAGTATCTGAATTAAGCAGAACACTCCTACCCAGTCAAAAGATCAGGGCTTGATCCATCACCGTTTTTTAGCTCACTGCACCATCCCAGCTCAGAACCTGGCTACATGCAAATTAGTCTGACCCTGGCCCAGTGCATCATGGGAACAGGGCAGACCAAACTACCAAGCCAATTCTTTACTGGAAAGGAAACAAGCTTCCAGGGACCGGTTTCTGGCATTACAGCCGTCTTCGGCCCGGCTTGCTTGAATCCTGATGGTGCAGTGAGCAAGGGACTCACATCTGAGCATACCCTTCCACACTTGTGGTGGCCAAAACGATTCAAAAGGGGGTGGTGATGGACAGAGTATCTGAATTAAGCAGAACACTCCTACCCAGTCAAAAGATCAGGGCTTGATCCATCACCGTTTTTTAGCTCACTGCACCATCCCAGCTCAGAACCTGGCTACATGCAAATTAGTCTGACCCTGGCCCAGTGCATCATGGGAACAGGGCAGACCAAACTACCAAGCCAATTCTTTACTGGAAAGGAAACAAGCTTCCAGGGACTGGTTTCTGGCATTACAGCTGTCTTCGGCCCGGCTTGCTTGAATCCTGATGGTGCAGTGAGCAAGGGACTCACATCTGAGCATACCCTTCCACACTTGTGGTGGCCAAAACGATTCAAAAGGGGGTGGTGATGGACAGAGTATCTGAATTAAGCAGAACACTCCTACCCAGTCAAAAGATCAGGGCTTGATCCATCACCGTTTTTTAGCTCACTGCACCATCCCAGCTCAGAACCTGGCTACATGCAAATTAGTCTGACCCTGGCCCAGTGCATCATGGGAACAGGGCAGACCAAACTACCAAGCCAATTCTTTACTGGAAAGGAAACAAGCTTCCAGGGACCGGTTTCTGGCATTACAGCCGTCTTCGGCCCGGTTTGCTTGAATCCTGATGGTGCAGTGAGCAAGGGACTCACATCTGAGCATACCCTTCCACACTTGTGGTGGCCAAAACGATTCAAAAGGGGGTGGTGATGGACAGAGTATCTGAATTAAGCAGAACACTCCTACCCAGTCAAAAGATCAGGGCTTGATCCATCACCGTTTTTTAGCTCACTGCACCATCCCAGCTCAGAACCTGGCTACATGCAAATTAGTCTGACCCTGGCCCAGTGCATCATGGGAACAGGGCAGACCAAACTACCAAGCCAATTCTTTACTGGAAAGGAAACAAGCTTCCAGGGACCGGTTTCTGGCATTACAGCCGTCTTCGGCCCGGCTTGCTTGAATCCTGATGGTGCAGTGAGCAAGGGACTCACATCTGAGCATACCCTTCCACACTTGTGGTGGCCAAAACGATTCAAAAGGGGGTGGTGATGGACAGAGTATCTGAATTAAGCAGAACACTCCTACCCAGTCAAAAGATCAGGGCTTGATCCATCACCGTTTTTTAGCTCACTGCACCATCCCAGCTCAGAACCTGGCTACATGCAAATTAGTCTGACCCTGGCCCAGTGCATCATGGGAACAGGGCAGACCAAACTACCAAGCCAATTCTTTACTGGAAAGGAAACAAGCTTCCAGGGACCGGTTTCTGGCATTACAGCCGTCTTCGGCCCGGCTTGCTTGAATCCTGATGGTGCAGTGAGCAAGGGACTCACATCTGAGCATACCCTTCCACACTTGTGGTGGCCAAAACGATTCAAAAGGGGGTGGTGATGGACAGAGTATCTGAATTAAGCAGAACACTCCTACCCAGTCAAAAGATCAGGGCTTGATCCATCACCGTTTTTTAGCTCACTGCACCATCCCAGCTCAGAACCTGGCTACATGCAAATTAGTCTGACCCTGGCCCAGTGCATCATGGGAACAGGGCAGACCAAACTACCAAGCCAATTCTTTACTGGAAAGGAAACAAGCTTCCAGGGACCGGTTTCTGGCATTACAGCCGTCTTCGGCCCGGCTTGCTTGAATCCTGATGGTGCAGTGAGCAAGGGACTCACATCTGAGCATACCCTTCCACACTTGTGGTGGCCAAAACGATTCAAAAGGGGGTGGTGATGGACAGAGTATCTGAATTAAGCAGAACACTCCTACCCAGTCAAAAGATCAGGGCTTGATCCATCACCGTTTTTTAGCTCACTGCACCATCCCAGCTCAGAACCTGGCTACATGCAAATTAGTCTGACCCTGGCCCAGTGCATCATGGGAACAGGGCAGACCAAACTACCAAGCCAATTCTTTACTGGAAAGGAAACAAGCTTCCAGGGACCGGTTTCTGGCATTACAGTCGTCTTCGGCCCGGCTTGCTTGAATCCTGATGGTGCAGTGAGCAAGGGACTCACATCTGAGCATACCCTTCCACACTTGTGGTGGCCAAAACGATTCAAAAGGGGGTGGTGATGGACAGAGTATCTGAATTAAGCAGAACACTCCTACCCAGTCAAAAGATCAGGGCTTGATCCATCACCGTTTTTTAGCTCACTGCACCATCCCAGCTCAGAACCTGGCTACATGCAAATTAGTCTGACCCTGGCCCAGTGCATCATGGGAACAGGGCAGACCAAACTACCAAGCCAATTCTTTACTGGAAAGGAAACAAGCTTCCAGGGACCGGTTTCTGGCATTACAGCCGTCTTCGGCCCGGCTTGCTTGAATCCTGATGGTGCAGTGAGCAAGGGACTCACATCTGAGCATACCCTTCCACACTTGTGGTGGCCAAAACGATTCAAAAGGGGGTGGTGATGGACAGAGTATCTGAATTAAGCAGAACACTCCTACCCAGTCAAAAGATCAGGGCTTGATCCATCACCGTTTTTTAGCTCACTGCACCATCCCAGCTCAGAACCTGGCTACATGCAAATTTGTCTGACCCTGGCCCAGTGCATCATGGGAACAGGGCAGACCAAACTACCAAGCCAATTCTTTACTGGAAAGGAAACAAGCTTCCAGGGACCGGTTTCTGGCATTACAGCCGTCTTCGGCCCGGCTTGCTTGAATCCTGATGGTGCAGTGAGCAAGGGACTCACATCTGTGCATACCCTTCCACACTTGTGGTGGCCAAAACGATTCAAAAGGGGGTGGTGATGGACAGAGTATCTGAATTAAGCAGAACACTCCTACCCAGTCAAAAGATCAGGGCTTGATCCATCACCGTTTTTTAGCTCACTGCACCATCCCAGCTCAGAACCTGGCTACATGCAAATTTGTCTGACCCTGGCCCAGTGCATCATGGGAACAGGGCAGACCAAACTACCAAGCCAATTCTTTACTGGAAAGGAAACAAGCTTCCAGGGACCGGTTTCTGGCATTACAGCCGTCTTCGGCCCGGCTTGCTTGAATCCTGATGGTGCAGTGAGCAAGGGACTCACATCTGTGCATACCCTTCCACACTTGTGGTGGCCAAAACGATTCAAAAGGGGGTGGTGATGGACAGAGTATCTGAATTAAGCAGAACACTCCTACCCAGTCAACCCCTGCGCCACATTATACCTACGCCAGGTATAATGTATGCAGGGGGGGCGTTATGACGCAAGAAAGGGTCATAGAAGTGACGCATGAAATCTATAAGATTTCACTGCGCCACTTCTAGGACACAATGCGTCAATTTCTTATGCCTGCCTCACAGCAGGCGTAAGACTGACGCAGGCCCTTTCACATGTGGCTTGCCACATGTGAAAGGACAGACTGATCGAGTTGTGTCACTTTTGTGACAAACTCCAGCAATGCGTCACTTTTGCGCCGTACAGATACGTCAGAAATACTGACGTATCTGTAACTCCTTGCGCCATGATGCGTCATACTGTAAATATGACGCATCATTGGTGTCTCAAGGAGGGCGCAGTGAAAAGTGACGCATCGCTGTTTTCACGCAGCGATGCGTCACTTTTCATAAATGAGGCCCAGAGCACTTTGCGTTGTGTCTGGTTTTTAAAAAGTGACAGACACCTAATAGAAAGGGTTTATACATCTGACCCTAATGCTTAGAAAATAGACATTACCTTCCAACAGGATGACACATCTCCACAGCTTCTATTTTTCATCTCTAATGATTGATATGCAATTTTCATTCTTTACATCTTCGCACAAAACTTTCAATTCTCTGCGAGTTTATGAAAGCAGGATCTTAAAAATAGGTTTTTAATCTTCTTAACAGAAAAGCAACTCTGTGAGTGATTGAGGTGGTGTGTCATTGTGTGATGTGAGCCCAGCCGTCGACTGATGTACCAGGATGTATGGCATGAAAGCCCCACTTTCACGGATGCGTCAAAGAGTGCGCGTGTCGCCGCGGCGGTGGACACGCGGCTAGCCTCTATGGCCTCGTCCCTGATGGAGGGGAGGCTGCAACGCGCTGTAATTACGCGGGATTGGCTAAGATGAAAGCCTGGGCGCTCTTGACTGCGCGCTTGCCGCACACGCCTCCTCCATTCGCCGAACTGTCACCGCTGGCAGATGCTTTTTATTTTTAAAACTTATGCCTTTTTCTCACTGACCTCCCTCTGTGGGCAGAGCAGGGGGGACACATCAAAAACTGGGATGCTCAAAGAGCTGTGTCTGGGGGTGGGGAAAATGAGAAGGCAGCATCCTCATGTGAAGGCAGATAAAAGCCTGTTTTGTGCATGACAGGACCAGGCTCTGATGCTGCTCCATGAGGCTGCTAACGATGGACTACAAAACTAAGTAGAAAGTTAGTCCAAGAAACATGGCCGACCCCGCCCCAGGAAAGGAGCAGTAACAGTCATGGTAACAGTGATTGAAGAGTACGAGTAGTAATAATAAAAATAATAATAAATATGATAATAATGATAAGAAGAAGTAGTAGTAGATGAAGAAGACGTAGAAGTAGTAGATGAAGATAAGAAAAAAGATTGCAAAAATAAACAATAATAACTAAAAATAATAACAATGAATATATTAATAATCACAATTATAATCTTCTTCATTATCATAACCAATGTCACAATAATAAAAAGCATAACTACAATATCAACAATAATGATAAGAGTAGAAATGATAATACAAATAATAACTATTGTAATTACAATAGTAAAAATGACAACAATTAAAATTGCATTAATAATAATTATTATTATAATAATAATGATAACAAGAACTACAACAATAATAAGGATAGAAACAATATTAGCACTAATAAAAATAATAATAACAACAATAAGGACAGCAACAATAAAAATAATAGCACAAGTAATAATAACAATAATAAAAAGCAAGAATGATAGCAATAATACGAATAATAATAATAATAACTCTGATTATAACAATAATAATAATAAAGATGGCAACAATAAAAATAATTCTGCCAATATTAACAACATACAGAAAAATTGCAACAATAAAACAATAATCGTAATAAAAATTAAAATTGTAATAGTGATAAGAATAAGAATAACTAAAGGACCCCATTTGTTATGTTATAAATACAACATGTGACTCAGGATATTTATGGCCTTAATACGCAATAATCTTTAAAACCTGCCCAGCAATCATTAATAGCGAAAGGTGTGTTGGTTTCTTAGTAAAGTTTAATTTAAATCGATGTTGCCACCGCCATATGTCTGACAGAAGGAAGGTTGGAACAAAGGCAGCTACAGTCACAATAAACAGGTGCAAATACTCACCAAATTCCCGAATAGCCTTCTGAGTGTAAACCTGATATGTATTTGTACTTTAGTAATCATTGTACACATCGATTTGGCAAATGCAATTACGTAAATTCCAGGCGCGCAACGCACATAGGGCTCAAAGGGCTTTAGCCCCCACCATCCCCTCCCCGGCTGCCCCCTTCTCTTGCACGTACTCCACGGGTCTTTAAAAGGCCATTTACTTGTTAACGAGGCTTTGTTGTTCTATCACCCCTTCTTAGAGCCCCTGCATCTTCACTCTGCCAATTGCTGGAAGAATTAGGGACCACCTGTCCCCCCCCCCAAATATTTGTCTACCATCTCCACAACAAACTGCACACACAGACGCCCTGTGCTGCATAGCACAATGTATGCATTCTCAGGCTGCAAGAAGTTGTAAAAAAGTGGACATTGTGGCACTGTTTGTGTAATAAAGAGATGACAACAACAATAGTTGCTTATTAATCCTTTCGGGCCGTCCAACGTCACGGTGGGCGTGTGCAGAGGACGGCCGGGGGCCGTCCGAACCACGCCCACCAATTATTTCACCCGCACTGCAGCGGAATTTGCACCGCTGTCTATGGGTAAACCACTAGACATTAACAACTCATATCTGCCTACCAATCCATTCTTATAGCTTTTGAGAGGGGCTCAAACAGTCTGAATTGTCACATTGTAATTGTGTGATGGTTAGTAGTTGTGTTGGTTTTGTCATTGGCAGCGTGGTGCAAGCTAGGGGAGCCTCCCGACCAGGGCCCTTGGCACTAATGTTTTTTTTTTTTTTACAAATTAAGCACTGCTCCCACGAGCACGCACACAACAGTTACTAAGATGGAGGGGTGAACAGCGAATAGACCTGCACTATAGGGTGACCAGGCGTCCCAGATTTGCCAGGACAGTCCCGGTTCTTCGCCTGCTCTCCCAGCAGAATTCAAGAAATTAAGCTCATGTCCCGGTTTTTAGAGAGGGTCAGCTGAAAACGGTAGGGAGGTATCTTTTTATGTTTTTCAAAGCAGGGATAGTTAGCAGGTGTTATAATCAAGTAATTTAATTAACATGCCTGCTACTGGCTTTAAAAATAGCATCTTACACATGTCCTTACTGACTCTTCTGCAATTTTCTGCTAAGAAGCACTGTCACTCTGTGAGCTGGGCTGCAGTAAAATTGTAGTCCTTCTATTATTTCTGGGAAATGACCCGGTTTTTGGCTTTAAAATTCTGGTCACCCTCCGGTACTAACGTGATTTATTTACATATATTTTTGTTGCTGGTGCTCATAAAAACAGTCTAGAGAAGAGTTTGTTTCTATTCTCTGCATTATTTAGCATTTATCTACAGATGCACCTATATATAAAATGAGATCACGTTGTCCCTCCAATACAGAACCAAGGGCCATATGTATCAAGCCCAAATGCGTTCTGCGAATTTCGGTGTTTGTGAACGCATTTTTGGTAAATGGTATGTATCACACAAATCTTCATGTAAACTAAGGAATCGCAAAATTTGCGATTCCTTATTTTGCAATTGCATTTAAGGAATCTCAAGTTTTGCGATTCCTTAAATGCAATGTATGAAGCCCAAAAAATTTGTAAAATGCCCTTAAGGAATCGCTAATTACCACCAACTACTAGTTGGTGGTAAGTTGTAATTCTTTAAAAAATGCACATTTCAGCATTTTTCAAAGTGCCATGTGATGCACATACATGCCCTTAGGGCATGTATGTTCACCACATGTGTACCCATGCTTATTTCAGGGGTGCAACAGGGTGTCCTTTGGACACCCCTGCACCCTTGAAATTATTCTCAATTTGCGATTAGCAAATTGCGAATCGCAAATTGAGAATAATTTCACATTCATTCCTATGGGCCTCCTGGCCCATAGAAATGAATGAGAAATTATTCCTTAATTGCGATTAGCAATTTGCTAATCGCAATTAAGGAATTGTAAGAAATCGCTAATAAAAAGCGAATTTCTACATACATACCATTTTGCGATTTCTAAATAGCGATTCCTTAAAATTCGCTATTAAGAAATCGCAAAAGGGTATGTTGATACATATGACCCCAAATGAGATGCGTGTGCTTCCTGAGACTAATAGTAAAGCACCTTTGAACTACCTGTGTAATGTGCATAGGAGCTCAGAAGGGTGCCACTACTCACGCCATAGGCACACATACCTAAAGGGTGTAAGAGGCATCGGTGGTGCGGGGATGGAAGATGAATCAGTTGCCAGGGGATGCTGACAGGCTTAAGATGTGTGGGGGTGCTATACATGACTCATCCTAATATCTGCAGAGACTTTGTAGCTGTCAAAAGCTATTAGTAACTTGTCAATTCACTTGGCTTAGTTAAAGTAACAAAGTAGAGATGTGTGAAGAGAGGATTTGAGTGCATCTCAGTCCATCTCACATTAAATCTAATAAATCATTTGTTTACTAACATGTCGTTAATTATTATGATAGTTCTTAATCACATGATTTGAAGATTAATACCTAATATACAATAAGTTTATTAGAAAGTGCGAGTTTGCTTGTGTGTGTGCGTGTATGTGTGGGTGCGTGTGTGTGTGTTTGCGTGTGCGTGTGTGTGCGTGTGTCCGTGTATGCGTGTGTGTGTGTGTGTGTGTTTCTTTTAGGGTTTAGGATGGGTTCTGTGTAAACAGCAGCAGATAATCGATCGATCTCAGACAGGCTTGTCTGGCTCATAACACTCTTATCTAATTAGCATAATTCATTGGGAGAGGTGAGAAAACATGGTCAATTTTTCTTTTCTCCACCAATGTCACAGTTTCCTTTTGCATCTCAGGAAAGCTACAGAGTTTGACCTCAATAATCTTAGGGAACATGCTCATTTTGTTGTGGTGGTGATGCATTGTCTTGTTTTTGTTGCATGATTGCATTGTGTTTTAGTGATGTACTGCGTTGTGTTGTATTCTCTTTTGACTGTTTTGTTGTGTCCTGTTATATTTTTGTTGTGTTGTATGGTACTCAGATTTGTGTTATTTTATGGTGCTGTGCTCTGTAATTATATAAGCGATGTCAACAATACTGCAACAGTTTTAGTCAAAAGCAGCATATTCCTTTAAATTCCCATTGACAACCATTTAAAACTGCTGTTGGACCTGGCCATTTTTGCAGAGCCACCCTAGATTTGTGCTTTCCTTTGCTGATCCATTTCTGTTGTGTTTTAGGACTCCAAGCACATATTTCCTGCCAACCAGTCGGAAAGTGCTTGCGCTGTCCCTTAAAAACATGTTAAAATTAGCCTACATTTGATTGGTACATTTCATTTTCTAAAGTCCCTAATATACGGTACTACATGTACCAAGTGCCTGTACATTCAATGCTATTGGTGGCCTCCAGCATTCATTGCGTCATCCACTTTCGTCATCGCCCTCCGCCTGGGACGACTCCTGGTGGCCCCCTGCCCTGGGCACCACTCCCAAGCCAACGGATCACGCACGCAACCTGGGCTTCATCCTGGACTCCTCCCTCTCGATGACCAGACAAGTCAACGCCGTCTCATCATCATGCTTCAACACCCTGCGCATGCTCCGTAAGATCTTCCGATGGATCCCCACCGAAACCAGGAAGATGGTCACCAAGGCACTGGTCACCAGCCGACTGGACTACAGAAACACCCTCTATGCCGGAACCACAGCCAAACTTCAGAAAAGACTCCAGCGCATCCAGAATGCCTCTGCACGACTCGTCTAGGACGTCCCCCGACACAGCCACATCTCCGGCCACCTGAGAGACCTGCACTGGCTCCCCATTAGCAAGAGGATCACGTTCAGGCTCCTCACCCACGCACACAAGGCCCTCCAGGACCTGGGCCCCAAGTACCTCAACAACTGCCTGACCTTCTACGCGCCCATCCGCCAGCTACGATCGACCAGCCTCGCCCTCGCCACCGTACCACGCATTTGGAAAGCCACCGCCGGGGGAAGATCCTTTTACTACCTGGCAGCCAAGACATGGAACACCTTCCCTATCCTCCTAGGGCTGACCCAGGATCACCTTTCCTTCAGGAAGCTCCTCAAGACCTGGCTCTTCGAGCAGTAGCGGACCCCTCCCCCCCAGCGCCTTGAGGCCCTACCGGGTGAGTAGCGCGCTTTACAAATGTCCATGATTGATTGATTGTAAAACATGTCTCAGGCCTGCCACTTCCACCGTAGTGTGGTCCTAAGCTACCAGGTCAAACTAGCAAATAAACCAGGGTTTCAGTTTTAAAAGTCCTGGCAGTAACACAGATTTGTTTTCCCCTGTGTTAAGTCTAGATCTCCCATAGACTGAGACTGAGTTAGCTAACTTTATTTTTAGACCAGATAAAGAAGTGCTGTTTCCACTCAAATTAAATGTAATTTAAAGTCCTCTTTAATGGTGAAGTTGGATTTTAAGTTACAACTTTCAAAATACCACGTATATAAAGTTGGCATTTCCTTTCCAAAAACAAACTGCTTTTCTGCCACTGCCAATGGTCACATGACTGTGAAAGGCTCTGCTGTTGGGGGCTGTGCATTCCTTCCAGAGAGTGAGGCAAAGGTAGCCTAGTTGTGAGGCCAGAGGGTCTTTCTGACAGGATGGCTGACGAATTGTTGAACCCTGCTCTGATTACATTTCAAAGAGACCTGTCTGCAGCACATAAGGGAACCTGACACCAGGCCTGCCCTTGCCTCTGTCACGCTAGACACTACGGACTTGGACCAGAGGAAGGGGTAGAAATGACCAGAACCAGATTTAGGGTAGGTCAGAGCATTATCCCCAAAGGCTGGCACAAGGTGTGAAAGTGGGCCTCCACTATCACACTTAAAAACACTCCTGGACATGTGGTAGATTCTGAAAAAGGATAGCCCTGCTGGCACAAGGACTGCTTTACTGCTGGAAGGAGTGTTCTGCTGTCTAAAGAAGGAAGATTGGACGTGCTGGCCTTGATTCCAAGCTATCCAGAGTGACTCCAAGGGTCAGTAGGCTGACTTCCTGTGTGGGCTACAGGGACACCACAACCTTCCAGAGGCCTTTCTGGAACTGGCCAGCTGACTAGCACCAACTGGACCTGCCTGGACCTTCCCAAGCCCTGCTACTGGCCTTTCCTGGAGTGAGTCTTGAGCCCCAAAAGGTGCTCATCCTGGCCCTGGACCCAGGGAAGCATTCAGTGTGTACTCCTCCTCATTAAAAGGTTAATATCCTGAAGTAAGGCTCCTTGTGGCAATAAAGTGACCTCCTTGTGCCAAGATTAGACTGCCTGCGAGGACCACTATTGCTAAGCTTCAGTGGGATCTGCACTTCACAACTGACAGCAACCATCTGTGACAACCGGCAACCTGAGACCTGCATTTTGCAACAACAGTGACTGTCAGCGGCATTTAAATAACGCAAAGCTCCAGCGTCAACCAGCTCCTCCCCCTTCAGCAACAACCGTCCACCTGCAAGACCTCGTCCTTGTGCGTAAAGACTCTTCCTAGCAGCCTCCTCCAGTGAAAACACAATTCATTCTATGGGACTTGAGAAGGTAATTCTTTAGCAGGACTAACCTGGTCCTTGTATCCGACCCACATTCCATCGTGGTCAGCCTGAACTTGTGGCTCTTCCATTGTCTAGCACAACCAGATAACTGCAAGTGGCACTTTATGCTTCTTAGCAGTACTTTTACCTAAAACTTTAAAATTGTAAATCTCTGTCTCTACTTGTATTGCATTATGTACACGTGGCATATTGTTCTCGTGCTCTTGTTCCATGGCTCATGCTTGGCATCTTTACTGGATTCTAGAGTGTGGAATCCAGTGGAGAGCGTAGCGGTTGTCGACGGAAAAGGACCTGTTTGCCTCGGGGGTTGTTCCTGCGAATAATCGACTTTCTACAATTTACGGCATCCTTATTACTTCTTAAAACTACTGATTTCATTTTTGTCATTCTGGCATCATTTTATTTATTAAAATGTATCTATTTGTTTTTAAAAACTCAAATCTTTCTAATTGTGAGAAACTGGGGTGCTCGAAGTAGGGGCTACTTGGAGCACGAAGATCTTCTTGCATAGAGTGGGCCTCAGGAGCTGTGGAAAACCACCACCTGTGTTGTAGCGCACACAGAGTCCAGAGAAGCTCAAGATCTGCAGACCGGTTGACTGAGTTGCGGTGCCTGCAAATGCGGGGAGGTGACTCCTACACTGCAAGGGGATTACTTTGGTCTTTGATGCTTCACAGGGCTTGAAAGGTGCCTATAAGATGCACAGGCACTAATGATGCAGCAGACTCGAAGGGAGATGAAGTCAGGCTCCAAACGAAGTCCAGAGTGCCCAGACGGTAGACCCTAAAGTACCATAGGAAAGGGTTGGGAAGATACAGGGCAACCTTCCACAGGAGGGTCTGGCCAGAGGTGAGTATACTCCCATGTTCTTTATTCAGTTTCGTGCAAGGGCCGGAGCCAACGGCATCCAGAACTGGTCTGAACTGTACTATGCACAGGGACACCAAGTGTGCCCCTCATGCAGACTTTCTGGCACTGGCAAGCGCACCCACCTGGTCAGAATACACTAAATCCTGTCTGGGACAGGATGGCTATTGTTCCACCTTCCTCTGCTCGAGCTTGGCTCAGCAGCAGAAGTGTGGAAATGTGTCTCTGGTCGGCAGCAACCATTTTATGCTGTTTGGTTCCAGAAGACTGGTACCGGGAACACTGGGAGCCTAAGAGAGGGCTCTTCTAGTGCTTGGAATCACACTTGATACCAAACATGATAGGATTCGTTGCAGCCGTTTTCGAGATGTCATTGGGTAATTACGCAGTGCCTCTCTATATACAATATATTGCTGCCTCACTGACAACCCGGGAGAATGGACTCGATAGGCTGCAGGGGTGTCCTGCTCATGCAGAGACACCCTCTCACTTAGAACCAAGCAGCCTGCCTTCAGGACTGCAAAGGCCTGCTTTAAGAGTGACTTATAGCGTTTTATGTGAAGTGACACTTAAATATAGTAAACCTTTATCTTAAGTAAGCGGTGCTAGCACCAACTTAAACAGGCTGCGATGGCAGGCCTTTAATTCCATTTTGCATGGTCTGCTATGGGTGGCATAATGCATGCTTCAGCCAAGGGAGCTGCCGGGGTACCTATGCTCTGACTACCTTAGTACCATATACTAGGGACTGATAAGGGTACCCCAGTTTCCAATCTGGAGTGTACCTAAGTACTCAACACAACAATTTAGGGAGACAGCAGATAGACTGGGGTCCTGATTAGCAGGATCCCAGTCAGCCTAGTCACAATACAGCTTAGCACCAGGCAAAAAGTGGGGGTAACTATCAACAATGACAACAGTGACCATATGTAACTAACCCATATAACAACCATATCATAATTTGGTTTTGGGACTAAACACTGAATCAGTATTCGGAAGAGGATTGTTTAAGGCATGCATTCCAAATCAAGATTCAGAAAAGGTATGTTTTGCAACTGAAATCTGCAACTTTACCAACTATACAAAAGTAGTGGTATCTGTTGGACTTGGCCTTCTATACAGGATCATCCACCTTCCTGTTTTCTGTACCCATTTTTGGTTGGCCTTTAGGATTCTGTGCACTTTACCACTAGTACCGAATATTAAAGTACTTGTCTTCTAAACATAGTAGAATTGGCTTACTCCCAAGTGGCATATGTAATGTACTTGTACGCCCTTAGTAAGGTCGTCCTACATGGGGCCTGTAAATTAAATCCTACTAGTGGTCCTGAAGCACTGATTGTGCCACCTACTTAAGGAGCGATTTTAGCATACCTACTACCTGCTGTTGTCTCCTGTGTGTGCAGTTTTAAACTGCCATTTCAACCTAGCAAAATAAACCTTTTACTAGGCCCAAACCTTGCTTTTAATACATATGTCATTCCTATGATAGTCCCTGAACAGCCCAGAGGGCAGGGTGCAGTGTATTTGAAAACTTGGACATGTACTTTTATATTTTACATGTCCTGGGTTAAATTCATTTTTCACTACTGCAAAGCTTGCCTCTCCCATAGGATGACATTGGAGTTACCTTCTTACATTTAATTAGTGATAACCTCCAAGTGGGAGTAGTTAGACATGTCAAGTTGGGGTGCTACAGAATTGTAATTAACCGCTTCCGTGCGGCGCGTTAGCCGCGCCCTGTGCTGGACATTCCAGAACAGGGCGCGGTCGTGACGGAACCGTTCCGTCATCAGCACAGCTCAGCCGTAACTGATGACGGAACGGTTCCGTCACCAGCATCGAAGGGGTTAAAAGCCCTCTATAATGAAAAAGTCCGATTTTTTTGTCACAATTCTGAAAATACCTTTTTTTTTTTTAAATAAATTTGGCATGTTCTGATTCTAAACATGTAATGCCTGCATCCTGTTCCTGGGTCACATGACTAAGTGTAATTGGCAGCTGGTATTTGTGTATTGTTTCCAGACAGTTAGAAAAAAGTAAGATAGGTGTTAGCAGGTTGGACAACTCTGAGTTAAGCAGAGGTAGGGGCTGTCACATACCACACTTGCAAATGACAAGATCTCTGCCTGAGAACTCTCACAAAAGGTATGAAATGAGTCCCAATCCTAGGGCCAGGATAGGGAGGAAAGGGATGCCTGACACCTCTGGGAGGTTAAAGCCCCTAGAAGCTTCCTCTATTTCATAGTGGGTACAAGGTATAAATATTGGACCCTTAAACCAAACTATTCATAACACTTCTAGGCCTGTGGAAGACTCTGCCAGGAGGAAGGCCTGCTGATCTGGTGCCCTCTTACCTGAGTCAAGAGGACGGACCTGTACCCAGGACCAATAGAATGACTTCAACCCACCCACTGTAACTCACACCTGTACTCTGTAACTGGAAGTCCTACCATGCCAAGTGGTGCCACCCAAGTCCTTGACACTTGGAAGTGGGCTTGAATGTTCTCTGCCGGCATAACTTTAGACCCAGCAGTACCAACGCATCTTTTCTGCTGTGCTTCACAACCCCAAGAAGAACCAATGCCCCACCTCTTCTGCATGGACTTTCCCATTTCAAGAACTTCACATCGCTACTGTAGCCTCATCAGAACCACATCTGCGCAATACATCCTTGATGTAGTCCCTCACATCACAATCTCCTCATCAATGGCATTCCTCAAGGATGCTGGCGGATTCCTCATCACAAGTCCTGCTGCTTCTTCAGAACCAGCCTGTGTGTGACCTAAGACTTCAGATTGCAGGCCCCTTTGTCTACACCATCCTTGATGTTGACACAGGGCCTCGCATCTCTGACGGGGACCTCACATCGCCTCAGCTGTGTAATGCATTCTTGACGTGGGACCTCACAATTCTCCTCAACCAGGATTTAAGGTACTCATTTTCAGAGGGCTTAACTGGGGCCCTGTAACCAGTCCGCACTCCATCATGGTGGCCTGATCTTGTGACTTTGCCTCGGTCTGGCGTAACCAGATATCCGTAGATAGTGCTTTGTACTTTTTGGCACTATTCTAACTGAAAGCTTTAAAATTGCATATTTCCGGTTCTAATAATTGTATTTTTGTTGTTTGGATCTTGTCTGACTTATTAAAAGTTACTGTATTTTTCTAATTTAGTGTGGGGTTATTCTTGTGTTGTGTTTTTACGTTATTACTGTTTGAAGTGCTTTACATCTTGTCTCTAAGTTAAGCTTTACTACTTCCTGCCAAGCTACCAAAGGATTGAGCACAGGTTAACTTGAGGTTTGCTTGTGACTTCACCTTGACAAGGATTGTGGTTGTGCTTCAATAAGGTTTCACCCTCCTCAACCAGTAACCCAATTGCACACAGAAACCCACCAGCCATTCCCCTAGAGAATGCTGACAAAAAATATGCTTTAAGACTCGGTAGTGGTACCAAGGACCACTGCCTAGTCTTTTATATAAATGTTAATTACATTCATTGGTAACTTTATTTCGGTCAGATGACCATAAAAGTGCACATAAAATACATCAGCACAATCAATAAAACAATAAATAGTCATAAAATGTTAAAACTGAATTAAACTACAAGTTATCAAGATAGAAATAGAAACAATAAATAGAACAGTTAAGTTAAAAAAGTTTGTCTTCTACGCCACATGCTAAGAAGATAACGGGAAACTGCAAATACCATGGGAGGATGGGTATCATAAGTCAATATCCTGCAGGCCTGTGTAAAATGCAAGAATCCCAAATTCTTACAGATTGGGATCAGCCAACATTTTCTGATTTCAGAGTAAGCAGGGCAGAAGAACAGTACATGAGTTACATTCTCATTTTTGTGATTACATGCAGGGCAAACTTCATTTTTATCTTTTAGCCATCTAGATGTAAAAGACCTGATAGGTAAAGTGCCGTGTCTTAGCTGGAGGTATAACTTTCGAGCAAACGGCGGTTCAATTTTGTCCAAAAATTCCTCGATCTTAGATTCAGATTTGACTAAGAGGAATTCAGAAGTCAACCTACCCAGTGATGTAGAGCTCGATAGTATCTGAGTGTTCAGCGTGCGTATGTGAGAAAGAAGTTCCTTCTTTAATGTCCCTAGGCAATAATTCTCGGGGTTTTCCCACAGTCCAAAAAGGCCTAATCGGATACTAACCGCACGAATGTGCTGAAGCCAAGGGATTTTTTTATATACAAGAAGAGGCAAAATCTCAGAGAACTCCGCTCTATAGGCGGCCAGTTCGGGGACTGACCACAACCTCTTCCAGTACATAATTGGCCTTGCACTGATGATCTCTTCTATTGGAACCATGCCAAGGTCCAATCTAAGAGGGATCAGGGGCGTACTAGGCGGTAACCCAACTAGATTTCTCACAAAAGAGTACTCTACCGTTTTGAGGTTCATTATCTGCTTATGCCCCCAAAGTTCAGCCCCAAAGATTGCCGCCATTCTAGCCTGGCGGCAATATATTTCCAAAGGAGGGGACACCGGCTTAAAGGTTGACTCCCTAAAGACTTTGCTTATACCTCCCACAAGCAGGGATAACTTAAGTGTAGACTTAGCAGTCTGCACGTCCCAATCAAAATTCTCAGTTAGGGTAACACCCAGATAAACGAATGTTTTAACCCTTTCAAGGGGAGTGCCATGTAAGACCGAATTTGGGCGTACCCGCTTAGGGGGATTAAAAATCATGAACTTGGTTTTTCCCAAATTGATTTCCAGTCCCCGAAACTCACAGATCTCCACAAACCCGTCCAGTGTTTTTTGAATGCCCGATGATGTTCTAGACAACAACAAAGTGTCGTCTGCGAACATCAGAGCGGGCACTCTACCCGTGGCCAACTTGGGGGCATCGTTGTTAACCACACCATTCAAATGTTCCACAAGGCCATTGATGTAGAGGCTGAATAGTGTGGGTGCCAACACGCACCCTTGGGGAACTCCTTTTTGGACAGGGAATTGGTCTATGAGTTCGCCATGCCTACCACACCTGACCTGGGCAAAGTTGCTTACATGAAGCCTAGAAACTACATTTAATAGGTATGGCGGAAGTCCCAAGTCTGCCAGCACCTTCCATAGTTTATCACGCGGAACCAGATCAAATGCCGCCCGCAGGTCCACAAACACAAGGTAGAGGCTGCCACCTTCTACCCTTGCTGTTTTCCAGTGCAGAACCTGCAGGCGAAATATCTGGTCTAGGGTAGATATACCAGACCTAAAGCCTGCCTGAAATATAGAAAGGATCCCATTCTCTTCGATCCATCCAAGAATCCTATCAAGGATGACCCTCCGCATCAGCTTTTGTGATGTGTCAATTAAACTGATGGGTCTATAATTAGAGGGGGTTAACGGGCAGCCCTTTTTTAGTATAGGGACAATTTCTGCTCCTAACCAAGTGGGGGGCAGGTCATCTCCCTGCAAAATGCCATTAAATAAAACGACCAAATAAGAAGCCCAGATTTTAGGTTGTGTCCTAAATAGATCCCCCGGAAGTTTATCCAATCCTGGGGCCTTATTAGGAAGCAATTTACCTCTGGCCGTCTCAACCTCGAGCAAAGTGAAGGGCTCGATTGGAGCGAGGAGCGTAGGAGCTTCAATCAACCGTCCACGCTCCTCAGCCACATCGACACCATGCAATTGCTGGGGTTAAGGGGTATTAACAAGCGAGGCATCGAAATCAGGTATACCATATAGAGCAGCAAAGTGACTTTCCCAAATTGTGGGAGCAATGTTGGGAGCGAGCGCCTGGGTATGCCCACTGAGTCCAGTTGCAATTATGGACCAGAATAATTTGGAATCTTTGCACCTAAGTGCAGATCCCATCTCCTCCCACATTGTGGATTCCCATTCCCTTTTCGCCTCACAGATTGCCTTTTTATATGTAGTGCGATGCACCTTAATGGCCTCACTATCATTAGTTTTTAGTGCTATGAGCAAGGCCTTTTTGGCCTTCCGACAGGAAGCGTTAAACCATCGGGAAGTCGAAGTCAGGGGATTGTTTGCCCTTCTAACAGGGTAAAGGATCTTTCAATATGTCAACCAGTTGGTTATGTATCTCAGTTGCCCTGCCCAAATGGCCAGATTTCCCCATCTCTTCAATGAGCGGGATAATGGTCTCATATAATTCAGCATGTTTAGTAATCGACGCTTGTAAATCAGGCCATTTAACCCTACGCCTACAATTTGTTATTGTCAGTGGCACAGTGTCACAGTGCTCAACCGAAGTAGAAGCTTTCAGGCCAAAACTCCCCGGTTTTAGGGACAAGACTAGGGCATTATGGTCACTGTCAAACCTTTCAATAACCCTAAGCCTATCCCAATGCCTAGCCTCAATAAAAATATAATCGATTATTGAGGTCTGGTTTAGTCGGTTAAACGTGGCTCTCCCTGGTCTGTCAGGCTCCACCCTCCCATTGCATGCTCGTAATAATGTAACTAGCGCAAATGATTGCAATTGCAAAACGAGAGTGGTCCATACCTTGACCTGAGGGGACAGTGACTCTGGGATAGCCCAAAGCTAATCCACATCGTCTGGATCACCGAAGTTCGGGTCCATAAGGGGTTCGAAATGACAATTGAAGTTTCCACCCAAAATTAATGTGGTGGAGGAGTTCATCGAATACATGAAGGTCAGCAATGCTTCAATAACTTCTGACTCAAGACCCCGCCTGACTAGCCTTGAATATACATTTATCAAAGCAATATTTGGCCCATTGGGCAAGGTCAACAAAACACACTGGACATTCAATGAGTTAGTTGGGATTTGTGTTGCCTTCACTCCCAGGTGTGTGCCAACCCATATGGACAACCCGCCCGAGGGCCTACCCCGATCACCCATACTTGCCAAAATATCATAAGTTGCAAAACCCTGGGCTACACTTTCTTTTAACGCCCAGGTTT
The DNA here is from genome assembly GCF_964261635.1 of Lissotriton helveticus. Lineage (NCBI taxonomy): Eukaryota > Metazoa > Chordata > Amphibia > Caudata > Salamandridae > Lissotriton > Lissotriton helveticus. The sequence continues at coordinate 434,332,355 of NC_136062.1, forward strand.
CTTGCAATATACAAATGTCATGGGAGGCCATAAAGGAGCCCCACTCTGGGATGGGCAATTTACTCTTCAGTCCTGCCACATTCCAGGATAAAATTTTGACTTGGCCATCAACCGGATCTTACTTGGTATGTTCGAAATCTAAGGGATCAGGAAAATCATTGGAAGCAGAGGAGCAAGCTCCTACACCTTGGTCAAGTTCACATTTCAGTGGGTATTGATCATCAGAAAAAGAGACAATTATGGGCTGGGTGGTTTGTTCGGTGGCCAACTCTTTTGGAGAAAGATTCGATTTTACATTAACAGCTAAGTTATCAGTAGTAAGTAGCATATTAATGAGAGGCACTGTTTGTCAATCGCAATCATCAAAGCCTGAGAAAGCATTGAATCTATTTGCCACTTCCAGCGGGGTAAACGGCAACAGATGTTCCATCATCCTATTTCTATTTCCATAACTCCTAAATGGTACAGTATCCCACCCAGGCAAGTCATCAAAATTCACAGGGTTAAATGCATGCATCCTTTGCCGTTTGTTGAAGGGCATAGTGAGATTAGTGTGCAAGCAAGATGGTGCCCCGGGGTATGTTATAGGGGTCACTAAGGATCTTGGATAGAAATAGGTCAATTCACACGGAACAATTGAGTTTCCAGCATTCCCAGGAAACCAATTTAGAATATATCTAACGGCTTCAGGATCTCTGAAATTAATTACAATTAGGTCTCCCTTTATGTCTTTAGCTCTGCTTCCCAACCATTGGAGTCGCCGGACATGGAGGACATCACCATTAATATTATAGGGAAGTGGCCGATTTTGGCTAAGACAGTGTATAGTTTTGTTTTTTAACTGAGAGAACCCTTCCCTCTTTCCATCTGCTAATGTGGGGACTCCCGTAAGGACAACCACATAAGGTACCGCTTCTGGGGGTAATTCAACTTGACGGCCCCTGTGGTTCCCTGCGCTGACGGGGCTAGTGCTTCCCCTCTCATCTCGATTTTCTCCTGTGTAAGATTTTTTATTATCTACCATCTGTACATGACTAATATCAAGAGATGACGATTTTTGGAGTACATTGGAGGGTATTGCCCTATGCTGTTTAGAGCCTGTAGGCTTGTTGGATTTATTTACACTTTTATGAGGAGCAGGAATAGGAGTTAGCACTGTTGCTACAACGGGCGGTGCTGTCTTCGCGAGGTCCTTGGTTGACCCAGCTTTGTTACTAATAGCCAGCTCTAAATTCCCCAACCGTTGCTCAATCCTTTTCAACCTCTCTATTATAGGTAATACAGATGACCTAATTAAATGTTCCAAGGCTTCCAATGGGGCAGCAGATAGTGCTTCCATTGGTAGACAATGTGGAGGAATGGCTAAGCCTGGTGACGTTAGTACAGGTGCTGTAGGGACTTTTGGAATCGGTACAATTGCTATGGGGTCCGTTAAGGTTGGCACAATTAATTCGATAGCCTTTGTGGTTTTACTAAAATCAGAATGACTAATCTTCGTTCTTGGCGGGTCACCACCCCTCTTCCGTCTTTTACTAGGTGGTGGGCCAAGAACTTTAAGCATCCCTGATTTCTTGTTCCTCTTCTTAGCAATTCTAACTACTGGAAAAGGTGGCTCAACTGGCACATCTGTTCCTATGGTAGAGTTACTACTAGGAAGAGATATGACATTTGTGTACAGATCGTTGGACACATCAGGTGAGGGAGATGTGTCTCGCAGGAGCAAGGGAATGCTATCTATTAAAAGAGGATCATCAGTTTCGATATGGGAGCTTACATCAAGTGGAGTAAGTAGTATGTTTCACAAGGTTCAAAGGTGGTCTATTTTTCATACCTTCAACAGAGCGTTGCCGCTCTGCGCGGCGTTCAGCCAATACGCTCTCCCTTTCTATGTCAGAAACAACCTTAGTGAAGTAACTATCCAATGTACCTTTACTAGCTCCTCCTGGCTCCACCAGTGGGGGGTTTTCGGGGTTCAAGGACATGGTTACACAGACAAAGAGCACAAACAAATAGACCTTAGAAAAATATTAGGGAATAAGCCCAGCCCGGCCTCTTCTGGCCTCTGAGGGCCTTAGAGGGCGCGCCCTTTGCCCGGGCTTCGCCCGGCTCGTCCCGCAATGCGTGTTTCCGGTGCTTAATTTGAAGCACCTGGTCGGCTCTGGGCGTTGCCGGCGATTTTCAAGGTCCCCCACTGCCTTATGGGAGATGTAGTCAATTAGGCAGTGACTACTCTCTGGTCCCAATGCGAGCGTTTCCCGCGAAGCGGAAAACGTGAGGAGTAGCTACTTGTGGCGTCCAGTGGGGTTCTTTAGAAGTCAGCCCCTATTCCAAAGTCCTGCTTTGGCTGCTGCTCTCACGCTGTGACTCTGCAAAAGAGGTTTACACTTTTGACTTTTTTTTAAAAATGAGTCCTGTTTTTCTGAAAGTTAAAAATAATTGTTTTATTTAAAAGCAATCAAAGGCTTGCTGTTCTGCTGATTCTTGCAGGCCACCATCCTTGTGATGGCTGTGAATCATAGTGGGTGGCAAATTGTTACCTACCTTATTTTTCATTTGGCAGGTTGAATTGCGACCCACTACGATTCAATTTTTTATACCAACTGACTTATTAGTACATAAGTCAGTTCACAAAATACCACACTTTTTGCAAATATACTGGTCGCAAACTTTGACCAGTATTTTGCAATCAATGCTTATACTTGTGACCCTTTGTTATCCTTGATAATTCGTTGTTTCTCCTCACTTTAAGATAGTTTTTAATCTGTACTTGCTAGGGAACGACCTTGCCAAAAAAAAAACTAAAGAGGCAGACAAGTTTTATAGCTAGAGATTTCCAATTGCCAGAAATGAAGTCCTTTTTTTTGCATTATATAGAAGCCAGTATGCACCTCATCCGGCTATGGGATAAAGTACCCTCTTGTAATCAAGGAGGAGAGAGAGGAACTAGTGTGGCTAGTTCGTTTCCCCAAGGTATAATGTATAATCAAAGAGAACTAGCTTCAAGGGTAGTGTATGCGTTCTTTGTGTCTGCATGGAATACCATTTGGTTTTTATGAAGGCCCTCACCCACCAACCTAGTTGGTGGCATGCTTCATCATCGGGCCCCACCCGAGGCACCGAGTGTACCTCAGGTGTGCTGCGACGCCAGGTTACTACGGAGCGGGTTTTGGAACGTGAGTATGCTGTGCTGATGTGTTGCGTGAGGTTTGAAAATACCGTCCTTGGGGTCCCAAGAAGATACTTTATTGGTGGAACCCAGGCAGTAAAAAAAAACAAAGGCTTCAGATGTGTAGGGGTAGACTTATGGTCTCCCACGTCCAGTGTGGTCGACTAGTTTCAGCCAGGCCTTCTTTCTAAACTGGCTTTCATCAGGACCTTTTACGTGTGGGGGTGAACGGGGATAGTTATTTGTGACTGAGTGCACTTTCCATCGGAACTCCCAGCCGGACAGCAGGCGTGCCAAAGGGTCCGGAGCCCTGGGGCTCACCAATAAAGTATCTTCATGGTTTTACATGCAGACACATAGAACGCAAACACCACCCTTGAAGCTAGTTCTCTTTGATTATACATAAAGTACCCTCTGCCATACATTATAAGGATTTTGGATGTCACTGAGGAGTTCTATTGAGAGACTGAGGTTCTTAATAATGTTCCAGAACTCGGATGGGAATTTTAATTTATTTTTATGGTATGGCCAAGAGTATTTTATTCCTTGTTACACATGGTCACACCTTCATTCACCCCACCCACTACTAAAAATGTTGGTGTCATGCTCCTTCATATGAGTGAGATACTACAGTTGCAATGTAAAGAATAAAATTGCAATCTGCAGTGCGAACTAAAATACACTAAAAATCGGTTAGCATTTTATTGTAAAAAGATTTTGGAATCTGTTGAATAGTAGTTTGATTAAAATTACTGCAGTCATAATTTGAAGAAACATGCAAAGAGATTCTACCATTCATGAAATGGCCCCCAGAGTGCAAAAAATAAACACGTTGTTGTAAATAATTTCTTTCTACCAATCACTGTTGACTTTAGAAATAGAGATCCAACTAACAACCTTTTTGTCATTAACATTACAGCTGTAATTATGCTCAGTGATATGTTCTTCAACTTGGCTTCTGGCTCTTGCCTCAGGTATTATGGAGTCATAACTGAACTGTAATAATGTATTACAGTTGAGCAAATACATAATGTAATTATTACAGGTGACTAGAGACGTCACAACTGGGCTTTCACACAGGCATTGCAGGCTCCCATGTGATGATAGGTGGTAATCATAGGTGTGTCATATGAACATTAGAACACAAAGATGGAAACTAATGCATCTCTCAGAGTGGAACATGCAAGAAAAGGGTCAGATTACATCAATGATTGATTAATGCATCGTCAGCATTTACACCTATCTGCTTTTCAAAGATACCCCTAGGATCCAACCTTGGCCATGTGTCTGTGGAGCCAGAAACCTAAGTGTGGCTGCTGGTGGCAGCAGCAGTCTATCAATCTGTCAAGTGCATTCTTTCTAATTTTCCTCCCAATGCTCCAGAAGGATATTTGTTAAGACATCCCTGGGGGAGATAGAGGTAGCACAATTAGTGCTTTACAGAGCAGCATATCAGCAGAGTGAAGACCAGCATATCATTATTTATTCTCTATCCAACATGCACCCAAGTGTGCATGGCTGCTGTTGTGTGAGAACAAAATATACAAAAAGCTATTGTCAGACGACTTATCGGCCTCAAAGGAACTTTGTTGTCCGAGAACTGGTGCAGCGGACTTTGCCAACGCGCAGTGCTCGCTGCAGTGCGCAGATGTGCACTGCATTCAGTGTGCAGATGTGCACTGCATTCAGTGTCCGCCATTACAAACCGCAACGCACACATTGCGAATCCTTGCAAGCCTCAAGAGAAGGGCTGGAAAAAGGCAGTTCCTACCTCCTTACGACTCATAAGGGTATGCACAAATGCTTTGCAACTGCATCTGCGCTCACAAAGTATGATATGGTTCCCATAGGCCAAGAGAAGAGTGCAACCACTGCAAAGTAAGCTGTCAGTAATCACTTTAACCGAATTGGGCAATGCAAATCATAAGAAACAATACAATAAAACTGCCAGATCGATAATACAAAATAATCCATCAAAACACCTCCAGCATTAGAATGGAACACCCCAGCTAAAAACAATGATACATAGAAACATACAACAGGCGAAGCTAAGAATTGACGATACAATAGGGCTGGCCATAATTCTGTAAGAATCAATGGCAATAAAAGAGGACGAAAAAATTTAAATGCAACCTACAAAATTTGGGATACATAAAAACAATGGGAAAAGTATCCATAATAGCTGCCGGATCACAGGTGCAGCTCGGGGGCTTAGAGGACTTATGCAGCCAATCAAAAGCTGCGGAAACAAATTCACACAAAAATCGGTCTGGAGTCGTCTAAGATGGGCAGGCATGACAACCCTCAGGTTTAAAATCAATATTATTAGAAGGTTTAACCAAAACAATAATGTGAAAAGGAGCTTTTGGAGGATGCACGCGCATCCCTTTTATCCTGAGCTTTAGAATAAAACGTTTATTTGACCCATAAGATATCCATTTCAGAAATACAGTCTGTTTCACAAAAGAGTTCGGGCCTACCAAGGCCACTCAGAGTACATTTAATGTTGTTCAACCAGGTTCTGCAGACCCAGACAATCTCTTAAAATCCTTCCATTAATAGGGAGTTCTCTTTTCAGATAATGAAAGCCACAACCCCAAAGGGCGAATTTGAATATAGTCTAGAATAAAACCTAAACCCATTTCCTCGTGGACAATCTCCGAAGGTGCACTTTGGGGTAGCCTCAAAATCTTTCTCAGGAATTTATTTTCAGCCACCTGAAAAGGATTGCAGACCTTATATTCCCAGAGCCCACAGCCAACACTCATGGATGGAACACATTTAGCTTTATGAAGATCAATAATTGATAAAATATGGGAATGGCCAAGGCGCCTAGAGAACTCATCAATACTGTAGCCTACTCTATTCTCTTTGTGACAACTTATACCTTTGTGTGCAGGCATAGGTGGTACAGATGGTAATGCCACATTCCAAATTTGAATGCTGATGGAAGAGCTAATGTGCCATGCAACCATGTGCCATGCAAGTGCCATTGTAGGATTTTTCATACACTTTACACTTTTTTTTTTTTTTTTTTTTCAGTGAGGCACACAACTGATACTTCCTACCTCATTCTAATTTATGAGGCAGTCAGTGTGAAACTTACTGTGCACTGCCCCTTTGAAAAGCAAAGGTTTTGTAAGTCCTCCACCGCACAAAGTCTGCGGATGTTCAAAGTGCATTGCAAAGCACTTTACCACAAACAGCCTCTTTAAGAATTTCTCTCCTTAACCCCCTGGCTGCGGACGGAATTCTGCGCCTGTGCGGCACATTCCGATCCCGGGCGTGGTCATGACGGCTCCCGGCCGTCATCAGCACACGCCCACCGTAACTGATGACGAACGGGAGCCGTCATCAGCACCAAAGGGGTTAAAGGGATTCTGTCCTGTTGGAAAGATAACTCTAAGTTATCATTATTAACTTGGTGGAACTATATTTGTGATGAACACAGAATTGCTACTGTTTCTTCTCCTACTCTTTCTCAGAAAATTGAATCTGACCTATTTTGGCTACCTTTTACTACTTCTCTTTCTACACATGCACCTGCGTCTTAATTTCTAACTTTCTCTTTATTTCTAACTTTCTTTTATTTATTTCTCTCTTTCTTCTACTCGTCTATTTCTCTTTCTTTCCTCCTATTTTCTTTCTCTCTTCACCTCTTTTTATCTTTTTCTCTTTTGAATTATATGCTCATGTTTTTCTCTTATATAGTAATTGTTATATTTTATTTATAATGTGTTCATTTGATTAATGAACACATTAAAACTTAATAAAAATTATTAAATAAAAAAAAAGAATCTCTCTCCTCTACGTTAGCACTTTCCACTCAACCACCTCAAGAAGAATGTCTTCGCTCTTATCTATTGCAGAACCATCAATCTCACCACAGCCGTGAAAGCATTATTGGTTCTTGGAGCCCCCTTCTACCAGAACGGCCCCTTCAAGATCCATTGACCGGTACAGTATAGATTGGGGAGGGATATCCTTACACAGAAAAGTGGTAGATTGGCACAAGATGCGCTCACGAAACTCTAGACTTTCCCTCTGGCAATGGTTGGCTGGTTTGCTCTAGCCTCATAAAACAGTGAAGGGTTGGCACCAACCCGGGCGGTGGGACTGGCAGACATTTCTCATCTGTTAGTTTCATCGGTATGCTGTATCGTAGAAACCTGGAGGCATATTTGCTGTTGTTTCACACAACGCAAGGCAGCAAGCAGACTGGCTGTGCTGCATTGTATAAACTGGAGAAAGCAGAAAAACACCTTATCTACTAAGAAAACATGCACTTCATCTACCTCCTACCACAGCCGCCCTATACGCTGCATGGTGCCAACTGAGGAACCCATGCACCATGGTGCTAGGGTGTCTGTGTTACAGCCAGGATTGTTTTTGTGCATGTAAGTACTCTTTCCTGCACAAAAAACACTCATAAGAGGCGATTTCCCATTGACCTCATTTAGGAGTTGTTATGGGTCATCATAGCTGCGCCGCTGGCTGACTCCTCGAGACGTCTGGCACTGCCTTTGTGACCCCTGGGCACAGAGGTGGCAAAATAGGTGCCAAGAACAAAGGGGTGGCTCCTCTTTCCTTATTGTCCGCATGTTTGTCATCATACTAAAAGTGAATGATAAACTATTATTCAGGAATTGGAGAGGAAACCTTAGTCAAACACCAGCCACAGTCCTTGTCAGGCTGAACCACAAAAGTCACTAAATTCACCTGTGCTTAACTCTTTGGTAGCTTGACACAAAGCAGTCAGGCTTAGCTAAGAAACAATGTGTAGAGAAGGTATGCAGCACTTACACAGTAAAAAAGAGAAAACACAACACAAGAGAAACACACACTAAATCAGAAAAGTAGGGTGAATTTTTAATAAATCATGTGACACCAAAATGACAAAATTATCAAGGAAGCTGCGGTAGTTTATCGCCGCTTTACCGGCAGGAAACTGCCGATAGAGCGGCGATAATGGCCTTGATAATATACGATTCGAATTTCAATCGAAGCCCAGGTTAGATGTTCACACATCTAACCTGGGCATCGATTGAAATTCGAATCGCATATTATCAAGGCCATTATCGCCGCTCTATCGGCAGTTTCCTGCCGGTAAAGCGGCGATAAACTACCGCAGCTTCCTTGATAATATGGCCCTTTGAGTTCACCATTAAAGAGCGTTTTCATTACAATTCTTCAGAGCTGAACCTTGACTTTCCTTCCTGCTAATGATTGAACATTATCACGTCAAATATCAAATGTTTTCCTATGGGAGAGGCAGCCCCTGTAGTAGCGAAAAATAAATGTAGGAGTTTTTTCACTACCAGGAAATGTAAAAATTAAAACTACTTGTCCATCTTTTTATATATGCTGCAACCTTCTCTGTGGGTTGTTTAGGAAGTACCCTAGCCGTGACTTATATGTATTAAAAAGGAAGGGTTGGACTTGGTAAAAGATTTATTTGGCCAGGTTGAAATAGCAGTTCATAACTGCATTCACAGGCTTTAATGGCAGGCCTGAGGTATGTTTAAAGGGCTGGCTAAGTGGGTGGCTCAATCAGTGCTGCAGGCCCACTAATAGCATTTAATTGAGAGGCCCTCGACACATGTAGTGTCACTTTACTAGACTTAAAAGCAATTTAAATATGCCTTTTGGGTGTAAGTCAGTTTCACACTGTTTTAAAGAGAGAGTACAAGCACTTTAGCACTGGTTTGTAGTGATAACGTGAACAGAGTCTTAAGGCCCAAAAAAATGGATTCAGAAAAAACAGGAGGTGTAAGGCAAAGTGCTTGGGGGAAGAGCACCCTAGAGTGGACAGGTCTAACAAAATCCAATTTTCATAACTGTATTATAGAGTCTGCCATTGTTCTAAGAATGTGTGTGCCAGTTCATGCATTATAGCAATTGGCGTCACTGCCAAGATTCACACTGGTAGCATGCAGATGTAAACAGAAGTCACAGAATGTCTAACTCAGGGTGCCATCTTTCTTTAATATGGCCCTTGTTATCATAGCCACACTTCATGCCAACAGTGGCTAGGAGATGCTTTCATACTGAAACATTCTGGGCTAGATGTGCGACCATGACAATTTGCGACTTGCAAATTGCACTCGATTGCGAGTTGCAATTTGTGAGTCGCAAAATACCATGTACAACAGTGTGTTTAACACTGTTTGCGATTCCCAATGGGATCGCAAATTGCAAGGGTCATGAATATTAATCAGCCACTCACAATTTTCGAGCCCAATGAGAACGGCTGGCCCTCCCAGGGATGGTGGCCTGCTGGACTCAGCAGACCTCCATGTCTGGTACTGCTTTTTTAATAAAGCAGTATTTTTTTTTATCCAGCCTGTTTTTCTTAAAGGAAAATAGGATGCATTTAAAAAAATGAAACGTTTTCATTTCATTTTTTAAGGGCAGGCAGTGGTCCCTGGGACCACTGCCTGCCCTCCCAAAAAATATTTCCCCCCGCATTTGCAAAGGGGAAGGGCTCCACTGGGGACCCCTTCCCTTTTGCGAGTGCATTACCAGCATCTTGTAGAGGGTGGTAATTTGCGAATGTTTTGGTACCGCAATTGCGGTCGCAAACATTCATAGATTGGGTTGTGGTCGCTATTAGGAAGGGAACGCCCCTTCCTAATAGCAACTCGCAATTCCTAAATAGCAAGTCGCAAATAAATTGTACATAGCCCTTTCAAAGTTTGCATGCGCAAACGGGTCACAAACCCGTTTGCACATGCAAAATAGGGTCGAACATCTGGCCCTCTATGTCTTATCAACAGAAAGGTGATTGTTTGCCATTTAATCTACAACTTACAGACCTGCTTAGCAGCCCAATGAATCACACAATAATATGCTTGTAAGTTTGTGCACCACTCAACACACATGTTTTCACTGATTCAAAATCAGGGCACGGTGGAATATTACTATATGGTTTCATTATAGTCAAAATATACACGGTATATTATGTGACGCTATGATAGAGTACGGTACTTTATGTTGCCACTTGGTATGTTACTATATGGCATGATATGCAGTATAGTAAGGAATGTTACGGCACATGTTGCATCATTGTATGGTTGTACATTAAATAAAGTTAGGCTCCTTTACATAATGTTTTGGGATATCATATTACAGTATATTATTTTACATTATGGTACTTAATGCTATTTCCAAGTGTGGTGTGTTAAAAATCACTCATTAAGCGCATAGATGACCACCAATAGTGTCTTGACGCTCGCACCGTCGCTTCTACGAAACATCTGTGCATTAGTGTGTTAAGAGGCAAGATGCACATTTCTTTCTGATAGGGAATATATAACCAATAAATCGAAGGCGCATTGTCTGGTTTTATCAGATGGTCAGTATCGACCCATTCTCTAACGTCCATTAGCGGTTACCTCAGAGTGGAAGAGGAAACTCAAAACCATAGAACGTATATTGACCAAAGACGGTAAAAAAAATATTTGCCTTTTAAAAGTGTTTTTTTCTTCTAGAGATGAAAGGCACGTCTCTTTTAAAGAAAGCGTGCGTGAAGTGGGGGCTGCGCAGCTGTCACTGCAATAACAGTGATTTACAGGAGACGTCCTTATCAAAGTGTGTGCGTCATCCACCGCGGGGATAGCGAAAAAACACATAAGCAGCATTGTGTCACGTGCACACGTGGCCTTTTCCGCAAGATTCAGGCAGGCGTTTTCCCTTCTTGGGAAATGGAATTTCTCTCCCCATATCTACTCAACAATGATAATAACTTGTTTTTTACAAAGCACTTCATATCGTGCAAAGCCGGATATTTTCTGACTGTCTTTGTTGCACTGCAAATGTGAAAAGAGAAACACAGAATTTAAAGGCACATTTTTTTTATTGCTCAGACTTTCCCGATCCACCAAAAATCCTCTCGCGATCTACCAGTGGGTCGGAACCCACAGTTTGAGAAAGTTTGATATACTGTATCCACCAGACTAAGCCTATGAGTACTTCTTTTTTACGCACTAACCGGTAAACTACTTTAGCTGTCAGGCGATAACAATATGTTATCATTCAACATACACATACATACATGCATAATAAATACATGAACTGAAAGGGAGTTTTGGACAGCCCCATTTTCAGCTAGTAGCTATTGCTGTTGAACTCACTTTCGGCATAGGCTTATTGGGGCCCATCACCTGGCATTTCATTTGTCACATATCGATTACATAAAAAAGTAGTGCACACATACACACTCCCTTTAATTCCTTATTTTTATGTGTTTGCTACATAGTACATCAGTGTTAGAAATGGGGATCTCTAGTTGGCAGAGGTAGGGATCTTTGACCAAATAGAGACCCTTGCTTCTCGTCAGGGTAGAGGGAAACACACTGTTGATAACCCCTGCTCACCCCCTTGGTAGCTTGGCACGAGCAGACAGGATTATTCCCAAGTCAATGTGTAAAGTATTTGCACCAACACCCACAGTAACACAGTGAAACACAACAAAAGGACACCAGACAGGTTATTTATAAAAATATAAATATGTTTATGTGGTTTTAGGCAAGACCAATAACTACAAAAATCTCACATACATAGGCAATCTTTTCTTAGAAATGTTCTTTGTGAAAATTAACTTGTAGGCTTAGTGTCTCTCTTCAAGCAATTAAATAAAATATTGCTAATACTGTTCTCTGTAGCACCTGTACAGTCCTGCCTTTATCTGCACAGTTCTTTTGTTGGTAACAAACAGTCCCCGACAGGCTAGCTGAGTGAACTGGAGCTCCTGGCTGCCCCGCCGGTTCCTTATCCCCCCAAATGCAAACAGAGTAGCAGAATGGCCAGGTGCATTACATTGGGACAGGTTTAGGGCGACGGCCCGCACCGATGGAAAGTGCTCACGGGAGTCCATCTTTCTTGAGGTCGCCTTGCGGGGGAGGGGGGGCGAAGCAGTCCTCCGAGACTCAGACGCGGCTGTTGCCGGTGACAGAGCTTCCAGAAGTCAACGTGGCTCCTGCTGGTGACGAGCCCCCATGTTGCCAAGTGACACCTCGGGGCTTCTTCTCTCTCAGTGCGGCTCTTCCTCCCGACTCCGGCAATGCGGTGAAACTGACACTGTGCTCCCTAGGTTCCTGGGCTGGTGGCGGTGATCTGCAGGCACACGCGCTTATCTGCAGTCACGGTCGGCAGTACCCTCAGCGCTTTCAGGCTCCCAGGCCGGCTGCGCTGATTTCGGCACTTGCCAAGTCGACATAGCAATCTCGACTCGCACTCTTGAACGCAGAGACGATCTTGGGACGAGTCAAGCTGAACGCAAGGCTGACCTCACGCTGGGCATCCGCCGTGTGCTGACCAGCACACCGAGCTAACTAAAACACGGGCAGATGTAACAGAGGTCAAGAGGCCACAGTCAGTGTGCGGAGAAAGGCACACAGCGATGATGGTATTTTCTTCTGAGAAACTTTTGTATCCCTGAGTTTCTGAATCTGGAGGACAGCTCTTCTCAGACCCTTGGAGACACAAAGCACACAACACAGTTCCTCTTAAAGTAGGGGGACATAGCACACATAGAAAGTCCCTTAGTCCTCATCCTCAGCAGAAACAGTAATGGAAGGTCAGACGCACCGCAATGGCAGCACTTTTCCTCAGTCTTCTTCAGCTGTTCTCTTGGGCAGGGATTCCTTCTTGATCACAAACATTCCTAGTCTAAAGTTCAAGGGTTTCAGCTCTACTATTTATACCCCAAACTTATTTGTTCTTCATGTGTGAGGGATCCTGGACCCAGTACAAACCAGATCTGAGGGCATTCAGCCAGTGCACAACCTCTTCCTTTGTGAATGTGGGCCAGGGCCATTAGACACACCTCAGGGGTGGAGCCAGCATTGTAGAAGGCAGGCACAGACCTATTAATTCCAAGTGCTACTCCTCCCACCACTCCAAATGCAGACAGGTCAATTCAGCCTAGTGCTGACACACCCAGCCCCTGTCACTCACAAACTAGACAGTCAATTCACAAACAGGCAGAGGCACATTGAAAGGTTGAACAAGAAAATAGACACTTTCTAAAAGTGCTATTTCCAAACACTGAATTAAAATACCATCCTTCCTAAAAGATGTGTTATTAAAGTCTGAGTTCAGGGATACCAGATTCCAAATTTCTATCTTGCTTCTATGGGAAGATATGCAGCTAGACATGTTAGTCAGCATTCCCCATTCTGTCCTATGGGGCAAGATAGCCTTTCAATAGTGAAAAACGAAATTGGCAGTATTTCACTATCAGGACATGTTACCCACACTAGTACATGTCCTACCTTTGACATACACTTCACCCTGCCAAGGGGGGTACCATGGGTCTACCATAGGGGCGTCCTATGTGTAAGAAAAATGGAAGGGTCAGGCCTGGAAAGTGTGGACACTGGCCAGGTCAACATGGTAGTTAACAAACTGCGCACAGGCACTGCAGTGGCAGTCCTGAGACACCATTTTAGGGCTACTCATGTGGGTGGCACAATCAGTGCTGCAGGCCCACTAGTAGAATTTGAATCACCAGCCCTGGCACACTCAGTGCACTTTACTAGGGACATACTGGTAAAACAAATATGCCAATCATTGATAACCAATCATAATCACAATTTAACCAGGGAGCACTTGCATTTTGGCTCTGATCAGCAGTGGCAAAGTGCCCAAAGCATCTAAACCAGCAAAAATCCAGCACAGCGTCAAAAATACAGGAGGTAGAGGCGAAAAGTCAGGGGAAACCACGTCAAGGATATCAGGTCTAACAATCAGCATAAAAATGGTTTCTAGCTCACATGCATCAAAGGTTATGAAAAAAGTGGTTGGCGTGCAGTAGATTGCCCTTTGCAAAGCTGACTGGTCATCTTTCTGTGACTATTACTGTATATCAGTGGCAAACTGACACTAATCTCGTGAAGCCTTTGCCTAGATAGTGTTAAAGTGTAAAAATCACAAAATATTGAGGTAATAGTATCACAAAATGGGTTGCATTATGCCACATACTTTTCCTTTTACTGTTGTATAATTTAGTCAACCCTACCACATTGTTTTGTCCTCCCCTGCTACATAATTCCAGTGCTGTGCTTACACTATACGGGCAAGACCTACAGTCACACATCCATGAAACTCTGCCAGTGATAACATTAAGTAGCGGCACTTCACACAGCTTATAGCAAATTCAAATTTTCATGCATCTTTGGTTTCATATGCATTGCATCATTTGCTATTCATTTTAGGGAAATGTGTGTGCCATGATATAAATTGCATCAGTTTAAAGGTGTACTCGTTTTTTTACGCCCACCTAACCCAGGTTGCAGCCTCCCTCCACCAGTGATTTGCCATATTGTTATACCTGCCTCCGCTCTTATGAAGAACGTTTTTATAGAATATGAACTGGGGCACACTCGTAAGGGGAATAGTTATTTGTGGTGAAAGATGTTATGATAATTCCTGGTCTATGTGCTGCTAACAAACCAAACATTTTAAGGCTTATTACGATGTCGGCCGGATGAGTGTCTGACCGACATCGTTGCAGGAATGGGACTGACCGACAAGGAGTCGGAGGTCCCACACACCGTATTAGGATGTGACTGCCACCACAGCGGTCGGAAACATCCCTATTACTATTGCAGCATGTGCTGGCAGTCCGAATAGGGACACAGCACACATTGCAATAGTAAAGGTTATGTTTACAAATATCCATGCACCATTTGACAGATGCATGGATGTTTGGGAGGGCACAACACGTGCCCCCCAGGCCTCATAGCGGAGGGCGCATTGGGACGTGGGCCTTGCCTAGAGCCCCCAAAGTCTGTTTTCGACAGCCTTTCAATGACGGTCGGACCGCCATTGAAAAGCTGTCAAAAAGGGACATCATAATCCCTAAAGCAGTGCCTGAGAAGGAACTGTCCTCATTGTAGCGAATTACATTCCAACAGACAGTCGAACAAGGTCCTTGAACCCATAGAAACTGTCGCCGTGTCCCTCCACCCCACCTCCGATTGCCACGCATCTTAATGCAGTTGTCGGACTATGGCAGCGGATGTTGGTCGGACTGCAACCAACAGGCTGTCAGTTGCAGTCTGACTGACATCATAATGAGGGCCTTAGAGGATTGGTACCACATAGAATGTTACTCCTTGTTGGACTTGGCCCTTTTTGCAGGGTCATCCCTGAACTTATTGCCTTCCTCCTGTATTTTTTCTGACCTGTTGTTGGTGGCTTTATGACTCTGGACACTTTACCACTGCTGATCAGTGCTAAAGTGCATATGCTCTCTTTTGTAAATTGTTGTATGGAATAGTGATTCCATGATTGGTTATTTGATTTACCTTTCAGACCCTAATACAGTGCACCATGTGTGCCCAGGGCCTGTAAATAAAATGCTGCTATTGGGATTGCCGCACTGATTTTGCCACAACAGAAGCAGCTTGTAAAATGTGGCTCAGGCCGGGAAACATCCTTTACAACGCAACTTTTACCACGCAGTGCCTTTACGACGCAACTTTTACAACGCAAACCATTACAACGGATTGCGCCGGGGGGCGCTCTAGGATAGGGAATACGTTTAATTTACTGTCCAACACCTTCCCTAGTGTCCACAGGGACTGGAGTTGGAATAGTAAATTAAACTATTCACTATCCAGCACCCCAAAGCGCTATGCGATGTAAAGGTATGCGATGTAAAAACCGCGTTGTAAAGGCATGCAATGTAAAAGTATGCGTTGTAACGTCATACATCCGCTCAGGCCTGCCATTGCAGAGCCTATATGCAGTCTGGGACTGCCATGTCGACTCGGCAAGTGCACACACATGCCACTCCCTAAACCTTCCCTTTTCTACATGCTAGTCATCCCTTAGGTAGGCCCAAGGTACCCCTGTGGGCAGGGTGCATTGTATGTGAAAGGTAGGACATGCCCTGATATATGTGGCATATCCTGATAGTGAAATACTGCCAATCTCATTTTTTCACTATTGCAAGGCTTTCCCATAGGCCAGAATGAGCAGTTTGATTATAACATTTTATAAACATAACTGACCCGGGGAACAAGATAGGAATATTAAGTTTAGTAGGACTGAACTCACAATGTTAAAGTGCATCTTTTAGTGTGGTTGATTTCAACATTCTGTGTTCGAAAATACCACTTTCAGAAAGTAGGTATTTTCTTACCTAACCATCCAGTGTGCCTCTGCTAGATTTGTGTATTACATGTCTGGCTTGTGAGTGACAGAAGTTAGGAGAGGGCTGCGGCTCCAGAAGTCTGATGAGTCAGGGCTGGGCTGAATGGGACCTGGGTTCAATTTAGAGTAGGGGGTGGAGATATCCTTCCACACACTGTCTGCTTTCACCAATGCTGTCTCTACCTTCCACTAGGAAGCTGCACCAATGAGGACATAACTGGTTTTGGCTGGGTCCAGAAACTCTCTGCCTTCAGAGACAGTACTTTAGATAATTTCTGGGAAACCAAGAGGAACCTTTGCCAAGGAGAAGAGCCGGAGAAGCTGAGGAAGATTACTGCCCACATGCTGTTTGCTGTTTGGGGTTGGCCTGCAGTGGCTACTTGCTAGCAAGGAAAGGAGAAAAAGGACTTTGATGTTTTGCTTTGTTACCTGCTTGAAGAAAAGATCTCTATATGCTTAAAACTGAGCTTTCCTCCTGTTCTAAAGTCTCAGGAACACAAAGACTTCACCTCTTCTGTCTGCCTGCATCTAGAACTGTTGTTTTAGCTGTTACAGAAGGAAATTGCAACACCGACGCTGGCGAGCGACGCCATATTCTGCACTGAAGCCATGAGCGCTGCTCCGACTTGCAAAGTAGACCCAATGCCGTCTGCCGTGCCACATCGACGCCAGCAGCGACAGCTTAACTTGCCTGAAGCTGTGAGCGCTGCTCTGACTTGAGATGTGTGCCCGACGCCTGCTTTTGTTCCACATTGACTCCGTAGCCAACTTCATCATTGCGGAACGGATCTTCAATGTGGGTGAATTTGAATCCAATGACATCACAACATCGTAAGGAACAGTGGTTTCGGCCCCCAACGTGACGTCATCTCCCCGACGCTATAAGGAACAGTTGTCTCGCCTCCCCTGCAGAAAGGAACAGAGACTTGACCTCCCCTGGGATCGTAAGGAACTGAAACCGTGCAGTGCCGACAAAGCAGCACCTCCTCTACGCCATGAACTGTCTCTGTTTTCATCAATTTCAATGTACTGTTCTATGTGGGTCTGTTTGACTCCGGGCCTGACGCCGCGCACCTCGCAGTCGGCACGGTACTTTGGAGTTTCCGCTGTTGCTACAAGCTTGATTTGAGTGAATAACCTATTTTTGAAGATACCTTGATAATTGTACTGTGGAGTTTTGTCGTTTGGTCTTGTTTTATTTAGATAAAGATAATTTGTTTTTCTACACTTGTGTGGTGTCCATTTGTAGTGTTTTCACTGTGTCACTGTATGTGTTCACAAATGCTTTACACACTGCCTCTGAGATAAGCCTTTCTGCTCGTGCCAAGTTACCAAAGGGGTGAGCAGGGGGTATTTTAGGAGTGGATCCCCCTTACCCTGACTAGAAGCAAGGGCCCCTATTTGGACAAAGGTACCTACCTCTGCCAACTAGAGACCCCCATTTCTAACACTCATTTTATGAACATTTTTGGGATAAAAGGAAAAATGCTTATTGAAACAATATCCAAATAGAATAAAATAATTTCCTTCAGCCGTCTCCTCAAATCTGCAGGAACTCTTACAGCTGTATAAAAATTTCAGAAGATTTCTATGTTTTTTTAATCCTTTGTTAGTTGACTGCTAGGGAAGGTCATCAGCGGATTACACACAACTGGTGACTTAACTGTTACTATAAAGTTGGGACATCGTAATTAGGGATACGTGCCCTATCTTTAATAGCACGCATCCCCAAGACACGAAAAGGAATACTAAATTCAGGAGAGGTGCCCAGTATGTATTGTAAGGAGGAGAAACCCACATGGTTGTAATACGTGAGAACATCCACACAGTGTCAGACTTTCAAATATCATGGTTGAGAATACATCAATGCAATACATGATAATTCAGTGATAGTATGGGTGGGAGTGACCCAAACGGTGTAGAGCAGTGCTTCCCAAACTGTGGTCCGCGGACCCGCAGGGCTCCGTGAGACATTCCCAGGGGGTCCGCAGGACGCGAGTGCCTGTCGTCGTAGTGAAAAATGAAACGCCCATGCATCCTCACAGCACACAAGGGCGGCGAGACAACAACAATACAATTGGGAGGCAGGGCAGTGAGCGGGGCCGCAGGGGGCACAGCGGCTGGGGGAACGAGTGGAACAGAAGGCAAAAGGGGCACAAAAACAAGGAAAAAACGAGTGGAACAGAAGGCAGAAGGGCACAAAAAACGAGTGGAACAGAGGGCAGAAGGGCACAAAAAACGAGGGACAATCGAGTGGCACAGAAGGCAGAAAGGCACAAAAAACGAGGGAAAAATGAATGGCACAGAGGGTAGAAAGGCACAAAAAACGAGTGGAACAGAGGGCAGAAAGGCACAAAAAACAAGTGGAACAGAGCGCAGAAGGGCACAAAAAATGAGGGAAAAGCAAGTGGAACAGAGGGCAGAAAGGCACAAAAAACGAGGGGAAAACGAGTGGCACAGAGGGCTGAAAGGCACACACAACGTGGGAAAACAAGTGGAACAGAGGGCAGAATGGCACAAAAAACAAGTGGAACAGAGGACAGAAAGTTACAAAAAACAAGGGAAAAACGAGTGAAACATAAGGCAGAAGGGCACAAAAATGAGTGGAACACAAGGCAAAAGGGGCACAAAAGCGAGGGAAAAACGAGTGGCACAGAGGGGAGATGGGCACAAAAAACAAGTGGTACAGAGCCACAATACAGAATACAAAAATATAGGGGCAGCTAAGAACAGAAAGCAGAACGGGCAGAGAGGCAAGGGGGCAGCGAGGGGAACAGAAGGGAAAACCGGGCAGAGACACAAGGCAGCGAGCGGACCAGAAGGAAAGACTAGGCAGAGAGAGTACGGGGACAGAGAGGGGAACAGAGGTAAGAAAAAGGGACACGGACCATGTAGAGACAGCGGACGAAGACAGACAACAGCAGTCACAAACACAACAATGAAAATACAGGCAATACAATAAAAGCAATAAAGCGTTAAAAGGCAGTTGTGTATAGGTTACCGTTACTTGTCAGGCAGGTAAAAAGAGATGCAGCCTGGATCAGCAGTAGGATTTTCATGCTGCTGTCTGATTGCTCACTTTCCACAAGCCCTTGGGTGAATTATGTGTGCTGTCAAGCTCTCATATTCAGACATATCAAGCTCCTATTCTGTGTAGCCTTTGCAGTTTGTTGTTGGCAAGGGTCAGGGCAGTGGGCATCCTAACAGGAGAGGGTCATGTCGGGTGCCACGCGAGGCCTCTCTGAAATATGCCTTAACTGCACTACTCATCCCTTGGTGGTAAATGTTGTACTACTGTCTGTGACTAAAGATTATGTCTAACACGGGCTTATGGTAATTGGCCTAGCATTGTTCCATGATCTCGCTGAAACAATATGCCTCCTGTGCAGATACCTTCCTGCCATCTCTTGCACTTCCATGATGAACTCCTAATATAGACCTTGAATTTGCTCTGTACACTTGACTCATCACTTTGTGCACTATCTTGTTAGAATTTTCACAATTTTCGTTGCTTCTTAGGTCATGTCTTTATTATAAAATGCATCAGAATTGTATAATATTTTAGACCTTCTTAAATTGTGAATAGGTAAAAATGCTAATAATTCACGATCATTCAACCTGTTGCTGTAAGGAAGGGTCACCACTCCAAGGCTCTGGAATGAGAATGTAGAGGTGCTGCTATGGCTGAGAGCAAGAGACTTGCACCACTAAATAATACACTGCTGTATGCATACATGTCCATGCAAATAGACCCAATTCAGGCTTTCTCACTCTTGAAATTGCCTCGGCTTCAAAAGGTGTTTTTAAAAAGAAATTTAAATTGTACAAATTGTTTGGGGGTCCCCGGCTTCCAGTAGTGATTCAGTGGGAGTCCTCAGGAGTCAAAAGTTTAGGAACCACTGGTGTAGAGCGTAAGGAAACCCATGCAGTGCTGGTACTTGGGAAGGAGGTAGTTACATAAAACCAAATATACATGTATTTACCCAAGAAAAGAGTCAGTAGCACTTGCCAAGTGTGTAGAAACAGCGGCCTTAATAACCTACATCATATGCTTTACTACTGGAATATGACTATTTTCTACTGAAGGCCCCACGTATTGACTCTGACTAGAGAGTGTTTCAGAAAATTATTGTGTTCAACTATAGTAGGTACTGTACGCATATGCCAACTCAGCATTACCGGTAAAGATCAAAATGATTATGTATTATAGTGCTGGGCTTTCTTATTTACGATTACAGATACATGGAGGGCCTGGGTTTTCGTACATGAGACAATACCCTCATCTCTCCGATGTTTTACGTATGGATCTAGTGCAACCTTTTTTTAGAAGAAATTGCATTACACCAGTGACGATTCTACTTACTTGGTGGGTTGTTCGATATTTGTATCTGTGTACTACTGGGTGCACTCATTATATTTGTTGCCATGCATGGGTGACAAGTATAAATTGCTATGCACCCTGGTGAACGGGCATGACTATATATATATTAGTATGATTTCACATTGGATATCGGGGTCTCACAAAGGAACTTTCTTTTCATCCACTTTCTCCTTTTTTCATTTTCATATTTTTATCCTGACCTCATTTTAAATATTGAGATGGCCTCTATGTTAAGATTTTGACAATTTCTGGCAATATCGAAGTGTATTTCTGTTGTAAACAATTTGTGCTATACACCAACAATAAGAGTATATACCTATTTTTTTTGCCTTGAAAAAGTCAAGATTGACAAAACACGTGTCGGCTGAATTATCTCTGGAGGTGTTGTTTCTTCAAAATAAACCAACTTTAAAAGGAAACAGGATTGTGTTCTTTGTGACGACAGATAATTGTCTGGACTAACTGTGTTCTAACAATACAATACTACTACAAGAATGATCTAAAGCACGATGTCATATGAATATGTATCCAGTATTGTTCTAGATTAAGTGACTTTCTTGGAGAGTTCTTGTTGCACTTCCTCTATACGATCATAGTTTACACATTAGCATGACTAGTGTGCAGGGGCAACCTTGGGTAGTAGATTGCCGGAACTGCTGTAGCACTTTTTTGTCTTTCTGTGTGTACATTAAGCATTGGCATATAGTGTTGCCCACTTTTTAATTACCTTTGGATACAAACGTCAATACGCAGTACGATAATTTCCCTATTTTGGGACATTACTACCCCAATCTTCTTTACTTCTCGGAAATATTGGCCAATCAGGTACAATCACGTTGCTTATGTAGCCAGCACATGATAAGCCTCCTGCCATTTTTGGCCAGTTGGAATTGTTGTCCAGGAAAGAAGTATTTGTCCTTTAAAAAAGAGCAAGTGAATACCACTCCATTACTCTCCCCACTAGTCATCATGTTTCCGAGGCATACTCACACCAACGCGCTACACGTTCTTACTTCGATTACAGATGTGAATGCCAAGGCCTGATTTACAAAGCATTTAAAGAAAGTAGGTGTATCTAACTCATGGTTTAGGAGCATCTTACTCTTTCATTTCCAGGAGTACAGTATTCTTACACATGGGAAGCCGTGACTTACTAAATCTTTTCTACGTAAGAAACAACTATACCCAGTAACCCACAGTTGAATGGGGTGTCAGTATTCAGGAGTAATTCATACCTAAGACAGGAGTAAGACACCACTACTTGTAGAAAAAGCTCTGCAAATCAGGGCTACTTCACCCCATTGCAGTGGGCATGCTGAAGGAGGAAGAACTAAACCCAGACAGATGGGAAAAACTCACACTGTTCATTGGATGAGGCAATAATCCACCAATCAAGTCTTATAATTGCTTCTTGAATTTCACAATATCTTGTTGCATCATTGTTCAACTTATATGAAAGGTTCATCTCATACTCCTTGGATGGATAAGGTGTTGACTCCCTGTCATCGAATTATTACACTGTATTGTACATCTGTATCCTCCACCATGGTTCCTACTCCTAGGAAAACACTAATGATCACTTGTCTTCTTAAAACAAAAACCTTGATCCTAGGATGCTTATGAATCAAAAGCCTATATATCTTCTTCCTTTTCCCTCTAGTTGCCAGCATATTTGAAACACCATCAGCTTAGAAATCTCTCTAGACCAGGTCATAATTCTGAATCCACCCTGATCGAGATCTTTGTAGCCCTCACACTGACTCTGAACCGGGGATGCTCGACTACTCTGATCCTTCTGGGCCTATCTGGTGCCTTTGACACAGTGTCCCACACCTTGTTCATTTCCAGATTGGCAGATTGCTTGATAAAAAATACTGCCCATAAATGTCTTTGGTCTTTCCTCAGTGACTGCACACAAGCAGCACCCTGTCCTTCTTCCCAATCACAAGAATATGCCATAAAGGCTCATCTCTGAGCCTTACACTCTTTAACATCTATGTGGTGCCATTTACAGGATTGATCAGACACTTTTGGTTCAGTTTCAGTTAATTTACTGACATCACCCAAATTATAATATCCATTTCAAAAGATCATACGTCAACACAAGAAGTCTTCTGTCAATCAGAAAATTGCCAACGGGATGCAACATAATTGCCTTAAAATAAATAGGGACAAGATAGAGGAAATCCATCCTCCTTCTCAGCCCCAAGCTCTGACCCCCAGAATTAGGCTGTGTTCCTGTCCCAATTAAACAAGCAAGAAATCTAGACATTCCTTTTGAGGGCAATCCGCTTTTTCAGTCTATATCACGGAAGTGGTGACCATATACTTTTCCACCTTCTAGACTCTCAGGAAGATCCTCTCTTTGCTGTACTTGTCCCTACAGAAAACGGTCATTCAAGTCTTGATTCTTTCTCAGTTGGACTATGCTAATGCTCTTTACCTTGGCATAAGGGGCGTCGTAAACCCCCTGCTTTGGCAGCTAAATCAGGGGTGGGGCTCTGTTTTGGGCTTCTTCTGTCTGCAACTCAATAGACAAACTCTCATAATCAACACTATGAAGCAATACAGCATCAACAGAAGATCAATCGGAGACAAGAAGTAAATAGAAAAGGCTTAGAAGGAAAGAATATTTACTAGAAGGAAGGGTGAAACGAAGGATAGGGGGATGAATAGGTGGGTAAATGAGTAGGTTAGCAAATGAGTGGGTGGATGAATGAATGGTTGAAAGAATGAGTGAATGGATAGTTGGGTAGACACGTGATAAATAGATAGATAGATAGATAGATAGGTAGGTAGATAGATAGATAGATAGATAGATAGATAGATAGATAGATAAATAGATAGATAGATAGATAGATAGATAGATAGATAGATAGATAGATAGATAGATAGATAGATAGATAGATAGATAGATAGATAGATAGATAGATAGATAGATAGATAGATAGATAGATAGATAGATAGATAGATAGATAGATAGATCGATTGATCGATCAAAGGTTGACAGAGTAAAACGGATGGATAGGTGGATCGAAAGGTCAAAGGACGATAAAGGGATGGATGGATGGGTGGGTGAAAAGATGAGGAAATGAACGGCAGAGATGATGCATGATAGAGTGGATGAATGGCAGAGTGGATGTAAAGATGATGGCTGGATGGCAGGGCGAATGGATGAACGGATGGTATGGTAGATGGATGGATGGCACAGTGAATGGAAGGAGGCATAGATGAATTTTGAGTCTGTCTGTATCATCCAGCAGGCTCTCAACAGGGATGCTCCACCTTACTTGAGACACCAATTCTCGAGATATATACTTGTGCATTCACTCTCCTCTGCATTCCTGGATCTTGTAAATGTCCCTGCTGTTCATCTGATAACACAAGGGAGCATATCGTTCTCCTATCTCAGCACCAAACAGCTACTACTGAAAATTAAACAGACTGTTACCTAAAAGAAAAAGATCACAACTTTTCTATTTGAATCCTTTTCCTTCTACACTCTCGGGCTTATCAATGCAAGGATGATGGTAGTGGTGCATTTTATACATCTTTCTTCATTCATTCACTCAACGAAGCTCAGGTACTGCAGACTTATGTTCCAGAGCCCGCCTTCTATCTTGAACAACCTCTACATAGTTTCTATCTCTTTGTAAACAAGCCTTAATGCATCTCGCTGCTGAGGTTTGACTTCTAATCAGTTCTATCTGCTTTATGAATGTAGCAAGTTCTCTTTGTATAAGACTAAGCTTTACTGATCTTCACCCAATTTGCCCCTTCCCCCATTTTCCATGAGAATGTAACTATTGCTGTGCTGTAATGGATTGCATCTTTAATTTATTTTTTTGATCAGAGGCTATTCGCATCCCAAATGGTACCAAAACCTTAGCACTTAGATATATTGCAATAGAGACACCACCTCCGGTGCCACCACCACCACTACTACCAGGGCTAGTTTGCTGTCAAGAAGTACGTTTTGTAAAGTCTTCGCAAGGCTGACTACCTCCTCACTGCTACCTTTTATCCGCCTTTGTGTCCCCATCCCCCACCAAAGCCCAGGGGCGGCCTTAGGCATGTACTAGCTGTGCACCTGCACAGGGCCGCCAAACCACAGGGGCCGCCACGCCAATAAATATCCTTAATATAATAATCCTCTGAGGATGAATACATATTTGCGTGGCGGCCCCTGGCAGGGATTTGGCGGCCTCCAGCTCTGTTCCATTTCCAAACACCCTGACCCCCCCTCTTCACTGGCCTCCGCGCTCCACCCCGCCTGGACCCCCTCTTCCGGGGCCCCCTACCTATGCTCCCAGCACAGGGCCGCCATGAGCCTAGAACGGCCCCTGCAAAGCCAAATGTCAACAAGAGTCACTGTTTTACCACACACTACACCTTTTCTCCTGTTTACACAAACGTGGAGGCAGTCGCACAAAAGAAAAAATCTCAGCTACCTCCGCTCACCAGAAAGGTGACACCACTTTCCAATATGGCTCTATGTCATTATATACTACTTTCCAATTTCCCGCCACTTTCTGAACATCACTGTCATCAGGTGCTGGTCCAGTTGGCTCAACTGAAAGGAACCAAGACCGCCACTCCCAGTGGAGGACAGTTTGTCAAATGCAACAACAGTGAGCCAGTGACAGAGAGGCATAATACTATGACATGATCGACTCATCGGCGTTCCAACAAGAGCTATTCAAACATCAGCCATGCTCGAAGTTCCAGTGTGCAACAAACCCTCCACCCACTTATGAAGAAAACAGTGCATGGGATCTATCAACTATTATTACATTAAAATGTATCTGAAAATCTAAGGAAAATACATCTAGGATAACTGATCAGTTCTCTGAAAGACATCATTAACATAATAAATACACTTTACTTGTACACTCCAAACTTACATTTTCTCACTTGTGTAGCAAATGTATTTATGTGAAATACAAAACATAAATATAGTAAGTAGTTAGAGGGCATGGTCTTCATAGAAGACTCTGGTAGGTGGTAAGTGTTTTTATTTCATGTTAGACCTTTAGGTTAAAGGGACTGTCAGGGCTCCAAATGGCCTACCTCCTCACTTCCACTCCACTCAACAACAATCACCAACATTTTAGTACATCATATTTCTGAGCATTCAAAACACCAGCTCAGACATACAGGGAATGGTGGATCAAAGGATATGGCAAACTTCCTTTTCCTCTAAACAACAAAAAACAAAGAACATCCAACCCTTGAAATTAAAGTACAGGGACAAGCATAAGAAATACTCAATCTTCAACTCCTCTAGCTTACTTATTCACCCAACAACAACCTGTAAAACTCTCCTATACCCATGCAGACTCACAAAGACAATAGACAGCAACCACAGAAATTGTGCAATGGATTGAGTCATGAGGATCCCCACACCTAATGAAAAATAAAAAAACAAGGAGGGTATCCAGGCGCTTGCGGGCCAGAGGTGCTCAGTCACACAGGCCACCAGAGCTAGGGCAGACACCAACCCTCATAACCCACGACAAGAACCTCTGGTTCATAGGTTTCGCTAGATTCACACCTGCTCAGCCAGAGTCACGATAGCTAGCCACACCAAAATGTCCATTTAACAAACACTAGGGCAGTCGAGAACAATGATGAGTAGCCGCCAGTAGATGCATTCTAAAAAATTATTAACACAACTAGAGGTGTATGAAATCTGCATTATTTGTTTATGGTAATTTTGAAAAGATCAGAAAAACTATGTAAAATTATGCTTAATTCCACGAAACGCAAATCCACGATGTTGCTTTCTATTTTAGCACAAAAAAGCTCCATGAAAAACAGGGGCTTGTATTACCATGCATTTCTAGAGAATTTTTATTGTGAATGGTGAAGCTGTAAATTACTATTGAGACTGGCACATAGTTACGCAAAGTGGCATCATTGTGTGATTTTGTGAATTTTGGGTAAGACCGTCATTTGAAATTTCCAAAAATATGTGAATTAAGCCAGTGTAATTTAAATTTCACCCAGGCCTTAGCACAACAAACACTAGAGCAACCCACAAATACAACTATTGACACCAGACCACATCAGCAGCTACCGAGCTACCCACCTACAACACACTAGAGCTCTAACAAACACTATCTTTCAAACACAACACTGAGAGGCCTTATTATATGTAAACTGAAATAATGTACCACAAAACAATCACAAAAACACTCTGCCATTTGTACCACACATTTGTCAAATGTTCTTATCTGTACAAAAGGATGATTGGTCCCAGGGCACACATAGATGAAATTCGTCACTATAACCTACAATACCACAGGGTACTACACTTCCCAACTTTTCCCCACTAGGAGGTACGTCCCCTTGTTACTTCTTGCAAAATGGTACCTCCACTCCTGCTTTGCACACCACAGGATACTCACTCATGCAACTTCACATGACAGGGTACTACTCTTCGCAACTATGCATGCCAAATGGTATGTCCTGCATAATATCTCTAGTTGCAGGTTACTACTCTTTCTCCAGTTCGCAGCAGCTATCACAAAAATGTTCTACACTCCTATCTCTTGTGACTAAATACTATTTTTGCCCACATCTGCAAAAGTTAGACACATACAACCAACACCTTTCTATGCACCCTCAAGTAGACAGGAAATACACTTCAGACCCCAAACTAATAACTGGACTACATATGGAGTCAAAAGTAATTTTTCACACAGTAGTGAAATGAAATAAAATGTACAAAAGTGCGCTGAGAACCTATATCTTACCCAGCTGAGGATATAGAGAACATAAATATCAGAAAACCATGAATATCAGAGAAACTTGGAAACAGGTTTAACAGGAAAAGAGACGAGTTTTCAGACTTTTCTTTAATTAAAGATGGTTATCAAATACAACCTACAGGTGGATTATATTGACTTCTAAACCTGTCTTGCAGTATCAAGCATTAAGCACGCCAAAATCATTACTATAAACTGCAATCCTCTAACAACAGAAGATAAGTTGCGTAGACACTTACTAACCCAACACATGCATTATCAAAAGGATGTATATGGCGCACATCAATAGTTACGCACGATTCAGCAACCAAACTGTCCCCACCTAATAAACTTTCCAGTTAGTGGGAAATAAGGCCCATTCCTTGATGGCAGTGGCGGCTGGTATGGAACGGGTGTGGTAGTGCGAGGGAGCGGTGAAAGAAAAAAAATAGCACTTACCTCCTCTGAATGGTCTCTGTCTATCGGTCTCTCTGTCTCTCCTCTGTCGTCTCTCCTCCTGGAAGCACACAGGCTCCCCTAAGCCAATCACGACGCTGCCAGCACGACAGCAGCATCGTGATTGGTCTGATTTGGCGCTCAGAGAGGGACTGGGAACCTGTGCATGTTCTCCACCCAGGCTATGCACTACAGCCCAGTGGAAAACATGCTAAGTGCGCATGACAGTTTGGCCAGCCCAAGACAGCCTGCCAAACCGTCATGCACACTTAAGTGCATCAATCACTCCTCCCCTGCTGGTTGTGACAACAGCCAAGCCATACCCGCCCCAAAACTGGCTTCTGCATTGGAAAATGAAATGATAATAACATGTTATTATTATTTGATTTTTCCATTTTTCCACTGCTGAAACAAACCTCCACCCACTTATGAAGAAAACAGTGCATGGGATATATTAACTATTATTACATTAAAATGTATCTTAAAATCAAAAGAAAAGACATCTAGGATAACTGATCAGTGCTCTAAAAGACATCATTGACATAATAAATACACTTTACTTGAACACTCCAAACTTACATTTTCTCTATTTTGAAGCAAATGTATTTATGTGAAATACACAGCAAAATATAGCAAGTAGTTAGAGGGCATGGTCTTCATAGAAGACTCTTGTAGGTGGTAAGTGTTTTTATTTCATGTTAGACCTTTAGGTTAAAGGAACTGTCAGGGCTCCAAATGGCCTACCTCCTCACTTCGACTCCACTCAACACCAAACACCAACATTTTAGTACATCATTTTTCTTCGCATTCAAAAGACCACTTCAGACATACAGGGAATGGTGGATCAAAGGATACGGCAAACTTCCCTTTCCTACAAACAACAAAAAACCTAAGAACATCCAACCCTTCAATATAAAGTACAGGGACAATCATAAAACAAATACTCAATCTTCAACTCCTCTCACTTACCTATTCACCCAACAACATCCACAGAAATTGTGCGATGGATTGAGACAAGAGGATCCCCACACCACATGTAAAATAAAAAAACAAGGAGGGTATCCAGGCGCTTGCAGGCCAGAGGCGCTCAGTCAATCAGCCAGGTCCTAAGTGCCCTTCGGAATTCCAAAAGAGAGCTGGTGTTTCATAGCTGCAGGGTGAGGTTAGTCCATATCTTCACCATGAGGTAGGAGAAGGTTTCTGGTGCTGTTGGGTCTATCCGCTGCCTTCGATACGGTGTCTCACGAAGTGCTTCTCGATCGTCTGAGGGTTGTGGGACTGGGAGGGACAGCTCTGTCTTGGATGGAGAGTTTTCTCTCCGACCGCTCTCAAGAAGTCGGGATGGGCTCCCATAAATCCACCTCTAGAGAGCTCACCAGGGGAGTGCCACAGGGCTCATGCCTAAGCCCCACATTGTTTAATGTGTACGTGGCCCCCCTGGCCGACTTAGTGAAGTCCTTTGGGTTTACCCCGGTGTCCTACGCCGATGACACCCAACTTCTATTCCCTTTTAAAACCTTAACACCAGCCCTGAAAAAATCTTTTGCAGATGGCATGAGGGCAGTCGCAAAGTGGATGGCTGAGAACTGTCTCCAATGTAATGTGGCCAAAACAGAGGTATTACTGTTTGGAGATGCAGTGACACTATGGTCTGATGAGTGGTGGCCCTTAGAACTGGGACCAGCTCCCATTCCAAAGCAGACCGTAAAAAACTTGGGAGTGTTATTCGATCAATCCCTGACATTTAAAGATCACGTCAACCAAGTTGCCGGCACATGCTTCAGGGCCAATGGACTATTGCGAAGGGTCTTTCCCTATCTCTCTGACAACCATAGAAAAACCCTAGTCCAGGCACTAGTTATCAGTAGATTGGACTACTGTAATGGCCTTCTTCTATCTACCAATGAAGCCCAATTTAACAAGCTACAAGTAGTCCAAAATACGGCGGCGAGGTTAGTCCTTAACGTACCATCTAGGACCCCCTCCCGTCCACTACTGGCTGAACTTCATTGGTTACCAGTGCGGCAACGCACTAAGTTTAAAATCTTATGTACAATACATAAATGCTTGTCAGGAAATGGCCCAAAATATCTCACAAAAGCCTTTTCACCCTATGTCCCAGGCCGCTCTCTTCGCTCCAGTAACCTACAGTTACTACAGATCCCCAAAATAAAAAAATCCCTACAAGGAGGCCGTGCTCTGGCTCATACTGGACCAGCTCTTTGGAACTCCCTTCCCCTTACATTAAAACAAATAACCAACCACTTGTCCTTCCGAAAATCCCTTAAAACTCACCTTTTTAACAGTAGTTAGTCCCCCCATATGCCCCAGCAATTTCTGCAATGACCTGGCACAGTACATGCTCCTTCTGTATGGCAAAGCGCGGAGATACCCCTACTGGGGTCTATTCAGGCGCTATAGAAGCACATAAAATAAAATAAAAATAAAATAAGGAGTCTCCTCAGCTTCGGCTTTAGTGAATGCAGGGGATGTGGCCCTACAAAAGGGATGCGGAGCACAGCTGTTTGGAAGGTTGGTGGAAGCTTAGGCAGTGGTCATCTATGTAGACGGATCCATGGCTGTGCAGTGCCTCGTACGCGTAGATCAACAGCTTGAAACGGCATCTCTTCTGTATGGGGAGCCAGTTGAGTTTTCTGAGGTGGAGATGATGTGGGTTAGTTGAGGAATATCGGGCATGAGTCTGCCTGTGGCGTTCTATATGGTCTGTAGTATCTGAAGGAGGTGTGTGGTATGCCATCTTAGAGAGTTGCCATAGTCAAGTCGACTGGTGGTCAGTGCACCTTTGGTACTGGGGGAGCGGTTTGGAGATTTTTGTGAAGAAAACACAGTATGAGAAGCAGGTAGAGAAGACTGCATTGATCTGGGACTTCATGGTCAGCTAGCTGTCCAGGATGATGCTGAAGTTTCTGAAGTGATCGGTTGGTGTCGGGGATGGTCCTAGTTTCAAGGGCCGCAGAGAGCCATTTCAGGGAGTGTGTTGTTGCAGAAAATCAGTATTTCCGTGTTTGTCCATTTCTAGCTACAGGCATTTGTCCTTCATCCAATTGGCAACGCTTGTCATGCAACTGTGGAAGTTGGTTCTGGTGGTGGTGGTTTTTACCATGTTTGCATAATGGTCGAAGATGTGCAACTCTTGCAACTTCCTCTGATATATGAAGCCCAACTGCCACATGTCTGCACACTCACAATTACGTCATACAACATTTATGCACACAGGACATGTTGTAACAGTTGGGCAGGGAACGGAACCTATTAACCCTAAGTTTACATTTGCAAGGCATAAGCATAGCAAAAATAGTAAGTTTAAACATACATCAACTAAACTAAAATAATAGACAATGTCATCAGGAAACCACATCACATGATTAGGCTATGCAGCACAACAAACAGTCACTCCTTCTGACAGCTTAATTTGTATAAAAAATAAGTGCCAAGGCCAAAAGTCAGAAGGGCACTGCAGCTCAGACCACCTGTTGTCATGACATTGCTGCCAATGACATAATCAACACTATTACTGACAGTCACACTTGTACAAGTGTGATAATTATGACTATTCCAGGTACCCAATAATATAAGAATAGCTTGGATGGCAGGTATTATTTCCTTTTAATCTATATTGAATTAATACACTACTGTTGTTATGCTCATTTCTAAATTAGACAGATAGCTCCACCACATGACAGTGTTGACAGTTAAGTGCTGGTGCCAAGCACCGGAAACAATCGGCTCAAATTTAGCACTGCTCTTTCTCCATCTTCCACAAGCAACACACACCTCACCTCATGGGCAAAACACTTCACCACATACTCACATACAAAAGTGTAGCCCATCCACTCTCATGACATCAACGTCCTCTCCTACGCCGATAACATGAAAATAATTTTCTTCCTCGCCGACAAGAGACACAATACCCGGATAGAGTTCAATGCCTGCATGACTGAAATCGGCCACAGGGTGAAGACCAACTGTCTAAAACTGAACACTGGCAAGACCGGAATTGGGAAGAGTACTTCACTATGGTACTCCACCTCGTGGCCACCAGAGCTAGGGCAGAGACCCACCCTCATAACCCACGACAAGAATCACTGGTTCGTTGGTTTCGCTAGACTCACACCTGCTCAGGCATACTAGCTGGCCACACCAAAATGTCCATGTAACAAACCCTAGGGCAGTCAAGAACAATGGTGAGTAGCAGCCAGTAGATATCTTCTAAAAAATTATTGTACAACTAGAGGTGAATTAAATCAGCATTATTTGTTTTTTGTAATTTTGGAAAGATCAGACAAACTATGTAAAATTATGCTTAATTCCACGAAACGCAAATCCACAATTTTGCTTTCTATTTTAGCACAAAAAAAACCATAAAAAACAGGGGCTTTCTAGGTAATTTTTATTGTAAATTATTATTGAGAATGGTGCATAGTTACGCAAAGCGGCGTAATGGTGTAAATATGTGAATTTTGGGTAAGACCGCCATTTGAAATTTCCAAAAATATGTGAATTAAGCCAGTGTAATTTAAATTTCACCCAGGCTTTAGCACAACAAATATTAGAGCAACCCACGAATACAGCTATTGACATTAGACCACATCAGCAGATACAGAGCTACTCACCTACAACACACTAGAGCTTTACCAAACACTATATTTCAAACACAACACTGAGTCACCTTGTTATATGTAAACTGAAAAAAAATTACAATCAAAAAGGTACTCTGCCATTTGTACCACACATTTGTTAAATCTACCCATCTGTACAAAAGGAAGATTGGTCCCAGGGCACACTTAGGTGAAATGTGTCGCTATCACCTACAATACCACAGGGTACTACACTTCCCAACTTTTCCCCACTAGGAGGTATGTCCCCTCGTTACTTCTTGCAAAATGGCACTCCCACTCCCAGGTTGCACACCATAGGATACTCACTCATGCAACTCCACATGACAGGGTACTACTCTTCCCCAACTGTGCATGCCAAATGGTATGTCCTGCATAATACCTCTAGTTGCAGGTTAATACTTTTTCTCCAGTTCGCAGCAGCTGTCACAAAAGTGTTCTACACTCCTATCCCTTGTGACAGAATACTATTTTTGCCCACATCTGCAAAAGTTAGACACACACAAGCAACACCTATCTACGCACCCTCAAGAAGACAGGAATTACACTGTATTCCCCAAACTAATAACTGGACTACATATGGAGTCAAATGTAATTTTTCACACAGTAGTGAAATGAAATAAAAAGTACAAAAGTGGGCTGAGAACCTATATCTTACCCAGCTGAGGATATAGAGAACATAAATATCAGAAAACCATAAATATCAGAGGAACCTGGAAACAAGTTTAACAGGAAAAGAGACAAGTTTTCAGACTTTTCTTTAATTAAAGATGGTTATCTAAAACAATCTACAGGTGGATTATATTAACTTCTAATCCTGTCTTGCAGTATCAAGCATTAAGCACGCCAAAATCATTACTATACACTGCAATCCTCTAACAACAGAAGATAAGTTGCGTAGACACTTACTAACCCAGCACACGCATTATCAAAAGGATGTATATGGCACACATCAATAGTTACGCACGATTCAGCAACAAAACTGCCCCCACCTAATAAACTTTCCAGTTAGTGGGAAATAAGGCCCATTTATTGATGGCAGTGGCGGCTGGCATGGAATGGGTGTGGTAGTGCGAGGGAGCGGTGAAAGAAAAAAAAGAGCACTTACCTCCTCTGAATTATCCCCGTCTATCCATCTCTCCTCTGTTGTCTCTCCTCCTGGAAGCACACAGGCTCCCCAAAAGCCAATCACGATGCTGCCTGCATGACAGCAGCATCGTGATTGGTCTGATTCGGCGCTCAGAGAGAGACTGGGAACCTGTGCATGTTATCCACCCAGGCTATGCAATACAGCCTGGTGGAAAACATGCTAAGTGCGCATGCCTGTTTGGCCGGTCCGAGAGAGCCTGCCAAACAGTAATGCACACTTAAGTGCATCAGTCGCGCCTCCCTTGCTGGCTGTGACAACAGCCAAGCCATACCTGCCCCAAATCTGGCTTCGGAATGGGAAAATGAAATGATAATAACGTGTTATTATTATTTGATTTTTCCATTTTTCCACTGCTGAAAAGCAGTGGGGCGACGCTCCTCCGCCTTAGCAGAGGAGCCACCACTGCTCAGTGGTGGTACATGGAATAATACAAACTTTGTGAATGCTAACTAACCCTGTTCATAAATAAACTGAATGTCATATGGTACTCTATTCCTCATAAAAGAAGCACTGACTGATGTCAAGATAACTTTTAAGAAATTCTAATATAACATGCAGAAGTCGAGGATCAGCTTTGGTGTAACGATTAACATTTTAACTTGCTACCGGATTCCCACCCCCAATCATCGCTAGAGAAAAAAAGAGAAATGCCGAGAGGATGATCACAGAACATTTGTATGGAGGCTACAAAACAGGCATGAGGACGCCTCCATATGAAGGCTTGAGGGATCAAATCACCCCAGTAGGCACAGAAGGCTATTAGATTGTTACATTGAGTGAACATCAGTATTTTGTTCCTTAATGTATACTTTCCTCCTACTAGGATTTATAACAAGGTCCATGTTGTGCTTACAAGGAAATGCTCACACCTGGATACCCTTACTGGTGACAAGTACAGCCCTACAAATCTTCCGATTCACTGATGGACTGAGGGATGTAATGATGGAAATACTCACTGACAGAAAAACTCACTGATGGATTCTGACAATCTTAAGATTCAAACTTTTACTTGTGATTCTCATGTCGAGATGAGAGCATTGCTGCCCTTGGACCTCGACCTACCAATACCTAATATTTGGTCCATTCATTCGCACTAGGTTGCTTCAAATTGTACTGGAAAGACAACTCTTAGCAGTATAGTGTGTAATATGTCTTCTAAGCCTACACAATCAAAGCACAAAGGTCATATCACCCTTGCCAACATTTTTACAAACAGTGAAGGCTATAATCGGGTTGTTCACTTTGAAATTATGGCCGATGAAGACTGACCACTTATCCCTCAAATTATTTGGCTTGGAAAGGTATGGACATTTTCCCCGGTATTTCATTCTGTCAAGGGTTGGATGCTGAGGAGGGCTGTTGAATTCCTGTTGCAAAGTTATCCTGTGTGCCCTGTGCACCCCTATTTTTGGCAGACTGGTACCGGTGGTAGCTGAATCTGACTGTCCCTAGTATTTGCCTAACCAGGCCCCAGGGCCAGTGCTATGTTGCAAACACAGTCAAAACACATTCATACATGAGGGTACACTAAATATTAGGGTACACTTATATTTGGCATGGCCTACCCTATATGTCCCTACTACATAATAGGGCAGAGGGATTAAAACTACTTTTTAGTACCTAGTATATAAAAGGGCAGATTAAAACTACCTTTAAGTCCCTAGCATATAATATGGCATGGCAGTTTAGAGGCCAGCAACCTTTGTTGCACTTGCATGTGCGCCCTGCTGAGAGCACACGGTCATTTTAAAAGGAGCCTGTGGTGAAGCACTGCTTTTAAATGTAAATCGTGCCAAAACTCAGCTTTGGTAGAATGGGCACTTAAAAAATGATCAACTACAATGTTTTGGCGTATTAGAAACCCACAGGGGCCCCTAAAGTCTCCCCTAGGTGACCAGAGGTGGACGGAGGGGGGGGGGAGGGGGGGAGGGTCATGTAGGTATAAACAGGGTCTTTATAAAAGATGTTTTATTTCTCCTGGTGTTGGAGAATTTGCACATTTCATTCTCTCAAATGTAGATCCCCAGACACATAGGATAACAAGGCAATAGCTTGTTACTGCATAATTATTGCAAGGAATTATAGCAAAAAAATCAATCAAGGATTTAGGAGAATGGTATTGATAAATTCAACAGTATGCTATTGCTGAATGTGTCCTAAAATATACAGAAAATAAGTTATAGGACTTTCTTCTCTGAAAGCCAAAATTCTGCCTTCCGGTGGTCCCCCCTGATTGGTCAGAGTTAACAGTATTAGCATTCAAGGATTTAGGAGAATGGTATTGATAAATTTAATAATATGCTATTGCTGAATGTATCCTAAATTAAACAGAAAATAGGTTATAGCGCTTTCTTGTCTGTAAGTCAAAATTCAGCCTTCCTGTGGTCTCCCGTGATAGGTCAGAGTTAACAGGATTAGCATCCTGCTTTGATTAAGTGATAAGTGGCTCTCCCAGAGAGAAGCTATCTATTAAAGAGAGCTCTGCTACACAGGAATGCCGGAGTGGTGTGAGGGGCTTCAAAAGAGGGATGCGACAGGCAGGGAATGCCAGGCCCATCTACCCACCAGTCCTCTGACCCAGCCAGATGGCAGGCTTAAGGCTGAAATTTGCAGATGCTAGGGGGAGGAGAGCTATGGCAACGAGCCATACTGGAGGGTGGTTCAACTTGTTTGGGCTAATCAGCTGAGATTTCAGCCATGCTGAACTTTGGAGGAATGGTGCTTTCTGAGAGAAGATTATGTCACACTTTGAAGGAAGTGGTCATGCTCTGAGGTGTTGCCCTGCACCTCTTTGGACAGAGTTGCTCTCCTGCTTGACTCAGAGGACACTGAATAAGTATCTGAAAAGGACAGAGCCTCTCAGCTCTGCTTCTAGAAAATGAGAGCAGAAAAAGGAATTGCCAAGATGGCCTTCTGATGTCAATGGGGATGTTGTGCCTGAGAGTGCTGGTAGAAAAGACCAGTTTTCTGTTTATTTTCTTCCTACGTTTCTTCGTCTCCAGCTTGGCAATCTGTCAATTTTCTCTATGTGCACATAATGCCAATTTCTCCTAGTCCTGAATATACCTCTTAAATATAAGCAATCTAATTGCGACGTCCTGTTCGGCTTTCACAGCTAAATGCCAATGCCGGCATCTGCTGCCAAAACTGATTATTTTTGTAGGAAGACGGAATGTTTCCATCATTATGTCTTTAGCAAGTTTCTTAATTTGTTAGCTTTCTCACGCTTTTCTCTGTGGAATTTATGAGTGCTTCTAAAACTGAAAAGATTTCTCCCCACACGTTACTATTTAAAATCGCATAACATTTATGATCTCAGTGTCCCTAGGCAGAGGTGTATGTGTTTTGCTGTGCTTTCAAAACTCTCCATAGGGTTTCAGGAAAAAAAGCTGAATTAATTGGCAGTTGTATGTCTTCCAAGAAAATTAAGTTTACCCACAAAGTTAAATCCTTCTGGGGCTAATTTTCAAAAAGGAGCCTTAGTGCTTACACCACACCCACTGTGGATAAGTAATTTCTAAAGAACACCGAATGGGGTTTATGTGAGTGTAAGAGAGATTATGTGCACAATGTACTTCGGATTGTCTACGCGACAGTGTTTTAGGAGGGTTGGACACGAGACAGGTTCTCCGTAGATTCACTACTTCAAAAAAAACGTTCCATTCCACATATATGTATGGATATATTATTTTCCTGTAGGTGCGTCCCGTGCATATCCTGGATCTCAGAGCCAGGGCCAACTCAACCCATAGCATCCCTGGCAAAAACTACCAAACCAGCCCCACTCCCTTCGTCTCCTCGTCTCTCTCTTTATCTATCCATTCTTCTCTCTTCTTTTGCTTCTCCCCCTGTGGTCGCTTTCTCTCTACCTTCCCGCTCCTTCTCGCTCTCTCTTTTCTGCCCTTGCCTGCTGCAGTTAATAACCTCAGGGAGCTGGGGAAAGTGACAAGGCCTCTGGAGTGGCCCTTGGCTTTCAAAACCAGCCTCCAAGTGCTGCATTCTCCATGGAAATGCCTGGTGGAATAAAAGGCCTGTCTGGCTGTGCTCACAGCCATCGTTGTCCAACACGGATCACCCTTGGACGACTACCAGGAATGAGCACTTAACTATGACGAAGGTTGTCACTTATCATTTCACAATGAGTTGTGTCTATGTGATTAAAAGGCTACGCCCTTGGTTAAACCACAGTAATGGCTATTGTCCATCTCTTTGGGAGTGATGCAGTGGGGCGCAGCTAGTAGCACATGTGAGCGCACTATAAAAGGTCTGTCCGGAAGTGCTCACAGTCTTCAATGTTGAACACGGATCAACCTTGGACAACAACCAGGAATGAGCACTTCCTGTTACAGCTTTTGTAATTCATAAAATAGAAGCACAAAATCTCATTTAAAGGTTGATGGTCATGGCTTACTCTCAAAAAATTAGAAGATGCCTAGCCCACTGACCACTTGAGCTCATTTAGAGGTCATGATCACGCAGTTTTCCTGAAGTGCAGGCTGTGCCATGAGGAGAGGTGTGGAGTAGCGGACAGAGCGGCTGACTCTGGAGCACGGGGCTCACGGTTCGATCACCAGCGGCAGCTCAGTTCAGCAGCATTTGACTGTGGGCAATAGCTCACTTAATCTCCCTGACGGCCCCCAGAGCCTTGAAACTTTAAGGGGTGATATATATGTGAGTCTCACAAATAGGATTTATTATTATTATTTCTATTATCGCTGACATCAGACATCCGCAGGTTTCTGGTAGCTAATATGGTTTATGAAAAGGACCTGGGTGAATTCTAATGGCAGCAGTGTTAATAGTGTCATTTGGTTAATTTTACGTTATGGTTGTTACACAAAATTTCTGAAATTACGCCGTAATGTCAATTCGCATTTTGATACACCATTCACAGTACAAAATTTACAATGAATATTGCCACGGTCAATCGGACACGAACAGCTCTTTTTCGCAATGTTTTCGTTTAAATGCGACTAGCACTCGAAATGGACTCAAGGACTTATTCTGCGCCAAAATATAGTAGAAAATGATAGGTTTGCATTTTTGGTAAATATATGTAATTTCAGAAAAGTTTTACGTACTTATGCGCCACAGTGTTTCAGACGCCTCTTGCTCCTGAACTGCTCACTATTTTTTGGATTGAGTTCTAGTAGCCTTATAAAAGTTAAGTGCGAGGCACGTACTCTTCTCTCATTATGGACACTCGCCTCAGTAATTAACTGCCATTATTGTCTGCTGGTGGGTAAATATATTGAATTCAAAGATAGGGTTCTTTCATCTCCATTGAAAACAATGGCACAGGGATAATGATGGGGTTATAAACCCACTCCTCCATCAATCCATTCTTTCTTTTTTTCTTCCCTATAAGTGCCCTCTCATGAATGAATAATTGAATGAGTGAAGAGTATCTTGTATAGTGTGATCAGGGACTTGAAAGCTATCCAGGCACTATTTATTTAAGGGTTGATGAATAGTAGTGAGGATATTAAGGACAGAAGGGACAAGCCAAGTATTGGGATGTTATGGAGGGTGTTAAGTTTTGGCAGGGTATATCCAGAAGACAAGGAGTTAAAAAGTTTGACAGTGATACGGAGAAGGATCATGGGGGCATATTATCAAGGGGGTTTATCTCCGCTTTTTTGGATTTAAAAGCCAAGAAAGCGGAGATAAAATTATCTCCCTATTACCTAGCTGTCGCTAACACCAGTTAGTGACAGCTAGTAGGAGATAGCGACCATCTTGGGCCCCACTTTGCATGTCAGTGATATTTATCACTAATGACATGCAAAGTGGGCGTGCCAAGATGTTAGCGACTGGAAACAGTCACTAACATCGCTTTCTCCTATTACCAACTTTTGGAGATATTCACGCTAAGCGCGAATATCTCCAAAAGCTAACACCTGCCCTGAGCAGTTCTTAGCCATGTTATCCAATGGGAGGTGGATAACATGGCTAAGAGCATTAGCTCGGTAATGCATGAATATCGCTGACTTTTCAGCCATATTCATGCATTGCGGGCGTTTTTTATCGCATTTGCGATAAACCTTGGTAATACCAAGGTTTATCTGCGGTAAAAATCGCCGCAGCTCTGCGATAAAATTTTGTCTCTAACCAAGCAATAGCGATAATTATCGCTATTGCTTAGTAATATGCCCCATGGTTCCTCCTAGAGTTGAGAATGACCATGATTTGCAGCAAGGTGACCTTCTGAGAAGTCAATTGAACAATCAGTCAAGGCATTTTACTTCCGGTTTAACTTTTAGCTATAATGGTCGTGGGTGAACCTCGTTATTCATTTGTAAATAAATACTGTCTTACCTTTGAATATGTCTTATTTCTTCCAGTTGGATCCCCACTGCTCTTCATTTCTAATAGTTTCCCTTTGGAGTATCTCATTTATTTGTTTTGATTTTCCGGTATTCTTAAACAACACTTCTAGAGCACAAAGGGGCATATTATCAAGGGGGTTTATCTCCGCTTTTTTGGCTTTAAAAGCCAAGAAAGCGGAGATAAAATTATCTCCCTATTACCTAGCTGTCGCTAACACCAGTTAGCGACAGCTAGTAGGAGATAGCGACCATCTTGGGCCCCACTTTGCATGTCAGTGATATTTATCACTAATGACATGCAAAGTGGGCGTGCCAAGATGTTAGCGACTGGAAACAGTCGCTAACATCGCTATCTCCTATTACCAACTTTTGGAGATATTCGTGCTAAGCGCGAATATCTCCAAAAGCTAACACCTGCCCTGAGCAGTTCTTAGCCATGTTATCCAATGGGAGGTGGATAACATGGCTAAGAGCATTAGCTCGATAATGCATGAATATCGCTGACTTTTCAGCGATATTCATGCATTGCGGCCGTTTTTTATCGCATTTGCGATAAACCTTGGTAATACCAAGGTTTATCTGCGATAAAAATCACCGCAGCTAAGCGGTAAAATTTTGTCTCTAACCAAGCAATAGCGATAATTATCGCTATTGCTTGGTAATATGCCCCAAAGTGCTTGGGCATTTTACATAACATGAGACCATGGGGAAAATAAATAGCTTGCCAGTGATGAAGCACACATTCTTCATATCTGACTGAGCGTGCTCCACTCTGTCAG
Source organism: Lissotriton helveticus (assembly GCF_964261635.1). NCBI lineage: Eukaryota > Metazoa > Chordata > Amphibia > Caudata > Salamandridae > Lissotriton > Lissotriton helveticus. The sequence goes on from NC_136062.1 coordinate 434,373,163, forward strand.
CTCTAAAAGCACTGACCTCATGGAACTAAGCACACTGGGGCATATTATCAAGGGGTTTATCTCTGCTTTTGTGGTTTTAAAAGCCAAGAAAGTGGAGATAAAGTTATCTCCCTATCAGCAACAGGGTGCTAACACGCAAATTCACATGTTAGCACCCTTTTTCTCTACGCTTCCCAATGCATCTCTAATGAGATGCAAACGGGGCGTTCCAGAGAAAAATAATAGGAGAAATGTTGTTAAGCGACATTTCTCCTATTATCAAGGATTTCACTAACCCTGTTAGTGATAAAAAAGCAGCGCTAACCGCGGTTAGCACTGCTTTTTTTTACACCTGGTATTTTCCTGACTTAGCCATGATATCCTATGGAAGGTGGATATCATGGCTAAGATTGTGAGCCCCTATCATCAAGCTAACGCCAAACTTCGAGAGATTATCGTTGGTTTTTCAGCGATAATCTCTCATTTGGCAGTTAGCGAGAGGATTTTTATCACTTCTGAGATAAACCTTGCTAATAGCAAGCTATCTCTGCGATAATTTCCGGAGATGCTTAGCGTTAAAAAAGTCGTTGCTAAGCATCGTTAGCGATAAATATCGCTAATCGTTGGTAATATGCCCCACTATTTCCTCATAGCCCGACTTCCTCTGAACGGACGCATAAAGTATATAAACCATCTCTTATCTAGTTTTTTTTTTTCCTGATATCAGAGGAGCCTAATTTAGAAGCTTATATTTAAGGCAATAAGTGGTCCCTGTGATAACTAGCACAGAAGTGCTAGAGAGTTCCTGTGGCAATTAATGTCATACCATTCAACCTCATCATGGCTAGATGGAATGTAGCTCCAGCGTAGCATTTCACATTGAACCCACCGAAAAGAAAGCAAATCCCAACAATGGCAGGTTGTAACAAATGGCTCAACTCTCCTCTGGTGCACCCTCAACATCTTCAAAAACACGCTTGGCTATACATTATGAGTGGTGTTGCTCACTGGTTAGATGCAGCAGACCCGGAAGCAGAGAGCAGCCCGGGACCAGGCTTCAATTCCCGATGCGGCAGGGTCGTGGACCAGGGTCAGCGGACTCGATAATTCTCAACTCGGTGGCTACTCTAACCAGGGATCACACTCGGCAACTCTGGGCATTAGCTTGCCTCATCTCTACAACAGCCCCCCACATTCACCGGGGATGCCTGGTTTCACCTTGGAGATACCCAGTAGGGACCATCTCACAGGGATAGCCAGGATGGGTTCCCCAGCGGTCTACATCGCCACAATGCCTCAGGGCAGCAGTGCGCTTTACATGACACAGACATTTACATTTACATTCTCCTGCTAAGAGCGATTTCCAATGAGCCAAAATAATAAAACAAAATACAAACAGAAGTTTTTCTACTTCCTTACGCTGATTGGTCTTCCCTCTCAGCACGAAGGGAGAAGTCTAGACAGTGATCTTTGCACCGGCAGGTGCACAGGAAAGTTTTTACGTTTATATGGCCGCTATAGATGGTGTAGACTTCACTTATAAAAAGAAATGTGCATTATTACGACACTGTTTAGGCTCTGAAGGTAGAAAAAATTTAAACATTTACCATAGCAATGTATATTAAGAGAAAGCGATTAAATGAATGAGTATATGTTCACCTTGAAAATGTTGGAAATAAGATTTAAACCGCATAAGAATGTGGTTTTAGAACAACATAAATTTCATAGGTGACATCAACTTCCAGGAGAGTCTATTGAAACCTATGTTGGCATTTTAAGATCAATAGATTCCATATGTGAATAAAAATATTTTTCAAGAATAATTGATTAGAGACCAAGTAGTGGAGAATACCAACAATAAGAAAATTCAAAAAATGTTGTTAACAACACCTAATCTCACTAAACATAAGACTGTAGAATTGGTAGCAGAGATAGAGAGTACTGCATCATTCATGTCTCAAATGTCCCTTACGGGCGAACCTTTAGAAAAAAAGAAAGAGAAAAGTAATAAAGCCAAAATATTACTTTGCTACAGATGTGGCAATTCCAACTATTTTGGAAATTCTTTGTTGTGCCCTGCCACTGACAAGATAGGATCAGGTTGTAAAAAGTAAGGGCATTTTCTGCAGGTGTGTAGATCTAAAATGAAGTAAAAAATATTGAAACCTTAAACAGGTGGTAATGTGTGCGAACAGGGTACTGTATACAAATCATCAGATTCCAGTGATGAAAGTGTGATGTTTTATGTATTGATACTATTCAACCTCAGTCGCATCATAGAATGGAAGTTATGCATATTGATGTTAGCACTATTAAGAGGCCTTCCTGTTGCATACTTGAAAACACACAGGTCGTAAATTTGATAGCAGATTCTGGATATCCATTTACAATAATAGTTAAGGAAGATTGGAAAAAGTTTAGCAACAAGGAACTTGCAAAATCTTCCACTAAACCATAGATTATGGTGGTAAACCTATCGAGGTACTAAGTATATTTATTACCTATCTTTTTTTTTAGAGGTAATTTCACCTCTGCCATTGTGTATGTAGCTAAACATGGTACATCGTTGTTAGAATGGCTGGAACAATGTAATTTGGGAATTAATTATGGACCCGAATAGTCCAGACCAAGTGGTGTTAAAAAATAAATGTTCTTGTCTATGTGAAACACAAACATCTGATTGGGTGGAAAAGTTTCCCAAGGTCTTCACTGAAACTCTTGGCAAATTACAGGGTTTTGAGCTTTAGATACAGCTAAAATCGGGAGCTGATCCAGTAGTACATAAGGGGAAGAACGTTCCCCTAGCTGTCAGGGCAGAATTACAGAAAGAACTGGATAAATTACAAGAGCAGGACATTGCTGAGCCTATTGAAAGCTCAGAGGGGTTGTCACCCATAGTTCTAGTAAGAAAACCAAATGGACGTTTGAAAATGTGAGTTGTTCTGAGAGATCTTAATGCCTAAATTCAGATGCATCGACACCCTTAGCCCAACATAACAGAAATTATATAATTAGTCAAAGGTGCCAATTGTTTTTCTACTCTCGACATGACTTTGACTTATCATCATATAGTTTTACATGAGGACTAACACCACTGAACTTAATTTAGTACGCCAGAAGGAGCTTTTCGTTTCAAAAGAATGCCTTTTGGTCTAGATTCAGCGTCTGCTGTATTTCAACGGCTCATGATAGTTTTTATTAAAGGTACCATAGGCATTGTGTGCTTCCAGTATGATGTATTGGTGTTTGGTGCAACCATCTTTTGATTGTATTCTGACCTGGCGGCATCTCTTGCGGATGTATATCGCCATGATTTAGAATATCAACTTATAAGTCCTACGGTATTCTGCAATTCGGATACTGCATTTACTACAGAGGTGTCTTGTATCATTCAGTCCCCGTCCATCTCAGCATTTATCATTGCTTACCGAGATGCCCTGATGCCAGTGTCATTGTCATTTTACTGTTTGGACATTGAGGCAGTCCGGACATTTTAAGATTTATACATTCCATATCGGGAATATAATCTATCAGTTTATTATTTGACCTGCACTACCTGTTTCCCACTTATAGATCATAAAGTTATCTTTTTGGGGGATCTTTTAACCTTTATGGTCGTCAACAATATTGCCGAATTATCGATTTTAGCACTCCTTCATTTCTTAATTACGCAGTTGCTTCTCTTTCTATTAAGTCCGTACAATTTTACAGAGAACACATATCATTTGTCCTTAAGGGAAATATACATCGGTTCTCCTGAAGAAGGCAGTCCATCGCCGATACGCGCGTCGAGACTTACTGTGTTACCATCTTCGCTTGTTGATTACCCTTTTATGTATAACAACTATTATCCCAGACAAAAATAATGTTTTTAAATTAATACAGTGACCAGACTATATGTTATGTTTACAGTTTTTGTTTTTAATATAATTGAAAGATGAATATGTAATTCTTTTATAAATTTGCAATAAATACATACATATATATATTTTTTTTAAACAAACGTCTGTATTGTGTGTCATTACATTGAGGATCTTCCTTTGTTTATTTAGCCTGATTTTCGACAGGTAATTGTTGCCTAGGAAGTTTTATTGTATTTGCATTTACCCTGTCCTAGGAACTCCCATTTGGATTCAAGGGGTCCCTCTTACTGTACACTTACCAAACGCATCCATAACAGGTAGCTGGCCCATGTTTTGGTAGTCGTAGAACTGTAGGGTGTCACACTTAGAGCTGATAAATGCAAGTTTGGTGTATCTGTAGTCACTTATTTGGGTCACAAATTATCGGCGGTGGATGTAGAGTCTTAAGATAGTTTGGTTAAGGATATAATGGAAGCACCTGTTCCTCATAGAAATGTAGGTCATTCATGGGTTTAATGGAATTTTATACCCGATTAATTTCCAGTTGTGCACAAAGAACACGAGAAATGACACTACTATAAATTTGGTCACGAAATATATTTATGTAGGATGGCTGAATAGTTAGGTGCAAGATAAGTTTGAAGATGCGTTCAGAAAAGTTCAGAAAGGTTGAATCAGAGTTGTCTGTTGTGCGAAGTTTGTTGAGTAGATCTGATCTTCTAATAGTACTTAGTATTCTCAGGATTAGAGTGCTGGAACTTTCTCATGAGGGTCACATAGGCATGAGAGCTATGAAAAGAAGAGTAAGGCATTTATTTTGGTGGCCGAGTCTGGACAGATAATTTGAATAGTATGTGAGAGGTTGCAAGGCTTGATTTGCCAGCGATAAGACGCAAGTTACTGTCCGTACTCCCATTGTTGTTTCTCCTGTTCCGAGATTGCGTGGTCTAAACCGGCCATGGACATAATTGATCTAGTAGGTGTTAGCCATGGTCATGTAAAATAGGGTATTGTGATTGTGGAATATTACTCTAGATGGTTGGAAGTGGCTTTTGTTAACAGCATTACTTCTGCTGTGGTGGAAGATGTCTTAAAGAAATTGTTTTTCCGCGAAGGAATCCCTGATGGAATTGTTGCGGATAATGTTCCTCAGTTTGTTTCTGAGGATTATGAAACTTTTCTTTCCAGTTTTAGAGTTTAGCACATTACTACTTCACTGTACCATCCAAGGAGTAAATAGTTTGATATAGCCCTGCAACAAAATAATTAAAGAAAATATACAGCTGTCTGTTGTGAGTGGCTTGGATTAGATGCAAGTAGTAAAGATTTTGATTTGGTCTCTTCGCACTACACCCAATGCAGAAACCAAAGCATCTCCTTTTGTGCACTTAAGCGGAGATTACCTGGGTCGCAAATGAACAAGTTATGGATGGAGACGAAGATGGTGCCTGCAGAAATTCTGCAGGGTGTAAAGGAGAAACAAGAGCAGGCTCAGAACAAGTATGCCACATCAGCATATAAAACACTTAATGTTGTTGTAGGAGATTATGTGCGAGAGAGTTACCCGATTTTTATCACTTAAGAAGGTGGTTCGGGTTAGTGAGTACTCTGTAACATTGGAGAATAGAAAATGTTGAAACAAAACAAGTTATCTGTGGATCACAGAAAGGGTGATTCTGGGACAGGAAATCTGAGACTTGGTGAGTGTAATCAAGGGAAAGGCAAACAAGAGCAGGAGATCACCCAGATGTTGTTTTGAGGAGATCTTGTAGGAGCTCTACAATACCTCCAAGGTTTCTGGATTTTGTGCTAAGTTGTAGAGGGTACAGTCTCATGAATTAATTTATTTACATTAATGCTATGTATAGTTGGTCATTACGTTGTTGTGTCCTTTGTGTTATGTTTTAATTGTAATTGTGCTATAACCTTTGTGAAAGAGTAGGGGGAAGATGTGTTGGGATGTGCTATCTTCATGGTGGGTGGAATGTGGAAGTCTACGCTGGATTCTCGTCTGTGCAGGGTGAAATGTATTTTCTTGAACAAGGAGAGGCAGTTGCTGTGCGCCTTCTACCCTGCCAATCGACTACTAAGATCCTAATGACTAAAAGTAGACATTACACCTACTTGCTTCTCCTGTAGTCATTTATATAAGAAAGAGCTCCTGTTCCTGCAGCACCGTCACAGCCAATCCGTAGAGTCAATGAGAGCTAATCACACAGAATGCTCCCTTTGAGGGCCTAAATTATAGCTATAACCTGCAAGAGGAACATACAAATTGGCTGGTCAGCTTCCACCATTCCATCAAGGGTGAAAGGAAAAAGATATTCCTGTTTTGTGTCAAAATTTAAGTTCATAATGGAACTTTGACAGCATCTTTAAATATTAAATAGAGAAAGACTTACAAAAGGCATTGCAAAGGAGCTAGTATATGTGCCAAAATCATGTTGATGCTGTTGGTAGAGTCAGGATCTGTGCACCAAGGAGGGGAAGAGCAATAGTTCCTTCCGTTCTCTGCGCTCAGCAAACACGCGACCTTGGGACAGCTTATTGGCGCCCACCGTGGGGATTAGCGGATGCTCCATTTGCAACACAGGCTTCTATCACTTTGATGAGTAATTAAAATGCTAATTAAAAACAATCCAAAACTCAATAGTCAGAAGGTTATGAAATAATAAGGTTCTGTATACTTACTGCAACTAGATGGCATGAGAAGGTCGCCGTACAGATGGAGGCGCAATATGGTGCCCATCTCCTCTTCCAAGTTAATTACTCTGCTCCTGTACGTGGCACTGCAAGCATCACTTGGTCCTCGACTAGCTTTACCTTGCCTTGATATAGACTCCCCTAGCTCCCCATGGACATCTCTTCTCTTCAAGTGAACAGCGTGCAGGATGCTTGGTAGTTAGTTCTTGACATACAGTCCCACTGGAACATCTCAAACACTTATTTGCAAATAAGCATGGCGACCCTTTTTAGCTTTAATAGTGACATCTAATTGGGCTCAACTGATATCACTAAAAATAAAGCCAATTAAGAAGTGGTTTAAAATATACTGTGGATAGATCATTTCAGAGGTGGGCAGATCCAATAGAAAAATTACATATTTTTTCCCCATTCGGCCAGTACCTGATGGAGTAGTCTCAGTCATTTATAAAGCAAGAGTGCTCCATCAGTGTAGGCCTTTTAGGTGGAAGGCCATTTTACCTCAGGCTATATGACCTTGGTGCATTATTTTATTGTGTTTACTCGTGTAAGCTAGTTGTGGCACGATGAAAGCTAAGGCGAAAGCCCTTGCACAGTTCAAAAGAGATGGATAAATAATGTGCTGAAAGCTTTCATTTCTAGCCCCTGCCCTTCCTGTACTGTATGAAAGTGTATTATTATTGGTCGAGGGTGATCTCTCACTTTAAGGAATAATAAAACTAACTTATCCGTGTGAATCTCCAGTCACTGAACCGCCCTGAGCTCAACCCACTGAAAGCTTTGGCACAGAGACAGGCTTTACTTAGGGCAATGCATAAAGTATGAATGCAGTACCAAAACAGTAACAAAATTGAAAAGTATAACAATAAAAAAAATCCCAAAACAAATTAGAATGATAGAATGAAATTTAATAAACAAAATGACAAAAATCCCAATAACGGGAACTAGAGATAAGAACTTCTAACCGCTACGACATGGCTGGAATTCCCCCGCGGTGCGGAAGAATTCTACGCGTGCATGGAACGGACGTACCCAAACCATCCTCCACACACGCCCACCGTGACGTTAGACGGCCAGGGGCCGTCCGACGCATCAAAGAGGTTAAAGATTTAAAGTTAAAATTGTGCCACAAAGCACTAAGCGTCAATAGTCAATGGACGCAGTAGACCAGGACCGTTGCACAATTTCAGGCTGGCCACAATACAGTATGGGACGGATACACAAAGGAGGTCTTGGAGGTTTAAAAACGTCTGCGCTTTCGGGATTTCTGTAGCAGCTCCTCTGGGTCATTTTTCAGATGTTTAGGACAGCAGAGTGCATCACACATGAAACAGAAAAAATATCGGGGAGAAATAAAGATATTTCACCCTGTTATGCCAGGCTTTGGGGCATTATGGGCCAAACCCATGCATACAACTCATCATCATCATAATTCATGTTAGATGCTAGGGAAGTTCATGCACCCTCTAAAGAATGCCTCCCTGATGCAGAGTAACTCAAGGCAGAGTGCTCACTCCTGTAACCTAGCAATGTGAATCAACATTTGTGTTGCTTTGTATATACAAAAATACATTTCGTGTCAGGTCTGCATCAAAAAAGTGATACAAACCTGATGAAAAATCTTTGTATATCTGGGCTTAATTATATTCAGCCATTAACAGCCCAACACAACAGCTTGAGAGCAACTATTAAAACTTTGTCAAGATATTGCTTTATGATTGCTGATGATTTCTTTTTTAGGGAACTGGCTCAGAGATCCATGTTTCATGGGAGATACTAAAGTCAAAGTCGGATAATGTCAGACACAGCTTGCAGCTTTAGTTATAGTCTCTTTGCAGTGCCACAAACTCCTGAAAAAGGGCAGAGTGTTGTCGTTCTGCAAGGAGTTCAATCTATGTGAACCCACTCTTGTAGAAAGCAGATACAGGAAAACTGTAGAGCATAGGTACTCAAAAACCCTATCCCCCGAGCCATAAAGAATGGTCTTTGGTGTGTCTGATGGCCGCATTGACGCCATTTGGGTAGATGTGGGGCTTTGTGAGGAGGGTGGGTGGCAGCAGGAGAGTATAAGGTGGAAGTAGTTGAAGCCAAGCATGTACATGGTGCGGTGTAGTCAGTGAGTAATGTGGCAAAATGTAAGGTTTCATACAATACTACACTCTAATTTGAACCCCTAGTCTCTAGAAGAGTCAGATTTGCCAATACTGTGCTATGCTGTATCTGACATGCTGTACCTCAACCACACCTTGGGGTAAGACTACTCTTCCTGGGAGAGTCAAGTGTAAAAAGGAAGTAACATGATTATTGAATTGGAATGAAATAGGATTGCACAATGTGAAACTAGGAAACCTGGAATCAATCCCGGCTTCCCCACTTGACCAAATTGAGTGATCCTAGCAACTGTTGTATTTCACTTTGCCTCCTTTTTCTTCATGATTACATATAAGAGCACCTTGAAATATATGAGTTCAGGATATGTGCTATACAAAAACTTTTTTTGTGTTTGATTTAAAAAACTTTAATACCCATGTATAATAACAACCCATGCCAACCAGAGAGTTCCACATGACTACTCACTTGCCTTTTAGATTACTCTTGGCATTGTTGTTAAGGTGGGAGAAGGCATGAATGTACTTATTTTTTTTAAACTATCACTTTAAACAAAATACTTTTCTTCAAGTTGATATAACCTGTTGTACTAACATGAAAAACGTCTGCATGCTAATGAAATACACTTTTTTTTTAACTTTTATCCTATTTTTACACGTGTGTTGCAAGATTTCTTAAATATTAATGTGTGCATATATTTAAGTGGTGCAGGACACCTTATTTGCTAATTTCTTTTACTTCAGTTATAATGAAAATATTCACTTACCTTTGATTATGTAACATCTACCTGCATTGTAGTGCTCTCACAAGTAAACAGCAGTACCGTGCTGTCATACGACAGGGCGCCACATGTGAAGGACAGAAGGGCCGCATGCGGCCCCCGGGCCGTACTTTGAGCATCACTGCTGCCGAGCATGCCGCACTGACAGCACAGGCGGTCCTGTCTATTATGAGTACATGAATTCAGAATTGGTTTGAGGGCATTTCCTCTGTGAGTGTCTTCTGTTCCTCAGTACTTTGTAAATATCACTGAGGGTTGAGTGATATCTTCATCCCAGCCTCCCCTATCTTCAGCACTACCTCCCATCTCATTGCGTCATCCTGACAGAGTCTCAAGCCCCTGCAGCGCGCCACCCATCACCTGCATGACTTTTCAGGACAATCAAGTCACCTGCACAGTCTTGTGTTGAGTCCATGCTCACCCATCCCAGTCAAGCAGTTCTGGCCTCACCACTTTTCCACTGCACCCCACTCTCTGCATGAGACCTCTTATCTTGTGGCAGTGGAGATCTGTAGAGAAATGTGAAGGCTGCCAGTACTTCTTGCTCTGTAGTGTCCTCGCCACAAGACATCACAGAGAAGGAAATCATAACTATGGGTGGTCTGGAAGGGTTTTAACTAAATCTTCATGAATCAGGCACAGTTAGCAAACTTCACCCATTTTTGGTAAGGGTTGTAGAACGTCCCCCTTTCACAGTGCCATAGTACACACGACACCCACCCATAAATGACATACGTGTCCTTTATAGTGGCCCCTACATGCCTGAAAATAACCAACAATCTTTGTGGCTGCACAGTTGCCTGCCTGGCAGTGCTCCCCACCCTTTTTGTATTTTTGGGTGTTTGACTGGCTGATACTGACCACTTGTTTTTGTATACTTGATAGTGACCACTGCTCTTTGTGTACCTCACAGTGGGGCATATCTACAAATAAAATGCGCTGTATATACAACAATACGGCTCACCCGTGTTTTCCCTTGCGCTGGTACTGAAAATAGTTGCCCAGCACCATCACAGACACCCTTGCGCCATAATACACAGGAGCCTACATATATTCACAATCAATAATGGCGCTTTGCTCTTTCTATGGGTACTGCAGAGGCAGCACCCATAGAAAAGCAAAAACGAGGAGAAACAAAAGTATTTCTCCTCTGTGCGCTAATCTAATGGCTTCTTTTGCGTGACGTTGTTTTGGAACTGCATATGATTTACACATCCTTGTAAATCTAGGGCAGCATCATAAAGCAATGGGTGTTGCGATGGAACGCCCACTGCAACACCCATTCACGTAGAAAACTGTGTGCAAGGGTACCATATTCACAAAGCGGTGTAAAGCCAATCAAACTGGCTTAATGCCACTCTGCAAATATGGTGCAGGGCACCACGCTACTGGAACGTCATAAAAAAGGGAAGCTGTTGTAGCGCAATTGCCTTGTAAATATGCCCGGGTGTTCTTTCGCATTTTTATTCCTCAGAGTGTCCATTGTTCTTTCCATGCGTCATGGTGATCTTTGTGACAAATTCTGGTAGTTGTTGTCTGTGCATCTCATCATATCAATTGGTTTACGCTTGCTTGACGGTGTTAGTTGGTCTCCGTGTGTCTAATGATGTCAGTTAGTCTTTTGGAAGCTAATAGTGTCAGATGGTCTCTGTGGTCCGCGTTGTTTTTTGCATCAGTTCATATTTGCATGCCTAATTCTATTTATTAACTTGTCTTTGTTTGTCTAATAGAATCACTTGGTCTTCTTTCTCTCTTTGGTGTTGGTGTTTCCATAAATCCATTGGCCTGTGAAGGCCTGATGGTATTGGTGTATTTCAGTGTGTCTAACGGTATTTATTGGTCTTTGTGAGCCTGATGGTGTCAGTCGGCTCTTTTTCTGTTCGGTCTGTATGGTTACCTGCATCCATTGGCCTCTGTGTGCCTGGTGGCAGGGCTTTAAGTGGGAAAAAAAACTGGGGGTGCTCTAAAAGGGGCGTGGCAAATCTCTTAAAGGGGTGGAGCCTATCCGAGTAGGGGCGTGGTCTAAATCAAGATAACTAGCCTTGTGTGCTTAAGAAAATCATGAAGTCGCATCCAGCAAAGGATAATAAAATAGGCAAAAAGGTATATTTATTAAGTATAAGCCATAAACATACCAAACACTTTAGAAAACATGTAAATGTAAGCATTAAGAAATCTTTTAAGTTCTGAGTTTTTCTGAAGTTTGTACAATGCTAAAACCCCCTTTTACTGCAGGAAAATTCGTGAAATCCCAAAAGTCACGCGTTCCAATGTAGACAAAACACAGGCATTAGTAACTGCATCTCTACAAGTACAAGCACGATCTTGGAAAGATAATGTGCACTACAGCTCGCCACCCGACATGGGTCAGGGAGGACATCAAATTTGAAAAACTACAGGGCCATCCGACTGCCAGTGTAAACACACATTTTCATTTACTTTCACCTTGTCAATACTTTGACATCTGTGTACCTCCTTCACGCACAGTTGCAACTGTAATATGTGATCACTGCTCCATGCACTATCAGAGAGGCCAAGGATTGGATGACCATGTATTCTGAACATCTTTCTGACACACTGACAGGCACTGTCAGTTTTTGAGACAAACAGGCCTTCAGCCTCCACTTTAGGGCTCTCAATCAGTGCTCGTTATAAACTCTTGGAAGCGACTTTTCAAAATGTGTTCTATACAAGAATTATAATAATCTACCCAAAGAAAAAACAGAAAAACAACGTCCTGAAAATAGCTGACACTCTTAAGGAGGGCAAGATTACGCGCAACGTGTAAAATTTGAACAGCAAGTAAATCGGTGACATGGATTACTTTAACATTTTTTTCACACAAATTGTTCAAAACTCCATCAGTGTTATTTGCCAGAACAGTTAAGGAAATTTTGCTAGGGCTTGATAGGGACACGTTTCATGTCTGTTTTTAATAATTACCAGGTCTGAGACTCACAGGGACCCGACCCACTTAAAGTCCTGGCCACACACCGCCTATGAGGACATTTTCTTATACAATTAACACAAGTGTTCTCACTCGCTGGAGTGAGTATGTTTGCTAGCATCTGGAATGTTCAAGATGATAGGCCTTCAAGTTGCTTGTGGAACAAGAGCGTTGTAAGGCTGATCAGTTACTGGAAGCAACGTGATGACGCGCAAGAAACTTTGCAACAAATAAATACTTCACACCTTCCAGCGCGATGTAACTCAAACGTTTTTTTCTGCAGGAACGTTTGAGTGACATCGCAAATGTTCATCTATCTTTGAAAAATTTCAGCACGATGTCACTCAAACGTAAAAACATAAATAGCTAAGAAAATAATTCAGGGGGGGGCTGAATCTTAAAGCACTAGGCAGAGTGAAGCTGCAGGGGCTCTTGGAAGGGGTGAAAAAATATCAAAGCCTCATTAACATGCACATGGTCTTTTAAAGACCTGTGAAGTGCTACGGTGCGGCTGTGTGTGTGCCCGGGAGCTGTCTGAGCCCGAGCTGACACACACGGGGGGTAGGGCCGGGGGATAGGGGGGCTGAAGCCCTTTGATTCCGATGGGTGTTGCGCGCCTGCATGAAGTCATGCCGTCGTGGGCATGCCGTGACCTCCACTACTCAGTGAGGAAACTCAGCAGCAACCTCCAGGGCTTTAAGTGGGCCAGGTCTGAGCACGAGCAGTTTTATTTTGGGACCCTCGAAACGGTTCTAACAAAAAAAGTTTTAAAAAATGAAAAAAGGGCTACCTTTGCCAGCCGCGAAAATAGAGCCCGAAAGAGACCCGTTTCGAGGGCCCCCCAAAAAAATGCCGGTGCTCAGACCCGGACAGAGCTGGCCCACTTAAAGCCCTGCCTGGTGGTATTCACTGGTAGTTGTGTCTGTAATGGTTGTGTTGTCGAGCCTCAGGCCCATGCACATGACGGGAAATAATGAACACAGACACCCGGGCATGTAGTGTAGTACCTGGCCTCGAGCATGTGCACCCGGTCCCTTTTATTAACAAGCTCACGTCACTCGTTACGGCTGTGCGGGATGCGTGTGGGGGTGCGTGTGCCCACTCCCATAGGGGAGTGGCACTAACTCTGTATCTGTCGAGAGTCTAGAACGTGTTTCGCAGGACACAACAATGGTGTCAATAAGTCTGTGCGTTCTGCTTCTTTTTCGCACCATGTTGTTTTTCATTCAATTTACAATTAACATTCTTTATTACATACATGTAAGAAGAAATGTTAGTCATGTTTTCGCTCCCTACCGCTTCTACAATGCCTTACTTTGACACAGGCTTCCTGGAATCTCTTAGCTTCTAATTCCTTACTTGTTTAATCAGCCACGGTGGCTCGATGAAGACATGGCAACCTTTCGACACAAATCCCTTCGGTTTTCGATACGTTCCCCTTACTTCTACCTCCGTCTTGCTAACACCTGCTTAATCCCCCTAATCCTGCTTTTTTCTCCTTGCCTCATTTGCATTTTGTATGCTAATTTCCCAACAGGTTTCAGTTGTTTTACATGCGGGATCTCTTGGTGGCCGTTCTGCTAATTTCTATTACACCCAGGCCCCTCGGGCGATGCTGTTTCAAGATGGCGGCCAAGGAAACTGACACATTCCTGCAAGCGACAACGCGCGCCAGCTCCTTCCTCCGGGAGGAATAAAGGCGACGTATCTCCATAATTGGTGTCATTGTGTCAACTGGTAAAAAATGCTGACACTGGAGAAATCTGCACTATGCTTAATAGTGATGTGCCCTATTTTTAATTTTTACTTTTTTTTAGAACGCTATATTTGGACAAATACATTTCCACACAACCACCAAATATGACTTAATGACACTGAAATGTTTTTAATGACAGTTTTCACTTTGTCTACCGGTATATGATTGCATGTTAGGTAAATAACATATAGAAAAGAGGTAGAGCGTCATCAACAAAAATAAACAACTTTAGAAACGGATAAATCAGACAGAGAGAGGTCTATAAACGTTGCTGACAAGGTGAACCTCTTTAAGGAAAATGGTGGCAAAAAGGATGGGGCAGATCTACAAGGAAGTGCCGCAGCAGTGCGGCAATGCAAGCACTTTGGCTGCGCCACGCTACGGCACTTCCGAAGCACAGGAATGCCACATTTTTACAATAATATGTTGCATTCCTGTGCTCTCCCCTGCGCTGGCGCACAAACTGCAGCCATGCGCCGGAGCAGGCACCCTTGCACCATGGTGCAAGGATGCCAACGTCATAGGGAGATTGTTTTTGTGCAGGAAGGGGTACCTTCCTGCACAAAAACAATCACTACAGGCAATTTCCTCTTTCAATGCGTGCTGTAGAGTGAAGCTCGCTTTGAGAGAGGAAAAACAAGGAGAATTGAAAACATTTCGTCTCGCTGCCCCTTTCTACGCCTCTCCTGGGGAGACGTAGGATTGAAAACGCATTTTCAGATTTTCGATTCCTCGTAAATCTGGAAATGTGTCTCGTTTCATGGGTGTTGCATGAGAACACCCACAGCAGCACCCATGGAACGCCCCTTCAACGCAAAGTGCTGCGTGTGAAGGGGCCATATTTACAAAGAGGAAAAGTCAGGCAGGGTGGCTTTTCCTCTCGTTGTAAATACAGAGAAGTGAAATGCGCCTCAGTACGTCACAAAAAGTGATGTACTGGTGGCGCAGGGGGCTTGTGAATCTGCCCCGATATGTTTAGGTAATGACATAAAATAAATTTTTTTTACCACATGGCGTCCCACTATTGGTTCAGGACTGTGCCACTTCACTGCCCCCTGGAGGGTTAACGGTATGAAGTGGCAGGAAAGGTAGCACTGAAGCACCCTCCAAAACAACAGGAATAAAAATATTCAAAAAGAAATACCAAAATGGCATTTTACCAATTCAAAGATTTACTGCTTCCCATTCAAATAGCCTGTTTAAATAAAAATTGGCATTTTACCAATTTAAATATTTATTGCTTTTCCATCCAGAAAGCCTGTTCTCCAAGGGCTGCTGATATTTGGCTGATGTGGTAATTGTAGCGCAGGGAGAAAAAGTGATTGTCTCAGGGTCACATTTGGTAGTCAGCACCAGAATGTAACATTGACTAGGTTCTTTCTCATAAATGCATTGCCCATCCAAATACCAAAAATGCATGCCTTGAGCCTCCATGCATCTGGCCCAAATTTTAAACGAAAGCAACAATGGCAAGACTAAATTATGAAAGTTAGAAAAGTTGCATTGTGTTGGTATGTAAAATCAGTTTCCAATCTGTGCAGAATATAGTTCCCAAAGGAACATAAATTTCTTTGCCGTGCTAAAAGTAAGTTTTAGGGCATGGGGCATGGGTAGTGGTAGACCTGTCTACAGAAAGTGAACATTCATGGTTTTCAGGGGGCTAGAAACTAGGGGCCTCATTTATGAGAAATGACGCATTGCTGCGTGAAAGCAGCGATGCGTCACTTCTCAGTACGCACTCCTTGCGACAGACCTGATGTGTCGCATTTAATGTATGATGTATCATGTCGCAAGGAGTTACAGATACTTCAGTATTTCTGACGTATCTGTATGGCGCAAAAGTGACGCATTGCTGGAGTGTGTCACAAAAGTGACGCAACTCTAGCATTGTGTCCTTTCACATGGGACAAGCCCCATGTGAAAGGGCCTGCATCAGTCTCACCCCTGATGTGAGGCAAGCGCAAGATTTTGACGCAACAGCGTCCTAGAAGTGACGCAGTGAAATCTCATAGATTTCACTGCGTCACTTATACAAGGCTTTTTGCGGGGGAACGCCCCCCCCTGCACACATTATACCTGACGCATGTATAATGTAGCGCAGGGGTTTACCAAGTGACGCATCTGCTTAGATGCGTCACTTTGTAAATAGTGCGCAACAGGAAGCTTGTTTTACACCGCCGATGCGTCACAAAAGTGACGCATCGGAAGCGCAAAACTGGCGCAAGGCCTTATTAATGAGGCCCCAGGGGTGTTATTTGGACACAGAGTTGAACTTCAGATCTGGAACTTGGACTATTCAAAATGCATGTAAATACTGTAAATATGTGTGGTGAGTGCAGACCTTAAAGGCTTAACCAAGCTTATTAAAAGATGTTGCCACTCAATACAAGCATGTTTTAGGGCCATAAGATCTTGCTCAAAAAGTGACTACTTGTACTCTCAGGAATTCAGGAAATGACACAAAAAGAGGAGGTGCTAAAGATGGTAAAACAGCCCCAAAAGCCAAGTAGGAGGCCTCACTCTCCACAATAAATGTAAGAGTTGAGTCCGGGTGCTTGAGCATGAGCTTTTGTGTAAACAATCTCTTGTGTTCTAAAAGGCTTTGTTTGCTTTTTTGAGCTAATGAAATCCCTGCAACATTTTTTCTTCGAGGTAGAAATACAGCAGGCCATCGAGGAAATCTTCTTATTACCCTGTCTGTAAAAATTGGCAAGACCCAGAAAGCTCCGAGTCTCCTTGATGGGGTATGCAACCTTTAAAATGCAACTATTACCACGCAGTGCTGTTACAACGCATGTATTACAACTAAAACTATTACAACGCATTACACTGGGGGCGCTCTAGGATAAGGAATAGTTTTCATTTACTATCCAACACCTTCCCTAGTGTCCACGGGGACTGGAGTTGGAATAGTAAATTAAACTATTCACTATCCAGCACCCCCAAGTGTAATGCGTTGTAATGGTTTTCGTTGTAATACTTGCGTTGTAACAGCATGCGTGATAATAGCATGCGTTGTAACGTCATACATCCCTTGATGGAAGCTGGAATTGGCCAATCCACAATGGAAGTCATCTTGAGTGGATCCTAAGATAGACCTTACTCTGACAGATGATATTCCAAAAGCTCAACTTTTCACTTCTTGAACTTGCACTTTTCTCTTTTGCAAGTTAGCTGAACAGAACATAACAGGAGCCTGGTACTCTGACAATGAGGAGGAGAAAATAAGACGTTGTTTAGTTAGGAAACTACATAACTGGTTCAGAATCTCTGACAAGACGCTGTTGATGAATCTTTGGAAGACTGCTCAAGAATTGAAGAAAAGCCATCAGATCAGCTCCCGGACACATCTCAGAACCCTAAGAAACAGCCATATTGGAAAGGGAAGTGAAGGAAAAAGAAAACCCAGAACCGGACTAGCAGCAGAGCCCCTTCAAAGGCCACCTGCAAACTTTAAAAGCAAGTCATTGCTCTTTTGGAGCGAAGCACCTGGAAAGAAAGCAAGGAGAACCAAGGAGACCCAAAGGAAGGGCACTGCAGACTGTGCCGAGAATACAGAAAGCGAGGAGGGGTGCACGCTCCTTTAGATATCTTGCAGCCAAGACCTGGAACACTTTGCCTGTAGACATAAGAGTAGTACCCTGAGAAACCAAAATTCGCAAAAATCTAAAGACATGGCTATCCCCACTATCGAACCAGAGTAGGATCCACTAGAACTTCTGTCACATGCCACTAGGTTTTCGCTTAGAGTTTCTCTGCTGCCTCACTAAGAGTCGGCTTCTAGTGCTGGTAACCACCAGTGGTGTAACCAAGCGCTTTACAAATGGATAAATAAACAGAAGCAAGGGGCTAGAAAGGCTCAAGTAAAACTTGGCCCAAGTAAGACTTTTCCCTAGCCCGCAGCCACCGGCTTCAGAGGGTATCCTGCAGTTCCTGGGTACTTCTGTGGCGTGGCTATTGGGTACTTCAACACCACAGCCACTAAACACTGTTGAAAAGCTGAGTTCACAACGACACCATATTTAAAGTGTACAATGTCTCACATGCACTCTAACTAGAGGTGGATGAGACATCCAGCACTTTTTAGCATATGTTCGGCATCTTCCAAACTCTAAATAGGACCCTTAATCAGGATTGCCCACTCTGGAGGTAGGGGGGCATCTCAGGCCAGATTCCATTTTAGTCATCAGAACTGGAAAACAAGAAACTCTACAGAATTCAAACTCAAGCTCTACCAGAAGAGGAAAGGAACAGCAGTTGCCTGTAGAAAGTCTGGAAATGTATTCTTTCTATGCAGTGCTACAAACTATCAGTTTAGTTTGCCTCTAAGCACTAAGGGCCATATGTATGAAGATATGTATGAAGGCAATTTTGCGATCGCAAATGCCGAAATTCACTGAATTTCGGCGTTTGTGAACGCAAATCAGCAGTGTCCAATGTATGACATAAAACACCCCTCGCTAAATAAGGAATCGCACATTTTGCGAGTCCCTATTTTGCGATTGGATTTAAGGAATCGCAAATTGCGATTCTTTAAATGCAATGTGAGAAGCACAGAAAAAGTGCAATTGGGACTCAAGGAATTGCAAATTATCACCAATTTCAAGTTGGTGGTAATTTGCGATTTCTCTGAAAAATTCCCTTTTTTGCATTTTTCAAAGTGCCATGTGACTCACATACATGCCCTTAGGGCAGGTATGTGCGCCATATCTGCACCCATGTACATTTCAGGGGTGCAACAGGGTGTCCTTTTGACACCCTGGCACCCTTGAAAATTACATTCGCATTTTGCGATTCTCTAATTGGGAACCGCAAATTGAGAATGTCTTGCCTCTAGGCCCATAGGAATGAATGAGGAGGTATTCCTTAATTGCGAATTGCAATTTGCGTTTTGCAATTAAGGAATATGTTGGATTCGCAACATGTATTGCAAATCCTACATACATAGCATTTTGCAATTCTCAAATAGCGATTCACAAAAAATAAACATTTGAGAATCGCAAAACCAAAGTTTCATACATATGACCCTAAGAGTTGTATAGATTATAATTTTGGACGTAGCCTACACCATCAAGCTGATCTACCTTCCTTCACTGATATGAGATTTCTGAAAATATCTTTCTGCTCTATGAAAGTAGGAACTGGAGATGCCAAGTTTCTATACAGTGCTTCAAACTTTCATTTTAACTCGCTTCTAAGCACTATTAGTGTGCAGAGTTATGGATTCAAGGACAAAGTCTACGTCTTCACGCAGATCAGAACCCGTTCACTAAGAAACTGTTGAGCTTTTTGTTAAATATTTATTTTTGGGTTTTGATGGAGTTGTCAATTCTCTGTGCTACCTGAGCGACTCTACAAGTGCTACTGATCGCCTATGGATACTCGTGGTTTGGCTAGCCAATCAGAGGCCAAACTCTTTGAGCGAGATAGAAGGATGGTCTAATGTAGTAAATCAATGATGTAACCCAAAATGATTGGGCCCTCAAGTAGAATGTGATGCGGGGCTACAAAGTCACCCATATTTTATAGATACTCATTGGCCTTGGACTGATTTGGGGCACTCTAAAAGGTTGAGGGCCCTAGATGTTGGGGGCCCCCTCTTCTGCAACAGGGGCATTTGCTACTCCCCTGTAGCCAATGGGGTAATACGGAAAAACATTTCCCTTTTTCAGCTAAGGTGTGAAAGAAGGAGAGGCATTTTATGGAACAGCATTTTCCATGAAAAGTAAAACAGAAAAAAACATGTCGTACTAATTAGAAAAGGCCTTCACTCTTCCCTTGTGTACAAATGGAGGAAGGGCGAGAAAGTGCACCTGTATAAATGGAGGAAGGGTGAGAAAGTGCACCAATCTTCTCCACTGAGTACGCGACATGGAGAGTATTGTTAGGGAAAGGCATCTTGCATGAAAAGAAACAAAGATGTAGTTGTTACCGCTCTCTAATTTTGCAGCTCTTTTCGTGTTAGAGTAGGTGCAACAAAGGGAAGAAACTGCACCATTATTCTGAGATTTTACAGACGCGGGGGTTGTCGGAAGCGTTTTCAATGAAATCTATTTTGCATGAAAATAAAAAAGAACGAAATCAATATTTTTAAAATGTCTCTCGCAGTTCCTATCCCTGTGCAGGTATCTGTAAATGTAATCACACGAGAAGAGTTGACGATTCCGCCTCATTTTCAAAGGAAGGGCAAGTGCAGTAGTGCTGCGCATGAAAACGCATTTTAACATAAATGAACAGAACATCTAAAGACTGCTCCATGAAATGAAAATTAAAAAGAGCAGGCCATAACTTTAAGTGTCTGCACTTGCCAAACCTCACAACCCAGGCAGTTTTGCATACATGTCTCTGGTATTCTACTTGTGTTTTACATTCGATATGCATTGTTTGTTTTACGAATGATTAAAATTGTGTTTATTTGTAAAAATAAAGATGTTGGAGACAGAAGCTTTGACATCAAAAACATAACATAACATAAAGTACATTTGTAAAAAACGCATGTTCACCCAAGGGTATCTAGGCACTAAATAAAAGATGTTTATTGTTACCCAACTCAATGGTCCTCCTTTTATCGACCTCAGAAGGATGAAAGGTTGAGTGGACCGACCGGGATTCAAACCTGTGACCATAAGGTTGGACAAAGGCCACTACAGTGGACGTATTAGCCCATTAAGCCACCAGACTTGACAAAAAGGAAGCAATTCTGTAGCTCACCAGACACAATTTTTTTCATTAACATTTTATTGGTATTTACAAATTACAGAATACAATGTGACATATAACAAGTATCAAGTATCACAGAGGAAAAATCGAAGTCTCTGCCGCCCTACTATCTAAACTAGGATGGGTAAAGCTAGAGACTGTGGATGTACCCTGTAGGGTTATTACTGTAAAAAGAGTGTACACTGATATGGCTTTCATCCGTCTTCCTCGTCCATACCAAATATGTGTATTACCACTTCTCCAACAACTGTCTGAGAGTCATTGTGTGGAGAAGCGTGGCTCACTGGTTAGAGGAGGCAGACCTGGAAGCAGAGGTCAGCCCGGGACCAGGGTTCAATTCCCAGCTCGGCGGGGTCTTGAGTCCTAAAATGTCCATGGACTCGACAATTCTCGCTCCGGTGCCTACTCGATTCACAGGTTCACACTCTGCGACTCTGGGCAATAGCTTGCTTAATCTCCACAACGGCCCCTCGCGGCGGGATGCCTGGCTTTCACCTTGCGGATACCCTGCCGGGGTTATCTCACAAGGGAATACCAGGACGGGTTCCCTAAGCAAGCGCTTAGAAACCGCTTGGTGATTTGTGCTATATAAATTCCTGTACATTTACATTTACATTGTAAGCAATGTGTTTTTAGCTTGAGGGACACGATCTGAAAGAAAAGAGCTTCAACTAGATTCATGTGAGACTAATGGACATGTGAAAGCTAGTCTTGGTGTAAAAAATGGGTGGGGTGAGAACAAGCATTGGCCACAACAATTGGGATGACTTTAAAGGAATGTTATATGATAATTTGAAGCTTTACAAGGAAATTCCATGTGTATTGGATATGTTTTTGTGTGGAGGCAGAGAACCGTGGAGTAATGTGGGTACAGGTGTAGTTGCACTGTCAAGCCAGACCTAAACATTCATGTAGATGTATGACTGCCCTCCTCTCATCTGTACTACTGCCAGACAAAAACTCTATAAATGATCCAGTTATCTAAGACAGGTTAATAGCATTACAATCGTATGTGTGATCCCCTGACAGTACAACCTCAACCGCTGTATAACTCCATCGTTGCTCATGACGAGCTCAGCTCGTCATGAGGCACAGTGGTCATGTACTAATGACGAGCTGAGCTCGCCCTGAGCCGCGCAACACTCGCATGTGGGGCTAATTCCCCCGCTGTGCTGAACGTTCTGAAGAAATGGGTGTGGTCATGACCAGCTCAGCTCGCCATGAGCACAGCGCCACCGTGCTGCGTGACGAGCCGAGCTCGTCACGAGTACCGGGGCGCTGTGCGTGCCCCCCGCCCCCCAGCACAGCAGGGGAATTACCCCCGCTGCGAAGGGGTCAAATAAACAGCATGATCACAGCTGTGTGGAGTCCAGCACTTGTTTTGTGGAAGCGCACAACTTCTAAACAATCAAAACATATACTCCAGGCACACAACATGTGGGTTGAGCCAGAGCCCCTCTCTAGTGATGCTCACATAATTGTCTGGCAACAGCTGCACTGTCTAGCTAGACCATATAAATCTAACAACACAGTAGCTGAGTCTCGAAAAACAGACAGGAGGGTGACCACTGTTTCACATCACACAGGCAAGAGCAATTGTCTTAACACAAACCAAAGAAAAGAAACACTGATGTCCTGTGTGATCCCATCAAAAATTCCCAAAGTTTTAAGTAGCCCCTCTTTGCATTGTGGTAGCAGTGGTTTCAATGATTCCATTAGACGATGAGTGAGTCTAAAACCGTGTTGTAACTATAAATACACATTTAAGTTCTGTCCTACTGGCAGCGTTGGCAATCCGTTGCTATTTGGAAATATGGCCCTATCACATGCTATCGACCTTTGGCTAGGACCAAAAATACTGTTGCTGTAAAATCCTGTATGGACGAGCTAGTACTGTTGCGTTAAAAGTACTGATATGCTGCTGGGAAGTGTGGTTGTTACTTTTTAAAAGTATCAAAGTTCTGCTAAGAATTGCTTTTGGAAAATGATATTAATGAGCTACAAGACAAGTGTACCAAACCTTGCAATATAATTTGGCTTGGGGATTTCAACACTCATCCATGTGATAAGATAAATGTGTTAGCTTGTGGAATACAGAATGATGACAGGGAGAGAGTTTTCCACTTTTTTCACACGGAGTATGGTAATACCTTGAATAGATTATTAATAATAAATAATCTTGTATTTTTAAATAAGTTTGAAAATGTAACTGGTCAGTTAGAACCTACTTTTTTAAATCACTTTTCTACATCTACTCTTCACTATTTGTTGGTCTCTGACTCTGTAAAAAGCCTTTTTTCTCATTTTGCGATTGTGTTCTACCCATTTAGAGATCATGCTGCAATAACCTTTTTCATGCAGTCCGTGAAGAAAGCTGATTGTGCTTTTAAACTCCCTATAGACACTGTAATGCAAGTGAAGACGGGATTGTCCTAAAATGGGAAAAAATAGATACTGTGAGTTTTTTGACCAACCAAGTGTCCAACGCCTTGTGGAGATAATGCTTTGCTTAGATTCAGTTTCACACGAGAGAATTATCTTGTATTTTGAGCTAATTTTATGTGATGTTAAAAATAATTTAACTTCAGTTATTCGTAAGTGCCGACGTAAAAAATATAGTTGGTTTGATGACGATTGTGATAAAACGCTGAAAAGTTTAAATGTAGCTTTGAAGTCCAAACCCCGAGACACAATAGTAGTTAATCGACTACGTACAGCCTATAAAAAAGCAAGAATTACCAGGCGTAAAACTTTAAAAGAAGAATGGTGGGAAAACCTGTAGAAGGCAGTAAAACTAAAAAGCTCGCTAGCATTTTGGTCTTTGATCAATGCCCCGTTCTTAAAAGACGAACAGGCTATGACCACAGATACCAACGTAGATCAGGTACAATGGGTGACCCACTTTGAAGGGCTTTTCGGAGTGGGTGATATGCCAACTCTACAATCTGATTCCCAATCTATAGAAAGTAATGAGACTCCTGCTAGTTTTACACTTGCTGATACTAAGCACGACCTAAACCAATGTAAACGAGCAAATGCACCAGGACAAGATGGAGTCCCTATTGACCTGTTTTTAGATATTCAAGGCCTGTGGGCCCCACTCCTTATTTGCTCTTTATACTAACGGCGTACAATCTGTTCTGTCAGGTTCCTCCCCGGATGTCCCTTATATCAACCCAGCACAGGTGCCATTTTTATTGTATGCGGACGACGCAGTGCTTTTAGCTCGTACGTACGGGCAACGCACTGCGCCTCCAAGTTCTGAAGTATACCGAATTCATGAATAACCTAGATATGAAGGTTAATTATTCGAAATCTTTTATTTTAGTGGCAGGTACTAAACAGCGAAGTTATTCACAAATCATTACTGAAGGGAGCAAACTGGGAGCTGTTGACTCTTTTAATTATTTAGGGATTACATTTGATGCCCAAACTATTTGGCAGAAGATGATTGCTAACAGAGGGACCCAGATGGAGAAGAACATTGGGGCACTAACAACATTTAATAAAAAAACTGTCCTAAAACCTATAGATATGATAAAAACAGTGTATCAAGCAAAGACTGTGTCTGCTGCCACCATTGGGGCAGCTCTTTGGGGAACAAGGGATTGTGCAAAACTGCAGATAATTGAAGATAATTTCCTAAAAAGGGCTTTATCTTTACCAAACTTATGTGCCAACTATAAGTGCCACATGGAACTGAGCGCACCTTACATTACTGATATCATTGCAGTGGCTCCGATTCTTATGTGGCATTCAGTATGGCGCAAAGAGACCCTTCCCTTAACAAGAGACATTATAAAGGATGTTCTGAAACTAGATGGGGTGGGTAACATCACTTGGTTAACCTATGTTGAATCCACACTGAAAGCGGTTGGGCAACATCACATTTTTTTGGACCCTACCACTTGTTGTTCAATCTCAAAAAATGATCTAAAAATACAATTGCTTTCTAATCGGCAGATAAAAAGGGAGGCTAAAAATATTAATCTGTCATCAGTAAAGCCTAACTTGACTTCTCCTAGCAGAGGCGCCTTGATGCCTTCGGGCTAAGTTGCGCGTTATAAGATCCTTTTCATTTCATTCATTCATTTCATAATGCAAAAGGGTACAAATACCATATATCTAACCTTTGTCACTAATCCATAGCATAGGTACATTCTGGTGAGATTTTGTCTGAATTATGTACCTTTAATGCAGGGCTTTCCCCGTAATGTTTATGTTGCTTCTGACCTCCCGTTTTGTCCATGTAATCAGCAATCTGCTCAGAATGACACACACTTTTTGTTTTTCTGTAAAATTTATTGTGATGAAAGGAAGCGATTTATTATCCCCATTTTGCATAAAATGAAGTTTAGACAGTGTCATGTAGCCCTTTATTACCTCCAATCATCACCTGAACCCTTTGTTTGTTGTTCTCTAGCGTTCTTTTTGCTATTTGCATTAAAAAAGAGAGGGACAAATTGCAAAAATTATATACCTAACAATGAACTGATTTTATTGTATTGTGTTAATAATTATGAATTTGTTGTTATTGTTATTGTTAATTTAGATTTGTATCGCGCCAATCACCTACAGGTCTCTAAGCGCTCGGAAATCGATGGATTCATACAATAACTATGTGTCCCACAAGAAGGTAATACAGCAGCCAGACTATATTGTACCCAGAGCCCTCCCAAACAATAATGTCTTTAGACACTTTCTGAATCGCAAGAGGTTCACCTCTCTGCGTAATTCCTCGGGCAGCTTATTCCATAATTGAGGGACCAACACAGAGAATGTTCTCCCTCCCTTAGTTGCCAGCTTGAACCGAGGGCAGGTCATCAGCTGAGATTCAGAAGATCTAAGATTTCTTTTTGGACAATACACTTCCAGCCGATCTCTAATATATGCCGGAGTATGGCCATAAATAGCCTTATGGGCCGTGCACATGCTCTTAAACTCTACCCTCTCCTTTATGGGGAGCCAATGTAGGCTCCGTAACAGGGGAGATGCTCTAGTCCTTCTGGGGAGTCTAAAAATCAGTCGCGCCGCGTCATTCATCACGACCTGTAATCTGTTCATGAGAGTTTTTGGGAGACCTAGATAGAGAGCATTCCCGTAGTCTATTCTTGACATGATTGTTGCTGCCACAACTGTTCGCAGCATAGACTGGGAGAGGATGGGCGCTAGCTTACGTAGCTGCCTGATAATATTCGTACAGCTCCCAACAACGGCAGAGATTTGGCTTCCCATTGACAGGTCGCAGTCCAGCTTGATCCCCAAACTCTTTACATTTGCCTTTGGAATCGGAGTTGGGCCTAGCTCCTGTGGCCAGTAGAGATCGTTCCAAGGTGAGGTGGCTGATGAAATTACCAAGACCTCAGTCTTGTCTGGATTGATCTTTAGCAAATTTCTCGTCATCCAACCGACCGCGAACCTCAGGATACTCTGCGCTTGCTGCTGCGCAGCCTCGGTGTTATCGATACTCAGTAAAAGCTGAGTATCGTCAGCGCAGTTAAAGACTCTACAGCCCATACTAGCCAAAGATGCGATCAGGGGTTGAAGATATAAGTTGAACAATAGTGGGGACAATGCGGAGCCTTGGGGCACCCCACATTCCAAAGTCCCCACGTCTGATATCAGATCCCCTAGTTGTATCCTCTGAGTTCTTCCCAGAAGAAAGAACCTCAACCAGTTAAAGGCCTCGCCTTTGACCCCGATGTTATCTAGTCTTCCCGGGAGCTGGTCATGGCTGACAGTATCGAACGCCGCCGACAGATCTAAAAGAATCAGGGCGCTCGATTTCTTAATGTCAGCCATGCCTCTTCACTCGTCCAGCACCGATAGCATCACCATCTCGGTGCTGTGGTGTGCTCGAAACCATGCCTGTCGCTCGTGGAGTACAGAGTAGGACTCCACATGGAGGGATAAGAACTTCAAAACATGCTGTTCTAAAATTTTCGCGAGAAAGGGCAGCTGAGAAATCGGTCTATAATTCTTCAAGACCGCGGGGTCCGCGCCAGGTTTCTTCAACAGCGGCCTGACTCGCGCTTCTTTGAATTCGGCAGGTAGATAGCCCATTTCTAAAGATCTATTGAGGAGAGAGATAAGACGCTCCTCCAGAATAGGGTGGGCCATACGGAATACACTAGGGGGGCATGGGTCTGCTGGGGAACCAGACTTAGTTCTGCCCATCAGATGCTCCAAGCTCAGTGCATCAATCTCAGGGAACTTCGTGATAGTGCATTTTTATATTACCATTTTTATATATTTTAACTATATTGTAATGTTGTGACACACTGCAAATGTTTCTTTTTACTGTAGTATACTTTTTATGCCTACAATGTGTTGGTGAAATAAAGTTATTCTGACTGACTGACTGGCTTTTGCTTTTCAATTAAAGTTGGGGCTCTGGTGAGAAGGAGCAGACCCCCTTCTAAAGGTTTTGGATATCAGCTGGAAATTTCCATATGCTGCCTTTTAAAAGTAGTGGGTCTTTCATGGGCAGTGGCTGCACTGCCATATTCACAGTACTGGAACTCTTAGAGATGTACTGTCACTGTCCTATTAAGAGTGCTTGTTTCATCATTGGTTTTGGAGCTCTGCCGAGAAGTGCTCTACTGAGACTTGGCACTACTCTCTCATTAAAATGAAAGGATATCGGGTCTGCTAAGGTTTCGTAAATCTGTTAGGAGGAGGTAGTACTGTCCCATTTAAGGTACCTCTCTGCTGACGAGATCCAGTACTGCACCATTAAAGCTATTAGAAACCTACTGCTACATGCTAAGACAGGCCCAATAAAGGCACAGAACTCTGCAGGGAGACTTGGTACCAACCTCAGAGAGGTCTGGAGCTCGCCTGAGAAGTGCTAGTACTGCCACTTTAAATGTTTTTGGGCTCTGTTGACAAGTGCTAGAAAACGCAGAGCTTTTGCAAACGAGTGACAAGAATTAATTATCTCATTAGAGTGCTATAGACTTGCTGAGAATTGCCAATCACAAGGCTCCTGAACATGGAAGATGGCGTTGAGGAGGAGAGTGAACATTTCTCGAACCTACTTTCTTCCAAGGAGCAGTATGGGTCAGTGGAGGGTTTCATTCTTGCCCCTATCACTACCCTGGAGCAATAGAGGGATTGTCACCAATAGTCGGGGCACTACACCTCTTTCTTCTCCTAAACTCCTTCTCCTAATCCCAGGGCTCTCCACAAGTTGTATGCATGATATTGGCACTTTAGACAGTATGCCTGTAAATAACAAGGTCTACAGGCTATCTGACCGGGAGAGACAGCTTAAAAAAGAATGTCACCAAAATTCTAACGCTAGGAGTAATTGAGCCCTCGAGTAGCCCTAGGTCCAGTAGTGCTGGTCCCATTAGCTGCCCCACCAAGTACTCCACTTCTGTGTGGATTACCGGGGGCTCAATGCAGTTACTAAAACTGAGGCTTACCCCAGTCCTCAAGCTCATGAGCTCATTGATTGGTTGGGGGCTTCTAAGTTCCACAGCACTTTTGATTTAATGTCCGGTTGCTGTCAGATCGCATTAACTCACAGGCCCAAAGAGAGGTCAATGTTCTCTACCACAGAAGGCCATTTCTAGTTTCTGAGGATGCCCTTTGGGTTGAAGAACTCCCCTGCCACCTTCCATAGGTTGGTAAATCAGGTCATGGCTGCGTAGAAGAACCTAAGTGACACATACCTAGACAACTTTATGGTCTTCAATCCAGCTGGGAGGAGTGCCTGTGCCACCTCAGAGCAGCGCTTCAGGCTCTGCTGAGAGCAGGCTTGACTATCAAGGCCAGTAAGTGCCTGATGGGGCCGGGTTCAGTGGTCTACTTGGGTCACCAAGTCTTAGGAGGTAAGATCAGCCCCTCCAAGCCAAAATTCTTACCATTGTGGCTTGGGAACCTCTCAAGACCCAGACAGAGACAAGGACCTTCCTTGGTCTACTCGGATGCTACAGCAGATTTGTCAAGGGTTGTAGCACATTGTTGCTCCCTTGACAGCACACTTATAATAATCAGTCCAGACAGGTGACCTGGTCGGAGGTGTGCCTTACTGCTTTTGAAACCCTTGTAAGGCCATGTGCATGGCACCCATACTCAGTGCCCCTGATTCCTCCCAAGAGTTCATTGTGCAGACAGCTGCCTCAGAGATAGGCATAAGGGCCGTGATCTCACATCTAAATGAAGAGGGCCTAGACCAACCAGTAGCCTTCATCAGCAGGATGCTACTTCCCAGGGAACAGAGAAGGAGAGCAATAAAAAAGGAAACATTTGCAGTGGTATGGGCACTGAAGAAGTTGAGACAAAGACCTGTTTGGGACTCACTTCCTGGTACAGACAGACTACAGACCCCTCAGATGGCTAATGGAGAGGAGGGGTGAGAATCTAAAACTATTGAGTTGGTTCAACTCCCTACAGGAATAGACTTCATGATGGAGCATTGCCCTGGAACTGACCACGTCAATGGTGATCACCTCTCCAGATTTACCTGCCTTAGCGATGGAAACCTGCTTAGGGGTTGGTATATCTCTCTGCTTTCAGCTGGGGGGACACATGATGGACCTCAAATCCTTGACATGGTTTTCATCCCAACTTTTTACCTTCCCTCCTGTTTTTGCTGACTTTGTTTTTGCTGGCCACAGCACTCTGCACACTTTACCACTGCTAATCAATGCTAATGTGTTTGTGCTCTCTCCTTGAAACTCAATAACTTTGGCCTACACCCAAGTGGCACATTTTATTTACTTGTAAGGCCCTAGTACGGTGGTACTACAAGTATCCAAGGTCTATAAATTAAATGCTACTGGTGGGCCTGCAGTGTTAATTGTGGCATACACTTAAGTAGCCTTTTAAACATGTCTCAGGCCTACTAATGCAGCCTGTAGTGCAGTTTTAAACTTAAATTTCAACCCGGCAAAATGAACCATTTTCCAGGTTTAAATCTGTCTTAATAGATGTAAGTCACCTCAAGGGTAGGAGCTACACATCCTAAAAGGTAGGGTGCAGTGTATTTAAAAAGGGTGGACGTGTACGTTTAACTTTTACTTGTCCTGGTGGTGAAATTCATTTTTCTCTACGTTTGCCAAGCCTAACCCTTCTTCTTTAATACACATATCACTCCTAGGGTACGCCCGTAGGGCAAGGTGTGGTGTATTAAAAACGTTGTATGCACGTTTATGTTTTACATGTCCTGGTAGTGAAACGTTTATTTTTCACTACCTCAAGGCTTGTCTCTCCTGTAGGATAGCAGTTTGGCGTCTAAGAACTGTGACCCCCCTCTCCCTTTAATGGTAAAGTTGGCTTTTAAATCACAATTCTGAAATTGGCAAATTTAGAAAGTTTACGTTTTTCTGTCCCACCCATTTGGCAGCTGCAGCCTGAATCCTGGGTCATATGACTAGGTATAGCTGCCAGTTGGCCTTTGTGTATTACTACCATAGAGTGCGACAAAGGGGAGATAGATGTTGGCAGGATGGGCAATTCTGGATTCTGGAGCTGTCATCTAACTGGCACATTAAAAATGCTCTGCCTCTGCTAACTCACAAAAGGTATTACACAAGTATTTTGTGCCCCCAGACAAGCTGAGTCCACGACAGGGAGGCAGGACATTCTAAATACCTTGTGGGGGTGGAAACCACCAGAACTTTCAACTCATTCAAAGCTGACCCCCTGTACAAATAGTGGACCCTCAGACCCATCTCTTCAGTACACCTGTGGACCTGTGGATACTACAGAAGAAAGTCTGTTGTGCTGCTATGCAGTCAGTAGGACTGCTACTCTGCTGCTTTGCTCCCCTGCTTGCTGAGAAGGAAGACTGCACCTACATCCTTCAAGACAGGCTAAAGTGACTCCAAGGGTCAGTTGAGCTACAGGGACCTAACAAGCTCTAGACACCTCCCTGAATCTGCCCAGATGACCGGCTGCCTGGATATGCAACCTCAAGTGGGAAAACGTACATAACAATTCCTTTTTTTCCTGGTTCTATTTTTTCATACCTTTCCTATTTTTTTATTTTAACAAATAAATTCCATAGGAAACCAGTGAGTAAGATTAAAAAAAGTGAAGGTGGAGTTTTTTTTTACTTTTTAAAAATGCATAACTTTCTGGAATCGTCTGTAGGTTTCACATCTCTCTCAGGTAAACTGCAAGGAGGTAGAAATACTAACCACTATTTCGAAAACTGGAAAAAGTGCATTGAGATAAATCATATCACAACCACCTGCTTGCCTCAGAAAACACAAAATGATTTTGCCACAGGATGTGATGAGGAGTCCCTACGTCTACTATTTCTAACAGATGCTCATTGGCCTTGAGTTGCCTGGGGGCAAGTCCCCTTTAAGGGTTGGCGGGAGGGGCCTGTACCACAGGGGCTGTAAGGGCCTTTTTTACACCTCTGGGAACAGCTTGATCTTAGGAAAGTAAATCTTTTGTTAGTGCCATTATTTTTATAAAATACACACTTACCTGCACAGCACGTTTTTCAAATTTTTCTCAAAAACCCAAACATTTGTCTTGTTTTGTGTAGGCCTGG
Organism: Lissotriton helveticus; assembly: GCF_964261635.1. Taxonomy (NCBI): domain Eukaryota; kingdom Metazoa; phylum Chordata; class Amphibia; order Caudata; family Salamandridae; genus Lissotriton; species Lissotriton helveticus. The sequence continues at coordinate 434,404,537 of NC_136062.1, forward strand.
GGTAAATCACAAAATTTTGGAAATTTCACGTTACCTTTGTTATGTGGAATTCCTAAAATTATGCCTTTGTGTCACTGAGTAATTATGTGGCCTTCACTTTAAAAACTTACCATGGAGACATGCGAACAACAGAACATGAGCAGTGATTGTTCATGTTGCTTTTGTTTATATGTGCCCTTGTGTCAAAAAAGTATGTGACAATGCATTTCACTCTAAAATGTAACACAAAATGACGATTTCGCATCTTGCCTAATTTCATGTCGTTTTACCAATAGTTCATGTAGTTAGACATAAGCATATTGTGTGAATTTTGCACACACCCTGTTTGGGGTATTTCTCTGTTGCTTCGGGTGTGTACCACAAACACTAACAGGTAGATTACGTGGACCCCCAGTCTCGCATGGGTGCAGTGGTGCAAAAGGCAAGCCAGTCTGCGTCATGTATGTGTCTCGATCGGGGCCAGCGCCAGCCACGCTGCTCAACTAGGTAGCGGTAAGTTCATAACCTTGCCTTGTGATTCCCTCCTGGCCTTCAGTAGGAACCAGTGTTTGGGAAACCAGGGCACTAACCTAGAGAGTACTGGTTTCCCATACCACTGCAAGGCTTGCAATTTCACCTTAGAGGCACCGGTAGGGACAACCCAGAGCAAGGGCACGATGTGAGAAAGTGCCCTCTTTCTGCATGGTTGACCCCACTTTTTGATGAATTGCTGATGTTATTTGACTGAGTGTGCCCTGGGCTCCTGCTAATCGGGTACCCAGGGCCTATGTTCTTTTCCTAAATATGCATTGAAGCCTAAACCCAATTGGCATCTCTGGTCATAGGTCAGTACCTGGTAAAAGGTACCACTGGTACCCAAGGCACTGTGACCAGAGAAGGCCTCTGAGGGCTGAAGCACTTATTGTGCCACCCTTAGAGGTCCTGTACCACTACACTCACACACTAACTTTGCAGGCTGCTTGTTTTGGTGCAGAACAACGTGAAGAGTCAACTTAGTACATATCTGTGTGCCATGCCTACAACCCACTGCCCTGGCATAGGTCAGTCACCCCCTAGCTGGGTGCACTATACCAGTGGTGAGGGTACAGGTGCATGAGCCCTGTACCCCTACAGTGTCTAAGTCCATTCTTAGACTTGTAAGTGCATTGGTGCCATTAAGAGTATGTGGATCTGGGAGTTTGTCATTACGAACTCCACAGCACCATAATGACTACACTGAAAACTTGCCACCTTTGTGAGCTTCCCCGGGCCACTTGCTGCTATCAGCAACTGGGCCCCAATGGTTCTGATCCCCACTTTGGGCGGGAGAACCGGAGGGAAAAACAAGTGAGGAAGAGAAGTGTGCCCACCTCTGCCAACTCCACCCGTCAGGTGGGGGAGGCGAGGTGAAGCACAACTCTCAGTCCACGCCATCATGAAGATGGGTGGACTCATCCAACGAGGGAAAGGCTCATGCCCCCCCTCTCACTGGAGGGTGGCATAATAGGGGGTGTACCCACCCTAGCAAAGAAACCCATTGGTTCCTGCCTTTAATCTATCATTAACACACCTAAATCTAGTATTTAGGGGCACCGCTGAACCTTGCTACCTCAGACAATAACCTGCAACAAGAAAAGAATAAGGACCGAACAGCTGAGCCGAAGCCAACAAGAGGAAGACACCCACTGACTTGGCCCCAGTCCTGCCAGCCTGTCTCCATGTTGAGCCTGCTCATGCAAAATCCCGGTGTGTCCTAGAGCTAGCTACCTCAAAAACCCCGAAGGTACTGATTGCCTTCAAGCACAAAGACTTTGTCTCCCGTGAACACCGGATTTGTTCATCTGCGACCTTTGGCTCTGGCCGGATACCACAAATTCACCCCACTCTGCACCCGCCATCCTCGGGCCGAGCTCGAGTGGGCAAACACCATGAGGAGGTCCTCCTGGCGATACTGACCCGAGATCCTGTGACCCCTGACCTGCCTCAAGCCTCCAGCCGACGCCTACAGTCTAAATCCAGAAGCCCCCCCCTAACCGGGACCCAGAGCTGGTAAGAAGATCCGACCCCCAAAAGGCACCCCTGCACCCGAAGCCCCACGCCTTGTGTGCCCAAACTAATGGTGCCTAACCAACCCCTAACTACCCAACTTACCTCTCGAAGTGGTGGTCGCACACAGAAGACCTTCTTCTCCCTGCCTTCAGCGCTTTTACAAACCGCTGCCCTAGAGCCGCTGACAGTGCACCTTTGGTGCTAATCTGTTTCCCCATTTGCCATGAGCTAAAGTACAGGAGCTTTGCTCCCACAGCCGTGTAGCCTGCTAGCCAGCATCCACCAACTGGAGGCCCCCTATCCCCCATTGGATAACATTGGGCCTTAGCACTCTGCACCTGGCCGCCCTAGTGTCGCTGAGGGTATAACGAGAGTGCATCCTTGACCCTGGGGGAATCCTTGTTCTAACCCCAGAACCTCAACTCCAAAGACCAATTACTTACCTGGTAACCGCTAACTTCACTTCTCTTAATAGGAATCCATTGACTGTTTTTCTTTGAAAAATGTTCGAAGTGTGAAGTTGATTTGTATGGAAAACTAAAAAGTAACAATTGTGCAAACTTGATTTTACTTACCTTTTCTCTAGAAAATGTCCCAGTGTGATATCTAGGAATATCACACTGAGTAGAAAAGTAATCCAAAAAGTAATCTAAAAAGAAACGTAAAAGTAACTCACCTGTAATTTTCATTTCAAAGTCGATACAAAGTATATGTACAGAATTTCACAATATTGCATTACCAGTAATTCAAATTGTAACCATTTCATAGTACATATACAATTGCATTTCAAACTGTAAATTTACTGCAAAGTATTTATCAATTTACCTGTGCCAGGCTTGCTTGGCTCTAGAAAATAAAATAACTAAAAGAATATTTTTATACAAAAACAATTGTTCTGTAGTTCAGTCTTTGAGTGTGTGAATTCACTTGCTGACTGTGTACAACAAATGCTTAACACTGTCCTCTGATAGAGAGTAAGGTTCTATTTAACTGTACCTCTGCCTACCTTTGGGCTCAGCCGTCTCACCCCCTGCCGTAAATGTGGCATATACCTTCGCCTAAAGAAACCCTCCGCGGACTCCACTGACCTCAAGAACTTCAGAGCAATCTCCCTACTACCCTACCCACCTAAAGTAATTGAAAATACTGTCAACAGCCAACTCGCCTCCTTCATCGATGAGAACAATATCCAGGACTCCTCCCAATCAGGCTTCAGGAAGAACCACAGCACACAGACCGCCCTTGTTGCCACGACAGATGACATCCGATCCCTCCTCGACAGAGGAGAGACTGTGGCCCTCATCCCCCTGGACCTCTCTGCAGCCTTCAACACAGTCTCACATCGCCCCCTAGCTAGCAGACTCCACAATGCAGAAATCCGGAACAAAGCCCTCGACTAGATCTGCTCTTTCCTCTCCGGCAGAACGCAGCGGGTCAGACTTCCTCCCTTTATCTCGGTGCCCATGCCAACTACCTGCAAAGTCCCCCAAGGATCCTCTATCAGCCCCACTCTGTTCAAGGTCTACATGGCCCCTCTCGCTTCTAACGTCAGAGCACACAGGCTCAACATCGTATCGTACGCAGATAACACAACTCATCCTTTCACTATCCGACAAACCCAACATCTCGAAACACAAAATTCAAGAAGTAATGGAAGTAGTCGCCAGGTGGATGAAGAACAGCTGCCTACAACTGAACCCAGACAAAACCGAAGTATTCATCATAGGCCCACATCCTGATGCCTGGCATGGCACCTGGTGTACCCACCCCCACCCACGGACTACCCACGCAACCTCATATTTATCCTGGACTCCGAAATCAAAATGGACTGCCATATCAAGGCCCTCACCTCTTCCTGTTTTCACACCCTCCGTATCCTACATAAAACTTTCAACTGGCTCCCCCTCGAACACTGGAAAAACACCACCCACTCCCTCATCAGCAGCAGACTGTACTACGGCAATGCACTATACGCTGGGATCAACAAGAACCTCAACAGCAAACTCCAGAACATCCAAAACACCGCCGCCAGACTAGCCCTTAACCTTCTGCGCCATTGCCACATTACCCAACAACTGCCGGCACTACACTGGCTCCTCATCGAGAAGAGAATCACCTTCAAGCTTCACACCCATGCCCACAAAGCCCTCCACAACACCGGCCTCATTACACGCACCCCAAAGATCCCTCCGTTCCGCTCATCCCAGCTCGACATCGCCACGGTACCATACATCAAGAAAACCAGAACAGGAGGCCTCTCCTTCTCCTTCCGTGCGGCCAAAGTATGAAACAATCTCCTGCTCCACCTCCACCAGAGACCAACTCTCTCCAAGTTCCTGAAGGACCTCAAGAGCTGGCTCTTCGACGAATCACCAAGAGCGTCCGTCACCATACGCACCATGATGGGCTATGGTAGCCTTCCGATGATTCTCCATGAGGGTTTAGGAGCCACCACCCCACCCCCTCCCTCCAGCGCCTTGAGACCCTTCCGGGTGAGTATGATTGATTGATTGTTTATGTGAGAGTGTGTATGTGTGTATGTGTGTGTGAGAGATGTTAAAGATCAAATGGTGTGTGACATCACTTCAGCTACCCCTGATATGTTGGTGAATTGACGAACATGCATCTTCTATAACTCACTTTCCAGCTCACTGTCAACTCTGCTCAGAAAGAATCCAGCCAGGACCAGCTGGTAGGCAGAGTGGGCTTGTCTTGCTGATTAAACGATTATATTTTGATGTTATCGGATTTTTGGACGTTTTTCAATCGCCATGTTCTACAACCAAATTCCCCCTGCTACCAACACCTCACAGGTACTTTACAACAGTGTCTCAATGCAGTTATAATGCTGCTGATTAATTATACCTTTTCTAGGTGTCATGCTCCCAGCTGTAGCATTCGTGGGATGCCAGCTCGTATTTTAGTTTTCTTGGCAAGATTGCTTACTCGCCAGCAATATTACAAGCGTATTTGTGCATCTATAGCCTTTAAGACCATAAAAAGATGCAGGGAGCAGTTCGTTTAGTCGAGATACGTGCTTGTGGCGTGTATATCACTGCAGATGTCAGCAGCGAGCCTTAACACAGTGAGATAGCTGGCCAGCATCTCCTCTGCTTGTTAGATCAGCAAGCGATGCTCTACACTGTGCAATGCAGTGTAAAAAATGCAACAACAACCACAATATCGACAAGGTAAGACTCTGCGCGTTACAAATACACGTGATGTGATGTGTACAGAGGCCCCTTCAGACCAATAATGTCAATGCTGTAACTGAATATTTTGTGTAGAATATTTTCATACTTACTTCCGTTTTCATATAATTGTTGCGAGAAAAAGTGTATTTATAATCACTACCGCTGCTCCCTTTCCATTATTCTCACATTTTATCTTTAATCAACTCATTGGTATGTTTTTTATATTTAAAATGCCAGGACTGTGCTCCTTAACTGCCTTTAAAATATGGTTTTATTTAACCCTAATCGATATACAACTTTTTTGGGCTCGACCTGCGAACAAACTCTGAGTCTTGGTAACTTAAAAAGTAAGCATTATTTTCCGGCGTGCGGGACTTTGACCCCCTATCTTAAGACCAGAAGAAGCCATCACATCATATGTGAGTGACGACGTGGTGACGCCGCCAGGGCAGCAGCCGGAGACTATGGGCGGGCGGCAGTGCCTTGGCGCATTCCAAGGCACGCACGGCACGAAGTTCACTTTCTAGCTGCCAAGGTAGAACCAAAGAGAGTAGGGAAGGGGTGGGCTCGGGTCGTGGGTGAATTGGGGGAAGAGTGCGTGGGTGTGTGCGGGGAGAGAACAGAAGGCGAGTGGGAGGAAAAGCCCCTTTCGCTTGCTTCTCGTAAGCAGTCCCTCTCAGAAGGCATGCCAGCGTCACTGCCAGCTAAGCTGACAAACATGGCTGGCATGCAGGCAGCAGGCACGCGCAGGCATGTCCATCCATAGCGCCTCGCTTGATGTCGGCCGTGCTTGGAGTTGTGCCGTCGGCGGTGTTTCCACGGGGGCGCGGAGTGCGCACACTGAACGTGGCTGGCAGAGGGGAAGCGCGCAGGCTGACAGATGTCCTCTTCTGTGCCAAGCTTCGGCGCATCTCCGTGCCTGCTAATGAGCACGTCCGGTAATTATCCGGGAGCCACGAGGCACTCTCAGGGAGGCCTCGCTTCGCACCTCCACGCGGCGGCAAAGTGCCCTCTGTTCCCGCGTCTTCACGCATGAGGAGAGACCCAGAAAAGGGCCACTCGGTGGAGCCGAGCAGAAAAGCGCAAAAGGCGCGATCATCGCCGGGTGGCTGGAGAGCCTTCTGCTGGCAGCAGAGTCTGGAAGCGCAGGCAAGGGACTCTTCTCCCGAGTCCCAGCGGAACTGTGCGCATTTGTTCTCTCTTTGGTGTCGTTCACGGAGTAATTGTGAGTGCCAACTGCAGAGCGGTACAGCTGTTTCCGCTGGCGCCAGATGTTGCCCAAGCAGGTGCTGCCGCGTTTTTGCGCATGCACCCAGGCTTATGGGTGGCTTCCCTGCGCTGCGTGGCCATGGCCGACGCTCGCCCGGCTCCTCGAATGGGTGCCCGGAGAATGGACCTTTTATGCATCATTTGTGCCTGCTGTGAGGACGGCGCAGCACGAAAGGTCTGCGCAGGGTTGGGCCAGGAAACAGGCCATTATTTTGGAACCCGAATGTTGACAGCCCCCCACGATGCGCATATTCAAAGCAGCAGTGAAGTAAAAACTTGTGAAACTCTCCACAGGCAGAAAAAAAACTAGCCCGCAATATATTGTCAGTGGGGAGGTCACATCACGGTAACGTCTGAACGTAAAGGGGTGCGCCGTGGTACCCGCAACCACACATAGAGCCACGAAGCGTATGCCTAGCCAAGGGGGTATGTGGTCTTGTGGAAACACTTTTCAGAATGGAATCGGCCCTGGAGACATATTTTTCAATCTTGTTGTCTGTATAACTATACACTGTGATCTTGTGTAAACAACTGTGCGTGGGTGTAAATGGGTACAGTTTAATTCCAGATTTGTAAAGTGCGGCTTATCCCCCCAGGGGTCTCCAGGCGCTGTGAACCATCCAGAAGACTAACAGGTAGATGCATCAAGCATTTTTGCGGGCGCAAACGGTGCGAATCGCAAAATTCGTTGGTTGATCAAAAAATCAATGGTTCATGCACTTGCAATTTAAGAATTCGCAAATAATTGCGAGTTCTCAAATTGCGATTGCATTTAAGGAATCGCAATTTGCGATTCCTTAAATGCAATGCATGAACCATTCCAAAATTACGAATTCGCAATCTGGGGCCGCTATTTACCGCGAGGTCTAACTATGTGGTAAATAGCAAAAACTTAAAAATATGCACTTTAGTGCATTTTTCTGAGTTGTATGTTACACACACACATGTCCTTGGGACATGTGTGTGCGAAACACCAGTGTACATTACCATTTCAGGGGTGCAACAGGGTGTCCTTTGGACACCCTGGTACCCTTGAAATTGCTTCCTTATTTGCGATTCGCTAATTGCTAATCGCAAATAAGGAATGACTCCCCATTCATTCCTATGGGCCTTTAGGTCCATAGGAATGAATGGGAAAGCCGAGCTCCACCGAGCGCATGAGGCAAATAGTGGACGAAGGCGAGACAGCAGCGCTGATTCTACTAGATCTGAGTGCAGCGTTTGACACCGTGCTGCACTCAACGTTGCTGTCCCGCCTGACACAGATGGGGGTGACAGGGTCAGCATATGCCTGGCTACAATCCTTCTTAGCCGATAGAGGTTTTCAGCTTCACTGTCCACCCTTCAGATCTTCCCTACGCATGGTAAGCCATGGGGTTCCTCAGGGCTCTAGTTTGAGCCCTACTTTGTTTAATATCTATATGGAACCCCTGGCTCATGTAGTGGAAGCATTTGGGGTGGATATTGTTAGCTACGCTGACGACACACAGCTGGTGTTCAAGCTCACACCCGACCGAACGGAAGACGCAGGCAAATTCTCGAACTGCATGTCAGCAGTAGCGGTTTGGATGAATGACAACTGCCTGCGCCTCAACGGTGACAAAACTGAGCTGCTTGTGGTTGGGAGAATGTCATCCGCTTGGTCACGACTCTGGTGGCCTGATGAATTAGGGAGTCCCCCCATTCCAAAGGAGTCAGTAAGAAACCTTGGTGTAACGCCGGACTCCAGCCTCTCGTATATGACCCATGTCAACAAGGTCACAGGGAGGTGCTTTGGCCTACTGAAGGTTCTTCGTAAGGTCTTAGACCTTCTCCCCCCCGCAGCCAGAAAAACTATTGTCCATGCTATGGTGACCCCACACCTGGATTATGGAAATGCCATGCTGATAGGACTTAATCAAAAAGCCCTTCACCAACTGCAGTGCGTGCAGAATGCCGCTGCCCGCCTAGTACTTGGCTCCCACGTAGAGCCTCGGGGAAGTCAGCCCTGGCGAAACTCCATTGGCTCCCCATTAGGGAGCGAATAAAATTCAAGGTCCTTACCTTTGCGCATCGCATTGCACAAAACAAAGGCCCGAACTACCTTAAGGACCTCCTTATTATTCATGATAAATAATAACTCTTTAGCTAAGATGCAAACTGCAGATCAATGTCAGAAGCTGGTACTACATTTTGTTATCTGAGCAGATCATTTTATCTGCGTATATCTCAATTGCCTTACCTCAGCACCTGTAGAGCATCTAAAGATAATTTATTTTGCTTTATGTAGGATCTAAGAAAAATCATTCAATCCAGTGACCCATTAGTAAATACTCTAGGCTGTACAAGTGAAAAAAATACGTACAGCCACCCCTATCAATCAATCAATCAATCAATCAGCACATTTATATAGCGCACTACTCACCCGGAGGGTCTCAAGGCGCTTGGGGGGGGGGGGGGGAGTCCGCTACTGCTCGAACAGCCAGGTCTTGAGCTGCTTTCTGAAGGCGAGGTGGTCTTGGGTCAAGCGGAGGTGGGTCGGGAGGGTGTTCCAAGTCTTGGCGGCCAGGTAGGAGAAGGATCTTCCTCCTGTGGTGGCTCTTCAGATGCGAGGGACGGCGGCGAGGGCGTTGCTGGTTGATCGGAGCTGACGAGTGGGGGTGTAGAAGTTAAGGCGGCTGTTGAGGTATCTTGGGCCTTGGTGTGTAGGGCTTTGTGTGCGTGGGTGAGGAGGCGGAAGGTGATTCTCTTGTTGACCGGGAGCCAGTGCAGGTCTCTCAGGTGTCCGGAGATGTGGCCGTGTCGGGGGACGTCGAGGATGAGTCTTGCTGAGGCGTTCTGGATCCGCTGGAGTCTCTTCTGGAGCTTGGCGGTGGTTCCGGCATAGACGGCGTTGCCGTAGTCCAGTCGGCTGGTGACGAGGGCCTGGGTGACCGTCTTCCAGGTCTCGGTGGGGATCCAGCTGTAGATCTTACGTAGCATGCGCAGGATGTTGAAGCAGGACGAGGAGACGGCGTTGACTTGTCTGGTCATGGAGAGGGAGGAGTCCAAGATGAAGCCCAGGTTGCGTGCGTGGTCCGTTGGTTTGGGTGCGCTGCCCAGGGCGGGGGGCCACCAGGAGTCGTCCCAGGCAGAGGGCGAGGATCCCAGGATGAGGACTTCCATCTTATCTGAGTTCAGTTTCAGGCGGCTGTTCATCATCCACTCGGCTACGTCTATCATCCCTTCGTGTAGGGCACAGATTAGTTTCCTACGACACAGATTATTTTCCTTCGTCGGCATGAAGATGTACAGCAATAAAATCTTAATAACCAGCATGTGCAACCAACTGTTGCTACAGAAAGACCCTCCATTGCTGAATATACCACCTCACTTCAGATCACACCCAAGACCATAACAGGAGCCAGTTCTGTGAGTCAAAACAGCAAAATATACATCTCAATTAAAAACACTAAGGGGCCGATTGCATAGTCGGGGGGAAAGGCTCCGAATTCTCCTCAACCGTGTCAGAAACCTTCCGACCGGCTCGGACAGATCACAATCTGCCCGACCGATTACGATGTTTGCTGTTGGAAGGTAAACTGCTCAGGCATTCCGAATCAGTTCGTAGTGGCTCTCAGAGAATTTGTGTTGGTCAGAAGCGCATTGTACACCCCTATGTACAGCGTTTCTGACCTCGGGATTACAATGTCAATTCCAAACAGCCTTTCTGTTCCGGCCTTTCCGAAAAAGCTGTCGGAAAGTACATTTGGGGACTCCTAGCAGGGCACCCATCATCCCATCATCCTGCGGCCTCCTATTGGAGGCTGAGGGGGTACCTAAGGGACCCCTGTGTAAAACCCTACACTGTGTGGCAGGCACAATGGGGTGCCTGTGACAGGGTGCCTGTATCACGGCCGATTGTCAGACGTTAAACAAGCACCCATAGGAAACAACAGGAATGTGACTGACCAGTATTCGGTCGCAACGTAATAGAGCAGCCGGAACTGCTGACAGCGAGGTGGTTGGTCCCGATTCTGAGTCGGTGTCTGGGACATCGTAACAAGCCCCTTAGTAGACAAAGACAGACATGCAAATTCTCAGTACTTAATGAAATACCCCGAAGAGGCCTAATTATAAATTACTACTATTTACAGCTATTACCTTCTACGATTATTCCTATTTGCTATTATTATTAATATTATTGACACTAGTAATAGCAGTAAATTATACACATATTTACAGACACTTGTAAATGTAAAGGCCATTTCTACCGTGCGGCTTTCACTCCAAGGAGTATCTTGGCGCTCACACAACTCAGGTGGAAGAGTTGGAAGGAATAGGGGTGTCCTAAATTCTACACAGATATTACACCAAGGCCTTACAAGTGGCGTCAGGCAAAGAGAAGATCCAAGTTTTTAGTGCCTTCCTGAAAGGGGCTTCTTGAGAGAATGACCGCAAAAAAAGAGGAAGCTTGTTCCAGGGCTTTGGTACCCAGTACAAAAAGGGATTTGCCACCCTTTGTGGCCAGCTTGAAATGAGGGGGAGTAAGTAGGTTCTGACTTGCGGATCTCAGACAACGCGTTGGATGATATCTTTTAAACCCGTTATATAAATAGGTTGGGCCTCGTTGATGAAATGCCCTAAAAGTGATTAGAAGAAGTCTAAACAAGATTCTTTTACCTATTGGTAGCCAATGGAGGAAGTTTAGTGCTGCTGAGGCTGATGAATAACGAGGCAGACGCAGTACAAGGCGGGCTGCCGCATTTTGGACCATTTGTAATTTGTGGAGAACAATTTTATTAGCTCCAACGTATAGTCCATTACAATAGTCCAGCCTAGAACTTATTAAGGCCAATGCGACTGTTTTCCTCGCCGATAGTGGGAGTAGATCGAAAAACTTCCTTAGTGCTTTAATGATCTGAAAGCACATGCCTGCTACTGCTACAGCCTGGGGTTTGAAAGATAGTAGGTTGTCGAATTTGATGCCCAGATTGCGGGCAGATGCAATTGTATTGGGGGGCACTTCGGCTTCCGCCGGCCAGCACATTGTTGGGGAAAAAAGATTGTGATTCCCTATAGGTAGAATCTCGGTTTTTCCGGCGTTGCACTTTAAATGGTTGTTCGTCATCCATTTAAAAGTTGCTGCAAGACAGTCCTTAAGATCTTCCTCGGCGTCTGGCTGCTCCCTATCCAACACCAATATAAATTGGGTGTCGTCAGCGTATGAAATGGAACTGATCTTGAATGACGAGATCAGTTTCATCAGGGGTACCATATATAGGTTAAAAAGAACAGGGCTCAAACTAGAGCCCTGAGGAACCCCTGAGCTGACGTCTTTGGCCTCAGACTGATATGGGCCTAGCACTGTTACTTATGTATTTACCATTACATCTAGGAGTAGCACTACACTTATTTGCTGTTCAACCAGTTATGAGTCTAGACTCACATGTAAGTGTAGACCTCGATGTCTCCATTCCCACAAAAAATAAGAGGGTGTCTCCTACAACAAGGTTTATGTTAAACCTGACACCCTTGTTGTGGTTATTCCATACAACCTTTTCGCATCACTCCTCCTGTTTGCTGAATTTGTTTTTGTTGGCTTTACTACTCTCTGCGCTTTACTACTGCTGGCTTGTGCTAAAATGCTTCTGCTCTCTCCTTCAAACATGCAATCGCAGCTGCAAAACACTTGGGGCCTTATTTATGAAAAGTGACGCATCGCTGCGTGAAAACAGCGATGCGTCACTTTTCACTGCGCTCTCCCTGCGACATGATTGATGCGTCATATTTATAATATGACGCATCATGTCGCAAGGAGTTACAGATACGTCAGTATTTCTGACGTATCTGTAAGCGCAAAAGTCACGCATTGCTGGAGTGTGTCACAAAAGTGACGCAACTCCAGTAATGCGTCCTTTCACATGGGGAAAGCCCCATGTGAAAGGGCTTGCGCCAGTCTTACGCCTGCTGTGAGAAAGGCGCATGATTTTGACACAACAGCGTCCTAAAAGTGACGCACTGAAATCTCATAGATTTCACTGCGTCACTTCTACGAGGCTTTTTGCGGGTGAACGCCCCCTCTGCATACATTATACCTGACGCAGGTATAATGTAGCGCAGGGGTTTACAAAGTGACGCATCTGCTTAGATGCGTCACTTTGTAAATAGTGCGCATCAGGAGGCAAGTTTTACGCCGCCGATGCGTCACAAAAAGTGACGCATCGGAAGCGCATAACTCACGCACGGCCTCATAAATGAGGCCATTGCAGTTTACCACCCATTTTAACTGGGTTGTAAGCCACTCTACAATGGGAAGGGATCCTCTGGGGACCACTTACCCTTTGTGACTGGCATAAAACATTTTTTTAAGAGCATGCAGTGGTCCCAATTAAACTGTAATGTTTCATATGATTTTTTTTTTCATGCAGCCCGTTTTTTCTTTAAGTAAACCGGGCTGCATTAAAAAAAACTGCTTTATTGAGAAAGCAGTCACAGACATGGTGGTATGCTGACCCCAGCAGGCCACCATCACTGGGAGTGCTAGCAATTCCCAATGGGGTCGCAAATCGTACCTGGCTCATGGATATCAATGAGGCAGGCAATTTGCGACCATTCACACGGACTACTACACACAGCAATTGAGAATGTCTTGCAAAGCCTCCTCCTTCACAGGATCTGATCCTATGTAAAACCTGAAAGGCTGTACCCCAGCCCTCCAAGTTATTCATGTAGAACTTATCTCAATTGTCATTTAACATACCAAAGTTTCACAAGATCTCCTCTGATGTACACATTAACTGCCCCCCTGTAACCAATCGCCATAATCTCAGGCATTTTCTTTGGCAACCACACCACTTGCTAGTTGACTATAAGTGCTTAGAAACACAGGGGCTTATTTAGAAGAGGGCTGCGCCATCAAAGCATCACTTTTCCGAAAGTTCAGATAAAGGAGACCTCTCAATCATATTGTTGAGGCGATGCAAAGTCACCCTGCTTGGCTTTCCATGGCCGCATAGATATGGAGTAAAGCAAGGAAGGGCAACGTGCTGTGTTGCCTTGCTCTGCATTAAGGAGGCATTCCTTGGGTGTTGCAGTGGGTGTTCCCCATTTTGCAGAACCATGAACTACTCGCCTTCAGAAGACTCCTCAAGACCTGGCTCTTCGAGCAGTAGTGGCACTTCCCCCCCCAGAGCCTTGAGACCCTCACGGGTAAGTAGCACGCTTTACAAGTACTCTGATTGATTGACTGATTGATTGATTGATTGATAGAGCGAGGAAAACTCCTCTTAGGTGCCCCTTCCTGTACAAACACAATCCTGCCTGCAACATGGTACAAGGATGCCTATGTTGACGCTAGGCTCCAAATTGTGCACCAGCACAGGGGGAAATGACAGGAATGTGCTGTAATTCATAAATACGGTGAAGTCCTGCCCTTTCATATTGGTGTAGTGCAGCGCAGCAAGAAGACTTCTAGCGCTGCCCTACGCCAATTCATCGTAAATGAGGCCACAGACTTTAGGAACAAAGCAATCTAGAAATTTCTGCACAATGTGATGCATATTTAGTCTCAGAATGTCTGGTATAGTGCTGACATTATTTTTTTTTTAAGACTTAGGTTTATATACCTCCGCCATGCACTCTCGTTTACAGTGCTTTTGTGCTGTCACAGGCTGTTGTGCTGTTACAAATGTAGTATTTCAGATCTGTACACAGGACATCTCTACCACCTAGATAGCTCCAACTGCCTTTATAGAAAAAACAGAACAGCACCAAAGGAAAGATTGCCATGGAGGCTATCGGTTCCTCCGACCCCGGTTTGACTATTTTAATCCCTCATTATGAGTTGCCTGTAAATGAGCAAACATTTCTTCACTCCAGGAGTTCCCAGTTACTATGGGGGCATTCAAAAATCCAGCCTAGTTCAAGTAAAACCCTGAGGGTCCTTTAACTCCTTGGGTGCTCGTGACATGCCCAGCTCGTCATGAGTCACAGTGGAGCTGTGCTCTTGACGAGCTTGGATCGTCATAACGGCTGTGCGCCGCCCACGCGCGATTGATTCCCCACCTGTGCGGGAGAGTTAATCAGTGGGCGGGGTTATGACAAGCCCAGCTCATCATGAGTACAGCTACACTGTGACTCAAGACGAGCGGACCCCTCCCCATCCCTGCACCATGGGGGAATTACCCCCACAGCGAAGGGGTTAAGAAAAAAAGGCATTATCACGGGAGCTGGGAAATCCTGGTCTGATTCCCACAGTATTTCCTAATTTTTCTTATACTTTTATAAAAAAAAATGTTGACTGGTTTTAGTAGTCAAGTCTCTGGGTGAAGGTTAAGAGATCTGCTTTGCAACCAAAGATCTCATAATTCCAACAGGCACAACTACTGCTGTTAGCAGCCCCATCGGAATTAAGAGGCCACTCGTAATGGACCCTCTCAAGATTTGTTTTCTCACCTATAGAGCACGTTAATAAGTGAAAAGCAGAATGCCTAGGGTCACAACTGAGTCGTGGTAAGGGATGCAGTGGGGCAAGGATGCAGGGGCCTGCATCACAAGTACCCAGACATTTGATAGATGCAAAGAAAGTGACCTCTGTTAATTTAGCACTCACCATTTCCTTTACCCTTTAACCCCTTCGATGCTTGTGACGGAACCATTCCGTCATCAGTCACGGATGAGCTGTGCTGATGACGGAATGGTTCCGTCACGACCACACCCTGTTCTTGAATGTCCAGCACCGGGGGGAAATCGGCGCCGCACGTAAGGTGTTAACTTGTGATGAAGCAGGAGTAATGTAGGTGAAGGTCATTACATGTATCATTATCATTCTGCAAAGAATGGAGATGGATTCCCACCGCAGCACTGGAGAGATGTGTTACAAGTTACCGTGTTACTTGATACAGCTAATTATTCGGGTATCTGATGCTAAGAACTTACGCAAATTCCACTCCGCTCGCGGAATTTGGGTAATTCGGGTAATTTCGCGCTCCGCAGAGAATGCGAAATTGCCCAAAATTGTGCGTTTCATGATTTCGCAAAATTCTTTGCTTGTTCGCGTTCTCAAAATGCGTGTTCACGAGATATTTCCCCCGAGCACGCAAAAAGCGATTAGGAACAAGAAAAAAGCATTGAGAACAAGAAATGCCTCGTACTCGTGGAATTTCCGCGTGTTCGCAGAGATTTTTTACTGTTTCGCGGAGATATGCGTAACGCGATTACGCAAATTCCACCCCTAATTTGTAGTCGCAAAATCTGAATCGGAGAGTTTGAGACAACAAATATGCTTTGTACTTTTGGCTCTAAGATTTTCCCTCGACAACACCTGGAGGAACTGGAGATTTTTGTACTTTAAGCCTTTCAGGTACATGTTGGCCCTTGCTGTAATGGTTTAAATCCACTGCACCCTTATTAATGCAAAGAAAAGAATTGCTAAATATATTCCTTATTTTGTTCAGGGGCCGTATGGCTATCACTATTTTTGTCCACTTAAGAATGGGGTATTTTATTAGTTAGACTCTGAGAAACACATTGATAAGTTGTACCAACATTCCCTGTGCAATCTATAGTAAGGCTTCCCACTGGGTCGCCTCTTTTCCATGGGAGATTGGAGGCATTTAGGTTAGTTCAGCACTTGTCTGGAACACAGACTGCCAGAAGACCTAAATTCATAGTGACAAGGCGCCCTTTAGTACCCCTGTCTGGCTGGCTTGAACTCATTTCCTCTCCTACATCCAGGTAGTATCAACAGCAAATGAGGGGACTCGACCATTATTGTAGTCTAATTTGTCGCGTTTAAGTTTGCGTGCCTTCCTTTGTTTTATATCATCCTCATATTTCTCAAGTATTTTGTTGAGTATCTCATAATTCTTCTTTGTTCCATCTACTAAATTCAAATCCGCTATTTCTTTCTCCAATATATCAACTTCCGTTATGTCTTTAAGGACTTTCCTTTCAGAATTCTCTATTATGAGATTGATTAATCTCATAGAATTGCTCGTTAACTCCTTCTCCCAAATTAACATCAAGTCTTCTTCAAGGTCATCGTAAGTAGGGAACAGCTGGGAACCGCGGAAGCCTATCTAACCTCTGGTATTCCATAAGAGTGTCGCCGTCCCACCACGAACTAATCTCAGTTTTCTTTAACCTTTCTAGTCTGATAAATTTGGACTTAAGACCATCGTTTGGTTTATGAACTCCCTGGGCAACCGCTTTATTAACGGATGCACCTGCATTCAAACTCTTAAATAAGTCATCCGCCACTTTGCCTCTCTCATTCCTTGAACACATATTTGTAATGAGTGTTTGACCAAAAAAAGGCCTATACAACAACCTGCAGCAAAACCCAAATTAAACAAGAAAATGCAAAGGAATGAATGGCTGGGTTAACAATTGTGCAATGTTGTACGATTTATAATTCTAGTCCAGTTATTTAGAGCTCTAATGATAAAGTGAAGGCCATTCAACATTCACCAGAAGGTGTGGAAAATCCAAACCATTAAACAGAACATGAAGTATATTCTGAGCTCATACTCCACGTAAAAAGTTCATAGAGACAAGTTGTTCTTCACAGTTTTCTTCTTTATTCCAACGGTTATGTATTTCTTCAGAGGAACAGAATTAGCTGCGACTAGCCGTGAAAACTCGACCATTATTGTAGTCTAATTTGTCGCGTTTAAGTTTGCGTGCCTTCCTTTGTTTTATATCATCCTCATATTTCTCAAGTATTTTGTTGAGTATCTCATAATTCTTCTTTGTTCCATCTACTACATTCAAATCCGCTATTTCTTTCTCCAATATATCAACTTCCGTTATGTCTTTAAGGACTTTCCTTTCAGAATTTTCTATTATGAGATTCATTAATCTCATAGAATTGCTTGTTAACTCTGCTGGGTCCTAAGGCTCCGCGGAATCCTATCTAACCTCTGGTATCCCTTAAGAGTGGCGCCGTCCCACCACCCAGGCCCACTACAAATACATTTTATTTTCAATGAACTAAGTCCATTTTGCAATATTGTAGCAGCTTACTGACTCACAAAATTGGGTATGAAGGGGATAAGGATTAATTTTGCTTTGCATCCATGTTCTATAACTAAAAACCGGTTACAAAACATAAAAATGTACTGACACCCAACATGGGTTTGTAACCCTTTTGTAAAAGGGATGGGTTACCCTTGGAATGCCTTCAGCTTTGTGAATGTAAAAAAAAAACTGCTGGGCAGGAGGCTGTGGTCTAGACATGGTGGTCTGCGCTGAACACCAATCAGTGAATTACAAGTTGCGCCTTACCTCATAGATATTGATGAAGGTATTATTACGACCAACTATGATTCAGAAGTTTGTGAACCAGCCTATTTGTACAAAGGACGGTTCCCAAAATTCAACACTGATGTAAAAATACCGGTGGCAATTTGCAAACAGTGTTTTGCAAGCAATGTTTCATACATTTGGCCCTTATTTCCCCATTTCTGCTCTTGTAATGAACTTGATTAAGCTCAGGAAAAGGTCACAGAATGGGATATTCCTAAAACAAATGGGAAACCAGACCCTGAACCTATTCAGAGCTTAAATAAAAGAACAGTGTGTAGCTATTATATAGTCCTCTCACCACAAGGGATGTGCAAAATTGCAAAGTCCATTGACTCGAACCTTTGCAAAAAGAAAAAGGTTAAAACTTCTTGAAGTGCAGGCTCAATCACCCATCCACACAACCATATACCTCATGTGTTGTATAGCTCCTTTAAATTGTCAACTTGACCTTTTAGCCTTGTGTGAGGGGTGTGAGTTTTATTTGGTAGTGTGTCAACATTAGTCTGTGATGAGTGTGAGTGTGCTGTCCCTAGTGTAGGACTGGTCACCTCTGAGATCTCTCAGTGTTCTGTTTTTAGCATTTACCTGATACTGTACAAGAGATGTGAGAATGCTGTTGGTACCAAGTGTCCACATGCAGTTGCTATTTAGGGTATTTTGCTATTCCACTATAATGATTTTAACAATGTACCTTGTTTGTTAGAAATGGGGTCTCTAGTAAGTAGACTTATGTACCCTGTCCAAGGAGGGACCATTACTGTAGTCAGGGTAAGTTAAATATACACTAAAAGAAAACCTGTTCTTACCCTCTGGTTGCTTGGCACAAATCATTAAGACGTATTTAAAGAGGCATTGTGTAAAGTATTTGTGCAACACACACACACAGTGACAAAACATAAACACTCCACAGAGGGTTAGAAAAATAGACAATAATTTTATGAGTATATAAATACCAAAACAACAAAATTCCAATATGTAGACCCACAGTTATACATTTGTGAAGAATATTTAAAAATATAGTAATTAAAGCCTAAGAGCAACCATCTGGGATAATGGCCCTGCAACACCACAGTAAACCCAAAGTTCAGGCCGAACGCAATAGGTCTCAGGCTGGCTACAGGACTCACATAGGTCCTGCTGAAATAGAACTTTGGATGGAGGAAGCTTTGACGTTGTAGACACAATACGAGGAGCAGAGGAGGCGATGCTTTGTCTTTGATCACTTGGATGTAGGTGATGTGGCAGTTCCGATTTGCGCTGATAGGGAGGTTTCGTTGACGAACCTCTTTGCGATGCATCATCATTGAGCCACGCTGTCAATTGTCGTTGAGTCCCACGGTCCATTGAAGAGATCTTGTGGAAGAGCAAGTGCGTCAGTGTTGGAGACGATGCATTGGTTCCAATTGGCGCAATAGAGACGATGTGTAGATTATGCTGGGTTATCACAGAGAACTCACTTCTAAGGGCCTAGAACTCGGTTAGCACCACTTGGCAAGTTGGGGCTAACATATAACAGACTCCAGGTGCTGTTACAGGGTAGCAGGAAGTCTTTGTTGTCGTAGAGGCTTCAGAACAGGGGGGAAAGCCAACATGCCCTTGGTGTCACTCTGGGTTCAAGTGAGATGGGTCCAAACCTTTTCCTGAACAGGGCAGAGGGTAGCAAGCAGCAGGGCAGCATCACAGAGCAGAAAAGCAGTTCTTCCAGAGCAGCAATCCACAGAGTAGCAGTAGTTGTAGCAGTACAGCAGTCCTTCCCCCTGATAGAGTTCTTCACAGGTATAGTAGTGTCTGGTTTGGCGGGTTCAGAGACTCGTACTTATACCCCATTGTGCCTTTGAAGTGGAGGTGATTTCATACAAGGGTCTTTGAAGTGCAGAGTCCTTTTCTTCCCAGCCTCGGGTCCAGGCTATCAGTAGGGGTTAATCAGACTTTTGTGTGGAGACAGGACACTGTCTTTTCAGCTCCTCCCAGGAAGGGCCATCAGAATGCAGATGAGTGCTCATACATACCATGTTTAGAGGAGAGGCACATGCACTTTTGCACTGGTTGGCAGTGGTAAAGTGCTCAGAGTCCTAAGGCCAACAAAAATAGTTCATCAAAAAGAGGAGAAAGAGGAAGGTAAAAAGTTTGGCTGACTCTTCAGAGAGGGACATTTTTCAACATTGTGTTTTTGCTGAGAACCTGGGTGAAGACAAACTGTTTACTTATTTAAAGACAGCTAAGTGTCACTCTTGAAACAACACTGTAGAAAGTGTACCTAAATGAAGTCCTCTCCCATCACTTGTGATGCTTAGTGGTCTGTTTTTACTAATGAGGCTCACTGAAGGCTGGAGGGCAACAGTGATCATGCTATTGCTTTATTTACATTTGAGAACTACTTCTTTGTGTCTACAAGTGGCCAAGGCTATGCCCATAGGAGGGACCCTTGCTCATTGTCCCACTGGATTCAAGCTAGCATGGGTGATGGGAGATACTCCGAAACCAATCCCAGGATGCTTGTTTATGGTGCAGGGAGGACCTGGCCTGGAAGTTCGGGCTGGACTGTACCCATAAGGAACGAGGTCAAGGCTTATTTACATATGGCCGGGTCTGAACTGGGGTGGCATAGTGAGCAAAAGAATGATGGATTAAACGCAGATCTGTGGCTGAGGGTGAGTGGTTGAAAAGTGTCAGCACTCCGTCCATCATCTTATTGTGTTTGCTATGCATGCGTGATGCCCAGAGCCAGCAACACTTGAATCACTGCCACCCACTGAGACTGACAGATGCCTCTCGCCTAACATGAGTAGGTTTTGAGCAGTTTGTCGCAGCTCTCATCTCCCACTGAGAAGGAGGGACATTCCTGGCAGTGCTTTTAGCAATGGAAATAACAATCACCATGGGAGGAGAAGAAATGAGCCTCGCACTGCGTACATTTGTTTGTTTACTTCAACATGCACCATAACACTTTCTACTCTAGATGCTGCCACCAGTGGCATAGCTAAACTTGTGGGTGCTGCGGGGGCTTACATTATGCCACTGGCTGCCACCACATTAGCTCTGGATATGGCAGCCATTTTAAGAGTAATAAAGAACCGCAGCAGATCATGCCATGTTGTACCACCCATGTCGCTGCTGGCAGATGAAGTATGGTACTATTGCAGTTTTTGAGTATCAACCAACATTGCAGTAGTTGGATTTTGTAGTGACACTGCTAAAGTGGGCAGAAGAACACACATGAACATGTTTATTACAGCCCATGTAGGAACGTAGGTGGGCTTAAAGGCTACTTAGAGTAACCAAAAGTTACTGTGCTCTAGTTGTGCCAGTGAAGTTTTTAACCCCTGATGCCCTATGGTCACCTGCCTACTGGACACAGACTGAGCACTAGGTGTGCCTCATTACCCTTGACCCTCGTGAGAGAGAGGCAGAAAAATCTAGGGGTTACTTAAGGAGGTGATAAGTATTAGAAATTCTTAACTCCGCAAATGTAATAAATCAATTTCCATTCAGTGCTGTTATTTTTTAAAAGAAAAATTCCATAAATTCACAGGCAAATAAATATAAAATAATATATAACATAGTTGTTTGTATCTTCAACTAGTGATATGCGTAAGAATGTAAAAACCCATCCAATGGTGTTTGTCACTAAGTTTACAGAGTAAAACCCCTTTATGCTACATTTGTCAGAGGCCAAATGTAAAACCCCTGGCTATTGTTTTTGTCAGAGAGTACACAATGTGAAAGCCATTCCTACTGTCTTTTTCAAGGAGCTACACTAGCAGAGCCCCTTCTCACAGTATTGTTACACCAAGGGCATATGTAAAAAAAACTGCTGCTAACTAGCATTTGCGGTAGTTAGCAGCAGTTTTCTTAATGCGGCCTATCGCTGAAAACTATCGCCCTGTTACAATATGTCGCTACATCACCATAGTTTCAGGTAGCTGCGGTGAAAAATGCAGCTAACACTAGCATGAAGGTGATACAAGTACTGACGTTAGCGGGCGAAACTGACAAAAAGGCCTATTAGCAGCAAAAAAAACTCACGTTAATAAGCCCATCCTGCCTTTTTTTGCCTCTAGAGGCACAAATAGACAATAAGTCCACCTCTGATGAAAAATAGGAAACAAAACCACTGGAATGCTGAATGGAGCAGCCAGGGCCAGGTGTAGCACAGATAAAAAACTACAGCCAGGATGACCAGCCAGAGTCCCAGGGAAAGAGGGAATTCAGAGCTACAATCATAAAAAGGGGCGCATTGCTGTGCAAAACCCGCGATGCATCACTTATCATTGTGCACTCCTTGCAACACCATGGCATCCAAAACCTGAATGTGCCGACAGTCCCCTGGGCCAGGAGGCCTTGCGGGGCCTGCGTCTGAGAACTGGACTAGGATGCAAAGATGCCGTGGCGTTGCTGGGCCGTGGCGGTAGACATTGAGGTGTCGGTGATTGCCCTTACCTGGTGGTGAAGTCTGTTAGGAATCATGGAGACACATTGTTGACCTGTGTGAGCAGACCGCATGGTGTCCTTTGGAGCTGTGAACAGTAGAGGCGCTCCTGCACACCAACGTAGGGAGGTCTACATCAGCACACCAGCGCCTCCTGCTGCCCAGCCGTACAAAAGAATAGCCGACCGGCTCATCTGCATCCTCCTCAACATGCGGTCCCTCCACAAACAAGCAATAGAAATCTGGGACCTCCTCGGCCCTACCTCTTCAGACATCATCTTTTTCACGGAAACCTGGTTCAACCTCAGCTCTGGACAGAACATCGCCATCACCATTTACGATGGCTACAAATTCACCCGCACAGACCAGCCCGAGCGGCCTGGAGAAGGAATTGCCATTGTCTAAAAAAGGCACACTCGGACTGACCACACACTCTAATGACCCGACTCTGACCATGGAACACCTCCACTTCCGGATCTGGACCAACCCGAACACCAGCCTCTGCTGCACCCTCATCTATAAACCCCCTGGGCCATGAACCTCCATTTACCGATATCATTGTACACCTCATCGCACCCCAGGCTCTCCCAGCCTCGACTAAATCCTACGCAGGGACCTCAAGTTCCACGTGGACAACCACAGTGACCAGTACACCACCCCCCTCCTGGGGAACCTCGCCAACATCAGACTCAAGCAGCTAATCACTGCACAAACCCACATAACCTGACACACACTTGTGCCCGTTCTCTGCCAGCGGGTACTTCAATTACAGCCATACCACAGGAGTCTCTTGTACCGAACCAACATTGTTTACACCACTCTTTTACCATGCCCACCGTACACCATCCCCATCATTGCCCCCAGTCGCAGCTGGATCAAGGCGACCGTAGAACTTCCCGTCAACTCCCTCAGCACCATCACTCTACCAACGTTTACAGATGCCAACCCTGCAGCATGCAACCTCCACTTATGGATCTCCAACTGCGCCAACACCCTGGCACCCCTCAAGAAAAGAAAATGCAAACAGAACTCCAAGAAGGCCTACTGGTTCATTGCCGCACTCCACTAGTCCAGCCCCACCTGCAGACGTCTCGAGAAGAAATGGAGCCACAACATCAATTAACTCGCAACACAGTCACCCTTGCATCATGGCGCAAGGGTGCCTGCATAGGCGCATGGCAGCCATTGTGAGCCAACTTTAGGGAAAAAGATAGGAAGGCATATTCATGAGCCCCTTCTGACAGTTTCACCCCACTGGTGCGTCATTTTCTTGACATAATTTTACCATGATTCTTGCACCACACTGCTCCGTATTTGCAAAGTGATGCAACTAGGCTTATCCGTGAACTTGTGAAGCCCAGTGCCACTGTTGGACTTTGGCCCTTAGGGCAGGTTCACCCCTAGACTTTTTGCTTGAAATGGTGACCTGGAGATGGTGATTTTTGGATTCTGCGCACTTTCACTGTGTCCCAGGGGAAAGTGCGTGCGCACTCTGAGTGCATGTGCTGAGCTAGGCCTGCCCGCCCATAGGAATGCATGGGGAATGTATGTGTCCCTGGTAGTTCCTTATGCGTGGGGTGTACAGGCTTGAGTCTGGTATGTGTGAACTCGTGAGAGTGAATGCTGCGAGATGGTGTATGCAGCATGTATGTGTCTAGTAGCGAAGCGCCATTTCTAGACATGGCTGTACGTGTGCTGTGAGGGTACTGGCGTGTGATTGGCTGGAGCTGGCTGGCATGCCAGGCTCCAGGAAGTCTGGATGGGTCTGCCCGGTGGTGAGTGGGAGATCTGCATGAGTAATGTGTGGGAGGAGTGTACCTGTGTCCTGGATGGGCTGGGTTTTCCCCACACAATGCTGGCTCCCCCCCCCTGTGGTGTGTCTAATGACCCAAGCCCTGCCAGTGAATAGAGAGGGTGGTTGAGGTAAACAGAGTACTCAAGAACCAGCTGCGACTGGTTCCGCCCCCACTCTGCACCCTCAGACAAAGGAATGCACTGTATAAAAATGGGGCTGTGTCCCCACTGAAGTTGTTCTGCTTTTGGATCCTGCCAGAGGGGGCTGTTGCTGCTGCTGGGGCCAGGAGGACCGCCACTTGGGGTGTCTCCCTGCCTGGAGACCCAGTGTGCCGGCTCTGGCCCAGCCTTGCCCCCCCTGCCTGCCTCCAGCCCCTGCTGGAGCCTTGTCCTGTCCTCCAGTGCTGGGGAGCACTGAGGACTCCTTGCCTGCAGCCTGAGAGCGCTGCTCTCTGCCCTTTAGCGCTGTGGAGCGCTGAAATCGCCTGCCTAGCGCTTGAAAGCGCTGGATTTTGGCCATAGCGCTGTGAGCGCTGTGATTTGTCCTGTAGGCGCTTGGGAGCGCCTACCCTTCGTTTCTAGCGCTGCTCGCGCTGGGTGTGCAGAGCCGGTGCCCACCCGGCATCAAATTGCCCCGTGTGGCGATTTGGCGGCGCGGGTGCCACCCCGCTCATTGCCGCTTCGTTGTGCCCGTTGTTGTGGATTCACGAGGGAGCCCACTCCTCGGATCCTGGGAAGCCGCCTGCCTGCCTAGGTAGCGGGCCGCCGCGCTGCCCGCGGCGACCCGGAAGTGGTTGGGAGTCCGTCCAATCCTAGCGCGGCCCAGGAGAGGCCGACCGGAAGTCCCGCCTCCATTACCGAGCCGGGAAGAGAGAAGCTGCCGGCCGGATCCCCGAGGCTCCCCGAGTGGAGAGGAGAGCCCCGGGACCAGAGGGAGAGACCCGCCTTCGCTGGAGCCCAGCGCGAAGCCGGTGAGTGTGGCAGTGCTGGAGGGAGGGGCGCCGGGACACATTGTCGGTGTCCGCCCCCCCCCTCTTTCTCGTAGCGCGAGATAGCGCTACAGTGCGGAGTGAAGCCACGAGGGCTTCAAGAGAGCATCTCTTTGTTTTGAGCCTGAGGGCTCAGGGGGCACCTTAGTGTTGGAGCAACGAGAGGCTCCAAAGCGCCGCAGTGGTTTGGCGAGCCAGAGAGGCTCAGAGCGCCCTAAGTGTTCCTGGGTCCCCAGAGAAGGACCCCACAGCCCAGCGAGGCTGCACCTTTGTTGCTGGAGCCCTGAGAGGCTCCAGCCTGCCTTTTGCTTTGCGAGCCCTGAGAGGCTCGAGTGCCCATTTCTTGTGAAGAGCCTGAGAGAGGCTCAGGGCGCCATATCTTTGTCCTGGGGCACCAAGGCTCCCACATTGGCCCCATTGTTGTTTTGAGCCCTGGCAGGCTCAAACATTGTTGCACCAGTTGCCCAGCACTTTGTGGGCAACTGCTCCGTTTAGGCCCCCCTGACTTTGGACACAGGGCGTCCTAGCCCCAACAAGGCCAGAGGGCCTAGGGACAGTCACAGGTGGTGACTTACGTGAGTTTGGCGCAATTGTACTTTCTGCACCTCTGAATGTATTGTGATGCATCATGTGTTTTCCTCCCTTACACCTCTGAATGAATGTTATGCATTGCATCATGTGTTATGTGCTTCCACCCCCACAGGTATTGTGATGTGTAGGTGGTTGTTTTCTCCCTAGTACAGGTGGTGCTAGTGAGGTCCTGGTTACCAGTGATTACTGGTTGTGTGCTATTTTGTACTATATTCTATGTACTAAGTGCTATTTCTGAAAGTGCTACTTCTGATTCCTGACAGTGGTCCAGGTGGCCCTGTCTTGTAAATATCCCCTTGTAAATTCTGCCCGTGCCTCTGGCACATTGTAAAGTGTGTGTTTTATCTAATGTGTTTTGGTGTAATACAAAGGCTATTTTTATATAACCTTGTGTGGAGTTTCCTTTGTGGTGGGCCTTTGGTTGTTGTTGCTGGGGTGCGTGCGCAAATACTTAACTTACATCGCCTCCAAGTTTAGCCTTGCTGCTCGCGCCACGTTACCTAGAGGGTGAGTAGGGGTTATCTTGGCGTGTAACTCCCTTGCCCTGACTTGGGAGTGGTGGTCTCTGACTGACTTTGGCGAAAGCCCTGGCCAGCCGGGGATCCCATTTCCAACATTGGCGGCAAGCGGTGGGATAAGGATTTGTGTTTGCGTTGTACCTTAGTAGCAGCTGGCTGCACCACAAAACTCTGCATATTAGATGACCACATTTTTGGGGATTATTGTTTTTGGTGAAATTCCATTGTTTCTTCTCCTGAAGAGTGTCATTTGATAATTGTGTTCCGTACATTTGTCCCCCGCCCTGCTTCCAGAGTTTGGTACCTGTGTCGCTTTTGGTCAGGTTGAGGAATCAGGGGTGGTAGAAACTGCCTTACCGATCCGAGGGGAGGGTGTGTGTGGATGAATGGTGTGTTTTCCTGGACGCATGAGTATGAGTTCTCTTTGATAAGGAGATTGTTGAAGTTTTGGAATTGTGTACTCTTACTTCAGATTGTTAAGTCCCCTGTGTTGCACGTGTCTGTAAGCATCTTGCCAAGATGGAGTCTGCTTTTAATGTCTGGGGTCTGTTTTTGCATGAACTGAGAGAGTTTTGCGAAGAGAGAGACATTGCAGTGAATGAGTCAGACACCCAGTCCCAACTTAGGGGTAACCTAATCCAATGGCAGAAGGAGGACTGGGAGCGTGAGCACAGTGAGGAGAGGGCCCGGGTCTCACACCATGAGGGTGGTGGGTCAGAGGGGAGCCCTGAAGAGTTTGAGGAGGAGGAAGAAGATGATAGCACAGGGACGCCAGCAGATAGTGAGGACCCCATAGATAGGGAGTCCCTTGCTGGGTCCAGCGTAGGAGGCAGCGCCTCATCCCTTTTCCTGTCCCCAGAGGAGCTGGAAGATAGGAGGAGAGAAAGGGAGCACCAGCTGGCTTTAGAGAAGCTCAGGTTGGAGCATGCCCAGGCTATGGCACAGCTGGGCGTTAGAAAGCAACAGCTGGAGGTTAAGAAGCAACAGCTAGAGACCGAGAGGGTCTTAGCGCAGGAAAGGATAGAGGAGGCTGAGAGGGCCGCCACCAGAGGCAAAGTAGCTCTGGAGGGTAGACTATCCCCTGCGCGCAGTGTTGAGTGTCTGGATTCCCCAGGGAGGGTTGGGTCCAGTGGTGGCAGCTATTTAGATTTCAGTGTAGGAAATCCCAGTCCCAGTTCCCCCAGTCTGGTACCTGTTTCCCAGGAAGAGGAGTATAGGTTGAAATTCAGGGGCAGTAGGAAGCTGCCTCACCAGTCGTGGGAGAAGTTTGAGGATGAATGTCATGGAGCACTGTGGGCTTGGGTAGAGGTTCACACTGACTCTGATTTTGAGAAACTGTTTGATATGATTGTCAAAGAGCAGGTGCTCAGTGGTTGTTGTCCAGAGTTGCGCCAACACCTGTTGGATTATGGGTCTCCTTGTTCAGAGCAGCTTGCCGCAGAAGCAGACCGCTGGGAGAGGGCCAGAGGTTGTCTAGAGTCCCTAGTGAGTGACTCCAAAAGTAGTGGTTCAGGTATCCTCCAGCCCAGCGTGGTGGAGGAGGCTCAGTGTAGCCCAGCTAGGTCCCAGGATAGCGAGGAGGGTGTAGGGGCTCACTGCCTGGCTCAGTGGAGCAGGAGTGAGGGGGAGACCGAGGTTCCCCAGACGCCCGAAGCCCTGCCTCAGGACTTGGATGGTTTCTTGAGGGAACACCAGGTTGGGGACCTAGGCTGTTCTGTTAGTCCATTTGAGGAAGATCTCCTAGTGAGTAGAGGACCTGGAGCGTCTGTAACCAGAGCTCCTGTGGTTCTAGAGTCTGGCAGTACCGCTCCGGTAGGGAGGGTACAGGAGTCCAGAGTGAGGAGTGATTGGGGGAGTTCCCCAGTGGCTGGACCAGTGGGTCAGGGACTACCCAGTTGGGCTAGGTTCCCGTGTAGTGACCATGGTGACACCACTTCTGGTCTGGGGGATCGTCACGCACTGTCAGGTGGACAGAGGGCGGGAGATCTGCGCCAGACAGACAGTCACACGACACATGGGCCATGTGTCAGCCTCAGGGGGATTGTGTGTGAGTCCCCAGAAGTCCTGGAGTGCCAGGCAATTGTTCCACCGAAGGTTTTAGACCAGAGGTTGGAAGGCCAGGTTCAGGATCAGCCTGACCTGAAGGGTAGGATGACTGTAACCAGTGTCCTGACCGGTTCTTCTTCCAGAGGAACTTCTCCAGGTGGGAGAGGGCAGACCTCTGGAAGGGGGTGCAGAGGGTGGGAGAGCCCACCTCTGACCCCGGTGCAACCTGAGTGGATAAGCCCTGGGTTGGAATGGCGTTCTAGGTGTACCCCTCGCCGGAGGAGGAGGAACCCTAGGAGAAGAGGTAAGGGGAGGAGAGCCTTCCCTGAGACTCCTGGTCCGCCTGAGGTTGTAGGCCCTAGGCTGGAGAACCAGTGGCAGTCTAGTCCTGTCTTGCAGACAGGAAGAGTGGAGAATGGCTCCTATGTGCCAGGGGTTACTACCCCCCGCTCTGCGAATTGGCATGGACCAGTGGCACCTGGGTGGCCCAGGGCCTGGTCCTGGCCGCGGACAACTTGGGAGTACCAGTGGGGTAGCCCAGTTGGTCCAGACAGTGTGTTTAGAAGGAATCCCATGGGTTCACCGTGGCGTAGAACAGGAGGGTGTCCCTGCAGTTGCGGGCCTGCGTCCGTGTTCTATCGCCCCAAGCAGGGAAGTCCATCACGGTGGTGATTGGTCTCCCCTGCGTTTTGGCTGGAAGGGGGTTTTGTTGGACTTTGGCCCTTAGGGCAGGTTCACCCCTAGACTTTTTGCTTGAAATGGTGACCTGGAGATGGTGATTTTTGGATTCTGCGCACTTTCACTGTGTCCCAGGGGAAAGTGCGTGCGCACTCTGAGTGCATGTGCTGAGCTAGGCCTGC
Organism: Lissotriton helveticus; assembly: GCF_964261635.1. Lineage (NCBI taxonomy): Eukaryota > Metazoa > Chordata > Amphibia > Caudata > Salamandridae > Lissotriton > Lissotriton helveticus. Next base: position 434,433,523 of record NC_136062.1, read on the forward strand.
CCGCCCATAGGAATGCATGGGGAATGTATGTGTCCCTGGTAGTTCCTGATGCGTGGGGTGTACAGGCTTGAGTCTGGTATGTGTGAACTCGTGAGAGTGAATGCTGCGAGATGGTGTATGCAGCATGTATGTGTCTAGTAGCGAAGCGCCATTTCTAGACATGGCTGTACGTGTGCTGTGAGGGTACTGGCGTGTGATTGGCTGGAGCTGGCTGGCATGCCAGGCTCCAGGAAGTCTGGATGGGTCTGCCCGGTGGTGAGTGGGAGATCTGCATGAGTAATGTGTGGGAGGAGTGTACCTGTGTCCTGGATGGGCTGGGTTTTCCCCACACAATGCTGGCTCCGCCCCCCTGTGGTGTGTCTAATGACCCAAGCCCTGCCAGTGAATAGAGAGGGTGGTTGAGGTAAACAGAGTACTCAAGAACCAGCTGCTACTGGTTCCGCCCCCACTCTGCACCCTCAGACAAAGGAATGCACTGTATAAAAATGGGGCTGTGTCCCCACTGAAGTTGTTCTGCTCTTGGATCCTGCCAGAGGGGGCTGTTGCTGCTGCTGGGGCCAGGAGGACCGCCACTTGGGGTGTCTCCCTGCCTGGAGACCCAGTGTGCTGGCTCTGGCCCAGCCTTGCCCCCCCTGCCTGCCTCCAGCCCCTGCTGGAGCCTTGTCCTGTCCTCCAGTGCTGGGGAGCACTGAGGACTCCTTGCCTGCAGCCTGAGAGCGCTGCTCTCTGCCCTTTAGCGCTGTGGAGCGCTGAAATCGCCTGCCTAGCGCTTGAAAGCGCTGGATTTTGGCCATAGCGCTGTGAGCGCTGTGATTTGTCCTGTAGGCGCTTGGGAGCGCCTACCCTTCGTTTCTAGCGCTGCTAGCGCTGGGTGTGCACAGCCGGTGCCCACCCGGCATCAAATTGCCCCGTGTGGCGATTTGGCGGTGCGGGTGCCACCCCGCTCATTGCCGCTTCGTTGTGCCCGTTGTTGTGGATTCACGAGGGAGCCCACTCCTCGGATCCTGGGAAGCCGCCTGCCTGCCTAGGAAGCGGGCCGCCGCGCTGCCCGCGGCGACCCGGAAGTGGTTGGGAGTCCGTCCAATCCTAGCGCGGCCCAGGAGAGGCCGACCGGAAGTCCCGCCTCCATTACCGAGCCGGGAAGAGAGAAGCTGCCGGCCGGATCCCCGAGGCTCCCCGAGTGGAGAGGAGAGCCCCGGGACCAGAGGGAGAGACCCGCCTTCGCTGGAACCCAGCGCGAAGCCGGTGAGTGTGGCAGTGCTGGAGGGAGGGGCGCCGGGACACATTGTCGGTGTCCGCCCCCCCCCCTCTTTCTCGTAGCGCGAGATAGCGCTACAGTGCAGAGTGAAGCCACGAGGGCTTCAAGAGAGCATCTCTTTGTTTTGAGCCTGAGGGCTCAGGGGGCACCTTAGTGTTGGAGCAACGAGAGGCTCCAAAGCGCCGCAGTGGTTTGGCGAGCCAGAGAGGCTCAGAGCGCCCTAAGTGTTCCTGGGTCCCCAGAGAAGGACCCCACAGCCCAGCGAGGCTGCACCTTTGTTGCTGGAGCCCTGAGAGGCTCCAGCCTGCCTTTTGCTTTGCGAGCCCTGAGAGGCTCGAGTGCCCATTTCTTGTGAAGAGCCTGAGAGAGGCTCAGGGCGCCATATCTTTGTCCTGGGGCACCAAGGCTCCCACATTGGCCCCATTGTTGTTTTGAGCCCTGGCAGGCTCAAACATTGTTGCACCAGTTGCCCAGCACTTTGTGGGCAACTGCTCCGTTTAGGCCCCCCTGACTTTGGACACAGGGCGTCCTAGCCCCAACAAGGCCAGAGGGCCTAGGGACAGTCACAGGTGGTGACTTACGTGAGTTTGGCACAATTGTACTTTCTGCACCTCTGAATGTATTGTGATGCATCATGTGTTTTCCTCCCTTACACCTCTGAATGAATGTTATGCATTGCATCATGTGTTATGTGCTTCCACCCCCACAGGTATTGTGATGTGTAGGTGGTTGTTTTCTCCCTAGTACAGGTGGTGCTAGTGAGGTCCTGGTTACCAGTGATTACTGGTTGTGTGCTATTTTGTACTATATTCTATGTACTAAGTGCTATTTCTGAAAGTGCTACTTCTGATTCCTGACAGTGGTCCAGGTGGCCCTGTCTTGTAAATATCCCCTTGTAAATTCTGCCCGTGCCTCTGGCACATTGTAAAGTGTGTGTTTTATCTAATGTGTTTTGGTGTAATACAAAGGCTATTTTTATATAACCTTGTGTGGAGTTTCCTTTGTGGTGGGCCTTTGGTTGTTGTTGCTGGGGTGCGTGCGCAAATACTTAACTTACATCGCCTCCAAGTTTAGCCTTGCTGCTCGCGCCACGTTACCTAGAGGGTGAGTAGGGGTTATCTTGGCGTGTAACTCCCTTGCCCTGACTTGGGAGTGGTGGTCTCTGACTGACTTTGGCGAAAGCCCTGGCCAGCCGGGGATCCCATTTCCAACAGCCACATTATACCTGCATCAGCTATGTTGTATGAAAGGTGGGCGTTCCCACGCAACAAAGTCTCATAGGAGTGGTGCTGTCAAATCCATCAGATTTTCACTGCAACAATTTTAGGATGCCACTGCGTCAGTACCTTACGCCTGCCTTATGGCAGGCGTAAGGGTGACGCAGTGCCACAGGGATAGGCTGGCCCCATGCATTGCTGGAGTAACATCATGCTTGTGACACAACTGCAGCAATTGCCTTTTATGATCTTTTTTTTAGGCGCCTTGATGCCTTTTGGCAAAGTCGCGCATTACAAGTTTTTATTCAATTCAATTCAATTCAATTGCATCTTTAGTGCTGACAGATACTTCAGGATTCCAGACCTATCTGTCATTAATTGCGACATGGAGTGCCCTACAGTGAATACAGAGCATCCATGGTTTCGCAAGAGGGGCTTAGTGAAAAGTTTTGCAACATCTTTTTTTATAGCAGTGATGCAACACTTTCCATGAATGAGGCCCAGGAATGCGCCATATATTATTGATGATGCACCATATATTATTGATGGTGCGCATTCCTGCCCTGTATTTTTGTCGTAAGGCAGCGCAGCAACATTCCTTGCAGCCCTGTCCAGTCCCAAAACCTTCTGAAATGAGGCAGCAGTTTTTGCACGGAAACGCCAACCTTGCATCTCATTTTTGTGAAGTCCCGCTAATGGAAGTGCCGATCTTAAAAATTCATGTTTACTCCATAAAAGTGCTGCTAACTGCAGTTAGCAGCAACTTGTTAATACGGCGATGAAAAATGTCACCGTAACGTAAAAAATTGATACTATGACGGCGTTAAAACCTTTTACATATGCCCCCAAGTTTGCACCAACCTGCAACTAAACCTATCAATCAATCAATCAATCAAAGCATTTATATAGCGCACTACTCACCCGGAGGGTCTCAAGGCGCTAGGTGAGGGGGGGTCCGCTACTGCTCGGACAGCCAGGTCTTGAGCTGCTTCCTGAAGGCAAGGTGGTCCTGGGTCAGGCGGAGGTGGGTCGGGAGGGAGTTCCAAGTCTTGGCGGCCAGGTAGAAGAAGGACCTTCCTCCTGTGGTGGCTCTTCGGAAGCGGGGGACGGAGGCGAGGGCGTGACCGGTCGATCGAAGCTGGCGTGTGGGGGCGTAGAAGTTGAGGCGGCGGGTATCCTGGGCCTTGGTTGCGTAGGGCTTTGTGTGCGTGGGTGAGGAGACGGAAGGTGATTCTCTTGTTGACCGGGAGCCAGTGCAGATCTCTCAGGTGTCCGGAGATGTGGCTGCGTCGGGGGATGTCCAGGATGAGTCGTGCAGAGGCGTTCAGAATCCGCTGGAGTCTCTTCTGGAGTTTGGCGGTGGTTCCGGCGAAGAGGGAGTTGCCGTAGTCCAGACGGCTGGTGACGAGGGCCTGGGTGACCGTCTTCCTGGTATCGGTGGGGATCCACCGGAAGATCTTACGTAGCATGCGCAGGATGTTGAAGCACGACGAGGAGACGGCGTTGACTTGTCTGGTCATGGAGAGGGAGAAGTCCAGGATGAAGCCCAGGTTGCGTGCATGGTCTGTTGGTTTGGGTGCGTTGCCCAGGGCGGGGGGCCCCCAGGAGTCGTCCCAGGCAGAGGGTGAAGATCCCAGGATGAGGACTTCCGTCTTGTCCGAATTCAGTTTCAGGTGGCTGTTCATCATCCACTTGGCTACGTCTGTCATCCCTTCGTGTAGGTTGGCTCTGGCGGTGGCGGGGTCGTTGGTGAGGGAGAGGATCAGCTGGGTGTCGTCGGCGTAGGAGATGATGTTGAGGTTGTGTTGGCGTGCGATGGCTGCGAGGGGGCTCATGTAGACGTTGAAGAGGGTTGGGCTGAGCGAGGAGCCTTGGGGAACGCCGCAGATGACTTCGGTGGCTTCTGATCTGAACGGGGGAGGCGGACTCTCTGTGTCCTTCCGGCGAGGAACGAGATGATCCATTCCAGTGCCTTCTCCTGGATTCCGACGTTGCTGAGGCGCCGCACTAGGGTACGGTGGCAGACAGTGTCGAAGGCCGCGGAGAGGTCTAGGAGGATGAGGGCCACTGTTTCTCCGTTGTCTAGCAGGGCTCGGATGTCATCGGTGGCTGCGATCAGGGCGGTCTCGGTGCTGTGGTTGGCCCGGAAGCCAGACTGCGAGAGGTCGAGGGATCCGTTCGTCTCGAGGAAGGCGGCCAGCTGCTTGTTGACGGTCTTCTCGATGACTTTTGCAGGAAACGGGAGCAGCGAGATGGGGCGGTAGTTCTTGAGGTCGGTGGGGTCGGCTGATGGCTTCTTTAGTAGAGCGCTGAGTTCGGCGTGCTTCCAGCTCTCCGGGAAGGTAGCGGTGTTGAAGGAGGTGTTGATGTCCCGCAGGTGGGGTGCGATGACAGCGTCGGCCTTGTTGAAGACGTGGTGAGGGCAGGGGTCGGTCGGAGATCCGGAGTGGATGGAGTTCATCGTGCGGATGGTGTCTTCGGTGCTGATCGGGGTCCAGGCGCGGAGGGTGGTGGTGGGGGGCGGTGGTTCAGTCTTGGCGTGCGTCGGTTGAGTGCTGAAGCTGTTGTGTATGTCCGCGATCTTGTTGTGGAAGTAGGAGGCGAGGGAGTTGCAGAGGTCTTGCGAAGGGGTGATGTCGTTGTTTACGGCATGGTGTTGGAGAGCTCTTCAACGATGTTGAAGAGTTCCTTGCTGTTGTGTGCGTTGTTGTCCAGTCGTTCCTTGAATGCAGTTTTCTTGGTAACGTGGATCAGTTGGTGGTGTTTTCGGGTGGCGAGCTTGAGGGCAGTCATGTGGTTCGGTGTTGGGTCTCTGCGCCAGGCTTTCTCGAGTGCTCGGCAGTTCTTCTTGGAGCTCTTGAGTTCGTCGGTGAACCATGGGGCTTTCTTGCTGCAGGGTCTGCTAGGCGGGGTCTTCAGATGGGCGAGGTCGTCTGCGCAGTTGCTGATCCACTTCGTGAGGTTGGTGGCCGCCTGGCTTGGGTTAGTTGCGCTGGTGGGAGGGTTCATGCTCAGGGAGTTCGCGATCTGGTCGGCTGTAATCTTGTTCCAGCTTCTGCGTGCCACCTGTTGTTGGTGGTGGTGGATCGTGGTCCTTCTGAAGCTGAAGTGGATGCAGCTGTGGTCCGTCCAGTGGAGTCCGGTGGCGTGGCTGAAGGTGATGAGAACACGGGGTCGAGTGTGTGTCCGGCGTAGTGGGTGGGGGTGGTCACCAGCTGCTTGAGACCGAGGTTGGCGAGGTTGTCCAGCAGGGTGGTGGTGTTGCGGTCGTTGTTGTTCTCCAGGTGGAAGTTGAGGTCCCCGAGGAAGATGTAGTCAGTGGAGAGGAGGGCGTGCGGGCTGATGAAGTCGGCGATGTCTTCGCTGAATTGTGTGCGTGGTCCTGGGGGTCTGTAGATGAGGGTGCCTCTGAGGGTGGTCTTGGGGTTGATGTGGATCTGGAAGTGCAGGTGTTCGGCGGGTGCGAGGGTGTCGTTGGTGTTGGTCGTGATGCGGATGGTGTTCCTGTGGATGATGGCGATGCCTCCTCCTGTCTGGTTGACGCGGTCCCTCCGGATGATCTTGTAGCCGTCCAGGATGGCGATGGCGATGTTGGGCGCTGAGGAGGCATTCATCCAGGTTTCCGTGAGGAAGGCGACGTCTGGGGCTGTGGTGTCGAGCAGGTTCCAGAGCTCGACGGCGTGTCTGTGGATGGAGCGGGTGTTGAGCAGGATGCACTTGAGGTGGTTGCTGCTGGTGCTCGGCTTTGTCGGTGCTGGTGTAGTGCAGGTCCGGATGCAGGTGAACTTGCAGGAGTGGCAGCAGAAGGGTCCGTGGGTGCGTCTCGGGGTAGCTCGATAGCAGCCCGGGATTCGGCCGGCGTTGAGTGCGTAGAGTTCGGTGACGGCGTAGGTCCGGCGGGTGGACTGCTGTCTGCGGGAGACAGGGGTCCTGGCGCTGGGCGCGGGCCAGGCGCGGACGGGCGCAGACGGGCTTGCCTTAGGCGTGCCTTCGGTGCGCCAGCAGCGCGCCCGCTGCGCGTGTCCGCTGCGCGTTCGCTGCGCTGCCTCCATATGAGTGGGAGAGGGAGGGAGGAGCAGCTGGGAGGTGGGAGCGGGGCGGCCAATAGGGTGTGAGGGGGCGGAGCTACGGGACGCGGCGGCGGGAAACGGGCGGCGAGGGGGAGACGCGGGGAATGACAGAAGAAAAAAAAAAGGGACACAATCTGGGCACCAAAGGAAAGGTCTAGACAATGGCTAGACCTAAAACAGTGACACAGATGAAGGACAGGTAATAGGATGCAGAATCCCTCCAGGCACTCCTAGACTCAGGAAGAGCTCAGCCAGCAGAGAGGGTCACATTCACCTTGAGTGATGCTGCACGTTCACCACTCCCATCTCGCTTTCTCTGCACCATGCATGCATCCTGCCAGAGTGTTTGTACAGGTATTTAGCAAACACAAGGTTGTTCCCAAGGATTAAAAGTACTGCCATTTGTCCAGGTTTAGACCTACAGAGGAGAAGAAATGCAAAGCTTTCTCAAAAAGGCGACAGTAAACGATAACTATAGAAAAGATTTAACACAAAATAAAAATGTGTTAATTAGCAACCATACAGCAAATTTTTGTCCGTGCAATTAATATAGCAAGACTACACGCTAAAGGAGGGCATATATTAGATACATTTTTTTTTAGTAAGTAAAAAAAGTAACAATAGCTTTAGTATCACAAACGTTATCAAAAACAAAACAAGAGACAAGACCCAATTTTTTTTTACAAAAGCAACAAAAAAAAAGACAAACCCAAGCTAAGACGTTTGTAGGTCTACTCAAAGTCTTTGTGTGTCTGTGACAGTCAATTAAGCCTTGCTTTGTAATATTTATTTTTACGTTTCGGACAAGATACATCCCTTCACCCTGCAAGATCAACAAATATGCCTTGTATATATAGTGCTTGGAGCCTCAGATATCCGAGCACTGTACTAAAAGAATTTAGGGGCATATTTACAAAGCAGTGGCGGAGCGTGTCGTTAGGATCCTTGGCTTCACGAGGTGCTCGACCACTCTGGAATGCAGGGCTGCACCATATTTACAAGACTATGGTGCAGCACTGCATTTCCCCCTGCACTAGTGCTAAGTTTAGCACCCTGGAGCCAACTCAGGCCCCCTTGCACCATAGTGCAAGGGTGTCTGCATTCAGCAGAAGACTGTTATTGTGCAGGAAGGTTCCCCTTCCTGCACATAAACAATCTTTATATGCCGCTTTGTAACTACTATGTGTATGTGTGGAGAAGTGTGGCTCAATGGTTAGAGCAGGCAGACCTTGATGCAGAGCTCTGGCCAGGGACCAGGGTTCGATTCCTACCTCGGCGGGTCTCCGGCTCATTAATTCCCCTGACTGGATATTCTCGCCTCAGTGCCTGTTCTGATCATGGGTCCCACGCTGCAACTCTGGGCAATAGCTTGCTTAGTCTCCACAACGGCCCCAAAAGCGCTGGGATGCCTGGCTGCACCTGGGGGTGCCCAGGAGTGGACATTTCCCAGGAAAGCCAGGAAGGGTTCCTAAGCGGTATACGGACAGTGCCGGGACACCTCCGGTGGAGGTAGCTGTGCGCTTTACAAATTCCGACATTTACAAATGTATTTACATGTATTGCTTAATGCAGCACACACAGAAGTTGCAAAACAGATTTTTCTTTAAAACACTTGTTTATGGGCAGGTAGGGGATCCTTCCAGCACATAAACAATCATAAACCTTTTGCTGTTTTCAAGTGTGCTTCACAACGCAGCACACATGCAACAGCAAAAACGTGAAGAAATGAAACATTTCTCCTTGTTGCGCTAGTGTAAGACCAGGTATTCCCTGGTCTTATTCTGGTGCTGCCTCCTATTTACGCCTCCCTTGTTAATAGGAGGCAGCATAAGAATCAATGGGTGTTGCGGTGGAACGCCCACTACAACACCCATTGCCCTCCCTTTTCTTATATTATTTATAAGTCAACATTAAGTCACGTCAAGTGTACCCAAATGTAGCGCTAAGTCTGTCATCCCTGGAGGATCCTCATTTTATCACCGACATTAGTGGTGTTAGCACTCTTTTCTTGCAGTGTTATAGCCAGGGCAGGATTCGGGTGTCAGGTGATAAGCTAGACTGGATCATCCAGCCATCTTTTAGCCTATTATGATAGGATATTCTTTGAGCAGTTTCAAGCAATTTATAGCCTGGTGGTCAGTTTCCTGGTAGGTGCACACAAATTAGGCTTTGTTGCGACATCGCTGCTAGCCGCGCTACCGCTGTAGGCTCCATGTTAGCCGGCGAATGGAACAAGGATCTGCAGGAAAGTTCTGTGTTTCATCCAAAGTTGTGGCCATGAAGGGGTTCCTGTACAGAGTTTATGCTCTGCAGATTCAGATTTACTGTCTGTACTTCACTTCTGGTGCGAGATGATTGACAGCTACTTTTAGACACTCGTGACCACTCTGGGGTAGTCCTTTCCAGCATCTCTGCAGGAAATTCAGAAAATTGGAAATATGTTTTTACTTTATTTTACACTTAATGTGGGCAACTAATGCCTACTCCTGAGGTTTGAATCAGCAATCTTCTGTGAGCAAGCTTGTATCAGTGTATTGGAGATAGAAAACAAGCCAAAGAGATGGAGAATCCGTTTCGGCACTGCAAAGGTCAGAGGCGATTGGGCGTTCTTGGCTAGGAAATCACTATGGCATTCCTCTTCAGCTGTTATGGCACTGCAGCTGTAACAGGAAGTCAGCCAACTGACTTTTGGAGTCACATTCTAAGTCTGGGGCTCCATGATGAAGATTCCTTGAGCAGGACACCATAGGCACATACCTTTTTTACTTGCGCAAGGTGCAGCCGGTGCAGTCTAGACTTTGGTGCAGCCTCTCTTTGCTGGGTCCAGGGAACAACAAGTCAGTCCATGTACGATTGTCGCTCCAGTATGGATGTTATCTGAAGTGTGAGTGTCAGAAGTGCCACTTTTTTGTCTGGTTCTTGCCCTCCGGGGATGCTGCAACTACTAGCCATTTACAAGTCTCCACAAGCCTGGTGATGAATTCCTTTGAACTGTGGCATACAGCTATCCCAGAATGCACTATTCTGCTTACGCTTACTCCCAACATGGCAGAACCCTTATCTTGGTGTATGGATCTCATTAGCCCATTCCCATAAGTGTAGCTACCTTCGCCCACAGAACAATCATTTTGGCAGTGGCTTCTCCCCCTCTGTCTGAGATGCCAACCTGGCTGCTAAAACAAAAGAGAAGACTCTCTCATGTGTGACCACCATTTGCCCATCGAAGGTGGTAGAAGTAATACCGCTTCCAACGGCAGGTGTTTTGATTTCATTCCTAATAGTTGGTCACATTTCTCCCCAACGATGACAGGATTCTGCCTCAAGGTCATCTGCTTGTGTCCTACTGTAAATCTCTGGCCAATTTTCTAAAGTTGCCATTTGTGCAAATGTAACATTAAAGTCAATTTGAGCAACAAGTCAGATTAATGTAATGATTCTTTTGATACCTTGGTGTATCATTCTTAGTAGTTCAGTACAGTAGTTAGCACTGTAGAGTTGTCAGCAAGCAACCATATACTTGCCAACAGGGCTCTTAGCCTTTCTACAGTAAAAACAACAATGTGGGGGTTTTACTGCCAGGCCATGTAAAAACACGCCCTACCTTTTAATATACAGCAACCTGCCTGTCCATGAGGAACATTTTACCTAACATGCCCTGGGTACCCTGGTACAATACGCTAGGGACTTATTGGTAAGTTTACTTATGCCAATTATGCCAATTGTGCGTAAACCACTTAGACATATACCATTTAAAGGATCACAGCACTGGCAGAGAGTCCTGTTTGGCAGGACATAGTGCACTTACAGAGTCAAAAAACCAACAGCATCAGCCCAAAAACTTGGGGGTGATCATGCAGAAAGAGGCATTTCCTTATAGTACGAATGAGCCAGAGTAAGGTTGAGTTAGTGTGAGGGTAAATGAGTAAGAATGAATAAGTGAGGGCAAGAGAGTGGAGAATGAGTGAATGATTGCAAGTGATTGAGAATGAATGAATGAGAGTGATCATGATTCTGTGAAAATGAGTGTGACTGAGTGAATATAAGTGAGCGTGAGGAAACTGTGGTGTTATGCTTGCTAGTCTGCTATTTCCCATGTCATACTGAACATAATTCTTGAATTTGAGGAAAGTATGACAAAAAACTGGCACTGGTATACTAATCATATTACTTAGCATAAGGCACACCTATGGCTAAATGCTGGTGCCGGCAAAGTGGAGGTAATTCTTGGCCTGGGGGCACCAGTGTTAAAATGCTAGTGGTGGAACATTAAAGGTATTTCTTGGCATTAGGGAGGACAACTGTGGCAAGTGGGAGGACGCCAAGAATGACAAAATGCTGTCCATGACACTCTAGCGGTAATATCTGACATAATGGTTGCCATAATTTATGGATGCTAATTGAAAAAATATGACATTGGAATATTTCATGTAATTTTTGTCGTAAGGGGCTACCATGGCATGTGGAGGCACCCATGATAAAATGCTAGACCTGGAACAATGGAAGTAATTTTTTGACATATAGGGTCACCCATGTCACCAATTAAACTTCCAGTTTCATTGATTTGGCGTACCATGAAAGGACATGAATATTCATTAATTCATTGTATCTTTATTTGATTATAGATATAAAATCACAAAAGAACAAACGGATCTACAGAGCAACAGAAGAGTAAAGAAACACAACAGCAATGTCAATAACAATTTCACAATAATTACTTTTAAAAAAAGGGGGAAAATAGTACCCAATGTTTAGAGACCACACAACAGAACTACTCCTCAACAAAAGCATTCCCTCCTCTTTGGAGTCACACTGTAATCAATGACAAGCAAAAAGCAGCTAAAAGGATACACAGAGAGGCAGACAAATATCAGTGCCTTGTAATTAGAGCAATGGACTCGCGCCTGCAAAGTGCGTTTGTCAAGAACGCTCCCACAGTATAACGGAGATCATAGTTAGGGAGCATTCAAAGATAATAGAGGGCAGGGCTATATTATTTAAAACCCAAGGTCTTTAAAATTGGTCAAAAAAATACTATTCCTAACTTCTTTATAAAATTGGGCAAACAAATATAAAATGATCCAGGGTTTTAGTGTGGTGATTCATACCAGGGACAGAGCAGAATTGACTTAGGGTTAAATTGACCACTAGGGAAACTAGGGAAACTTAGGTAGTGTGTACGTATAACTAATCAACATTTTGTTAACAGCACATATTCCCTTGTGTTGTCAACGTGACGAAAATATGGGACAACACTTTTGACTGTTTGTAAGCCGATCATGTACTCTCCCATCAGGCTACATGGCCTCACTGCATTTTCCGTCACACACGGCCTTGCTCATAAACAAGTCTTTAATATGGACAATGCGCCCTTTAAAACATTATATTATATTATAAATATTATAGGGTTTAGAAAATAGCTCTGGTATTCCAATGGATCCTGCTTTTTTTTAGTATAATTCAGTGAAAGGATTCTTAAGCCAAACTCACATGATAAGCAATCCTCAATGATTTCACGATTAAAAGAGGCCACTGGATTGTTCCAGATGGAGGCCCAGGGAAGTAGGCGGGCTACCCACACTACATCAATCACATGAGTTAACCAAACAGTCAGTGCCCTCAGAGTGGGCAAGCCACTCCTCCCCTGCCCTACAGCAGAACTGACCACCATACCCTTCTGCTTTATCGCAATGCGGGAAGCAGAAACATAAAATGGTATTTTATGGAAGCATTGGGGCAAAGCTCCTCTGCCCACATGGAGGAGCCGCCCCTGCGGAAAAGGCAAGGCAAAGAACTGTGACTAGTGTCAAAGGGATAGATAGGGTCATTCTCTCACCATTGTTATGCTACTTCCCTTGATGGAAGTGGGTCTGATATTACTATGGTACGACCCACACTTCATAAAATGTGACTTGGCAATGTTAGCATCTAGGTACAGATTATCCATGAAAGTAGTCAACCAGGGCCTGTAGTCCATTGGAAGTGCTGGAGAGCAAGACTGCATCACCAGCATTTAATAAGGCTGGCACTGGGTTGCATTCTTGAATATTGATTTGTGTTCTTTTAGTCCCCCTGACTTTTTTGCATTTTTATGTGTAAATTGTGCTTTAGCAGGCACTAGTTGACCCCAGTGTTTCATATTTGTATCAGGAGAGAAACTACCCAAATCTTCCCTAGGAGGTGTAAGGCTCACTCGGGTTCACTGATAGAATATTGATAGTAAAAATATTGATAGTAAAAATATCGAAGTAAAAATATCGACTCCCTATACTTAAACAGGTAAGTACAAAAATATTAAATCAAAAATATCAATAAAAAAATAATGCATATTAAAAATATAGATTAATATTATCTTTAACAAAATAAACTACATTTCATATACATTTCAACTAAATACAAAACCTAAACTTCATTAAAAAAAATATAAACACACAAACAAGAATGTATACATATACATATATTTACTTTAAAATAATTTAATAACTATTATCTTTATTTAATTTTTTAACTTTTAAATTAAGTAGAAATAAAAATATACATATATCAATAATTTTATATAAATACATTCTGTAATTAATTAAAACATTAAACTGTTAGAACAAAAATAAAACGTACCTACAATAAGTACAACAGTAGGGAAAATGTTGGATAGCGGAGGGGTAAAAAGTACTATTCCCTCTCCAGCGAGTGCAACAGTAGGGTAAAGTATTGGATAGAGGAGGGGTAAAAATTACTATTCCCACTCCAGAGAGTGTGACAGGAAGGAAATTGATGGATAGAGGAGGGGTAAAAATTACTATTCTCACTGCAGTGAGTGCAACAGTAGGGAAATTATTGGATAGCGGAGGGTTAAAAATTACTATTCCCACTCCAGTGAGTGAAATAGTAGGGAAAGTGCTGGATAGTGGATGGGGTTTAAAAATGACTATTCTCACTACAGTGAGTGCAATAGTAGGGAAAGCATTGGATAGCAGAAAAACAAAAATTACTAATAACATTTAAAACAAGTAAAAAAATATATGAAATACCAGTATTTGTAAAGTGCACAGCTACCTCTGTAGTGGTGTCCCGGCGCTAGGGGCTCTCGGGAAGATTAAGCAAGCTATTGCCAAGAGATACATTGTGCTGGCCTAACCTGCCGCCGGCACCGGGGACCGAACCGTGAACCCCGTAGTCCAGAGTCAGGTACCCTGGCCGCTGCGCCACACCTCTTCCACAAAAATATTCTTAAATATTCTTAAAAATAAATAAACAATATTTAAAAAATATACCATTAAACATATCAAACATATCAAATTACACATATTATAATGTTAATTACATATATTAAAAATCTACAAATATGATATTAAAAATTATAAATACATTTATAAACAATATTTATTTAAAAGAAACAAATATTCACAAATTATTTAACACATAAATGTATTTATTTTGTTTCCGACCCTATAACACCACACGAATAAACAATGACATTAACATTTTTATTTAAATGTATTAACATAATTAACATAATTAATACTACATTTAAAATATATGATAAAAAAATATAATAAACACGCATTGATTAGACATTCTTTAACACTATAATATCCACAACACCCACCTAAAACTAATTACACAATTAGTATTAATAATTACTAATTAATTCATTTAAATTAATTAACACATAATTAATAATTCATCAATAAAAATAAATTACTTCCCACCATTTATACCCATAAACACCACAACACACATCTAAAATTAATTACACAGTTACCATAATTAATTAATAAATAACTAATTTATATTAATTAACAACTAATAGGTAATTCACCAATACAATTTAAATTAATTCCCACCCTTCTGAACATTCACACCTATAAACACCAGAACATACACCTGAAATTAATGACACAATTACCATAATTAATTGCAAATTAATTAATTTAAATTAATTAACAACTAATTCAATTACGCACCATGCAAATAAATTACTACCCACCCTTCCCACCACTTACACCTATAAACACCTATAAACACCACAACACACATCGACAATTACATAATTACCATAATTACTAATTAATTCATTTAAATTAGTTAACTCATTATCAAACAATTATTAATAAATTAATTTACTCACTTAACACTATAACATCAAAATTATACAAATATTAAGAAATACAAATTATTCAATATATGTTATATAAATAAATGACTTCCCAACCTATTCCCCTATAAACCCACAACCTGCTACGGAACTGAAAAGGAAGAATGCAATTTAAAAAAAAATAATAACTACTATAAATAATCAATAACATTTATATAATTAAATTAATTCTCATCCTATTTCCGTATAAACACACAACCTGCTGCGGAACAAAAAACGAGAAATTCAATTAAAAATGTTTTCCTTACAACTAAAATGTTAACACATAAAATAAAAATACAAACAATTCTTGTACAAAAAAACAAACATCACACACATATAAAATATATACACATAACATTAATAAAAAATCAATATTTTTACCAGCTGTATTTTTACAAACTATATTTAACACTTCGATATTTTTTAAATCGATATTACTTACCTAAAATTAATATTCTTGACCACAATATTTTTTCTGTTGATATTCCTGATCAATGATATTTTTACATCAATATTTTGTCCCTGCACTTCTCACTTCCTTGCCTGCTACAATTCAGGGCAATTATTATGCTTCACCACTTTTAGACATTTCCAGCCGCACTGTACGAACATAAGGCGACCAGTGTCTTAATGAGCACTGTTCACTTACAGCAGTGTCAACTGGGACAGAGACATCTTAAATTCTGTGAAATAAATACATTAAGCAGGTCAATGCACACACTTCTGATTAAATATAAATGAACCAAAGCTAACACATTTTTAACAAGTTGTTGTCATGTTTCATTATTGTCAGGAAAAATAGTGTTTGAATAATACCTTAGTGTCTGCACTTCACAGGAAAGATAGTACCGTGCAAAATATTGTAAATCACAAAGTATTAACAATAAGGAATTATTTAAGCCAATAACATAGTTCATAAAGGATATATGGTCTATATCAGTTATTCTATGTGGGCATAACTACTATTGTTTTTTATCTCTTTTTTCCTCTTTCTGTGAATTACCAATGTATTTCTCGTTACGGTTTACACTAGGGTAACTGTCAAAACATGACAGGTTGTTATGTCAGTTATTTAGGCTCCCAGTTCTGCTCTATGTTTTGTAGCACTAGGTCCTTTTAAAGAGAAAAGTGTAATCAACCCCTGGCATATGGTGGCAGCACCCTACCACAGGTGATATTTGAAAGCTGTCAGAGTTATGTCGGTATATTATTCTTGCTGTCATTATAGATCTTTACTGACGTCAATTATTGTGATGTCATCAGGGTTAAAGTTATATGACATAACATCCTAGGAAAATTCAGTGCTAAAGGTCATTTGAAGTCTATTCCTTTGATATCATTAAAATCAAAGGGGGGTGTGATGCCATTCCCACTGCCCCAGGTATTTTTTTTTCATGGAGGTGTTGTAGAGCATGTTAGGAGAGTGAATTACTTTATAAAAGGCACTCTCTTCAACTACCTCCCAAAAAGGCTTATAGTTTTCTTACTTTTCTGGCAATCTTCTGATGTTTGATGAAATGCTCCCTGCTGAAGCAGCCATGCTCTCCTCCTTGAACCTCTGGTCTTCGACATGCACATCTGGCCATCCTAGAATAGAGCCTCATTTACAGGGATTTGGAGCAAGGCACCTTGCGGTGCTGCCCTACGCCAAAGTGAAAGGGCAGGACTGTGCCATATTTAAGCAATACAATACATTCATGTCCTTTCTGCCTGCACTGGTGCAGTTTTGGCAGCCTAGCGCTACAGTAGGCCCCCTTGCACATGTGCCTCCATTGCTTGCAGGATTGTTTTTGTGCAGCAAAGGGCACCTTCCTGTAAATGTGTGTATACTTGTAAAGCGCACTGCCGCCCCATCTCGGGGCATCCTGGCGCTGTATACCGCTGTGGAACCCTACCTGGCTTTCCCTGTGAGATGCCCCTCCAGGGCACCCCCAAGGTGAAGCCAGGCATCCCAGCACTGTTGGGGCCGTTGTGGAGATTAAGCAAGTTATTGCCCAGAGTTGCAGAGTGGGACCCATGATTAGAGTAGGCACCGAGGCGAGAATTAACGGGTCGGCGGACATTGAGCCCAAGACCCTGCCGCGTCGGGAATTGAACCCTGGTCCCGGCCTGACCTCTGTTTCAGGGTCTGCCGCTTCGAACCACTGAGCCACACTTCTCAACTAAAAACACTTCCTGCACAAAAACAAACCTCAGAGACATTTTCCTTTTTCTATGTGAGGTGCAGAATGCTGCACACATGGAAAGAGGAAAGAATTAGGAGAAATAAGCTTTCTCCTCGCTAGCCTCACCTCGGTAGGTGTACGGATTTGACGCTTCCCCAGGTTTCCAGCAGTTTGTAAATCTGGGGCAGCATCAAATTCCATGGGTGTGCGTGGGAAAACCCACCCCAAAGTCCATGGAACGCCGCCCAGGCACAGAGTACTCATGATTTATGAGCCCACCCAAAGCCACGTTTCATAAATCTTAACGAGAGTCCTGCATCACACATGTACCACTTAACGTGGTGCAAAAGTGACTCAGGGCTCTCATAAATAAGCCCTTCACTTTCACCCACTGCACAGAGAGGCAGTCTTACAAAGGAAGAAGTGTGAAGGTGTAAGAGTGGAGTGGACTGCTTAGGGAACACAAACTGCAAACTATGAGCAATACAGACCTTGAGGCTCAGTTGTAATGTTTCCATTTGCTTGAAGTTAGGCGTAACAAGTACCCCAGCAGCTTCTAGGGTGCAGAAAATGAGGATGGTGAGGCTGCCTCACAAAGGACATTAGACACTATGACATGCTACTCAACTGGGGCCGTATTATAAAAGTGCCCAGGGGGGCCCCTTCTGTAATATCGATAGCGCTGGCCCACATAAAGCGCCAGCGATATTTTCAGGGGGCGTTCCCTCATTTGCATTGGGGCGTGCCCCATAAAAATGAGGGAATCCCTTTGCCTCTATGCCGTATAACAGATGCAGACACAGAGGCAAAGAAGCTATAAGGAGGTGCACTGACAGTGTGCCACCTTAAAGATGTCACACTGTCAGTGAATTCCCTGAGAGCAGTGCTCTGGAGGGTGAAAGAGGGTCCCATGGACCTCCTCAGACATCCCCTTCAAAAGTGCAGACGGGCGGTGAAAACACAGAGTGGATTCAAAGCAGCTGCTCCATTTTTCACACGAATGCACTGGCCCCGGGTCAGCACAAGTTCGCGGCTGCCCTGAGAGCAAGCAGGGTGCACCCTCTTGATGGTGTGCCCAGAGCAATGAAGGAAAGTGTGCCGCAGGTGTAATGCGGCCCCTGGCATATTTTAGGATGGACGCTTTTACCAGTCTAGGTTTTTATCAACATAGTGGAGGTTGTAGAAAAAGGGGTTTCTCTATTAGGGAGGAAAAAAGGGAAAACATGCATTGTCAAAGCCAATGGGTCTGACTTTTTATAAGGTGAAGTGTTTGGTAATGATAGGGTAACTCTGTGTGTGTTGTTTTCAGCCATCCCAGAAGCAAACCCCTATAATAAAGTATAAACCTGGGCTACAACAATATGAAAGTTGGAATTTAGGGTCCATGGCTGAACAGACTTGATAAGCAAAGTTCAGCTGTAGCCTCAAAATAAGAGTCTCAGGTTTGCGGGCATAATGTGAACATGTTTTGTGTGAATTTAGCAGTTCTTGTGCTAAAACGCACCTGTGCTCACTTTTTGAATTAAAACAAATCAGGGTTCGGTATCCATGCCAGATTGTGGAGCCCCTGCTGCAGCTTTCCAAACTCTATATGTGAATAAAGCTCTTTATGATGTTAAACATTTCAAGAAGTGGCTTTAGAAGTGCATTGAAATGAGGCACCATTGAGTGAGAGACAGTAGAGACTTTTAACTCCAAACAACTGACATTGATCAAGGTTTTTATTTCATGTCTTTCTATGACTACAAGGGTGACCTGCACTTTTACAACACTTTGTTTCTGAATATTCTTTGTCAAGAGCAGCTACCTGGCAGGAAACAGTGTCACATCTGGACAATATTGTATGCATCTCTCTTAGCTCATCTTATGCACACTGACAGGCAGTCAGAACTCTGTTCTGTGTGAACACAAAATCCTAGCCAGAAATTTCAGCACTCTTTCATCTCTAACACAGCCTTAAAACTCAGATGAAATAAACGTCAGCACTGAAAGACCTACATCTATTAAGCGAATAATGCACAAGTGGGCCTTTCTTAACAGTGTAATAGATCCTTTAAAGCATCAAAAATTTGCGAAGTTAAATTTATCATTCATAGTGGTTCAAAGATTCCTGATTTTACATGCTTATCTCACCCTCCATGATGTCTTCTTTCTTCATATGGAGACATATTCATGCCCATATGCTTATAGAGCTCAACTAGGCAAAGCACAAAACATGGAGTGTGATTCAGCCCAGTTGAATATGTGAATCATAAGTCCATGTTGGAAAATGTAGGCAGAACGTTTTTTCCGCTATTGAAAAAACGTCACTTTGGGTGGGGGTCGTTTTTAAAACATTTTTGTCGACTTCCGGTCGGCGTTTGTTCTTGTCTAAAGGGTAGTCCTGTGGAAAGTATTGACTGACCAGGAGGACCCAAAATGTCTGGTTGACATCTTCAACAAGCTCCATCTGAATATTTATGACCAAGTCAGTTGTGGTCCTCGTGCAGAGGTGACAGTATCTAGGGGTGCTAGGCAGGGATGGGTCTTAGCAACAAACATGTACCGGTTATTTATCAGTCACCTTGTAGTGCACTTAGAGCAATGATTCAATGATTACAATGTAAGGAAGCCTGGATGGCTTCCTTACACTGTAATTGGTCGCCCCAAAAGGTGACCGATTTGGTCGGGAATAAAGGTCCCGAATCGGATCCGCAGAATCCGAATCCCGTTCAGAGCCTTTCCTGACGACATTGTAATCGGCCCCTTAGTGAGGTGACACTCCTCTGCCTGAATGGAGGAGCCACCCCAGGCTTTTATATGCTCCTTTTGGTGTACATTTAGAATTATCAGTGTACACCTGTTATTTTTTTCATGGACAATCATACACTTTTTTCATTATGGGCATTTAAGTTGAGCTTGAAGAGCCTCACCATATTTTTTTGGGTGAAAGCAGTAAAACACGCTTGTTAAATTAACTTGTGTGTCTAATTTATAGGAAGTCAATTGTTTCTGTCAAGTACAATTCAGTACTACAGTATCTTAAATATATTAGAAATTGAGGAAACCTAAAGCTAAACCAGATACCAAAACAAAATTCCAATCCAGAGGTTGTGAAATCAAATTTTAAATATTTCACCTGATTGTTTGAGATTGGAAAGTCAGTTGGTCAGTGGTACAGGTCTTAGCATGTTTTTAAACTGCTTTTATCTATTATAAAGAGTTCAACAGAGTATGGACATACAGGCAATGAGATAGCCATTAATGATAAAAAAAATCATGACCAACATACAAAGATACTGCCATCAGGACCATCACAGTTTTACAAAGTTGCGTCATGTTGTGCAAAAACAAAGGAACGGGCTGGCAGATGCCATTTGCACAAGAGACGTACATGCCTAAAAAGCTATGTTGTAATCAGCTCTTGTCCTATGGGGGCATATTATCAAGAACGGCATTAAAAATTGTCGCCGGTTTAGCAGCAGACAACTGCCGCTAAAGCGGTGATAAAGGGCTTGATAATATGCCCTGGAGAATTCCAATAGAAGTCCATGTTCTAGTGTGAACATGGGCTTCTATTGGAATTCTCCACGGCATATTATCAAGCCCATTATTGCCGCTTTAGCAGTAGTTTTCTGCCGATAAACCGGCGATAATTTTAACGCCGTCCTTGATAATATGCCCCATAGTCTTTTACAGCTGAACAAACTTAAACAAAGAAACACATTCAAGAATCTCATAAGTTATGGCTAGAGAAGGTTACCGGGGCCATACTGAAGAAAGTAAATGATAGGGTGTAGGAGTCCATCTTAACGCTCTGGATCTAATAGAGTCTCATATGATGGGGAAAGATTATGGAACTTGGTTGAGGGGATGAGTGGGAAAAGTTAGTGGCGTCTCGCGGTATTATCCCAGGCTTGGTGATTGTGAGGGGGTGCATAGTGGTCGGGGTTAGGTGACAACCAGAGAGAGCATTAAGGATCGGGAAGGGAAGGCACCGTTGTGGCATTCCGGGCATCTTGGGATTTATTAGCAATCGATAATAAGTAATCACGCAGAGGTTGCCAAATATTCATCCGTCTGGTGGTCCGGGTTGTAGCGAGGCATACAGTTCACTGGTATTCACAGTGCGACACGGTGAGCCAGATGGTGGTATTGGAGGGTTGGCGATTATACCAGTGTTTTGGAACTTTGCATTTGGCCAAGACAAGAGCCATTACAGTAAACCATCCACTATTTTTGAAAAGGTCTAATTTGTAGCACAAACCTAAACTTTGTTTGGAAATTCAATCAAGGTATTTAAAGCAGTATGTAAACACCTCAAAATGAAAGAAACTAGACCAAAGAATCCTTTCGGTAAAAGTGGTCTCATATTGCTCATGACTTTTACAAAAAATGTTCAATTTTGAGAACCAAACTATGATATAATAGGTCGGTTCACAGAATACAGAATCAGAGTGGGACCTAATTTGACATGCCTCATGAATATTCATGCAGTAAGTTGCAGATTATGACTTGATATGATTGGCCACAATTACAGGGGCGGCGGCCTGCTGGGCCTTTTAAATAAAGCAATCTTTTTTTTTTTTTTTTAAATACAGCCCTTTTCCCTGTCCTATACACCACTGCCTTCTCCTAAAATATGTTTTTGTCAACACTCACTCACTCATTGATGGTAAAATATTAATATTTTGCAGCCACATTTCGTTTTCAAAAGATTAAGACATTCCATAATAAAAAGGTATTTGGCAGGGGCACCCTAAACATGCCTTTTCTAAATATTGATTCCTTATTGTTTCCTAAACCCGTCTAACAATTCAGAAACCTTTTCAGAATAGCAAGTTCTTATGTTATGTTATGTTAATTATGATTTCTATAGCGCACGGCTACTCTGATTGGAGTGTCCCGGCGCTTTTATTGGCAGCTCATAAAAGAAGAAACATAACACAGTAAAAAAGACATCCACAAACTGAAAAAAAAACATACTAGAGGGTGAAATGCCAGGTTTTAAGGCTCTTCCTAAAGGACAGCAAATTAGAAGTACCGAGTAAAGCCTACGGCAGGGCATTCCAGAGCTGTGGTGCTCTCAGTCTAAAAGAGCGACCCCCAAAGCGGGCCCTCTTTACTCGGGGGACCGCCACAAGAAACAGGGATTCAGATCGCAGGGAACGAGCCGGGTGATAGAACACAAGCCTGCGTTGAAGATATTTTGCTCCCGAGCCAAAGAGAGCCTTGTGAGCCAGAGTCAAAGCCTTGAAGACTATCCGCTTCCGGATAGGCAGCCAGTGAAGCGACTGCAACAGGCCGGACGCTCTGGCTCGCCTGTGAAGGCCAAAAATGGCACGTGCGGCTGAATTCTGCACCACCTGCAGCCGCTGTAAAAGATACTCCGGTAGGCCCAGATAAAGGACGTTGGAGTAGTCCAACCTGGAGCCAATTAAGGATTGCACCGTAATCCTCCTGTGCTCTTCTGAGAGCAGAGGAAGAAACTTCCGGAGCATCTTAAGGATGCCGAAACATGTACCCGAAAGACTGAGTATCTGAGATCTCAACGTCAGACCATTGTCGAACGTGATTCCCAGATTTTGTGCCAGTTGGGACGCATGTGCTGGGGGGAACATATTAATCGGCCATCATTTCTGCCAATCAGGGTCTGAGGTGCAACCAAAAAAGAGTACCTCAGACTTGTCTGAGTTACATTTGAGGCGGTTCAGCTGGAACCAATTAAAAACAGCCCCAAGACACTCACGAATACTCTCTCCGTCTAAATCCTCTCCTTTCCCACTCGTAAAGAGGAGCTGGGTATCGTCGGCATAGGATACGATCTGGGCCCCCAAAGACTCCACCAGTGCTGCCAAGGGAGTCATAAAGATGTTAAAGAGAGTCGGGCTCAACACAGCCCTGCGGGACTCCGACTCCCAAAGGCGGCATTACGGCGGAGCTAGGAGAGGCCCAGACCGTTTGTCGACGGCCTGCTAAAAATGATCTAAACCAGCTGAGCACCGTCCCCCTCAGACCGATGTCATAAAGTCTGGCGAGGAGCCCCTCGTGGGGGACGGTGTCGAAGGCCGCCGACAAATCAAGCATGACAAGCATAGCTTTGCCTCCTGAGTCCAGAACCTCCTTGATGGCTTCAGACACCTCCAAGAGTGCCGTCTCGGTGCTTAAATTGGGGCGGAAGCCAGATTGAGTGGAGTGCAGCAAATCGTTAGTTTCTAAAAAAGAGGAGAGCACGAGATGCACGTGCTTCTCCACGATTTTGGCCAGCGCTGGAAGGAGAGAGATAGGCCTGTAATTAGCCAACGCCTCGGGGTCTAGGCCAGGGTTTTTGAGGAGGGGAATTACCATCGCCTGCTTCCAAGCCTGCGGGACCACCCCCTCGCTCAAAGAGAGATTCAAAAGAGGGTTAGCCAGTGGATTTACAACAGCCGCCATTTTCGCCAGGAATTTGGCCGGGCAAGGGTCTAACGGCGACCCAGATTTGAGACTGGCCAAAAGTGCCCATGACGAAGAGGTAGAAATAGGCGGAAAAAAAGCCAAGACAGAATCCAGAGTGGCCGATGGAACTGACTCATCCCCAAAACTAGGACAAGTTGCAACCCTCCTCACAGGAAAAGAGTCCTGAATCAACTTAATCTTGGCAGTAAAAAAGTTGGCAAGATCACAAACCCACGCCTCCGAGGGAGCGGCCTGAGATAAATTAGACTGAGGGGCCGTGAACTCCCTCACAATAGTGAAGATCTCCTTGCACGAATTGGAGGCTGCCTCTATCCTCCTGGCAAAATAGCCCTTTTTCTCATGGAGGATATCGCGATGATATACTTTAATCACCATCCTGTAGGCCAGCCTGGCCGCCGGGTCATACCTTACACGCCACGCCCTCTCAGCCACCTTGCACTGCCGATGAGAGGCTGACAGTGCTTCCGTGAACCAAGGAGCAGAAATCCGTTTCGATATTGACCGGGGGGCCATCGCAGGGGCTAGATCATTCAGCCTATCCGTCAGCCACACCTGCAGAGACTCTAGATCCCGCTCCAAATCACCAGAGAGGGGGCAAGGACGGTCAAGGGATGCCTGAGCTAGCATCTCTGGAGTCACCCGATGGAGTGCCCTAGATACTGGTCCGTGCTGTCTAGGCGCAGTAGTGGATGATTTCACACGGCCCGGCACATAGAATTTGGCCAGCCTGTGATCGGACCAGAGCACCGGAAAAAGTTCTATACCCTCTAAGGGGGTCGTAGAAAAGACCTGATCCAGGGTATTTCCCCTATCATGTGTAGGGCCTGAGAGGTACGGGGCAAGGCCGAGGGGGGCCGTGATATCAAGCAGATGGTCACATCGGGGTCCTCTCCCTCATCCATATGGAAATTAAAATCTCCAGCCAGCACACAGTGCTCGGCTCTCAAGGCTAACCCTGACAATGCTGCCTGATGCTCATCAAAAAAGGATCCAGCCGGTCCGGGGGGTCTATAGACCAACAGCCCTTTAGGAGCCTGATGGGGGGCCAGTGCGATAGAAAAGGCCAGAGATTCAGAGCCTGTAATAGTATCCATAGGGATAATAGAGCAGGCGGCAAGCTTATTCACCACAAGAGCCACCCCTCCACCCCGCCCCTCCAATCTATCTTGCCTAAAGATATTATATTCCGGAGGGATTGCCGAGGCGATATCGGGATTGGACAGATCCCCCAGCCATGTCTCTGTTAGCATAAGACATAGTGTTTTTTCCGTAACAACGAGATCAAAGATCTCCTGAGCATGTCTGCGCACAGATCTGGTGTTCAAGAGCAGGCAGAGATGTTTCACATTGCCCACTCCTCTCTTCAATAAAGTGGCCGGGGCATACCCTGGCGACCAACCACATCCAGGACATTGCCTCTTCCCCCTATAGCGACCAGGAAAGACAGGGTAGCAAGCGCAAGATACCTTTTGCAGAGAGCGCAGTTCCTGCGCCGAATAGTATACCATCTCACGACCGCGGATGAGAAGCCTATGAAGCCAGCCCCACCCGCCGCTCCGACGCCTCCGGGACGCTGACGGGCGCAGACGGGCAGGACTCTGGCAAGACTCAGGCAAAGCGAGGGCGCACCCGCTACGCGATCCCGCTGCGCGAAGAGAACTGGTTTAAATTGGGTTTAGTACATTTCAAAAGGGTTTAGTGGATTCAGACCCTCACATTTTTAACTGTTCAAACCCTTTATACAAAGGGCCCACTATTCTCTGATGATGGACAGCAACAGAACTGACCAAGCAAGCTTTTTACGACTAAAACTATTAAAATGTGAGTAAAAGGGGTGCCGCTCGCCGAGGAGACGCTGCGTGTTTGAAGGACTTGGAGCGCTGTACTGCCATTGGGAGCCCCGTTGGTGACTAATATCTGCGTGGGACCCAGCAAGCGCCGGAGGACGGGACTGCGAGGCCCATCAGGCTGTGCGAGTTCCACCAAGCACACCTGTTGCCTCTTCCCGAGTCTCCGCCCCCTATACCAATTATCGTATATCATCTGGAAGGGCTGCGCGTTAGCGGGACGCGTGTGCGGGACCAATCCCGGGACAAAGCCCGGACTAAGGGCGGACCCTCTGAGACCCTCCGAGACACGAGGAGACCGGACCGGGTATACCTTCTTGTTTTCAGGTACTGATTGTTTTTTATCAAATTACTTTTCCCACCACCGTCATCTGCCTCACCAACCGACCCCTTTTAACTAGATATGGCAACTGTCAATGTTGAGCTGCACGCGCAGGATAAACAGGGTTTGCTACTTAATGGGACCTTGGATAGTTACTTCACCAAATCATCGCCTGATATTTCCAGGGAGATTGTGCTAGCGGAGAGGCGGGCAGACCGCCGCCGTTCAGTGGAAAGCATGAAGAATGGATCAGCTTTACCTTTATTATCTCCCGTGACTGGACCCTCTGTTAATGCTGCTGGGGTACTAACAAACGAATCGATTCCTCTATTAGACAGTTTACTCCCGGAGGTAAATACGGTTGCTCTTTCACCCGAAACCGTAGCTCGAGTTGATATGATTGACTTGTCCGCATCATCTATTGGAAGTGGCCTGTCGACTCTAAAGGGAGATGCCTTGTTACAACAGCATGCAGCCCGTGTTAAGGCTAAAAAATTACCAACTACGGGGAAAATTTATGGCCCCCCGCCGAACAAAAAGCGACGGAAAAGGAGGGATCCGTTGCAACCTAAACTGAGCTGCTGTGACTTTGGCAAAAATTTGTCTATAGTTGTTAAGAATCCCTGTGTTATTCAATCTGATTCCGAGGGGTTGGACATTATTTCTGCATCCCCAGTTTTATCTAATACCCCTATAGACAAAGAGGTCAATAGGGAGCCAAGTGAGTCAGCCAATGTTCATAGTGAGAATAAGGGCCCCGTGTCCCTTCAGGATATTGAGAACCTGATTAGATCATATTCTGTATCTATCTTGGAGAGGTTAACGGAGGTGGAGTGTAGGCTGTCAAAAATTGAGACTGCACTGCCTAAAATAGATCTTGTAGGCCATACAGGTGTTAATTATGCAGACAATCAAGCATTTAAGGGTGTATCTCAAGTTTTGTCATCTGTTGTGCAACCTCCTCCCCCTATTGCTGCTTATGTTGTTCCTACCCCTCCCTCAATTCTACCCGTACCAAAATCTTCGGGGAACACAGTACCAGCTATTGCTCACCATCATGTTAACTCTAGACCATCTCAAGAGAAAACAGGTGATCAAATGCTGGGGTCTGTTGTTAGCAAGACCAGTGTTAATACATCTAAAAATTCTGGTAATATAACCAACCTAGCTTTAACAGACTTAACAAGGGAAGTGAGGGAAACCAGACGCACCTGGGGGAAACCTAAAAGGGTTCCGTTGCCTGAACTTCCACCAGAGGCAGTACCCTATGTGGTAGTCCTAACAGGTGTGCCGGCCCTTGAACAAAATAAGAGGGAGGGCTTCTTACAACTAAAAAATAAGATAACGCACTGGTTGAGAGCACATAGGCCTATTGCAAATTATATTAACGGGGATATAGTTCATGTTCGACGCCTTGAATGGTTGGGGGGCAGAACTAAAGATATCGAAGGAGATGTAGTGGTTGTTAATTTCAGGGACCCAAACGCTGTCCACTACATACTGAACTGGCAGACGGGGAGTTCTAATAGTACTATAATCCCAAGACCTCTAACGTATTTTTATCCAAGGTCAGTGGTTTTTCCATCTCAGCTTCCCCTTTTACAGGGGTCAATTCAAACCCAGCCACTTAACTGTTCAATTGTACAGAATGTTGGGAACAGTCATTACTCTCAGTACCCCCTGATCTATCAGGGTATGAGAAACATGCCTTGTGCCCCTTGCCCCGCAACGGTCCCAGACCCCCTGGGATGGCACTCTGTCCCAGCTAGTCACCATAACTTTCACAGCTTTCAGGATAGAAGGATGGACCATCTGAAACCCTTCACGCCACTTGAGACGTCCAATCGTTTTGATGTCTTCAGTGGCCTTGATGGTTGTGATTGAAGTTTGTTGGGTGGGGGGGTTGAGGGAGGGGACTCAAGGAACCATACTGAAATGAGGGTTGGAACGGAGTGTAATCTATTGCCAACTGTTGTATCTCGACCTTTGGGTAAAAATGTTATATGTTACGATAATATTCCTGAAGAACAGGTAGGATTAACTCCTACTATAAGACACTCACCTTCTGAGGGAATATCTCTGGGAATTCAACAAGTAACATATACTGGTGATGAGATGTCAAGGGTTAACACTGTTATGTCTTCTGCATTGGGGATTTCGGTTAAGCTTGTTAGCTGGAATGTAGCTGGGGTTGCCAGCAATTTGAGGGATCAAGACTGGGCTGCTTTTGTGGAATCCTTTAATTTTTGTCTACTCCAGGAGACCTGGGCAATTGATATTCCTCACAGGGTGGGCTACAAGACTTTTGGTATTGGAGCAATCCCATCCAAGAGTGGTAGGCCGTCTGGGGGCCTCCTGATTTGGACAAAGATCAATCTAAGGGTTGATATAGAGGTGATAGACACAAATTCTGTAGATATCCTAGCATTAAAAATAACTACCTCCAATGGGAAGAAACTAGTCCTAATAAACATCTATAATAGGCCAACACCGTCAAAAAAGGAATCCTTGACTGTCTCTAAATTGGATTGCTTTTTGAGGGGGTTGAATCCTGGGGAGGATCTCATCATCTTGGCTGGGGATCTCAATTGTGACTATGAACCAGTGTTGGGCATAAGTGAGATTTTTGAGGAGGAAGATCAGGCAAATAAAATCCCCCTCCTCGGGAGTAGCAAATCTGTGAAATGTTCCATTCTGGCTCTCCAACTGATCAAACTATGTACAGAGCATCACCTTAGGGCCTGTAACGGCCGGTTACCGTCCGACACCATAAAAAAACCAACCTTTAGGAGGAACACATATAGGAGCATCTTGGACTTTGTAATAGTTTCCATCCCTCTTTGGTCGTATCTCATAGATCTTGAAATAATGGAGAGGGCTGAAAGTGATCACTTTCCATTAAATTTGTCACTAAACGCTGCATTATTTAGCGACCCCTCCCCTCCTACCTCCTCTGAGGGGGGTGTTGGGGATGGCATTGACATTCATATCAGTAACAACAGGAGATCGCTAAAATGGCCATTTATTCTGGATCATGGTGATATTTTGAGTGAAATATACTCACTTTTTGCAGGTACCTTTGCTGCATATCTAAGCTTAACTCCTGAGGAGGAAGCAAGAACTTCCTTTCAGACCATACATTTGGAGTTTTTTAAAAAATTAAAATTATTGGTAACTAAAATGCCCAAAAAATCCCAGCAGAAGACTCAGAACTTGTCTCACAGCAAGCCCTGGTACGACAGACTGTGTAGAGAGTCTAAGAGGGAAATGTTAATTGCTATTAAATCCAAGTCGCAACTGGATGTTAAGATAGCTAGGAGTAACTATAAAACTACCCAAAGGACTTCGAAAATTGCGTGGGAGGAAGAAAAGTGGGCGGAATTACTGTCAGCTGCAAGATCAGGAGACACTGTAGTATTTTGGAAGTTGATAGCTAATGGGAACAAGGTGGGAAGGGTGATTAGAGACACATTCCTAGACGAGCAAACCTGGGTAACCCACTTTACTAATTTGTATATGAAATATGATGATCCTCACACAGAATCTACTGTAGTAAGTCACGAACTTCCAGTGGATCCGCTGGTCTTTACCTTGGGGGAAACAGAGCTGGCCATTAGCCAAGTCAAAAACGGGAAAGCCCCAGGTTTGGATAAAATCCCCGGGGATCTTTACAAGCACGACCTGAAAATATGGGCACCATATATCAATTATCTATGCAACAAACTATCTCAAAGTTTAGAATTTCCTGAAAGCTGGAAAGGAGCTGAAATTGTTTTAATATTTAAAAAAGGAGACAGGAAGGACCCCTGTAATTATCGTCCAATAAGCTTAATGGACATCCTTCAGAAAATTTACTCTCGCCATATTTTATTACGAGTGAGTAACTGGTTGGACGAAAAATCATTTTTAACTAAATTTCAAGCCGGGTTCAGAACCAAAGTCAGCACTATAGATCAGTGCTTTAGATTCTGCTGCCTCTACTGGAAGTACGTAATGATAAAGAAGGCCCACTTGTATGTTGCCTTTGTTGATTTAAGGGCAGCATTCGACCTGGTGCCACGTGATCTTCTGTGGAAGACGCTGAGCGCAGCGGGCATGCCAAACAATATAGTAGCTCAAATTATAAAATTACATGATGGGAACTTTGCGAGAATTAGATGGGGACAAAACGGCGAACTTTCACGGAAAATTCCAATCGAACGTGGAGTTCGCCAGGGATGCGTTCTGGCCCCCACGTTATTTTCTATTTTCGTGAATGATATTCCCTCTTTTTTAGACAAATGTAAAAATGACGCACCTAAATTGAATGGCGAAAGGGTAGCATCTCTATTGTTTGCTGACGATACTATTCTGATATCCCAAACTAAAAATGGCTTGCAGATTTTATTGAATACTTTTAATGATTATTGTTGTCAAAAGGGGCTAGAGATTAACGTAAAAAAAACGAAATACATGGCCCTTAATCCAACCAAACCAGACAAGGGTTGTCTAATTTTGAAAGGGATAAAGTTGGAATCAGTCCCTCACTTTTCATATTTAGGGGTGACGCTTGATTGTAACTTTACCTGGAAAGCTCAAATGGAAAAAAGCAAATTGTTATTTGCTCAGAACGTTAAACCAATCCTCAGAGAGCAAAGCTTAAGCACCAGTAAAGCGGTACGTCCCGTCATGGAACTTTTTAAATTTAAGGTTCAATCTTCAGTGCTATATGGTGCTGAACTGTGGGGGCCAGGCTCCAAGGAGACTTTCAGCATCCACGATAACAACTTTATGCGTAGCTTGGTTAGGGCTCCGAGAGGAACCCCATTAGTCCCCCTGCAATTGGACCTTGATTTTAAAAGAACTGACCATCATGTTCTTATTAGACCGCTTATGCTCTGGGTAAGATTGTGGCACGTTCCTGAGCTTCAGGCATATAGAGAAGGGCTGATAGAGATTATGGGGTTGGATAGTAACAAAAAAATCTCCTGGTTAACACATGTTAGGACCTGGCTTAATTTTATAGGCCTGAAACACTTTTGGGAGTATCCCGAGCAGCTTCCATCTAATCCCAAATTAGTCCTGAAAAAAGCTTTTTGGTCCTATGTAGCAAATATGGCTGTAAACCTCAGTACTAGTGGTTCATTAGTATCAAAATTTTTAAGTTTTAAGGGTGAACCTTTTTATGAGTCCTTTATGGACGAGATAGAGCCTCCACTTGCCAAGACACTTTTTCTAAAGTTTAGATATGGAAATCTTCGATTAAAATCAACTTTGTCTTGTTGGGCAAGGAACCGTGATCCATCGGCTGAGGAATTGGACAAAGTCTGTTCGCTTTGTGAACATAACCAAATTGAGAATGTGCAGCACATCCTCTTTTTTTGTCCTATCTACGCCCATGAGAGAAAAAGATGGATTAAACCGATATGCCTTTTATTAGGCTTGAGGTCCTGCGACCAGGCTCTGAGAATCTTGACTACTAATACTTCACAACAGATCATATTTAGTGTCAGTAGATTTTTACTTGCCATTTGCTACCGTAGAAAAAAAATGGGCCTTCAGCTGTGAATTTAACCTCTAATCTCTATTATATTGTCCTATCTATGGAATCGATTTGTTTATAGTAGCACTAAGTGCATTAGACAATTGAATTTGCTTATAGAATTATTGAGGTGTCCTCCCGTCTCATATGTTTTTTTTTATTGTTATGCTCCATGTATATTCCACTTTTGTTGCACAGCTATATTGAATGTATTTTACTCTTTATTTTTAAGTGATTGTTCTACTTTTATTGAAATGTAATTTTTAATGAAACGTAATGTTTAAATTGTTCTTTTATGGCGTAACGCCGAAATAAAGATTTGAAATGAAATGAAATGAGTAAAAGGAACTTATTGAAGTGCATCTATCTTAGTGCCCCAGGAGGGTTGTTGCACCATGTTCAGAGTGCAAATAGCACCTGTGTAAAATAATTGTTGCTTTTTTGCTCCTATGGAGAGGGTGTACCACTGGTGTTGTGGAAAAGTACAAACTGGGGGGGCACTACCAACCAGAATATAAGATCCTTAATTATTGCCCGGCGATGTCGCCTCTTGAACCCACAAAGAAGTTAAACCATTGAAGAGGCAGGCGCTGGAGACTGGAAGGCAGGAAACAAGGTTTTTTATTCTCTCCGGAGGAGAACACAACGAAACGGACAGAAGGTATCGTTCAGAGGTGCTCTAACTGCATCCCGGAGGCCTGGCCTCTTATACACGAGTTTATCTCTTTATTACATGTAACACATTCTCGTCGATACTTTGATGTACGGAAAGACATCCTCAGAATCCCCCCTTCCCAGCCCGTTCCCATGCAAGGCTACAGTGGAAGTCCCCGCCCCGTTCACAACAGGTGATGATCATTGCGCAGCTGGGTATTCCGCCGATTCACGGAGTGTGCGGGTTTCGATCGGATCTCGTGGGATGGGGGGGGGGCTTTGATCATCTCGGGGGTCCTTTGAGGAGGGAAGCTTCCTATTGTATGGGGAGGGGCAAGAGAATGGTATCGGCAGAGCTAGGTGTCGGCCTGGGAACGGGGAAGACAGACGGGCACACGGGAAAAAGGGGTTTGCATCAAAAGGGCCGGAGGTCATGACGGGGAAGCAGGGAGATGTCGCGCTGGGAACAGGATGAGAGCCTGGGGCAGAGCAGTGCCGAAGAGGGGTTTATGACTCAAGGCAGGTGCAAGCAGGGGGGGGGGTTGCCAGCGAAGTTAGGAGAGAGAGAGAGAGACGCGCTGGCTCTCGGCGAGAGCGGGGAAGCCATGGTGTCCAAAATGGCGGCTGTTTTACGCGCACAAAAGGTTTAAGGAGAGCAAGAGGGCGCCGATAATGTTGACGGTTTTCAGCCTAACTTTTAACAGTCCTCCCTTTTCAACATATCTAGCCAACTTGCTTACTCAATGTCAATTTTCATCAAATTCCTAACTTCGGCATCATATAATGCCCTCATGTGTTCGCTTCCAATGTCCACAGTTTTGGGAAAAATACAACTCGCACATAAAGAACACATAGGTGGCAAACATTGAATCCCTAAGCATAGGCCACATATTACAACTACGGGAATCAGGATAATGGTGAGCAGTCTCCAGCCCCAACTTTTGATGGTGTCCCAGAACCAACCACCAAGCGACCATTCTTCTTGCTCTTGGTGAACTTCCGAGGAGAGTCTGTGAAGATGTTCGATGGCTTTGTACACTGAGGGTGAGTTGTCCGGTATGTATGTACAACAGCTGGCCCCAATAATGCGGCATGCTCCCCCACGGTCCGCCAGAACCACATCTAGGATGAGGCGGTTCTGAAGAGCCACCAAACGGACCGCTTGGAGCTCGGCAGTGTTGTTGGCAAAGATGCCCGCTGTGATGTTCATGGTTGTCTCGACTGCCTGAGTCAAATGTCGGATGGCACGGCTGTTTGCCATCGGGCCCCAGAGGGGGACGAGTCCTTTCATAGCATCGAGGAACTGTGCTCCTGTTGAGTCGGCTTGCTCAACGTCTTTTGCTCGTTTTTGCCTGTGGTGATTCGCTGGGGCCACATAAGTTGGAGGAAGGACGAAGGAGATGTAGCAAGTGCCCCCCCAGCCTTTGGGGAGCCAGGTGTAGGCCTTAGTGCCACAGATGAAATACATGTTTGGGGATGACACAAAGGAAGGTGGATCCGTGGAGTCCAAAGTTCTGGTAAAGCGGCAAGCGCTGTGACCCACCAGCTGTGTCCCAAGTCCTTCTACACACATGTGGCCTGTGACGTTGATGACCGTCAGGGCTACAGTCAGAGTGGCAGCCGTTCGTTTCCGCAGATAGGAGAAGGTGGGTCTGGTTGGATTGTGGAACACCTGCATTTCGATTCGTTCTTTGGCCGGAATGTCCATTTGGATTGAGTCGCTGGGTGTCAGCGGGCAGAAGTGTGTCTTTGTCTTGTTTCGCCCGGCCCCATGAGAAGAATGTGCTGCAGCTCTGCTGGAGGTGGCATTTTCCGTATAGCTCTCTTGCAGGAGGATCAGCCAGGCAAGGCAGGAGCCGTGGACGGAGAAGGGTGAAGGGATGAATGGTATTGAATGTCCAGTGGCATGGGGTAGCAACCCACAGATCCAGCAGTTGGTGGCGTTGGTGGCAAGATTGTGCTGGTGAAGTAGCTGCACGAAAGAGTTGTTCCAAAACTCCTTTCGCCTCTCTCTTAGTTGAGGAGAGAGCGAAATTAGATAATGTTCCTTCGTGGTGGTAGGCTGAGCAGTGGTTAGGAATGTTTCGTGAGCAGGTGCGTGTTCTTCCATAATCCAGAGCGTAGTCATGAGGAGAAAACAGAGGAGGATTACGATGAAGAGTGCAATTGTCTTTGAGCTATGGAGCCTGTCTGTTCTCGGATTTCTGTAGTGGGTATTTCCTGTTGTCTCAGTCGGCTTCTTGTTTGGCGCTTCCATCATCTTCTTATCTGGCGCTTCCATCATCTTCGTCTTCAAGGTGCTCGGTAGTGGGCAGGACCACAGACTCAGTTTTAGCTTCTCTCCAGGTAACCCTTGGTAGTTTGGGTCACCGTTCTGAGATTCTCAAGCTTAGTCCGTGGCCTACTTAGCCGAAGCTCCCTCCTTTCGACGCAGGAAATACCCTTCTCGAGATGGCACAGTGGGGTCAGGATGTTTTGAAAGTTCAAGTGTCTCTGTATCAGGGTAGCAGCTCAACGATGGTCGGTCCCGGTTCAGGAGCTCTTCTTGGGTGTTGACGGTGTCTGTCGTGGCCAGGGCTGGAGAGACCTTTTTGCAGTGATGAGCGTGCAGCCAGTGTTTCTTCCCCTCCACTCGAAGTGCGGTCCGAGTGGTGATCAGCACTTGCCAGGGGCCCGTCCACCGGGGTTCCAAACTCTTTGATCGCTGAAAGTTTCGGATCAGCACGAAGTCCCTCGGCTGGATGGCGTGACCCGGACCCCTGGAAGCATCGGGGATGGCCTGCCGCACCTGCTGATGAAGGACAGACAAAGTTTCAGTCAATTTGTACAGATAATCAGACATTAGGACATCCGGAACGTCATGAATGGACGTTGGTTTCGGGGCAGACCAGACGCTCATGGGTCGACCGAAGGCAACTTCATAAGGGGTTAAGTGATGTCGGGTGGGGGTAGAGCGCATCGATAGCAATGCCAATGGGAGGGCGTCTGGCCATTTCAGGCCCGTCGTAGCCACTATTTTGGCCAGTTTAAGCTTTAGTGTGGCGTTGTGTCGTTCGACCAGCCCAGCAGATTGAGGGTGGAAGACTGCGTGGAATTTCTGTTTGATACCCAGCCCATTTAGGATGAGCTGGATAACGTTGGCTACAAAGTGGGGGCCATTATCACTCCATAAAACACGACAGAGGCCATAACGGGGGAAAAACTCTTTTAACAGGACCTTTGCAGTGGCCATAGCGGTGTTGTCACGGGTCGGATATGCTTCCACCCATTTGCTAAATGCGCACACCACGACAAGTACATATTTCAGGCCTTGGCATCTGTCTAGCTGGATGTAGTCCATCTGCAGGACTTCAAATGGGTGGTTTGGGACCCCAAATCCCCCCCGGGGTACTACAGTTCCCTTCCCGGGGTTGTGTTGCAGGCATATTAAGCATTGTTGGACCAGGCGTTTGGCGGAATCTGGGATCTTGTCATTGTGCCAAACCCTGGAGACTAGTTCGATCATGGGGGCTGATCCTATGTGGGCTGGGGAGTGTGCCATGGATAATATGGGAATCAAGTATGAATCAGGTAGCAACCATCTGTTCGTGTCTTTTGTCCGCCAGCAGCCTTCATCGTCTTTCAATCCCACCCGTGCCCATTCAGTCAATTCATGTTGTGTGCTAGCCATTTGTATGTCTCTAATTGTGTCCTTGGTGTCAGTCCAGTTTTCTGCTTGTGACCTGGTCACGTACATACGTGTTGTCGTTCTATTTTCTGCTGTCGTTCGGGCGGTGATGTCGGCTAGTGCGTTTCCCTGTCCAATAATGTCTGTCACCTTCTTGTGTGCCTGGCATTTGATAACGGCAAGTTTGTTGGGGAGGAGGACAGCTTCGATTAAGGCGGAGACTAAATCCCCGTGCAGGATGGGTGTGCCGTGTGAGGTCAAGTATCCTCTCTCCCTCCAGAGGAGCCCAAAATGGTGAACCACCCCGAAGGCATACTGGCTGTCGGTGTAAATGTTTGCCGTGGTTCCTGTTGCCAGGATGCAGGCTCTCGTCAAAGCAATCAGTTCCGCTGCCTGGGCAGATCGCTGGGTGATGCGGGCTGTTTCTACTACAGTTCGAGCTGTGGTGACTGCATAGGCAGCGGAAGTGGTACCATCGGAGAGTTTGATGCAAGAACCGTCCACCCACAACTCCCCGTCGGGGTCAGGGAAAGCTGTGTCTCTGAGATCGACCCTACTCCTGGTCTGTTCGTCCGTAAGAGTCACGCAGTCATGTACGGGGTGCACATTGGGGTCGTTCTCTGGTAAGGGTAACAGAGTTGCTGGGTTCAGTGTGGTGCATCTTTTCAGGGTGATATGGGGGGCAAGCAAGGTTAGTTCGTATCCAGTCAGTCGTGCACTCGTCAGATGTTGCGTCTTGGTTTGGTTCAGGAGGGTGTCGACTGCATGGGGTACCAGTACCGTGAGGGAATTCGAGAGTACAATCCCTTCACTCTGTCGGATAGAGACTGCAGCAGCAGCTACAGCTCGAAGGCAGGCAGGCAAGGCTCTGGCGACAGGGTCAAGAGTGGCAGAGAAGTAAGCGCACGGTCGTTGCTTAGGACCGATGGCCTGGGTCAGGACAGATAAAGCGCACCCCTCCCTTTCGTGAGTGTAAAGGGAGAAGGGCTTCCTGTAATCAGGGGTACCCAGGACAGGGGCTGAGCAAAGGGCATCTCGTAGTTCTGTGAAGGAGGTTTGACACTCAGGAGTCCAAGGGAGTGGGAAAGGGACGTCTTTGTTTAGGAGAGAGAGCAGTGGTTTTACAACGAGGCTGAAGTTTGGCAACCATTGTCGGCAGAAGGAGGTGAGGCCTAATAGGGAGCGAACCTGCTTCTGGGTTTTAGGGACAGGGGTGTCTAGAATGGTCTGGATTCGATCAGGGGTGAGTTTCCTTCCATCTTTGGACAGAAGGTGGCCTAGGTAAGTGACCTGGGGTAGGCAGAATTGCAACTTCTTCTTGGAGACCTTGTGGCCATTTTCCGCAAGGAAGTGCAAGAGTTGAATGGTGGCGGTAACCGCTAGAGGGGTGGTGTCGGCTGCCAAGAGGATGTCATCGACATATTGTACCAACACCACCCCGTCGGGTAACCGGACTTGGTCTAGTTGCCTTTTGAGGGCCTGGCTGTAGATGCTAGGGCTCTCCGTGTAGCCTTGAGGGGCTCGGCAAAACCTATATGAGCGGGATTTTAGGGTAAAGCCGAAGAGATATCGGCTGTCTGGGTGGATGGGGATGGAGAAGAATGCGTTCTTGAGGTCGATGACGGAAAAGGTGGTTGCAGTGGATGGAATCAAGGTCAGGATGGTGGTGATGTCTGAGACCACAGGGTACTGGGGTACTACCACTTTGTTGATCTCTCGGAGGTCGATGATGAAACGGTATGCTTTCTCATCTCCCTCTCCCTGCTTCTTGATAATGGGCAAGATAGGGCTGTTGCAAACGTTGCTAACCACTTCCTCTACCACTCCTGCGTCTATCAGTGACTGGATAATCATTACCAATGCCTTCTCGCCCTCTGGCGATATCCGATATTGTGGGAGTTTTGGGAGTGTTGCGTCTGGTCGGACAGTAATGTGCACTGGGTCAATTAACATACGCCCTACGTCCGAATCCGCTTTGGCCCACAGATACGGAGGCAGGGTGTCAAGCAGGGACGCGTCGACGTTGGTGATGGAAAACATGTGTCGGGGGGAACAATGTTTAAGCAGAACGGGGTTGTCGTAAAGAAACACTCGAACCCCATCTTGAGAACACCTAATCGTCGCTCGGAAGTGTTTCAGTAAGTCAAGTCCCATAATGGCGTCAGGGCTATTGGAGGAAAGCAAGAACGCGGTGTCGGTGGTGTTGTTTTCTACGTCAAAGAGAATCGGGGCAGACAAAGGGTTGGTGGAGGGCGTTCCATCGAAACCTGTCGATGTTATGAGTGAGCCAGACAAGGGTGCCCTTGGAATCAGTCGTTTAGATAACGCACTACGTGTTGCGCCAGTGTCTACCAGAAATGGAGACTTGGTACCCAGGACCTTAGCAGTGACATAAGGGCCCTGCTGGTCAACATAGAGCTCGACTGGATCCCTCCCTCGCCCTTGGCTGTCCTATGCAAAGGTGTGAGTGTCGTCATAGTCGGATTGTTGATATTGGTTCTGTCTGGGTCGATCGAACGTATTCGGTCTGCTTGATCTGTCATTAGTCACGTC
This sequence comes from Lissotriton helveticus, assembly GCF_964261635.1. Lineage (NCBI taxonomy): Eukaryota > Metazoa > Chordata > Amphibia > Caudata > Salamandridae > Lissotriton > Lissotriton helveticus. Next base: position 434,471,369 of record NC_136062.1, read on the forward strand.
GTTTGGGGGCCCTCGTTGTGTTCCCTTAGGTCTCAGTCCGTTTACTGCATCCCTGGGGTCTCTGTTCCTGATCATTTCCAGGAGAACTGGGCACTGGGATTTCCAATGGCCAGTCCCTTTGCAGAAAGCGCACTGGTCATCTCTAAGGTCTGTGCGTCCACTGTAGGGAGTCAGAGTGCGGTCCTGGGGAAATGCAGTCTTAGGGGCGTTTGTCTGGTAGTTTCCCCGGTATTGGTCTCGTCCTATAGTCACCCCTTGCAGTTTGGCAATCATCACCCTCTCCTTTAAGTCTTTCTTCTTTTTCTCTGTCGCCCTATCGTTTTCATTTTTCTGATGCTCATAATATTGGGCCATTTGAAGAATCGCTGTAGGTTTGGAGGCTGCCCAACTACTCTCGCTGGCCTGTAGTTTCTGGGAGATGTCCAATGATAGGCCCTTAACATAATTCTGGACAAACAGATGGTGTCCGGTTGCAGTGGTCATGTCCTGGCCGCTGTAATCGGAGAACACCGTTTCAAACCGGGAGAAGTATTCCGACACATCCTCCTGGGGTTTTTGGCGACAGGCTGTTACTATCGACCAGTCCACTTTCTTTTCTGGGATCAGGGTTTTTAATTTCTCTACAATTTTATCTGGGAGGTCTAGAATGGATTTCAATGGCTTTTGTCCTGGTCCCCGTTGTTTATCCAAGTCATCGAGTTGTGGCCAGGTATGTCCGAACAGCTCAAGGTGGTCGACTTTCCGGATTTGCTTCCACACATCAGCTGGTAGACATAACCCGAAGAACAAGTCGATGTCAGCCAGGGTCATGATAGTTGAACCCAGGGCTGTACCCAATTCAGTATAGAAGGCAGTGGGGTTTTTACGTAGGTCGGGTAGAGATTTTCGGAATGTCAGTATCTCTTGCCGGTCCCATGGCTGGTAGACCCAGTTGTATACTACCCTTCCCTTCGCATCTTGGTTGTTGGCATCATCGTGAGTCCCTGTACCTCGAGGGGGAACCCAGTAAGGGGCAGCCTCACGTATCGGCATCATGGTGTTAGATTGCTCGGTTGGTGGTTCGGTCACTACGGGGGCCGTGGATTTAGCTCCCGGCTTTCGTTCAGTGAGGTGGCGGAAAACCTCAAGCGTACGCGTAAGGAGGTCCGACACATCACACTCGCCCTCATCCCCGATATCGACCTTCCGGTACAGAGTCCTTAGGCTCTCGGGACCTTTGTCTCGATATCGGTCCTCGTATGCATTCAAGACATGATAACACAGTCGTACGGTAAAATGTCGTCTGTGACTCCCTGTATACGAGCTGAACATATCTGTGATGTACTCTTCATCATCCTTCCTTTCTACCAGTGTCCTTGCTATTTTGTCGATCCCCGCTCGCTCATCTTTGTCTAGCCTGTTTATTCTTGCAAGGCCAGCCCCTCGAGTCTCATGCTCGTCTAACGTTGTCGTTGATGCGGGTTTTAATACCAGGGGTTCGGCTGGCACAGAGGCCATTGGGGCCGACGCTGCGGCGGTACCTTCGCTTGTACCTGGGGGTGGCGCGTGCTGCGCCAAGGGCCGAGAAGGGGCGTATGGAGGGGGCATGTAGATGATAGGAGGACCTAACAGCAGGTCCTCATTGGCTTGTCGTTTCGAGGGCAAGTCAGGGTAGAGCATGGAGGGGGTTCTAACCGGACACTGGCTTGGCGTTTCCCTTTCTAGTTTCTGTTTAGCTTTCTCTCTTTCCTCTATCTCCCTTTTTAGTTTCTGAGCAGCTAGGTGGGCTGCTTTTTGCAGCTCTTTTTCCAACCTACTCTCAGTTTTCTTTTTACGCTGTTCAGTTTCTTTTCGCCACATGCCGAAGCTATCAAGCATAGTGGGTGTTGTCTTGTTTTTACCCAGGGCAGTTTCTAGCATTTTTATTTTATCATCATCGAAGGATCCTGTCAGGGGCCATTGACTTTCTTGACCCTGTTTTGTATATTTATGCCATAGTTTACTATAGGCAATAGCGGTCAATCCATGCTTCATGAACATGTCCTTATTAGGGGTGCCTTCCAGTGGGGCTGGATGGTCCATCTCTAATAAGCGGTCCGGGCTAAACAGGCTACCAATCAATGGGGAGAAGACAGACATGACGGCTCGTAACGAGGGACTAAAAAGTCAGCACTGCCTATCTTATCACTAGGTGCAAAGACTAGACAGAATATTTCTATTCTACGTTGTTTGCAGGCAGTGAATACCTCATGGATCACAATAACCAAAGACCAACAAATAACAATGGGGAGAATGAGTAGGTCCGCAAAGATCTGCGTTACCTACCTTTTTCGCTATCTGCAAAAAGGGTGGTCTCTTCCCTGTTTGCAGACAGGGAATCTCCAGGAAACAATAATTTTGCGAACAACAGTTCAGTTTCAAGCAATTATAGGGTGAGGGAGGAAAAAAATAAGCACGGCTGCTACCCTACCTATCCTCCACTGCTTGCAAAGAGAGAGACCTTTGTTTCTCCGTTTGCAGACAGTGAATCCCTCGTGGATCAAGATAACAAAAGACCGACAAATAGCAATGGGGAGAGTGAGTAGGTCCGCAAAGATTTGCGTTACCTACCTTTTTCACTATCTGCAAAAAGGGTGGTCTCTTCCCTGTTTGCAGACAGGGAATCTCCAGGAAACAATAGTTTGTGAACAACAGCTCAGTTTCAGGTGACTATTGAGTGGGGGAGAAAAATAAGCACGGTTGTCTGCCCTACCTATCCTCCACTGCTTGCAAAGAGAGAGCCTGTTGTTTCTCCGTTTGCAGACAGTGAATCTCCAATTAAACAAAAAAAGAGCAATACTAGTATTTAACAATCAAGCAATTTTTTTTTTTTTTCGCAATTTGTCGTGGTAACACGACCTTACCCGGACCGCATGGACAGTTTCCTGACTTCCGAATCCAGCGCCCGATCGTCCTCTCTTCTTCGTTATCCTCGCGGCACTCCTGATGGTTCCCAGTCAGGACCGTAGATCACTCGAGAGAGGTCTGTTCGGAACCAGTGAAGTTCGGATGATCGGCTGTCAGACGAGGGTCTATCGGACAGACGCGTTCCCGATCGTTGCAGTCGTTCACTTTGTCGTCAGGACCTCTCCCACTGGATCCATGGGTCGCTGATGGGCCCCACGCTTGGGACGCCAATTGTGGAAAAGTACAAACTGGGGGGGCACTACCAACCAGAATATAAGATCCTTAATTATTGCCCGGCGATGTCGCCTCTTGAACCCACAAAGAAGTTAAACCATTGAAGAGGCAGGCGCTGGAGACTGGAAGGCAGGAAACAAGTTTTTTTATTCTCTCTGGAGGAGAACACAACGAAACGGACAGAAGGTATTGTTTAGAGGTGCTCTAACTGCATCCCGGAGGCCTGGCCTCTTATACACGAGTTTATCTCTTTATTACATGTAACACATTCTCGTCGATACTTTGATGTACGGAAAGACATCCTCAGAATCCCCCCTTCCCAGCCCGTTCCCATGCAAGGCTACAGTGGAAGTCCCCGCCCCGTTCACAACAGGTGATGATCATTGCGCAGCTGGGTATTCCGCCGATTCACGGAGTGTGCGGGTTTCGATCGGATCTCGTGGGATGGGGGGGGGGCTTTGATCATCTCGGGGGTCCTTTGAGGAGGGAAGCTTCCTATTGTATGGGGAGGGGCAAGAGAATGGTATCGGCAGAGCTAGGTGTCGGCCTGGGAACGGGGAAGACAGACGGGCACACGGGAAAAAGGGGTTTGCATCAAAAGGGCCGGAGGTCATGACGGGGAAGCAGGGAGATGTCGCGCTGGGAACAGGATGAGAGCCTGGGGCAGAGCAGTGCCGAAGAGGGGTTTATGACTCAAGGCAGGTGCAAGCAGGGGGGGGGGGTTGCCAGCGAAGTTAGGAGAGAGAGAGAGAGACGCGCTGGCTCTCGGCGAGAGCGGGGAAGCCATGGTGTCCAAAATGGCGGCTGTTTTACGCGCACAAAAGGTTTAAGGAGAGCAAGAGGGCGCCGATAATGTTGACGGTTTTCAGCCTAACTTTTAACAGTGTCAAGTGGGCTGACACCATGCCAGACTTTGAGGATAAAAGCTAATAATGTAAATGATTTCCCTAGAAATGCCATTATGTTGATTTATTTTGCAGATATCCTGAAAGTCTGGTATGACTAATACCTTGCTCTTAATACAGTGACCAGTCTTGCCTTATGGGCAGTCTCAATTAATGCCCGGTATGTTGGAACCCCATCTTGCTCCTTCTAGCAGAAAATGGAAAGAACAGCAGGTCTCTCCATCAGGGAACAGGCAGCAGTCTCTTAGAAAGAGCCCCAGGAGGGATTTAAAACCAGGTAAATACCACTTGTACAAAGTCATTTTATATAAACTTAGAACTGTCACCAGTTAATAGGAATGTATCAAAAGGAAAACTCTCTAATGGGCCCAGCTGTCATTACAGCACACGATGTTTGGGCAAGTTTCAAGGATATTCTGAGAATGTTGAAAGATTCAGTAGGCTAATTTTTTGTACTACTCCTAATAGTGTGCAGATAGTTTGTTCTGTGAAGATTGAGTTGCTGGAGTAAATCAAGAGAGAGAGAAAATAAGGGGCGGAGACTTGGCGGTAAATGAAGACCCCCCAGTGTGATTTATATAACAAACTGGTGACATGAAGGGGAAACATCCTTTACAACGCAACTTTTACCACACAGGTTTTTCAACGCAAGTCATTACAACAAATTGCGCTGGGGGGCGCTCAGGATAGGTAATAGTTTAATTTACTATCCAACACCTTCCCTACTATCCACGGGGACTGGAGTTGGAATAGTAAATTAAACTATTCACTATCCAGCACCCCCAACGCAAGTCGTTGTAACAACTTGCGTTGAAAAACCTGCGTTGTAAAGGCATGCGTAGTAAAAGCATGCGTTGTAACAACGTACATCCGACATGTAGTATTAAAAACTGACCTAGCAACGCTCAGAATCCTTAAGATGTCATCTCCTCTACCCTTTAGAGTAGACGTGTTCATACCCCTGATAGATACTCCTGATAGAAGACACGTGCATCCTGTACAGGTCAAACACCACACTCCTACACAGGACACTATTACTAAGAAGTATGCAGCTTCAAGATCATTAAAAAGCCAAGGTACACCACATACCTTTTTGAGGTATAAATTAACACATTTATTATGAAGACTTTAGATATGTGTGCAAGTGATTCCACAACAACACCGAGTACCACTATTCTGCTGGATGGTCCTGTGGTATGATCTGCCATTAAGCTATGGCCCCTCCCACAACAAAGCATGGAGTTTCAAACAGGTAATATAGTTCATAAATCACTGGCATCTGGAAAAGGCTCCCAAAAACCCCTGGTGTTCCACGGCGGCTCCTGGTGGCATTCTTGGAAGGCAACAATCACCCATGAAGGCAACTGTTCCAGGAAGTTCACAACAGTTGCAGCTAGTAGAAGAGCAGCAGCCCTTCCTGAAGGGTGTAGGGACCCAACACCCCCAACTTTTTGCCGACGTGAATAGTGTCCGTCAGGCTTAGGATAGGTCGGCCTGATAGACACTCATCTTTTTCAGGTCAAACCGCCAGGCGCTGTACTTGCAATTATGCACGGGCTACAGGCTGTCTGAGCTAAACCGTGCTGGGCTTAAGATTTCACAGTCCTGTGGGTTTGACATCTTCAACCCAGTAAAGTACTTGCTGGTCCTCCCACCTCATGACGAGGGGTAGCACCACTGATGCCCTCGCTCATGGACCCCTTTGTTTTAAGCCCGTAAGTGCCCAGTGCTGAGGGTCCATCAGTGAGGCTGATCACAGGGTAGGGTGGGGTCAGTAGTCTCACTGACCCCATCCCATTCTGCGATGAGTAAGGAACTGTGCCTAAATCAATCAATTAAGCCGTATTCATATAGAGCGGCTTTTCACCTGAGAGGTTATTACAGGTGCTGTGCTGAGGGTCTTAGTTGAAGAGCCAGGTCTTGAGTCCCTTCCTGAAGTGGGTAAGCAAGGGTGAACTGCAGAGGGGAAGGGTGGTCAAGGCTTTGGCAGCGTTGTCGGAGACGGATCGCTCTCAGGAGTGGCAGTGGCAGATGTGTGGTATCTGTGTGAGTGCAAGGTGAACAGAGCGGAGGTGTCTGGGAGGTCAGTTGAAATTAAGGCGGCGCCTCCACTCATAGGTTAACCCATAACAAGTATAAAAAAAGTGATGAATGGACTGCTTGAATTAATCTCATCTCCTGGTAATTACTCAAGCCGCATCCCAGTCTAGCATTATTTTGCACACAATGCCACCTCAGTTTACACCCAGCCATACACCAATCAGTACTGACCCAGTGGGAACAATCCAGACTGAATAAAAGCTACCTAGGACTGGTTTTGCCCAGGTTAGGGCTCATAATGCAGTTATACCTTGATTCCAGTGACACAGTGTGCATGGGACTCACCTGTCCCACTTAGGGTAACACACTAAAGAATATAAAAAGTGAAGGATGAAATGGTTGCATGAAATTCAGTCATTGGTAGTAATTATTGACATGGATGTATGATTACATGTGTATTCGTGAGTGCATGCTATGAATGGGTGTGTGTATGAGTTTTTGTGTTTGTGTATGTGCTAGTGAATGGTGGGTGTTAGACCTGGCATCATTGCCTCATGTGTGTTGCTGTTTGGTGAACTTCATTTTTGCTGGTCTGGATGCTTTGGGCACTTGCCACTGTAGTTCAGTGCCAATGTGCAAGTGCTCCCTCTGTAAATTGTTGTTATGGTTAGGTGATTCCATGATTGGCATATTTTGTTTACTGTTAAGTCACTTGTACAGTCCACTATGTGTGCCCAGGGCCTGCAAACCAAATGCTATTAGTGGGCTTGCAGCACTGATTGTGCCACCCACACAAGTAACCTATCAAAGGTAACTCAGACCTGCCACTGCAGAGTCTGAAAGAAACAGAGTCGGATGGCTGGGTGATAGTTTGCGCTGAGTGTTGACAAGGGAGTCTCTATATATACAATTAGGGAGGACCTACCTGAGGTCCAGTCACTGAATCCAGCCATGAGGGCTTTGCGGGCAGAGCACTCTCCTTGCTGCTGGGGGACAGCGGCTCCATTTTCGCGCCGTGAGGGAAACGGCCACGAGCACTACAAGCCCCAGGTGCCCCGGGACCCACGGCGCACTTCCGACGCCACCACCTGCGACCGGAGGTGCTACAAAGTACCGGAGCGGCAGGAGCTCCATGGGAGGACCTACCTGAGGTCCAGTCACTAAATCCAGCCGGGAGGGCAACGGCTTTGCGGGCAGAGACCTCTCCTTGCTGCTGGGGGACAGCGGCTCCATTTTCGCGCCGTGAGGGAAACGGCCACGAGCACTACAAGCCCCAGGTGCCCTGGGACCCGCGGCGCACTTCCGACACCACCACCTGCGACCGGAGGCGCTACAAACACCGGAGCGGCAGGAGCTCCGTGGGAGGACCTACCTGAGGTCCAGTCGCTGAATCCAGCCGTGAGGGCAACGGCTTTGCGGGCAGAGCACTCTCCTTACTGCTCGGGGACAGCGGCTCCATTTTCACGCCGTGAGGGAAACGGCCACGAGCACTACAAGCCCCAGGGGTCCCGGGACCCGCGGCGCACTTCCGACGCCACCTCCTGCGACCGAAGGCGCTACAATGCATCGGAACGCCTCCCGCCCCGCGGGACGCACGCGGGCAGCGCCGGGCTAGCCCCGGGCAAAGGGCGGGCCCTCAGTGGCTCTCAGAGGCCTGAGGAGACTGGGCTGGGCCCATAGACCTTGATTTTGTTATGCTTTGTTCAAGACTTGATTGATTCACGTGAGACTTCGGTATTTTGTTTATAATTTTTAACTGTGCAAAGTGCTTACGATATTCTGTGATTGTTGTGTATTGCATATATCTCCCACTGTGCAGGGACAAGACTGTGCAATGTCCAAAACTAAAATAGATAAGTCTGCTTCCGGTTTGGGCACCATGGATAACTATCTTGTTAAAAAGGTGAACCAAATCAACAATGAGAGAAGGGCGTCCTTGGCAGGAGTCGATCTCCCCTTGTTACAGGATGAGGCTTCGCCTCCACTGGGGGTCATTGCACTGGAAATCAGTGATGTTACATGTGATCAGGCCAGCATAACCACAGTAGTACAGATACATAGGGAGACACTTGACGTACTGCATGACACTTCTATTGAGGAATCAGAGCAGGTATCATCAGTAACTAGACCTGTGAGATCATGTAGAAAATTACAATCTAATAGTGGGGGGAAGCATAGTAAAAAAAAACCTGATCCCCACGTGTGGCTTGCAATGGCCCTACTATAGGACCTTATCCTGTGGATGGAAATAAAGAGGAGGGTACGCTCATACATTCTGAGCAATTTGCCCTACTTGTTAGCTCTATAGTGGCAAAAATAGAGGCTAAAATGGAAGATTTGTTGAGACCCCTGACCACTAAGCTGGACACTGTCTCGCTAGAAGTGGACAGGCTGGGTGGATTATTGTCAGCATATCTGGCAACAGCTCCAGCTGCCCCACCCAAGGACGTTGATAAGGGTCAGAGTGCCAGGAGAGAGAATGTGCAGCAGATCTGTCGGCAGGCTCCTGCAAATGGATCTGTTCCCCCTGCTAAGGGTCAGAGTGTCATGAGAGAGAATGTGCAGCAGATCTGTCGGCAGGTTCCTGCCAATGGATCTGCTCCCCCTGCCCAACAACTAGTAACTGTACAGAATAGACAATCTACAGTAGAGTCTGATGGCAGGCCTGACTTCAAATATATAAGGAAGAGTCGTTATATTAAATTGCCCCCGGACTGTGCTCCTTATGTGGCAGTATTAACAAATGTCCCGCCTATTGATGATCTTTCTACCCAGCCTCATGGGGAATCTCACGATTCCTTAAAAAATAAAACAGTTGCGTGGCTGAATAAAAACTGTGGTTGTCCAACTAAATACTCTGACCAAATATTATCAACACGCAGGGTGAACTGGATTGGTCCGTCTGTTAAGACCACTAGTGGGGACTGTATTGTTGTGAATTTTAAGCACCCGCAACATGTGGCAACAGTACTACTAAGGGTGGCCTCTCTAGTTTATAACACGAATAGTGTATGCGTACGCACACTCGGCTATTTTTATGCCCATCTGATTGTTGCATCCTCTGACTCCAGGAAATTCAGACCACTGACTCAGTCTTTGATACCGGTTCAGAAGACACCATATATGCACAATGTTAATGTTCACCATTGGAATGACTCCATTGTGGAAATACATAATAGTCATAATGCTGACATCCAAGGTGGGAACAGTTTTAATGTTGGCATTCAGAACAGATATGACTTGTTCTCTGGTCTGGAGGCGTGTGATTGACGCAAGGAGTGCGTGGAGCAAGGAAAGGAATATGTGGTAGAAGAAGGTCTGGAATGTATTCCTGAAGTGATAGCAAATTGTAGTAATGTAATTTGTTGGAACATTGCGGGATTGGGTTCAAAGATGGGTGATTGCAACTGGATTAGGTTCATTAAGCAATATCAGATCATCTCTCTCCAGGAGACCTGGTCAATTGAATGTGACTTTTTCCTTGAAGGTTACAAATCATTTTACGCTCCCGCGTCTGCATCTAGCAGGGGTAGGCCAAAGGGGGGTTTAGTCATATTCATTTCTGTTGCTTTACCATGTACAATACGTAGAGTTTTAACTGATAACCCAGGTATTATTGGGCTGATATTAACTGGAGATAACTATCTGGCCGGTCTGGTTAATTTTTACAATGGTGTAAATCTATGCTCAGTTCTTAGTCAAGTTCAGGCACTAAACAATTTTATTCGCCTTTATATGAAAGAATGTCTCCAGAACCTTTTGATTATGGGCGACTTTAATGTCCATCCATGTGGTGATCTCTTGTTGAAAAGTATCTCGGATGTGCATTGCGTACGTTCCCAGGGGCTACATATGGAACACACAGTTGAAGGGGAATTACTCAATGATCTATTGAATGATCTAGACCTGATAATATCTATGGAGTTGAGGGACCCTACTAAGTGTTTTCTTACCCCAACCTTTAAATGGCACGCCCGGGAACTTTCATTGACTATGTGTTACTCATATTGCCAATGCAGTCTTTTGTGGATTCCTTTTCCATCGAAAATAGTGTATTTAGTGATCACAACCCGCTCATTCTTCAGCTGAAGGGCCCCTGGGTAGTTAAGGAAACTCGGAATTGTGCTTTAGGTAGGCTTAGCACAACTGATGGTAGACGCCGCCTTAGATGGTCTATGATTGCTGCTGATGTGCTGTACAGAAAAATAATAGATACTTGTACAGATGAAATCTCGAGCTGTACCTCAACTGAGACCGAACCAATTAGGGTCTTGGATGCTTTCCAAAATCTGTCGGACAAAGTATCTCAGCTGATGTTGGCCCCTGCAAAAAACATAGAAGTCAGGGGACCAAGATGGTTTAACAAGGATTGTTCGAAAGCAGCACGCAACTTAAGGGTGGCTCTGGTAGCCAAACCCAGAGTAAAATTGACTGTTCAAGCGTGTAAGAAAGAATATAAATCAGTTATTGCCACACGCAAGGACTTTCTAAGAGAGGAGGCGTGGAATGAGATTCTTGACCCTGACACCTTGAAGTGCAGCTCCAGATTTTGGGCAGTGGTAAAGAAACCCTTCCTGGTGCAGGATTCGGGTGATGGTCTGGAACTTTGCATAACTAAGGATGAGTGGGTAAATCATTTTAAAACACTATATTGTTGCACGTCAACGGAAATTCCCAATTCTCCCCCTTGTGATAGTGATAGTACTATCAGGTTTGAAAGAGGTGAGATTATGGAGGGCATAGCTGGACTGACAGCGGGGAAAGCTCCGGACCCTGATGGGATCCCCCCTGACCTATATAGATCTGACCCTAGCTTTTGAGCACCCATATTGGAGGCGGTCTTCAATGCAGCTGTAACAGCCGGTTGTCCACAATCATGGGGGGTCTCCACAATTGTTCCGGTCTTTAAGAAGGGGGACAGGGGTAGCCCACTCTGTTATAGGCCAATTTCATTAATTGATTCTATGGTCAAAATAGCAGGCAGAATGCTACTGCAGAGACTGTCGGACTGGGCGCTGGAAAACAACATCATGTCCATCGCGCAGTATGGGTTCTGCAGTGGACGTTCAACTATAACACAGTGCCTTAATCTCTCCTTATTTTAAACAAGTATACTATAGCGAAGAAGGGTACAATCCACCTTGCCTTCATGGATTTGTCATCTGCTTTCGACTGTGTAAACAGAAGAAGGCTGTGGCAATCTATGAGGGCAAAGGGTGTTGACAATGGGATTGTTAATTTCCTTGTTGACCTACATAGTAACACCAGTGCCAATGTAAGGTATTCTAAGGATCTGGGCGTAATTAGTAATTTTGATATCAGAAAGGGTGTGCGCCAAGGTTGCATTTTATCCCCCTTTCTTTTTAATTTTTATATCAATGATCTAGACAGCGACCTGCAGAATATCCATGCCGACTGCCCAAGAGTCGGAAGGCGGGGTATTCCTGTTCTTTTATATGCAGAGGATGCGGTTTTAATGTCTAGAACTGAGAGGGGACTCCAAGCTCTACTCAATGCTTTTAAACTGTTTATGTCAGACAGAGACTTATTGGTCAATAACTCCAAATCGTATATAATGCAAGTTGGCCAACAACCAAGCAGAAACTTCCTGTTCAAGCTAGATGATGCAGTGATCCCTGTATCGAAATCATTCTCATACCTTGGGGTCATTTTCGATAACAAACTTAGCTGGGGTCCACTTCTTGTTAAGAAGAAAGGCGAATTGGCCAGGGTGAACGCCTACATTTTTAACTTTGCAGCAAAGCTTTGGAAAAACCCACCAGTGCCATGATGAAACTTTACAATGCGAAATCAGTGGCAACTGCTGTTTATGGAAGTGAACTGTGGGGTTATGTTTTGGGGGAGCAGTTACAGACTGCTGAAAACTCTTTCATGAAGTGCCTCTTGTGTGTCCCAGCTGGTACCTCTAATTTTGCCGTACATGAAGAGCTGGGGGCACATTATTTAAGCGACATTTTCTCTTTACGCCCTCTGATATGCTGGCTTAATTTGTGGTTAAATGAGGACATTCCATTGACTCACTTGATCATTTAAGACTTTGTCCCAGGACAAAGACTTGTCCCAGGACAACGCAATGGGCACCCCATGGTTAAATTACTTGAAATCCAGCTTTTCCAGGCGCGGTCGCTCAGACCTGTTTGAACACCCGAGTAGGATTGAAAAAAGGGATGTGGAGGTAATCAAACGGACCTTCCTTATGGGACAGCATTCTTCAAGTGACTGAATTTTTAAAGCTATGTATAAGGATTAGAAATTGTATGGATCAGTGATGGTCTGCTGTATTTATCTATTTCTCTCCTGAACTTAATTCTTGTATGTAAATTAATGATCCTTGTATTTTTTTGCACTTTATCGTATATTCATATATCTATTGTATTTTTAAATTGCATTGTTGCACATGTACTTTTATGGTTTGAATCAAAACAGAAATAAAGTCTCTATTGAATTGAATTGAATATACAATTAGGCAAGCCCTAAGGATAAGGAGATGGTCATCCACCATCAACCAAACCGGTAGTGAAAATTCAATACCATGTGTGAAACAAAATCACAACATATCCTGAGCTAAAATAACACAAGTGGTTGGCACAATCAATTATAAGCAGAGAAGTCTTTGTTTCTTCTTTAAAAGAAGAAACGAAGACTTCTCGACTTATAATTCACTGCAGAGTCTGTATGCAGTCTAGTACTGCCTTTCAACCTGGCAAGTGCACCCACTTGCCAGGCCCTAACTTTCCCTTTTCTTACATGTGAGTGACCTGTAAGATAGGCCCAAGATACGTCCGTGGGCAGGGTGCAGTGTATGTGAAAGGTAGGACATGCCCTGATGTGTATGGCATGTCCTGATAGTGAAATACTGCCTATTTCATTTTTCAATATTGAAAGGCTCTCTGTCCCATAGGGTAGAATGGGGAGTTTACTTATAACATCTTATAAGTATATCTACCCATGCGAACACGTGGTAAAATAGAGTTTAGTATGCATCTTTTTAGTAAGGATGATTTTTTCATTCTGGGTTTGAAAGTAGGATTTGTCTTGCTTAGCGATCCAGTGTGCCTCTGCTAAGTTTGTTTATTGACTGTCTGGTTATGGAGTGACAGGGTCTGGGGATTTGATTTCTGTTTAGACAGCCACTAGGGGGGTGAGGTTTGTTCTGCCTTTCCAGGGTGAGCCAGGGCAGGGCTGAATAGACCTGGGCTGCATTTAGAGTAGGGGGAGGAGATTTATTTCACACCTTATTTGGTCGTGTCTGCCTTACACGATGCTATCTCCACCTCCTGCCAGGAAGCTGCACCAGAGAGGACAGAAATGGTTCTGTCTGGGCAAAGACACTCTCTGAGAAAAACGCATTTTGCAGTATAAATATTGGGGCCCAGACCCAGAACTCTAGATCACTTTTGGACTTGAAGAGGAACCTCTGCCAAGGAGAAGAGCTGGAAGAAACTGGAGGAGGAGTACTGCCCCTTTGCTGTGTGCTGTCTGGGGTTGGCCAGCAGTAGCTGTTTCTGCCAAGGAGAGGAATTATGTGTGTATCCTGCTTTAGAAAATATCTCCAAGGGCTTGGAAGTAGAACGTGTCCCCTGTTCAAGAGGTCTCAGGAACAGCAAGGACTTCATCATCCTGGGCACCGTCTCTGGATCCGCTGGTTTCAGTTGCTGCAGGAGAAAGGAGCAGCCAACTCTGTCACTGAGTCTGTCACAGTTTTCCATGTCGTGAGGCAGCGCAGAAGGCCCCACAGCACTATTTACTGCATTCTTGGTCTCACCGATGCAGTCTAGATGATCATCACTGAGCCGTTGCTTGCACCGCGTCCTGTGGGCACTGTATTCTGTATCACTTCATCCTGCATGGAGGTTACCAATACCATCGCTACATGACCTGAATATTGACAGGCTCCATCACCTGCACTGCAACCTGCCAGCACCTCATAGAGCACCGACTCACCCTGCACTGTAAGCCTTGGTCTCACCGACGCCTTCTGGACGATCGTCACCGAGCCGATGCCTGCACCACATTGGGAGGGCACCGCACCCTGCACCGCACCCATTTTGCAAAGCAACCGCAGAGGTTGCCCCAACCGACTAGCACCAATTTGTCGGCCGCAACTAGAAAGATACTGTTCATGAGTCTTTCGACACTTTAGCTGGCCGTACTGATGAGGTCAGCTGGAACTATTAGAATCTGTTAGTTTCAGCATCGTGGTAGCTCAGAACCGAGCTACCGACTTGAAGAACTCTGTTTTGTGGACATTTCTACATGTTTAACGTTATCTTTCAAACTGTTTATTTTTAAGTATTGTATGGTGGATGTTTGTCGTATTTGGTCTTCTTTGGTTTAGATAAAGAGTTGATTATTTTTCTAAACTGGTGTGATGTTCATTAGTAGTGTTTTCACAATGTTACTGCATGCATGCACAAATGCTTTGTACACTGCCTCTGATAAAAGCCTGTGTCATTGTGCCAAGCTACCAAGGGGGTGAGCAGGAGTTATTTTAGAAGTGTACCTTACTTACCCTGACTGGGAAGTAAGGTCCCTACTTGGACAAAGGTGCAAACCATTATCAACTAGAGACCTCCATTTCTAACAGTGGATGTATGTGTGAATGCATAGGTGAGTGTGAATGCATAGGTGAGTGTGAGTGCATATGTGTGTGAGTATTTTGTGACTGCCTACGCCTAGAATTATACTTAACATGGAGCCCCTTGCCAGTTATGTTTTAAAATATTACAAAGTCATCTATTCCATTTCAAAACCTGCAAACAAAAGTAAACTGCACAAATGTTTTATGAGGATTCACTCTTTCATGTCATGCATTCAAACAAATATTGGCAATGCAAATTATTTTATCTTTTGTGTAGTGAAAAGTGTTATACCGTGCTTCACAACACAATAAAGGTAGAACATGAAGAGCATCAGCACAGCTTTCCCTAACACGAAGGTTAAAGAAAGAACAGATGACAGTAATAGGAGGAGCATCACATGATGCTGTCACTCAAACATGATGGGTACAACACAGGCAGCTAACACCCAAAGAGAAGATAAAGGACTATTGTACACTGGATAAACATACATAAAACATACAAGAAGCACGATACACCTGGAAGAAAGAGCCGTATGTTGCATAGAATTCCGATACATTTATATCCTTATTTACGATGATAAACCCCACCTACATGATGTGGGATGGTTCATCTGTTGGTTTCACAACTAGCACTGTAAACATCCATGTTTACACAAACGACACATAGCGTACTACTGTTCAATTGTTTTCAAGGGCCATATGTATCAAGCCTTTTTCCCATTTCCAAATTGGAAAAAGCCTTTTGGGAGGTATCAGCCTAAAAGGCCATCGCAAAGTAGAGAATTGCAAAATGTGCGATTCTTTATTTTGCTAATGCAATTAAGGAATTGCAAATTGCAATTCTGGAAGCACCAGAAATTTGCTATTTGGCCTTAAGGAATTACAAATTACCACCAACTTCAAGTTAGTGGTAATTTGCGATTTTCTTTAAAAAAGCACTTTTTTGATTTTTTAAAAGTGCCATATTTCTCACATACATGCCATTATGCTTGTGTGCACGTTTTGCGCACACACTTGCCCTATTTCAGGGGTGCAACAGAGTATTCTTTTGTCCCCCTTGCAACTTTGAAAATGCATTCTCAATTTGCGATTCTCTAATTGGTCATCACAAATTGAGAATGTTGTCCCATTCATTTCTATGGGCCTCCTAGCCCATAGGTTTGAATGGGTAGGTATTCCTTAATTGTGAATCTCAATTTGCGATTCGCAAATAAGGAACATGTAGGATTCGCACATGTTTTAGCAAATCCTACATACATTGCATTTTTCGATTCTCTAATGGCGATTCACTAAATATTGCAATTCGAGAATCGTAAAACTCTTTTTTGATACATATGGCCCATAGTCTCCAAGTTATGTTTTCTCTAGGTTTTGTACTGTCAAATTCCATATGTTAATATTTATGCTCTACCTTTGTTAAAATTTCAGGACTGCATAAAGAGTGTGTGTGCATGAGCTAAACATGTTTCCTACTGGTGTCACCCTACCACAAGATTAAAATAAGAGGGTGGCGCAATGGACCTTCTTTCTCTTTTCAACAAATTTGGTACTCGAATATTGCGGCTTTGGGTACAAGAGGGTCCTCAGGACAACGGGCATCTCTAGTAAAACATTGTGGAAAAATCCCTGTATATAGGGTATGCTATCATTATTTTTGAATTACTGAGCAGTGGAAACAGCTGCATTCTTCAGTAGAAACCCTCCTTCTTCAGAGAACAGGTACACCTAGGGCAGATATAGTGCAAGCTTCCCTCCTTCAGAGGACATAAATAGGTCAGGCATTGGTAGTTACCCCATGACTGCACACAAACACATCAGGCAGCATCAGTGCACGCTTCTGTATCGCAGATAACTGGTCCAGGATGGCAGAAGCGAGGCAAACATCCCACTCTAACATAAGGTAACAAGTGTAATCTTCAGTTCACAGCAGAAGACTAAAAAAAAACCCTGGCTATATGTGCTCTGACGGATAAAAGCTTTTATCCGTCAGAGCACATATACAGTACAGGCATGACAGTAGTTAATTTGTGAAAAAGCTAAGAGCCAGGGTTCTTGTCAGGAGGCAGCTAACGCCAGTCCATTGCTCATATTAGCGCAGTCTATCACAGAATAACTACTAACCACACCCTACAAGTGGGAAGAGGGTGTGGCTTAATGGCCAGAGCCGCCAACTTTGGGACTGGGGAACCAGGTTCGAGTCTCGGCGTAGGCTGAACATCCTGTGATTCTGGGCAAATCACTTAACCTCCCTGTGCCTACATAAAATGAAAGTGTCCTTACCTGGTACCAATGAAAAGCGCACAATGGGCCGATTTACGCTACAAGCGCTGTAGTTGATTAAGTGCCATTGACGAGCACTGAGGCATCAGTGACATGCAAGTTAGAGACAGATCTCTGTAGTGGGTCTTAACTCACTGAATAAGTCAATGAGTGAGGATTTGGGGCCGTGCAGACACTGGGGCATATTTACAAGCCCCTTGCATCATTTTTGCGCCGCCGTTGCATCACTTTTTGTGACGTAGCGATGGCGTAAAAACGTGGCCAATTTATTATGTGACGCATCTAGGGAGATGTCATGTTGTAAAGCCCTGAGGCACATTACATCTGCGTCACCACGCAAAAAACCTCGTAGAAGTGGCGCAGTGAAATCTAGAAGATTTTACTGCATCTCTTCTAGGACGCTACTGCGTCAAATCCTGCTTAAAGTCGGCGTAAAGAGTGACGCAGCACAATAAGTATAGGCCTCCCAGAGCATTGCTGGAGTTGCGTCATGCTTGCGACACGACTACAACAATGAGTAACTTTTGCACCAACAAATTGTAAATATGGCGCATAAATAGTGACGCAAGGATTTCTCAGGGTGGCACAGGGAAAGTGACGTAAATCTGCCCCACTGTGAGTAACTGTCTTTAAACATGCGCACGGGTGGAACCCTCTTCAAAAGACTGAGGGACAGATTTACAAGCACCTTGCGCCACTTTTGCATAATTTTACCCATGTTAAAAATGACGCAAAAGTGGTGCAAGGTGCTTATAAATCTGCCCCTAAATGCGCGACCACCTGATGCACCTGTATAAAGTGCCGAGGGCCGCCAGTGGTGAAAGGAAGCGAGGCATCTCTCTTCCCCTCCCGCCTCATCACCTTCCCATCAGCCGCATCACGTCCTGCTCTGTTTCCGTCAAAGTGACCCCCGTGTCACCTCTGAGGATAAACAGCAGCAGAGGACGCGCTGTACCTTGAAGGGATTACAGGGGGGCGACAGCACTCAAGGAGCCAGCCAGCCACTAATCCACGGCAAACACCAGGCCCCTGGAGAGATGGAAAATAAAGAATGCAGCCCCCTCCCCCCGCCCCTCGGCTCCTTCACTCAACCCCTGCGCGCCTCCTCGGGTCTGCCTGCTGGTAGGCACAAAAGACAGAACTCTTCTAGTCCACCTTCTCCGCAGTTAACTAAAAGGCAATATCACCCTAACAATCTCCTGGGCTGGAAGAGCACATGCCTTTGTCTTGCACAAGAAGTCTCTCCCTCACACGAAGCTATGGAGAGACAGGCAGTGGCTTGTAGCAAAGCAGCGAGGGAGCCAGTCTGAAAATCCCACAGCCTTAAAGTTGTGGCAACGGATGGCTGGGAAAAACAGGAAACACATAACTCTAATGGTGAAATAGGACACAGCATGCAACACAACAGGATGCAACCCAATCTAGGGGCCTCATTTATGAGGCTGTGCGTCACTTTTACGTCTCCGGTGCTTTACTTTTTGTGACGCACCAGTGGCGTAAAAAATGCGCCTTGTTGCGCCATATTTACAAAGTGACGCATCTAGGTAGATGCGTCACTTTGTAAACCCCTGCTCCACATTATACCTGCGCCAGGTATAATGTATGCAAGGGGGGCGTATTGACGCTAGGAAGGGTCATAGAAGTGACGCAGTGAAATCTATGAGATTTCACTGCGTCACTTTTAAGATGCCGTTGTGTCAAAATCTTGCACCTGCCTCACAGCAGGCGTAAGACTGACGCAGGCCCTTTCACATGGGGCTTGCCCCATGTGAAAGGACGCATTGGTGGAGTTGCGTCACTTTTGTGACACACACTCCAGCAATGCGTCACTTTTGCGCTTACAGATACGTCAGAAATACTGACGTATCTGTAACTCCTTGCGACATGATGCGTCATACATTAAATATGACGCATCAGGAATGTCGCAAGGAGGGCGCACTGAGAAGAGACGCAGCGCTGCTTTCACGCAGCGATGCGTCATTTCTCATAAATGAGGCCCCAAAGATCTAAAGTGCATACACTTTGTTAGTCACACACAAAGGGCAAAGAACAAGACATCCAACCTATCAAAAAATGTGTGGAAAGTAAGGTGTCTCCAAAAGAGGGACTCTTGAGCCAATCAGAGGAGGTCTCTGAGGGAGGCAGAAACAAGCACCCATGTGGTCAGATCTCAGGTCAGGAGAAACGTTTGAGCTGTAGCACCTCGCGTCCTCTGCGAGCCCTCGAGGTGCCTCCAGGGGTATGCTGAGTTCGGTTGTCCAGTCCAGGACCTTGCAGGCAACTGCTACTGCCTGTCGTTTGCACTCACGTGATGGTAACACCTCCGAGGAGTGAAGATAACTCCTCCCACCGCGAAAACTGCAAAGAAGCCAGGAGCAAAGAAGCAAAGGCATGACATAGTGTAATATGATGATAGGTGGTGGTCGGATTGCATTAGGGCGCGCTGTTTGGTCAGCATCTGGTAGAACCTAAAACAAGATGAGGTAGCAGAGTATAGTCGGACTGGCCTTTAGAGCAATCGGGCAGTGTTCGATGGGTGGTCCTGCCTGTTCCTTGTGTAGGCTAGTTTTTGGCTTCTTGCTATCCAATTTTATGGTCCCCAGGACCGGTATTTACTGTTGATTTCCTTATGTTAAAACAAACTTTGCCTGCAGCTAGCTGAAATGCATGTGATCTGCTGTACCTTGCAAAACACTTATACAGCGTGTCTTTACAAGTTCAAAACTGCCCCAATTTGCAATTTAGCCCACTTTTAATCTATATTGATTGGAGGACACTTTTATTTTGTGTCTCTGGCCTATTTTCTGTCCCAAATTGACTTCAGAGGAGTGAATGTATAACATTTCTTAGTAGTTCTAATTGTGACAACTCTCTGAGCCACCAGGGCCACCAAAATCAGTGTTCTTCAGGGAGGAGCCTAACCTGCAACCATGATGGCCGCCTGATCCCTCGGCTCCGCCAACCCTTTCGCTTTCCCTCCGAAGGGCGATTGATCCTGCCGGTTATCCTGTATTCACGTTGATGCTCCGGACTCGGGAAACTATCCTGACTCCAACGGTACGCTCCCCGGCGTCCTTCCTGCAGCGGATGCAACGAAACGTCCTTGTCCCGTTCTGGGCATGATGGCGGTGTCTTTGTTATGCGAGGGCGACCGACCCTGAGTACAACGACCGCGCCTGCTCACGACGGCGGCGGTCGGCTGACGGAGAGCGGCCGCAGTACTTCTCTTTCGTCGCAACGTTCCATCCCGCCCAGCTCGCCTCAACGCTTGCAACGCTGCTACAGCGGCCAGTGCTACATTGTGTCTTTCCCCAGCCGGTCAACGGCTTTTGATGCCTCTTTGTATTCCGGCAGCGCTGTGGGTGCCATCTTGGACCGAGCGCTCGATGTTTGCATTTACCGACACTGGGCTACACTACTGATGTTTGTGATGGCTGGCGCTGCACCGCAACTGAGTGCGGTGTAACAACATAGTGTGTGTCCCCTGGGCCCCCATTGTGGCTTGATCGACGGAGTGCTGATGGGCGGTACACGATGGCTGTCTATGATCGGTGTGGGGGTCAAGCCTGTGTCTGTGAGCCCAGAGTGTGGGAAGCTGCTGCGTTTATCTCTCCTGTGCCGTCTCTGACGCTTGACGATGTGCTGAGCGCTCTGGGTTCTTTGCGAGCTGCCCTATCTATCCATGCCCGGGACCTGGGGGACCGTCTTGATGCCATTCTGCCCGCGGAGCCCTTGACTTGCTGTGTGGGTTTTCGCGTTCGGTGCACTTCGCCACACCCTGTGCTCGGCTGCCGAGATGTGCCTGCCCAGATCTACGTGGCGGCGTTGGATGACCCAGCTGTGATATTGCCTGTCGTGGTTGGCCCGAGGAGTGCACTGACTGGGCTGGTGCATTGGCTGGGAGATGGTTTTTGGACGCGATGCTGGACGACTCCTTTGTGTACTACTGGCACGTTTCTCTGCCCTATCCTGGCTTTGATACTCTTGTTTTGGCTGAGCGCTCTTCGAAGGATGCTGTTGTGTGCCTCCCTGCTTTGTGCAGCTGATGACCACGAGACATTGAGGTGGACAGACCTTGGTGGGCAGAACCCGTTATTGTGGTTGTCGTTTCGTCTGTTTCTTCCATCCACGATGGCTACGCTGCGATGGTGCCTCGTCGTCGTGCTCGATCGGAGGGGACAAGGTTGATGATGGTTTTTCCCTTTCTTGCCTCCTGCTGCCTGTTTTGAATGGATAATGTTCGCTGGACTGGGGAGTTGGACGTTGGGTTTCGCTTTGGGTCCCGGAGCCGGGGGGGGGGGGGGGTTGGCTAGGTTTACCTGTGTTTATGGTTTTGTTTATAACTGTCTGGCCCTCCTCCGATCTTTACTGATTTTCCTTTTCCTTTTCTTCTATTATTTCTATATTTCGGGTACTCTTCGGGGCGACAGGCACGCTGCTGGGGGGGGGGTGGCCGTAGCCTCTGCATGCGTGTAGGGTGGGGGGTTAGAATTCTCTCTCTTTGTTTCGGTTCTATGGGCCTTTTCTTCTTTTCTATTTTCTTATTTCTGTCTTTTTCGGGTAGGGGGTGGGATCGATGCGGGGTGGGTGTTGACAGGTGATTGATGTGCTGTGGGACTGTTCATCCTTTTGTGTTCATTGTATGTCGCCATTTTGATTTAGTCTCACGGCTTGCTGTATCTCTGTTGGTGCGCCTCGCCCGCTTCTGTTTTAGACGGATTGTATGGACTTCGATCCTCCTCCATTCCTATTCCTATGTTATATTTTATAAATTTAAAATGTAAACCTTCACTTATCCTATGCCTCGGTGTTACCCGTGTCCCTGGTGGACTGCTGAACACTTATACTTAGTCTTGATTTGTTACCGAGTCGCCGTTTTGATCGCTGATTTGACCTGCAAGATGTTGTGGCCGGCCGGATGGTTGTGGGCCTGTATTTGTTTGCCTATACTTCGAAATAAAGGTTTAAAAAAAAAAAAAAAAAAAAAAAAAAAGTGTTCTTCATAGACCGCCCACCACTTCTGAGGCAAACCACACCCAAGCAACACACAATGTCCCAGTTCTGATGTGAGGCAGACCAGAACTGAAGAGCCCATGGCTGTCTGGGCCAGGCTGTGTTGGTGTCGCTCTGTTGCTGGCGCAAAGTGCTGGTGTTGCATGCTGCTCCCATCACTGCCATCTACCGCAGGCTGCTGCAAGCTGACCCTTTGACCTCAAGAGATACCCGAGGGCCAGAAGAGCAAACGGGCTGAAGGCTCAGCACAAACCAAAACAGCTCCTGCAGCTGCCTCTAATAGAAAACACCAACTGACTCAGTGTCTAATGGCAGCAGCAGTGTCCATGTACATACCGGGTCTGGTGGCACAGTGGACTAACCGGGTCTGGTGGCTCAGTGGACTAACCGGGTCTGGTGGCTCAGTGGACTAATGCATCCATTGCAGGGGCCTGTGTTCGACCTCACGGTCACAGGTACAAATCCCAGCGGGTCCACTCAGCCGTTCATACAGGTTGGAAAAATAAGTACCGTTGAGTTGGGTAACAATGAACATCTGTTATTTAGCGCCAAGAGACCTCTGGGAGAACGTGCGCTTTACAAATACAAACGTTATGTTACATGGTTGTCAGTGGGGACGCTGATGAAACATGGGTTGATTAAGTGGTTGCATTTATGATTTCACCCGTAACCCTCTTGAGACAACTTTTAAAGGAGTCTTCTCCTGAGTTTATAGCCAGCTAGGACCACAGTTAGTAGTGTGTTGTGAGATCATCCCACTCAGACCAACTATGAACTGATGGCCACGCAATCTTTGGCCACTAACTGCAGTCACATGCATGAGTTTGGGTTCAGCAAATGTAATACTCCTATGGCGAATACTCCTATGATTTTAAGTTGTATTACATCCCAAGGATGAAATGTTGTGACTCCTAATCAAGTGTGAAGACACCACCAAATATATTGAGGCACATAGACTGCACTTATAGATAAAAAACATTAAGATGCCACCTAACAAGTCTGAGACACATTCTGGAGTACTAAGGTACAGCTGTACTAAACACTGGTTGCAAAATACAAGTCGCATGTTGCAACCAGTATTTTTGCAACCAGTGTGGTATTTTCAATACCAACCTATACACTGACAAGTCAATTCACATAATTCCAAATAACAGTGCATCACATTTCAACCTAACTTGTGAATAATAATGATGTAGGTCACAAATTGTGACCCTCTATGATTTCCAGCCATCACAGGGATGGTGGACGATAGGGTCAGAAGACCAGCCAATGTGTTTGTCAACATTCACACGGAGAAAGAGGAGTCGAATGAGTTACCACTACATTTGCATAATTAATAAAATATTCATTTTGGGTGACCAGATTTTGGTCACAAAACATTAGTACATACCATTCTGAATAAGTATTTGAAAGCACCGCCCTACACAATCCCCTTCCAAGTACTGATTCGGTACATAGTCGCAACATTGCAATTTGAGTTTCTTACACACCAAAAGGATTTTTTTCGATCAAAAATAGCCTGATTGTGTGGATTGGTACTTTTGCAAATGCAGAATGCCTTCATACATGTAGCCCTAAATTCATAACCAACCATAATTACACCTTTTCATTTGCCAATATTTTTATCGCACAGAAACCAATTCTTCATAAATGTGTTCATCTAACAGTTTCTGTCTATTTGTACAGAGTAAACATAAGAATGTATCTGTCTCAATATATCTGTGCTCTCAGATTCCAAACAACAGATGTACTTTTTGGTAAAACAGTCAAAACTAATACAGTCATTAATGCAGATTGTGTAAATAAACAGTGGCATTCTTAAAGAATGTGTTACTTTTTAGTTTGTATATGAAAAATATATTAGGTAAACTCGATAACTACAACACTCCTGATCTAAAACTTCCATGTGCTTCTAGCAAACAAAGAATTGGTACATTCAGGAAATAAGAGGGCGATTAGACACACCTTTGTGAAAGCAGTGTCACTTTGAATGCACAGCATTCTGAATATCACAATCAAACAGAGCAAACACAACCTTCTGGAAGCAATGAGTACAGCAATACTGAAGTAAGAAGGAAACACAAATGCTTACCTCTGTCAGGAATAAAACATGGTGTCTTCTTCATCAGCAGCCAAGCTGTACTTGCAACAGTCTGAAAATGAAAAACAAAAATGTGTTAAATTATAAAGGAATAGCTCATACTCCAAGGACCCGCCTGAGGTGAATAGCTACAACCTTGGTAGCCACCACTACTGAAGCTGGCAGCATGTACGGGTTCTACCCTGCAAATAGAAATTTAAAGAAAACAGAGTATATTTACAAGGAGTTACTGCCACCAGAACAGCACTTTTAGTCTCGTTAGCGACTTAACAATGCCTTGTAAATAAGGCGAAGGAGTTAACTCCATCTGGTGGAGTTAACTCCTTCGCCCTATTTACAAGGCATTGTTAGGTCACTATCGCCGCCTTGTAAATAGTGCCCCTATTCACACAGCACTTAGCGTAAAAGGGGCTGGCAATGCTGCCCCATATTTACAAGGTATGGGGCAGTACCAAAAATAAGACCAGGAAATAACTGGTCTTAAACAGGTGACACGAAAAGAAATGTCATATTGCTCCTCGTTTATTGTTTTTTCCACGTGTGCTGTATTCTGC
Source organism: Lissotriton helveticus (assembly GCF_964261635.1). Taxonomy (NCBI): domain Eukaryota; kingdom Metazoa; phylum Chordata; class Amphibia; order Caudata; family Salamandridae; genus Lissotriton; species Lissotriton helveticus. Next base: position 434,496,023 of record NC_136062.1, read on the forward strand.
AGCACACATGGATAGAGCAAATCGCCTGTTAAGATTGTTTATGTGCAAGAAGGTGTCTCTTCCTGAACATAACCAATCACCCCTCCAACACAGGCACCCTAGCAAAAGGGAGCTAGGGTGCCTGCGCGGGCACTAGGCAGCCTCTTTAGCGCTAGTGCTAGGGGAAACGCAGGGATGTGCCATATTTTGGTAAATACTGCTCATCCCTGAGTTTTTAAACTGAGAGAGCGCGGCGTTAAAATTTTGGCATAACACCACGCTCTGCCAGTTTCTTATACATATACCCCAACGTCTTATAAAACTTCACAAAATCAAGCACTCTCTTAATTAGAGTTCTGTAAATATATACAGCCTTACAAGAGAAAACATTTTCTGCCCATTAAATGAACGGTAAAATGAAATTACGGATTACATTACTTTGAGCAATCAGCATTACTTTAGTGGCACATGCAACTTTATGTTCCTATGTGTTAAGGAATGGAATGGAAACAAGTATGGCTGTTATCTAGGTAGTGAGGGTGGAGCCCTCAGTGCTGCTTTTTTTTATAATGCCAAAAAGCAGCACTGTTTTAAAGATGAGTGTAGATTCATTTCTGGTTTAGTGATAGGGCTACATTTACCAAACTTCTTCTAATCCTTAATGCTATCTTTTCGGAAACTGAGGCCAGTCCTCAACATAAGTACGCTGAGAGTTGTCGAAGATATTTTTACAAATTCTCCTGTGCATGGTTTTACTCATCAAGGGATTTTATCGTAATGCTACAAACAACCAAATTGAACCAAGTGTTATATTTTAAATTTCCTTATGTAGCAATCCAGTGTATGTTTTTGCATCAGGTTAAGTGTGTTGTAGGATTCTTGTGATACACCCTCAGGGTCAGAATAATCAATATTTGATGCAGTGCAACACAGCAAGACAACTCTCTGAATAGTTTTAAATAACATGATAAGGTTTAGGTTTATACAAACACTTGTTCAACCCTCTTGAGGACTCCCCGCAGTCCTCTGGCCGAGATCCGCAAATTCATAATTTGATTCAGAGCAATTCTTGCCTCAGCTCCATTGATGTAAACATTACTAACCCATATTACATTTTCACAGAAAAGAACATTATAATTCAGTCTGGCATTGTTTGAATCCTGTGGGACTCAAAACCTTTTTTCAGGATATGCGCCTTTATGCTGCAAGGAAACTCTTTTTTAATTCTATCACCAAACTTGAAATCAAATATATAAAGGGTTTTTTGAGAAAATTTGTGGCAATATTGACGTCTTAGATAAAAATAGAGGTAGGAGTAAATATTAAAGGTACAAGCTCTTCTCTTTCATTTAATACTTAACTGATGTCATCACATACATGCAAAGACTTCAGTCACAAAATGCCTCAAACTGTCCTCTCTTTCAACATTGTGCTCATTTATGGAATGCATATGCAATACAATTAATATTCAGCCACTAATCGCTCGCAGGGATATGTAAAGTTAATAACTGCATAATCTTTTAAAATCCAGCCCAGGCGAGTAACATCTGCATAACCCAAAAGCCATCCAGATGGTCTCTGGCTGCCCTGTGGCATAAGGTCTGCAATCATGTTAGTGCGAGTAGGTTGAAGATGGCCGCAGACGTGAAGCCAATGAGCGAAGTTGGGCGCATTTCAATGTATGCAGCAGATAGTGTTGGGGGAGAAGCAGTTGGACACTTAGTAGGCCAGGATTGGGGCATGGTACCTCAGAATATTAAGTGAAAGCTAGTGGACCTGGGTGATATTAGTAGATACAACAGCATGCATTGTTTGGGCAGATGGACATGCTACCGTTTCTACTGACTTTCCTTCAAGACATGTTGAAATATATGTTCATATACAATGGTCTGTATATGTATCAAAACCTGAAATCTTAATCTCAGTGGATATCTCAGAGGAAGCATATGTGAAATACAAGAAGTTCCTGGCTCTGACTTCCAAAGTGGGACATAAACATGGACTGCTTGAACCAGGAACAGTATATATAATGATACATTTTATGAACAGGGAATTTGGGGATCTGAAGATCTTGAGAAGTTCCTTGATCCCTTGAAAAACTTGGCTATGGATATGTCTCAAAAGAATATTCGACTCAGGATGAAAGTGGACCTGGGACTGAGGTAGACTGATACCTCAATAGCAGACAGTGCTACGACAGCTGGAATCAGTCACCAGGTGTTGGCAAGAGATTGAAAGGTACATGATGCGAGAAGAGACAATGAGAGGAAAAAATAGAAGATATTGTTTAATTTTTTTTAAATTTATTTTGGAATTTTGTAAAGCGCTTAGCTACGCTCACCGGCGTATCCCTGCGCTGAGATTGCTTGAGTGCAAGAGAGGAGGAGCTAGGGCAGAGCTAGATGAAACAGATGTGTTTTGAGGGCTCTGCGAAATTTAGCCTCAGAAGATGCAAGGCGTAGATCAATAGGCAATAGGTTCCAATTCTTGGCTGCAAGGAATCAGAACGATCTGCCCCCCATGCAGGATCTGAGGATAAAATAAAATAAAATAAAGACCTTTAGACTCAGTATCGGTGCTCGTTCGCTGGACACTCAAGTGCCAAGGGTGAGGACTGTGAATTACTCGGAGTAGTATCAGGTGGTCAGATGGGAGGGATTCAGATTATCTTTACACTATCGATCTAATAATGTATCAAGGTCGGCGGGAATTGTTTCTCACAATTGTCTTGCTGTCCTGAGGGACTATTTCTATTGGTCTGTGTTTTTCCAGCACCACTGTGTTTATTGATCCAGTTGTACTACGTTATCTATGCAGGATGGTATTTGGGAAATGCCAGACCATGGACCTATTTCTATCTAACGATTTTGTACATTATTTTTTCATGCCGAGAAAAAATGATAAATAAAACAATTTAAAAAAAAGAAAAGCTCCACAAAACGCTATCTTTCAGATAATGTTCTGCATGCATTTTGTAGTGTGTATGTTTTCAGAGAAAAGAATGCCGTGAAACTTACTAGTGTAAAGCACATGAAAACTTTGCTCAGACAAAGTTAAAAGTGAAGTAAGAAAGTTTGCAAGCTTTGCACTGGGCAAAAATAGGGAACTTTGCTTGGGGGAAAAACAGTGCATACCTCTACAAGTAACACAAGACAATGAATCACACCCAAGCTAACACATTTTACCTGAAGAGGTGATACTAGTGTTGTTAGCAAGGGTCCAGAAAGACGAGGGGGCATATTATGAAGGAGGCCGTTTTCGGCTGCTAAGCGGCGATAATTCTATCGCTCTGTTAGCAAGCTGTCGCTAACAGCAGTTAGCGACAGCTTATTGGCCATAGCGAGTGGTTTGGGGCCCGCTTTGCATGTCAGCGATATTTATCGCTAATGACACGCAAAGTGGGCGTACTCAACCTGTTAGCGACTAAAAACAGTCTCTAACATCGCTATCGCCTATTATCAAAGCAGGCGTAGCAATGGAAATATTTGCGCTAAGCGCGAATATCTCCAAAAGCTAACGCCTGCTCAGACCAGTTCTTAGCCATTATATCCAATGGGTTATTATGGCTAAGACCCTATTGGTGTTGCGTGAATATCGCTGTATTTTCAGCGATATTCACGCATTTCGCTGCTATCGCCGGATATTTTATCCCTTTATAGATAAACGTTGCTAATAGCACGTTATCTCTGCGATAATATCCGGCGATGCTTAGCGATAAAAAAACCTTGTTAAGCCCATTTAGCGATAAATATCGCTAGTTGTTGGTAATATGCCCCGAGGTTTGCTGCCCAGTAAAGAAACAGTAGGTTGACATTAGCACCTGGCAAGCAACAATCACAGCTGTCTACAGAGTTTTGCCTCTTGTAGAAAACTCCAAGTATGAGGAAAGGTGGAACCAACATGGTAGCATCAGACTCAAACTAGGGATTAAAGAATTTATACCTGTTTCCGTTGATTATGCAAAATACATTGAATACAAGGGCAGATCTCACACGTAGATCGCACAAGAGCATTGGGAGACTTGGTTATAGCTGTAGGTATCACAAACCAGTGACACATCGGTTTCATAGCTCCTGAAGTAATTTTCTGCTTCAACCAGATACCTGTAGCCTAAAAGGTAAGTGAAAAAGCATAAAAATGGAGTAAAACTAATTACTTAAAATACACAGAACTCTCCTATCAGGCACATGGCAAGTTTTTACCCGAGGGTCTGACTCCATCCCGCAGCTTCCTCAACACCACCAATGACAATGACCCGCTTGACGGCGTAGATCGCCAGTACACAGAAACCCATACTTCTCTCACCTTCGTCTACTACATCGAAGTCCTGTTTTCCTGCAACCTGTCGTGTACAACTGCAGCTTCTGACTGCTGCTTTTGACACCGACATACCCCTCGGCGACCCGTCAATATCCAGAACTGTTTCTAAGAAAAAAGGGTTGCTCTCAACACGGACTAACCCAATCCTTACGTCTGACTCGCTCTTTGTAGTATCCTGGTTTGGATGCCATATGCCTTTGTTCATACAAATTTATATTTATCTCTATTCTATGCACGTGACTGTCATCTATTTAATTTATAGTTAAATGCTACGCATTAGCATATATAGAAATGACTGTCACAAATTTGTTCATACAAATTTATATTTATTTCTGTTCTATGCACGTGACTGTCATCTATTTATTTTATACAAATCGCATACATTGCATGTGACTTTAATGTTTAGTATCTACATATTCCTATTTAGTGTACGTTGTACACACGTCACTTTATAGAAATTATAATTTAATTAAGCACTTTTTGGTGATTTACTCGTTCGCATAATTTAATTGTTGATTCTTCCGTTTCTTTCACTTTGCTGGTCTGGCCAACTGACGTGTGTGGGTTACGGTCAATTCTATTCATCATATCTTCTATAATTTTTTGCGAAAATATGTATTATCAATCTATTTCTGTTTTACGTAAAAAAGGGGAAGGGATGGTCGCATTGTAAACTTTTATGTTTTATGATAGTTACAATTTTCAACGCAAGTTTAATTGTAAAATGACCATTCTCATTTTTACACTGTTCATTTGTTCATTCCTTCTAAGGGGGAAGGTGATGTAGTATCCTGGTTTGGATGCCATATGCCTTTTCCATTAACCTATCTAGCTACTCAGCCTATCTGGGTGAAAGATAGAATGTTGAGTGTGTGAGGTAATATGGAATGTGTGGTGTGCCTGATAGATGGATGACAGTTAGAAAAGAGGGCTGAGTAGCAGGAGAGCTACTCCTGGTGGGGCTTAGAAGAGACTTAAATATACTTATATGATCTTTATGAAATCCATCAATAAACTATCTTCAATCAATACTACTCGGCTACAGATCATCTTATTACACTCTTGACCACAGTTGGCCTAACTTTTGACTCTGCCCTGGTCTAGCACGATCAGTTGTCCGTTGTTAGTGCTGTTTCCCTTTTGCCGCTATTTTTGCTAACAGCTTTTAAAATTCAGAAATCTCAGTTTCCCCCTATCTGATTATTGTTCTTTTGGTTTCATTTGTTCGTTAAATTATTCCTTATTTTTATAAATTGGAGTGGGATTAATATTGTATTGTGTTTTTGACTTTTTAACTATTTTGGTACTTCTAAATGCTTTATATATTTTCTTAAGTTAAGTGAGAGTTTGAGATCAGGTTTAAATTAATAAAACCTTTACTGACCTAGTAATATAATGATATTATTATTGTTGGTGGAGTCCTATACACCCAAACTAATAATCCACTGCCTCAGAGGTTCCTACAGCAGAGGCTTTGCAAGGCAAGAACCTATGCTGTGAGGTTGATAGATACTTCTTTGTACTAAAATTGATAAAGGCCACCTAACCACAGATATGTGGGCAGAGTTGAAGTATGGACGGCAAGGCTAGCAATGCCCTTTCATTTCTATTTCTATTCATCTCCCAAAAAGCAGAACTCTCATTCATAAACAGCACTCTGCTGACATTTGAAAATGCACTGACCTAGGCCTTGTACTAAGTTTTCTTCCCATGGACATTCAGCCAAGTATGGTGTGATGGACTGTAACAGAAATAGGATCATCAAGGACCAGGCAACATAGCAGCTAGCAGCAACTCTACTACATTCGGTCCAACACATTGTACGTGACATACCGCCATTCCACGCTAACTGCAGCACATCTAAGAGTCACAACCAGGATCCTCTATATTTATGTACAAATAATAGATCAGCCGAATATGGGCCCTCTTAAACAGAAATCCGTTTGGTTGGCGTCCAAGCAATGTTGACCAGTGCTTGGGAGGTGCAAGAACATTTCATCGGCAACATCCTTACATCACTCTTTAAGCAGCAGCAACTCATCATGGTTTAATGCACCAACCAACACAGTCACTGGCTGGTGCTTTCTTGACAGATGTTTTGTGGTAAAACATCTATGAAAACTCATAGAGCCTCCTCATCAGGTTACCCTTTCTGAAAGGCAGGAATACTGGGATGGGTATTATACCTGCCATTGCTCAACTTGCTGGAGATCACACTGTGAATGTAAGGATAGAGACTAACCAGTATACCATGGTATAAATAACCAAATTATGGATGCTATCCATCTCCTACGTTCTCCTTACAATCATCGAGTGACCTTCAGGATCCCTGTCCCCCTGCAGCGTGTCCCTAGAGAGGGGCGGGAGGACAGTTTGATTATCATAAACTGATGCTGATAACCAATTGACTGCTTCTACCAAGGAATGTGGGTCTGAAAGGACGACAAGCGGAAAGAGCAGCAGGCACACGCCTGGACCAAGAGGTAAGTGGAGAGCCTTCTTCTTTCCTTTCCGCTCTATTTCTCTACTAAATTTATCTTCTTCCTCTCTCTTCTCCTTTAAATGGGTTTATTTCTAAACTCATGCTATCCTTCTTCCATATTTACACTGTAACTGATCCTCTTGACCCCCTTTTTTATAATCCGAAAAGAACTAACACCCTCCTCACCTGCTCAGCCCCGGCAATGGCCATCACTGTGCATGAGTCGACAGCTACCTAACATCTCACTCCGTAACATCTTTATTATCTGCCTCCCTTCTGTCTACAATGCATCTTCCCTGCACGGGTTGATGCCTCTTCTTCCTAACATAACATTTCTTGCTCTGTACGGGGTAATAAGCCTTTGCTCACCCAGTGGCGTAACAAAATGTGAGGCCCCCAGTGCCAAGTACATTGAAGGGCTCCCCTCCTGACTCACTCGGGAGCTCTCAGGCCAGGATACTGAGCTGAGGTGGCCCCTGGAGCTTGGCCCGCCCACCCTGCGAGGGCCTTTGTTATGCCACTGTTCCCATCCCATAGCCTTAGAGAGGTCTGACACTTCATTACTGCTACCTCTTCTCATTGAAAGGAGAGACTTACTCCTCCTTCGTTGCACTTATGTTTAAGATAGGTGTGACCTGATGTATTGCTCTGCCATCGTAAACATGAATGTAGTGAGGTTTGCAACTCAAAGTAAATCTGCCTTCCTTTGATAATATCCTGCGATAGTCTAATATCTAATATCCTGTGATAGTCTGTAAGGCCTGCACTGTCTGATGGAGTGTTCATCAAACAACACATGAGCCAATCTGTGCTAGGCTAAACAATGAGTATATTTATTCATTTTATTTTTTATTTTGTAGGTTTTGTATAGCGCGAACAAGACCCTTCCGGGTATCAGAGCACTTTACAGGGCAAATATAGGTGATAGACATACACATACAAATACTATAAGTTTTGTTGATACTGCAGTGGTAACTATTACGGACTAGCAAGACTGTATAAAATAGTTCAAGTGAATTTGGCCAAGAGAACCGATTTCACTTCTTTTTTTAAAGATGCCGCGGATGGGTTCTGTCTCATTTCAGGGGACATTCTAAATCCTGGAAGCCATTCCTGAGAAGGTAAGGTGATATGTTTTCTTCTTGGTGAATCATGGTGGTTTCAGTAGAAGGTTTTTAGGAACTCCTAGTGGTTTTGTTACCACCCGATAGTCCCAATTTCTCTGCTAGGTATCTCAGGGTTTTGTGATGCAATGCATTGTGTATCATACAGGCAATTTTTAGATGGATTCTGGCCCCAAAAGGTAGCCAGTTGGGGGTACAGATGTCAGGGGAGATGTGACAGTTTCTTCTGGAGCCTGTGATGAGTCTAGCGGCTGCGGTGATTGAAGCTCTAAGCGGGGTAGTCGTTGATCTGGGTAGGACGCAGAGAGCAACACTCCCATACTCCACTCTGGGGATTACTAGAGTCTGGACTGCCTTTTTGATGGCATTTGTGGGTATGAAGGGTTACAGTCTTCCCAGGGTGTTCACCTATAAATGTGCTCCATTAGTTGCAACACGGATATGATTCTGCATATTACTATCCAGAGTTATTCCTAGCTATTTAGCAGAGCTGATAATGAGAGGTTGACCATCGAGTGCTGTTAGGTGCTTCATCCACTGGTGGATGATGGTTGTTTGGCTGGGGGGAGCAATTAAGAGAAGTTCTGTTTTGAGGGTGTTTAGTTTTAAGTGATTTTTGGCCAGCCAGGTCTGCGTTTTTTGGAGCGTTGAATTAAGGCACTTGATGTCCTCAAGTGAGTGGGCCTTAATGTAGAGTTCTGTGTCGTCCGCGTACATGTGGTAGTGGACATTTGAGGAGTTGAGAAGCCCGGTGAGAGGTTCCATAAACAAATTGAAGAGTGTCTGGAAGAGGGAAGATCCTTGGGTTACTCCTAAAGTGACTGGTGTGTGCTTGGATAAAGATTGATTGATCTTGAGTCTTTGTGCTCTGTTTTGATGGAAGGAAGTGTACCAGTTTTGAACCGTTCCAGATAGTCCCATTTTATGTTTCAAGAGCTCTAGTAAGTTGTCGTGTTTGACGGTGTCGAAGGCAGAGGATAGGTCAAGCAGGATTAGTAAACATGCTTTGTTTTGGTCCAATATTTTTAATGTGTCATCTATTATGTTGGTCATGGCTGATTTGGTACTGTGCCCTGTTCGAAAACCTGATTGGAATTGATTGAGCAGGTTGAAGTTGTCTATGTGGTTGCTAAGCTGCGTGTGAACATATTTTTCTAATAGTTTGCCAGTGTAGGGATGTGGATATTGGGCAATAGAAATTCAGGTCTGACGGGTCTGCCAATGATTTCTTTAAGATAGTGTAGGAGAGTAGGGTCTGCAATCCTATGATCACCCAGATTTTTGCTTTTTGCTGCACTGGTTTACGACTTTCCCTGGCTGTGGGCCTGCTAATCAGACCCACAGCCTAGCTGTTCTCTCTATCCAAATTGTACTCAGGTACTGAATTGGCACTGGGCCCTCTCCAAGTCCCTGTACCCAGGGCTGAGGTGCACCCAGAAGTCTCCCAGGGGCTGAAGCATGTATTGTGCCACCCCTGGACTGACTAACTAAACTGACACAACTGGCTGCACGACAGCTGGGGCAAGGTGGTGTACTCACCCTTTGCTTTAGATATAGTATCCCTATATCTAACCCTAAAATGGACACACAGATCTCCTATCAGTCACTCCTATGGCAGGCCTTAACAATCCTGGAGGCAGAGTGCTTGGAATCGTGTGAGATGGTGCTCTGGCATGAGCTGAGCCTGTCTGCGGCTTTCGGGATCCATCCCTTAGCCGTTCCCATGATATCGCATACCATATACTCTTAAGTGCATTATAATCCTCGCGGTTAAATGCCAACTCTGGTATCGCTTTATCAAAACATGTCGAGTAAGGTGTCATACGGATTGGAATACTAACCCCTCGCCAATTCTGGCGACGGGGTTAGCATTCCACCCTTCTAGAGGGACACGACATGCATGTAGCCTGTAACCACGGTTAAAGTCAAACATAGCCTCAGCTCCACAAAATGGATGCTGCCACCGAGACACAAGTCTGCCCTCCTGCTGCTGGGAGTCCTCCCAGAGCAGGAGATAAGGACAAAGGGTTTCCTGCCAGGGGCGGTGCCAGCACCGTCCCAGACAGGATTTTGTGTATTGTAGGTAGGCAGGGCTTCAGAGGAAGGTGACTGCACGTGGCACCCCGGTGCTCACTGTGCATAGGCTGGCTTGAACCAGTTCCAGGGACACTCCAGACCCTGTGCTGGGGAAAAGCCCGCCAAGGAAGTGGGTGTAACCACCCCTCTCCTGGTCCCACCCATAGGGCAGGACCTAGTCGCGTGCCAGCCCCCTTTTTCCAGATAAAGGTAGAGACTGGCCCCCTTCCAAATCAGATCATCTTTGGAATCAAGACACGACTTTCTACGAAAGGACATCAAGATTTCTTCTTCAAGATTCTCCCTTGTGACTAAGGAGTAGTCACCCTGCATCCGCAGGCACCATCGCAAGAACACTGCGGTCTGCTGTAAGTCCTTCCTCCGGAATCCGACTGCCCAGCTCGACGAGAACCGGCTTTCCTGGCACCTCTGACCTCTACCCACCTCTACAGCCCAGCTGAGAACCGTGGGTGCGACGAGACCTCGAGGGACCGGCCATCTGCAAGACTGCACGACTTCTGCACAGCAAGCCCGCCGAGTAATTTTCTGGTGAGTGCTTTGGGGTCCGAGAAGTCCCGACCCTGAGCAGCTCCAGCACCGAAGTGCAGCCTCCCAGCATCTCCACGATCTGCGTGGGGCCCTTCTGCTTTTTGCTGCTCACCGCGTTGTTTGGCTACTAGCCCGCTGGCTTGTGGCCTGCCTGACGACGCCCGACGACATCACTGCTGCTGGTCTGGTTGCTCCAGGCTGGCCCTTGCTCCCTTCCAGAAGAGGAGCACCCCGGACCCTCCTGGTCCACTCAAGACGCCATTTTGAGTCCACCGCGTGGGCTTAAATTAGCCAAGGCTTGTTGCCCAATCCTGGGTAACTTCGACGCCGACAGCTTCATCCATCGTGGGACAGCTCGCCTCTCCATCCTGGTCGCCGACAACGCCTCCTGGGCCGTGAGATCTGCAGAGCCAGCGTCGCCCACTCACCTAGTCGAGGTGACTACCATCCGGTGCCCTCCTGGTGCCCACTGACTACTGGCTAGTAGTCACGAACTTGGTCCCCTCTGCTTTCAGGTGTCATCTATCTTCGAGATCCAGGCTTGGATCACTTCGAACTCTCTTCACTGGTCGCCTGCCAGCATCTTTCTTCCAGGCTCCTGGTCCGGCAACGAGGATTCCCGACGTCTTTTGAGACCTATGCAGCTGCAGCCCCTGGGCTAGGTAACTTCGGCACTTCGGTGTCCCAGCATAGCCTCACTATCCAAGGGTCAGGATCCACTGTCGTTTTCTCCCTACCAGGTCGGGTTCGCCCGTGAACACTAACTTTAACTTTACTAGCTCCCATAGACTTTGTCCCGCATCCCGCGTGAGAGTGCACACTCTGCACCCGAGTTCCCTGGGCCTCCTAGAAGTAATCTAACGATTCTATAGTCAAGTCCTAGCGATTCCAAAGCCCATTAGTACTGTACTTACCTGCTAGTAATTTCGCATTCCACTTTTAGAGTATATGGTTTTTCGTGCCCCTCGGGCATTTGTATATACTGTGCTAACTTAAGAATTTTCGTAAGAGTTTTGTTGTGTGCCTAGCACCCTGTCCTCATAAAGAGTACAGGGTTGTTGTGATTCTAATAAATACACTGTTTATTTTCATAACACTTGTGTGGTGTCCTTTCACTGGGTGTTCAAGGGGTAATGTGATGGTAAAACAGCTGGCTTAACACGCCCTCTAGAGTCTTAGCCTTAGACTGCTCGTATCCATGCTACTAGGATAGCTGGTCTATAAGGTTGACTTACAACCAATCATCAATAAGGGTTGTTTGGACTGATATCTAGTGATCACTAGAATAGTGAGCACTGCACATCAGGCCAACTTCTCACATTGGTGAGCAGCGGTTGGGATTTGAGCTTGCTGTTGTTTTACCACACATATCCTAAGAATATCTTGTGAAAGATCACATAAGTACTAAAGGTACATATAACTTAGCTTAGAATACTCTGAGTTCTACTGAACCAGCTGTTGTAGCTCCTAGGGCCTAGCACAACCTAAACTACAACTCTAGCAAGGGATCAGTAGGCAAACACATAGTGTAGGTAAGTGCACCACTTACACCTCACTAGAAAAGCATGTCTACCCAGGGAGAATCTACTGAGACTCCCCTGGTCAGTGTTGACCCTCCACAGGTCACTTCAAGATATGCAGCTCTCAGCTTCCAGGAGATGAGACAGATCTGTGTCTCCAGGAAACTGAAGCAGGGGTCTAACCCCACCATTCCCTTTCTGATAGGTCTCTTAGAGACATATGATGCCAGAAAGATTTCTCAGTTACATGAGAACATGCCAGCCTTGGAGGGAACCTCTGGAGATCCAGACCTCCCCAACACTGCTACTGCAGTTGAGGAGGAGGATCAAGAGGAACTCTCTGGGGATGAGGTAGACAAAGGTCTTGAGGTAGTCATAAGGCTAACCAGGGCCAACTTAGACTTACTTGGGCTAGGATCTGGGGGACCCCCAGTGCTAACCCTAAGTGGGCCTAACCTTGGAGTTAGGAGAGATAGATCTCTTTCTAGGGACTCCAATAGATCTCTGCACTCTAATGCCTCTTCTCAGAGGAGAAGGAATCCTCCACAGGGGAGATTTACTTCCCCTCAGAGAAGGGAGCATGAGGCTAGGACGAGACAAGCTGAACTGAGGATTGAAAGGGAAGAACTTGCCCTGGCCAAAGAGAAGCTTGCCTTTGCTAGAGAGCAGCAGATGAGTGGGTTAGCCCCCACTGGTGGCAGCAATCTCCCAAGAGATAGAGAGAAGGGTTTAGATACTAAACACCTGACTAAAATAGTGCCCCCCTTTAAGCAAGGGGATGACATCCAGAAATGGATGGCTGCTCTGGAGAGGGCCTGCACTGTGCAGGGCATTCCCCAGAGTCAGTGGGCAGCTATACTGTGGCTCTCCTTTGATGGTAAAGGTAGAGATAAGCCCCTCACTACAAGAGTGGAGGATGCTAACAATTACCAGGTCCTGAAAAATACACTGGTTGATGGGTTTGGTTTAACCACTGAGCAGTACAGGTTGCTGTTCGGAGACACCCAGAAAACTCAGTCTCAGGACTGGTCTGACTTTGTGGATTGTGCCACTAAGGCTTTGGAGGGCTGGTTGCTGGGTAGCAAGGTTACAGATTACACAGGATTGTATAATCTTATGATGAGAGAACAAATTTTAAACAATTGTCAGAACCAGTTGTTGCACCAGCACCTTGTTGATTCAGATCTGACCTCTCCCCAAGAATTGGGAAAGAAGGCAGACAAATGGGTCAGAACAAGGATTAAGCAGAACCAGAACCAGGGTGGTCAGAAGAAAGCAGACCAGAAGGGTAATGTTAAGAGTGAACAAAATGACCAGAAGTCTTCACCAGGTCCCCAACAAACCAAAGAGGGTGGGGGTCAGGCTTCCCAGAAGAAGAAGACTAAAGAAGGCCAGTCAAAAAGGTGGTGCCAGTACTGCAAAAGTAAATCTCACTGGTTTAGTGAGTGCACCAAAAGAGGAGGACACACTCCTGCCACTACAGCCCCTAAGGCAACTGCACCCCCTAGTACAGTCAGTAGTGGTAGTGTACCTCCCAAGGCATTAGTTGGGTTAACCTTGGGTACTGAGGGGTCTGACAACTTAGTTGGCACACTCACTCAGGCTGTCCTTGTCTGTACAGGGGATATGGATATATCCCCTGAGATAAGTCCCAATACTTTTGGCAAATACAGGCAGACACCTTTGATAAATGGCAAGATGGCTCAGGCCTATAGGGACACTTGTGCCAGTGTCACCATGGTGACACCTAACTTTGTGGACCCTGGACAGATCATGCCAGGTACTGATTTCCTGGTGACCAATGCCAGCAATGTCACTACTAGTCATAGTGTGGCAATTGTGGCTTTCTCCTGGGGTGGAGTGAAGGGACAAAAGAAAGTTGTAGTCAGTTCAGACCTCCCAGTTGATTGTTTGTTGGGCAATGATTTGGAGTCATCACAATGGTCAGAAGTGGAGCAGAGGACTCACATGGAAATGTTAGGCTTGCCAGCACATGTGCTCGCTGTGACTAGGTCACAGGCCAGAAGATGCCCCACTGAACAGGTGCTGGATCCTGAAATTATGGACCAGACACCTTCCAAGAAGAAGAGCAGTAAGGGTAAGGCTTTGCCTTCCCCCTTGCCCCAGGTTGAGGATCAAGTCTCTGAGGAGGCTGATCTGAGAGAGCTGAGGGAAACTGAGCCTAAAGAGCTTGAACTTGATCAAGTTGAGTTTCTGGGCTCAGGGGGACCCTCCAGAGCAGACCTGGGGAAGGAACAGTTAAACTGCCCTTCCCTTGAACCCCTCAGACAGCAGGCTGCTGTTGAGGCTGCAGGGAATGCCACAGGTGCCCACAGGGTATACTGGGAAGATGGACTCCTGTACTCTGAGTCAAGAGACCCCAAGCCTGGTGCAACCAGGAGGCTGGTCATCCCCTTGTCTCTGAGAGGTTTCCTTCTCACCTTGGCCCATGAGATTCCCCTTGCAGGTCATTTAGGTCAGACAAAGACTTGGGACAGGCTTGTCTCACACTTTCACTGGCCCCATATGAATGAGAATACCAAGGAGTTTTGTCGCTCCTGTGTCACTTGCCAAGCCAGTGGTAAGTCAGGTGGCACAACAAAGGCCCCCCTCATACCACTACCTGTGGTGGGGGTTCCCTTTGAAAGAGTGGGGATTGACATTGTTGGTCCAATGGAACCCCAGACAGCATCAGGGCACAAGTTTATACTGGTGGTGGTGGACCATGCCACCAGGTATCCTGAAGCTATTCCCCTGAGGACCACCACAGCTCCTGTGGTGGCAAGAGCCCTAGTTGGAGTGTTCTCCAGAGTGGGTTTTCCAAAGGAGGTCGTTTCTGACAGAGGTACAAACTTCATGTCAGGATATCTGACTGCAATGTGGAAGGAGTGTGGTGTGAACTACAAGTTCACCACACCCTACCACCCACAGTGCAATGGGCTTGTTGAGAGATTCAACAGGACCCTCAAAGGGATGATTCATGGACTACCTGAAACTCTTAGGAGAAGATGGGATGTCCTGATCCCCTGCCTCTTGTTTGCTTACAGAGAGGTCCCACAGAAGGGGGTTGGTTACAGCCCTTTTGAGCTTCTGTATGGGCATCCTGTGAGAGGACCCCTGTGTTTGGTGAAGGAAGGATGGGAGAGACCTCTCAAAAAGCCTGCAACCAACATAGTGGACTATGTACTTGGTCTCCGCTCCAGGATGGCTGAGTATATGGAGAAGGCATCTAAAAACCTGGAGGCCAGCCAAGAACTTCAAAAAGCTTGGCATGACCAAAAGGCTGTTCTGACTGTGTACCAGCCAGGACAGAAGGTGTAGGTGCTGGAGCCAGTGGCCCCAGCAGCTCTGAAAGACAAATGGTCTGGGCCCCACACCATCATTGAGCAAAAGGGAGAGGTTACCTACTTGGTGGACCTTGGAGCTCCCAGGAGCCCTCTCAGAGTGCTCCATGTTAACAGGCTCAAGGCATATGTTGACAGGAAGGACATGAGCTTGCTCATGGCCACAGATGAGGGACAGGAGGAAGAGAGTGACCCTCTCCCAGACCTGCTCACTCAGAATCCTGATGATGGATCAGTTGATGGTGTTGTCTTTTGTGGCAGCCTCACTGAACATCAGCAACAGGATTGCAGGCAAGTTCTGCAATCCTTCAGACATATGTTCTCTCTGACACCCAGCCAAACTGATTGGTGTACCCATGATGTTGACACTGGAGACAGTCTGCCTGTCAAGAGTAAAATCTACAGGCAGCCTGATCATGTTAGAGACTGCATCAAAACTGAAGTGCAGAAAATGTTGGAACTGGGAGTCATTGAGCCCTCAGATAGCCCTTGGGCTAGCCCAGTAGTTCTAGTGCCAAAGCCTCACACCCAGGGTGGTAAGAAAGAGATGAGGTTTTGCGTAGACTACAGAGGCCTCAATGCAGTCACTAAGACTGATGCCCACCCAATACCAAGAGCAGATGAACTTATAGATAAATTGGCTTCTGCCAACTTCTTAAGTACATTTGATTTGACAGCTGGGTATTGGCAAATCAGGTTAGCTGAGGAAGCCAAACCCAAGACAGCATTTTCTACCCCTGGTGGGCATTATCAATTTGTGGTAATGCCCTTTGGATTGAAAAATGCACCTGCCACCTTCCAAAGGTTGGTGAATCAAGTCCTCACTGGGCTGGATGACTTCTGTGCAGCATATCTTGACGATATTGCTGTCTTTAGCTCCACCTGGGAGGATCACCTGGTCCACCTGAGGAAAGTGTTAGAGGCTCTGCAAAAGGCAGGCCTCACTATCAAGGCCACAAAGTGCCAGATAGGGCAGACACAGGTTGTATACCTGGGCCACCTTGTAGGTGGAGGCCAGGTTCAACCCTTGGAGAGTAAAATACAGGCCATCAAGGACTGGGCTCCTCCAATCACCCAGACTCAGGTTTGAGCTTTCTTGGGCCTGACTGGTTACTACAGAAAGTTTGTCAGAAATTATGGGTCCATAGTGACCCCCCTTAATGACCTGACAAGCAAAAAGATGCCAAAGAAAGTTCAGTGGACAGCAAGCTGTCAGAAAGCATTCAATGACCTAAAGCAGGCCATGTGCACAGCACCTATCCTAAATAGTCCAGACTACTCCAAGCCATTCATTGTCCAAACAGATGCTTCTGAGTTGGGTGTGGGAGCTGTTCTGTCTCAGCTGAATTTTGATGGTAATGAACAGCCTATTGCTTTCATTAGTAGGAGGCTGACCCCCAGAGAGAAAAATTGGTCAGCTATTGAGAGGGAGGCCTTTGCTGTGGTCTGGGCCCTGAAGAAGCTGAGGGCCTACTTGTTTGGCACTCACTTCACCATTCAGACAGACCATAAGCCGCTCTTGTGGCTAAATCAGATGAAGGGTGAAAACCCCAAACTGCTTAGGTGGTCCATTTCCTACAGGGGATGGATTTTACAGTGGAGCATAGACCTGGTACTGATCACAGCAATGCTGATGGGCTCTCCAGATATTCCACTTAGAGCAAGAAGACTCACCTGGTCAAGGTTAGTTTATTGTCCCAAAGTTTGGGGGGGGGGGGTCATGTAGGAGAGTAGGGTCTGCAATCCTATGATCACCCAGATTTTTGCTTTTTGCTGCACTGGTTTACGACTTTCCCTGGCTGTGGGCCTGCTAATCAGACCCACAGCCTAGCTGTTCTCTCTATCCAAATTGTACTCAGGTACTGAATTGGCACTGGGCCCTCTCCAAGTCCCTGTACCCAGGGCTGAGGTGCACCCAGAAGTCTCCCAGGGGCTGAAGCATGTATTGTGCCACCCCTGGACTGACTAACTAAACTGACACAACTGACTGCACGACAGCTGGGGCAAGGTGGTGTACTCACCCTTTGCTTTAGATATAGTATCCCTATATCTAACCCTAAAATGGACACACAGATCTCCTATCAGTCACTCCTATGGCAGGCCTTAACAATCCTGGAGGCAGAGTGCTTGGAATCGTGTGAGATGGTGCTCTGGCATGAGCTGAGCCTGTCTGCGGCTTTCGGGATCCATCCCTTAGCCGTTTCCATGATATCGCATACCATATACTCTTAAGTGCATTATAATCCTCGCGGTTAAATGCCAACTCTGGTATCGCTTTATCAAAACATGTCGAGTAAGGTGTCATACGAATTGGAATACTAACCCCTCGCCAATTCTGGCGACGGGGTTAGCATTCCACCCTTCTAGAGGGACACGACATGCATGTAGCCTGTAACCACGGTTAAACTCAAACATAGCCTCAGCTCCACAAAATGGATGCTGCCACCGAGACACAAGTCTGCCCTCCTGCTGCTGGGAGTCCTCCCAGAGCAGGAGATAAGGACAAAGGGTTTCCTGCCAGGGGCGGTGCCAGCACCGTCCCAGACAGGATTTTGTGTATTGTAGGTAGGCAGGGCTTCAGAGGAAGGTGACTGCACGTGGCACCCCGGTGCTCACTGTGCATAGGCTGGCTTGAACCAGTTCCAGGGACACTCCAGACCCTGTGCTGGGGAAAAGCCCGCCAAGGAAGTGGGTGTAACCACCCCCCTCCTGGTCCCACCCATAGGGCAGGACCTAGTCGCGTGCCAGCCCCCTTTTTCCAGATAAAGGTAGAGACTGGCCCCCTTCCAAATCAGATCATCTTTGGAATCAAGACACGACTTTCTACGAAAGGACATCAAGATTTCTTCTTCAAGATTCTCCCTTGTGACTAAGGAGTAGTCACCCTGCATCCGCAGGCACCATCGCAAGAACACTGCGGTCTGCTGTAAGTCCTTCCTCCGGAATCCGACTGCCCAGCTCGACGAGAACCGGCTTCCCTGGCACCTCTGACCTCTACCCACCTCTACCGCCCAGCTGAGAACCGTGGGTGCGACGAGACCTCGAGGGACCGGCCATCTGCAAGACTGCACGACTTCTGCACAGCAAGCCCGCCGAGTAATTTTCTGGTGAGTGCTTTGGGGTCCGAGAAGCCCCGACCCTGAGCAGCTCCAGCACCGAAGTGCAGCCTCCCAGCATCTCCACGATCTGCGTGGGGCCCTTCTGCTTTTTGCTGCTCACCGCGTTGTTTGGCTACTAGCCCGCTGGCTTGTGGCCTGCCTGACGACATCCGACGACATCACGCTGCTGGTCTGGTTGCTCCAGGCTGGCCCTTGTTCCCTTCCAGAAGAGGAGCACCCCGGACCCTCCTGGTCCACTCAAGACGCCATTTTGAGTCCACCGCGTGGGCTTGAATTAGCCAAGGCTTGTTGCCCAATCCTGGGTAACTTCGACGCCGACAGCTTCATCCATCGTGGGACAGCTCGCCTCTCCATCCTGGTCGCCGACAACGCCTCCTGGGCCGTGAGATCTGCAGAGCCAGCGTCGCCCACTCACCTAGTCGAGGTGACTACCATCCGGTGCCCTCCTGGTGCCCACTGACTACTGGCTAGTAGTCACGAACTTGGTCCCCTCTGCTTTCAGGTGTCATCTATCTTCGAGATCCAGGCTTGGATCACTTCGAACTCTCTTCACTGGTCGCCTGCCAGCATCTTTCTTCCAGGCTCCTGGTCCGGCAACGAGGATTCCCGACGTCTTTTGAGACCTATGCAGCTGCAGCCCCTGGGCTAGGTAACTTCGGCACTTCGGTGTCCCAGCATAGCCTCACTATCCAAGGGTCAGGATCCACTGTCGTTTTCTCCCTACCAGGTCGGGTTCGCCCGTGAACACTAACTTTAACTTTACTAGCTCCCATAGACTTTGTCCCGCATCCCGCGTGAGAGTGCACACTCTGCACCCGAGGCCCCTGGGCCTCCTAGAAGTAATCTAACGATTCTATAGTCAAGTCCTAGCGATTCCAAAGCCCATTAGTACTGTACTTACCTGCTAGTAATTTCGCATTCCACTTTTAGAGTATATGGTTTTTCGTGCCCCTCGGGCATTTGTATATACTGTGCTAACTTAAGTATTTTCGTAAGAGTTTTGTTGTGTGCCTAGCACCCTGTCCTCATAAAGAGTACAGGGTTGTTGTGATTCTAATAAATACACTGTTTATTTTCATAACACTTGTGTGGGGTCAGGGCCGGACTGGGAACTGAAAGCAGCCCTGGCAAATTTTGCCAGACCAGCCCCCGTCCGGCGCGTAGCTAGCCAGCCCCCGTCCGGCGCATGAACAAGCACTTATCTTATAAAGCGCTCGCACACCCAAGGGTTTCATGGCGCTAACCAGCAGGACACAAACACTACTGAGGGGACCATCCTACACTAGGCCGTCGCTTGGGTAAACAGCCATGTCTTTAATAGCTTCCTGAATGGAAGAAGAGAGGTACAAGAACGAATTTCCAAGGGAAGAGAACTCCACAGCTTGGGTGCAAGGGTGGCGAACCTGCGGCCTCCCTTGCGTGCTAGCTTATAACGAGGAGTGATCAAAAGGGTATGAGAAGCAGACCGGAGGCTACGGGAGGGGGTATATCTAAGAAGAAGTTTCTGAATGAACTTAGGACTACGAATGTGAAGAGATTTGAAGACTATGCAGGCCAATTTGAAGGTGACACGGTGTTGAATAGGGAGCCAATGAAGTTGCCTCAGCAGAGGTCTGGCTGACTGCCATCGCAGGAGGCGGTGTATCAGTCTAGCCGCCTGATTTTGTGCCATCTGCAGACTTCTACTGAGTGTGACAGGGAGGCCGAGAAAGATGGCGTTGGCGTAGTCTAATTGAGACAGCACCAGTGCTCTGACTACCTGGGTCTGTGCTGATTGAGTGAGGATCTGACAGATCTTTCTAATTTTCCGCAGTAGAAAAAAGCAGGTGGACACAACAGAGTTGACCTGAGGTTTTAAGGAGAGCTCGCTGTCAATGAGTACCCCTAGGCTTTTGACTGATTTAGAGGGGACAGGTGGAGGACCTAATTTAGAAGGCCAGTAATGAGGGCCCCAAAATGATTGACTATTGCCGAACAAGACTAATTCCGTCTTGCCCGGATTTAGCTTGAGTTGCAGCAATAGATCTGGCTATGCTTCTTACGTGGGGAGGGGGGGAGAGAGGGAGACAGAAGAAGAGAAAGGGAGAAGTAGAGGGGGAAACAGAGGAAGAGAATGAGAGAGAGGAAGGAGTGGAATGAGAGAAAGATGGGGAGAGGGATGGAAAGAGATAGAGAGGGATGGAAAGAGATAGAGAGAGGGAGAGGGAGAGGTAAGAGAGAAGGAGGTGGAGAGAGAGAGAGGAGAGGGAGAAAGAGAGAGGGGAGACATAAATACAGGGATATAACATCTAATACAGATCTGTTCTTTCCAGCAGGCACATTAACCATCAGCGGCACTTTGAGGCGAGTCAAGACTGTCACTAGATACAACTCCTGATTGATCTCTCTCTCTAGCAGGAACATTAATCACAAGAGTTATCTTTACAATTGCATTGTTGCCGAAAGCTGGACACACAAGGAACTCTGCAGCAGGTGCTTTTAAATCTTAAGTTATTGCGACACTGCACATTTCACATGCACACATTATTAACTATCTGTGACCTTAAACGCTGACACATGAATCGCTCTTCTTTTTAAACATCAAGTCTTGGTTGGACCTTTACATTCCACCGCCCATTCCTCCACTTCTGGCTTGGACATAGTATTTCAAACCTTGGAGCAGTTCTTTCTAAGCCTTCATAGCTGATCGGTGCCACCTTGTGCTGAACCCAGCGGAAGCGTCACTTCTTAAAATGACCTGCCCTCTCTTTTTAAAATGTCTCCCACCACCAAATCTAGCCTCAGAAAACCAGTTCCATTAATTCCAAAAATTAACCGCCCAACAACAATCACAAAACACAGAATGTTATATCCCATCATACGTCCCACACCTCTAAGAATTAGAATTTGTACTTCATAGAACACGGAGCACACGTCTCCCATTGAAAGGCCTGCCGTTCTACTCAGCCACCGATGCTTACGCCTGTATATCTAGATACATATGGGTCTTTGAAGCTGCTATCTAAGACTATATGTTGCTCTGGCACATTTTAAAGATCCTAACTCACATGCCACAGTCCTTATTGTCTTCTGTGCACACGTGTCATTTAAATTAATCCAACACTTTATTCTATAACATTATCGTAATGGTATTTCCCTTGCCCAGTCCTCCCTTCTGTTCAGTGTGGTACTGTGGTATGCAGTCGCGGCTGGCATTGACTATGAGGGGTGGTGGTGGTGGAAATGGGCGGTGGGTAAAAAAAGGCCCTTCCTAAAGTTTCTGACAGACTTTCCGCTCTGAGCATGCGCTGCCTTATTGCTCGGAGATCCGTGCTCGCCATGGACAAGCTATGAGACTCTTTGTATTTCAATCTGGAACACTACTCTGCATTTCACTTTGCTGAGGTCAGCAACAGCCTACACTTCATAGTCCTTTCCAATTTAGAAGCGAAAACAAATTGTCAAATAATCACAGACACTGCCTATTATGTAAAGCACCTCTTATTCAGGACCCAGGAGAGACAGCAACAGTAATACGCCTCCTTCTCAAGTGTTTCAATCAGGCCCCTTGTCTTAAAAAATATAGCCAATCTTCTACCTTGTAGTGGGCTATTCTGTTTGAACGGCTCCGTTTTGTGTGACTCTCGGTCCGTCTAACATCAGCAAGAGCAACTAATTAACCTGGTGCCCAACCAGTCACAGTCCACAGTCCACAGTGAAACGCTGCAATAAATAGCCTTTGCATCAGAAACTGTGGAACAAAATCCAAGATGGCTGCTATTCGGCCTGGTATTACTTCCCACCCACAGAGTAACCAGTAGAATCACGAGTTGATTTCTGAGGGTTTCCTCAGAAATAGAGAATGTCCCTGGCTGCATTTGGTGCATAAACTCCAAAGAGTTACAAGGGTCTTTTCTTTGGGGGCAGAGTGCCACCCTCATTAAAGGCTCTGTGCCCTGAGATGCTTTAAGTTCTTGACCTTATGCCAGTCAGTAAGAGGCAGACCAGTGCTCTCTAACGTCATGCCCTGGTGAATGAATGAACTGAGAGTGATTAAGGGCAGATTATACTGTGTCAGAATTGCGTTCCACTGCCAGCCTCAAGTTCGGTTTGTCAGCATGGGCACTCGCCAGCCTGAAAGTCGAGACTTTCAATAATGCAGCATGCGGAATTTATTAAAAGGTGCTGGCATGCATACAATATGTGATTGTTTCACATACACAGTCACTGTGATGAAAACATATTTATATTGTTTCCTGTGGGCCCAATTCTGAAAGCTTTTAGCGCACTTAAACAAGGCGTTTCCCATATAGGGGCTAACCACGATTTGAGCAGTAATAATGGGATGGTAAGTCTCAAGTCTGTATCCCAATTTGCTATTTCAGTGTGTTATGACTCCACCATTTCGGTGCAGTTCTGTGTTTGACCTGGTAATAAGGAATAACATAAAAATATTAAAGTACTGCCTGTGTCTCCTCATACTTTCCCATTTACACAGCATGAATTTAACCTGCTTTTAAAAGGCAGAACTCTGTCTGGGTTTTACCATAACTTGCAATGATGGGCGAGGTAAAACCTAGAAACTTTTAATCCCGCCCCTTAGAGTTTTCAGCCAAAACAAGATTAATGTTTTACTCGGGACTGGGCCCTTAACTTGATATTAGGACATAACCCCATCCCTAATACCAACGACAGTAAACGTGGTGTTTGAGGAGGACAGGAATGAAGGAAGATTTGAAAATCGACGAGCCAGACAGGTGTCATCCTCCTCCGGGGCCGAAAGCAGAGCAAAGTAATTATCAGAACAAGCCACTGGGTCGCATGACGGCACATAACATTTGCACCATAACCCACAAAAAATCTGTTATAATTTCCAATAAAGCTGCAAAGCCCAAGCACTTTACGAGAGAACTAGTACCCACGAGGAGAACGGAAAGGAAACAAGATCTGGAAAAGCGAAGAGCCAGATGGGTGGCACTCCCCCATGGGACTGGTCGCAGTGAAACAAGAGCGACAACTGCCCCAAGTCATATGACGGCACAAAACAATTGCACTTATATAAACTTTTAAATGTCACGAACAATGGTTCCTTTTTAATTTTTATTTTATTGTAGTGCAATGGTTTTATTTAACGTATGCAAATACATTTCAACAGCACACACACCCATCCCTGATTAAATTGTTCTACCCACGATATGCCACTTTTTGAGGTTCGTCTTATTCACCAACTGCAGCAGGTGTGTCCACATAAGCACACCATCACCACCAATTCAGAAGAATGGCCTAAGTTAAGCTCCTGTGACATTGTCTTCAAGCACTGTGTCTCTGTGGTCCGAAATGCTTCCTCCTGGTGCAGCAGCAACACGTGTTGGTAGTGGAAGGCCCTTTGCAAAGGTTGTTGTGTGTTAAACTGGTACTAATGAGGTGCAAGTTGCAACTAATGCCTAGACAGTGTTAACAACTTTAAACATACCAAAATGATTAAGTAAAACGTTAACAAAATGTGGCGAATAACGTCACAGTGACCTCCGCAGCATAACTCGTGTCTCGTGTTCAAAAGCCTGGCTGTGCCGGCCCGGATCTGATTCACAGACTAGTTAAAGCAGGGCGGGCGCTGTGTAAACACGTGGGCCCTCTAACATCATCCTACTCTGCAGTCCGACGCGGGCCCCAGTCCAGAGCTTTAAAAGTGTGCAGTGCATCACATGCCTGGCTCAGGCCTGGTCCCTCCGTCCAGACCACCACCACCACCACTGCGCGACGCCCCACCCGCCAACTTCAGTGTTTGTGCTAATGATTCTGATTATGAATGAATGTCTTTTGAATGATTAATTGTCGGTACGGGGGCCCGGACAAAATATCCTTACTCACGGTCACGGACACGGCGGGTCATCGGGCCGCCGCCGGCTGGTGGCACTGGCAGCCACAGGAGTAGGGCGGCCGAGGGCTACTTCCAGGGGCGGCCGCGGGCAGCTGGGTGGCAGGGCAGCGAGCGGCCTAGCCACCAAAGTACAATAGTTAAATTATGGTGGCCGCTCCGGTCCTCTCCTGGCTGGCTCTCGTGACGTCTGTTCTGATGATGGCTGCCTGCAACCTGGCTGTAGGGCACACTGACTGTCTGCGCAGTTTTAATTGCCCACTGTGCAATGCGCACCCACTGTGCACAGTGCAATGCGCGTGCGGGAACATCAGTTGCACCCTAGGCGGCGGCGCGCAGACGCGCCGGAGGAGGCAGGGCATGATTGCGCGCTGCGCACAGGCACCTCCCTCCTCCCTCCTGGAAACGCTTCCGCTTTTTTTAGATGGTTGCACTAAGTTACAGTGTGCAAACACACCGCCGGTCACAGGCTTGTTGCTGCTGCAGTATGGGCGGCGCGCACACCTGCTGCTTGAAGGGAACTTGGACACAGACGGAGACTAAGACTCGGGTGGGACCGAAAATCGGCCCCTCACTTTCAAAACCGGCCCCCTGATCCAAAATCGGCCCCCCACCCCCTCCAGCCGACCGGGGGATTGCCCGGTGCCCGAAAGCACCAGTCCGGCCCTGTGTGGGGTCCTTTCACTGGGTGTTCAAGGGGTAATGTGATGGTAAAACAGCTGGCTTAACACGCCCTCTAGAGTCTTAGCCTTAGACTGCTCGTATCCATGCTACTAGGATAGCTGGTCTATAAGGTTGACTTACAACCAATCATCAATAAGGGTTGTTTGGACTGATATATAGTGATCACTAGAATAGTGAGCACTGCACATCAGGCCAACTTCTCACAGATAGGGACACTTGATCATCTTTGAGGATATTTGGGATAGTTCCTTGCAGTAGAGAGGTGCTAAAATCCTAGTCCATAGAGGCACTAACATTGGAATGAAGTCTTTTAACCCCTTCGGGGCTAATGACGAGCTGGGCTCGTCATCGCGCTTACCTGTCCTGCGCGGATGACAAGGCCAGCTCGTCATCAGCCCCATCCTTGGGGGAAGCGCTGGCGCTCCCCCCGAGGCTCTCTGATCTTCGTTTTTGCAATGGGGGCGGCAGCGGAAGAGCTTCCGCTGCCGCCCCCGCCCCCCGCATGGTAATCCCTGATGACGTCAGCGCGCACAGCGCGCGCTGACATCATCAGGGATTCCCAGCGCTCGGGAAGCCATTTGCTTCCTGAGCGCCGGAGAAGAAGGTAGGTTTTCTGGACTTCGGCGGGGGTTTGGGGCAGCGAAGAGGCATCAGGGGAGAGGAAAGAGATTTTCCTTTCCCCTGATGTCTCTTTGCAGGGCATTTCTGCCTCACGATCGCGCACAGCGTCGCGATTGTGCGGCGGAAATGCCCCCACTAGACACCAGGGATATAATTTTAGTTTTTAGGTAGTGACCCCTTGGGCAAGGGTCGCTTCCAGGCGGGCTGGCAATATGTTTTCGTTTTTCTGCTCCCCCTGGGGGGAAATCGGCCCGTTTTTTCGGCCGTTTTGCCCCCAGGGTGGGCAGAAATTTCCCACTAGCACCAGGGATATTGATTTTAGCCAAGATGGCGGCCATTGATTTTGTTTACGTTTTTCTGTCCCCCCTGGGGGCAAATCGGCCCGTTTTTATTTGCCGTTTTGCCCCCAGGGGGGACAGAAAATGCCCACTAGACACCAGGGATGTAATTTTAGTTTTTAGGAAGCGACCCCTTGGGCAAGGGTCGCTTCCAGGCGGGGTCTGAGTATGTTTTCGTTTTTCTGCCCCCCCTGGGGGGAAATCGGCCCGTTTTTCAGCCGTTTTGCCCCCAGGGGGGGCAGAAATTACCCACTAGAACCAGGGATTTTTGTTGGGGCAATGTGTTTGTTTTGGGAAGCGACCCCTTGGGTAAGGGTCGCTTCCAGGTGGACATGATTGTGTTTTTGTTTTTCTGTCCACCCTGGGGGCAAATCGGCCTGTTTTTTTTGCCGTTTTGCCCCCAGGGGGGCGGAAAATGCCCACTAACACAAAGTTTTTAGGAAGCGACCCCTTGGGCATGTTTGCTGGTGGTGTGTGTGGGGAGTGGTACTTGGCTGGATGGTGTGCGTGGAGCGGTGCTTGGCTGGCGGTGTGTGTGGAGTGGTACTTGGCTGTCGGTGTGCGCTGAGTGGTGTTTGGCTGGCGGTGTGCGTGGAGGGGTACTTGGCTATCTATGCACGGAGTGGTGCTTGGCTGGCGGTGTGTGTGGACTGGCGCTTGGCTGGTGGTGTGTGTAGAGTGGTACTTGGCTGTCTGTGCACGGAGTGGTGCTTGGCTGGCGGTGTGTGTGGAGTGGCGCTTGGCTGGTGGTGCGCGTGGAGTGCTACTTTGCTGTCTGTGCACGGAGTGCTGCTTGGTTGGTGGTGTGTGTGGAGTGGCGCTTGGCTGGTGGTGTGCGTGGAGTGCTACTTTGCTGTCTGTGCACGGAGTGCTGCTTGGCTGGCGGTGTGTGTGGAGTGGCGCTTGGCTGGTGGTGTGCGTGGAGTGCTACTTTGCTGTCTGTGCACGGAGTGCTGCTTGGCTGGCGGTGTGTGTGGAGTGGCGCTTGGCTGGTGGTGTGCGTGGAGTGCTACTTTGCTGTCTGTGCACGGAGTGCTGCTTGGCTGGCGGTGTGTGTGGAGTGGCGCTTGGCTGGCGGTGTGTGTGGAGTGGCGCTTGGCTGGATGGTGCTTGGCTGGCGGTGAGTGGTGCTTGGCTGGTGGTGCTTGTGGAGTGGCGCTTGGCAGGTGGTGTGCGTGGAGTGCTACTTTGCTGTCTGTGCACGGAGTGGTGCTTGGCTGGCGGTGTGTGTGGAGTGGCGCTTGGCTGTTAGTGTGCGTGGAGTGCTACTTTGCTGTCTGTGCACGGAGTGCTGCTTGGCTGGCGGTGTGTGTGGAGTGGCGCTTGGCTGGTGGTGTGCGTGGAGTGCTACTTTGCTGTCTGTGCACGGAGTGCTGCTTGGCTGGCGGTGTGTGTGGAGTGGCGCTTGGCTGGTGGTGTGCGTGGAGTGCTACTTTGCTGTCTGTGCACGGAGTGCTGCTTGGCTGGCGGTGTGTGTGGAGTGGCGCTTGGCTGGTGGTGTGCGTGGAGTGCTACTTTGCTGTCTGTGCACGGAGTGCTGCTTGGCTGGCGGTGTGTGTGGAGTGGCGCTTGGCTGGTGGTGTGCGTGGAGTGCTACTTTGCTGTCTGTGCACGGAGTGCTGCTTGGCTGGCGGTGTGTGTGGAGTGGCGCTTGGCTGGTGGTGTGCGTGGAGTGCTACTTTGCTGTCTGTGCACGGAGTGCTGCTTGGCTGGCGGTGTATGTTGAGTGGCGCTTGGCTGGTGGTGTGTGTGGAGTGCTACTTTGCTGTCTTTGCACGGAGTGCTGCTTGGCTGGCGGTGTGTGTGGAGTGGCGCTTGGCTGGTGGTGTGCGTGGAGTGCTACTTTGCTGTCTGCACGGAGTGCTGCTTGGCTGGTGGTGTGTGTGGAGTGGCGCTTGGCTGGTGGTGTGCGTGGAGTGCTACTTTGCTGTCTGTGCACGGAGTGCTGCTTGGCTGGCGGTGTGTGTGGAGTGGCGCTTGGCTGGTGGTGTGCGTGGAGTGCTACTTTGCTGTGTGTGCACGGAGTGCTGCTTGGCTGGCGGTGTGTGTTGAGTGGCGCTTGGCTGGTGGTGTGTGTGGAGTGCTACTTTGCTGTCTGTGCACGGAGTGCTGCTTGGCTGGCGGTGTGTGTGGAGTGGCGCTTGGCTGGTGGTGTGCGTGGAGTGCTACTTTGCTGTCTGTGCACGGAGTGCTGCTTGGCTGGCGGTGTGTGTGGGGAGTGGTACTTGGCTGGATGGTGTGAGTGGAGTGGTACTTGGCTGTCGGTGTGCGCTGAGTGGGGTTTGGCTGGCGGTGTGCATGGTCTGGTGCTTGGATGGTGGTGTGGGTGGACTGGAACTCTGCTGGCGGTGTGTGAGTAGTTACTTTCTGTTGGTCACTACACACACTGCTAGTTGAGTGACACTCTACGCAGTCCATCATTTTCTGTAGTTGCTGTGTCAGA
Organism: Lissotriton helveticus; assembly: GCF_964261635.1. NCBI lineage: Eukaryota > Metazoa > Chordata > Amphibia > Caudata > Salamandridae > Lissotriton > Lissotriton helveticus. The sequence goes on from NC_136062.1 coordinate 434,524,479, forward strand.
TATGTGGGCGTGTGAAAGTGATGGGCGGCTGGCGGTGTGAATGTTTTGTATGTGTCACACGTACAAAAGGTGTATGAATGTCCTTACTGCCCCTGTGTGATATGGGTACTGGTAGTAGCAAAAGACTGACTGGCACCAAAGTGGTCAGGCACTTTAAAAAAATTCAAAAAATTATCCAGTGTCTTGATGTTAAACCTCATCTAATCTCATTTGGTCTAAGCCCTAATTGATGGCCCATCTGGCCGAAGTTTAATTTGGGGGGCAAATTTGTGTGTTGTTTTTTTAATTGTTATATTGTTTGTGAAATGTGGTAGTAATTTTTTTTTCTTCTCTATTTTTGTCTTGTTCCAGGCTTTTGCTGTTTGGATTGTTGTAGGTTGCGTGTCTGTTTGCAGCTTGTGTAGTTGCTTGTGCTTGGTAAGTGAATGTATTTTGTACTACTTCCCCTTGATGTTCGTCTTTTTGAAAAAGGTTGTACTTCTAGCAGTTTGTGTGGCTCTGTGTTTTTTTTTCAGCATTAGTGTTTGATGTGCACTTTGTTTTCTGATGTCATTTCTTTTTTTCTTTCTAGTGGGATTTCATTTCTTTTCGCTGTGTCTCAACAGAGTAGGTGCTGGTGAGTGTAGCTATATTTTGTAAGAGTGAAATTGTTTTGGATTGTATTTATCTTTTAGTGAAAGCCTTACCTTGTTTACTTCTTACTTTGCACAGTGTAGGTTGTTGTTCACTTGTGTGTGCAGTCTTCTTGCTTTGTAAGGATAATGGCTAGTCGCAGGATTACTGCTCAGCAGGTTCTTGGTTTGCTTTTTGAGTCTTCCTCGGACCATGGTTCAGAGTCTGAGTCCGATTCGGACTCCCAGACAGCGGCAGAAGATTCAGGCAGTGAGTTTTCTCTTCGCATGGAATCATCATCAACGGATGATGACTCTTCTTCTAGTGCTGATGAAGGGCCTATGGTACAGGAGGACATTGTGTTGCCGGTAGTGGGCCAAGAGGCACCTGTGCTGCTGCCTAGGGCCGCAAGGTTTCCTTTCTTTTTACGTCGGCAAGAGGCATGTGGGCTGGAGCCTGCAACCAAAAGGCTTCACATTGCTGTGGTGCGCAAAGGGGCATCTGGTGCTTTTCGTCTTCCTGCTGGTGTAGTGCAGCAAGAGGCATCTGGGGCTGTTAGGCTTCCCATTGGTGTAGAGCGGCAAGAGGCATCTGGGCCTGCTGGGTTCCCCGGTGGTGTAGTGCAGCAAGAAGCATCTCAGGCTGCTGGGCTTCCCGTTGGTGTAGTGCAGGAAGAGCCCTCTGGGGATGCTATGTCTTCTGTTGGTGTTGTGCAGCCAGAAGTATCTGTGGCTGTTAGGCTTCCCGTTGGAGAACAGCAGCAAGATGTTTCGGTGCTGCAGGCTGGGGTGGCTGCTCCCCCCGTTGATAGGGATGGCCTCTGGGTTCCCCCTGGCTTGGTGCAGCCGGCATTGACAGAGTTCACTGGTGTTCCTGGGTGTAGAGTGAATACAGAGAATTTTCTGCCAATTAATTATTTTCAGTTGTTTTTTGACGATGTGTTTTTGCAAGAGATTGTTGAGCAAACCAATTTGTATGCAGAACAATATTTGAGGGCCAACAGTGCCAGCCTTAAGCCCTATGCTAGAGCAATCCGGTGGACTCCCACAAATGTTGAAGAGATGAAGAAGTTTCTGGGATTAACTTTTTTGATGGGCTTGATAAGGAAGTCATCAATTACTTCATATTGGTCCACTAGTCCCTTGATGGTAACAGCTATATTTCCAGCAGTCATAAGTCGTGATCGGTATACGCTTCTTCTTCGGATGATGCATTTTGCTGATAATAGTTTAGCGTTGTCACGCGATCACCCTGATTGTGACCGTTTGTTTAAAATTCGGCCTGTCCTTGATCACTTTGTTGATCGTTTTTCTGAGATTTTTGTCCCTGGTAAAGAAATTGCAGTGGATGAGTCTTTGGTGTTGTTCAAGGGCCGCTTGGTTTTTAGGCAATACATTCCTAGTAAGAGGTCACGCTATGGAATCAAACTGTATATGCTGTGTGACAGTGAGACTGGATATGTCTACAATTTCAGGGTGTACACTGGTAAGGAGTCCCGCATTAACCCTCCTGGTTGTCCTTCTACTTTTGGAGTAACTGAGAAAATTGTGTGGGAACTAGGTAGAGGATTATTTAACAAAGGCCATCATTTATATGTAGATAACTTCTACACTGGTGTGCAGTTGTTCAAGGAGTTGGCCAAAGTGGGCACTGTTGCTTGTGGCACAATGCGGAGTAACCGTAAAGGTTTCCCAAAGGAACTTGTTTGCAAAAGGCTTGTGCGGGGACAGTCTATGGCATTGCGATGTGGGGAGCTTTTAGCTGTGAAGTATTCAGACAAGAGAGATGTGTACATGCTGACTACTATCCACGATGAAAGTACTGAACCTGTGCCTGTTTGGGGTCAGGGTGCTGAAGTGCGCAAACCTGTGTGCATTCTAGCTTACAATAAGTTCATGGGTGGTGTTGACAGAGTAGATCAGAGGTTGGAACCTTATGCTGCTCTTCGAAAGGCTTACGTTTGGTACAAGAAGTTGGCTATCCATCTGTCCACTTGGCATCATTTAATGCTTTCGTTGTGTACCAGAAGTCTTGTCCTGAGACGAAGATGTCTTTTCTTAAGTTTCAGGAGTCTATAATAGGCAGCCTTGTACTTGTGCAGCAGGCAAGTGTTCCTAGATTTGGAGTGGTGGAGGAAGTGGCTAGATTGCAAGATCTCCACTTTCCTGAATCTATTCCTTCCACTACTGCTAGAGACTTTCCGACTAGAAGATGCAGAGTCTGTTGGCGAAGAGGCGTGCGGAAGGAGTCTCGTATATACTGTCCTGACTGTCCTTCTAAGCCTGCATTGTGTATGTCAGCTTGTTTTAAATCGTACCACACGCAAAAGAACTATTGGGAGTTTGAATGAGCTGTAAAGTGAATTGCCTGGTCTGCATTCTGTAAAACATTTTTAGTTTGTTTCAAGGATTGGCATTAGTGCAAAGTTTATATTTTAAGAATTTGTGTTACCTGATTTGTAGGTATTTCCATTTGTTTAGTGTTATTTTCAAAAAAAGAATTCTAAATGTGTTTGTGGTGTGTGCCGGCTGGTGCTTGGCTGGCGGTGTGTGTGGAGTTGCGCTTGGCTGGTGGTGTGCGTGGAGTGGTACTTGGCTGTCTGTGCACGGAGTGGTGCTTTGCTGGCGGTGTGTGTGGAGTGGCGCTTGGCTGGTGGTGTTCGTGGAGTGGTACTTGGCTGTCTGTGCATGGAGTGGTGTTTGGCTGATGGTGTGTGTGGAGTGGTGCTTGGCTGGCGGTGTGTGTGGAGTGGTGCTTGGCTGTCTGTGCACGGAGTGGTGCTTTGCTGGCGGTGTGTGTGGAGTGGCGCTTGGCTGGTGGTGTTCGTGGAGTGGTACTTGGCTGTCTGTGCATGGAGTGGTGTTTGGCTGATGGTGTGTGTGGAGTGGTGCTTGGCTGGCGGTGTGTGTGGAGTGGTGCTTGGCTGGCGGTGTGTGTGGAGTGGTGCTTAGCTGGCGGTGTGTGTGGAGTGGTGCTTGGCTGGCGGTGTGTGTGGAGTGCTGCTTGGCTGGCGGTGTGTGTGGAGTGGTGCTTGGCTGGCAGTGTGTGTGGAATGGTGCTTGGCTGGCAGTGTGTGTGGAGTGGTGCTTGGCTGGTGGTGTTTGTGGAGTGGTACTTGGCTGGAGGGTGTGCGTGGAGCGGTGTTTAGTTGTCTGTGCACGGAGTGGTGCTTGGCTGGCGGTGTGCGTGGAGAGGCGCTTGGCTGGTGGTGTGCGCTGAGTGTTTGGCTGGCGGTGTGCATGGTCTGGTGCTTGGCTGGTGGTGTGGGTGGACTGGCGCTCGGCTGGCGGTGTGTGAGTAGTTACTTTCTGTTGGTCACTGCACACACTGCTTGTTGAGTGACACTCCACGCAGTCCATCAATTTGTGTAGTTCCAGTGTCAGAAATGTGGGCGTGTGAAAGTGATGGGCCCTTGAATGGCGCTGTTTGCTGGTGTGAGTGTTGAAATGTGATGGGTCCGCGGCTGGCGGTGTGAATGTTTTGAATGTGTCACACGTACGAAAGGTGTATGAATGGCCTGTAAAGAGGTTGGTGCCTTGACGTGGCTTTACAGCTCACGAGCTGTGAGTCAGTGGTTCAGTTTATCATACTTGCAATTATACACAGTGTATTTCATTTTTGTGAAATTACTTGCGTATACAATTGTATGTACTGAATCATCACTCACCCTCGTGCCAAATCCAACCAGTATGTGTGTGTGCTTGCGGATTAGATGGGTGTGCAGTAATAATTGTTTTTTTTCTCTTTCTGCATTAGGGTGTACCTTGTCCCTTATTGTGATTGTTGTAATGTGTTGCTTTTATTCCAGATGGTGTCAGTGGTCTTGTTTGTATCAGGTATGAAAGGTGCGTGAATGGCCTGTAAAACGGTTGGTGCCTTGTCGTGGCTTTACAGCTCACGAGTTGCGAGTCACTGGTTCGGTTTTTATGCATTTATTTATTGACAGAGCATTTCATTTTTTTGAAATATCTTGTTAATAAAATTTTATATACTGAACCATCACTCGGCCTCGTGCCAAATCCAACCTGTATGTGTGTGTCTTTGAGGAATAGATAGCCGTGCTTGAATGTTTGACTTTTGAGTAACTCTGTTAAGGTGAGGTACCCTTTTACTCGGGAGAACAAGGGGAACGCTGGGTGGTAGGACATTTTTGCCGGCACGGCGATCCCACGGCAAAATTTTGGGAAAAGTGCTATTTTTACCTAATTAAGGTTTGCAAGGAGTTCTGGGTAGGAAAACATTGGGGGACCCACGCATGCCATACCTCCCTGGACTCTCCCGGGTGTCTACTTTTCAGAAATGTGTGGGTTTGGTAGGTTTCCCTAGATGGCTGTCTCGCACGGGGCCAGAAACCCAGGTAACCCCTCTTGCAAAAGCTGGAGAATTCATGTCCACCAGCTTTTGCAAGAGGGGTTACCCGGGTTTTTGGCCCCGTGCGAGACAGCCATCTAGGGAAACCTACCAAACCCACACATTTCTGAAAAGTAGACACCCGGGGGCTTCCAAGGAGGTATGGCTTGCGTGGATCCTCCAACGTTCCTTTACCCAGAATCCCTTGCAAACCTCATTTTTTGCTTGGAAAAAAATCATTTTTTTTCACACGTTTTAGTGTGGGAAAGCGTGGCATCACTGGGCTCACACAAATTACCTCCCACCCAGCGTTCCCCAAGGTCTCCGGATAAAAATGGTACCTCACTGACGTGGGTAGGCATAGCGGCTGCTTTAGGAAAAGGCCCAATTCATACTGTGGAGACCAAAACATTACCTTTAGCCAAATAATCTTATTTTTTGAGGGGGTCACCTGAGCTTTTGGCCCGGGGCTTGGCAGGCATCTTTGGAAACTACCAAACCCAAACAGTTCTGAGAACTAGACACCCGGGGGAGTCCAGGGAGGTATGGCCTGCGTGGGTCCCCCAATGTTTTCCTACCCAGAAACCCCGCAAACCTGAAATTTTGGTCCAAAAACCCACTTTTCCATACTTTTTTGGGTGGGATCTCGCTGCCGGAACAAATGTCCTACCACCCAGCGTTTCCCTTGTTCTCCCGAGTAAAATGATACCTCACTTGTGTGGGTGGGCCAAAGGCATGTGACTCAGGCTGGGGTGCTTAATTTGTAAAACTTAAATATGACTAAAAACTACTTTTTTCAAAATTCGTTTTTGGCGTGTTCTGCTTTGGGGCCCACACAAGTGAGGTATCCTTTTACTCGGGAGAACAAGGGGAACGCAGGGTGGTAGGACTTTTTTGCCAACACGGCGATCCCACGCCAAAATGTCTGAAAAAGTGCTATTTCTACCTATTTTTAAGGTTTGCAAAGAGTTCTGGGTAGGAAAACATTGGGGGACCCACACATGCCATACCTCCCTGGACTCTCCCGGGTGTCTAGTTTTCAGAACTGTTTGGGTTTGCTACTTTGCAAAGAATACCACCGAGCCCCGGGCCACAAACTCAGATGCCCCCCCCCAAAATCAAGGAAGTTTTGCAATAAGGTATTGTAAATTCACCACCGTACGATTTGAACCGTTTCCTGTTGCAGCAACTATGTCTATCTACGCAAGTGAGGTACCATTTTTTTCGGGAGACCTGGGGGCACGCTGGGTGGGTGGAAATTTGTTGATCCACGCAGATTCTAGAACTTTCCACCACAGAAATGAGAGGAAAATGTGTTTTTTTGGTCAAATTTTTCTGTTTGAAAGGGATTCTGGGTAACAAAACCTGGGGGTAGGCAGACGAGTCACCCCATCCTGAATTGCCCTGGGTGTCTAGTTTACAGAAATGTATAGGTTTGCTAGGTTTCCCTAGGTGCTGGCTGAGCTACGGCGCAAAAACAAAAGGTAGTCTTTTTGTCCGAATCGTGCTCAATTTCACTGGGAAATTGAGGTGTGACCATGCTGCGTTTTGCGCTGTTTCATGTCGCAGCCACTATGCCTACCCACGCAAGTGAGGTACCATTTTTTTCGGGAGACGTGGGGGCACGCTGGGTGGGTGGAAATTTGTTGATCCACGCAGATTCCAGAACTTTCCACCACAGAAATGTGAGGAAAATGTGTTTTTTTGGTCAAATTTTTATGTTTGTAAGGGATTCTGGGTAACAAAACCTGGGGGTAGGCAGACGAGTCACCCCATCCTGAAGTGCCCTGGGTGTCTAGTTTTCAGAAATGTATAGGTTTGCTAGGTTTCCCTAGGTGCTGGCAGAGCTACGGTGCAAAAACAAAAGGTAGTCTTTTTGTCCGAATCGTGCAAAATTTCACTGGGAAATTGAGGTGCGACCATGCTGCGTTTTGCGCTGTTTCATGTCGCAGCCACTATGCCTACCCACGCAAGTGAGGTACCATTTTTTTTGGGAGATCTGGGGGCACGCTGGGTGGGTGGAAATTTGTTGATCCACGCAGATTCCAGAACTTTCCACCACAGAAATGTGAGGAAAATGTGTTTTTTTGGTCAAATTTTTATGTTTGTAAGGGATTCTGGGTACCAAAACCTGGGGGTAGGCAGACGAGTCACCCCATCCTGAATTGCCCTGGGTGTCTAGTTTTCAGAAATGTATAGGTTTGCTAGGTTTCCCTAGGTGCTGGCAGAGCTACGGCGCAAAAACAAAAGGTAGTCTTTTTGTCCCAATCGTGCTAAATTTCACTGGGAAATTGAGGTGCGACCATGCTGAGTTTTGCGCTGTTTCATGTCGCAGCCACTATGCCTACCCACGCAAGTGAGGTACCATTTTTTTCCGGAGACCTGGGGGCACACTGGGTGGATGGAAATTTGTTGATCCATGCAGATTCCAGAACTTTCCACCACAGAAATGTGAGGAAAATGTGTTTTTTTGGTCAAATTTTTTTGTTTGAAAGGGATTCTGGGTAACAAAACCTGTGGGTAGGCAGACGAGTCACCCCATCCTGAATTGCCCTGGGTGTCTAGTTTTCAGAAATGTATAGGTTTGCTGTGTTTCCCTTGGTGCTGGCAGAGCTACGGCGCAAAAACAAAAGGTAGTCTTTTTGTCCGAATCGTGCTAAATTTCACTGGGAAATTGAGGTGCGACCATGCTGCGTTTTGCGCTGTTTCATGTCGCAGCCACTATGCCTACCCACGCAAGTGAGGTACCATATTTTTCGGGAGACCTGGGGGCATGCTGGGTGGGTGGAAATTTGTTGATCCACGCAGATTCCAGAACTTTCCACCACAGAAATGTGAGGAAAATGTGTTTTTTTGGTCAAATTTTTATGTTTGTAAGGGATTCTGGGTAACAAAACCTGGGGGTAGGCAGACGAGTCACCCCATCCTGAATTGCCCTGGGTGTCTAGTTTTCAAAAATGTATAGGTTTGCTAGGTTTCCCTATGTGCTGGCAGAGCTACGGCGCAAAAACAAAAGGTAGTCTTTTTGTCCGAATCGTTCAAAATTTCACTGGGAAATTGAGGTGCGACCATGCTGCGTTTTGCGCTGTTTCATGTCGCAGCCACTATGCCTACCCACGCAAGTGAGGTACCATTTTTTTCGGGAGACCTGGGGGCACACTGGGTGGATGGAAATTTGTTGATCCACGCAGATTCCAGAACTTTCCACCACAGAAATGTGAGGAAAATGTGTTTTTTTGGTAAAATGTTTTTGTTTGAAAGGGATTCTGGGTAACAAAACCTGGGGGTAGGCAGACGAGTCACCCCATCCTGGATTTCCCTGGGTGTCTAGTTTTCAGAAATGTATAGGTTTGCTAGGTTTCCCTAGGTGCTGGCAGAGTTACGGTGCAAAAACAAAAGGTAGTCTTTTTGTCCGAATCGTGCTAAATTTCACTGGGAAATTGAGGTGCGACCATGCTGCGTTTTGCGCTGTTTCATGTCGCAGCCACTATGCCTACCCACGCAAGTGAGGTACCATTTTTTTCGGGAGACCTGGGGGCACACTGGATGGATGGAAATTTGTTGATCCACACAGATTCCAGAACTTTCCACCACAGAAATGTGAGGAAAATGTGTTTTTTTGGTCAAATTTTTTTCTTTGAAAGGGATTCTGGGTAACAAAACCTGGGGGTAGGCAGACGAATCACCCCATCCTGAATTGCCCTGGGTGTCTAGTTTTCAGAAATGTATAGGTTTTCTAGGTTTCCCTAGGTGCTGGCAGAGCTACGGCGCAAAAACAAAAGGTAGTCTTTTTGTCCGAATCGTGCAAAATTTCACTGGGAAATTGAGGTGCGACCATGCTGCGTTTTGCGCTGTTTCATGTCGCAGCCACTATGCCTACCCACGTAAGTGGGGTACCATTTTTTTCGGGAGACCTGGGGGCACACTGGGTGGATGGAAATTTGTTGATCCACGCAGATTCCAGAACTTTCCACCACAGAAATGTGAGGAAAATATGTTTTTTTGGTCAAATTTTTTTGTTTGAAAGGGATTCTGGGTAACAAAACCTGGGGGTAGGCAGACGAGTCACCCCATCCCGAATTGCCATGGGTGTCTAGTTTTCAGAAATGTATAGGTTTGCTAGGTTTCCCTAGGTGCTGGCAGAGCTACGGCGCAAAAACAAAAGGTAGTCTTTTTGTCCGAATCGTGCAAAATTTCACTGGGAAATTGAGGTGCGACCATGCTGCGTTTTGCGCTGTTTCATGTCGCAGCCACTATGCCTACCCACGCAAGTGGGGTACCATTTTTTTCGGGAGACCTGGGGGCACACTGGGTGGATGGAAATTTGTTGATCCACGCAGATTCTAGAACTTTCCACCACAGAAATGAGAGGAAAATGTGTTTTTTGGTCAAATTGTTCTGTTTGAAAGGGATTCTGGGTAACAAAACCTGGGGGTAGGCAGACGAGTCACCCCATCCTGAATTGCCCTGGGTGTCTAGTTTTCAGAAATGTATAGGTTTGCTAGGTTTCCCTAGGTGCTGGCTGAGCTACGGCGCAAAAACAAAAGGTAGTCTTTTTGTCCGAATCGTGCTAAATTTCACTGGGAAATTGAGGTGCGACCATGCTGCGTTTTGCGCTGTTTCATGTCGCAGCCACTATGCCTACCCACGCAAGTGAGGTACCATTTTTTTCGGGAGATCTGGGGGCACGCTGGGTGGGCAGAAGTTTGTTGATCCACGCAGATTCCAGAACTTTCCACCACAGAAATGTGAGGAAAATGTGTTTTTTTGGTCAAATATTTTTGTTTGAAAGGGATTCTGGGTAACAAAACCTGGGGGTAGGCAGACGAGTCACCCCATCCTGAATTGCCCTGGTTCTCTAGTTTTCAAAAATGTATAGGGTTGCTAGGTTTCCCTAGGTGCTGGCAGAGGTACGGCGCAAAAACAAAAGGTAGTCTTTTTGTCCGAATCGTGCTAAATTTCACTGGGAAATTGAGGTGCGACCATGCTGCGTTTTGCGCGGTTTCATGTCGCAGCCACTATGCCTACCCACGCAAGTGAGGTACCATTTTTTTCGGGAGACCTGGGGGCACGCTGGGTGGGTGGAAATTTGTTGATCCACGCAGATTCCAGAACTTTCCACCACAGAAATGTGAGGAAAATGTGTTTTTTTGGTCAAATTTTTATGTTTGAAAGGGATTCTGGGTAACAAAACCTGGGGGTAGGCAGACGAGTCACCCCATCCTGAATTTCCCTGGGTGTCTAGTTTTCTAAAATGTATAGGGTTGCTAGGTTTCCCTAGGTGCTGGCAGAGCTACGGCGCAAAAACAAAAGGTAGTCTTTTTGTCCGAATCGTGCTAAATTTCACTGGGAAATTGAGGTGCGACCATGCTGCGTTTTGCGCTGTTTCATGTCGCAGCCACTATGCCTACCCACGCAAGTGAGGTACCATTTTTTTCGGGAGACCTGGGGGCACGCTGGGTGGGTGGAAATTTGTTGATCCACGCAGATTCCAGAACTTTCCACCACAGAAATGTGAGGAAAATGTGTTTTTTTGGTCAAATTTTTATGTTTGCAAGGGATTCTGGGTAACAAAACCTGGGGGTAGGCAGACGAGTCACCCCATCCTGAATTGCCCTGGGTGTCTAGTTTTCAAAAATGTATAGGTTTGCTAGGTTTCCCTAGGTGCCGGAAGAACTAGGGTGCAAAAAGTACAGGTAGGCACTTTGCCAAAAAAGGGTCAATTTGTAACTGCAAAATTTAGGTGTGACCACGTTGCATTTTGTGCCGTTTCCTGTCGCAGGCACAAGGCCGACCCACACAAGTGAGGTACCGTTTTTATCGGGACACTTTGGGTAATTCAGATTTGTAAATCAACTGTTATTACCAATTGAGCTTTCTTGCATTTCTCCCTTTGAATGAAAGATATTGTGTAGAAAAAAAAACTTTATGAAAAATGACCAATAATTCTCATGCTAGTATGAGTATTCCCAACTTTGAAAATGTGCAATTATATACTGCTTCTGAACTCTATAATTTGTACCCAATTCATACATACATAGGTGTCTTTCATACAGATTATTCCATGTGTACATTTTCCAAGACAAAGTGCACTATACCCAGTAAATGAAAAAATACCATTCCAAGTTGCTGCTCAGTTTTTGGATCTGGGTTCGTCGGGTTCTTGGTGAAACTACAAGTCCCATATATCCCCACAACCAGGAAGGTCTAACGGATGTAACGGTATATTGCTTTCCAAAAGCTGTCAAAATTAGAGAAAGTTATAGGTGAAAACGTTGAGACAAACGGCTGTTGTTTTCAACAAATTTTCAAATATTCCAATATCTAACTGTTAGGTTCTATAACGAAACCTTCATGGATTTAGACAAATGACCCCTTTCTGAATTCAGAATTCTGTCTATTTTTCGAAATTGTAAAGCTTTCCAGGATCCATTATTGCTTTCAAACTCATTTCTACCATTAACTGGAAGGAGGTGGAAAGCTCTAAAAATAGCAAAAATAGGCTATGTCCCAGAAAAATGCCAAAACTGAGTGAAAAATGTCGGTTCTCTGACAAAACACTGTCATTCCCTAAAAGCTGAGAAAATGGAGAATTCAGCCCCACAAACCCTTTTTTGATACCATTTTCAGGGAAAAAGCCAGAGGCTTTCATTTGCAGCCCGTTTTTCCCATTTTTCTGAAAAAAACAAACAAAACACTATATTTTGGTTAATTTCTGGGACCCCTCCAAGGGAATCCACAAACCCTGGGCGCCTTTAGAATCCCCATGATGTTGGAAGAAAAGGACGCAAATTTGGCGCGGATCCCTTATGTGGTCAAAAAGTTACAAGGGCCTAAGCGCGCACTAGCCCAAAACACCAAAAAAAGCCTTAGCACAGGAGGGGGAAAAGGCCTAGCAGCGAAGGGGTTAAGGGGGGGTTGCTGGGAGAGGGTCTGTGAAGTGATTAGAGGGATTCAAGCCTGTGAGCGTTTTTAGGATAGTGTCTTCGCTGTAGACGTTGAAGGAGGCCCAGGAGGCGTTGTTTTTGAAGTTGAGCTTTGCAGAACAACTAAGCGGGGTCATAAGCGGGGTCATCGAGGAGATCATGTGTGGGTCGGTATGGGATAATAGATCGTAAATTAGGTCTGTCTTTATGTTTTCTGTCTTCGTTGTGAAAAAGGAAGGAAATTCCTCGCAACTGGGGAGTGTTTCTCGATTAACTTGGGAGGAGTGGGAGACACCATTAGATTAAGATTTGATTCTTTTGTATAATCTTTTGGGATGATTCTAGGCATGGTCTAATTGTTTACTGATGAAGTCAGCTTTTGATCGTCTAATTTTTCTGTAATAGAAGTTTCTCATGCTTCTTAGTAATTTGAGGTGATTATAGGATGGTGCTGCTCTCCATTGTCATTCAATTGGTCATATTGATCTTCTGTTTTCATCTAGCCTACCATCATACCAGGGGTTTGAGTCTTTTGTGGCGACTCTTTTCAATTGTAGGGGAGCTAGATTGTCTAATGCCATGTCCATAGAGTGGAAGTAATGACTAGTCAGATCATGTACATCATTTAATCCATCAGGTGGGGGCATGAAGATAGGAGTAGCAGTTGCGAGTGAGACAGTATTGATATTTTTCAGTTTCCTCTTCCAGATTTTCGTTCTCGTGGGTTGGACAGAGAGTAGTTTAACTGCTTCATTGATCTGGAAAGTGATGATGTGATGGTCAGACCAGTCACAGGGGAGGATCGATTCCAGCTGGGTGGAATCTGCTTTGGAAATTATTAGATCGAGGGTTGAGCATTTTTCATTGGTGGGGCTGTCACAAATTTGGGACAAGTTAAGGTCGGATAGGAATGCTTTGAGGCTATTGACCTCAGGGTGGTCAGAGTCATTCCAGTGGAGGTTGGAATCCCCCAGGAATATCTGAATGTTCTGTTGTCTGACAATTGTGGCTAGGATATCCATTATGTGTTCAAGGAAGGAAATGTTGTTTCCTGGTGGATGGTAAAATGAATGTATTGAGCATATTGGCTTGTTATTGTTAGTGATATCTAGACATTGGTATTCACAGGAAGAAGGAGCCGGGGAGTTGGAGCGGTTCACAGAGAGGCAGTTCCGATGTATTCAGGCAATACCATCACCTGTTTTATCAATTCTATTTAGTCTTGTGATGTGATAGTTTGGGGGAACTAGTATGCCTAGGATGGACGTGGATGATTCATTTAGCCAAGTTTCCTGTCAAATTATGAGTTCAGGTTCATTAGTTAGTATGAGGTCAGCTATATCGGCGGCATATCATATGGCCGACCTACAGTTTAGTAGGATACATTTTAGCTGGGCCTTGGCAGGAGTAGTGTTGGGGTTATGTAAGATGGGTACTCTCTTGAGGTTTTTTTCAACAATACCTCTGGGGATGTGTCTTGTAGCTCTAGTGGCGTTGGAAGGGATAGATTGGATAAAGGATAATCTCTGTGTGTTGTCCATGTATGCAGAATTAGAGGGTGGAGTCAGGAGCTCGTAAGGGTGGAGTAGGAAAGATAGATCTTTCGATGATGAAGGGTTTTTTCTTCTGATTGGGTGGGATAAGGCAATGGGGTAAGGTACTGTTTTCCATCTGGAGAGCTTCTGTATCGGGGAGCTAGCCCGTGGCTGATGGAAGAGTTTCGCGTGTGGCTTGGGTTGTTGCAGGATCAGGTCATGAAGAGTTTGGAAGTCTTCTTTGACTTGTTGTAGAGATAGTAATATCTCATTGAGTCTAGGGTCAGGTGTCGGAGTTATTGTATTCATAGCCTGGACTATAGTTGGGTGGGGAAGGGTTGTTACTTGTGGGGGGTCCTGGGGCGAGAAGTGATCAAGTCCGTTTTATGGCAGTTTTTCAGTGTGGTAATCAGTGGAAAGCGGGAAAGTAGAGAGTGGACGTGAGGGGGTAATGACGTGCGCTACAGGAGGAGGGACGGTGAGATTCATAGTAAGGGGGAGAGAGAGGCTGAGAACATGGGCAGATCAGATGTAAGGGTGTAGGGGGAGATTGGAGCAGAATTTGTAATGGAGTTACTGGGGATGGAGAAGGAAGTGGGGATGGGTGTGTTATATAGAGGGTGAGATAGGGTGTGGTTGAGTAGTGGTGGGGGTGAGGGGGCATGTGGGAAGGCTGGATGCGAGGAGATACAGGTGTCAGGAGCGATAGGCACAGTAGAAGTTAAGGTGGTCCTGGGGGAGGAGTAGGACTTGGGGAGATGCATGTCATTCAATGGGGTGTCGATTGGGTCAGGGGTGGGTGCATATGCACAATGGGATACTGAGGGAATGTCTTGATGGGGAGTCAGGTAGGGAGTAGGGCAGAGAGCTGGGAGAGTGGTTTGTTGGGGAGGTGGGATGGGGTCTTACAGCCTTCTCCTTGATAAGCGGAAAGATGTTATCCAGTAGAATTAAGTTATTGTCTGATGCTTGCATGAGGATGATCCCATTATGATATATAGTAATTGTAGCTGCCGCTTTGTAGAATGGGGAGGGAATGATGGATAATGTAAGACCATGTGCTGTTTCCTTAGTGGATGCATTTGAAAAGAGGGTGAGAAATGCTTTCCGCCATTGGGCCCTTCTTTTGGTATAGAAGACGATGTCATTCGTTATATGCCTATTGTTGTTTGAGAAGTAAGGGTCAGAGATTGGGATTTCTGGGTGTGACTTTAATAGCCTATGTTTGCAGCCTTTGGCTGCTTTTTTTGTAAGGTTAGGTGGGTATTTAATGGAGAAGCTGTGCAGGCCCGTGAGTTCCATAGTGTAGGTGTAGCTTTTTGAGAGAGGGGGAAAGGGTCGGAGAGTATGAGAGGTAGTATGCCCTGTGACATTGATGTTTTTGAGAGGGAGTGAAATGATCAGAAAGTATGAGGGGTAGTATGCCTTGTGGCCTTGAAGAGGAGCTAGGATAGAATGGTCTAGCTCTCTATTTGTAAGATTATAGAAAATTGAAATGATGGATCTTTTTATGTTGATTGGGTATTAGATCATATTGAGCGAGTCAGTCCAAGATGGCCACCCTGTATGTTACATATGACAGATCCTTGGAGTAGGTCCTCTAGTGGTGAAGTCCTTTTTCCATTGCCCATGTGGTGGGTGGACCTTTCTTTTTCTATTGGGGTGGTAGTCCTTTATAGACTGAGAGATATTTTTTCTGTCCAATGTATAAGCCTGTGAGAACTATCTGTGTGCAAGTAATATTTCTGCAGCCAGAGGCACTATTTTGATATCTAAAATGTGAACCTGTTAACCTGGAGACCTAGATATTGTTCTGTCATCCTCTAAATGCCTCTAAGATCTTCATAGCCTGAGCTACAGTTCTGATATCAAATGCCTGAGCCTCAGAGATCCTGTCTATGTGAAAGACAGCTTTATGAGTAAGGCAGGACAAACTCAGTGGTTGCTTGGGTGTCTGGGGTCTGTGTCTGACCATTCTTCTTATACCAGTAGAGAACTCACCTTACAAATGTCAGTAAGGTTTGCTAAATTCAAAGACAATGATACAAATTCTGAATAATGCTTCTCAGAGGGAAAACAATTCAACACAAGATGGTATTCCAATTGCAAATATATTTGTTAAAAAAGGTGAGGTGCAATTGAACCAATAGATTCGTTTGTGAAGGCTATACACGTTGTATACTATAATAAGGAAACTTTCACTGCAACCAGATGGCAATATACAATTTCAGCATCCTCTGTTGAGGATTTAAAGTTGGGGAAGATAAAAAAATATTTGTACTCATTGTCTTAGCAATGTGTTCCTTTGAGTGTGGGCAAATGGGACTAAAGTTCTTTAGTCCATATCTGTTTTGAGGTGCCAGAGAGGATACTAATAATATTTTGAGTGGTAAGGTATTTTACAGATATTGCTATGTTAGTCACTTGTCAGTTGTATTAATTTTAAGTAATGATTTGTCATTTTTTGCATCTGAATGTTCAGCTGTTTGAGTCATAAACTTGAAGGCCTTTACAACCTGTAGAGACGCTCTGGAGTCTGACACCTCAGCACAGGTGCCAATCAATCAATCAAACAATCAATCGATCTATCTATCAGTATTTGTATAGTGTGCCCACTCGAGTCTTCTGAAGTGCAGGGTGATGCTGGTCCGTTTGGGAAGGTCGGGATGAGTCTTGCTGGTATGTTCTGTACTGTCTGTAGTCGCCTGCGGAGATGGGAGGTAGTTCCGATGTAAAGAGCATTTCCGTAGGTCAGTCGGCTGGTGGCGAGGGATAGAGTAACGGTTTTCCTGTGTCTGGTACATCCTATGGACATTTCTAATGTTTGAGTCCTGAGCCTGTAAGATCTGTGTAAACTCTGGGATCTCCCTGCTGTCTATGACATGGATCTGAATATCCTTGCAACGTAAAGGGAAGTACTGCTCCTAGAAGCACCGGCCAACACGAACTGTCGCTTGAGAGAAAATTTTGCTGTCTGAGAGATGGATCTGAATGAACTTTTTGCAGGATAAGAATTTTTAAGTATTGACATCTGCCTGCAGTGATGCTGAGGGTTTTTTAATCAACCTAGAGCATGTTGGGGGTTTTTCAAATTGGTAGGTTGGTGGGGGTGCAATGTAAACCTGGCTTTCAAGAAGCACAGGCTGGTGAATCAATATTGGCCTTGTGGTGTCAAGAGGAGCCTTGTTGTGTCATTGCTTTTGATGTTGAAATTATCAATAGCGGTACAGGTATTGCTGGCACAAGATATAGTGGCGGAGCCACACACTCCTCTTAGCCTCACATACAGTCTACTGTGATGATAACCCCTACTACTCTAACCTGCACAGGCCAGCACCCGCTATATACAACATGCTGAATGTAGATTTTCAAGGATCTATTTCCAGAAGGCTATTTGGATGTTCACATGGTACCTATAAAACAGGCGTGCAAAATGCCCTGCTTTGAATCGGTGTATAGGTGGAAAACAAGGAGGGAGGAACCCTACTATTACAAAGATAGGGACAGGGTAAGTACAGTTGACAAACAAAAAAGTGTCACACAAACACATTCTTCGGTCATTCTTGGTGTTTGTGTGACCCTTCAAATTTATATTTCGTGGATATGTATTAGGTACTTTAAGTATTAGCGAATATGGTACTGTTTTTAACTTGCCCTTGATTGCTGTATATGAGATACAACTAACGAGGGACACTTTTTTGCTTGTCATCGGTGTATAGGTGGCCAAGGTGACAGGCGGGTGTAATCAGGTGTTCTTTGGTTCAATGTAACATTGCACAGCTTAAGAGTAAACACTATAAAGCATGACACTAATAGAGTATGTGAGGGTTATATTTTAAAAAGTAATTTCGTCCTTTCCCACCTCTATTGGGGTGGTGTCTAAGTGTGATGGGCACTTCTTCTCATCACAGTAAGTGTTGTGAGATCATGAAGGATACTCTTTAGGTAGTAAGAGCCACACAACCCCCATCAATCCAACAATGGCACCAGGTGCTCCTTCGCTGGGGAGAGGCAGAGAGCAACACCCTGCACTATGAAGAGGCCCGTGGCTTATGCAAATGGTCCATAGTGGCTCCCCGGGACACCATGCTCTCCCAGTTCCAGGAACTGACACGTGAGAAAGCACTTCCTACGTGAAGCAACTGATTTGGCTAATGCCTCACTATGCACCTCACCTCCGCACTAATCCAACCGCCTATCATCTGCTTAGGTTTGGTTTCTCTGTTTCCCACAATAGGTGGTCTCCCCACACACACGTACCCCATAAGATCACCCTACTCGCTTTCTGCTTGTGCTGCTGAGTCATTGTTCCCGCTCTTTCCAGCCTTCCTGTGTTCTATTTATTTTATTTTATAGAGCACGAACCAGACCCGTGAGGGTATCATAGCACTTTACTTGATCTAACCATCTAACCAATTGGAGGTTCTCTCAATTTGTCATCATATACAGGGGACTCAGAACGCATTGGACATGTGCTGGTTACACTTGGGCACTGTTGCTATACATTGAGCCTCAATGTAGTCTTGGGTACGATATCTAGGGGTGTATCCTTGAACATGGGCCCAGATATGACATGTAGGCTATAACAGCTGTACAATGGAACAGCACATGTGATTCGCTCACTGTCTCTATACAATGCCTGTGAATATTGTTTGGAGAAAAAATTGGAGACAACTGAACAGCACATGCAGTCTCATGGTGTGTTGAAACAAAAATAAAAAAGTAGTACCTGTAAAGTGAGCAGTGAAAGGACACCTGAAACAACCAGGAGCCGAGGGAGGGACAAAGACACAAGATGAAGTGTAGCCCCCACAAGCTGATGAAGAAGAGGCAAGCAAAGGAGAGTGACAATAAAGTCAACCAATGGTAACCCATTGGTGGCCTATAAGCCCACTATAGTCTAACAATAGATAACACAACAGACACTGCATGAGGTGTATGGTAGGAAGAACGTAAAAAGGAAACAAGATGCTATCACTTCCGGTTTAAACTAGAAACACCAGTGTTGATGTGTGACTAGAACCGGCAGTCAAACCCACCCTTTGCTCCTGTGATTCTGGGTAAATCATGACCTTGTGCAAGGATTGTGCCCTAAAACTTTTTTTTAACAAAATCAGATAGACCTAATCTTTTCATATCAGATATCTGTAATACAACACTGATTTATTTCTTTGAATAATATTTGAAAACTCATTTTATTTTTTCAGGATCTCACATGTTTGTTTTAAAATATATTCAACAGTTTTTTAATGGTAACAACGGGATAAATGTAGGTTCATTTGATTGCATAATTGTTTTATTATTATCATTATTTGTTATTGAAGTAGGTTGTGAACTGATTAATTGAATTAAAAGATCACTCTGAATTTGTTGTTTTGAATTATATTTAGAAAAGGGTAAGGAGAGAAAACAGTAGACTAATAAAAATACAATATTAGAACAATTTGAGGGGCTCTAGATGTCGCGGTCAGGGTATAAACTCTCAGTGCGAAATGATTACATGTCTTCAGGCTCCATTCATCACTATTTCCTTATATTTGTTTCTTAGGGTCAAACACTAAAAACGAAAAAGAAGTCCCATGAGTGCTGATGCACATCACCAGCCACCAGGGCACAAATTAAGCAACCAATAAGGATGTTCATAACATCACTTTCTATATATTTCATGTTATGTTAGCTCATTATTACAAAGCACACAACTACTCCCTGGAGTGGCCTAGTGCTGGAAAAAAACATAGGCCACGTAACATAGAGCAAAGCAAACCACTGCTAAGGGGCTCATAGCTGGAAGATCCATGTTTTAAGACTCTTCCTGAAGGTAAGAAGGTCTGGACTCTGTCTGATGGGAAAAGGAAGGCTGTTCCATAGCTGTAAAGCAACTGCATGAAAAGATCTTCCACCTTTCCAAGAAAGTGGCACCTTAGAGGTAATAATCAGAAGTCTGGATGAAGAGCTCAAAGGAGAGCTGAGGAAGATAAGGTTAAAATCTATCCCTAAGATAAGCTGCTCCAATCTTATGGAAAGCCATAAAAACAAGAACCAGGGCTTTAAACTGTATTAGAACATTGGAATGTTGGGAGCTCCAATGAAAACAATGGAGTGCTCTGGGCTTATAATGGCTGGTATGAGCCTGGAGCTCCAACATTCCAATGCTTCTTTGTTCACAGCTCTGGCTGTGAACAAAGGCTTCAGGAAACCTGAGGGTATTCCAATCCCCTCACGCTCCCAAAAGGCTTTGTTTTTTTTGTTAGAACATTCTGTCCTCTAGTGACAGTGTGGTAAATAAATAAATAATTACCGGTACTATTTTTGAATACATTAAAGAAAACAGATAGCTCAATAAATAAGAGGCAGGATCCGAGGAATCTGAGGTTAACAGGCTTTAATCAGGCATAAGGGAAGGGACAGGATCGGGACAGCCTGAAATAGAATGGCATAGAAGGCAGCTGCAACGTCTCATTAACAGTACAAGCTATATATACTAAAACATCACAATTACATTACATACAGTAGGCGTAACAAGTGACAAGCGTAAGATAAGAACACATGGGCGTGAAAAGAGGGCGTGCACAGGGCGTGCACGTAGACATGTGATGAGAACGTCACAGAAGTGTCATGAGATGGGTGGATACATGGAGGGGGCTACATGAGCAGCTGGGACCTTTAACCTAGTGGTGCGCGCAAACGGGCTATGACGTGTATGTGGGGAGAACTGGGGGCTCTGACTTCTGCACTAGAAGAGGAGACGAAAGTCTGGAATGTCAGGACGACATGTACCTATAGCATATCTGGTATCAGGTGTTTGGAGAACATGTTGATAGAATCTAAAAGTCGTCAGGGGAAAGGCTACTTGACACTAAGGCTGGTGCATGCATATATTCTACATGTATTGCGTGTGCTATGAATCTTCTATGGATTTAATTCAGTAATTCACTTGCATGGAGACAGGAAGACTAGACTATAGCTGAAGATGTTTATGCGGTTCGTTAGCTTAGGAATGCGAAGACGAGGAGCTGAACTGATAACTGTGGGCATAACATATTCTTGGCAGAAAGGCAGGCAGAGCCAGGCCGGGCACCGCGCTGCGCGGCAGGAAGTAAGTGAAGGGTCAGGGATGCCGGTGGGGGCTGCATCGCTCCTCGGAGCAGGTTCAGGAGACTGGAGCTTGAATCTGGTGTCCGGGCCCTCATGAGGCCTAGAAACGGGGACATTTTGCTGAATTAACGTGCATAGTGTAAAACGTTGGCAACATAGGCCTGGAAGCCTAATTCACGTTGCTTTCACGAGAACTGGAAACTGGCGTACTAACGTTGGACACAACTATAATTGCGTCTTTATTCGGTCATAGGGGAATACATGCATATCGATCATGCACATATAATATAGGATGGGGGACACGTAGGCACACATGACAAGGCAAAATTCAATTTTCCTCATTCCCTCCTTGTGCCCTACGTTTCCATCAGGAAACATCAATATTCATGATACCAGCTATTATTTCATATAGCATCATTTGCTCATCTCGAGTTTGCTTGGAACAAGACTTTGGACTAGGAATACAGGATGTAGCACACAAGCCGCAAATCGCAGGGCCACATTGTAAACAGAGACAGCAACTGAATACGATCATTACTGCTATACCCAGGAATGACAATACTTTCCATCCCCAGGCAGATATTATACTCCAGAGCCAACCGGACCATGTCCAGGTGCCTGGATTCTGGTGTAACTGATGGGCAATTTTATGAAGTCTCGTTATAGCTGAATAAACAGACGGTGCGTTATTAGGAATGAAAATGCAGCAACTGGATCCGATGATTTTACAAGCTCCGCCCCTATCGGCCAGTATGACGTCAAGGACGAGACGATTTTGGAGCACGACAAATCTCATAGCAGATTGTTCCTCGGTTAAGTTACCTAGAGCGGAAGTAGTCTCATTCACTACTGCTTCAAGGGTTCTGGTTAGCCTACGTATTAGCTTACTATTCTGGACGGGACCTATGAAGAAAAAGAAACCTTTATTGAAATCTTGATATTGTTCTAAGGCAGTTTCAGTTTGATCGACAATTGGGGACTCGATCTCCCTTCTATGTCTAACGTGTACTAGATGTGTGTTTCTGTGATAATCGGATGGGGCTAGAAAAACTGGTGGCAGTAGGAAGGCAATATAACATGTTCCATCCCAATCAAGGGGCAGACGTACATATGCGGTCTGACCACATACAAAATACGAATGACGTGAGGCTTTGAAAGTAGATTTCCCACTGTCACTATACTCGACCACAGTAGTACAATCACTATGTCCTAGATGTACAGAACCATTCTTTCTGACACATAATTCGCCTTTAACTGGTAGAACTGAAATAGCAGGCAAATCTGGAGTAGTCTCGGACTGAACATTCAGAACCATGAAATTCGAGGAATAATTACCTAGATCATATACTTCATTTTCTAGATCTAACTCTGTTCTATGGGAAAGACCCTCCTTGTCTGGGAAACATGTTCTATTCAGAAGGGACATATCATTTGAGGATGACGTTAACGTGGACCATGCTCCACACGAACCATTGTGTGAAAACGGATAGGGAAAGAGTGGCAGTACTCCCTTCGGTGTCTGGAAAGGAGGGAGTCGACCACACACCCAACAATTAGTGGCATTGCTAGTTTGGTGTGAATAGTGTAACATACGGATAAAAGAATTGTTGCGCATGGCAAGACGATAGGATAACTCGTGAGGAGGCAGTTCACTAAAAGTGTGCTCTGCTGTAACATTAGAAAACATATGTACATGTGAAACAGTAGGAGGAAAATATATATATAAAACATAACTTATGCCTGAAACCATAAAACTCAGAAATGTCATAAATACTAGAGTAATAATACATCTACTTCGGAGATTCTTTTGATAACGGATTCTCTTAGAGTTTCGACTAACTCTCTCACTATATAGGTCTATCTCATACATGTCAGGAACCTGTCTAACCGCTTCACCCGAGAGGGACTTAGACAATTAAACTGGCTGACTTACTAGACCTTAATTTTTCTTTATACTCCTACTGCGGAGTTTTCTCTAACAGGGGAAGTTTAGATTCAGTGTCTGGGCAGATACTGTCTAACATGGCTTTTTCTCCTAAATGTGCAGGACTATGTGCGGTGTTAATAATGACTTGAACCATAGAGTCGGGGAGAAACCATGTGGCTTTTCCCTTCGTCAACCATCCCTGATCTGTCAGGACCCCTCCTTGTTCAGACCATTTCTTGATTTCATCGGGAGTAGCATGTGACTGGATATCTAGTACATCTTGTGTAGGGTCCTTAACTGTCATACAAGTTGTCTGAACTGGAATGTCTGTCTGTGTCGTGTTAACTGGAATGTCTGGAGTCTGAGCTGTAAGCTTGGCTGTTCGATCTGCTAGATCGTTACCCTGGGAAATGATGTCAGTAACTTTCGTATGTGCCTTGCACTTCATGATAGCGATAGCTGTCGGTAAATGTATTGCATCTAACAGAGCATGAATGAGGGGGCCATGCTGAATCTTGGTTCCATGAGAGGTCATGAAACCTCTTTCTTGCCAGAGTACTCCGAAGTCGTGTACGACTCCGAATGCATAACGTGAATCCGTGTATATGTTTACTTTCAGATTCTTGGCTCGTATACAGGCTTGGGTCAGAGCGACGAGCTCTGCTGCTTGAGCAGACAGGGTGTCAATACAATGTGTTTCTATAACTTCAGTTTCAGTAGTCACTGCATACGCGGCTACTAGTTCTCCTGTACTTGTTCTCATACATGAACCATCCACATAGAGTGTCAGGTCGGGATCAGGTAATGCAATGTCTGTCAAGTCTTGTCTTGGCTTTGTCATGGAGTTAACAACTTCCACACAGTCATGTGTGGCAGGATTTGAAGTAACTGAGGGTAACAGTGTAGCAGGATTTAAAATGTTGCAGCATCTGATTTCTATGTGTTGCTGGAACAGTGTCAGTTCATAACCTGTTAAACGTGCAATTGTCAAGTGCTGAGTCTGTGTTCGGTTTAAAAGAACTTCCACGGAGTGTGGAACTTGTACTGTCAGGGAGTGTCCTAACACTATGGAATCACTCTGTCTGATAGCTAGTGCTGTGGCTGCAACTGACTTGAGGCACGCAGGCAAAGCCTGGGCCACTGGATCTAATGTGCTAGAAAAATAAGCACAGGGCTTGTACTGTCCTGCTTGATCTTGTGTGAGAACAGATAATGCAGTACCTTCGCGTTCAGTAACAAAAAGTGTAAAAGGCTTACTGTAGTTCGGTGTTGCTAGAACAGGTGCTTGGCATAAGGCTTTCTTTAACTCATTGAAAACAAGTGTATGTTCTTGGGTCCAAGGGAGGACAGTCGATGTGGCTGCCTCCTGTGTCGTTAACTGTATCAGTGGCTTGGCTAGATATGCGTACTGAGGAATCCATTGTCTGCAGTAAGAAGTGAGGCCGATAAAAGCTCGTACCTCCTTCTGAGTCTTGGGCTGTGGAAGATGTGCTATTAACTGGATACGGTCTGGTGTCAACTGCCTACCCCTCTTGGACAGCAAGTGTCCAAGGTATACCACTTGCTGGACACAGAATTGCAGTTTCGAAGGGGACACCTTATGCCCCATCTCGGCCAGGAAATACAGGACTGTAAGTGACGCACGTTCGCAGTCACGTTCAGAACGGGCTGTGATCAATAGATCATCGACATACTGGATCAGGGCAGTGTCAGTTGGCATGTGAATATTGTCTAGTTGTCTCTTAAGTGCCTGACTATAAATACTAGGACTTTCTGTGAAACCTTGAGGAGCTCGTGTGAATTTATAGCTTCTTCCATTTAAACAGAAACCGAAAAAAAACTGGCTGTCTGGATGAATGGGAACACTAAAAAATGCATTCTTGAGATCGATAACAGTAAAGAACGTAGCTTCGGAATCAATGGCTGTCAATAGGGAACAAATATCGGGCACCACTGGGTACATTTATTGAGTTCTCGAAGGTCAATCACTAATCGATAAACTGGAGGTGCATTTGGGTCAGTACGTTTCAGAATCGGAATGATAGGAGAATTACATACATTGGAGTCAGTTTCTACAACCACTCCTTGAGCAATAAGTTCGTCAATAATTTTGGATAAGGCTGCTACAGCCTCAGGTGGCAATTTGTACTGTCGGATTCGTGGTAATACAACACCTTGTTTCAGAGTGACACGATAGGGTGTAATGTGCATACAACCTACATCAGTTGGACCTTGCGCCCATAAATGCTGTGGTACATTCAATAATCTTGGATCAAAATCACGTAATACATAATGACCTTTAAAATCTCGTAGGAACAATCTGACTCCTTCTGGGGAGCAGCAGATAACTGCTCCTAATTCTTTCAGGGTTTTAATACCTAATAAATTTTCTGGACAAGATTTCGTGAGTAACAAGTCTGTAGTTCGGGACAATGGACCAACTTCTAGAGAAACTGGTTTCGATATTTCATTAACAATAGGCTTTCCTGAAAATCCAAGGGAAACATTTCTAGAGCCTGAGAGTGGAGCCCCTGGAACCTCGTCATGACTGATGGTAGTCCTACTTGCCCCTGTATCAATCAGAAACTTTCTGTCTTTCCCTAATACTTGACTGTGTACATAGGGACCCTCTTGATCTACAGGAATCTCGATGAGAGGCAAGCCAACCTCCCTCTCTAGGCTGTTTCATGAATACTGCTGATATTCTGGATAATCTGACTGTGCATACTGGTACATCTGTTGTGTAACGTGCTGTGTGGCAGCTATAGGCTGCGGTACTGTAACTGTCTGTTGTGCGTTCTGCGGTGCTTGCGGATTTTGCAGAACTTGTTCTTGTCTAGGCGGACGTGGTCTCTCTTTCGTCTTACCTGTAGCTATGTTATGTTTCAGAACTGCACATTCATTTATATAATGACCTGACTGTTTACAATAATTGCAGGTCCCTTTAACGGGAGCTGCGGGATGACTGGTTTGACTCGGACCCCTCTTCTGACTGTCTTGGGGAACAGACTGTGCAACTAATACTTTCATTTTCGTGTCTTTCATACGTCTCCTTTCGTGTTCTTGCTCTTCCCTGATTCTGTTCTGGTGGTACTGGAGCATCTGAAGCATTTGTGACGGAGTATTAGCTTGCCACGTACTCTCGACTTTCAGGACTCGATTTTTAACTTGTGGACTTGAATTCTCGACTAGTTTGGTAACAAAAAGATGTGGATATGACTCACTACTTGTTTTCAGACAGCTATTTATAATGAAACATTTCTCAAATCTAGAATAGAAATCACTAGTGTCTTCATCTGGTTTCTGTTTACAGGCTGAGATAGCATCCCAGTCTTCCTTTTTCGTGGCTAGTAATCTTGGCAAGACTTGTATTAACAATTCGGGCAATGCTTTAGCTTTTTCCCCAAGACCGGTACCTGGAATTCGTGTGTTATCTTCAGTCTCTAATGCGGTCCAATCTATCTTTTTCTCTCCCACCTCCCATTCTTTTTCTTTAAGTTTTTCATATATGCCCGCAGGCAACAGGACCTTTAACATTTTAATGATATCAGGATACGTGTATTCTCCCATACGGAGCATGTCTTTTAATTCACGGTGGAACCCTGCTGGATCTTTGTCGTGACAGGGTATTAACTTTTTCATTTCCAAGAGTTCTATTTTCGTAATAGGGGTGTAAACAAATACTCGTTCTAGGTCACCCCCCGTTCCCTTAACTGGATGCACTTCTCGTAACGGATTCTGTCTGTCTATGTAGAATGACTTCCTGACTGGGGGTGGAACAGGAACAAAGTGCGGATTCAGGAACGTTCTGTATTTGTGACGTTGTTCTAGAATGACATTAATTAAATCGGTACCTAGACCTTTCCATCTGTTTAGGAGTAACTCGTTCAGGACATCATACAAAGGACCTGGATCAGAATGCTGATCCTCATACAGTGTGATGAGGTGCTGGATCATATACATACCCACCAGTCGCTGCTCAGCTGGGGGCAGTTTCAGAAACGTTTGGGCCACTATTTCGTCTGGAAACGTGGCGGAGTCACTAGTCCATCGGACTGCTGATCGGGCTAGTTCTTGTTCATGCATAGTACTAGGCTCACTATAACCTATTCGTAATTTCAGAATCTTATCTGTAGCCTGGAATACTTGTTCCAGAGAACACTGTTCTGGTACTGGAGGAGGAAAAACTTTCTTGTAATCTAGGCGTGAATGTCTGTCGGAAAGTCTAGTTCTACCTACATACGCTATTCTGTCGGGATTCTCGCTGTCTACCTCTTCACTGGAAGAGTCATTCTCTTTCTCGGTTGCTCTATTTGCTTTCTCTTTCTCGTGTATACGTAGAATTTCTTTACGAATTTTCCTGTACATACTTTCTATACTACCTTGCGTCTTGTGTTTTCCCTCGGCTATATTGTCACTCCACCTAGTCAGGGCTTTCATCTCGTCTTTGTCTTTATCAGGATAATCTTGTTCTCTTATTAAACAGTTAATCATAAATTGCAGAATCATACTTTGAATCTCGACCTTTCTGTATGCCATAGCTTCGTGAATACTTTCTGGATGCTCCCCTGTACGGATAAAATGATATATTCTGTCTAGATGTTCCTTCATGTCAGGCAGGGTGGCCAAAAAGTTGGCAACTCGTCTTAAACGTACTGAATACAAGATCATGTGATCTTCACCTGGAACTGTATCATATATACAGTCAGTAAGGTGTCGCTTGAGATCCGCGTATGTAGTCACCTTTGGCGTACGCTGTAACGCTGCTTCTCTCAGCGTCATTCGTTTTACTTGAGGCGGGGTGATAGGAGCACCTCCCGTCGCTCCTCCTGAACTAGAATCGTCTATTAATGCTGAATGTGCTGGTAAAGTGACTGGCAAAACTCGTGACGTAGACTGGTCCGGGGGTACTGGCACATGGACAGGGTTCCCGGGACCAACGGCTGGAGGAACAGGAATTACATTATTAACAGGATGCTGAGGTTGAGCAGGCGGAATAGGATTTGCATATTCTGGGACTGTATCGTCCAAATAGGACGAGAGAAATATTTCAGCTGCAGTCGGTTTGTGACGTAGCGTAGTCGGGACCAAGGGTGGCGGTAAATTACAGGATGCTTCCGGGGTTGCCTTCGGCAAGCCCTCGGCAAGAAGAGGATACATACCCTTAATAAGGGCATTTCTCTGTCTGTCGGACTGTTCTGCTCTAACTCGTTCACCTTCTTCTAGAAGTTCCCTTTCTTGGGCTTTTTCTGAGGATTCCCTACTTAATTCTGCTTTTCTGAATTCTTTCTCGGATCTCCTGTGAGATTCTTTGCGCCATAACTCGATGGCGTCTTTCTGGGACTGTCTGGCTTTCTTTTTCCATAATGCTTCTTCTACTCGCATGATGCACTCGGCATCCCATGTACCTGATACAGGCCATCTATATTCCTCTTCAAGATGTTTGGTGTAATCCACCCATAAGTCTAGATATAATATGGCATCTAAGCCATGCTTGTGATACATAAAATGACCAGGACTGTCCCTAGGAGGGACAGGAACTGCTTCTTCGAGTAACCCTTTTCTAGTCTTGATCTGACGTAATTTCGAGAACAGAGGCAGCTTGAACTTATACTTAGACTTTAACACAATACACAAATAAACACAGTAATGAAATGGCAAACAAATCACTCATACCACGACATAAAAATACATGAATAACAGTTCGAACAGAATTATTACCTGATACATTGAAAACATAATACTTGTATTTTCTCGAGAACAGACTTAACAGAAATACTGGATGTACTGCTAGAAACAGTACAGAAACTAGATGCACTGCTAAAACAGTACAGAACATACCGGTCTCATAAAGAGACACGTCTTACCGTATCCACCTAGGTGAATACTTCGGACTGGATCTGTGTACCCAAACCCATCGGACCAGGAACAAACTAATGCACCTGTCTAGATACTTCCCCCGCAACGGTACTCACCGGGAAGCAGAAACTGAAAGCCTCGGACTGGACTGGACTGCTACGACGTCTGGTTACTGCTACGCGCTTCGAACTTCGGGCTTCGGTTACAGGTGGGCCTCCGGATACCTCGGACCTTGTTCTCTTGGCTTGGGCTCTGGTCGGGACGAACCGCCTTCCACACCGCCTCGTCTGGATGCCGGACCGCAGTCTCCGTCTCCTCCGTGGGCCTGAGGGAGACTTGAAGCAGAAATATCTGCACGTGCACGGTAGAGTTCCGTCACGGCTGTAGAAGGGTCAGGGGGCCTGCGTTACATCGCCGGCGCGTGGGGAAGAGGTAGGTCCCTGTTCGGGCGCCATTATGTGGTAAATAAATAAATAATTACCGGTACTATTTTTGAATACATTAAAGAAAACAGATAGCTCAATAAATAAGAGGCAGGATCCGAGGAATCTGAGGTTAACAGGCTTTAATCGGGCATAAGGGAAGGGACAGGATCGGGACAGCCTGAAATAGAATGGCATAGAAGGCAGCTGCAACGTCTCATTAACAGTACAAGCTATATATACTAAAACATCACAATTACATTACATACAGTAGGCGTAACAAGTGACAAGCGTAAGATAAGAACACATGGGCGTGAAAAGAGGGCGTGCACAGGGCGTGCACGTAGACATGTGATGAGAACGTCACAGAAGTGTCATGAGATGGGTGGATACATGGAGGGGGCTACCTGAGCAGCTGGGACCTTTAACCTAGTGGTGCGCGCAAACGGGCTATGACGTGTATGTGGGGAGAACTGGGGGCTCTGACTTCTGCACTAGAAGAGGAGACGAAAGTCTGGAATGTCAGGACGACATGTACCTATAGCATATCTGGTATCTGGTGTTTGGAGAACATGTTGATAGAATCTAAAAGTCGTCAGGGGAAAGGCTACTTGACACTAAGGCTGGTGCATGCATATATTCTACATGTATTGCATGTGCTATGAATCTTCTATGGATTTAATTCAGTAATTCACTTGCATGGAGACAGGAAGACTAGACTATAGCTGAAGATGTTTATGCGGTTCGTTAGCTTAGGAATGCGAAGACGAGGAGCTGAACTGATAACTGTGGGCATAACATATTCTTGGCAGACAGGCAGGCAGAGCCAGGCCGGGCACCGCGCTGCGCGGCAGGAAGTAAGTGAAGGGTCAGGGATGCAGGTGGGGGCTGCATCGCTCCTCGGAGCAGGTTCAGGAGACTGGAGCTTGAATCTGGTGTCCGGGCCCTCATGAGGCCTAGAAACGGGGACATTTTGCTGAATTAACGTGCATAGTGTAAAACGTTGGCAACATAGGCCTGGAAGCCTAATTCACGTTGCTTTCACGAGAACTGGAAACTGGCGTACTAACGTTGGACACAACTATAATTGCGTCTTTATTCGGTCATAGGGGAATACATGCATATCGATCATGCACATATAATATAGGATGGGGGACACGTAGGCACACATGACAAGGCAAAATTCAATTTTCCTC
This sequence comes from Lissotriton helveticus, assembly GCF_964261635.1. Taxonomy (NCBI): domain Eukaryota; kingdom Metazoa; phylum Chordata; class Amphibia; order Caudata; family Salamandridae; genus Lissotriton; species Lissotriton helveticus. The sequence continues at coordinate 434,554,401 of NC_136062.1, forward strand.
AACAGAATGTTCTAATAGCCTTATAGCCCTTAGTAGCTGGGCTATACCGGCTATTAAAGTCCCTCTCCCTTGTTAAAGGCCCTCGCCTTCGGCTCGGGCCTTTAACGCTGGAGAGGGCCTTTAATAGCCGGTATAGCCCTCTACGGCGGGCTATAAGGCTATATTATTTTCCATCCCGGAAGCCAATGTAGTGAAGCCTGGAGCTGGGTGGGATGGGTTCATGGAGGCTTGTTGTTTTTGTTGACCCCTTTGCCTGGTCAGACAACAGGATTTAAGAGAGTGGAAACAAGTCATGCTAAGTCAGGGTCAATAAAGATGGAGAAAGGCAGAAAAATTACTAGTAAGATGAGTGAATCAAAAAGATCTTTACAGACAGATTGGGTCAGACTGGCCTATTGGGCAATCAGGCAATGCTTCATGGGCTGGTCTGACAGGTCAGTGTGTTGGCCAGTTGTTTACCTCTTTTTTAACTCGCTCTATGATATGCTGGGCACATTTTACTTTAGGGGCCACATGTATCAAGCGTTTTTGCATTCGCAAACGGTGTGAATCGCAAAATTCGGCCGTTTGCGAATGCAAAAACCTTTTTTGGGATGCATCATTTTTTTTTCAAGTTTTGCAATTTAAGAAATAGCAATTTTTTGCGATTTCTGGAATTGCGATAGCATTTTAGAAATCGCAAATTTTGCGATTTCTTAAATGCTATGCATGATTTTTTTTAAATTGCGAATTCGCAATTATGAAGGGAAAAATTACCATGAAGTAAACCTTCATGGTAATTTGCAAAAAGTTTCAAAAATGCACAAAAGTGAATTTTTGAAACTTATATTTTACACACACACATGCCCTTGGGACATGTGTGTGTGTAAAATGTACTTACATGAAATTTCAGGGGTGCAGGGGGGGATCCTTTGGACCCCCCCTGCACCCTTGAAATTGCATTCTCATTTTGCGATTCCTTAATTGTGAATTCGCAAAATGAGAATGCCTTCCCATTGATTCCTATGGGCCTATAGGCCCATAGGAATCAACGTAAAGCGATTCCTTAATTGCGATTCGCAATTAAGGAATCGCAAATAAGGAAAATTAAGAAATCGCAAAAACGTTTGCGATTTCTTGATGCATAGGAATTTGCAATTCCTAAATTGCGATTCCTTAATTTTCACAATTTAGGAATCGCAATTCCTACAATGATGCATGTGGGCCTTGATTTCCCTGATAATAAAACTAACAAACATTGCAAGCTCAAATCCAGGCAGTCTCCCATACATCGCAAACGTTGATCAGATTTTTAGATTATTAATTCACTAATGGGGGCCAATGTTATGTTGGTGCCCGGGCCTATTTTCTGTCCCAGTCTGACCCTGAATACAGATCTCCTAGAAGAAAGTGCTGGATGACACAAATGGACTCTTGGGTTGCATGCATGCATTCATTCAGTCACAGGCATATTCAGTCACAGGCATTCAGTCACAGGCATATTCAGTCACAGGCATTCAGTCATGGGCAAACGAGATTCGGCAACAATTGCTGTGCATGTTAGATCAAAATCATACAAAGGAGAGTAAATTAGTTTCTTTTTTTTCACCTACAAAGTATTTTCAGTGATTGAACTTCCACTGCTCACTGCTAACTAACATATCATGTCAGTGTTAAGCAATATCATATTTTTGAATAAGTTGTTACTGTGTTATTTATTGTCTTCATGTTATTTAATAATATTAAATTCCGGTTAATATATTTACTATCAAGTCTTCTTATGGTAAAAAATGGCATACTGTTATTCATCATGATGTAAACAAAAGTGACATGTTCAATATTTTGTTCATTTTTTAAAAATAAAATGTAAAATCATGTTATTAAATCATGTGTGTGCCTGATTCAAAACATATGAAAAGCAGGCAACTTAAATGCCTGTCTGAAGCAATGTGTAAATGCTCACGACGATTCATATGCCATCAGTTTCAAATTATGTGCCAGAGCATATATTATGCTCTGGCACAATATACAATACAACAGTAAGCACTTGGATATTCAGTTTGATCTGTTGCTCCTGACGTTCTTTTGATTCCTCCCTTATCAGGGGTGATGACTTGTCCTTTATTGTTTTTGACTTTTGATATTATTGCTTCTATTTGTCTTCGATCTATTGTACCCGCAAAGGTCATATTCGTGCTATGAAAAACGATAGTTAATAAAAAATAAAAAAAATAAAGTCAATCCCTGTCCCTCTGCTAGTAAGGAGCCAATAATGCTGTTAATTACACCATGCCAATCATGCCAGACTACAGAACCTGCTGCTGTTTAAGAGAGTTGTACAAAAGGGGGTGATGATGGACGGAGCATCTGAACCAATCAAACACTCACACCCAGTCAAGAGATCTGGGTTTGACCCATCACTGTTCTTTAGCCCACTCTGCCACTCCAGTTCAGACATGGCTATATGCACATCAGTCTGACCCTGTGCCTCATAGGAACAGTCCAGCCCGAACTGCCAAGCCATGCCTTCCCTGGACCGGAAACAAGCTTCCGAGTATCGGTTTCTGGCATTACAGCCATCTTCAGCCCGGCTTGCTTGAATCCTGAAGTGTTTTTTCTGTTTAAGAGAGGGCATCTCAACATGCCATCCTGCCAGGAGTGATCACTGATTGTCCTCAGTGTGACTGGAGGCAGATTGCAGTACACATGAGATTCTCAGTGTGCCCAGGTTGTGTAGCAGGGTGCAAGGATTCTAGAGGCCTCACCCATCAGTGGCAGCCACTAGGTTTCAGATCTTGCCATGATGCCAGTGGTCACTCTCACAAAGGATGAACAGCAAACATTACTATCCCAGAATACATATTGCTACAGATGCAAAGTACCACTGACAAGTTAGGATCCATATCCCCCGCATCAAAAGCCCCACCATCATGCAAGAATCCATATTATTTGGTGTATAAGCCCCTTGGTCATGCCAGAATCCGCATTATTCCAGACCTCCACCACCACTACTGTGCCACAAACCACATCTCTTGATGCACCAGGTCATGGCAGCAGTCAGGCTACATTGGCAGGTAAGGCACTAGTGCATTGGAAATGTTCATGTTGTCCTAGTTTTAAAGCGACATCCCCACACTAGACTGTACATCATCCAGGCATTCACACCACCGCCATCAAAAAACCCTAATTTCACTTCCATGGCAAGCTTCATTTCAATCTAAACCCCATTGCAAGGTGCCACAAATATCAATCCTACACCTTTCTGCGCAGAGCCGGACTGGCTATAGCGGGCACCGGGCGTTTCCCCGGTAGGCCGCTAGGGTGGGGGCTGGTTTTGGGCCCCTGGGGGGCTGTTTTTGTTACTGGAGTTGGCAATATTGGCCCCCTGTAACAAAATCGTCCGAAATTGGCCCTCGCAAATTCCTCGGCTGCACTCCCCCTAACCCCAGGGGCGGCCGGCGGAGCAGTTTGCCAGGGCCGGTTTCTATTCCCAGTCCGGCCCTGCTTCTCCGTGTTTGCTTCCCAGAACCTCCTACTGACCGCAGGGGGGTGGAGTTACCAGGAACCGTCCATGGATTACTGTACCAAGTGCCAACTACTCGGAACGCCACTTCAATGCTAGACCGCAGCTGGCACATGCTATTCGTTCTGCAGCACTTCTGTGTTTGATCCTTGAGAGACTCACCATGGGGTCTGTGATGAATTCCAGGCAGCAGCTGAGCAGATAGACGGCATGGGGAGTTAAAAACAGCATGAGCTTTCCTGAAGTGCAGGCATATGTTAACATGTATTTGCAGTATAATGCTGAAATGTACCTCTGAGTGTAGTGTTTTCTTATACGTAGCTGCTTAATTTGCTAAAACGTAACAGGAATCCATGTATGAGTTCAATAAATGTGGAAATATACCATTTTACGGCTGCATTTATTCTCAAAACATAAAGTTAATATGGATAAATACAAATAAGATGGGCAAAAATTCAAATAGGGATAAATCCAGACGGAAATGTTTTTAAAAAAACCATAAAAGAGGAAGCCCTAGTCATAATCCAACCTACCTCATGAATATTAATGATGTAGATCACACATTTTTGACTCACATCTTCCGAATATAGAATTGGTACAGAGCCACAATCCAGTTTTAGGTTCGGCAAAAGTTTTCCAATTTCTAAAATGGGATTTGTTTGTTGAAAAAGATAACAAACTGTGAATCGTATTGCTTGCGACTGTACAAATTATTTTTGCATCTGCCCTGCTATGCTTGTGATCTTACAATAGACATTGGGGCAGATTTACAATAAACTAACGCAGCATGGTGGAGAAGAGTCTTTCCGGTGGCAGTGGCAGGCTTTATCTACTTGCGCATTTTAAGCTGATGGTCACACTGTTGCGCTGTACCCTTAGCGTATCGTTTTTTAATTGTAGCGAGTGAGGCTATTTTTAGATAAACGTTCTTGTGTGTTCACTGTACTCATAGTGCACCGTTTTTCTATGTAGCGAGTGAGGCTATTTTAAAAAAAAACGTTGTTTTGTGTTCACTTGTGTAAACTTGAAAAGTGCACCTCACCTCCAGGCTGAATTAGAGCTTGGGGAACCACGTAGTCCGCCCACTCCCGCCCCGTTCCGCCGCGTCCAATCATGGGCGTTTGAAGCGGAGGGTGAGGAGGAGCCCAGCACTTCCGGGCTCAGGGTTCACAGGTCAGCGCTCTAGCGACGCTGTGGGTGGTTATTATTTAAGGTGAGAAAAGCGAACTCGCGCTGTGGAGAAGAGTCTTGCCGGTGGCAGTGGCAGGCTTTATCTACTTGCGCATTTTAAGCTGATGGTCACACTGTTGCGCTGTACCCTTAGCGTATCGTTTTTTAATTGTAGCGAGTGAGGCTATTTTTAGATAAACGTTCTTGTGTGTTCACTGTACTCATAGCGCACCGTTTTTCTATGTAGCGAGTGAGGCTATTTTTAAAAAAAACGTTGTTTTGTGTTCACTTGTGTAAACTTGAAAAGTGCACCTCACCTCCAGGCTGAATTAGAGCTTGGGGAACCACGTAGTCCGCCCACTCCCGCCCCGTTCCGCCGCGTCCAATCATGGGCGTTTGAAGCGGAGGGTGAGGACGAGCCCAGCACTTCCGGGCTCAGGGTTCACAGGTCACCGCTCTTGCGACCCCTACTTCCCCTACAAATGTGTTTGGGCCAGCGACTGCGCAGCGGACGCGTGCAGCGGGCGCGCCGGAAGCGCGCCGAAGTCGAGCCAAAGTCAAGCCCGTCTGCGCCCGTCCGCGGCCGGACGAGGCACGGGGCCATACACCCTGGTAGCCCCAAGTCCTACGCTATATGGTATGGCCGACAAGAACTGGTCGATCTATGTCCCATTACCTCCCCCCTTTGTAAACAGTCTATGGAGGCCCTATCGCTACATAGCTGTCCCGCATGCCCCTTTTCCCCGGAGTACACTTTCACTACACCTAGTACTAAAGGGATGTTAAAAGCGGCACTGCTCAATTGCAGATCCCTTAGGAAGCACAGCACTCAAATATATCATCTGCTGGAGAATGAGGATATTAACATCTTATTCCTCACCGAGACCTGGTTAGGGGAGCACTCTGATCCTGATATAATTCAGGCCATGCCACCCGGATACTCCCTCTCCAGGATCGATAGGAAAGATGGTAGAGGTGGGGGGATCGCTATCGCAACTAAAGCTCCCCTAGAATGCTCATTATCACTGATGACTATTGATCATAGCGAAGCGGGCGCTTTCACCATCATAGCAGGGCCGAAACATTCACTCTCGGGTATTCTAGTGTATCGCCCCCCAGGAAAGCTATATGATTTTACTGCCAGCCTTATGGAGGCTACTACTCATCTAGCACTAAGAAAAACTCGACTGCTAGTGTTGGGAGACCTAAATGTCCATTTTGATGATCTCTGTAATAAAGAAGCAGCAGACATTAAGTCTGAACTACTCTCCCTACAGCTAGAGCTTAAGAACCAGGGCCCGACACACCAACAAGGACATCTGTTGGACCCTATATTTGGAAACTGGAAGGGAGTGCTTACCCTGTCTCCACAACTGGTACCTTGGTCGGATCACTTTATAGTCCTGATACAAATCCAGATAGCCGAAACAGAACTTAACACTGATAGGGCTTATCGATACCAATGTAGGAAGTGGAAAAATTTCACTTTAGACACCTTCATGAAATCCCTGGAAAAGGCTGAACCTCCAGGAGGATCCGACTGTGAGACAGCCTATAATAGAGTACAGAAATGCATCACTACGGCCCTAGATAGTACTGCCCCTATCCGGACCCAAACCAATACTCAGAGGACTAAGAAGACTACCCCGTGGTTCAATCAGGAACTACAGTCAGCCAAATCGGCCTGCAAAAAACTTGAGCGGGAATGGCGCACTAATTTATGTCCAGAAATCAAAATCCTTTATAAAAAAGCTCAAAAAGATTACAACAAAAAGATTCGAGTGACCAAGGCATCCCATTTTAACAAACGTATTGTGGAGGCAGAGAATTCCTCTAGGGAGCTTTTCAAAATCTTTAGGGAAATCTCTGTTATGACCACGAATAATACTTCCCAGAATGATTCAGTGGACATATGTATTAATATTGCCAAGTACTTTGCCGGCAAAATCACTGATATATATGCCAATTTTTCTGGTACCATCCAGTCAGGCCTTGACTTCGCTGAGATGGCAGATGCGTCCAGCACAGAATCCTGCCTATGTAATTTTACCATCCCGTCACCAGAAATATTTATGAAAACCTGCCGAAGTATAAAATCTGGCTCCCCTCGGGACCCTGCCCCCCCCAGTATACTAGGAGATAGTATAACTGTTCTGGAACCCCACTTCAGACATGTGTTTGAAGTTTCTTTTGCCACAGCCTATCTGCCTATGGACTGGAAATCCGCCATTGTACTTCCCATCAAGAAAAAATCCAATGTGAGTCAGGACATCCTTGAGAATCTACGTCCGATCTCCCTATTACCCTACTTAGCTAAAGTTGCGGAAAAAAATGCTAATTCTCAACTTATAACTCACCTCGAATCCCAAAAGGCCCTTCATAGCTCTCAGTCAGGTTTTAGGTCAGGTTACTCCACGGAAACAGCTCTCCTGAGAGCGACCGAAACTTTACGTGAAGGAGCCGATGAGGGTAAGACCATGGCACTTAATATGCTAGACCTCAGTGCTGCTTTTGACACTTTAGCACATTCCATCTTGCTACAGTGTCTAAACAAAGCGGGAGTCATCAAGGAAGCACTGGGGTGGCTGAAAGCCTTCTTAACCAACAGATGCTTTCAGGTTCAGAGAGGCAAGTTTCTCTCGGATAGCATTGCCTTAGAGCAGGGGGTACCTCAGGGCTCCGCCCTGAGTCCCACCCTGTTCAATCTGTATATGGCTCCACTGGCAGACTTGGTCCAATCGTATGGCATAGAGCTAGCATCTTACGCCGACGATACTCAACTGCTGATCTCCCTATCCCATGCTTCCTCTGGGGCTGCTGAAAATTTTAAAACCTGCATGTGTGATCTAGCAGAATGGATGTCCAAACACTGCCTTAAACTCAACGGCTCTAAAACAGAGGTTTTAGTAATTGGAGGTAAGGACACGAGCTGGACCAGAGACTGGTGGCCACCCTGTTTGGGACCTCTTCCCACTCCTGGTAGGGAAGCAAAGAACTTAGGTGTCTGGATGGATACGAAACTCTCGTTCGACAGCCATGTACACAAAATGGTAGGGAAATGTTTTGGAGTCATGAAAACCCTCAAACGTACCCTGGATCTCCTTCCCCTGGAGTCCAGGCGCACCATGATTCAGGCCCTAGTAACCTCCCGCATGGATTATGGCAACGTGCTCCTTCTAGGTACCTCGGAAAATAATATCAGGAGGCTGCAGGTGCTACAAAACTCAGCAGCACGTCTAGTGCTGAGACTTCCTAGAAGAGTGCCCTCCAAACCTACCTTAGCCACTCTGCATTGGCTGCCAATTAGGAAAAGAATCTTATTTAAAGCTCTTCTCTGGTGCTATAGAATCATCTCTGATAAAGAACCGTCCTACTTGGCTGACCTCGCCGTTCCCTATGAGCCTAACAGATCTCTTCGCCCCAGGGGAATGTGCTTGCTCAAGATCCCTCGTATAAAAAAAGCACGAATGGGAGGCCGTTCGTTTAGCTCGCTGGCAGCCAACAAATGGAACTCTCTCCCCACCAACATTAGGCTAGCAACAAATGAACTTACCTTTAGAATACTTCTAAAAACCCATCTATTCACCCTGTAGGTGTCTTCCTCACTCTCCCTGATTCTTCTCCAGAGCGCGGGGACACGCCTGGTGGCGTCACCATGCGCTTTATAAGCCCCTTTAATAATAATAATAATAATAATGGTGCAGCAAATCATTTTGCGTCGGAGCTCTGCGTTAGTTTCATAGCACAGGGATGTGACATATTTACAACAATATGTCGCATCTCTGTGCTACTCCCTGCACTGGCGCATAAACTTCTGCCATACGCCAATGCAGGCACCCTTGCACCATGGTGCACGCATGTCTGCGGTGTGGGGAAGGGAACCCTTCCTGAACAAAAATAATCAATAAAGGGAATTTCCTCTTTCTATGTGTCCTGCAGACTGAAGCACGCATAGAAACAGGAAACAAAAACGAGGAGAAAGTAATACATTTCTCCTCGTTGTGCCTCCCCACGCCTCCCTCTGGAGAGGCGTAGCATTCAGACTCATTTCTAGATTTACAATTTCTCGTAAATCTGGAAATGTGTCTGGTTCTATGGGTGTTGTGTGGGAACACCCACAGCAACACGCATGTAACGCCACTTTTGCGCAAAGTGCCGTGTGCAAAGGGGCCATATTTACAAGGACAGGAAAAGCCACGCAGGGTGGCTTTTCCTGCCTTTGTAAATATGAGGCAGGGAAATGCGCTGCCAGTGCGACTCAAAAAGTGGCGTACCGGCAGCGCAGGAGGCTTGTAAATCTGCCCTATTGTTTTGTTGCCCGAAGAATGGACCATTTGAAACTATGTCAGGATTTGTATCGCAGGAATAATAGCACATCCATGTGTTAGAGAGTGCTTTGTCACTGGCATCATTTAGGGATCACCAGGGGTTGTAGCTGTGAGCTTGGACTCGCCCTTTGCTGCTCCTGGCCCTGCCTTTGTGACCCATGACGTTGGAGTAAGCAGGAGCAGTGAAAAACAAGCACAAGCAAAAACAGGAAATTATCTACGGGGAACAGCGTTTACTACGCAACTTTTACAACGCTGTGCCCTTTCGAAGCAACTTTTACAATGCAAGTTGTTACAACGACTCACGCTGGGGGGCACTTCAGGATAGGGAATAGATTAATTTACTATCCAACTCCTACCCTACTATCCACGGGGACTGGAGTTAGAATAGTAAATTAAACTATTCACTATCCAGCACCCCCAACGCAAATCGTTCTAACGACTTGCGTTGTAAAAGTTGTGTCGTAAAGGCATGTGTTGTAAATGAATGCGTAGTAACGACAGACATCCATTCTCTACAAGCCTGAGGTATCAGTGACAGGCTGGGTGGATGCTGGTTGGAGGTATGATCACAAGGTGCAGTGTGACAGCGTCAGCTTTAACCACATTGGTGACAGACAGAAACAAGCATTGCAGGCAGCCATGGAGGATAGAGACGGGAATCTAATTCAGATTAATGAGGGCAAACCAAACACAATGAAAGTTTGTTTATCTTCAGTGAGTCCCCATTTGTAAACATTAAAAGAGTGACAGAGTAAAGATATGTATATCTATTTGCACCAGTGACAGCATTTCCCTCTGCTCTTGCACAGACACTTGGCAGCTGGCTGCAGGCCCAATTAACAGGCGTTTTACTTTTACAAAGGCTGAACTCGAAAATGCAACCTACTTCCAAGATTCACAGACGAGGTGCTTGAAAGCTGCTGTAAAAGACTCATGAGAGAGCTTGCCTTGGCAGCATCCTGCTCCCAGTCTGCATTCTTCCCTCTATACTCATGGCACTGCCTGACACCCTCAAGTGTGCAGGTGCATTGGTTGTGACAAATGATCATGCCTTAGCTCCATGTTGGTGGCCAAAAGTCATGGGGGCCTATTTATGAGCCCTTGCGTCACTTTTGCACCACCGGTGCGTAATTTTTTGTGATGCACCAGTAGTGTAAAAAATGTGCCTTGTTGCTCCACATTTACGTAGTGACGCATCTAGATAATGCGTCACATTGTAAACCCCTGCGCTACATTATACCTAGGAGGCAAATGCATCAATATCTTACGCCTGCCTCACAGCAGGTGTAAGACTGATGCAGGCCCTTTCACATGGGGCTTGCCCTGTGTGAAAGGACACACTGATGGAGTTGCCTCATTTTTGTGACACGCTCCAGCAATGCGGCACTTTTGCGCCATACAGATACGTCAGAAATACTGACTCCTTGTGACATCAATCATGTTGCAAGGAGTGCGCACTGAGAAGTGACGCATCGATGCTTTCACGCAGCGAAGCGTCACTACTCATAAATGAGGCCCATGGTTTCGTGCCGAGGAGAGGAGAAGGGGAGACACCGTTTATGAACTTCTAAAGGCACTGAGCAGTAGTAATTCTGTTCAGGAACAGACAGAGCCCAGTTAATCACCTATCCCCACAAAAGGGTGGTGTTAGAAAGGGGGGTCTCTAGTTGGCAATGGTTTTCCAAGTAGGGAACCTCACAGCTAAGAGAACCCCTGCTCACCCCCTTGGTTGCTTGGCATGAACAGTCAGGCTTATCTCAGAGACAATGTGTAAAGCATGTGTACAAACACACAGTAACACAGTAAAAACACTACTACATACTAGATGCCGTTTTTCATCATAATTATCATAATTGTTGGTACCACAGGATGCTCTGTTATATACACCATTTGACAAAAAGGGGGTGGATTTTGATCTTCTGGCAACGAGAATGTAAAGTCAATGTTGTGTTCTGCATGAGCGTCTGAGATGCACTGCTTGTATTAACTATTAAATTGCAAAAGAAATCTTAGAATGTATTAAAAAAGCACAGACAAAGTCAATGACAGTTTTCACCATAAAAGGCCTTGGAGTCCCGCTAAGTATGAATTTCCTCGCTTCCTCAGTCAAGACTGTTCCGTCATGTTGCCTCTCACTGACCCGGCCTCGTTCATTCAAGCAAGCGTTTACATATTTATTCGTTCTGAGCATTTACTTATGCATAGGATGGTGTACTTATTTTTGCCACCTTTCTGAGAAAGAAAACACTGTCCATGTGTTTACGTTTTGCTGCTCTGGGACAGAGCTGCCAAGAGCTGGTGGGTGAAGAAGAATGCGAAACATTGTCAGGATTATTTTGGTAAATATTATCTGTTTGCTCTAATTATCATTCTGAATCAATTAAGGCGAATCTCGCTTACTTTCTAAGTTACTCACGTATCTGTTTGCTATTTGTTTTGTTTATGTTTCAGAAGAATAACAAAACCGGATTTCACAGTGTAGTATATATCCTCTCTACTGTTCTCCTCTGGATAGACTGTACTGTAATATCTGTGACATCATAGAATGCCTGGATGTCCCTCTGACTCACTGTGCCTCTCTATAACTTGCTGGGGCAGTTGGTCATCTGAGGCTGAGCAATTAACAACTGGCTCCTGGTGAGGTCTACTCTTGTACTTATTATCTTGGAAGGAACTTATAATAAAGAATCCTAACCTATCAAGTGCACTCTGCAATATTCATTTACCACAACTTGGCGACGTTTTGAAGAGGATGAACCTACGTGTGAACTAAAGAAACTCCTACAAGTAAAGGAACTAAAGACATTTTAGAATTATACATAAGTAGAAAGGGAAGGCCCGGCTGACCCCACCAGCGTCCTGTTTCATCTTGGACAGCCTACACCTGGGCGTTTGTTTGCGAAGGAACCAACTGCTCTCAAGGTATCTATTATCATCTTGCTGTCATCTGGATTTTCTCCGGCAACAAAAGCGTCTGAAACTCAGCTGGCCTGATCACCCTTCTGTGTCTTTCGGATTTTGAACCTTTACAGTTCGCGGTATGGGCATAGTTAGATATCCCTTGTGATCTACCTAGTATCTCAGATTTTGCCCAGCTCTAGCAGCATCCTTCACAACAACTACCATCCGTGTGTGTTTCATCAAAACTCCTGGTGTTTGCAACATACTTCTAAATATAACTCTGCAGGTGAACTAATTTGCATATTAGAGGAAAACAGACTACATCTTAACGATACTTGAGTGACACTTCAGCCACCAACCGACACCAATTAGCCTCCGTAGGAAGTCAGCGCCGACATTTGTAGAGTATTACCAAAGGTACTGACTTGTTTTGGTGTTTAGGATTTACCAACAACTGACTGTAGTGGATACAACGACAGACACCCCTAGTGAGCCGTCAGGAGTATGCAGAGGTAAACAGACTATTAGGTTTTTTAGTTGTAAATGCAGCACAGTTTGTTAATCTTCTTTTCTTACCTCATTTGACGCTGTTGACGGTTGGCCGACGGTTGGTCAGATGCGATCTTCTGTGTTCCTCTGCTACTGTCCGAGTGATGACGTCTCTGGAATGTTTGTGGGAGTTAGCGATGTCCTGATTCTTTCTTCTGATGATGTTTTCCTACGAAGACACGTCAATTGCATCATCACGCTGTCTCTGTGCAGTATACACCTTGCTCTAGACGTCCTCGTCGTGAACCATTCGGCGCAGGCGTACCAGCGTACCGCCATCTTGGATTGCTTCAGTGCTGTTCCAGTAATGTCTACGAGCGTGTTTGGAGCTGACAGAAACATTCTTGTGGAGTTCCGATTTTTGTATATCGATGCTTTCTGTCTTATGAATAAGCCTTTGTACTCCGGGCTGAACAAGGGTAGAACCTGAGAAAAGAATTTACAAGACAAACAATTTTGCGGAAGTCATCTCTGTTCCAGTGTTTCCAGCGAGACGTAGTTCCCGAAGTCAAGTTCTCATTACACTCAAAACCTCGGGTGAGAGATCGCTCACCGGAGCTGATTTTATCTGTTATTTTCACTTGTATCTCTTACCTCGCTGCATGCTTTGTTTTTGCCGTATGTTTCGAGTGTACAGTTTTTTCTTGCTTTGTATTGAACCATATCATAAAGCCATGTGTGAATTTAGTATGAAAGATTGAGACGATTCTAACAGTTCATCTTTGTCTGCAATGCCTTCTTTCTTTTATTTTGTGTGTAAAGGGTAGGTACATCCATTGAGAGAAAGTTTGGGAGTACTGTTTCAATTGATTTCACAATGCCTTTTTGACCTTGTTTGTCAGTAGGTATGGGGGCACTCAGTGTTTGTTATTGATTCTTGTATGGGCGGTTAGTGCAACAATACTTCGAATTCGTTCTTTAAACCAAGTATTATTTTTAAGGTCAATCTTCGTAAGTCACTGTTGTCCTGGTATACCCTTTATTTGGGGGACTGACTACATGTAGGTAGTTAATGCCCATAGTTGTGTACTAAGATCATGTAGAACCTTATAGTATACCCTATCTAGAGGATGTTGTTGCTTTGAGTTCCAAGAGTGTGTATCCTTAGTTGTACTCTTATTGGGTCTGGTTGTGTATTTGTGGGTAGTCAACGCCCCATTTCTGTTCCCAGGTTTACTTAGGGGAAGTTATGTATTAGGTAGGTGGTGTATTTGTGGGTAGTCAATGCCCCATTCCAGTTCCCAGGTTTACTATCCAGCGGTGTACCCTACTTAGGGGAAGTTGTATTTTTGTAGGTAGTCAATGCCCCGCTTAAGTTCCCAGGTTTACTATCCTGCGGTGTACCCTACTTAGGGGAAGTTGTGCATTAGGTAGATGGTGTATTTGTGGGTAGTCAATGCCCCATTCCAGGTCCCAGGTTTATTATCCTGCGGTGTACCCTACTTAAGGGAAGTTGTATTTTTGTGGGTAGTCAATGCCCCATTCCAGTTCCCAGGTTTACTATCCTGCGGTTTACCCTACTTAGGGAAAGTTGTATTTGTGTGGGTAGTCTATTCCCCGTTTCCGTTCCCACTATCCTGTGGTGTACCATACTTAAGTGAAGTTGTGATTTTAAAGGGTTAGTACCCTGTGTTGTTCCTTAATTTTTTGTGGAGATTCTTAAACATCGTATCTTTTTGACACACTGCTTCTGTCAAAGTCTGCCTGCCTGAAATTCGTGGCCAAGGGTTTCATGTCGGTGAGACTTTGTAAGAAGTTATCGAAAAAATTTCTGTCAACCTGTTTTTGACAGGCTGAGCTTGTAAGGTGTTTGTGTCTACGCTTGCCTTTGTTTATCAGGATGTTCACCCTCTGGTGTACCCATTTGTGAGCGTGACCACCTTTCTTTGCTACTTTGGTACTATTTCATCTAAACCATGCTTTTACCCTAAGAGAAGGGGATGTGGCATATAGTAGCTTTTAGTTGTTTTTGTTTATTTAAAGTCTAGCATGTCATTGTATTTCAGTTCATGCTAATGATATCTCATGCAGTACTTGTTGCCTGTAAAGTACTTTGCCGATTGTTTCTTTATTCTATTCTTATTCCATAAGGGAAGAGGATGTGTAGTATATGTCCTCTCCACTGTTCTCCTCTGGATAGACTGTACTGTAATATCTGTGACATCAGAGAATGCCTGGATGTCCCTCTGACTCACTGTGCCTCTCTATAACTTGCTGGGGCAGTTGGTCATCTGAGGCTGAGCGATTAACAACTGGCTCCTGGTGAGGTCTACTCTTGTACTTATTATCTTGGAAGGAACTTACAATAAAGAATCCTAACTTATCAAGTGGACTCTGCAATATTCATTTACCACACACAGCTTTTCTCCTAATTTTTCCAGGAAGAAAAATACAGGGGGCCTCATTTATGAAAAGTGACGCATCGCTGCGTGAATACAGCGATGCGTCACTTTTCATTGCGCCCTCCTTGCGACACCAATGATGCGTCATATTTACAGTATGACGCATCATGTCACAAGGAGTTACAGATACGTCAGTATTTCTGACGTATCTGTAAGCGCAAAAGTGACACATTGCTGGAGTTTGTCACAAAAGTGACGCAACTCCAGCAATGCGTCCTTTCACATGGGGAAAGCGCCATGTGAAAGGGCTTGCGTCAGTCTTATGCCTGCTGTGAGGCAGGCGCAAGATTTTGACACAACAGCGTCCTAAAAGCGAAGCAGTAAAATCTCATAGATTTCACTGCGTCACTATTACGAGGCTTTTTACGGGGGACGCCCCCTCAGCATACATTATACCTGACGCAGGTATAATGTAGCGCAGGGGTTTACAAAGTGATGCATCTGCTTAGATGCGTCACTTTGTAAATGTGGTGCAACAAGGCACAATTTTTACTCCACTTGTGCGTCACTAAAAGTGACGCACCAGCACCGTAAAAGTGACGCAAGGGCTCATAAATGAGGCCCCATGGAGCCTGGAAAATAATGAGCAGGTGGCAACCCCAATCGTGTTCCTTTGTGTCCATTTATCATATTTTCCTTCTCTATTTCTTACTTCCACTTACCTCTACTCTTACACCACCACGGGACACAAGTTATCAGTATGACTGCTCCTGATGTAGACACCTGTAGGGCCTACTCAGCCTTTCAGCCTTCTGGTCTTGTTACGGTGAACACCACGGTGTGTTGCAAACACTTGGCTGTGGTGTAAACATAAGAAGGGATTAGTAGGAAAGGGCTGGAGAGTTAGGAGCCAGGGGCTCTGTTAGTTGGGGACTCGCCACTGGCTGGCAGCAGAACACCACACAACTCAACAGCATCATTTTTTTTAAACATGATCATTCTTTTTTTTTTTGTTTAAGAAATATTTATTGATAATGATCATTCTTTTTTATTATCATTCTTTCTGAAGGAGAGAGGATGGCAGGATGAATAAAAGGAAGAATGAGAGTAAACGTTGAGGAGGTAGAAGTAAAGAGTAAATAGATTGCAGTCACAGGATGGGAAATAAGTGGCCGGAAGTGAGGTGGAACAGCAATGACGTCCTGCAGGAAGTGAACACTTAAAATTATTCATCTTTCAATTGTAAATGGACTGTTACAATTGAGACATTTCCAGGTGAAATAGCCCATGCCACACCACAAATCCAACCAGTGTAGTCTGCTCAATATAGATCATGCGCATTTTTGACAATCACACTAAGTAAAATAAAATGATGTTATAAAATGAAACTCCCCCCTCCCCCCCCAAATGTTCCTTGGATTAACCCACCCAACACCCAAATCAACAAGCCCTCAGGCAACAGCAGAATTATGGCTGAAAGCTAGTGTAAAAATGTTCAGCTAAGTGCAGCTGCCCCCCTGTTCGTAGAACCCTAACAGAAATGGCCCTCATGGGCTCCCGTCTGCCAGCCAGCAGCAAAGAACTAGAAACAGTGGAGGAAAGAGGACGAGATGGGACCCTGTTGGGGTCTCTACATTATCTTCAAATACCTTAGAGCGAGATGTATGGAGATTATTTTCAGTCACAAGCTGGTGATTTAAAAAAAGAAAAAGAAAAGGCTTTTTCTTTTGCACAAAATCCATTTTACTAGGCGATATGAGTCGGCAACGCTCGTCCATCTACTTGTAAAATGTTTTTTTCAAACTTTTCTGATTTGCAAACAGGAAGATTTGCGCAAGAAGTGACCACTTTCACTTCAGAAAGAGTTCTTCTTCCAATGTGTTGCACTGCATAATACTGAGCACAAAAATGTTACCAAATTTTACCAAAATATTGTGAAGGTAGGCAAATACCTCAATTCCAGGCCCAGATCCTGGGGGTGTCGGGCATGTGTTTCGGCCTCCTCAGGATGTTACGGAGGTTTCTTCCCCTATTATCGGAGGAGCACAGGAAGCTGACTGTGCAGGCCCTGATAGGCTCCAGGTTGGATTATTCAAACGTTCTATACCTGGGCCTGCCAGAGTACCTGTTACAGCGGCTCCAAGTTGTGCAGAATGCTGCGGCGAGAGCGATCTATGGACTGAATTGACGCGCCAGTGCTGCGGGCTTGCTCCAGACCTTGCACTGGCTACCAATCCGTAAGCGGATCGTCTTTAAGGCTCTGACCCTGACATACAAGGCCCTCCATGCGACGGGAGCTAAGTACCTCCAAAGGAGACTTGCCTTTTACCAACCGGCTCGCTCTCTGAGGTCAGAATCCCTATTTTTGGCGACTGTCCCACGAGTGAAGAGAGCGCGCTTGGGAGGTCGCTCCTTTGGATTGCTGGCGCCCCAATTGTGGAACTCTCTGCCTCTTTCACTTCGGGGAGCCACTTGCCTACTAGCTTTCAGAAAGGACCTTAAAACCTGGTTGTTCACTCAGTAGGCCTCCTTTGTTTGTTGTTTTTCTCCCTGTGATACTTTCCTTTTTAATGTGTTATGTTAGTTTTCTGCAGCCTTCTTCAATTAAAAGCGCCGGGACACTCTTTTTGAGTAGCCGTGCGCTCTACAAAAACCATTTTAACATAACATAACATAACATAACATAACATTCCAGACACAAATCATTGATCAGTTACCAAACGCGAACTTGGGGTGGTAGCTGATTCACGAAAGGGAAGTGCCCCTGCTATAACTAGTGAACGAGAGGCGCTGAGGTGGTAGTATTGGTATTGGTGGTGGTGGTAGTGGTGGTTGTATTGGTGGCGGTGGTGGTATTGACGGTGGTGGAGGTTGTGGTATTGGTGGTGGTGGTATTGGTGGTGGTGGTGGTGGTGGTGGTGGTGGAGGTGGTGGCATTGGTGGTATTGGTGGTGTTGGTATTGGTGGTGTTGGTGGTATTGGTGGTTGTGGTATTGATGATAGTGGTATTGGTGGTGCTGATTTTATTAATGGAATAAGCTTTTGAAAACAACCCATCAGGTGGCTTTAGTACAGATGACATGTAACACATATGTGCTATTGTCAGCTTCAGCCCATTAGCACAGGAGCATGTGCTACCTGGAATTCACATGACTTAATTTGCTAATCATTTCCAAATCCATTTTACTTTGGTGGGTGGGGGGTTTGAAACAGACACAAGATAATGCCAGTTTACAGTGATTAAAAGCGGGCGCCTGTGCTACATGGGC
Organism: Lissotriton helveticus; assembly: GCF_964261635.1. Taxonomy (NCBI): domain Eukaryota; kingdom Metazoa; phylum Chordata; class Amphibia; order Caudata; family Salamandridae; genus Lissotriton; species Lissotriton helveticus. The sequence continues at coordinate 434,572,465 of NC_136062.1, forward strand.
AGCCGTGCTGCTTAAAAAAACAAAAGTGATTTAAGCTGAAGCAGCGCAGGTGGGGCCTGCAGGAAGAGAAACTCAATAAAGTAAATAGTGCTTACAGAGTAAATAATAGGTCCTATGTAACAACCGAAGTAAAAGGGCCAGTCGCCATGGGAGGGTACAAATGAAAAAGGCCGTACTAAGGAGGGACTAACCAGCCTATTAACAAATCCGAAGGCAGCAATTACGAAAAACAATGACCCATCCACTGAAAAATATTGGAGGAGAGTGGGTGCAGCTCTCTCCCGTACTCTACTACAGCAGTCTTGCAGAGCGAGCAGCGCTAGGCTCGACCTAAAAATAATGCATAGATTACGAAACACACCTGAAAACAAGTGAGACCAATTTTGCTCAGGCCCCCTGCCACGCTCAATATGCATAAAGTAATGGCCCGGTCCAGTGAGAAAAAGGGAGTGACATCTATGCCCGTTGATAAAAGGCAGGTAATGGATGCACATCTGCTTCTAGAAAGGCCACCCATGCACCTACTGGACCGCTGGCGGTATCTGAGCAACCCCCCCCAGGCTGCCCAAAAAAAGCAGCCCACAGCTGGAACTCGGACACTGACCCCTCAGCCATTGCCTGTGTGCCCGCCTTACCAATCCGACCCTGACTTCCACCGATCAAGGTGATTTTTAGCAAAAGATCCCACAAAGTGGCAATTATTTTTCGAGGGGGGGGGGGTAGGAATGTTCTCATTGTTTAATCCTATTTTCTACCTCGTTGCTACTCAACAGCCAAAAACGTTTCTTGCAAGGCTACAGTTTATGTACTAGGATGTATTATTTCCCACTCTTTCAAGGATTGATTTGACATTTTCAACAGAAGCCTGCTGGTAACTCCTGGGGTTTTGTTGTGGTATCTCAATCACAGCCTCACCAATATCTGCTGCTTACAGCGAAAGCGGATCGCGCTGGCATATGAGACGCTCACCCCGGGATGCGCTTTGGACACAACAAAGAGTCAGACAGACTCCTCCCCATATCTGTCGATACCACACGAACCTGCACCCAGTTTTTAGCCATTGAAAGTCTTATCTGCTCTCCAGCAGTGCTATCCGCTATATGCTTAGAAGTAGTCAGCCACTTGAGCTCTGTATTATTGTCACTCATTGGCTCAGCATTAAAAAAATCAATATCTAACCACTGTGAAAAAGGACAAGTCGATTGCAGTTGATATATATAAATAATGTGAATCAACCAGCGCTTAATTTGTAAACAACAAATAAGTACCAGGGCCTTTGTCAGGAGGCCACTGCAGTTTACACAACCCATTGCCCTTGCCAGCACTGCCAATGACAGACCCACCACAATTACTAGCTGTCACACTTCTACAAGTGTGACAATTTAGAGGATTCCAGGCCTCCAAAGCTATAAGAAGGGCTTGTGCAGCAGGTATTAGTCACTTTTAATGTATAATGAATTATTAAACAACGGTTGTACTCATTTCTGAATTAGATAGACAGCACCACCATGTGGCGAACTGTTCTGGTGTTGATAATTAAGTGCTGACGTCGAGCACTGAAGACCACCGGCTCAAATTAAGCACTGGAATCAACTAGTCATGTCTGGGCTACACACGTGTGTTGCTTGATTCCTATGTGCCACCCATGCTGCAGGATGCTTGTACGCCAGGACTAATTGACAAAACAAGGTGTGCAAAACAAACCACATTGATTATTTTACAAACTATACGAGGGATCATAAACTACATACTTCAGGGTTTGGGGCACCATCACTGAGTCAGCAACAAGAGTCCCAGGTGGTCAGTAAGAGACATGCACAATTAGACTTGCTGGGCCAAAACAGATGTGTATAGCCAGTCCTGAGAAAAGTGCGTTGGGTACCAGCATTTGTCACCAAGTCATTTAGGTCCACTTGCATCAAAGCAAAAACCGGTCTCTGAATCTGCCCCTTTGCTACCAGTATTTTTGCATTTGGGATGCATCATCCCAAATGCAGAAATCGCAATTTAAGGAATCTCTAAATTGCGATTACCTGAAATTGCGATTGCATTTAAGGAATCCCAAATTGAGATTCCTTAAATGCAACGCATTTAAGTAAAAAAAAATTAAGGAATCTCTAACTTGCGATTACTTAAATTGCGATTGCATTTAAGGAATTCCAAATTGAGATTCTTTAAATACAATGCATTAAAGTTAAAAAAATTAGCGATTTCGCTGATAGGGAGTGCAAATTACCATGAAGTTGAACATCATGGTAATTTGCAAAAACTTTCAAAAATGCACTGTTGTACATTTTTCAAAGTTTCATGTTGCGCACACACATGCCCTTAGGGCATGTGTGTTTGTAACATATGTGCACAGATCAATTTCAGGGATGCAACAGGGTGTCATTTTGCACCCTTGAAATGGCATAGCAATTTGCGAGTACCTACTGGTACTTGCAAATTGCTCATGCAATCTCCAATTTATTCCTATGGGCCTGGAGGCGCATAGGAATGAAAGGGACGGCATTCCTTAATTGCAACTCGCAATTTGTGAGTCACAATCAAGGAATGTGCAGGAATTGCAATTTTTATAGCGATTCCTACATGCATAGGCTTTTGCAATTCCTTAATTGTGATCCCTTATTAATCGCAATTAAGGAATCGCAAAAGCCTACGTTGATGCATGTGCCAGTATGTTGGTTCTGTGTTCTAAATCTCTCACGAGAAAAAACAAATTGCACACCTATAATAGAGGTAGGCCTAGGCGAAAATTAAATTACCCCAACATAATAGTTTCACCTATGATTGCAACTTTACCTTCAAGAAACGCATTATGAAGAAACCAAAACAACATGGTATTAACTCCTGAAGAACGTGAAATCCTGCCTCCTGGAAACAAAGTGAAGAAGAACAGTCCAGGCCTCGGTCCTGTTACACCTAGTTGGAGGCAGCACCCTACTCTGTGCCCTGACACTCTACCCTTCCTCTTGTACCACCCACAACACATACAAGAAGATGTGACACATCTAATCAAAGGCATAAAAAACTTGTGTAAATCTCTCCATCAATGATGTTACTACATTGGCTCCACATCCAAGCCTACATTATCTGCCGTATAGGCTGCATCACATACCAGGCCACCGGAACTGGTACCTCTGTACCTTGGGATGTATGACGTTACAACACATACATTCACAACGCATACCATTACAACAAAACTTTTACAGCGCAAGATCCATTACAACGCATGCTTTTACAACGTATGCCATTACAACGGAGATGCTATTACAACACATGCCATTACAACGTAACTATGGGTAAGTATTTTTTAATTTTAATTTTTGGGAATGCATTAATAGTGTAAATGTTGGATAGTGTAGGGGTTAAATTTACTATTCTAACTCCAGGGGGTGTAATAGTAGGGTAAGTGTTGGATAGTTAAAATTACTATTCTAACTCCAGGGGGGTGTAATAGTATGGTAAGTGTTGGATATTATAGGGGTTAAATGTACTATTCTAACTCCAGGGGGGTGTAATAGTAGGGTAAGTGTTGGATAGTGTAGGGGTTAAAATGACTATTCTTACTCCAGGGGGGTGTAAGAGTAGGGTAAGTGTTCTATAGTGTATGGATTTAATTAAAAATAATTAAATTAAAATTAAATTACATTAAATTAAAATTAAACGTTATTACATTAATAAAAAAAATGTAAGTAAATTAAATTAAAAATAAATTAGTATTAATTAAATTAAATACTTACCCATACTTACATTGTAATGGCATGTGTTGTAATAGCATCTGAGTTGTAATGGCATGCGTTGTAATAGTTTAGTTGTAATGGTAGTGCGTTGTTGTGCCCGCGTTGTGATGGCTGTTTCCCGTACCTTGATACCTAGCAAAAAATGATCTACCTCAGATGGACATAGCCACACCAGAAACCAGACCATAACCAGATAGTCAAATACAAATCTGCAAAAAAGAGACAACCAGAAGACAAGTCAGGATCTGGATTAGCATCCCATCGACATCAGATCTGTCCCAGCCCTTCCGCAAATGAGCAACGAGCTGCACACTCACCTCTTCAGAGAAAACTAAAGTGCATGTTCACAAAACAGGATTCTTCACTCAGGAAACAGGCACCCTCCTTCTTTGTAAATGATACTAAATCGAGTATGCAGAAATGTTTTTTCTGCTTGATTTGCAGGAGCACAGGCTTCTTTCAGTGGGTCATAGTTGGAGGTTTACAGCTACAGCCATGCCACTCACAAGAACAAAGAGCAGTCAATTCATTTCAGTGAGCTGTTCAAATTTATTTGTATTATTAATAAACATAATTTATGTGCACAATTTGTCTGTCCTAGCATTACATTGCTCCCCTTGTACAATTCAGATGTTAATATGTATTTTAAACAGCATGCAATTGTTCACCACAAACAACAGAATTACCTATTTTGACCTCTAAAGCCCTTCACTGAAAAGTTTTGAAAGACATCCAATCAGCTAACTACAAAACGTGACACATGCAGAGGCCTGCGAGGCTGGGGTAGAATCAGTCACATGAAGGATAGAGGATCATGAAGCTGTAGTGCCAGTTCATACCACCCCCCAGTTTATTTAAAGGCTGCCTGCAATTATCTTCATAGGTCTTCCTATTTCTTGCTGTTCTGGAGTATATTTGAGTACCACTATCATAATATAATGGCCATTGATAGACCCATCAGCTTTTGTAGTGGTCTTCACTAAGCTTTTTGCCTTCTTCTCTTCAGTTTGCTGAAATTCATTTTTGTTGGCTGTAGGACTTTGTGCAATTTACCAGTGCTAAAGTGCATGTGCCCTCTCCTCTAAACATAGTAAAATTGGCCGACAAACAATTGCCACATTTAATTTACTGATAACTCCCTCGTAAACTGGTACTGCAAGGACCCAAGGCCAGCAAGTAAATTCACTATAAGTAGGGGGCCTGCATCACTTTTTGTACCATCCACTTAAGTAGCTTTTAAAGGCATATCACAGGCCTGCTGTTTCAGTCTGAATGCAGTTTTAAACTGCTGATTCTACTGGGCAAAATAACCCTTTTGCAAAGCCTAAGCCTTCCTTTTTACTATATATGTCGTCCCTAAGGTAGGCTCTAAACAACCCTTAGGGCAGGGTGAAGTGTATTTAAAAAGTTGGACATGTACTTGTACAATTTACATGGCCTGGTAGTAAAAAACCTTTCCTGCAAGGCCTACCTCTTCCCATAGGCAAACATTGGGTTACTTTATTACATTTTAATGGTTAAGTTGGATTTTAAGTCTGGAAATGGCACTTTTAGAAGGTAGCCATATGTTTGTCTTGACCATTGTGGTGCCTGAGCTTGTGTCCAAAGTCACATGACTGGGTGTAGATGGCAGTTGGCCTTTGTGTATTCCTCCCAGACAGTGATTGAAACTAGGCGTTGGCATGAAGGCCATCCTTTCAGGATGAGAGGAGCAGAGCTGTTCCCTGCCCCAATTACATTTCAAAGGGGTTTCCTCCATTACACTCACAAATAACTTGACAACACCCTCTTGTCACCCCAGACCTCTTAGCACATGGGCAGGGGAAGGCAGGTAAATTCCAGAACTAGATGTGGGGTAAGCCTAGATGTTTCTTCCACTTCAAATCTAGCACTTGGTATAAATATTGGACCTTAAGACCAACTTATTACTGCACTCCTGGACAGAAGAAGGATTGCCAAGCTGGTCGAAGACTGACCTTCTGCTTGAGGATTGACCTTCTGCTTGAGGCCTGCCCTGCTTTCTGAGAAGGAAGACTGCAACTGCTCTCTTCATCCTAGACTGAGTGACTCCAATGTTCAGTTGACTGACCTCCTATTCTGAGCTACAGGACACAGCAAGTTCCGGATGCCTCCCTGCAAGTGCCCAGTTGACCTGCTGCACTGAACCTGCCTGAGCCCTATTGGCCTTTGCTGGAGTGAGTTCCTGATCCACAACAGCCTACTCCCCAGGTCCATAACCCTCGGTTGGTGTTATAGAGAGCTCCTCCTGCTATACCTAAGGGTTCCATCAAATCCGGCATCAAGTGATGCAAATGCCTGTAAAGACTCGCCAAACAGCTGCCAGCTTCTACGAAGCTGATGCCTAACGATGCAAAGCCAATTTACACACACAAATTGCACAGTAGGTTGCCATTTTCTGAAAAAAATATTTAGTATAGTAAGCCTAAATGTCTAAGTATATATAGTTTTAGAATGAAAGAACATTTTCATTGTTACATATTAAGTAACATCTCATAGAGTTAGAAAAGTCAATGGGAAGTACTATTAGGCATTTGTGTACTTCACCAGCTAATAGTACATGTTGTATCATAATAAAACTGTGAGGTATGTCGGTAAAATTGAGTAAATATTTGAGTGATCATTGCAAATGGACTGGTGTATTATGCAGTTACATATTTGCATTTTCCTATTGTTTACCAAAGTTATCATTCATTTTACGTAACATACATTTTAACCATATAAGTATTAAAAAATTTAAAAACAATAAAATATTAAAATGTTATAATGTATGTCTTTAAAAAAATTAACAAGTTGACACACTTATGTGTCATGTTTGTGAAAATCCGCAAATTTATTGCACGTCGCCGTCTTTGTTTGCTTTGGGCATTGGGTGTTTTGATCTCTAGTGGACATCCAGCCTTCTGGATAGGGCAGGTCACACGTGTTCTCATTAAACATGCGCTCTTTTTAACCTTTAAATTGGTAATTCCAAACTGGTAATTCTAATTCAGCTTTTTTTTCCCGAAGTTTCCTGACTTCTATTGAGTGTACAGATATTGTAAGTAAAAGGGAAGTTTACAGCTATCCTAAGTGGTAGAAAAGGGCAGTGTACAGGTATAGTAAAAAGTAGAAAAGGACAATATGCAGGCTTTATAAGCGGTAGAAAGGGGCACGTTAGAAAGTAGGTTATTAGTAGTGGTAAATTGGCATCTACCACTGGCAATAAGACCGTTAACACAATCAAGGGCTCAGTACAGGTCTCATTAAATTATTCCCATGCTCTACCCTGGGTTGCTTGACTGCAAGCAGGTAGGCTTAACTTTGGAGACAGGTTTGTAAGGCATTTAAGAAACAAATTTCAGTAAATAATTAAGATATAACACACAATAAAAATCCAACACCAATTTATAACTTTTGGCCTTAGAAACTTTACTGGAGCTTTCCATGCTGGGGTCCCTTTATGCCCTTCACTAGTCTAGATTCTGTTTGTTTTTGCCGGCTTGCTTTTGGGAGCTCATGATCAAACTCTGGAAGTTGTACATCCAGATATTTTCAGCGGGATGAACCAGCAGGTGAGGCCAGCTTGTGGTCGAAGGTAGACGACTTGGCTCTTGTGGTTGGGTGGGTCCCCTTATTGAGCATATTTGCAAAGTTGCTCCAATCTTCTGGAACTTCTTCCTGAAGTTCCTCTCGGGAGTCTAAAGTGTCTGAAAAACAATCCAAGGGTCTGGAATCTCCAAGATGGTCCATGAAAGTTTGGGATTTCAATTCCTACAATGCATCTGGTCAAACCCCTTACACATCCACTGGACGCATTCCAGGCTTGCAGTGAGTCTACTCTTTATTGCTCTTGAAGCAAGTACAACCAAATGGCTGTAGGCTAAGATAATATAGCATGCGATGTCTATCAGAATGCAGAGCCTGATGGTGCAAATCAAGTTTTCAGCTTGGCAAGCGTTCTTCCTCTTGTAGTTTTAAGCAGAAGTTCTGATAGGCTCTGCACCTCTCATATATTTATTCAGTGATCTCTGGGGCCAACCAGGAGAGCACGCCTGTCCAATGAGGTGTGGGGATACACCACAGAGCATGACCACTTCCTACAAAGTGTGGCATAATCTTCTCTCAGAAAGCACTATTTCTCAAAAATTTGCATGGCTATAATCTCAGTAGAGTGACAAGAACTAGTTAAACCAACCTCCAGTATGGCTCATTTCCATCGCTCTCCTCCCCCTGTCATCTGCAAATGCCTACCTTTAGCCTGCCAGCTGGCTGGGTCAGATGGGCTGGTGGGTAGACGGCCCTGGCTTACCCTGCCTGTCCTATTCCCCCTATAAAGCTTCATGCTTTCTGACCCCTCCCACCTGCTCTGGCATTCCTGTGTAGAAGAACTCTCTCCACTAGATAGCCTCTCCCTGGATGAGCCACTTTTCACTTCATCAATGCAGTCTGGCTACTCTTGTTAACTCTGATCAATCAGAGAAGAGGGAAGGAAGGCTGGATTTTGGCTTCTGGATAAGAATGGTATTCCTTGTGATAGTTATGCATTCATAAACTATTTCCATGTAATCCTATGGGGCCAGGCATCTACAATGAGGAAACTGCAACGAGTAATTTCTCTATCGTTAGGGCATATACCACAGTTTTTTACTGCTTATAGTTACATAATTTCCCAACTCTGGGACACCAAAAGGATTCTGAATATGCAAATATAGTGTAGATCTTCAATGCACAGTGCTCCAAGAACCAAACATCAAATTTGGGTGGCATATTACTACACTAGGAAAAGTGACATGTGCAATGTCTCAATCCCCAGGGAATAGAAAAGATCTTTTATTTGGGCCCTCCTTATAATGACATGACCCGCATTCTTTGGAAATCCTAGCCAAAATATTGTATTTTATCACTTTTGTAAGTGCCCCTACCACCCAAGTTGAGTTCGGGCACAATTTACATCTAAAAGCAGTGCTGCAACACAGGGATGCTTTTAAAATTACACCAGGCTCTCAGCAGTGCACAGAAGCAAGTGCAGAAAGGGCTGCTGGCCTCTAAACTGCCATGCTCTATTATATACTAGGGACATGTATATTATTTGAATTCCCCTGTCCTATTATCTGCTAGGGACTTATAAGGTAGGGTAGGTCATGCCAATTATAAGTGTACCCTAATATATAGTGTACCCTCACGCATCCTTTGCATCATTCTGGACTCCTCACTCACAATGAACCACCAGATCAATGCCATATCCTCATCCTGTTTCCACACACTCTGCCTGCTTTGTCCATTCATATAGGATCCCACAGATCCCAAATAGACAGTCATCCACGCACTCTTCACCAGTAGACATGACTACGGCAATGCACTCTACACTGATGTCACCCAGTAATAGCACAGGAAATACAGAACGTTCAAAATGCTGCAGCCAGACTGTACTTTGACATTCACCGCCTTAACCACATAACTGAACATCTCTGACAACTCAACTGGCTCCCGGTTAACAAGAGAACCACATTCCAGCTCCTCACCCATGCCTACAAAGCTCTCCACGACCCAGGACCAGCATATCTGAACCACCGCATGTCATCCCACGTACTCGCCACTCTCAACTCGCCCACGTCTCCATCCGCAGGATCCACACGACCAGAACCGGAGTAAGAACCTTCTCCTACCTCGCCCCCAAGACCTGGCAACACCATGCCCCTCCACCTCAAACAATCACCTTCACTGACACAATTCAGGAAGAATCTCAAGACCTGGCTCTTCAAGTGTACCTCCACGCCCAGATTGATCAGCAGCCTCCTCACCACCTTGAGACCCTCACAGGTGAGTAGTCACACTTTACAAACTGTGTCATTTGTGTTTCCACTGTGTTTTTAACATGGCTCTAGCCCTGGGCCTGGTTCGGCGGAGCCCAGGGACAGTCAGAGTCAGTTACCACCAGTACCAGTCAACATAGGGCACACAGGCTGACTTTGCAACAGGGCAGTGTACAGGTTTAGTAAGAGGTTGAAAAGGCCAATGTACAGGTATCGTAAGAGATAGAAAAGGTCAGTGAACAGGTGTCATAAGAGGCAGAAAAGGGCAGCGTATAGATATCATCAGAAGTTGAAAAGTGCAGTTTACAGGTATTGTGAGATGTAGAAAAGTGCAGTCTATACATGTCGCAAGAGGTAGAAAAGGGCAGTGTACAGGTATCGTTGAAAGTAGAAAGGGCAGATTGAAGGGTGTACACATTTCTTGGCAGCGCATACAAAGAACCTGCTAGGTAACGTACCACACTGCATTTAATTTGTATCAGAATTCCATGTGCAGCGTGAAGTAATCTGAGCTGAAGGGACCATTGGTGGCGCCACCATCCTGGTTCTGGGTGCAACAATAGCACTTATAAAACACGATCTCTATTCTGACTAGAATCTTCTTGGCTGGAATCGCTCCCAGTTCATAGCTGGCCATTCCTCCTCTCATCAAATTCCACTTTGAATGTCTCTAACACATAATAAAAAAGGAACTTGGGAACATCTCTGGGATGGCAAGAGCACATCAGGAATGAGGTTTGTAGCAACTCCTGTATGACTACAGTTCTAAGGGGAGGTTCTAGTGAACTTGGGTGACCTGTGGAGGGCCCAGGTCAAGTGTGGGGGTTCCAGGGCTCTACTGCGTGGAGTTGAGAGGCAGAGGAGCACAACCAAGACCATTTCTCATCAGCATCTTTTTTAGATGGTTAGAACTTTAGGAAGGATTCCATACCACGAGGCAACTTCCTGTAATAGTAAGAACATTCCTTTGCTGAAATCAAGGCAGTATGAAGTGTATGAGTGTATGAGGTCTAGTTTAGGGATAACCAGCTCTATTTTGAGATACTGCCTTCAGCACTCTTCTCAAGCGATGTCAACACCCGAATCCTACCTTTTGGGTGACTAGATTAGATAATATGGCAGAGCTCCTGAAAAGATCTTACCAGCTACGAGAACTTGAGCCAAGAAGCCCGCGTTTTGTGGAGCTGAGAGTAGGTAGTGTGCTGAAAGGGGCAGCTCCGCAGGAGCTTACCATCAGATGCCTGAGTACTGAGAGGCGTGGCCTCTGCCAGACTGAATTCAAACTGGAGATTGGCTTGGACTAGTTGCTGCTCATTTTACCAATTTTCCTGAGTGTGTTGCTGGACTAAATTTTTTTGCATTTTTATATTCCTAGGGACTTTTATGTCATTATTAGTTGTATTGCAGTTTGGATAGTTGTTTTACACATATCACATACACTCACTTAAACTACAAGTCCTTTCGTAACAAATCTCTGTTAATGAGTTTGAGTACTTGTCACACTACTGTAGACTTGTAGAGTTCCTGCTTATTGGCCTACAGAGCTTGCCGTGTCTGTACTCTCTGTGGTTTTCTTTGTTTTACTTCCAGATGGAGGCGACGCTTTCCATTTGTTTGAAGGTTCACTAAATCTTGATTCATCCACAAGAGCAAAAGAGCATCATTCACCTCTACCAATCTCCAACCCTTGCCTTTAAACTGTTCTTCATCACCCAGGGTTGGATTGGTAACGAGGGGACTCGGGAAATAGCCGAAGGTACGGTAGACGAGTTCCAGCTGTGAGCTGCGTTTTTTGGGCAGCCTGGGAGCTGTCTGCACTGTTAGGATGCCGCTAGCGGCCCAGTGGAGGCCTGAGTAGTCTTTCTAGAGGAAGATGGGCAGAGGTGTCATCCCCTTTCTCTCACTGGGCCGGCCCATTAATGTATGCTGATTGAGCATGGGCAGGGTCACTGAGCAGAAGTGGTCTCGCTTGCATTCATGTGTGGCTCAGCAGTGTGAACTAATCTGTCCATTTTTTTTTATCTAAGTGAAGTTAATAAAACAAGCCCCCCAACCCCTTTCTTTTCATAAAACAGATGTGGGCCACATTTTGTGAGTGTGCCCGGGCCGTTTTTTGATCCCAATCCAACCCTGCCATCACAACCTTCTACACCAGAGCTTTCCAAAAGGTGTGTCCCGACACAGTACTGTGTCGCCTGCAAAGGGTGGGTGTGTCGCAGGATGACACAGGTATTAATGGCCACTCAGCACATAACTGCTGCTAATTAAGAGGCATTAAGCTGCGCTTTAAGGCCTCTGCCGGCGACGTAATTCACCCACTCTCCCCTGGTCTCTGTTGAAACACCCGATTGTCTGATAAAACATCCCCCCCTCGCGCCGATGAGATACAGAGCTGGCATGTGGGGGACCGTGAGTCATTCAAATACTTTCCGCGAAATTCGCGAAATTTAAATACAAAACGCTGTTAGAGTGCAAAGTGCCATGCTTTCTACACAGCAGGGCACGCGATCAGCTCGTCTGTGTGCAAAGCTTATGTCTGCTCTGTGTATGGAAAAGAAAAAGTATTCCAACCATATATTCTGCAGGAAGCGAAAATAAAATTCTTTTTTTTTTTAACAAATATTGTTCACTTTTTAATAGAACTCTCCATGTCCTCCTTCCCCACCGGGTCAGTTTTTTATTTTATTTTATTCTTAACAAACATATTTTGGCCTCTAAAGAAATGCGTTGGCATGTGCCCATCTAACCGGCATACCCCTTCCGTCTACTGTCTGGAATAGACAGAGGGAGACAGACAGAGGTAGGAGAGCGACAGAGGGAGGGAGACAGACAGACAGACAGACAGAGGTATTAGAGTGACAGAGGGAGGGAGGCAGACTGACAGAAAGAGGTAGGAGGGCGACAGAGGGAGGGAGACAGACAGACAGACAGAGGTAGGAGGGCAACAGAGGAGGGAGACAGACAGACAGAGGTAGGAGGGCGACAGAGGGAGGGAGACAGACAGACAGAGGTAGGAGGGCGACAGAGGGAGGGAGACAGACAGAGGTAGGAGGGCAACAGAGGGAGGGCGACAGAGGGAGAGGGACAGACAGACAGAGGTAGGAGGGCAACAGAGGGAGGGCGACAGATAGACAGAGGTAAGAGGGCAACAGAGGAAGGGAGACAGAGGGAGGGCGACAGACAGAGGTAGGAGGGTGGCAGAGGGAGGGCGACTGACAGACAGACGTATGAGGGTGACAGAGTGAGGGCAACAGACAGACAGAGGTGGAAGGGCGACAGAGGGAGGGTGACAGACAGAGGGAGGGAGGGAGGGCAACAGAGGGAGGTCGACAGACAGAGGGATGGAGGGAGGGCAACAGAGGAAGGTTGACAGACAGAGGGAGGGCGAGAGAGGGAGGTCGACAGACAGAGGGAGGGCAACAGAGGGAGGTCGACAGACAGAGGAAGGGAGGGAGGGCGACAGAGGGAGGGCGATAGACAGACAGAGGTGGAAGGGCGACAGACAGAGGGAGGGCGACAGACAGACAGAGGTGGGAGGGGACAGACAGACAGACAGAGGTGGGAGGGCAACAGACGGAGGGAGGGAAGGCGACAGAGGGAGGGCGACAGACAGACAGAGGTGGGAGGGCGACAGACAGACAGAGGTGGGAGGGTGACAGACAGACCAAGATGGGAGGACGACAGGCAGACAGAGGTGGGAGGGCGACAGACAGAGGGAGGGAGGGAGTGTGACAGAGGGAGGGCGACAGAGGGAGGGTGACAGACAGACAGAGGAGGGAGGGCGACAGACAGACAGAGGTGGGAGGGCGACAGACAGACAGAGGTGTAAGGGCGACAGACAGGTGGAGGGAGGGAGGGCGACAGATAGACAGGGGTGGGAGGGCGACAGACAGACAGAGGGCAGGAGGGAGGGCGACAGAGGGAGGGTGACAGACAGACAGAGGTGGGAGGCCGACGGACAGACAGAGGTGGGAGGGCGAGAGAGGGTGGGAGGGCGGGCGACAGAGAGAGGGCGACAGACAGACAGGTGGGAGGGCGACAGACAGGTGGGAGGGCGACAGACAGGTGGGAGGGCGACAGACAGACAGAGGTGGGAGGGCAACAGACAGAGGGAGGTGGGAGGGTGACAGAGGGATGGAGACAGACAGAGGGAGGTAGGGAGAGCGACCGACAGACAGAGGGAGGGAGGGAGGGTGACAGACAGACAGAGGTGGGAGTGAGACAGAGGGAGGTCGACAGAGGGAGTTCGACAGAGGGAGGGCGACAGAGGGAGGGCGACAGAGGGAGGGTGACAGAGGGAGGGTGACAGGGGTTGGGCGATAGAGGGAGGGCAACAGAGGGAGGGCGACAGAGGGGGAGGTAGGGTGACAGAGACAGAGGGAGAGGGAGATTGACAGAGGGAGGGAGACAGAGGAACGGAGACAGAGGGAGGGAGACAAAGGGATTGAAAGAGAAGGAGACAGAGAGAGGGAGACAGTGAGAGGGAAACAGAGAGCGTAAGGCAGAAGGAGACAGACAGAGGGAGGAGGGCGGTAGGGAGCGAGACAGAGGGAGCCTGACAGAGTGAGACAGAGGGAGGTAGACAGACAGAGGGAGACAGAGGGAGACAGAGGGAGAGAGAGGGAGACAGAGGTAGAGAGAGGGAGGGAGACAGAGAGAGGGAGACGGCTAGAGAGAGAGAGGGAGTCAGACAGAGTGAGTGAGAACCCCCCCCTTGGGTGGTTCGGGCTTGCTCGCTACGATCGCTCGCTACACTGTCTTACTGTGTCCCAAAATGATGCATCTCCAAAAAGTGTGTCACCAACATGAAAAGTTTGGAAAGCTGTGTTCTACACCATAACATACGGTGTGCAGTCATAATATCGAGTTTTTTTATTTCGACTGGACAGAATATCGAGTAAAATATATAGAATGGACATAATATCGATTAGACATAATATAGACAACAAAAATATTGACGAGAAAAAATTAATATCGAATAGAATGGACCAAATATCGAATCAAAAATATAGAATGGACATAATATCGACTAGACATAATATAGACAACAAAAATATCGAATTTAGGGTAAGTTAATATTATTTTTTATTTTTTGTGTAATATAATTTGTAGCGGGTTGTGAGTTTATATGGGAATATGGTGGGAAGTAATTTAATTATAATTGATAAAATTTGTTAATTTATGTATTGATATTTATTTATAATTAATTGTTAATTAATTATTAATTGGTAAATAATTAAAATGTAATTGGTAATTAATTATAATTGATTAATTGATAAATATGTTAATTTCATTAATTTATTTTCTGTAAGGGTTGTGGGTTTATAGGGGAATAGGGTGGGAAGTAATTTAATTATAATTAATTCAATATGTAATTTAATTTATTGGCATTTATTTAGAATTAATTGTTAATTAATTATTAATAGGTAATTAATTGAAATTTAATTGGTAATTAAAATTAATTGATTAATTTTTAAATTGTAAATTAATTTATTGTTAATAGGTAATTAATTAGTATTAGTAGGTAATTTTTATAATTAAATTATTTTAATTTGTATTTTTAAATAATTATTTAATATATTTTATACAATTGTAAAATATTTTAATTATTTTGTAATTGGTATTACTATTTATGTTATTTATATTTATATATGAAGTATTTACTTTCCCTAATATTTCACTCACTGGAGTTGGAATAGTAATTTTTACCCCTACACTATCCAACACTTTCCCTACTGTTGCACTCTCTGGAGTTGGAATAGTAATTTTAACCCCTACTCTATCCAACTCTTTCCCTACTGTTGCACTCTCTGGAGTTGGAATAGTAATTTTAACCTCTACGCTATCCAATGCTTTCCCTACTGTTGCACTCTCTGGAGTGGGAATAGACATTTTTACCCCTACGCTATCCAACGCTTTCCCTAATGTTGCACTCTCTGGAGTGGGAATAGTAATTTTTACCCCTACGCTATCCAACGCTTTCCCTACTGTAGCACTCTCTGGAGTGGGAATAGTCATTTTTACCCCTACGCTATCCAACGCTTTCCCTACTGTTACAACGTAGCGCTCTACCCACTGGAGGGTTTTAAATACTGAACAGACCTTTTGAATCACAGGTCCGATTGCAAGTGTCAGAAAAACAACTTAAAATGGAAAAACAACACCGAGGGAGACACTGAAAAACAAAATGACCTTTAAAGAATTCGGACTGTGTTTCAGATGGTCTAGGATCAGAGCACGACCACAAGTACCACAATGCATTTCAACAGGAAGTGATTCCATAAATGAATGCTATTGGAGGCAAACGAAATGACTTTAAACATCGGACTGTGGGGTGCTGCAAGAGCGAGGCTTACCTTGAAAAAGTTCCAGGCGGAACGAAACATGTCGGAATTAAGCCGCTAGCTGTTTGTTTTAAACTTATTAAAGCCATTGAAATGGAGTTTCCTGGTGTGACCATCGTTTTTTCCTCTGGGATCAAACAATTGTTGTAATATATATATATATATGTATTCAAAATAAAAAATAAAATGTAAAGTTATATTAATTATTTTTTAATGTTACGTCTATTTAAGTATTTTAAATACGTTAAAAAACATTTTATTTATTATTATATTACTTTTAAATTACTTTTAAGACATTTAAAAAATTCGATATTTTGACAGTCTATATTTTTTACACTCGATATTTTGGAGTCGATATTTTTGTACTTACCTGTTTGAAGATAGGAAGTCAATATTTTGTAGTCGATATTTTTACCTCAATATTTTGTCCTCTCGATATTGTGACTGTCGATATTCTGTCAGTGATCCGTTCATGATCTTCTGATATTTTTGATAGTTTTTGCGGTAACTACCAATGTTTTCTGAGATCAACAATTCTTCATAACTTCCCATTAGGGGATCAGTCAGCTTTATCGTCCCTAGCATTGGCTTTAAATAAAATTTGATTGACAGGCAGAGAGTAGAAATTCTGGCGAGTTGGAGTGAAATGTTTTCTTCACAGTCATGACATTCTAGCAGCTGTGTCGCTGTATACGTTTTCTTTACCATACCCCTTAAGAAGTGTAATACATGGTGTTGTACAAGAATCCACACAAGGCTAAAAAAGTGTCATGGGGACAGTAACATTGTCGTTCTCAAGAATTATAGGTTGACTCCTTCATAGTAACATTTGGCTGTAGATACAATTCTTGTAGTTCAAATGTATTTTCATTTCCACTGTAATGAAAAGTTGCTCACAGGCCTCGGTTACTATTGTAACACCCTGGTAACCTCAGAATCCACCACGAATACCTCCAACCTAACCCAGAAACCTCATTAAAAGCACTAATCACCAACCATGATGATCCTGAAACATTACAGTCGAAGAACCAAACCATCCAATATCACAATTAAACATCCCATGTACACTACATTGCAAACAAAACAACCCTAAAAGCTAGCAGCGACATCTACTCCAAAACACTAAAAACAAGGGGCCTCTTTTATGAAAAGTGACGCATCGCTGCGTGAAAACAGCGATGCGTCACTTTTCATTGAGCCCTCCTTGCGACACCAATGATGCGTCGTATTTACAGTATGACGCATCATGTCGCAAGGAGTTACAGATATGTCAGTATTTCTGACTTATCGGTAGGTGCAAAAGTGACGCATTGCTGGAGCGTGTCACAAAAGTGACGCAACTCCAGCAATGTGTCCTTTCACATGGGACACGCCCCATGTGAAAGGGCGTTTGCGTCAGTCTTGCGTCTGCTGTGAGGCAGGCGTTAGATTTTGATGCATTTGAGTCCTAGAAGTGGCGCAGTGAAATCTCATAGATTTCACTACGTCACTTCCATGACCCTTCCTTGCGTCAATACGCCCGCCTTGCATACATTATACCTGGTGCAGGTATAATTTGGCGCAGGGGTTTACAAAGTGACGCATCTACCTAGATGCGTCACTTTGTAAATATGGCGCAACAAGGTGCATTTTTTTACGCTACTGGTGCGTCCCAAAAAGTGACGCACCGGCGGCGTAAAAGTGACGCACAGCCTCATAAATGAGGCCCAAGGCGTCTAACCTACATTTGTAACACCAAAATCTGCATACAAAACATACACCCCAATATGTACAACCCCCAAATCACATTCGAAAGCACCTCTCACAACTTCACAGCAGCACTTAACAATAATTCTTCCAATAAACGCACTGTCAAAATCAATAGATCTGGCATTAGCTGGTAGCCTTTTGCAGTGCCTAATTTGAGCTGGTGGTTGCTGGTGGGTGCCAGCAACCACTTCAGGCATTTAAAGAGGCAAGAGCAGTGCTTTAAATGGGCCGGGACTCACTGGTACTGAGTACCAGCACTTTTTCATTTTTTCCCCTTGAGTAGTGTGATTTTTCCTTGGACAAGGAGAGTACCAGTACTCATAGGGGCTCGGCATCAGAGAAGTTAACGTTGTGCACTTTAATTCTAGTTGTGCTGCGCCAGCACACCTGATTGGAGTTAGCTGGGTGGGTTGTTTAGGCTGTTGCCAGGGTTGTTAGTCTGAGCCAAATTGTGCTGGTCGGTCACTGACTGCACCTGTGCCCTGCCTTGCCCTAGAAGCACTAAATCAGGCTTGCGTCAGCTAACCTGGCGGACCCCAGCCCGTCTGACTCTGACTACCACAGAGCTGCAGGGCTCTCAGTCTAACCCCAGAACAACATTAGTACAAGAATGTCTTCAGTGTCTGTCAAGCTGCAGGAACCGAATCCTGGGCCTCATTTATGAAAAGTGACCCATCGCTGCGTGAAAACAGCGATGGGTCACTTTTCACTGCGCCCTCCTTGCGACACCAATGGTGCGTCATATTTACAGTATGACGCATCATTGCGCAAGGAGTTACAGATACGTCAGTATTTCTGACGTATCTGTAGGCGCAAAAGTGACGCATTGCTGGAGCGTGTCACAAAAGTGACGCAACTCCAGCAATGTGTCCTTTCACATGGGGCAAGCCCCATGTGAAAGGGCCTGCGTCAGTCTTACGCCTGCTGTGAGGGAGGCATAAGAAATTGACGGATTTGCGTCCTAGAAGTGGCGCAGTGAAATCTTATAGATTTCACTGCGTCACTTCTATGACCTTTTCCTGCATCAGAACGCCCCCCCTGCATACATTATACCTGGCGCAGGTATAATGTAGCGCAGGGGTTTACAAAGTGACGCATCTACCTAGTAGCGTCACTAAGTAAATATGGTGCAACAAGGCACATTTTTTACGCTGCTGGTGCGTCACAAAAAGTGATGCACCAGCGGCATAAAAGTGACGCACAGCCTCATAAATGAGGCACCCTGTGTTTGCCACTGGTGCATTACATTCATTTGCCTACGGCCCAGAGCTAGTAAATTGATGCGCTTTTATACAAACAATGACATACTGTGTCTGTGTTCAGCCTGCACTGTAGGTAAATGTTGTACTCCCACGCAACATGGGAACAGGCAGTTATATGCGCCTTAGGTGATGTAACCTTGCATTAAATCAAAAGTGTCTGTGAATATTCCTCAAACACCAAACTCTAAAGTAGTTTGGTTCCTCTGTAAAGGTGGAGGAGCACTGCCCAGAGCCAACGGGTGATAAATAAAATGATAATGACACAATGTTATTATAATTTTATTAACATTGCCTGAGCCGAGATGGAGATGGAGTCCAAGCAATTAGTTTAGGGCAGGCCGGGGCCAGGTATGGCAGGGAGGAAGAGGAGTGTGCACTTATAAGTGCGCATGTCAGTTTGGCCGGTCATCTTAGGCGGCCAAACAAACATGCACACTTATGTTTCTTCAACCCAGCTGTGTTACTCAGCCAGATTGGAGAAAAGCCACAGAGCCCCAGGCACTGTCTGAGCAGCAAACAAGACCACTCAGACCAATCCTAGCAGTACTCTCATAGCATTAGAGCAGCATCCTGATTGGGTGGGGAGCCTGTGCTTTGACGGTCTATCCACATCCGGCTAGAAGAGAGGAGCAATGAGGCAGCCGACAGCGTCAGCGGGAGCAGAGTGGCAGGCTAGTTTTAGTTTTTTCCCCAACCCCACCGCTATTTATTTTATTTATTTATTTTAAAAATGTATAAAGCGCAGCATATACCCGTGGGTGTCTTGGCGCTATGACTTAGCTGAAAATCTCAGATGGAGCATGAGTCTACCTTAGAAAGTATTGTCCTGATCAGTTTATTGGTCAAATAACCAGGTTTTTACCAATTTTCTGAATTGAAGTAGCGAGGGTGCCAATTTTATTTCCTCTGGAAGCGTATTCCAAAGTCTGGCTGCAGAGTTGGTGAAGCATCTATCGCCCCATGTCACCGTCCTAGTGCGTGGCACTACCAGTAGATGTCTCTGTTCAGATCGTAAGGATCTTTTCGGTAGGTAATAGAAAAGTTTCTGTTTGAGAAATGCTGGTCCAAGACCCTTGAGGGCTTTATAGGTGAGACACAAGGTCTTGAATCCAATGCGATTTCTCACTGTTAACCAGTGGTAGTTCCTTATAGCTTGCTTGGTGGACTGAAACTTGGGAATGCCAGCTAGTAGCCTTGCGGCAGCGTTTTGTATAAGCTGCAGTTTGGCCACCACCCGTGCCTGAGCATTTACAAATAATCCATTGCAATAATCAAGTGATGAGAGTACTAAGGAACTCACCACTGTTTTCCTTGTACTCTCAGGAAGATAGGACAGGATTTTCCTGATGATCTTAAGCTTATAAAAGGCAGACGACGCAACCTGATTGGCATGGCTGGAAAAGTTAAGATTGTCGTCGAATATAATTCCTAGATTCCTGACCTTTTGCACAGGTTCTGGGGGGGCTCCAAGTGGGGTCGGCCACCAAAAGGTGGACCACTGTGGCAATAGTTTTCCAAAAATCATTACCTCAGTTTTATCAGAGTTTAGACGTAAGCAGTTCTCAGACATCCATTCCTTTATGGCCAGCATGCCTTCTTGAAACCTTGCGGCTACCTCCTCACCATCGTTCTTAATTGCGATCACCAATTGGGTGTCGTCGGCGTATGAGGTAAGGCTCATCCGGTAGTTCTTGATTACCCTTGCTAAGTCCGACACATAGATGTTAAAGAGTGTCGGACTTAGGGATGAGCCTTGCGGAACGCCACATGGGAGGGCGAGCTCAGTAGATTGAAATGCGCCCAGTGTCACTGCTTGCGTTCTGTTGGACAGAAATGAAGCCAGAAGCTCCTTGGCCCTTGAGCGAATGCCCATTTCCTCGACACGGTCAATCAAGACAGCATGATTGACCGTGTCGAAGGCCGCCGAGAGATCCAGCAGGACCAGTATCGCTGTTCCTCCTTGGTCCCTGATGGTTCTGATGTCATCGGCAGCCTTTATGAGAGCAGTCTCTGTTCCATGAAGTTTCCGGAACCCAAACTGAGACTCATCCAGGAGGTTGTTTTGTTCAATATATTCAGCTAGTTGGCTGTTCATTGCTTTCTCCACTATTTTGGCCAGGAAAGGCAGGCTGGCGATAGGTCTATAGTTTTTTAGAGTTGTTTTATCTAGACCAGTTTTTTTAAGGAGAGGTTTCAGTAGAGTGTTTTTTAACTTATCTGGGAAGATCCCGGATTGGAACATGGCGTTGCAAATAGGAGTAATGACTTTACTAACTACGTCAATTACTGGAATGAAGATTTTAGGGGGGCAGGGATCTAGGGATGAGCCTGTTTTTACCTGTCTCATGAGATCTCTTATCTCCTGATTCGTCACATCCCTGAATCTAGTAAACGAACAGTCCGGATTATTTCTAGGTGGTTTAGATTGTGTGTTGGTATTTGATGAAGTAACCGAAAATTCCGAATATATGTTGTTTACTTTTGAAAAGAAGAAACCTGCTAAATTATTGCAGAATTCCTGTGAATGGGGAGGGCTCAAGTCTACCACTTTCCCTGCCAGAGTCTTAACTACTTCAAACAATTGTCGATTTGAGTTTTTTGATTTGTTAATTTGCTGCTCAAAGTAGTTTTTTTTTTCCTCCTGAATCATTTTTTTATAGATGGTAAGTTCGTCTTTGTACTTGGCTTTGCTTATGTTGTCATACGTCTTACGCCAGGTTCTTTCCTGGTTCCTGCAGATCTGTTTTTGCTTTCTGAGGGTCTCTGAGTACCACGGAGCTGAAGGTACTTTCCTGTTTTTCGATATAGTTTTTAGTGGAGCATGCATATCCACCGCATTGCCTACCCAATTGAGAAACTGCCCTACTGCTTCAGTAGGGTCAGACTGAATATTCGGGCAAGTATTAGACAAGGACATCCTAAAGGTTTCGTAATCGATGTCCTTCCATACTCTGAATTTATTTTGGAAAAGGGTCTGTTTAGCGGGGTTGGTTCGTTTAATCGGTAACTGACACAAAATGGCATGGTGATCTGTCCATGTGAGAGGCAGAATTTTAGATACCTCCAACTCACTGATGTTGGAAAAGATGGCGTCCAAGGTATGTCCAGCATCATGTGTTGGTGCTTTTATGTGCTGGTTTAAGCCCAGTGTGTGACATTCTGCAAGTAGAGCTTGTGTATCAGCCTCGTCTGTCTTGTCCAGATGGAAATTTATGTCTCCTAATGCCATAAAGGAGTCCTCAATGGCTAGAGGTTCCATCCAAGAAGTAAAGGCGGAAAGAAATTCTGCGCGAGGTCCTGGTGGTCTATTGATGAGCACTCCCTTAAGGTTGTGTGAAGCGTTCAGGTTGATGGCAAAGTGTAACGCCTCACATGCCGGCGCTGGTACCGGGGAAATTCTAACTGGGAAAATATCCCTGGTAATGATTGCCAGGCCTCCTCCTCTTTTTCCCCCCTGTCTGTCCCGCCTATACACCTTAAAGCCGTCTGGTACTGCTACCTGAAGGTCGGGCTCGGATGTATCATCCATCCATGTTTCGGTTACAAAAAGGATATCTATTGCGTGGTCCACAATTAGATCAGCGATATCCTGCCTATGCCTAGCCAGGGGGCGAGCGTTAATGAGGGAAATGGATATAGCAGTATGTTTGGCGGTGCCATCAGTCAGATGTTTGACTTTCTTATTAATTAGGGGAATGATGGATTTGCAATCCCTACACCCAATTTCAGCTTGATCTGAAAGATCCTCTGGGTTGTGCTGGCTACAAGTCGTCAATTGTCCTGGATTCAACTTACGTATTTCTTCAGAGGAGTAAGTAATCCTTTCGATATCAAATGATACAGGGGGTATGGCGCTGGGCGCGTGTACGGCGCTGACGGGCGCAGACGGGCTTGCCTCTGGCGCGCCTCCGGCGCGCCGCCGGCGCGCCCGCTGCGCCCGCCCGCTGCGCGGACGGGCGATGTTGTTGTTTTTATACATACTTTGGGCGGGGCGGGAGGAGGGCGGGAGGGGCGCCGAGCTCTCCGGCGAGCCTGCCCAATCTAAGATGGCTGCCAAAGTGGTGTTCAAAGCTTCCCTGCGCCTCGATAGAGCGACGCTGTGGAAAGGGTGTGTTTGTGCCTCAGCGAAGTTATCACCCCCCACTGACCACCCTTCCACCTTAGATAGGTGTCAGCCGCCACCGGTTAGCTGAGAGATAACAGGGGAGAGCTACTGGAGTAGATGTCACCTAACGACTAGAGCTGCTGACTTTGGAACCATATTGAAACCCGGAGTGGGCTAAACTTTCTTTGATTCTGAGCAAATCATTTACTCACACAGTGCCCCAAGCTAGTGTAGCTTACATTTTTCTTAACCATTGTCCAATAGCAAGTTTTGTTATGATAACGAATTCTGTCCAGCCAAGTTTAAATGTTACTTTGCGTCTGGTACAGAACACGCCAAAGGGTTGATCTCTTCTCCAGAAAAATGAAGAAAGTGACATATCACTTTCTGAATATTTCAGTTAGAGTTGACAGTCTTACCGAGTCCAGATTTTTCTACAAAGGAGCACAGGGAGTCAGCGATATTTATTGCCTTGTAGAAATCACTAAATTGAATCTCTCTTGTCTATTTTGCATATGACATTCTTAAAAAGCAAGCAGATTTCTTGCATCCAAATGTTGAAAAAGTTAAAAACGTAACCCCACTCCCTACACCCCTTATCCCAGCCCAAACTCCACCCCTATTCTACGGCTTCATTTGGGGGCATATTAACAACGGCCAGCGATAGTCATTGCTGGCAGTGCTGAGCGATAGTTTTATTATCGCCGTCCATCCCTGGTTTTTACCGCCCTGGTATCGCGTAATTCACAAGGTGTTACTCAAGGGCGATAAAGATTTCCAGAGATAGGGAGGTCATCACCCTTTTGCAGGGAACAATGCTGGTTTTCCAGCGATGTTTACTGCAAAAGGGCGATAACCTTGCTGATACGACCCACAGGTTCGTATCAGCATAATCCACCCCCTATGTAAGGGATGGCTAAGTTAGGATTTTAGCAGACGTTAGATTTTGGCGAAAACGGCAGATATCGCCAAAATCTAATGTGTGCTAAACTCATGTGGGCTGCCTTGTAAATATCACGGTGTAAGCATCAGCAACATTTACAAGGTAGTCCTTCTGGGGTAGGCCCACAAACGCCCACGTTGCAACTCATTGGAGATGCAAAGGGAGGCGTTGGGCAAAAGGGTGCTAACATGCGATTATGCATGTTAGCACCCTCTTGTAAATAGGGGGCTGGTTTTATCTCCGCTTTTTTGGCTTTGTAAGCCAAAAAAGCGGAGAAAAAGCCCTTGTAAATATGCCCCACCATGAGTACCTACATTTATTTTTCTCAATTAAAGCACTGGGCAGGAGAGGAAAAACAGGAAGATGGAGGAATGTCACAAAATAGGAACCTGCAAAGTTAAGATAAAGGGACAAGGGTGATGATTCATCAACTTGCGACGTAATTGGAGTACGCCTTCACGACCACACTTGCGGTCATGGACCGGGAGACAGTTTTTAGATCCAACGAGGCACCAGTTTGTTCTGGGTCTGGGTTTCGACTTATTAGATTACACCCACATTCTATAGTTCATAGAGCTGTATGCAGAATGACAGGTTGTAGTGGTCGCACACAAGCAGGGCGATCTCTGCTCAACTTGAAGTACAAATTGAATAGAAGCTCGAGAAATACTTCGACATCCAAGTACAGGAACATGGCCAAATATTAAAAGCTAAGTATGGACAGTGTGCTAGAGGATACAACACTGTTACATGGGGGGGCACATCCTTTACAACGCAACTTTTACAACGCACTACCATTACGACGCAACTTTTACAACGCAAGTTATTACAACGCATTGCGCTGGGGGGCGCTCTAGGATAGGGAATAGTTTAATTACTATCCAACACCTTCCCTACTATCCACGGGGACTGGAGTTGGAATAGTAAATTAAACTATTCACTATCCAGCGCCCCCCAATGCAAGTCGTTGTGACAACTTGCGTTGTAAAACCTGCGTCGTAATGGCATGCGTTGTAAAAGCATGCTTTGAAACGTCATACATCCTTACATGGGGTCGTGGTAGCAGACTTTTTTACATCAACTATAATTAGTAGTAGCAATACATAGAACTAATTAATTGTGGTATAAATCCAATTTATTTTATTTAAAGAGGGGATAGACTCCCTAATGCGATTGTATTCAAAGCATTAACAAGTGAAGGCAACACTGTTGCTCAATATGATTTGAGTTCAATATATTACAGTGCTCTGGGTGCAGAAGGGAAAAAGGGGAAAGGGGTAGGTGTTAAGTGATAACGTGTTGGTAGGGATCAGGGAAAAGGTAATTGTGACTTAAATGCATCAACATTTCATGGTTTCAGCTTTTCTAGCCTCAGCGAGGTCAAGTGTTCAAAACAATACACATAACTCTATTGGACAGGTAATTATTTGTAAGTAATGTCGCCGGAGTATGTGTTGTATGGGTGTTGTTAGAAAGGTGGTCCCGGGGGGAGGCAGAAGATGTCTGACTGACCACCCCTAGGTCCACCCCTCCGTCTAGAAGTAGCCGAGCGTTATCGAGAGGCCTCCTGGGTGAGGGCACTCTCCTAGGATCGTACAGCAGAGTAACCACACCACTACAAATGGACACCACACAAGAGGATAAGTTCTTAGGCTTTATCAAGAATAAAGGTTGCTGGTCTTCAGCGATATGTACAGGCAGATCGAGGGATCTGTAAAGTCTCGTACCTAAGGGACAGGGTAGCGGGACAGTCTCAGTACTGGTGAAAGGAGGGATACCCTGCGCACAGCTCTCAATCCTCGAGCCGGGGGGTCCTGAGAGGTCGAGCCGCGGCGGCGCAAGCAGGGCCCGACAGGTGGTCTTTCACGGAGAGGGGGCCGCGGCAGCGCCAGCAGGCCTCGAGGTGGTTTCGGCGAGGATGGGCCACGGCAGCGCCAGCAGGCTCCAAGATGGTTCAGTTGAGATGGACCGCGGCCGCGCCAGCAGGTTCCCAAGATGGTTCAGCTAAGATGGACCGCGGCCGCGCCAGCAGGTTCCCAAGATGGTTCAGCTAAGATGGATCGCGGCAGCGCCAGCAGGCTCCCAAGATGGTTCAGCTAAGATGGACCGCGGCAGCTCCAGCAGGTTCCAAAGATGGTTCAGGCTTCAGGTTACTGAGTTCTT
This sequence comes from Lissotriton helveticus, assembly GCF_964261635.1. NCBI lineage: Eukaryota > Metazoa > Chordata > Amphibia > Caudata > Salamandridae > Lissotriton > Lissotriton helveticus. The sequence goes on from NC_136062.1 coordinate 434,598,587, forward strand.
CTCGGGGTCAGCCGCGACAGCGCCAGCAGGGCTCTTGACTCCAGGATACAACTGGCGTCATACTCCAGGGCTGGCCCAGATATAGGACGGGAGTCCTTTGATGTCCAGACCCTCACTGGAGGCCCGATGTCGTTCTGGGCCCGCCATGCGGGAGGGGTAGGACCACGCCACGAGGCCGGGTCCAACAGGTGTTGTCAACGTTTCGACCCCCGTGGGCAGGACTTAATGTTATTCTTGCGGTGGGTAACCTCCGCCGTACGATAGGAAATCGTCGTTTGTCTCGAGCGATCTGCCACATTAACAAGAACAATTGAGATTATTCCCTACATTTTGCAAGCCAATCCTGCTGTAAATTTATTCCATCAGAGCTCCAACAGGCCCATATTTCCTATTGAAATGGATTTAAGACTTATGCCATAATTTAATTATACTGGCCGTATGTTTTACAGATTAAGCACTGTCTTTTGGCATTGTCAATGTTTTTTTTTTCATGGTTTTTGTAATTGTACTATTGAGAGGGCTGACAGACCCTCCCCAATATAAAAATAAAAACATTGATCGAACTCAAAAATATATATTCCGTCTTAAACAGCACACTGTGGAATGTTTATCGTGAGAAAGAAGAGTACTACATTGTATGAGGATGTGCTCCTCGTGAAAGAGCAGATTCTCCCAATTGCTGACTCATTGGCCCAGGCTATAATATGAAGAAGAGAAAACAAGTGAATACCACAGCAATATACCAATGACGACAATGCTGAAATCCCCTGTAAATTAGATCAAAATATATATTACCTACTGACAGTTTCCAGTAGGTAGTTATAGTTAGGAACATATTTCCATTGGAAAAGCAGTTTTTGACTTGTATATATCTTTGGCGCCGTTTGACGAATTTTCAGGGCATTTTCAAAAAGTGCACTGGTGATTCTTGTTGCACAAGGCGATACGTCAATTGGGAGCCAAGAAAGAGGGGGGGAAAAAAAGTGCATTTCCTATGTTAAATCTCACAGGAGCTGTAACTCCTACCGCTGGACGGATATACACCGAATTTGACAGAAAGCTAGCTTGTGGTACACAGATTGTGATTTTTGTAATTTGGTGTCAATCCGTTCAGTAGTTGTTGAGAAATTTAAGGAAAACTAAATAAGGATATCTGCTTTTGCGGCTAATGCGCAAATAATAACAAGCTTGTGTAGGAAAATGCAGAGCTCCCCTATTAGCTGTCAACACAGCTGTCAATTCAGCTTCTTTCTGTATGTTTCAGACCTGTCAACACTTCAAATAAGAAGTGTTGGCAGCCATCTTTGGACTCAGCTTCAGTGACAACAAAGAAAAATTGGCAGGGTAGGAATACCCCGACCCCACGCCTTGATCTTGGTGTCCCAGAGAGACCATGGCAGAGCAAAAAAGCGTTTTGTTTAACATTTTTGCCACAAATTCGTGCCAGAAATGAAAAAAGAAATAAGCACAGGCTCCCATGCTTGTTTGGAAAGAACTCTGGGGTGGGACGGGTCACAGGGGCATTGTTTAAAAGAAGGAGAAGGCTTCACAGGGCCTCGTCTTGAGGCTCAAGTAGCCCCGGGGGACCACCACCTCCCCGGGTCCAAATTCTTCAAAAACCTCTGTGGGGATTTATTTATAAACAAAACGGAGGAGGGCGCACAAGCCCCCCTCCATGGGACCACCAACCCTCCGGGGCTATTGAAACATTGATAGGAGATAGGTGGACCCCTGAACCTCGTGACCACCACCTCCCTGGGGATAAAATACACCTAATTGGGGGTCCTGTGGACACCCAGACCCGGGGACCAGCTCCTTCCCAGGGCCAAATACTTTAAACACAATAGGAGAGGGGCCACACTGTCCTCTGCTGCTCAGTTCTTGGCCCCAGGGACCACCACCTCTGGGAGGCAGGCTCTTGAAAATCAAAGGAAAGGGGCCTTGTGGCCACCCTCCTGGAGCCAATAATGGGTCTGGTGAACCCCCACCCCCCAGGGCTGGCTCCTGTCCTGTTCCTAACCCTTGGACATTGCTGTTTGCTTTAGCTTGATGGGGAGCTCACAGCTCTCGCCAAGTCTTGGCAGATCCTGCTTCGAGCAGGCAGGAGATGTCAAAGTGCTCTCGCCTACTAGAAGTGAAGATTTCATCTATTTCCCTACCTGCACACATGCAGGCAGGAAATGAGATTAAACGGATTGGTCCTGTGCAGAGGGAGCTGCCTTTCCAACAGCTCCCTCCATGCAGCTACAATGACTGCTTCCTTAAGAGGCAGGGAGGCGGCTGGGACCACAGGGCCTTGAGGCTGCCCCTGCGGTCCTGGGAAAAGATAAGAAAGAGTAAAAATAAAGGACAGAAACGAGCAGAGATAAGCAGAATAAAGATGAGCAACAAGCCGAAAGAGGCATGTTAAAGGTGAGAAAAGAGTAGACAGACGCAGATTAGAGGTCAGAAACGATCAGAAAGAGGCAGAATAAAGCTTATCAATGGGCAGAAAGAGCCAATATAGAGGTTACAAATTAGCAACAAGGGGCAGAATAAAGGTCTGAAACAAACAGAAAGAAGCTGAATAATGCTTAGCAACGAGCAGAAAGAGGCAAAATAGTGGTCAGAAATAATCAGAAAGAGGCAAAATAAAGGTCAGAGTCAAAATACAGGTCAGAAACGGGTGCAAGAGTCAAAATAGAGTTCAGAAAGAAGCAGAAATAGGCAGAATAGAGGTCAGCAATGAGCAGAAAGAGGCAAAATAAAGGTGAGAAACGAGCTGAAAGAGGCAAAACGAGGTCAGAAACAAGCATAAAGAGGCAAAATAAAGGTGAGAAATGAGGAGAAAGAGGCAAAATAAAGGTAAGAAACTAGCAGAAAGAGGCACCATCTATGCCATAAGGGAGCAGAAAGAGTCAGAATAAAGGTCAGTAGTGAGCAGAAAAGGCAATATAAGGGGCAGAAGGAGAAGAAAGAGGCAACATAGTGGCGAGAAATGAGCAGCAAGAGGCAAAGTAGAGGTCAGAAACAAGCCTGACATTTGCTAACGGCAGAATAAAGGTCAGGTACTAGAAAAAAGAGACAGACTAATGGGGAGAACGAGCAGAAGAGGGAACATAGAGGGCAGGAGCAAGCAGAGAAGAGGCAGAAAAACGTGCAGATGCGGCCCAACACTCAAGGCAGCAGAGAGTGTAGTGTAGTTCCTATCGGCCACATGCATCAATGTTGCTGTTTGCGAATCCTTAATTGCGCAAACGGTAATGCATGATTTATTCGCATTGTTTTTACCGAATCGGTATTTTTCCTTAATTGCGATTCACATTTTGCGAATCGCAATTAAGGAAAACCTTCCCATTGATTCCTATGGGCCAAAAGGCCCATAGGAATCAATGGGAAGGCATTAACATTTTGCGATTTTCGATTTGCGAATCGCAATTTGTTAATGCATTTCAAGGGTCCTTTGGACCCCCCCCTGCACCCTTGACATATTTTTTTAAGTGAAAGTTTCACACACACATGTCCAAAGGACATGTGTGTGTGTAACATGACACTTTCAAAAATGTTTTTTTGAGCATTTTTGAAAGATTTTGCAAATTAACTCGAGGGTCAACCTCGTGTTAATTTGCTCCTCCTATTTGCAAATTCGCATTTTTTTAAACATTCATGCATTGCATTTAAGGAATCGCAAAAATGCGATTCCTTAAATGCAATCGCATTTCTGGAAATCGCAAAAAATTGCGATTTCTGAAAAATTGTTTAATGTATCCCAAAAACTGATTTTGGAATCGCAAACGGCCGATTTTTGCGATTCGCACCGTTTGCGATTCCAAAATCGCTTGATGCATGTGGGTGCAAATCCCTTATAGGCTCTGCGCATTGGAATAATATGCACTATAGTTTTGATATAGGGCTGAGGTCAGTATGTCTCTATCGAGTACATTAAACTTAATAACTTAGATGTGCCAGCTAACTCAGAGATCACTAGAAAAATTCTTGAATGAACAAGAAGGGATTAGTTTCTGACAACTGCATAAACATGACAACTGTGTTTCCCCTTAGAGTCGGAATAATCTTAGAGTCCTGGAAACAATAGATAACCGTTTCATTCAGTCAATCGTGCATGCTTCGTTTCTACAGAGTGCTGCACAGAAATAGGGAGACGGGCGTTTCAATAAAATGGGTTTATTGAACAGTCTTATTTCTCATGCAAGAGATATGAACTGATACAATGGTAAGACAGAATGCGAAGTATAAAATGTACAGCGTTAGCAGTAAAATGAAATAAAACTCTACTAACATGTCTTGTAACTATGACATATATTCATTAAAATACATACATAAATAACACAGGCTAAAATACTCATCTGGTGCTTCTAAAAGAATCCTTCCCCAGTGTACCTAACCTCAGTCTAGTACGAGGGAAGAAGTAGGTGCTGTTTTAGTCGGGTTTAGTTATGCCAAGAGTTGCCAAAAGCTCCTCTAGGTTCTAATCAGCTTCATACCTTAGAACAGTGGTCTTCAAACATTTTTATTCCGTGCCCCCACCCAGTGTAGAAAAACAATTCGCCGGGCCCCCCCCTCAAAATATTTCACAATTATTTTATTTAACTGGCAATGTTTAAATATGTCTAGACTTATTTAAACATTGCAGCTAAGCACTGTTTTAGAAATGCAAACAAATACATGATTTCGAAACATACTATTCCGGTGAGGCAGGCCTTACTAATGTACAAAGGATCCAGTGTGGTTATTCAAAATGACAGTGTGGGTCTTGGAGAAAATTTGAAGTCCCTTCCCTTTTGACACCTTCTCTCAGCCAGGATTTAAATGACAAAGGATGTGAATGATGGCCCATTACAGACGTGCTTACTGCGGCTCATTTTTTAGGCTGAAAACAAAGCATAATGTTTCTTTTGGCCAGAGCATGGCGCCCCCCCTGAGATCACTCGAGGCCCCCCTAGGGGGGCCCGCCCCCCAGTTTGAAGACCTCTGCCTTAGAACTAGAGAGGTTGGTATCTCTTTCCCAGGACTCAGACCCCGCAAGGGGGGGGGGGGTCAGAAACACTGGATATCGATTCTTGGCGAGCAGGATGACAGCGTCTGGTCAGTGCGTCAGTTGGGGACTTGATTTTCTTCGGGACTTGCTGTGGCGAGCTGCGTCGTGCTAGTAGGTAGCCAAACCGTACCGTGCCTTGCCATAGCAAGTGAAGGTATATTTATACCTTGAAAGTGTTTAGGAATGCCAGTATTGACGTAAAAGTCGGGCATAAGAACGTCATGAATGAACCCCTAAGGAATAGATGTTCATGCATGATAAATAAGTTCTTGGAGAAATCAATATCCAAGCAAGGGGAAGTCTTAAAGGCTCAAGAGTCTGGTTTTCCTAGAACTCGTTGTGACGTAGATGAATGGATGTAAGTAGCCATGCCTGTATTTGGTTAGCATGAGCAATGCCTAAATAAGGGCTTAATTTCTATGCCTAAGTAAGGGCAATGTGAATTGTACCTATATAAGGGCATGAATCGGGAAATTCATACGGAATCTAAATCGACACACAACAAGAGTAGCGTACTGCAGACAAGCTGGGCAGGAGGACTGTCACAGGGGGAATTAGCACAAGGACCTGCTCCTGTGTACTCCCTATTTTTATTTTTGCACACCCACTCATAGACACACTCAGAGACTCACACAACCACTAATACTCATGCACCCACTCACAGACTCACTCAGAGTCAGATACAGCCACTGGGGGGGGGCATAGGGGGAAAAAGAACTATGTATTTAACCCAGATCTTTTGACTGGGGAGAATGTTCGCATTGTCAACATTCCGGCCATCATTTGTTTGTTGTAACAACTTTCTAGGAGTGGCATCTTCAAACTTGCAATTTAATAGCCCATTTCACTTATAGATGTGTTCTTAAATTGCGATTCCAGAGAGATCAAACTTACTTTTCCTATCTTTTCACAATTGGAAGCTACACTTATAAAATGTTACAAGGCAGCTCCTTTGTTAAACTATGAGTGCTTTAAACCTTGCAGTAGTAAAATACGAATTTAGAAGTATTTCACTTTCAGGATATGTAAAACTGAAAATTAAATGTCCTATCTTTAAGTGCACGGCACCCTGCCCATAGGCTGTCTAGGAGTGACCTATATATAATAAAAAGGAAGATTTAGGCCTGACAAGTTTGTTAACTTCTCAGGTCGAGATTGCAGTTAAAACTTCACACACAGGCTCTGCAGTGTCAAGCCTGAGACATGTGTGAAGGGCTACTCATGTGGGTGGCACAGTGCAATGCATTTGAGTTGCAGGCCCTGGGCACATGTAGTGCATTGTACTAGAAACTTATCAATATATTAAATAAGCCAATCATGGAGAAACCAAATGCCATGTTATATGTTATGTTATGTTACAGCACATGCACTTTAGCACTGGTCAGCAATGAAAAATGAGTCCTAAAGCCAGCAAAAAATTGTTTGGCACACCATAAAACCAAGAGGTCAGAAAGCAAAAGGTCAGGGGCAACCACACCAAAAGATGCCAGGTCTAACACTTGTCCACAGAGTGGAAAGAGGGGGGAACTACCCAACCCCTTGGGAGTTCTCTACACTAGGACGGAAGTACCTGAAAAGACCGCCAGCGTTTCAGTCTTATGTTCCAGGACAGTGTTCCACCATAAAGTCCTTTCCCTGTATGGAGATAGACCACCTCAACAGTTTTTGATCCTTACACCACATCTGGATTGACCGTCTGAGAGGCCTGTGGTCTCTATGAACCCAGAAGAACAAATTAGGTATAATTCTGTTCAGCAGTTTTAGAGGTATTGTCCTACAATTTTCCTATGGAAAAGTGATTGAGGAAAATGTGTTTTGGGGGCCCCCTTTTTATCGCCTCCCGCGTGACGGATCACCCAAAAACTTTCAAGGAAGTTGCCAGGTGAATGAGACATTTTTGGGAAAGATTTGTGAACAATTGTGAAACTGCGCCAAAGTAATAAGTAAACCAAAAAATGCTGTTCCTATAGAAACGCAATCCTAAGTATCGTAAAATATATTATATCTGATACCAGACCTAACAATCAGACCTAGGCCAAAACCATGGCAAATGCTTCAAACGATCATTCCTAAATTGGGAAGAGTCAAAAGGATAAAGTAGTCGGGATCGGTGCGAAGTAGAAAGGTCAAAAAAGGAGCATTATTTGTGTTATTTGCCGACAAAACAGCGAAAGGTTAAAAAAATTGATGTGATTTTCATGTTGTGAATTTACAAAAATGTACATTTGTTTAACCACATAAAACACAATTGTTAGTATACCGCTAAATGTTTAAAGAGCTATTATTTTACATCCTTAGCACTGTTTTTAATATTACAATTGTGATAGGTAGAACACCTGGTAAGTACATTTGACAAAAATTATTTATTACAGTGGGTAAAATTAATATGCTATTATGGGCTTGAATATTGTGCAGGCATATTTAGAATTTGCAAGTCAATAAAATAGTTAATGCAAAGAGAAATACTATTAAGCTTTTTTGGGCTTCTCTGTGAAATAGTGCAGGCATAATTGGAATCTCTAAGTCGCAAAACGGCGAATAATGACTGAACAATTATTTGAACAATCAATGCAACTGGATGTCCTACAATACAAATACATATTTTTGGCCTATCTGCAAAAGCATTCTTTTCATATGAGTTAGCGGTGCAAAAGTCACTTAATGAAGACACACATCAAACTGTTAAAATGGTAAGCTTGGATTGCTTAAGCTGTTACAGCTTAACAAACAAATATTCACTTTAATATATTTTGGTGCCAAGCAGGTATCCAGCGCAAGCTGAAAACAAAAATATGTTTTAAAGCACTACTAACAAATCGAACCACATTATCTGCTCCAAAATCATAGCTCCCTGGGAAGGAGGAAAAAAGATATACCGAATGGTGTGGAATTATCACAGCATGCAGTTATAATACCCACAGAGCACTCAAAAGGGAAGAAGGCTAATGTCCTGGCCACTAGCAGTCAGGAGAACTAGGGGGTGTTTTTAAGTTGGACAACTGGCTCACCAGACTTTTGGTGTGGTGGTGCCCTTCGGCTCTGCATGGTGGATGGATGACCTCATGCCAAATATAGCTATCAATGCCCATTCGACATTGATTGTCTCAGATAAAGTACCCCCGCCAATGCATCAGGAGCACTTTCATCAAAATCAGAAATATCAGTATTTTTTGTATTTTAGAAACAAACTCCTGTAGTGGAGATTTTCTGCCTGTGCATGGAGGTTATTGATCATATTTTGCACTTCCATATCAATCAATCAAGAAGTATTTGAATAGCGCGACTAACCACCCTGGGGGGTATCCAGGCGCTGTACTTTGGGTATCAGTCGAAGAGTTAGGTCTTGAGTCCCTTCCTAAATCGGGTCGGAAAGGGAGCAGTAGGGAGGTGGAGGTATTGTACAGGCTTTTAGCAGATGCGGTAGATGTGAGGTATCTGAGCGAGGGTGAGGTATGTGGAGTGGAGGTCTCTGGTAGGTTGGTGGAATATCAGGCAGTTGTTCATGTAGGATGGTCCTTGGTTGTGGAAGGCTTTGTAGTAATGGGTCAGTGGCTTGAATGGACGAGGATACAGTGGATGTCCTTTAGTTGCTGGGTGTTTTGTGTCCTCTTGGGTAGGTTGAGGATCTACGGCATTCTGGATTATCTGTAGTCTTTGCATGAGTTTGGTGGTGATACCGGCATAGAGTCCATTGCTATAGTCAAAATTGCTGGTGACATGAGCCTGCGTCACAGTCTTCCTTGTACTGATTGGGAGCCATCTGAAGATTTTGAATAGCATGCGTATTTTGTGGAAGCAGGATGAGGAGACAGCATTTACCTGACATTTCACTGAGAGTTGGCTATCCAGGATGATGTTGAGGTTGCACACATGGACTTTCAGCGTGAGGTTACGTCCGTACTCTGCTGGCCAGCTGGGGTCGTTTCAAAGGGGTGTGTGACTGCCGAAGATCAGAACTTCAGTTTTGTCCCGGGTGAGTTTCAAGTAGTTGTCTTTCATCCATGTTTCCACATTCTACATACAGTTGTGGAAGCTCATTTTTGTCAGGTAGGGTCTGTTGAGAGAGAGAGAGGATGAGCTGTGTGTCTGCAGTGTAGGAGATGATGTTGTGCGATCTGACTATGTCTGCAAGTGGTATCATGTAGTTGTTGAAGAGGGTTGGGCTGAGAGATGAGCCATGGGGTATTCTGCAGATGGTGTGCTTTTGTTACAAGGTGATGGGAGAAAGGAGTACTCTCTGGGTGCGTCCTGTGACCAAGGATGCCATCCATCTGAGCATGTCATATGTGATTGGAAACTGGTGTAGTCGATCGATGAGTGTGTAGTGGTAGATGATATCAAAAGCTGCGGGAGAGGTCTAGGATGATGAGGGTTTTGATTCTCCTTCATCAAGTAGGGCTTAGATGTTGTCTGTTGTGGCAATCAGGGCTGTCTCAGTGCTGGGGTTGGCTCTGAAACCTGATTAGGATGGGTCCAACAGTGTGTCTCTTTCCAGAAGGCCAGTAAGTTGGAGGATGATGGCTTTCTTGAGGACTTTGGCAGGGAATGGTAGAAGGGCGATGGGACAGTTGTTCTTAAGCTCGCTGGGGTCAACAGAAGGTTCCTTGAGAAGGTGTCTCACTTCTGCGTGTTTCCCTGCTCCTGGAAAGGTGGCTTTAGTAATAGAGGCATTGAGGAGGGTGATGCGCTTGTGGCTGATTTAATTGCCTCCGAGGTTGAAGAGTTGATGGGGCATGAGTTGGTGACTGCTCCAGAGTGGATGGAGTTCATCAGGGTGGTTGTTGTTGGTGTGCTGAGTTGTTCCCATGTGCTGAGCGGGTGGTTGATGATTATGGTTGATGAGTTGCTGAAGAGGCCAGCAGGTTCATAGTTTCTGTAGATGATTGCTATCTTGTTGTCGAAGCGGCCGGCTAGTTTTCTGTGACTAACAGGTGGGTGAAGTCTGACAATTGCAAATAGTTCCTTGGTTGTTGCTGATCTCGATCTGGTGTATCAGGGCCTCCTTTTTTGTGGCTTTGAGCTGGTGGTGGCAGTTGTTGATGGCTGACTTGTGTGTTACTCGATCGGTGTGGTTCCTGCTGTTCCGCCATCTTCTTTACAGTTTCTTATACCTGGGTTTTGATGCACTAAGTTCTGGTGTGTACCGGCTGTGTCGTTTAGTCAGTCTTGGTGTTTTTGCTGGTTGGGTGCGGGCTACTTGATAGGCAGCGCTGATGATCCATGCATTGAAATTCTCTACTGTCCGGTCCAGGTTGGTGGTGATGTTGGGCTGCTTGGTGCTGAGGGTGTCGGTCCATTGCTGATGAGCAACCTTGGTCCCGCTACAGTGTGGAGCACGGTGTTGATTGGGGGCGGTGTCCGGCAGACCGGTGAGGGTGAAGTGTACAATGAAGTGGTCTGTCCTGGTGATTTCTGAAGTGTGCTGTATCTGACCCTGTTGCTGGACCTGAAGATGAGGTCTAGAGTCTGTCCTACTTTGTGTGTGGGGTCGGTAACTATCTGCTTAAGGTTGTTGTTGTCTAGTCTTTCTAGAAGGTCTGTGAGGTCATCCAGATGGAAGTTGAGGTCTCCCAGGAAGTAGCAGTGTTCTAGAGTTCAGCTTCGAAACAATTCTAGTATTGAAAAGGATGGATTTCCTGAGTGACTGGGAAGGGTCGGGGGATTTGTTGGTATTGCTAGATACTGTAGGTCACTGGTGGTTAATAATTTAATGCCCCAGCTGTTAAACTGATCTACCTTTGATTGAATCAGTTCCTTTGTTGCCTCGGATGCTAATGTAATTAGTCTTATTTCGGTTGTTTGATTGTTGTTGCTGGGCTAAAATTCAATTGAAATTATAATATTGGATTCCAGGTTGCGTAGTTCTGGAATTGATTTAAACAGGTTTAAATATTGTGCCTGCCTTGAGAGGTATACTCCGGAGTTTCAACAGTTTGGTATGAGAGCTATCTGTAGACAAGATATGGTCTATAACTGTGATGGGGGACCCGGTCTTCTTTGCTGAGGCACTACGTGTGCAATATAGTGGTTTGATGCCACTTTGTTAGAGATTGTTTTGCAGTCTTTGCAGAGTTTCTATTATGTGTTTATTGTATTTTTTTCGTAGTCTTTTTTGTTCTCGTTTGCTCAGCCTGTGTTCTTGCCGTGAGTAATTGTTCATGCTGTTGACTAGTTTGGTACATGCTGTAACCGTATTGCCTGATGAAAAAGTTGGCTTTTGCACAATCGGCTGGTCTAGCCCTAATACTTTTGGATCCACGTCAGCTAGTTTATCTTGATGGTTGGGGTTGTTCTTTGTTAAGGCACTCCGGTTATCAAGTGTAGATGTGGGGGCTGTGGAAGCTGTTTGCATGGCTGACATTGAGGAAACAGGGATAACGTTACAGCTAATGGTTCCTTGCTTCGTGTTGTGCACCTTCTGAGCCACCGGTTCAGGTGCGTCTGTTGAGCAGGGCTCCTGTTGCTGAGTATGTGCCTGCCTTGATGAAGGTTATTTCTTGACTTCAGTTAGTACTGTTGAAAGAAATTGAAGAAGCGTGGACAGACTGTCTATTATTGGAGAACAACAACATACTGCTTGTGTTAATTGAACTTTGGATTGTGCTTTGATGATCAGCATGCTAAGGGCTTCTAAGTTTTTTATCTATCCCAGCAGTATACATGACAAGTGCGTTTAGTAGGTCAATCTGTAGGTCTAGTTTATCTTAGTGGTAGTTTAACGCTGATACCGTAGATTGGAGAGTTTACTGAAGTTGTGACCAAAGTACATTCAGTTCGACCGGGTGACAACCTTCCGGGGGATCCGGGGTCTTGTTAAAGACGGTCTTAAAAAAGAATTATTTGTGCAGCAGGTGTACCGTGGGGGTCATGGGCTGGTCGAGGGGCTGCTGCCCACATCCTGGTAATGCGCTAGGTTGAATTAAGTCTCTCTGTGATGAGGCTGCCGCCGTATACGTGGTTTCAGGGGTGTACTCTATCTGAAGTTTTTCGTGATTTTTAACATGTTCCTTCCTGATTCTCCTTGAGCTCATCATTAGTTGGAGTGGTTGTACAAATAGCCGTTGTAAGCTATATGTGAATTGCGCCTGAGATGGTGTGAGCCACTGTTGGTGAGGGTTAGTGTCCTGTGGGCTCCCACTGGCTCCCACTAGACTTTGATTTACGCTCCTTCTCAAGTAGGATGGTTGAGAGGTGATACTCTCTTGGGGGGGCAGCAATAGTCCCATAACTCCCTCGCCACTCCTCAACACCCCCCGCTGCCCTATGCAACCGCCCACCAGCACCAGCACAGCGCTACAGTACCGCTGTTGGCTCTAGATGGTGTGGACGTCATCTGGCTGCTGCTGGGTGGCTATGCATTTTTTTTCATGTATCACAATTTAACAGGAAACCACAGTGCTCAGAAACTGCAGTCTGCCTGTGAGCAGTGAGGTCAGTGTTGGAGGCGGAGCGATAGAGCGAGTGCGAGGGCGAGGCGTGGAGTCGAGCGGAGCTGCTGTATAGAGCGAGTGCGAGGGCGAGGCGTGGAGTCGAGCGGAGCTGCTGTTGGAGAGCAGGAGCCTGGAGCCCGGAGCTCGGAGTTTGGAAGCTGCGGCGGAGTCTGGCGGTGCCCGGCGGAGCTGCGGCGGAACCACTACAGAGGAGCCCGGAGCTCGCCATACTGGGCAGCAGCAGTCGACAGTCGGCAGCGACGGGGGGACATAAGACGGGGGTCACACAGAGACAAACACAGAAACTAACACCAGAGACCAGAGACTGCAGCAGCAGCAGTGGCAATCGGCTATTGGCAATTGGCAGCAGCAGTGGTAAAAGACGTAAAAGACGTGAGTAACCTAAGCAACAGGCCGCAAAGCCACAATAAATATTTTATTATTACGCACAACATCTACGTTAAAGGATTTTGCAGAGTAATTTAGGGGGAGCCGGGCGGTGAGAGGCGGTGAGAAGCCAGGGGAGCCCTTCGCCTTTACTATGCAGGTACTATACTGGAGTAAATGGAGGCGTTGACGGGCTAGTACCCCGGTAGCATTACTGTTTTGGTCTGCAATCCTCCACTTAAATAATTATACACAAACAGGAGGTATTTGAATTAGTCCAAATACTGAGAGATACTTTGAGAAAATTGGTATTTTAAGCCAGACCGCCAGAACGGCAGAGTGAGTTTGTAATATCAGTCACACCTGCAGGAGGCTTTTGAACATCTGTGGAATATCCGTAATACTTGAGAAATTGGTAGCCCAAGTCAGCGTACTAACTAGAAGGCAACCAGATTGAATAACCAAACTAGGACCATGCGGTCAGGAAAAATTCGACAAGTACCTATACATAAAAACAAGAGAAGATCAATCAATCAATCAATCAATCAATCAAGACATTTGTATAGCGCACTACTCACCCGGAGGGTCTCAAGGCGCTTGGGGGGGGTGGGTGCTGCTACTGCTCGAACAGCCAGGTCTTGAGCTACTTCCTGAAGGAGAGGTGGTCTTGGGTCAGTCGCAGGTCGGTCGGGAGGGAGTTCCAGGTCTTGGCGGCCAGGTAGGAGAAGGACCTTCCTCCTGTTGTTGTTCTTCGGATGCGGGGGACGGCGGCGAGGGCGTGATTGGCGGATCGGAGATGGCGTTTGGGAGCGTAGAAGTTGATGCGGTTGTTGAGGTAGCTCGGGCCTTGATCGTGTAGGGCTTTGTGTGTGTGGGTGAGGAGACGGAAGGTGATTCTTTTGTTGACGGGGAGCCAATGCAGGTTTCTTAGATGTCCGGAGATGTGGCTGTGTCGTGGGATGTCGAGGATGAGTCTGGCCGAGGTGTTCTGGATCCGCTGGAGTCTTTTCTGTAGCTTGGCGGTGGTTCCGGCGTAGAGGGAGTTGCCGTAGTCCAGTCGGCTGGTGACGAGGGCCTGGGTGACCGTCTTCCGGGTCTCGGTTTGGATCCACCGGAAGATCTTCCGTAGCATGCGCAGGATGTTGAAGCACGACGAGGAGACGGCGTTGACTTGTCTGGTCATGGAGAGGGAGGAGTCCAGGATGAAGCCCAGGTTGCGTGCGTGGTCTGTCGGTTTGGGTGCGGTGCCCAGGGCGGGGGGCCACCAGGAGTCGTCCCAGGCGGAGGGCGAGGAGCCCAGGATGAGGACTTCCGTCTTGTCCGAGTTCAGTTTCAGGCGGCTGGTCGTCATCCACTCGGCTACGTTTTTCATCCCTTCGTGAAGGTCGGCTCTGGCGCGGCGGGGTCGTTGGTCAGGGAGAGGATCAGCTGTGTGTCGTCAGCGTAGGAGATGATGTTGAGGTTGTGTTGGCATGCGATGGCCGCGAGGGGGCTCATGTAGACGTTGAAGAGGGTGGGGCTCAGCGAGGACTCTTGAGGGACGCCGCAGATGACTTCGGTGGCCTCTGACTTGTACGGTGGTAGACGGACTCTCTGTGTTCTTCCGTCGAGGAAGGAGACGATCCATTTCAGTGCCTTCTCCTGGATTCCGACGTTGCTGAGGCGCTGCACTAGGGTGCGGTGGCAGACCGTGTCGAAAGCCGCGGAGAGGTCTAGGAGGATGAGGGCCGCTGTTTGTCCGTTTTCCATCAGGGCAGGGCTCGGATGTCATCGGTGGCAGCGATGAGGGCGGTCTCGGTGCTGTGGTTGGCTCGGAAGCCCGACTGTGAGCGGTCGAGGGATCCATTCGTCTCGAGGAAGGTGGCCAGCTGTTTGTTGACGGTCTTCTCGATGACTTTGGCTGGAAATGGGAGGAGCGAGATGGGGCGGTAATTCTTGAGTTCGGTGGGGTCCGCTGTAGGTTTCTTGAGTAGGGCGCTGAGTTCGGCGTGCTTCCAGCTCTCCGGGAAAGTGGCGGTGTCGAAGGAGGTGTTGATGATGTCCCGCAGGTGGGGTGCGATGACAGCATCGGCCTTGTTGAAGACGTGGTGAGGGCAGGGGTCTGTCGGAGATCCGGAGTGGATGGAGTTCATCGTGCGGATGGTGTCTTCGGTGCTGATCGGGGTCCAGGTTCGGAGGGTGGTGGTGGGGGGCGGTGGTTCGGTCGTGGCGTGCGTCGGTTGGGTGCTGAAGCTGTTGTGTATGTCCGCGATCTTGTTGTGGAAGTAGGAGGCGAGGGAGTGGCAGAAGTCTTGCGATGGGGTGATGTCGTTGTTTCCGGCGTTGGGGTTGGAGAGCTCTTTCACGATGTTGAAGAGTTCTTTGTAGTTGTGTGCGTTGTTGTCCAGCCGGTCCTTGAATGCGGTTTTCTTGGTGGCGCGGATCAGTTGGTGGTGCTTCCGGGTGGCAAGCTTGAGGGTTATCCGGTGTTGGTTCCCTTCTCCAGGCTTTCTCGATAGCGGCATTTTGGGAGGTTATCGCTGGTAATGCAGCGATAAAACTACATGGATAGGGATATCATTCTTGATAGCCCATGGTTGACTTAGCCATGTAATCCAACTCCCATTGGATTACATACCTAAGTCTGAAAATTAGCAGACGTTAAAAGCAGCGTTAACCGTGGTTAGCGCTGATTGTTTGTCTCTAAGAGGGTTAGCGAGAAACTTGAGATAGGAGAAATGTCGCTTAGCGACATTTCTCCTAATATTCTACTCTGGAACGCTCACTTTGCATATCATTAGAGATGCAAAGGGAAGCGTAGTGAAAAAGGGTGCTAACACGCGATTTTGCACGTTAGCACCCTGTTGTTGATAGGGCGATATTTTTATCTCCGCTCCTTTGGCTTCTAAAGCCAAAAAAGCAGAGATAAAGCCCTTGTTAATATGCCCCCTAGAGTGTAAGATTTATCACAAGCATGGGAGCAGATTTTCTCATTTTTGGAATTCACAAAGGTTTGTTTGTCCGGTTGCACCTAGAACCCTCACAATCACAGGTTTCCAGGCAGACTCCTAGAATATTTGAGACATTTGTATAACTACTCATGCAAAAACATAACAAATGCCTGGGAAAGCTTAGGGGCTGAATAGGTTTCTGTCACTTGGGCCCCTCTTTGTTATTTTCATTTGAAAGATAGGATGTAATGAAATCCTTTTTTCTTACTATCTGCTCCGGTGGCCACCAGATGATTCTTTCTTACTTAGGGGCCAGATATAGGCGCTACAGTATTTTTCCTGCCTTTAGAAGTGGTTGTATTGTCCTTCAGCTGGCCAGCAGCTCACGCCTAATTAGCATGCCCAACACAGTCACCGGAGGAAAAGCAGCCACTAGAACTGGGTTTGAGCCAATTTGCTTTCATACACCTCAATGTATATTTTTTATACTTACATTTCCACTACACTTATCAAATGTTTGCATTTACCTTTGACACCGTATTTTACAAAAAGTAAAAAAAGGAAAAATGGAAGTCTTTATGATTTTTCCAGGCCAAATTGTTAATAGTAGAGGTTTTTTTTCAAATGAGACCTGCACAAGGAAAAATATAAATTGCCTATTACATTGAGAAACAGATTCTGGCAACTTTTGACTACAAGGCCATACTTCTCTTTAAATTTTATATGTCTCATTTTTTAACATTACACCTATCACTGTGATATCACAAGGAATAATACGGGGTTTGATTTGCTGAATGGGCACCACAACTGAGTTTCTTGCACCAACTAATCAAGGCTTTCTTGGAAAATTAATGAGAATGGTGGAGTGTAGCCAATTTTATACAGTGGCGGGTGGCACAAATAAAATGTGGTGAGACAGGTGGACGGGGGTAGAGGGGGGAGCGCAAGAAGGGGAGCGTGGGGGTGGTTTAATAAAAAAATAAAGACTTACCTGAAGCTGCCAGCAATTTGCTTTCATACAGCTCAATGTATAATTTTTTAGACTTACATTTCCACTACACTTATCACATGTTTGCATTTACCTTTGACACCGTATTTTACAAAAAGTTAAAAAGGAAAAATGGAAGTCTTTATCATTTTTCCAGGCCAAATTGTTAATAGTAGAGGTTTTTTTTAAATGAGGCCTGCACAAGGAAAAATATAAATTGGCTTTTACATTGAGAAACAGATTCTGGCAACTTTTGACTGCAAGGCCATACTTCTCTTTAAATGTTATATGTCTCATTTTTTAACATTACACCTATCGTTGTGATCTCACAAGGAATAATAAGGGGTGTGATTTGCTGAATGAGCACCACAACTGAGTTTCTTGCACCAACTTATCAAGGCTTTCTTGGAAAATTAATTAGAATGGTGGAGAGTAGCCAATTTTAAACAGTGGCGGGTGGCACAAATAAAATGTGGTGACACAGGTGGACGGGGTAGTGGGGGGAGCGCAAGAAGGGGAGCGTGGGGGTGGTTTAATAAAAAAATAAAGACTTACCTGAAGCTGCCAGCACCTTACGCCTTGGTATTTCTTTGCTACCTGGTTCCAGCAGACACTGGGACAGCATCAGAGACTCCATGTGCAATCCGTGCCCTGCTCTTATGCTATTACAAAGCATGAGAGAGGCGCGGGCATTAGCCTAAGTGGGCTAGTTTCATTCTAGCTCAGGCACAGGGAGTCTGTCCTGTTTCTACAACCCGGCTGTGCAATACAATCTGGGTTGGGGAAACCTAACTGAGCATGTCTGTTTGGCCGGGCAAAGACAGACGGCCAAGCAGACATGCACAGTGCATATACCACTCCATTTCTCCTCCCTCCCATGGCTCGGCCCTACCTCTCCCTACAATCGCTGGCTCAGATAGCAGTTGAAAACTTCAAATGATAATAAAATATCATTTTATTTTTCAGCTTCTGTCTCTGAGCCAATGGGGCAACGCTCCTCCGCCATTGCGGATCAGCCGCCACTGATTTTATACCACATCTGTGGGGGCTGATTGCATACACTGTGGCATCGAATGGCCCTGCAACAGGGCAAAGAGTTATAATCTAAGCACAAACCCGTCTCTAAGAACTTAAACTTGCGATGTAGCCATGCAGACATGATGGCTATGCTGCATATATTCAATCACTATGCATACTCAATTTTGCACATTGCCCGACCTCATATTTTGCTCATCAGCATTAAAAAATAATGTTAAGTAAAAATTGCTGACAATTTGCATAATAAATATACACGCGCTTTGATCCCATGCTTTAATAGAGCGGGTAAAGGTTTGTCAGCACATTGGTACTCTCCTGGCATGCACATGTTAAGCAGACACTTAGAGGTACTTATGTCAGGGCCAGAGTAAGGGCGCCAATGGTGTGACTGCAAACAATGAGATAGGATTTATAAAGGACACTATCACCCCAAAATTTGAATCTTGCCATGTTTATATTTCAACTTTTTCCATGCCTCATGTGAGCAGCTCAGCCCCTCCCCTTTTCCTCTCCATTCTCAAGTTTGTTCTGTTTTTGCCTGTGAAGGATGCACAGCTCCAAGCATCAGAGGGAATAAACAAACTTCTGGAAGCTGTCATTCTTCACCAGATGTTGTAAAATATACTTCATTCTCAAAGTAATTAAAATTTGTTGACTAAAATCTACCCAGCGGTTAGTGAACAGAAACATCGCCTGCCCTCTCTCAAGTGTGTTATCAGGTAGAGTTCCATATTCCACAGAAGTGTAATATGTAGGGGTCTGTTCTGTTGAGTTCTGAAGTGTGCTGTATCTGACCCTGTTGCTGGACGTGAAGATGAGGTCTAGAGTGTTTTTTCTATTTTGTTTGTGGGGTCTGTGACTATCTGATTACGGTTGTTGTTGTCTAGTCTTTCTAGAAGGTCAGTAAGGTCATCCAGATGGAATTTGAGGTCTCCCAGGAAGAAGTAGTGTTCTAGAGTACGGCTTCGAGAGGAATTTAGTATTGAAAATGATGGATTTCCTGAGTGACTGGGAGGGGCCGGGGGATTTGCAGGTATTGCTGGATACCGTAGGTCACTGGTGGTTAATAATGTAATGTCCCAGCTGTTAAACTAATCTACCTTTGATTAAACCAGTTCCTTTGTTGCCTCTGGTGCTAATGTAGTTAGTCTTATTTCGGTTGTTTGATGGCTGTCGCTGGATTTAAATTCAATTGAAATGATATTATTAGATTCCAGGTTGCTTAGTTCTGGAATTGATTTAAAAAGTCTGAGGATGTTTCCTCGGTTTAAGATATTGTACCTGCCTTGAGAGGTATTACTCCGGAATTATCACCAGTTTGGTATGAGAGCTATCTGTAGCCAAGATATGGTCTGTACCAGTGATGGGGGGACCTGGTCTTTTCTGCTGTTTCATCCATTCTCCGTTGATAGTCGTAGCTGAGGGATTACGGGTTCATTATAGAGGTTTGAGGCCGCTTTGTTAGAGATCGTTTTGCACATGGTCGTTGAGACAGGTTTCTTAATTAGTGTTATCAAGAGTCTTTCTTCATCTCCTTTTTTTGGCTTGCCTATGAGATGCTCTGTAGCCACCGTTCTCTGGACTGGTCTGGTATTGCTTACTGATGTCCGAGGGGGGTGTACAAATATCTGGGCTTGCTGCTAGGGGGTTTGCGATGGGAGTTAGCTCCAGATCTGCTTCGCACTCCACATTAGAGTGAGGTAGAACATCCCATGATGGTGCTGGTTGATTGTGCTTTGGTGGTTGACTAGGCTCAATCTGGGAATGTATGTCTGATGATAAGTTATTTGTTGGTACAAGTTTTGGGTTTGTAGATGGATGATAAACCAGAGAAAAACTGCTGATAATACTGGATGTGCTTACTGAACCCGGTGATGCGATAATTTTATGTTTTGGAAAATAGTTACTAATTGTATTTGAGTTTCTATTATGCGTCTATTACGTTTTTTTTAAAGTCTTTTTTCTTCTCGTTTGCTCATCCTGTGTGCTAGCAGTGAGTAATTGTTTATGCTGTTGTCTAGTTGGTACATGCTGTAACCGCATTGCCTGATAAAAAAGTTGGCTTTTGCACAGTCGACTGGTCTGGCCCTAATACTTTCGGATCCACAGCAGCTAGATTATCCTGATGGTTGTGCTTGTTCTTTGTTGAGGCACTCCGGTTATTGAGTGTAGATGTGGGAGCTGCGGAAGCTGTTTGCTTGGCTGACATTGAGGAAACAGGGGGAACGTTACAGCGAATGGATCCTTGCTTCGTGTAGTGCTCCTTCTAAACCACCGGTTCAGTTGTGTTTGTTGAGCAGGGCTCCTGTTGCGGAATATGTGCTTGACTTGATAAAGGTAATATCTTTACTTCAGTTAGTACTGTTTACAGAAATTGAGGAAGCGAGGACAGACTGTATATTATTGGAGAACATTGGATTGTGCTTTTGTGATCAGCATGTTGTGGGCTTCTCATTTTTTATCTATACTGGCAGTATACACAGCAAGTACGTTTAATAGGTCAACCTGTAGGTCTAGTTTATCCGAGTGGTAGTTTAACGCTGATACCGTATATTGGAGAGTTTGTAGAGGTGTTGACCACATTCAGTTTGACCGGGTGACAACCTTTCGGGGGATCCGGGGTCTTGTTACTGTCAGTCTTAAAAAAGGATTCGTCTAGAGGAGTGCAGAGTACAGGGTCCCTGTGATAATAATGATCGACTGGTTTTGAAGAAGTAGTTGGAGTCAGCAATTTGATTTTGCCAGTGGGTGACCTAGTCCATTGTGCAGCTTGGGGGATGGGTGCTTTTTTATTCCCTACTGAGTCGTCTGTATTAGATTGTAGTTTATGTGAAGAGCACAAGTATGGGCTCGGGTTAGATTTCAGCTGGGAGTCGTCAATTGGTGTGGTGATTGAGGTGGAGGCATTCACTGTATGTGAGTGTGAGGTTATCAGGTCATAAGGAAATTCCTCAGATCACTGCGGTGATAAACCTGCTTCGGCGACTTTTAGTAAGGAATGATCTTCCTTTTCTGGGGTGCCGTCCAGAGGTGGGCTGTGACCTTGCCAACTGGGTCCATCGTGGGCCATGGCCTGTACCCGTATTTGAGCCAAATCTAATTTTGGGCAGGTCTGGGAGGTATCTGACATTTCTTTGTGGCTACTTTAACTCAATTTTCCAATGCAGGTTTTCCATATTTTAGCTCATGGGGATTAAAACTAACCAGTGATGATGACACCCCCGTAATTATTTGTGCAGCAGTTGTACCGTGGGGGTCATGGGCTGGTTGAGTGCTTGCTGTCCACATAGCGTTAAAGCGCTAGGTTGAATTGAGTCTATCTGTATTGAGGCTGCCGCCGTATCTGTGGTCTCAGGGGTGAACTCTATCCAAAGTTTTTTGTGATTTTTAAATGGTTACTTCCTGACTCCCCCTGACCTCATCATTACTTGGAGTGATTATACTAGTAGCCATTGTTAGCTATATGCTAAATGCGCCTATAGTAGTATGAGCCACTGGTGGTGAGGGTGGGCTCTCGCTGGGCTCCCACTAAACCACTATTTATTTTATTTTATTTGAGATGTTTTATAAAGCGCGAATATTACTCTTGTGGGTATCAGAGCGCATGAACTCAGAACAGTTGAGGTTAACATTGTGAAACAACAAGGAGTAAACAATCAACGTCAGATACTGGGTAGAAGGCCCTACTAGTTCAGTTTCTCATATAGTGCAAAATATTTCCCGTAACATTCAGTAAAACAATCAGAGTGGCTCATCCCAGCATAGTAGAGTTAATGGCGAATCTGTAATTAGCCCAAGAAGTATTCTTCTATTATAGTTCCGAAAGGGTCCTAGAGTAAAATAACAGTTTAACATCCAATCAAAAATACGTAGCGAAAGATACGTTGGGAAAAATGTCAAATCTGTCAACAGGAAGACTAGAGAAAGAGTCATGATGATGCAGTTAATGCCCACTATGATTTACACTCCTTCCCCAGTTGGTGGGTTGAGAGGTGAGACTCTCTGGGGGGGCAGCAATAGTCCCACACTGCCCTCGCCGCTCCTCAACGCCCTCGCTGCCCTATGCACCCGCCCACCAGCACCAGCTCAGGGCTACAGTACCTTCATGGGCTCTTGATGGTGTGGCCGTCAGATGGCTGCTGCTGAGTGCTATACTGATGGTTTTGCAGGTCCAATGGTCCCGAGGCCTGTGGTCCGCCCCCTTGGGTCCCTGGTGTGTCCTGACTGTGGGGGGGACTTACTAGGGACCACATCTGGCTCAAGTGGGGGCACACCAGGAGACCACAAGCCGCACTCGGTCTGACCACGTCGTTTCCACGGCACTCTGGGCACACACTTCGCGGCAGCCTACTACTGCTGCTGCATATGCTCCCGCTGGGTGGCCTTGGATGAAATTGATGAGCCACTGGAGAGAGGAGACCACGTCTACTCCGAGAGCCGGTAGCCTAGAGCCGATCACCAAGGCTCCAAGCTCCCTGCTCCGGGCACCCGACCCAGCACCTCCACTTAACACTCTGGTCTTCGGGGCACTCCGAGGTGGCGAGCTGTGGGATCCAGGCTCCGGCTCTGCGTCGCTACGTCACGTCTTGCTACTGAACTTCTATTGACGAGCACTCATTTTTGAGCAGACAAGAGGAAAAGCACAGAGGGGCAGATTTAAAAGCCCCTTGCACCACGTTTGCGTCACTTTTTACAAGGGAAAAAAAAGACGCAAAAGTGGCGCAACGGGCTAGTAAATCTGCCCCTAGAGGGGCAAAGAAGGAAGAAGAGAAAGCTGAAAAATAGTCACAATCAAAGCCGAAAGCAGGGATGGAAAAGAACCAGAAAGAGTGAGATAAAGGGACTGGTCTGTGATGACTGAAATATGCTTGAGGTGGATTCAAGACCCCCAACGTTAGTAATCGGCATTCCTGATATTCGGTAGCACCAGTTGCACATGTCTTAGCAAAACTTGGGCCCCGGCACAAATTACTTTTCAAATTAAGCACTGACTGTATGTAGTTAAAATCACAAGGTGACAAGCGCCTCCCCCATGTTAGATATTTATGTAAACATTTTTGCTAGATGAGCTACTTTGAACATTGTGTACGTGGCTCAGGACACTGCACCCAGGCTGGTAACAAAGACTTCATCTCAACAACCTGGAAACAAATACAGAGGCTTCTTTCCAATGACAAAACCACTTTCAAACCCTCAGCATCGTCTCCAAATACATCCATGGGAAGTTCTCATGCTACCCTATGCACATCCCTAGACCCCTCTTGAGTCTATCCATACATTACAAGACATCTCCAGAATGGGAACACTGGGCAGCTTTAAAGCAGAAGGAACCTTTGAGGTGTGAGGACCATGTCTGCAGCAGCCACAATCAAACAGTCCACTCACCATCACTGTTTCTTTCTGATCCATCTATGCACCCACTCCTTCTTCACCGGAATAACCGTGATGAGTGTTTGTTTTCATCGCTGTGCTACTAAATGTATTTATCCTTCCTTCATTCTATCCTAATGTTGTTCCTTTCTTCCCCCTCCTTCTGTCCTTCCTTCATTGCTCCCTTTTATTTCTCATGTAAATATATTACCCCTTTTATTTCCTATATAAATATATCTGTCCTGTCTTCTGCCTACTTTCTTCGGGGCATATCATCAAGGGACGGCGATAAATAACGAAAAGTGCGTTTTTTTATTTATCGCTGTCTGTCTCTGGAATGTATCTCCCTGGTAGCGGGTTATTAACAATGTGTTTTTTGCAGGGCAATAGAAATTCCAGCGATAGTGCGGAAATCTCCGTTTAGTAGGGAACAGCGTAGGTTTTCCAGCGATTTTCCCTGCAAAGCGACGATAACTTTGCTGATATGACCCTGTGGTCATATCAGCATAATCCACCCCCAATCATAGGGATAGGCAAGTCTGCATTCTAGCAGATGTTAGTTTTAGGCGAAAACAGCGGTTTTCTCCCAAAGATAACGTCTGCTTAAATGCTGGGGCAGCCTTGTAAATATCGCGATATGCACATCAGCAATATTTGCAAGGTTGTACTGCCCAGTGACGCCCACTTTGCATCTCATTAGAGATGCATAGGGAGGCTTTGGGTAAAAGGGTGCTTTCATGCGCTAATGCATGTTAGCACCCACAGGTAAATTGGGCGAAAAGATTGTCTCCGCTTTTTGGGTGTTTAAAGCCAAAAAAGCGCAGATAATGCCCTTGTTAATATGCCCCATAGTTAGTAGGGATGTACGAAATTCACATAATTTGTTTTTGTGACATTTTTGCAAATGTAAGCGAAATTACGTGTAAATATGCAAAATCCCAGTCTGTCACTTTGTGATACATATTAGCTTGAAATGCGTCTTCGTGTTAGTTTTTGCTACATGGACACATTTAAGCAAAAGCACCACGAACAACAGTTGCTCACTAACAGTGGTAAACTTTTTACCGCAAATGGCACCACTCATGTTGAACTTTCAAAACAAATGGCGCGTAATTATGCAAAGTAGAGTATTGGCATGATTTGCATCACAAGCATGACTTGAGATTCCCAAAATAAGATGAATTATGCTGGTATAATTTAAATTTTGCCCAGAAGCAAGCATGGACATGGAAAAGGATTCTGATGTGTTGTCCTCCCCATTGATCAGACCCCACTGATGCCAAGCATGGTCTGCATGGCATGAGAGATAACTGTCCTGCAACTTGATTCCTGTGTCTATAAGAAGGTCTAACTCCTCAATTGTCTTTTAAATGATGTGATATCCAGTCATCACACTTGGGCAGATACTATTTAGAATCATACCCACAGGTGCTTCTATTGATACTGTGGCTTGGGGCATGAATGGAGTTCAATAGGAAGATGGCACAAATAAACTAAAAAACTAAAGGGCATATTAGCAACGCTTTGTGATAACTATCGCAAAGCGTGCTTAGCGCTCATTTTTTTAATGCCAGCTATCGCAGGTTTTTATCGCGGAGATATCGCGTTATTAGCAAAGCGTATCTCCACGGCGATAAAAATTCCTGCGATATCGGGGGAATGACCGTTTTGCAGGGAATAATGCTGGTTTTCCAGCGATGTTCCCTGCAAAACGGCAATAACCTTGCTGTTACGACCCTGTGGTCGTATCAGCATAATCCACCCCCTTTGTTAGGGATAGCTAGGTCAGGATTTTAGCAGACGTTAGATTTTTGCGAAAACTGCAGTTTTCGCCAAAATGTAACGTGTGCTAAAATCCTAAGGGCAGCCTTGTAAATATCGCAATGTGAACATAAGCAATATTTTACAAGGTAGTCCATCTTGCGTACGCCCAGTAACGCCCACTTTGCATCTCATTGGAGATGCAAAGGAAGGCGTCAGGAAAAAGGGTGCTAAGATGCGATTATGCATGTTAGCACCGTCTTGTAAATAGGGCAATAGTTTTATCTCCGCTCTTTTGGCTTTTTAAGCCAAAAAAGCGGAGATAAAGCCCTTGGTAATATGCCCCTAAAGTTTTGTTAAGTAGACTCCCCTGACCGTAGTATTCTAAAGTTGTATGAATATTGAAGTCAAGCACCTCTGAGCTCGATTTCTAGAAACACGAGTAAATCTAGGGGCATATTAGCAAGAACCACGTTGAAATTATCGCCGTTTTAGCGGCAGGAATCTGTCGCTAAAACGGCGATAATGGGCTTGCTAATATGCGCTACAGAATTCCAATAGAAGCCCAGGTTAGATGTCCTGCACATCTAACCTGGGCTTCTATTAGAATTCTATAACGCATATTAGACCATTATCGCCATTTTTGCGGTAGTTTCCAGCCACTAAAACAGCGATAATTTTAACGAGGTTCTTGCTAATATGCCCCCTTGCATGTTAGATTTATCACAAGCATGGGAGAAGATTTTCTCATTTTTGGAATTCACAAAGGTTTGTCTGGTTGCACCTAGAATCCTCACAATCACAGGTTTCCAGGCAGACTCCTAGAATATTTGAGTCATTTGTATAACTACTCATGCAAAAAACATAACAAATGCCTGGGCAAGCTTAGGGGCTGAATAGGTTTCTGTCACTTGGGTCCCTCTTTGTTATTTTCATTTGAAAGATAGGATGTAATGAAATCCTTTTTTCTTACTATCTGCTCCGGCGGCCGCCAGATGATTCTTTCTTACTTAGTGGCCAGATACAGGCGCTACAGTATTTTTCCTGCCTTTAGAAGTGGTTGCATTGTCCTTCCGCTGGCCAGCAGCTCACGCCTAATTAGCATGCCCAACACAGTCACTGGAGGAAAAGCAGCCACTAGAACTGGGTTTGAGGCAATTTGCTTTCATACACCTCAATGTATATTTTTTTACACTTACATTTCCACTACACTTATCAAATGTTTGCATTTACCTTCGACACCATATTTTACAAAAAGTTAAAAAAGGAAAAATGGAAGTCTTTATCATTTTTCCAGGCCAAACTGTTAATAGTAGAGGTTTTTTTTTTCAAATGAGGCCTGCACAAGGAAAAATATAAATTGGCTATTACATTGAGAAACAGATTCTGGCAACTTTTGACTACAAGGCCATACAAGGCCGAACCCGTCTAAAGCTATTTTTAAGGTATTGAAAGACCTTACTGCCAAAAAAGTAACAACTACGTACCAGAGCTCTGTTGAGCACTGTGAAGAATTGGCAGAGTTCTTTCTGGAAAAGGTGAATGCCATCTACCGGGCCTTTCCTTCGGTCATTCCCTTGGCTAATCCATCTCCTAAGCCATTACCATCTGTGGGATTGCACTGTTTACCTATGTTAACACCTGATAGCCTAGGCACTCTGGTCCGCCGAGTGAAGTCTGGGTCCCCAGAGGATCCACTCTGCCCAGAGGTGTTCAGGGACGTAGCGGTACATGATATCTCACCGCTATGTTCCTTGATCAACTCGTCGTTAACATCTGGCGAGGTTCCACTGAAGTGGAAGCGAGCCATGGTTCGGCCTATCCTGAAGAAACCCAGCCTGGACGGTAGCAAGCCAGAGAGCTATCGACCGATTTCTCTCTTGCCGTGGCCGGCCAAGGTTATGGAGGCGCATGTAAATGCTGTCCTCTCGGAACATCTTTGCCGCGCAGATATCCTCGACGCAACGCAGAATGGATTTAGGGCTGGTCATAGCACGGAGACGGCTCTGCTTTATATGGTGGAGCATCTTCGCTCCGTGCTTGACGCGGGACAAACGGCAGCGCTTGTGCTATTAGATCTGAGCGCTGCCTTTGACACCGTCTCGCACCCAATCCTTCTGCAGCGCCTAGAGGAGGCTGGGGTCACGGGTACCGCGCTCCAGTGGTTCCGGTCGTTTTTAACCAACCGGGCCTTTAGCGTGACCGTCCCTCCTTACCAGTCCAAATTCCATCCGTTGAACCTGGGAGTTCCCCAAGGCTCCTCGCTGAGCCCTACACTGTTCAATCTGTACGTGGGGCCGCTAGCTGAGGTTGTCAGGCAATGGGGCATGACGATGGTGTCATATGCCGATGACACCCAGCTAGCGGTCACGATCAGCGGGGATGCCGAAGTCGATGCCCCCAGGTTTCAACAAGGACTGCGGGCGGTCGCCAACTGGATGACGTCCAACTGTCTCCAGTTGAACGCTAGTAAGACCGAGGTCATGGTTTTTGGTAGACAGCCGGAGCTGTGGGGAGAGAGGTGGTGGCCAGGGGATCTGGGTCCTGCTCCCATCCCAGTCGCCGAGCTTAAGAACCTCGGGGTCTGGCTGGACCCTGCCCTCACGTTTGTGTGCCATACTAAACGCACGGCCGCATGCTGCTTTGGCATCCTGCGCGGACTCCGTCCTGTGCTTAAGTTCTTTGATGCCCCCACCAGGCAACTCATGGTCCAAGCCACTGTCATCTCCAGGCTGGACTATGCGAGTTCCTTGCTGGTTGGTCTGAATCAGGCAGAGATCGGGCGCTTGCAAAGGATTC
The DNA here is from genome assembly GCF_964261635.1 of Lissotriton helveticus. NCBI lineage: Eukaryota > Metazoa > Chordata > Amphibia > Caudata > Salamandridae > Lissotriton > Lissotriton helveticus. The sequence continues at coordinate 434,626,328 of NC_136062.1, forward strand.
AGAACGCCGCAGCTAGAGCGATGGTAGGTCTTCCAAGATTCTGTCCTACCTCCAGCTCCCTGCGGTCATTGCACTGGCTTCCGGTGGCCCAGCGGATCCAGTTCAAGGTCCTTTGCATCGCCTATAAAATTCTGAAGGGGTTTCCAGCAACGATTCTTGTGGCCCTTCTTGCCAATTATACCCCAGCGAGACCCTTAAGATCGGCGGACCTAGAACTGGCTGTTGTGCCGCGCTTTAAGCGAGCTAGAGCCGGAGGACGCTCTTTCCGAGTGCGTGCAGCGGTTCTATGGAACTCCTTGCCCCCGGCAATTCGCGCTATGAGAGATTTACTTTCTTTTCGTCGCGCGGTGAAAACCTTTTTATTCCCTTAGTCCGTAACACTTGTTTGTTTTAGTTTAGTTGTGTTGTGCAGCTGCCTTGTCGGGCGCCAGGACGCTCCTTGGCTGGAGCATCTGTGCGCCAAATAAAAACGCATAACATAACATAACATAACATAACATAACATACTTCTCCTTAAATTTTATATGTCTAATTTTTTAACATTACACCTATCTCTGTGATCTCACAAGGAATAATAAGGGGTTTGATTTGCTGAATGGGCACCACAACTGAGTTTCTTGCACCAACTTATCAAGGCTTTCTTTGGAAAATTAATTAGTATGGTGGAGTGTAGCCAATTTTATACAGTGGCGGGTGACACAAATAAAAGGTGGTGAGACAGGTGGACGGGGTAAATGGGGGAGCGCAAGAAGGGGAGCGTGGGGGTGGTTTCATAAAAAAATAAAGACGTACCTGAAGCTGCCGACACCATGCGCCTTCCTGTTTCTTTGCAACCTGGTTCCAGCAGACACTGGGACAGCATCAGAGACTCCTTGTGCAATCCGTGAGCTGCTCTTATGCTATTACAAAGCATGAGAGCAGCGTGGGCATTAGCCTGAGTGGGCTGGTTTATTGCTTGCTCAGGCACAGCACATCTGTCCTGTTTCTCCAACACGCTGTGCAATACAACCTGGGCTGGAGAAACCTAACTGAGCATGTCTGTTTGGACGGCCTAAGACAGACGGCCAAACAGACATGCACAGTGCACATACCACTCTATTCCTCCTCCCTCCCATGGCCTGGCCCTTCCCCTCCCTACACACTCTGGCTCAGCCAGCCGCTGAAACCATCAAATGATAATAAAATATAATTTTATTTTTCAGCTGCTGGCTCTGAGCCAATGGGGCGACGCTCCTCCGCCATTGCGGAGTAGCCGCCGCTGATTTAATACCACATCTGTGGGGGCTGATTACATACACTGTGGCATTGAATGGCCCTGCACAGGGCAAAGAGTTATAATCTAAGCGCAAACCCGTCTCTAAGAATTCAAACTTGTGATGTAGCCATGCAGAAATGGTGGCTATGCTGCATATATTCAATCATTATGCATACTCAATTTTGCACATTGCCCGACCTCATATTTTGCTTATCATCGTTAAAAAATAATAATAAGTAAAAATAGCTGACAATTTGCATGATAAATATACACGCGCTTTGATTGTATGTTGTAATAGAGCGGGTAAAGGTTTGTAAGCTCATTGGTACTCTCCTGGCATGCACATATTAAGCAGACACATAGAGGTACTTATGTCAGGGCCAGAGTAAGGGCACCAATGGTGTGACTGCAAACAATGAGATAGGATTTATAAAGGACACTATCACCCCAAAATTTGAATCTTGCCATGTTTATATTTCAACTTTTTCCATGCCTCATGTGAGCAGCTCAGCCCCTCCCCTTTTCCTCTCCATTCTCAAGTTTGTTCTGTTTTTGCCTGTGAAGGATGCACAGCTCCAAGCATCAGAGGGAATAAACAAACTTCTGGAAGCTGTCATTCTTCACCAGATGTTGTAAAATATACTTCATTCTCAAAGTAATTAAAATTTGTTGACTAAAATCTACCCAGCGGTTAGTGAACAGAAACATCCCCTGCCCTCTCTCAAGTGTGTTATCAGGTAGAGTTCCAGCAGTATTTATATACAACATGCACTGGGCTCCTCATATGAAGGAAAGCTGGGGGTACCTCGCCCTCAATGAAGAAACCACCCCTTCAGCCAGACGGTGGGTCGGATCTGAGATGTGTCCCTGATGAACAAAGGTGAACAGTCCAAGAGTCACCCCAATAGGGGTGTGTGGATCACACCAGACACTTGCACTGTCTCCCACTAATGGAAGCAGCAATCAGTCATGGGTGCTCAGCAAGGCATTGTGTGCACTGAACACATCTGATAATACACACATTTATTAAAAGTTCGCAGTATAAACATGATCAAATCAGTGAAAATAGCAAAAACACAATGTTCAACAGAACACCAAATGTCACACAATGTGGCACAATAAGCCAGTGGTCCCTGTTTGAGAGTAGCAGTCTCTGCTGGGGGTCACTGGAAGCAATCAAACAGAAGTAAACACAATGAAACCGATTCACAGAACTAACTTAAGACAAAATCCTAAACTTACTACCACTTTGTTATTCACAGAAGGAACTTACTCATGTTGGTATTCACAGAAGTTAGGACTCCTAAACTGCAAAAAATCTTAACTTTAAGACTTTCGGTATTCACAGAAGGCATTTAGGAGTCCTAAAGTTAGGAGTCCTAACTTTACTACACCTAAACTGCGAAAAATCCTAAGTTTAAGACTTTTGATATTCACAGAAGGCATTTAGGAGTCCTAAAGTTTGGAGTCCTAACTTTACTACACCTAAACTGTGAAAAATCCTAAGTTTAAGACTTTTGGTATTCACAGAAGGCATTTAGGAGTCCTAACTTTATTACTCCTAAACTGACAAAAATTCTAAATTTAAGACTTTCGGTATTCACAGAAGGCATTTCAGAATCCTAAAGTTAGGAGTCCTTACTTCTCTGAATACGGAAATGAGTAAGTGGCTTCAGTGAATACCAAAATGAGTAAGTGCCTTCTGTGAATACCAAAATGGTAGTAAGTTTAGGATTTTGTCTCAAGTTAGTTCTGTGAATTGGGCCCAATGCACTTATGGAACTGGAGACTCGACGTAGGTTTAACAGAGAAGAGAAAGTACTGATCCAATGCAGTTGGATACTTTTTTAAACTACAGCTACTGATGTTCATCCAGGAGCAAGCTTACCTTCCCGTCAGAATGCAAAAATGTTCTTCTCATATTCATAAATGTAAAACATTTGGGGACAACTAACAGAACAATAGGAACCAAAAACACCAGTGGTGACAGAATCTGGGGTACTTGCAAAGTAACAGGATGGGTATCATAAAGGTACATTGATTTTGTGATACTCAGAGATCAAATGGGGGCAACATCTAAGGGGGCACACAGGGTTCGACTTAGCAATAGCGTTCCCTAGATGTGGATATTTGGCTAGTCAACTGCGTGCTGGACCCTGCACATGACAGGTCAAAATAAGAACGTTGAAATTAAGATTATTTAAAGTTGGTACAAAGTGGTGAGCTCCCCAGAATAAGACAACCATAGTCTCAAACATGTAGGAAGGGTGAATATTATTCGATCATCTATCTCCGCCACTAGTGTGGGTACAAGAAAACTAGAAGATGTTTGGGTACAACTAATTCTGAGGAGGAAGACTCTTTAGCTGCACAGCATCGTCTCATGGGGTGCGATAAAGCAGGTTCTAGGGGCCTTATTTATAAAGGCCTTGCGCCGCCGGTGCGTCACTTTTTCCCATTTTAAAAGTGACGCACCGGTGGCGCAAGGCCTTCATAAATAAGGCCCTAGGTATTTTCGAAGGATGGGATTCCATTGACTTGCTGGAGGTTTTCACACTGGGCAGGTTCAGCCACAGTAGCTCAGGAATCATACTGAGCTACCACAAGGCCCTGTGTTTCTCCCTCCCAGGAGGTAGTCAGCAGCATACCAACTTCATCCTCTGGATGCCCCAGAGCAAAAAGTGCCCATGAGGGTCCAAAGTGTGGAAGCTGGTCACACAGTATAATACCAACGCCCAACCATCGTCCAGTGAGTTTCACAATTTCAAAGGTACAGACAAATCTGTATGTGTTCACATTCCTCTGTTCCCTCTGAGAGAAGAGTCTGGAATAGCCGGAGCCTCTGCCTTGCTGCTAGAGGGTCTAAGTGAACCCTCCGTGAGCTTCTCTCATAGGGACCAGGGTGAAATAACAGAAGAGCAGGGGGAAGGGGAGTTGGAAGAGGATGTCATCAGTGGACAAAACTCACACTTCATCCTGAAAATTTCATTCTTATATTACGCTTAGGCTTTCTTTTTTTCAGTTCTATTTTTGTTTTCCAGTGATTTCAATGCCTTGAAAAAACAGTGGTTATCAGTGGTTACAAATTTTCACGCCATTAAAAACAACAGAAACAGTGTTTTTCCGTTTTGTAACCCCTTCGGTGCGCATGACTGCCCCAGGCGTCATACGTAACGGTGGGAGTGTGCAGAGGACGTCCAGGGGCCGTCCAAATCCCGCCCACTATTTAAATCGCCCGCATGGGGCAAAATGTGCGCAGCGCCGAAGGGGTTGTGGAACGTTTCGCTTTTATTATTGCTTGCTTTCTGCACTCACAAGGCATGGTATATAGACACTGTATGTACAGTGTATATGAGGTCCAAATACATTTTTATAAATCAAACTTATAGTAGTACACCATACAATACCACTTCAGTGAGTCTTTGGTCAAATTCTGTACACGGTCGACACATGGATATTGTAAAATCACTAGCTAAATGATACAGTTGGGATGACTCTTTCTTTGTTGCCACATAAAATACTACAATAAAAAATATTGTTGCATTTTAGTTCATGCGCATAATGAAACAGTACTCCAGAATGGACTACAAAGTGAATATCATTCTTCATTAACTGTGAATATTGTAAAGATGCGTTCAGCCTACTGTCTAGCAAGGGGAAAGGATCTCTTCCAGGGAAGCACTTCAGCTCAGGTATCGATTTTGATAAGTCATCAAATTACTTTTTCATATACAAAGATTAATCACTGCAAATACAAATAATATCATTCTAATATTTGCTGAACTTGGTAAGAACTTTTTGCAGCAGCATTCCAAGTGACACTGCGTTCCCTGTATTACAAAAGTCTGGTGTCATGGTTTAAGCACAATCCCAGCACTCTTTGGGAAAAATTCTTATGAAACCAGCCATTTTACCTATCAGTAAAATTAAATGAATGAAATGAAAGGAGAATTTATAAAGCGCTGTAGCTGCCCTGAGGCGTCCTAGCGCTAGGAAGCTGTTCCTTCTGGTAAAAACTGTTAACAAGAGGTTTATCAGAATTTTGTGAAAAGAAAGGTTTTTAGATTTTTGCGAAACAGGAGTAGATTGGGCTGCGATCTCAGATGAAGGGTGAGGGAGTTCCACAGTTTAGCCGCGTTGTAGGAAAAAAATCGACCCCCACATCTTGATCTCTTAATCCTAGGGACTGTGGCAAGGAAGGACTGAGCAGAACAAAGCTGTTTGGTGGGGTTGTAGGGGGTGATTAAGGGGTGATTGATAGCCGCACCTGTTCTCCAGAATGCTTGGTGGGAGATGCAGAGGGTCTTGAAATTAATTCTCTCTCTGACCGGAAGCCAAAGAAGATTTTTGAGGCCGGGTTTGGCTGAGAGGCAGGGTGCGAGCTGCACAGTTTTGTATTATCTGGAGCTTTCGTAGGGTGTTTTCAGGGGCTCCTAAGTACAGTGCGTTACCAAAATCCAGGCGGGGTTAAATTAGGCCTTGGAGTAAATGGTTGATCTCGAGAAACTCGGTCAAGATCTTATTTACATGTTTCTCCAAAATTTTACTCATCCAGGGGAGCAGAGAGATGGGACGATAGTTACTGGGGTTGTTGGGGTCCAGATTAGTTTTTTTTTTTATAAGTGCTCTGACCATAGCCTGTTTCCAGGTAGTTGGAACAATGCCTGTGGAAAGGGAAGCATTAAGCACTTCCAGGATGATGGGGAGGATGCTATTAGTAGCAGACACGAGGGTGCGTGGGGGTGCTGGGTCGCAGGGGGAACCGGACTTTACTTGTTGCATAGTGAGAGCGAGCGTCTCTGAATCCAGGGAAAGGAAGTTCTCCAAAGTATTTGGAGAGTGCCGCTCGTGTTCCAGTAAGCAGATGGGTGTAAGGTTGGGGGCACTGTCAGTGGGGGAAAAGGAGTTGTAGATCTTTTGGATTTTGTGAAAAAAAAATTCGCTAGGTCGTTTCAATGGCTTTGTGTGTTATGAGTGCGGGGGAATTCTGCGGGAGCTTAGTAAGGGTTTTTACGATCTGATATATTTCCTTTGGTTTTGAAGAGGCTGCGCTAATTTTTTCTGTGTAGAAAGAAGATTGCGTAGTTTTGAACTCGTTTTTATACGACCTAATTGCTTCCCTATATATGATTTTATTTGAGGGGGAGTAGTCTAATCACCACTTCCTTTCCAGTTTTTTACACTGACGTTTCCTTTCCCGAAGTTCTGGGGTGTACCAGGTTGCCATTTTTAAAAGTCTTTTGGATTTGGTACAGCGTATGGGAAGTGTGGAGTCCAATGAATTTGAGATCCAGTTGTTATAGTTATAGCTAAAGTGGGGTCCTGGATTTTCGGGGGTCTGGAGGCTTCTAAGGCTGTTATCCAGTCCTCCAGGGGAAGTTTTGACCAATTGCACGATTTTCGTGTAGTTGTGTTTGAGAGAAGGGGGATGTGAGTGTTCCAGATAAGAGGTATCATGAAATGATCGGTCCATGGGAGAGGGGACGGGGAGCCCACCGTGAGGTTTGTGCTATTACTAAAAATGGGGTCAAGGCGGTGGCCTTTGGAATGGGTGGGGAAGAGGATAAGTTGTTTTAATTGTAGATCGGAAAGACTGGTTGTTAGTTCCGCTACAGGGTGATCTAAGTTATCATCAAAGTGGATATCGAGGTCCCCCAGTAGCGTGTAGTTAGCTGGGCTGGTAGCTAAATCAGCAACAATAGAGGGTAGATCGTTGTGAAATTGTTTTAAGGTACCGGGTGGACGATAGATAAGTGTTCCGGAAAAGCAACTGTTAGGGGAGAAATCAATGGATAAAAGACAGACTTTCGCAATCTGGAATTGGGTCGAATGAGCGACAGGTGTAGTGGTCTTTATACATAATTGCCAGGCCATCCCCCTTCCCGTGCGGACGATCTTTCCGCAAAATCTGGTACCCATGAGGAAGGGCTTGCACCAGGTCTGGTTCTGATTCTGAGGTAAGCCATGTTTCTGTCAGAAAGAGGGCATCTGGGCAAAGATCTTCTAAAAGTATGGCGATTTCTATGTAGTATTTGGGTAGTGATCTGCAGTTCAAAAGATACATTTTTATCTCCGACACTATTTTTTTGGAGTGAATTGGGTCGAGCCCGAGGTTACATTGGGGACAGACAGTTGGTAGGTCCAATGGATGGCAGGAAGGGAAGCAGGGGGTCTGTGTGTTTAATAGTATTTTAAAGAGAGAGTTGGGGCTATAGCTCCTGTTTGATTTGGCAAATTGTGCAGGGGTTGTGGCCCCTGTCCCCTGCCGGCCACGGACGGGCGCAGACGGGCTAGTCTTTGCTCGTTTTCGGCACAAAAGCGGCACGACTGCTGCGTGCGTCTGCTGTGCGGTCGCTGACAAATTGGCTTAAATAGCGGCGATCGAGTGAGCCTGGCTCCGTCCTGCCGATTGGAGGTGGTTGGTGACAGGCCTGCCTGCTTCCTGGAACGCCCTTCCCAATATTTATTTATTTATTTATTTATTGAAGTTTTGTATAGCGCTAGCTGGACCCGGGGGTATCAGAGCGCTTCACAGCAAATAGAGAAATGCAATCAAGGCAATAAGCAAATAATACAAGAATCGGACACGATAGGGTGGGAATAAAGCCTGTACACCAACAAAACAACAGCAATAATAACGTAATAAGAGACGGAGTTCGGGGGTGAATCGGTTAGATTTGAGTACCGTAGAGGAATCGGATTTCTGCTGTTGCGAGATGGGCTTCTCTTTAAGCACCGGAGCGTTCAAGGAAGAGGGCTTTGAGTAGCGTTTTGAATTGTGGGAAGGAGGCGGTCGTTCTGATATGTGGGGGGATGGAGTTCCAAATCCTGGGAGCGTTCCCCGCAAAGGATTTATTAGAGGTCTTGCGTTTCTGTGATTTCAATGGGATGAGCAGGAGTGTGTTGGAGCTTCTGAGGTTCCTGGATTGTCCAGCCCTTTTGAGTTTAGAAGCCAGGTATTCAGGTTTGCCTGTGTGCAAGGCTTTATGTGTGAGGCAGGCTGTGCGGAAGTTAGCTCGTTGGTCAATCGGAAGCCATTTGAGTTCTTTGAGCGCCGGGGAGATGTGGTCAAATTTCCTTGTTCCTGTAATCATTCTTGCGGCAGCGTTGAGGGTGGAGTTGAGGGGACCCAGGTGTGACTTGGCTGTTCCAGTCAGTACAGCAATGCCATAGTCAATTCTTGAGAGCACGAGTGCCTGGGTGGCATGTTTCAGATCTTTGGGGGGGAGGAAGGGTTTAATTTTGTAGAGAAGTTTCAAGTTCATGAACGCGCTTTTGGCGGTTTTAGAGATATGCTTCTTCATGTCCAGTTTGGAGTCGAGAGTGATTCCTAGTGATTTTGCTGAGTCCGTTGGAGTAAGAGAGACATTGAGGGCATTTAAGGCTTTGAGCCATTCCACTATTTGTGGGTTTTCATCTTTGTTCGAGATTAAGAGAACTTCCGTTTTATCTTCGTTCAGTTTGAGGTGGTTGGCTGAGAGCCAGTGTTGAACCTCCATGAGTGTGGCATTAAGTCTGTGAATGTCAGCGATCGCAGTGGTTTCCAAGTAGAGTTGAGTGTCATCCGCGTACAGGTGGAAGGGGATGTTAGAGTTCCTTAGGAGAGAGGTGAGGGGTTCCATGTAGATGTTGAAAAGTTGCGGGGAGAGTACTGATCCTTGTGGCACACCTCTGTTGATGGGGAGGGGGTCTGACTCGAAACTGTTGATCTTTATTCTTTGAGAGCGGTTGTTAAGAAAGGAGGCGAACCATTTTAGGACCGTGTTTTCGATGCCCGCTTTTTCTCGAAGGACATTAAGAAGGAGGGAGTGATCGACCGTATCAAATGCAGCCGAGAGGTCAAGGAGAATGAGGAGGCTACATTGGTTGGAGTCGAGTGACATGTGCAGGTCGTCAAGGACATTTAGGATAGCGGTTTCCGTACTGCAGCCCTTTCTGAACCCTGATTGGAGAGGATCCAGTAGGTTCGAATTCTCTAAGTGTTGGGTTAATTGTGACAGCACACATCTTTCCAGAATTTTGGCTAGGAACGGAAGATTCGATACTGGTCTGAAGTTGTTCATGTCTGCGAGATCAAGGCCGGGTTTTTTGAGCAGAGGGGTGACTTGTCCTAGTTTAAGGCAGTCAGGGATGAGGCCCTCGCTTAAGGAGCTATTGATGATCTTGCCCCAGATTGGGGCTAGGGTGAGCTTCAAGTCCTTGGCCAGTCTCGAGGGAAGTAGATCGAGAGAGTGAGAGGAGGGTTTCGCTGCGTCGATAAGATTGCTTATCATTTCAACCTCGACCGGCTGGAAAGAAGACCAGCGGATAGATGATGTTACTGGGGTGTTGTGGATGAATGCAGGGCTCTGGATGAAGGAGCGGTCGATTTTGGCTATTTTTTCATTGAAGAAGCTTGCGAAGTTGTCACAATGGGTTTTGGAGGCAGTTAAGTTGGCCGCCTTGGGAATGGAGGTTTGGTTTCTAATGATGTCGAAGAGTTCCTTGGGGCGGTTTCTGGCATTGTCTAAAGCAGAACTGAAGAAGGAAGTCTTCTTACTTTTGATGTGAGAATAGTATATTTTGCGGGCTGCCTTCAGTTGGTCCCGATGCAAGGCCGATGGGTTGTTTCTCCAAGTTCTTTCCAAGGATCTAAGGTGTCTTCTTTCCTCATTAATGTCAGTAGAGAACCAAGATCTGGAGGGGATGCTTCTGGGTTTTTTTAGTTTCAAGGGAGCCAGCTGATCTAGGACAAGCTCTAGATTGGAATGGTAGAGCGAGGTGAGTTCCGAGGTAGAGAGGGGCTCCGCCGTGTTCGGGAGGAGCGTGCTGAGTCCTTCCTCAAGCTTGTCTCGGGGAACTCTGGTGGTGTTCCTGACCCATTTGGGGGGTGCTTGGGTGGGTGGGAGTGACGCGGCCGGTTGCAGGATGTGAAATAAAATGATGTGGTGGTCTGACCAGTCCACCGGGATGATGTGGTCAATCGAGAGTGCATTTTTGTTCGCGATGATGGCATCCAGGGTCGCTCCTCTGTAGTGTGTTTCTTCTGAGCAATGTTGGACCAAATCGTTGTCTTGTAGCAGGGTGTTGAGAGATTGAATCAGCGGGTTTTTGTGGTCGTTCCATCTTAAGTTGAGGTCGCCCATAATTAGATTGTCGTCGCCATTAAGTGCGGATTGGGTGATCAGATCCGATAACTGGGCTTTAAATTCGTTGGCACACAGCCGCGGTGGAACGGGGCGAGGGAAGCGAGGGTAGCGTGGCAGTGCTAGAGTTGCAGTGAGGGTGAGTGCAATTTTAAAAAGTACCTATTCGTCTTTCTTAAAAACAGTTTCTGGGCAGCGGCAGGTTGTGGTGGTGTAGGCAGCCTTACCAGAGGTAGCGCTGATGCTCAATTTAACTCAGGTCTCAAATAGCGGCGATCGAGTGAGCCTGGCTCCGCCCTCCCGATTGGAGGTGGGTGGTGATTGGCCTGCCTGCTTCCTGGAACGCCCTCCACACAAGCGGCACACAGCCGCGGTGGAACGGGGCGAGGGAAGCGAGAGAAGCGTGGCAGTGCTAGAGGTGCAGTGAGGGCGAGAGCAATTTAAAAAAGTACCTATTTGTCTTTCTTAAAAGCAGTTTCTGGGCAGCGGCAGGTTGTGGTGGTGTTGGCAGCCTTACCAGAGGTAGCGTTGACGCTCAATGTAACTCAGGTCTCAAATAGCGGCGATCGAGTGTGCCTGGCTCCGCCCTCCCGATTGGAGGTGGGTGGTGATTGGCCTGCCTGCTTCCTGGAACGCCCTCCACACAAACTGCACACAGCCGCGGTGGAACTGGGCGAGGAAAGCGAGGCAGTGCTAGAGGTGCAGTGAGGGTGAGTGCAATTTTAAAAAGTACCTATTCGTCTTTCTTAAAAGCAGTTTCTGGGCAGCGGCAGGCTGTGGTGGTGTAGGCAGCCTTACCAGAGGTAGCGATGGCGCTCAATGTAACTCAGGTCTCAAATAGCGGCGATCGAGTGAGCCTGGCTCCGCCCTCCCGATTGGAGGTGGGTGGTGATTAGCCTGCCAGCTTCCTGGAATGCCCTCCACACAAACAGCACACAGCCGCGGTGGAACGGGGCGAGGGAAGCGAGGGAAGTGAGGCAGTGCTAGAGGTGCAGTGAGGGTGAGTGCAATTTAAAAAAGTACCTGTTCGTCTTTCTTAAAAGCAGTTTCTGGGAAGCGGCAGGCTGTGGTGGTGTAGGCAGCCTTACCAGAGGTAGCGTTGAGGCTCAATGTAACTCAGGTCTTAAATAGCGGCGATCGAGTGAGCCTGGCTCCGCCCTCCCGATTGGAGGTAGGTGCCTGCCTGCCTGGTAGCGAGGCAGTGCTAGAGGTGCAGTGAGGGTGAGTGCAATTTTAAAAAGTACCTATTCGTCTTTCTGAAAAGCAGTTTCTGGGCAGCGGCAGGCTGTGGTGGTGTAGGCAGCCTTACCAGAGGTAAACATAGCCAAAATATCAAATATGATTTTGATATTTCCTGATTCTCTACAGTTTATAAAATAAATAAATAAGAACTAAAACGTCTTCTAAACCCTGCATCTTTAAACCAAAGACCACAAAACCAAAAAAAAAAAGCTAAAGAAGAAACAATATTTTAGTGACATCCCTACACAACAAAACTCAAGCAGAATATTGTTAGCCCAGTGTTCCTTGCTACTACTGTGTATAACAATGTTACATTGTATTGGCCCCTTCAGGAAAAAATACAATTGACTCTTTCACTCTCCTTTTCCTTTCTTTGAATGTCATTTAGTTTGTGGTTGTGCATGTGTTTATATGTTTACACTAGTGAGGGCTATTTTCTTTTCCGTGGGGTTTTATCAGTTATTATAGGTTTAAACTTATTACTAGATAGCCTAATTATGATAAATGTTCATGAACATTTACATGCAATTGATACTTTAGCACACCAGTAATGGAGGCAATGCCCACTATAATTTCACAGAGTTCACAAAGGGCTAAAACAACAATGGCTATATGGGATTCTGGGAATGTTACTTTTATTACACAAAATATGCAAAGAATGAGCGCCCATCAACCTGAAATTCTGGACTGCTCTTTACACAGGGAAGCTGTCTCTTTCCCTGGTGAGCCAGGCACTACCCAGTCCAAGTGGACCATTGGGAACTACCTCCATGGGACTCTGGGTGGCTTCAAATGAAAGAAAGCTTGGGGTACCGGTGGACATATTCCCTATCAGGGCACACCCAAGCCGTGACCATGAGGTGTCAGTGTCAAGTCTATGGGGCATGTGGGAAGTAGAGGCCCCTCAAACTGTTGACAACATTATCTAAGACTAGAGGGAACTCCACATGACAAAACAACAAACTGGCAGAGATGCCAGCAAGTTTTTGTTGTATTTAGTCTTTACAGATGTCCATAAGGAAAGTAATACATAGATATTGAACCTATACATAGATATGGTACCAAGGGCCTGAATGTGTTCATTTGTAATATTTACAGCACTTTTACAAGAAGGAACTGAACCAATTCAAAACGTTTTCTGGCAGCAACTCATTACATTCTACTAGATTCCCATGTCAAAAGCAGGTGATATATGATTGTTATTTATAAGTTGACTTTTCAGGATTTATCTTTGTAGATCAGCTGGCCGATGAAACACTGCAGCTTTGTTTATGAATGAAAAACATAGATTGGCATAGCTAATAACCCGGCTTGCAATGTCAGTGTTAAGCCTGGAATGTTTGCTTTGCCAAAGCTGTCATGCTCACTAAATGTTTACTTCAGCAGTGGCTTGGCAGTAGGAGAAGGGAAGAAGCCAGCTGTGCTGACTGTTATCACCAGCCCAGCAGCTGAATGTGGTTGCTAGGCAGGCTAAAGGGACACTCCTATCATAGAAAACATTAAATGAACAACAAATCCTACTAATTACTTCGTTTGTTCGTTAGAACCAATGTGTCTTGCAGAGAAACAGTAACAAGAACAGGACTACTTGTGTGAACATATGAAATAACAAGCACTGGCATAGCCAATATGTCTCGCCTTTGGGACCTTATAAGTGTGTAGCCATGCAACACTTGATGTTGTTGCAACAAGGATATTGTGCTGGATAACTAAAACCTTATAAGGTCCCAAAGGTACCTATTGGCTATGCCAATGCTTGTTTTATCTTTCCCTTGTGGGTACTTTTTCATGCTTGCCTTCACACTTTGACTCTCTTTTCTTATCTTCATCTTTCAATTTTTCTTTTCTGACTTTCGCTCTCTTGCTCTAGGTTAAAAGTCTGAGATTGAAAATATATCTCGTTTCCCAAAAAGTAGTACCAACTCCCAGGACCCTCCATCAGCACAAATTAAGCTCTTCCGTGGGGTATGCCACTGTGGAACAAACCAGATCTGCTGATATGAACTGAAGGATTCCTACGGTCTAATCCAAAACTTCGCAGGAACCTAATGCAGAGTGTGTGTTCTGCTGGACCGGCAGTCCGACCAAATTCAAGGAGGTGTCAACAAGTGTAAACAAAATATTAGAGGTGCAGCCCCTTTAAGAATTCAACTCATCTGGCTTTACGCACAGTCGCCCATGGCTCTCCCGCCTCAAAGCAACCCTCCTGGCATGACGTGTTGCAGAAACCTAACAATTACTTTTGAGTCATAAAGGTCAAAAGGAGAAGCAACCAGAGCAAGAAGAGAGAGGCGGCGTGACAGTAAGTGAGAGGGAAGAGAAAATCAAAAATATTCAAAGAGAGGACTGGAGAAAGAAGGGGTAATGGAAAAAATCAGAAATGGTACAGAAAAAGAAACAGAGACAAGAAGAAAGGGTTGAGGAGAGGTAGAGAAAGTGACAGAGAACTAAGAGCGATCAGGGTTGAAAATAACTGGGAGAGAGAATGAGAGAGAGAGAAGGTGAAGTAGAGATAAACAAGAATGTGACAGGGTGAGATAGGGTGAGAAATACAAGGGAAACAACAGTGTGATAGAGATATAGCTATTAAGAGAAACGCTGGAAAGAGAAAAAAGACAGGAAAAAAGGCAGCTAGAACCCGGGAGCCTCAAAGTGCGTCGGACGTAAATGCAAGGCATTTCTCATATCACCGAGTCGCAGACGGTAGAAGGGATTGCATAAAATCCAGTTAGAACACATTTGTTTCCATCTGCCAGCAAATGCGCGCCTTACATATGTGCATTAATATGTTTAGGGTGAGTAATGCGAGCTGCGGTCGGCGCGCTGTGCCTCCGCTAATCTGGTCTGCTGTAGCCTAGAAGCGGCACCGGGGTGTGAGGACAGCCCCAGTGAGCGCGGCCACTAAAACTAGAAAAAATAGGCACGCTAGTGGTGCGCGTGCTTGCGCCACAGCGAGCGATCTCTTTTCAAAAATCGTACCCGTGTCTGGGCACGATGATTGAAAATAGATGTGGCCTGTGCGGGTAACCGCAAGCAAAAGGCCGTGGGCGGAGCAAAGGCAGGACATGCACCCGCCCTTACCCAATTGCGTGCTGTCTTTCTTAGAAAGACGCACGCAAAGCCCAATAGCCTGGGAGAAAAACAAAAGCACACGCACAAGCGTGTGGTGAGCTTTCTGAAGCCCATTACTAAAATTCTCGCTAGCAGTGCCTGTGCGCTGCTCTAGGCTCGACCTAAAAACTGAATATGAAGTGTCATAATAGACTACATTTTTCTTAAGTAAGATAGTCCCTCTGGCATTCCAAAAGAAGTGGCAGAAGCATAAACGCAAACAACCATGGATATGATGGTGAGAATAAAACACTCCTTTGGGCTGATTTAATATATGATTGACAAAGTTTTAATCCTATGACTGAACCTAACCTAACCCAACATTTTGAAGAGGAGGGACCCAAAGCCCACACACTGCATTGAACACAAGAGTTTCTTCCAGTGGACCTAATGAGAAAAGTGCAATGTCAACAAGGGCAGTTTTGGAATATTTCTCTGCAGAATAAATGTAGTTTGCCAGCATCCCACGTGACATTTTCACCACAAGCCCACTGTACATAAAAAAGTAATCTGAGATACCTGAAAGAGATTAGTTTGAGCAGAAACTATTCCTGCTCAAACCAGTCTTCAGCAAGCAAAAAGTGATGCAAAACTGTTTAATGCAAACTTTGCACATTTAACAACTGAGAATAACATTTTCACTTGTCTTTCAGGGGTCCAGAGGGGCTTGGGACAGATTCTCCCACAACATTGATCTCCTGGCATTTGTCTAGCAGGGTCTGTGACTGACTCTGCTCCAGCACAGCTATCCTTTGAGCGTCATAGGCCTGGCAGGAAAGTTCAACATTTGACCATAATCCATTTGGGCTGCTGACACTGCGCGTGCATTGGGGACATTGGGGCAGATTTATGTTGGGAATGCGCCACGTTTGCATCACGCAACTGCGGCGTAAATGTGGTGCATCCCTATGACCCATTTACAACGTGACGCATCTAGGCAGATGCGTCACGTTGTACAGCCCTGCACCACTTGTGGGCGTTCCGGCGCAGGGTGGGCGTTCCGGGGTAGGTGCGCCTCGCAAAAGTGGCTGAGTGAAATCTATAGAATTTCACTCAGTCACTTTCAGGCCAATGCTGCGTCAAAACCCTGCGCCTGCTTGAAGCAGGCGTAGGTCTTGACGCAGCATTGTAAAGATGGGGCACCCCCGAGCCTTGCTGGAGCTGCGTCGCGCTAGCTACGCAACTCCAGCAATGCAGCCACCTTTACGGCACAAATGCGTCACGCATCTGTGCCGTTTTTGCACCATGGTGCGCCGTATTGTATATGCGGCGCACCATGGGTGGCGGAGCAGCGGCGCAAAATAACTGGCGCATCCCTGGGGATGCGCCAGTTATCATAAATCTGCCCTATTGTGCGCAATATGCAAAGTTCTAGCCAGGCACCTCAAGTCGACACATAGCTGCCATGTTTTCCAATTGCCTATGTGTGACATTTCTGTGATTTCAATCCACTTATGAGTGACATTCTACTGCCCAATGTGTGACACATTGAGTGACATTCAGGAGCAAACCTAAGTAATTAACTTGTAGGCCGGTATCGTGTAGCAGTATGAACTTAGAAGTCTATGTCCCACTGCACCAACCAAGGTTTTATTATGAGTACTGGTCATTGACCGGAATGAAGTGTGTAATTACTATTCTAACTGCGTTTTTAGTGTTTTGATAAACTCACTTGAAAGTACCTAAACACACTAGCGGGAATGGTCCTTACAACGCACCTGTCCTCCAAAAGATAGGGCTCTGACAATGTTACCCCACACTGAGAGAACCGAGTCGGTCCCCACAGCGTGAGTTACACACACAAACACACATGTGCACACACCCCGTGCACAAGCACGTACGCACACACACACACACACACACACACACACTCGCTTAAAATACGATGGAATGACCGGGTGAATTTAAGTGGTCTTCTGGACTCACCTGTCCCATCAGAAGTGTCTCTTCAGTGTCTGCCAGGGTGTGCAAGTGGGTTTCTTTGTCGGCAGGGTTTTTGGTGCACAAGAGAGCAGTCGGTTGGCTGTGGGCGATCAGTGCTGATTGGTACCAGGTGTAGACACCAATCTCAGAGGCCGGGCTAGCCTGGATACTGCACAGCTCTGGCACTGATCATGCTGCTTTGGTACTTGGCAGGGTAGTGTGCATCTCGGCCTCTCTCTTCGTTGCTCCGGACAGTCCGCTGAGCTGAGCGCCACTCTCTGCTTGAACTCCGACTGCACTGGGGGAGGCCACCGCTGATGCTTTATATATGCGCGGTGTGCTCGCAGCCCGCGAGACTGACCACAGGGCCCCCACGCACATGAGTCTGGAGGTGAGGGCTCGACTAAGTTCAAATGTGTTAACAAATGTCAACTACATTGCTCCCTGTAATAGTGGCATCAAAGCTGCTGGTACTCTCTCGCTGCTGGCGTCACTAGGCAGCAGCAGAGGCTCTCAGCCCTGGGCTCAGAGGAAGAAACGCAGTTGCAGCACCAGTCTCCAGCAGAGCTGAGTCCAGTCACAGAGCATTGCCACCTTTTAAGTCCGCTCACAGCACGTGGCCACCTTTTAGGTCCAGTCACAGCACGTGGCCACCTTTTAAGTCCGGTCACAGCACGTGGCCACCTTTTAGGTCCAGTCACAGAGCGTGGCCACCTTTTAAGTCCAGTCCCAGCGCGTGGCCACCTTTTAAGTCCAGTCACAGCGCGTGGCTACCTTTTAAGTCCAGTCACAGAGCATGGCCTCCTTTTAAGTCCACTCACAGGGCGTGGCCACCTTTTAAGAATCAGCTCTCCTCTCCGTGACCGACAACATCAAGATGTCACAGGATAGAGGAGGCTCAATGATTCTGGTGCTGTTAGACCTGTCGGCCGCCTTTGATACTGTGTCCCACAAGATCCTCGTGAGCCGTTTACAGGGAGTGGGCATAGGAGGACAGGCCCTTTCTTGGCTGGAGAGCTTTCTGTCCGGGCGCTCACAATCCGTCAGCTTGGGACCATACCGCTCCTCTTCAAGGATGCTCACGAAGGGGGTGCCACAGGGCTCATGCCTAAGCCCCACATTATTTAATGTGTACGTGGCCCCCCTTGCTGAGATTGTGAGAAAATATGGATTCACCCCGGTGTCCTACGCTGACGACACCCAACTTCTCTACCCTTTCCACTCCCTAAACACCAATGTTAGAGATAATTTCGCGGAAGGCATGAGGGCCATATCCAAGTGGATGGCGGTCAACCGCCTCCAATGCAACGTTGGAAAAACGGAGCTAATGCTCTTTGGAAAAGCGTCCATACTATGGTCCCCCGACTGGTGGCCCTTAGACCTGGGACCAGTACCAACCCCAAAACTAACAGTAAAAAATCTGGGGGTGAAGTTAGATCAAAATTTAACCTTGATGGAACATGTGAGTACAGTTGCTGGGGCATGTTTCCACACAATTGGTCTGTTAAAGCGAGTCTTCCCATACTCAGATAACTACAGAAAGACCCTAGTGCAGACTATGGTGATAAGTAAAATTGACTATTGCAATGGACTCCTGATACAAGCCAACGAGAGCGCCATAAATCGCCTTCAGGTAGTCCAAAACACAGCGGCAAGACTGGTTTTGAATGCCCCCCCTAGAACCCCCTCCAAGCCCCTGCTGCGAGAACTTCATTGGCTGCCCATACGGCAACGCATTAAATTTAAAATCTGTTGCATGGTCCACAAATGCCTGTTCGGGAAAGCCCCCTATTATCTGACTCAAAGGTTGCCCCTTTACAAACCTGACAGAGCACTACGGTCGAGCAATCAATTGCTGATAAAAACCCCTCTGGTAAAAAAAACCAGACAAGGTGGCAGAGCCTTCTCTCTGGTAGGGCCTAATCTTTGGAACAACCTTCCCCCCGACCTAAGACAAATCTCTAACCATTCCTCCTTCAGGAAAAAGTTAAAAACCTGCTTATTCCTGGAAGAATAAATATTCATATGTTAGCTGAAAACCACAACCTCTGGTAACACCTGCCATGCCACATTGCGAGCCAAGCGCGGAGATACCCCGTAAGGGGTCGATTCTTGCGCTATATAAGAATATAAAATAAAATAAAATAAAAAATAAGTCCAGTCACAGCGCGTGGCCTCCTTTTAAGTCCACTCACAGGGCGTGGCCACCTTTTAAGTCCAGTCACAGCGCGTGGCCACCTTTTAAGTCCCGTGGCCACTTGTTAAGTCCAGTCACAGCGCGTGGCCATCTTTTAAGTCCAGACCACTGCCCTGATGTGGAGGGCGGGTGATTCATCTTTTCATCTGGTGTTGGTGGTGATTATCTGTTATTTTTTTGGTGGGGCTACTGAGGAGGGTTGGAGGGATTTTAAAACATTCGGCCTTGTCCCTGCCTTACAGTGGGATCAGCCTCCTGCTTGTTATACATAGAGAGAAGGCACCACTCGGCCGTGGTAGTACCTTTGGAGCAGCAAGGGGGAAAAGCTGTCCATCTACTACCTGAGCGCTCTGGAGGCAAATCAGACCCTGTGCAGGGTGAAGGTGAGGGATGGGGTGGCGGGGGGTGGGGGAAGGTTGTTGGGGCAGGGGGGCGGGTGACACGTGCCTTTTTTTTAAGAAACCAACAACTGCAAAGGACTTACGGCCTGATTCATCAACGGGCCGTTTTGCGAGCCCCTAATAGCGATTCATAGCGAATCGCTATTGAGGACTCGCAAAACGGTATTCATGTAGGAATTGCTAAATAAATAGCGATTCCTACACTCTATTAGAGATTCCTTAAATCCAATTCCTCGCAAATATGCGATTTCGGTAATAGTGATTTTTGCATTTGGGATGATGAATCCCAAATGCAAAAATCGCACTCGCAAAGGGCCAGATTCTCAGAATCTGGCCCTTTGCGAGCGCAAATCAGCTTGATGAATCAGGCTGTTAGGGCGATATGTATCAAGCCTTTTGTGCTTCGCAAAGGCCGAAATTCGCAGAATTTCGGTCTTTGCGAATCGCAAACAGCCTTTTTGCATGTTTTGGGATGTATGAAACATTCCCAAAATAAGGAATTGCAAACTTGTGCGATTCCTTATTTTGCCATAGCATTTAGGGAATCGCAATTTTGCGATTCCTTAAATGCTATGTATGTAGCATTTTTAGCTAGCGAATTTAGGTTAAGAATTCGCATATTACCACCAACTTGTAGTTGAGGGTAACTTGCGAATTCTTCCAAAAATGCACAATTTGGCATTTTTAAAGGTGGCATGGGATGCACACCCGTGCCCATAGGGCATGTATGTGCGCCATATGCACACACATGTAGATTTCAGGGGTGCAGCAGGGTGTCTTTGAGACACCCCTGCACCCTTGAAATAATTCTCAAATTGCGATTAGCAAATTGCGAAATCGTAAGTTGAGAATTATTTTGCAATCATTCCTATGGGCCTCCTGGCCCATAGGAATGCATTGGAAAATATTCCTTAATTGCGAATTCGCAAAATGCGAATTCGCAAATAAGGAAGACGAAGGAATCGCTAAAAAATAGCGATTTTTTTCATACATACCATTTTGCAATTCCTAAATAGCGATTCCTTAAAAATCGCTATTTTGGAAATGCAAAATACTTTCTTGATACATATAGCCCTTACTCGCCAGATCCACGTGGGTCCCTATCTGCCAGGTTTGGAATACTGATTATTGATTATGACCAGCTCGTGCTGGCAGAAGACACGTGGTAGCGGGGCTCACCTTGTGCAGTGGTATAGTGCAGAATAATGGGGTCCCCTGCAGAATGTGAGGAGGGACTTCAACATCTCCCAGATCACTCAGACATTCATGAGTCTTCAGCTCAATGGGGCCCCCCTGAATGGTTGGGAGACCTATACACTGCAGCGGGCTGCTCAGGAAAGCAGAGCGGATATCCTGAGTGTGTAACTAGTTCTTATTCCATTCCAGTGCGTGCATTCTCCAAGGCATGCACTAGCATGGCTGAGAGCGTGAGGGGGCCCCCTCCAAAAGAAGAAACCCTGGAGGCCCCCCAAACCGCAGGGGCTTCCGTGGCCTCCATTACGCCCCTGACCGTATGGATGTTCAATGATTGACCTGTGCGGCTCCCAGACTTTAGTGTTTATCATGAGTGTGTATTTGGGAAATACGTCTGAGCACGCCCTTACCAGCACACTCACTTCTGCCACCCTTACTGTTTAAATGCAGCTCCTGCCAGGGCATGCCTTGTGGGGTGGTTCAGTGGCGCTATATTACGTTACTGCTAATGCATGTTAGTGCAGTGGTGCTGACACCAGTACTAGAATGCGTTAGTCTAACCCCTGATGCGTGGTCATCGGCAGTGCTGAAGACATTTTTCTCCAGGGACCCTGCTGAAACCAAGCTTTAATCTTCACTGGTGCTTTCAGATTAATAAACTCTCATAAATAAATGATTTTCCCTGTGCATCACATTGATTTCCGAAGTCTTCCTTCTGGGGAGGACTAACCTCTGTTTGGGACAATAGGCACCCACTTGTGTATAGATATACATATTTTCCCCATTTAGCAAAATAAAACATAACGTTCTGTCCATAAAAGGTATCCCGGCCAATTTTGCATCTATTATTCCCATATGTTGGGGATTTTAAGGGTACCTAGGAATTGTGGATTCCCCTCGATGGAACCTGTAAAACAGCTCAAATATAGCATTTTATTTTAATGGGAAAAAGAGCTCTTCAAGGAGTGCATATTTTTCCCTTCTAAAACAAAAAGTAAGCAGTGCTAAGAACACACTCTTCCCAGCTTTCAGGAATAGACAATACAGATTAATAAAAGAATATTTTAATCTCCATTTTTTTAAATGTTTCAATTTTTCAAGTGGTAGTCGATTTTTCCTATATTTTGCGTTTTTTACCTACTTACATTTTACGGCAGAAACAGGTGTGAAAACAAAGAGAGAACATGGCGATGTACACATTTCTGGAAAGTAGATAAGACTCAGGATTGAGAAAGGGGATATTTGTGTAGCTTGCTCATAGTAGTTGCAAACTAACTAGTCATTAAAATAAACAAAAATGAGTATGAAAAAAATACAAATAGGTAACATTTTCATCCGCAAGATTTTGCCTTGTAATCCGATTTAGAAACATAAAAAAGCGTTACATCTGTCAGACTACTGTAGTCGCAGACATGTTTAACGTTTTTTTGGTTTTCCAAAAACATGGGGTTCCCAGAAAAGCAACAATGCTGCAGAATCTAATTATTTTCATTGGGTGCCAACCATGCATCAATTCATATGAATGAACATCGGTATTAGGAAAGCTATATATTTTTTAACCCCTTCCACATGGGGCTAATTCCCCCGCTGTGAGGGGGGCCGCGCACGGCGCCGCGGTGCTCGTGAAGAGCCCAGTTCGTCATGCTGCACAGTGGAGCTGTGCTCATGACGGAGCTCGACTCCGCCCACTCCCATGGAACGACCGCACAGTCGGGGAATTAGCCAGCTCCACTGTGCTTCATGACGAGCTCAGCTCGTCATAAGCGCCGTAGGGGTTAAATATACCCAAGAAAAAGTTTTGGGGAATAGCGGGTGTTTGCACAACGCTAAAGGGTTACCCTTCCTATCATATTATTTAGAGGGAATTTTGAACACTAGTTTACATTTGGAAGCAAAAAATTGAGAGAAATGCCATTGATAACAACAATGTTCTACTATTCTGTGTTCTCACATTACTCCCCAATAGGACCAATTCCCAGCAACAGAATTGACCTAAAATACAATGTGGAAATATCATTTCACTTTGAAAATGTACTAGTACTGGCAATCTGGGTCGCTCCGGTATTTGTTCCCTGATTTGGCCACCACCCAAGTAGACCTACCAAACTCTTAGATTTATGAAAACTAGACAACCAGGAGAGTCATGGGTGGTGCGACTTGTGGGCGCCCCGCCAAGTTTCTTAACCAGAAACCCATTAAACATTAATGTTCGACTAAAATCAAGTAGTATCCTTACATTTCCATGAGGGAAAGTTCTGGAATCCGTGGGTAGCCACAAACATTCCTATCATCCAGAATTGCCACTCTTCTCCCCATAAAAATGAACACTTGTGTGGCTAAGAATATCCCACTTGATGGAAACGAGTCAAAATCTGGTTTGTGTGAAGATAATGCGGTGTCAGGACAGTCATCCCATGCTTCCAGTTTCTATCCAGTCCATCAACGCATTGTGCCCACCCATAGAAGTGAGGCAGTGTTTCAGTATGGAATACAGTGTGGTAATGCCTGGTAATGCCTGGAAGTGCCTGAGTATTCTGTCACATAAATGTGATAAATAATATCCTTTTTATATTAATTTTACATACTTTGCTATTCACAGGGCATTTTGAGTACCTAATTCACACATTTTCCCATAGAATTTTTTTTTCAATTGGCACTGATATGATCCTCGCTCACATATGTGACCATCAGTCTGTGCACTCTGCAGAGATGCCAAGGACTCGACTAGCTTATAATGAGCACCCCTTTATGACAAAAAAGACAGGCACTGCTTTCATCCTAAGTGACAAACGTGCTGCATCATCAGCAATCATCCACACCCTGAACTCACCCAACTCAGAATGCACAACAAGACATATACTGCATGGAAACCAGAAGTACAAGTACACATTCAGAAAAATAAAATATTCCCTGGAAATAGGGATACATATTCAATAGAATAAGAAATACAACATGTGAAATGTTATAGGGGCTGCATCACTGCCTTGATCTCTTTAGGAGTTCTTGCAAAAATGTTGAGAACGGGATTAAAATATGTACTAGTTTTAAAGGACATGAATACAGGACCCTAAGGAACCTGTTAAATTCACTGTTTTTAATTACTGTAGATGCTGATAACTATCAGATCCCTTTTCACTTAAATCCATGCCTCTCGCCACTTCAAAGCGCTAATATGGATTTTCCAAAGGTGGACGTTTCGGTCAAGAGTCAAACTGTACTGCAATTGGCTCATTCAGTTCTGCAACAGGATGCAGTCTAAATTTAGGTTTTTCTTTTAAAAAATAATTTTCTCGACAATTATCGCAGGAAAAGGCAGACTTGAAATAGGACGGTAGTTGGCTAGGTTTTCAGGGTCCTCATTGGGTTTTTGTAGTGGAAGGATGGAGAACTTCTTCCACATTGGGGGGAATATTCCAGTTGCAAACATCTTTTAAAGATGTTGGTCAAACATAGAGCTATGGGTTCTGGAATCCTTTTCAGATTAAAAATATAAGGAAATCCTGATTTGGTATACTACATGAGCTGAAGCACTTCCGTAGAGGTAGTGGGAGTGAGTTCAATAAGGCTAACTTGAGTGGGGTTGCTCGATATGTTCAATTAATTGCTGAGGCAGTGTACAATCGGAGAGTCGTTGCTGAGATCACTAGGTTTGTATGATGTAACAAGCTGTAGATTTGACTTACTTTACCTCAAAAGTGGTGGGCTATGTTGTCACAAACAATTTGACTATTATTAGTTCCTTTAGTTTCAGGAAGTTTAGATAGATTCCTCATTGCCTGATATAACTCCCTCGCTGAATGTTTGGAGGATTCAATTTGGTGGGTAAAAAAGGCAGTCTTTTCTTTAATAAGTAGGTCTTTGTATTTTGAGAGTGAAAAGTTTCTAGATTTCTTTCTCATAGGAGTCACATTTGAACCACCATTTCCTCTCCTCCCTTCTGGACTATTGTTTTTCCAGGTGGAGAGCGTCCGTAATCCAAGGAGTAGACGGTTTCTTCCTGTCTGGTTTGGATCTTTTAAGGGGGACAGTTTTGGAGATGGCAGCGCTTAGCCACTCGAAGGGGCAAATTTACAAGCCAAATGCGCCACATTTACACCACCGTTGTGTCACTTCTGTGACGCAGCGGCGGCGTAAACCATGCGCCACATTGCGCCTTATTTACAACATGATGCATCTAGGGAGATGAGTCACGTTGTAAAGCCCTGCACCACATGAAAACTGCGTTAGGTTTCATGTGGGCGTTCCAGCACAGGGTGAGGGCGTTCTGGCGCAGGAATTCCTCGTAAAAGTGATGTAGTGAAATCTATAAGTTTTTACTGAGTCACTCTGACGTCCATGCTGCGTCAATACCCTGCACCTGCTTGAAGCAGGCATAAGGAGTGACGCAGGATGTTAGTCATTGAGCGCGCATGAGCATTGCTGGAGCCGCGTTGCACTTGCGACATGACTACAGCAATGCGCCACCGTTACGCCACAGGATGCAACATGCATCGCCCTCTCCTTGCGCCATGGTGCGCCGCATTGTAAATACGATGCATTTGTGGTGGCGCAGGGAGGGAATTGCGTGTCACATCTGTTCTGGCACAACCCTGCTGATTTACAGAGATGCTCCAGAACTCAAAAGTCTGCCCAAAGTGAGGCAAGGTCTGGGTGGGATGAAAGCGTGGGCTGTGCATAGAAAAGTTGTTGAAGCAGTACAGTATAGTCTGCGTTGTACCGGACGCTGTTGCTAGTAGGGTTGGTATCATTCTTTCTGTTTTGAGTAAAAGAGGGGACTTTTATTTCAAAGGCGACAACAGCATGGTCAGACCAAGTAAGTGGAAGAAAGCCCTTAATGCAAATAAGTTGGATATTTTAGAAAATGGCATCTAAAGTGTGGCCAACTGAGTGGGTAGGCTGGTGCAAGAGTTGGTGAAGACCTATGGCATTCATGGTTTCTAAGATAGTTGCGGTGTCTTTATCTACAGAAAGATCAAGGTGAAAATGAAAAGCACCTAGTATAATGGAGTCACGATTGCAGGCCCCGACCTCAAGTAGGGTACTTATGTATTGGAGGAAACAAATACTCAGGCCTTGAGGGCGATAGATAAGTAGTCCTCTGAAGGAGTGGTTGCTGGTTACTTCTAAGCAGCAGGAGAGTGCCTCGCACTCTAGGTTGAACATAAGGTCAAATCTAGTCTTGAAGCAGTCTTTAAAGATAATCTCTTTTTAAGGGTTGTTCCAGTCTACAAATATAATACCATGGTGGGGTTGCATTGATGAGGTCTGGACTGGATGATTCATTTGCTCATGTTTCTGTGATAAAAATGATGTCTAGCTGATAGCCCTCAATGAATTTAGCCAGTTCTTGTGCATGTTTCACTAGTGTGTGGCCGTTAACAAGCGCACAGAGAATCATTAAAGGCATTTCATTAAGACCGCTTTTAGTATGGGGATCTAGGGTTTTTACGGTGACCTGATGACGGGGATAAGATGCCCACAATTGCTACATGAAGCACTAAGCACAAGACATAGGTGCATTGGGTCAGTACAAATCCAGCCTTGTTTTGATGTGTTAAGCGAGCGAGATTCATTACCTGAAAGGGTGATTCTGTTTATCCTCTCTGAGTTGGAACTAGCAGGGTTCCTGGCGCTCGGCGAGATACGGACACAGAAGGGTGCAGACGGGCTTGCCTTACGCCTTTCGAGTGCCCGCTGTGCTCTGATGCTGCGCGGGTGAAGTAGGCTGCATTTTAAATAGCCCACGACTCAAGGGGGTGTGACTACAGAAACCAGTGCTGGAGCGTTAAGATCCTTTAAAACAGGTGGACAAATGAAATGTGGCACACCTAGGGTGCAGCTACCCTGCTAACCCTACACAGGCTTTCCTGTGAGGGGCAGGTACTGGTGAACAGAAAACAATGAAATTAGAGCTGAGTAATTAAACATTAATAAAAGTATCAGAGGGACTGACTCTCTACAATGTGGCGCCCAATGTTGGAAGCCAAGCAACTCAAAACTGGAAGCGAGATCCTAAAGCACCCTCTTCCTACAAGGAAAGAAAATTCACCTAAACATGCGTACAGTGTCTGTGATGCTATGCTGCAATTTTGTGAGCAACTATGACTGAAAACACAGACTAAGTAAATTATTTTGCACAAAACTCTCTGGGTCGGGCACCTGTGGAAATGGATGAAATGGGAGAGGGTAGATTGTTGGGCAAGCCCAAGTGTGGACAACCTTACTCAACTTCTAGCCCCCATGAGCTCTATCGACCTAAAGAATGGATGGATGAACTGATGACACTTATCAGTGAGGGGGGGGCCACAGTCTGAGTTTGCTGAATGCCAAGCCATGCCCCGGCGTGTCCTTGTCTGCTTTAAATTCCTGCTGGTGAATCCATGGTAGTGATTAAACTCCTCATGTTAGCCTCTTGTTCCTGTGGGGATTTTTTGCGTAAACTGGCACGATTCTCCACCCCATCACAGTGCTACAGTGGTCATCGCTGACAAAAAGAGAGCTGCAGAGTGAGACAAAGAGGGTTTTAAGTCACCTAAGACAACTACCCCATACTGGCTCATGTCAATGAACCTCGAAGCTCCAGAGGGGTGAGGTGAGTAACGGAGTTAATGACTGAGATGAGTAAAGGATGGTTGTGCGAGGAACAGCAGAACAGAGGGGAGTACAGAAATAATTTGGAATCGGCTTCTCCACCCATGCTGTATTGCATTGCTCTGTGTATAAACCAGGTGTGTTTTTTGCTAGATGGACTATCATAGTTCTTAGACTTTGTAAAGTCCAGATTTGACACAAATACTTTTATTTAAAGCCCTGTTAAAACTGGGGGTCTCTAGTTGGCTGAGGTAGGTACCTTAGTCCAAATAGAGACCCTTGTTTCTAAGTCAAGGAAAGGAAGGACACCTTCCCAGATAGCACCTGCTCACCCCCTCGGCAGCTTGGCACGAGCAGCCAGACTTATCTCCAAGGCAAATGTGTAAAGTATTTGCAACCACACTCTCAGTAACCCAACAGCACAAATGGACTCCAAACGAGTTTCATAAAAAAAACAATTATATGTTTATATAAAAAAAGATATATGATGAGACCACACAATAAAAATCCAACATATGGGTATCTGTAATATTTCACCTTGCTTGTTATAAGGCCAGCAAGTCCTTGTAGGTTCTTGCAGTATTAATGAGCAATTCTCGATGATCCAATGCAGTCCTAATGCAATGCTATGCAGTTTGTAATGCAAGAATCAGGCACTTCGTAATGTAAAAATAATGCAGTTCGTAATGCAACAATCAGGCAGTTCGTAATGCCAAAATATTGCAATTCGAAATACAACAATCAGGCAGATTGTAATACAAAAACAATGCGATTCGTAATGCAATATTCAGGCGGTACAGAATGCAAAAAATAATGCAATTTGTAATGCAACAATCAGGCAGCTCGTAATGCAACAATAATGCAATTTGTAATGCAACAATCAGGCAGTTTGTAATCAAAAATTAATGCAATTTGTAATGCAACAATCAGGGAGTACGTAATGCAAAAATAATGCAATTCGTAATGCAACACTTAGGCAGTTCGCACTGCCAAAATAATGTACTTCCGCACTGATTGCGGTTCTCTGAACCGTCTCTGTGCCACTCTTACTGACTCGGGGTCAGCTACTGCCAAAATATGCCCCCAACCCTGTTATGACCGAAAACAAAGTGCAGCTCCACACTCCAGCCTCTGTACTGCACTCCTCAAGAAGTACATGCCGTGATATGGACTTGAGCGGAGGCTCGCGCTGCAAAGATGGGAAGGACCGAGAGTGGTTCTCTCGTAGCCCGCACCCCGCAACAGGTGCCGACAAATGCACGCTCGCTGAGCGTTACCTGGGGAGTACGATTTCACTGTCCTCTCCTAGCGGCTTGGGTCTCCGATGTGACTTCGTTGATCTTGGGCAGTGTACCTTGGACCCCCGACGGTGATGGTTTGAGGACTCTCTTTTGGCAAAGGCAGGCAGGCCAAACGGAATGACGATTGCAGCACTCTGGACATGCTGTCGAGCGAAGCAGAGTACAAGACGGCTCCGGGACACACAGTCACGGGGCAATTTCTCACGAAGGTATCAGGCTGCAGCAGGGAACATGCACACAGTGCCGCTGAGACTCACTTGAGCTCGGGATGCACAGGATCACAAGACAGTCCTCATGAAGGTCACTAGCTGTACGTAGCACACGCACACAGTGTCGCTGAGACTCACTTGGACTCCGGATGCACACGATCATGGGGCAATCCTCATGAAGGTCTCAGGCTGCACAAAGCACAAGCACACAGCGTCTCCGAGACACTCCTGGAAACTATTGTGTTCCTGAGTTTCCACAACAGGGAGCCAGCTCTCCTAGGGCCCTAGGAGATAAGTTACTTCAGGATACAGAACACAGCAAAGTCCTTTCAAGGAGAGGGACACAGCGCACAGCAAAGTCCCTTTAGCCGCTCCTTGGTTAAAGCAGCAAACTGCAGGCCAGCCCCAGAACACACAGCAAAGGTTAGTCAATTTTTTAAATCAGTCTCTTCAGCTGTTTCTTCCTTGGCAGAAGTTCCTCTTGACCACGATGAAGGTTCAATCCTTTTTAGTCTTGATCACTCCAATTCCAATGCTGAGGGGTTTCAGCTCTCATAGTTATACCCCTAAATGTATTTGAAGTCTTTGTGTTTGGGGGGCATTGACCACTGTCCAAACCAGTTCTGGGTGTCTCCCTGCCAGTGACAACTTCTTCCTTTGATAGTGGGGGTCTGGATCCTAATCACTCAGCAGGAGCTGTTTTGATGTTCAATACAAAACAGATAAAAAGTAACCCACTGTGGTGGGAAGAGAATGACTCTCTGGACAGTATCTGTGTAAAACTTCAGGAGTATTAGTTCTTTGCAAGTCTCATATGCCATGGGCATAACTGGAGCTGGTGGATTCCCGTACTCGGAACCAGCACTTAATTGTCGACACTGGCACTTATGACAGCTGCCACATAGTGGCACTATTTGTATAATTAAGAGATGAGTAGAACAGCAATTGTTTAGTCATTCAGTATCCATTAAAAACAACTAATACCTGCCGTCCAAGCTATTTTTACAGCTTTGGGGGCCTGGAATAGGATGAATTGTCACACTTGCAGCAGTGTGCAGGTTAGTACTTGTGTAGGTATTGTCATTGGTAACAATAGCAGTGGCAATGGGTGGTGCAAGCTGTAGAGGCCTCCTGACTAGTGCTCTGGCACTTATTTTTATTTTTTTACAAATTGAGCAGTGCAATTTTTCAGATCTGTACTAAATTGCATTGGTTCTGTGTCCTTCCATGTCATGTGTATCCTAAGCTTCACAAGCATAGGGCTGTGTGTAATGTAGAGTCTTCAGCCAGGGTCCCTGGTTTCATTTCTTCATAGCCTGATTAAAGTCTTCTATATAGGGTGACGGTCTTCCACTTGAGTACACTGTTCACTCCCTGGAATACTTTCACGTATTCTCACAGTAAAACTGATCTACACATCGGAAGAGGGAGACCAGCAAGAGGCCACAGCCTTCCATGAAAGAACACTGGTCACTTTTTATAAACTGACCTGGACGAAATATTATAATTTTTTGTTTAATTGAGCACAGACTGTGCATAGAAAATCTCTCAGGGTACCATCCTGTGGTTGCCAACATCTCCATCAATTCACCTCTGACTCCCGGCCATTCGTACAGCTCTTTGTCTTTGGGACGAGGCGTAGGCAAATGCGCGTTACTTACGACATCTTTGCGCTATGTTACTATCACGAGTCAGTTATCCCTCTGCGTACCTTATCTGTCACTACACTGACTTCTATCCCTTTAATTTGCTGTCAGAAGTCCCGAGTACACACCAGAGACAAAACTTTGGGCATGAGTGTACTGCTAACAGGGCTGGGTTCATTATCCCCTAGTCATAGTTGTTGTCTGTTGCTTCAGGTGGCCGGGTCGGTTCATTCTTTTTCCCTAGAGACGGACATTCACTTCCGTACACATCAATCTCCAGGGAAAGGAACTGCTGATATAGCCTGCTGCAGTGTCTTCAATCATACATTTATCATTTTAATCAGCCAGAAAGAGGACAGTGAGAGTGAACTGGTGCCCCACCCAGCACTATCCCCACCATGAGTGAGGACAGCAAACAAGACCTCCTGCCCCAACCAGCATGAGCTTCACTACCACTGATGCCTGGGAGCTGGACCTGACCTCCTACCCAGCACTAGCTCCACCACCACTGATGACAATCAGCTGGACCTGCCATCCCACCCAGCACTAGCTCTACCACCACCGAGGACAATCAGTTGGACCTGCTGTCCCACACAGCACTAGGTTCACCATCACTGACGGAAAAGATCTGTACCTGCTGAACCTCCCAGCATTAGTTCCAGCACCACTGACGACAATCAGTTGGACCTGCCATCCTACCCAGCACTAGCTCTACCACCACCGACGACAATCAGTTGGATCTGCTGTCCCACACAGTACTAGGTTCACCATCACTGACGGAAAAGATCTGGACCTGCTGAACCTCCCAGCATTAGTTCCAGCACCACTGACGACAATCAGTTGGACCTGCCATCCTACCCAGCACTAGCTCTACCACCACCGACGACAATCAGCTGAACATACCGTCCTACCTAGCACTAGGTACACCATCACTGACGGAAAAGAGCTGGACCTACCATCCTACCCAGCAAGAGCTCCACCACCACTGACGCCAGGGAGCTGGACCTGCTGTCCTAGCCAGCACTATCTCCACTAAGACTGGCGACAATCAGCTGGACCTGCCGTCCTACCCAGCACTAGCTCTAACACCACAGACGACAATCACCTGGACCTGCAGTCCCACCCAGCACTAGCTCCACCACCACTGACGGCAATCAGCTGTACCTGCAGTGCCACCCAGCACTAGCTCCACCACCACTGAAAACAATCAGCTGGACCTGCCGTCCCACCCAGCACTAGCTCTACCACCACTGACGACAATCAGCTGGACCTGCCGTCCCACCCAGTACTAGCTACACCACCACTGACGATAATCAGCTGGACCTGCCGTCCCACCCAGCACTAGCTCTACCACCACCGACGACAATCAGCTGGACCTGCCGTCGCACCCAGCACTAGCTCCACCACCACTGATGCCAGGGAGCTGGACCTTCTGTACTACCCAGCACTAGCTCCACCACCCCTGATCATGACAGTCAGCTGGACCTGCCGTCCTACCCAGCACTAGCTCTACCACCACCGACGACAATCAGCTGGACCTGCCGTCGCACCCAGCACTAGCTCCACCACCACTGATGCCAGGGAGCTGGACCTTCTGTACTACCCAGCACTAGCTCCACCACCCCTAATGATGACAGTCAGCGGGACCTGCCGTCCTACCCAGCACTAGCTCTACCACCACTGACGACAATCAGCTGGACCTGCCGTCCTACCCAGCACTAGCTCTACCACCACTGACGACAATCGGCTGGACCTGCCGTCCTGCCCAGCACTAGCTCTACCACCACCGATGACAATCAGCTGGACCTGCCATACTACCCAGCACTAGCTCCACTACCACTGACGATAGTCAGTTGGACCTGCCATCCCACCCAGCACTAGGTTCACAATCACTGATGGAAAAGAGCTGGACCTCCCAGCATCAGTTTCAGCACCACTGACGACAATCAGTTGGACCTGCCCTCCTACCCTGCATTAGCTCTACCACCACTGACGACAATCAGCCGGACCAACCGTCCTACCCAGCACTAGGTTCACCATCACTGACAACATTCAGCTGGACCTGCCGTCCTACCCAGCACTAGCTCCACCACCACTGACGACAATCAGCTGGATCTTCCCTCCTACTCAGCATATCTCCACAACCACTGACGACAATCAGCAGGACCTGCCGCCCTACCCAGTGATAGCTCCACCACCTCTGACAACAATCAACTTTATCTGCCGTCCTACCCAGCACTAGCTCTACCACCACTGATGACAATCAGCTGGACCTGTCGTACCACCCAGCACTAGCTCCACCATCACTGATGCCAGGGAGCTAGACCTCCTGTCCCACTCAGCACTAGATTCACCATCACATGGGCCACAGGAAGCTGGACCTTCTGCACCACCCAGCATTAACTACACCACCATTGGCGACAATTAGCTGGACCTGCTGTCCCACCCAGCACTAGCTCTACCACCACTGATCCCAGGGAGCTAGACCTCCTGAACCACCCAGCTTTAGATCCACTAGCACTGACACCAATCTGTTGGACCTGCTGTCCTATTCAGCATTAGCTCCACCACCACTGGTCATAGGAAACAGGACCTACTGTCCCCACCAGCATTAGCTCCACCATTACTGATGACTAGGACCAGAACCTGTTGTCCTACCCAACACTAGGTTCACCATCACTGACGGAAAAGAGCTGGACCTGCTAAACCTCCCAGCATTAGCTCCACCACCACTGACGACAGGGAGCTGTACCACCTATCCCACCTAGCACAAGCCCTGGCATGACTTAGAACACAGAGAGGGGGCTGCTGCCCCACTCAACATAAGCCGCACCACAAGTGAGGACAGCGGGCAGGACCTGCGGGCCCAACCAGACCTAACCCCCACTACACCACAAAAGTAGAAAACATACTCTACCTGGAATGTTTAAACATATCCTCACAGCAAGACTTATCTGCCCATCTGAGAAGTGACCATAACAGGTCCTCTGTCCACTGAGGTCATGCTCTCTCCAACAGCAGGACTTCCTGTCCATGTGAAGCAGAATCAAGATGAAGGCCTGTAAGTTGCACAGAGTGACAAGACCAGGAAGGCAGGGCTCACAGGACACAAGACAAGGAAGGTGGGGCTTACAGGGCAGAAGCCCTCCATGTGAATTAAAGGCGTTATTAGACAGATTCCTCATGCTTCCATAATGGCGCTGCCCGCGCTTGCACCAGCCTGTGCCCCAGCAGGAGCTGGCACAGATGGAAGACCACCTCACCGTGATTCTGAAGGGCACTGCATCAGAAGCCAGGCAGGCAGTGCTCACATGCTGCAATGACACCCCATCTCACTGACAAATGGAGGTTGTGTATAGAGTGCACTGAAAAAGGAAAGCACTCAAGGGCACAGGGACCAGCAGGGGGGAGCGGAGTGGGGAGACAGGACTGCTTTAAGATCATTACAAATGCTGTACATACACCACTGAGAGAATATCAATCCTAGAAAGACATTGGTGTCATGTAAAGATGGTATTGTAAGTGAGAGTCAACAATCACAGACACCTTTTACCATGTCTGAGATTGGTTTGCTGCGATGCAGCATTAAAACCCTAATTTTCTTTTACAAATCATTGTTTTCAGGCATGCTACTCAAAATTTGTTAATGGGAGGGAGCCTGGATATAACTCCCATAATGCATTATTTTGGTAAGTGAAAACCCAACAGTAGATAATCAAGTCTAGAATGTACGACATTACAACGCATATATTTACAATGCATGCCTTTACAACACAGTTTTTATATTGTAACATCCTTTACAACGCACTCCATTACACCGCAGGAAAATTAAAAGTCACACTCAGATTTAAGCCAATTTCGACATGTTGTCAGGGTCAGAGTACATATGCTGGGCACTGGATAATAGTGTTCCAGTGTTAGAGTTTAAGATTACCAGCAGTTAAGTCCCCCAAAAAATGAAAAGTGGGGGCGATCGCCAAAAAAGGGGACGATTGCAAAGCTCGCTATTTACCCTTACATCAGATAACATGAGAGAGGTATGACTGTGCTTTCACAACACCACCAGTAATGAAAGAGTTACAACAAAGCCATTATTTAAAAAATATATATATATATATGCTTTCGGCACAATTCGTTAACTTGGTGACAACAGTAGTTAAACTTTATTATTATTATTATTATTATTATTAAGGAACTGCAGAAATAGCTCCAGAGGGCAGCGGAGCATAGTACATATTCTGCATGTGAAAACAGAGAGACATGCAGGCATGTTTACAATGGGAGCTAAAATCAATGGAAAGAAATGCAGCAAAAAACTGTGGGGAATATTATCAAGGGCCATTTTGCCGCTTATTTGGCTTTAAAAGCCAAAAAAGCGGCGAAAATGACATCGCCCTATCTACAAGTGGATGCTAACATGCATTAGTGCATGTTAGCACCCGTTTTCCCGAAACTTCGCTTTCCATCCAGATGCAAAGTGGACGACACTGGGCAGTACCCTTGTAAATTATCGCTGATGTGCACATTGCAATATTTATAAGGAGCACACGCATTTTAGCAGACGATAGTTTTTGGCGAAAACCAGGGGTAAAATGCTGACTTAGGTGTACTTACCATTGGGGTTGGATTATGCTGATACGACCACAGGGTCGTGTCAGCAAGGTTATCGCCGTTTTCCATGGAACATCGCTGAAAAACCAGTGATGTTCCATGGAAAACACAGCTATCGCTGGAATAATTATCGCTATTGTGCTATGCGTTGTTAATACGATTCAAAAAGGGGGTGGTGATGGACAGAGTATCTGAATTAAGCAGAACACTCCTACCCAGTCAAAAGATCAGGGCTTGATCCATCACCGTTTTTTAGCTCACTGCACCATCCCAGCTCAGAACCTGGCCACATGCAAATTAGTCTGACCCTGGCCCAGTGCATTATGGGAACAGGGCAGACCAAACTACCAAGCCAATTCTTTACTGAAGAATTGGCTTGGTAGTTTGGTCTGCCCTGCTCCCATGATGCACTGGGCCAGGGACAGACTAATTTGCATATAGCCAGGTTCTGAACTGGGATGGTGCAGTGAGCTAAAAAACCGTGATGGATCAAGCTCTGATCTGTTGACTGGGTAGGAGTGTTCTGATTAACTCAGATACTCTGTCCATCACCACCCCCTTTTTGAAATTATGCGTTGTTAATACAGCGCTAGCATGGAGATAATTACCAGCGATAGCAGGCGATAACATTTTTTCACGCTGAGTGCAGACAGCGAGAATTATCGCTTCCGCTTGATAATATGCCCCTCAGAGTCTTATGGAGAAGAAGAACAAAAATGTATCCTTTGGGGGCATTTCTATTTGTCATTTACATCTTTGTATGTGGACAAAAAATATGGGATTCACAAAACTAAAAGTCAAAAAAAAAAAAGCTAACATATCCCCATGACAATTATATGTGTGCTAATATATACTATGTTGCTTTCGTGTATGGCCCAATGACTCAGATACCCACTCAGAGGCTGACAGAGCCAGATTTAACTGTTCTAACTCACACAGTAAAGGGATGATCACTCCTTAATTCACATTTATAGCAGGTAACCATGCACAAGTGTTCCTTATTTCTAATTCTACAAATGCATACATGTGTATCAATGCATTTGTCAGGAAATGCAACTGAACGCCCGTGATGGGGAGCAATGTGGGTGGGGGCAGTTCTTTGATAGGTCAGAAGGTCACAGACAATGTCTGTTATCTGTGGAGCCCTACGTCAGGGGTGTTACACGCAAATGCATTAAATGGATACAATGGTGCTCAAAAAAGATTTGCTAAAGCAGATAACAAACCGTTGTATGATGAGACACAAATCGAATGCCCAGGCACAGCCGTAGATGCAGATTGCCATTGTGAATGCCCAGGCATTGACTGCATATGCAGAGTGGTAGGGTGTAAATGCCAGTTTACAATGCCACATGCACAGATACATTTCAAACATCTGGGCAAAGGTCCAAATACCCAGATTCATCTCAGAAAACCAAACACAACAACCACATACAGGTATACAATGTTAGTTGGATCAAGTTCAAGCGCAAATTCTAAGACTGCGATCTAACGAAGGCGGTGGACCCCTAACATCACACGACTCTTAGGGGCGTAATTACACGCCCCTTCCGCCACGCGTACGTTACTTGTCCCATGTTAAAAATGATGCAAAAGTGGTGCAAGGGGTTTGTAAATAATACCCTTAGTACTTTAGGCGCGAGAAGTTCCTGCAACAACAAAAATGTCATCTCACTTAAATACGGAGCTTTCCTGCCCTTTACCCGTCTTGCAGTGCAGCGCAGCAATGTGACTTCTTCATAAATAGACCCCTGCGCACTTTAGGTGTGAGAAGCTCCTGCTACAAATGTTCTCTGTAACGTGGTCTGTTGCTTCATCAAACAAGATCTGGTATTAAATTGTCTACCTACAGAAAATGCAGAGCTTGCTCACCTTCAGCCATAACCCCTTGTGTGCTCATGACGAGACCAGGCCGTCATGATTCACAGTTGAGCTGTGCCTGGTCTCGTCATAAAGGGGCTGCTCCGCCCACGCACGGTTATTTCCCGGCGGAAGAATTAATGAGTGGGTGGGGTCATGACGAGACCAGGCCGTCCTGAGCACAGCTTTACCGTGACTCATAACCACCTGGTCTCGTCACGACGAGCACTACGGCGCCGCGCTCACCCCCCCCCCCGCACCGTGGGGGAATTAGCCACGCAGGGAAAGAGTTAATACTGTGATGCTTCCTAGTGTATTTACATGCACTCATACTTGTCCTTTTCTGGCCATCTTGCTGATACCAAGGGATACAAAAGGGGATGATGGACAGAGCGTTTGAGCAAATCAAACACTCACCCCCAGTCAACTGATCTGGGTTTAATCCATCACCATTCTTTAGGCCACTCAGCCACCCCAGTTCAGACATGGCCATATGCAAATCAGTCTGACCCTGTGCCTCATGGGAACAGTCCAGCCCGAACTGCCAAGCCATGTCTTCCCTGGACCGGAAACACGCATCCTGGGACCGGTTTGGGATTCATAATCCTCATCAGCCAGGCTATCTTGAATCCAGTGGCCAAGTGAGCAAGGGACTCACGTCTGAGCATACCCTGCCACACTTAGGGCGAACAAAGCGATACAAAAGGGGATGATGGACGGAGCATTTGAGCAAATCAAACACTCACCCCCAGCAGGGCCAGCCCTAGGCATGTGCAAACTGTGCACCTGCACAGGGCCGCCAAACCCCAGGGGCCGCCACGATGAGGATCGGATCGGAAAATCCACCAGAGACATGCGGCGCTCTGGGCTCTGATGTCAGTGCAGCCTCATCTGCCTGGAAGTTTCCTCCACTGTGACACAGACGTTCACAGGAGCACTGCAGTGATAAATAGTGCAAGGCGTCGCTGCCACAGGTGCACTGCATGGATACCCAGGACTACATCAGAAATACAAAGTGCAAGGCACCACTATCACAGGTGTACTACAGAGATACACAGAAGCACAGCAGTGATACACAGAGCAAGGCAGCATGATCATAGGTGCACTGCAGAGGTACACAGGAGCATTGCAATGATACACAGAGCAAGGCAGCTCTAGTAGAGGTACAATGCAGAGATACACAGTGCAAGGCAGGTGCTGCCTGAGATACATAGGAGCACTGTATTGATTCACAGTGCAAGGTAGCTCTGTGACAGGTACACTGCAAAGTTACACAGGAGCACAGCAGGAATACACCGGGCAAAGCCTGGCTGTCACAGGTGCTCTGCAGGGATACACAAGAGCACTGCAGGGATAGTGCAATGTCCTGCTGTCATAGGTGCACGGTAAAGATACACAGGAGCACTGCAGGGATACAAAGTGTGATGCAAAGCTGCTACAGGTGCACTGCAAAGATACACAGGAATACTGCAATGATACACAATGGAACACATCACTGTCACATGTGTATTGCATGGGGGCCGGCTGCCACAGGTGCACTGCAGTGATACACAGTAGCACAGCAGTGATACACAGAGCAAGGAGCACTATCACAGGTGGACTGCAGCGATTCAGCGCGATGCAGCGCTATTACAAGTGCACCGAAGAAAAATAGGAGCAGTGCAGTGATACACAGTGCAAGACAGCTCTGCCACAGGTACTCTGAAGAGAAATACAGGAGCACAGCACGAACACACAATGCAAGGCACCACTGTCACAGGTGCACTGCAGTGATACACAGGAGCACTGAAGGGATATAAAGTGCAGTGCTGGCACTCTGCAGATATACACAGTAGCACAGAAGGAATATACAGTACAAGGCAGCCCTGTCACAGTTACACTGCAGAGATACACAGGAGTACAACAGGAACACACAGTGCGAGGCACTGCTGTGACTGGTGCACTGCAGGGAAACACAGGTGCACTGCAGTGAAAGTGCAAAGCACTGCTGCCACAGGTGCACTGCAGACATACACAGGAGCAGAGCAGGGATACAAAGTGGGATGCAGCGCTGTCACAGGCTTACAGAGTCCTGCCTCTCCCTTGATGTCCCAGCTGCAGGAGCTGGCTGCATGGGCACCCGGGGATGGGATCGAGTCGACCTGCTTGCTGAGCGCGGAAACCCTGAGCACCTGGGGCCGTATTCCTGCTTTGTGCCTTCCTGGGGCCCGTTGGTGACTGTCACAGAAGGGGCCGTAGACAGTCCTCGTGCTGCCCTTCCTGTACTACGGATAGCACCGGCGGCGCGCATGCAGCACCCCGAGTCCTTAACAAATAATCAGGCTGGCACGCAGAAATCTTCACATCATACGATTCCTCCTGCAATTACTCATGGAAATGTACACACATCGTATATATTCCTTTTTTTTTTTTTTTTTTGGATCAACCAAAGAACCACCTTTTAATCACAGGTATGTTATACAAACACAATGGTGATCTCGCACTCGGATTGGCATTAAAAGGAACAGTAAAATGCCACAAGAGCACTGACAAAATTTCTCCTAATTCCCTCGCCATGGAGAAAAAGGCCCCCAATAGACCTACATATAAAAATAATGTACATGTCACTCATACAAACATCTGGTGAAAACCACTTCACATTGAATACATAAAATGGAGGGAAACCGTGTGTTCCCAAGGTGATGAAGCAATGTTACTATTTTGCAGGCATGCTTTGACAGCAGCAATCTCAGTACAGCTCTCCAAGTAGATGTTGCAGTTCAATAACATCACTGCTAAAACAAGGGAAAACGGAGGCTTGGAGTAATGTTCTGATATCAGGATGTCCATGAAGACTGTTTGCTGAAAGAGTGGTAGAATCACATCTGCTTTTTTAAAAACCACAATTCGTAGGTTATGTCCTCGTATCAGGTTCACTCCATTGGCTCTGCTTCTTCACCACCCTCCTCTTCGTATATTCCGATTAGTATGTCTCATCCTAAGCAGGAAGATGACAGATACTCAAAAATTCCTTTGCACCATGTGGGTGGGGTTGAACTTGGCACTGAAGCCCACAATCTTAGGAAATCACATAGGCACTGAATTTTGTTAGAGGAATTGAGATGAAATGGAAGCTCAGGAGAAAGGGGGTGGGACAATAAGCATTGGTGTCTTCAAAACCTAGAACAGACAACAATAACAAAACAAAAATGTAGAGTTTCTAATTATGTGATAACTGTGTGACATATTCTGTAACGTGATTTATGGAAACTGTCTACATTACGTAGGGCCCGATTTAGATCGTGGAGGACGGGTTATTCCGTCAAAACAGTGACGGAAATCCCGGCTGCCGAAATATAAATACCATTGTATCCTTTGGGATTTACATTTCGGTGAATGGGATTTATATTCGGTGGACGGGATATCCGTCACCATTGTGACGAGTAACCATCTAAATCGGGCCCTTAGTCTGATGGTGAATCAGAGTATCTCATACTGGCTTAATTCAAGCTGGGAGGTAGCCCTCAGTTGACCTGTAAATGTATTACCCTCAGAAACAAGATTCTAGGTTCAGTGGTAAAACTGCACTTCCAATGTATTTCCTCAAGGCATTGAACCTCCAAATCAAGGTAAAATGTGGAGGCATAAAATAGCTCGAAAATAAGGATTTGTTGCAGGAATGGGGGGGGGGAACAGTTTCATGAAATTATTTCACGTTTCTCAGGGAAATGTTTGAATGATATGCAGTTCCTGTACCCCAGTGTCTCTGAGACGAGACTGCTCACAAAATATTTATAATGTAATCGCCTGTCTTTCCAGTTAAGCTGCCTAGTTATGTGAGTGTTAACATATGAAACCCACAGCACTGGAAAATTCTGCACTCTTGTGACCATGAGAAGTGGACAGATACCAGGCACATTTTGAACAGTAATTTTGATTGGTTCCTTACTTTGAGAGAACCGTGGACATTGTATCTTTCATTGGATTTCATAATTTAATGGGCCGGGGGTATTCTGGTATTAAATAGTTAGACTTGCTTTCGTCCACCTTTACAGACAGACGCCCCCCGTTTCTAGCTCTTGAGAACCCAGGCATGCCCCTGTTTGCCCTGCTCGTAGAGATAGTTTATTGTGCAAGTACATTTCGTCTTGTCCTGATTGGAACCTTTATTTCATTCTATGTGAGATATTATTTCTGCAGACACGTGTCGCTTATAAATTGCCCGACCTTGCCCGCAACTCGTTTAGCAATAGCAACTCTTCCGGGGCCCCCACCTACGCTCCCTGCACATGGCCACCATGAGCCTAGAGCCGGCCCTGCCCCCAGTCAACTGATCTGGGTTTAATCCATCACCATTCTTTAGCCCACTCAGCCACCCCAGTTCAGCCATATGCAAATCAGTCTGACCCTGTGCTGAGTGGGACGGGTATGATCAGACGTGAGTCCCGTGCTCTCCCCCGCCTGGAATCAAGCTATCCAGCGTCCTAATCCTAGGACGCTCCCGCGCCGCACGGCCACCAGCTGCTGCGTGTGCTTCCCCCTGCCTTGCTGCCCGACTGCCGCCTCGTGACCACGCCCCCTCCTCCGAGCGGCGTGGTCCGTGATCGACACTCCTCTCCTTGTGTGTGCCCCTGGTGTATTTACTGTATTCACTGTATTGCCATAATTGTTATTTCTCCCACTGTATTAGTCTGTATTAGTCATTATTGTGGTTGATCCCGCTGTTTTCTCCTGTTTTGCAGCCCTCCGTCGTCCCTCCCCGCTCCCCGCTTCCCTCCACCTCCGCTGACCATGCCCCTTTTTTCCTTCTGTTCCCTCCCCGCTCCCGCCTCCCAGCTGCTCCGCCCACCCTGCGCACTTGGCCATATATGGCGACCGTGCGAACGCGCAGCGTTGACGCGCAGCGGGCGCGCCGATTGTGCGCCGAAGGCGCGCCAAAGGTAAGCCCGTCTGTGCCCGTCCGCGCCTGGACCGCGCCCAGTGCCAGGACCCCTGGCCCCCACCGACGAAAGCCGACCCGACGGACCTACGACGCCACCGAACTCATCGCTCTCAACACCGGCGCCATCCCGAGATGTCACCGAGCCACCCCGAAGCACACCCACGGACCCTTCAGCTGCCACGCCTGCAAGTTCACCTGCATCCGGACGTATCCTGCACCAGCACTCGCCAAGCCGAACACCAGCAGCAACCACCTCAAGTGCATCCTACTCAACACCCGCTCCATCCACAGACACGCCGTAGAACTCTGGAACCTCCTCGACACCACCGCCCCTGACGTCGCCTTCCTCACAGAGACCTGGATGAACGCCTCCTCAGCGCCCGACATCGCCATCGCCATCCCAGAGGGCTACAAGATCACACGGAGGGACCGCACCGCCAACCAGACGGGAGGAGGAATCGCCATCAGACCACCCTCAGAGGCACCCTGATCTACCGACCCCCGGGTCCACGCACACGATTCAGCGAGGACATCGCCGACTTCATCAGCCCGCATGCCCTCCCCTCCGCCGACTACATCCTCCTGGGAGACCTCAACTTCCACCTGGAGAACAACAGCGACCGCAACACCATCGCCCTGCTCGACAACCTCGCCAACCTCGGACTCAAGCAGCTGGTGACCACCCCCACCCACCTCGCC
Source organism: Lissotriton helveticus (assembly GCF_964261635.1). Classification (NCBI taxonomy): domain Eukaryota; kingdom Metazoa; phylum Chordata; class Amphibia; order Caudata; family Salamandridae; genus Lissotriton; species Lissotriton helveticus. The sequence continues at coordinate 434,668,614 of NC_136062.1, forward strand.
GGACACACACTCGACGCCGTCTTCTCATCCAGCAAAGACGTCACCTTCAGCCACGCAACAGGACTCCACTGGACGGACCACAGCTGCGTCCACTTCACCTTCAAAAGAACGACGATCCACCAACACCAGCAACAGGTTGCCCGAAGAAGCTGGAACAAGATCACAGCCGACCAGCTCACCGCTTCCCTGAGCCAGCACCCTCCCGCCAGCTCAGCGAACCCCAGCCAGGCCGCCGACAACCTCACGAAGTGGATCAACAACTGCGCGGACGAACTCGCCCCACTGAGAACCCCGCCCAGCAGACCCGGCAGCAGAAAAACCCCATGGTTCACCGACGAACTCAAGAGCTCCAAGAAGAACTGCCGAGCCCTCGAGAAAGTATGGAGAAGGGAACCAACTACGGACAACATGACCACCCTCAAGCTCGCCACCCGGAAACACCACCAACTGATCCGCGCCACCAAGAAAAATACATACAAGGACCAGCTGGACAACAACGCACACAACTGCAAGGAACTCTTCAACATCGTGAAAGAGCTCTCCAACCCCAACGCCGGAAACAATGACATCACCCCGTCGCAAGACCTCTGCAACTCCCTCGCGTCCTACTTCCACAACAAGATCACGGACATACACAACAGCTTCAGCATCCAACCAACGCACGCCACAACCGCAACAACGCCACCCACCACCACCCTCCGCACCTGGACTCCGATCAGCACCGAAGACACCATCCGCACAATGAACTCCGTCCACTCCGGATCTCCGACTGACCCCTGCCCTCACCACATCTTCAACAAAGCCGACGCTGTCATCGCACCCCACCTGCGGGACATTATCAACACCTCCTTCGACACCGCCACCTTCCCGGAGAGCTGGAAGCACGCAGAACTCAACGCTCTTCTCAAGAAACCTACAGCAGACCCCACCGAACTCAAGAATTACCGTCCCATCTCGCTCCTCCCGTTCCCGGCCAAAATCATCGAGAAGACCGTCAACAAACAGCTGGCCGCCTTCCTCGAGACGAATGGATCCCTCGACCCCTCACAGTCTGGCTTCCGAGCCAACCACAGCACCGAGACCGCCCTCATCGCTGCCACCGATGACATCCGAACCCTGATGGACAACGGAGAAACAGCGGCCCTCATCCTCTTGGACCTCTCCGCGGCCTTCGACACTGTCTGCCACCGCACCCTAGTACAGCGCCTCGGCAACATCGGAATCCAGGAGAAGGCACTGGAATGGATCACCTCCTTCCTCAACGGAAGAACACAGAGAGTCCGCCCACCACCGTACAAGTCAGAGGCCACCGAAGTCATCTGCGGCGTCCCTCAAGGATCCTCGCTGAGCCCCACCCTCTTCAACGTCTACATGAGCCCCCTCGCGGCCATCGCACGCCAACACAACCTCAACATAATCTCCTACGCCGACGACACCCAGCTGATCCTCTCCCTGACCAACGACCCCGCCGCCGCCAGAGCCAACCTGCACGAAGGGATGAGAGATGTAGCCGAATGGATGACGACCAGCCGCCTGAAACTGAACTCAGTCAAGACGGAGGTCCTCATCCTGGGCTCCTCGCCCTCCGCCTGGGACGACTCCTGGTGGTGGCCCCCCGCCCTGGGCACCGCACCCAAACCGACGGACCACGCACGCAACCTGGGATTCATCCTGGACTCCTCCCTCTCCATGACCAGACAAGTCAACGCCGTCTCCTCGTCATGCTTCAACATCCTACGCATGCTACGGAAGATCTTCTGGTGGATCCCCACTGAGACCAGGAAGACGGTCACCCAGGCCCTCGTCACTAGCCGACTGGACTACGGCAACGCCCTCTACGCCGGAACCACCGCCAAGCTCCAGAAGAGACTCCAGCGGATCCAGAACGCCTCAGCCAGACTCATCCTCGACATCCCACGAAACAGCCACATCTCCGGACATCTGAGAGACCTGCACTGGCTCCCCGTCAACAAAAGAATCACCTTCCGTCTCCTCACCCACGCGCACAAAGCCCTACACGACCAAGGCCCGAGCTACCTCAACAACCGAATCAACTTCTACACTCCCAAGCGCCACCTCAGATCAACCAGCCACGCCCTCGCCGCCGTCCCCCGTATCCGAAGAGCGACAACAGGAGGAAGGTCCTTCTCCTACCTGGCCGCCAAGACCTGGAACTCACTCCCGACCGACCTGCGCCTGACCCAGGACCACCTCTCCTTCAGGAAGAAGCTCAAGACCTGGCTGTTCGAGCAGTAACGGCACCCCCCCCCCCCCCACCTAGCGCCTTGAGACCCTACGGGTGAGTAGTGCGCTCTATAAATGACTTGATTGATTGATTGATTGATTGATTGATGAGGGCTGAAAACCCGAAACCGGTCCTTGGATGCTTGTTTCCAGTCCTGGGAGGACCTGGCTTGGCATTTCGGGCTGGACTGTTCCCATGGGGCACAGGGTCAAGGCTGATTTGCATATAGCTGGGTTCAAACTGGAAAGGCATGGTGAGCAAAAAAACGATGGATTTAGGCCCAGATCTCTGTACTGGGGTGAATGTATGACATTGTTCTGCGTTCTGTCCATCACCTGTTGTTTTTGCTTTTGTCACCCCGAGTGGGACGGGTATGCTCAGACGTGAGTCCCGTGCTCTAATGCCACTGGAATCAAGCTATCCAGGCTGATGACAGCTGAAAGCCCGAAACCGGTCCTTGGATGCTTGTTTCCAGTCCAGGGAGGACCTGGCTTGGCAGTTCGGGCTGGACTGTTCCCATGGGGCACAGGGTCAAGGCTGATTTGCATATAGCTGGGTTCAAACTGGAAAGGCATGGTGAGCAAAAAAACGATGGATTTAGGCCCAGATCTCTGTACTGGGGTGAATGTATGACATTGTTCTGCATTCTGTCCATCACCTGTGTTTTTGCATCTTGCTGATACCACCCAGAAAGATGAAAAACCTGGAGGTGTATTGCAGCCTCCACTTAACGGGGACCGCCGTTTCGAAAACTACTGCTAGGAAGGGCAAGAGGCACCGCAGGCCCAATAATATCTGACGGGTGACTGACATTTATAGCTGGAGGAGGACCAACACATATGTTCGTCTGTTGGAACTAAAACACAAATAACTAAATGCTTGATAGGATTACCTTCTGATATTAGAGTACTTAAAAGTGAACAGCCCTGAGGAAGTTCGTGATTTACTCCATTAAGGACGAAACACGTGTTGGTGGCTAGATCTTTTGCTTACAAAGAAAACACTGAAATAAAGAAGAAGTTTGGAAGATCACCTTGGTTTTAAGAACTCTTTACTGGAACTTGGAGCTCAGGATATGCTTTGTGTTTGACTTTATGGTTTGGTTTACCACGACATCTGGTGAATGTTGAATGGTGATCACCTTATCCTTTGAGCCGTGATTATTTGTACTGAACTTACTATTTCGCGACTGTGCGCAAGTGCCATCCAGCCACTCTTTCTTTTGTACAGCCTGCTGAAGGCCTGTCTGGAGCCGTAGCCAAGTGCAGGATGTGCTGTGCTGCATCTATGTAAACTACTTTAATTCACAAGTGTGTATGTCACAAGACAGACAATAGAGCAGTTGTGCAGGGACTAGACTTCTCATAGGGACCCGGAGGATTATAAGGGGAGTTTCTGTAAAATTATTAACACTTAAACAGAAGACACATTGTTAAGGGTGGTTTCTCAATGAAGATTTTAGATGCTTATGTAGGGGATTACTCAATTGTAACTTCTGTACCAGAGAATGAGTAGTTTTTATTCTCATTTTAAATTTAGTCTACAAGGTTTACAAATTACATAATAGATTAATATTTATCAATCCATTGAAAAATACACATTCATACAGAATAGCTCTGTTTTTGTGCACGATCATTTCATTCCCCCGCACATATATTATGTTCCATTTCTCCCTCACAATCCATATATATTCACACTCGTCTCTGGGGACATTGCATGTACTCTAGGAGCTTTATAATAATACTTGTGTTTACACAGCACACTCTGACAACTGTTTGTGAGCATAACTCTTTATGGTTACTGGTACCTCACTATTTCATCAACATCAGAAGGATGACAGTCTGAGTTTGCCTGCTGGTATTCAAACCAGTAAATTTTAGGTTCAGCACTGTTCTCTACAATGAATGTATTGATTCAATAATGTATCTCATCGCTCAGTTTTAGGATGAATTGTCTCCTTGAGGGAAGGAGAGTCCACTGAATCAAACTTAAATACGTTTTTAATGCAGATTTTCTCCGCAATCTTGTTTCAGCCCCTAGAGCTGTTTAACAGTCTTCATCGGGGCAAAAATTGTATCACTTGTGGAGCACAGCTTTGTTGACCCTCTGTCCTTCTCTTGCTCGTGTCTACAGGCAGAAAAGTTCAAATGGGTCGTACGGATCTCCATGGGCATCACTTTATTTCTTTAGGCACCAACTTCTACATTTCATCTTCAGTCGGATCAGGTTCCAGGAAAAGCATAACCATAAGATAAAGATGTTTGCACTATTCCCTATTTCATCTTGTCTTGTCTGGCTTGAAACTCGCCCCCGTCCCATTCTCTTTTCAGAAAGGGTCATAGAAGAGACACGCCTCTAGTTCACTTTTTGTGGCCTTATTGTGTGTTTTACCAGCCAGCATCGTCAGCAGTTACAGCAATAGTGTTGTGCACCACAAGACCCATCAGCACAAAGCTGGTACAACACAAGATGTTCTGACTGAGCAGAAGAGCACCAGCCCTAGCACCCCCTGCACGCCTGGTTGTGAAACCTCGGGTAAATCTTCTCCCCTCAGCACGGGACTGATCATTAACCTGTAGATAATGCAGGCCTGATTCATTACCAGAGACCCCACAGTGCAATCGCATGAGCAGCCGAACCCAGAGCAATGTGAAACATTCACTATTCCTTGGATTTAAAAAAACCCCCTAATTTTATTGATTTTCACAGCATCATCAAACTGGCACATTTATTTATTTATTTATTTATTTATTTATTGCCATTTATAAAGCGCAACAAATACCCGCAGGCGTCTCGGCGCTAGACAATTTGCATAGATTCAGATCGATGTTATTTGCTCCGACAAGTTACCTTCGTTTCATGGAGACTATTCGGTAAACAACCAAGTCTTTAATCTCTTACGAAACTGGATGAGTGTAGAACTTAGTCTGATATCTTGGGGCAAGGTGTGCCACAGTTTAGGGGTAGCGACCAAGAAGCGACAATCACCCCAGGACACTGTTTTGGAACGAGTGATCACTAGCTGGTTACGATTAGAGGACCGGAGCTGACGTGAGGGTTGATATGGAACCAGTTGGTCTGTTAGAAAATGCGGGCCTTGATTATTTAGCGCTTTGTACACTATACATAGTGATTTAAACTTGATCCTGTTCTGGATCGTCAGCCAGTGGAGTCGTTTAATAGTTTCTGAAATGGCCGCGAATTTAGGGATTCCAGAAAGCAGGCGTGCTGCAGCATTTTGCATCGACTGCAACTTCCTTGTGACCCTGACCTGAGTGTTTAAAAATAGGCCGTTGCAGTAATCAAGAGACGATAAGACCAAGGACCTAACCAAGATTTTAATGGCGGCTGCTGGCAGGAACGGACTGGTTTTTCTGATCATGCGTAATTTGTAGTGGGCTGTAGTAGCCACTTTGTTCGCATGATCCATGAAATTAAGGCCGTCATCAAAGGTGAGTCCCAAATTTCTAATCTTAGTTGCTGGAGTTGGGAGTGCTCCAAATGTGAGAGGCCACCAATATGATGACCAATCTGGTGAAAGAGGTCCGAAAATAACTACCTCAGTTTTTTCTGAGTTGAGCTTCAGGCAATTTATTGCCATCCACTCTCCTATCTCCAACATTCCATTTTGAAAACGTTGGGCGACCTCCCCTCCGTCACCTTTAATGGCCAATACCAATTGCGTGTCGTCCGCATAAGAGGTTAGGCTCATCCCATGTGCTTTGACGACATTAGCAAGGTCCGACACATAGATATTAAATAGTGTCAGACTCAGGGATGAGCCTTGAGGTACCCCACATGGCAACGAAAGCTTAGCAGATTGGTAAGGCCCAAGGGTGACGGCCTGGGTCCTGTCTGTGAGAAACGAGGCGAGCAGATCTCTTGCAGTATGGCAAATGCCGATCTTTCCGACACGTCGACCAAGATCTTGTGGTCGACCGTATCGAAGGCGGCTGATAAGTCCAACAGTACCAGAACTGCTGTCCCACCCTGGTCTTGAATTGCTCTCACATCATCTGAGGCTTTGATTAAGGCAGTTTCGGTTCCGTGATATTTCCGGAATCCGAATTGTGTATCGTCAAGCAATCGGTGTTTCTCGATGTGCTCCGATAGTTGTTTGTTCATGGCCTTTTCAACCACTTTAGCTATGAAAGGAAGACTAGCTATTGGCCGGTAGTTTTTTAGCTCGGTCTTATCAAGGCAAGGTTTCTTTAGAAGAGGTTTCAGTAATGTATTTTTTAAGGAGTTGGGATATGTCCCGGAGCTCAAAATGGAATTACATACTTGTGTAATGACCGGGATAATCGAGTCCAACCCTGGAGGAAGGACCGAAAAAGGACAAGGGTCCAATGCTGATCCTGTTTTAATAGTGGAGACAATGGTTAGTGTATGGTCATTAGTTAGCGGTTTAAAGCTGGTGAAAGCTGTAGCTAGATGTGTGTTAGAGGAAGAGGGGTTCGCTGTAGTGGACTTGGAGGTGAAGGCTTGGTAAATGTCGTCCACTTTAGCAAAGAAGAAATTGGCCAGCGCATCACACATAACTTGGGATGGAGGTGGAGTCAGATCAGGAACATTACCTGAGAGGAATTTGGTGATTTCATATAGTTTTTTGCTGGAGTTCTTAGCTTGCTCAATTTGATCTGAGTAAAAGGACTTTTTGGCCTTTACAATCATTGTTTTATAAACAGCCAATGATTCTTTATAGCGGGTCCTGCTTACTGTGTCGTACGTTTTCCTCCAATGCCTTTTGCAGTTCCTATTGTGTTGCTTTTGCGTTTTTAGTTCGTCCGTGTACCACGGAGCAGTTGGAGTAGACCTATTCTTAGATATAGACTTAATAGGGACCAAAAGATTAGTAGCATGGCCTAGCCAGTCCTGAAATTGTTATGTTGCCATAATCGGATCGGAGGAAACCAGCGGTCGTGTACTATCCAACTGTTTTTTTAGGTCTGGCTGTTTAATATTCTTCCATGCTTTGAAAGAGCCAAGACCGGGGGGGATGATTTTCTTGCTCGAGGGTGCATTAATTGTCATAGTGCTAAATACGGCATAATGATCTGTCCATGGCATCGGTAAAATATCTGATACCTGTAGACCCTCAACATTAGAAAATATGCCGTCTAAGGTGTGCCCCACCGAATGAGTGGCCGAGGCAACCTGTTGTTTAAGCCCCAGTGTTTCCATGTCGGAGATAAGGGCAGAAGTGTCTTTATGGCTAATGTCTTCTAAGTAGAAGTTCATATCACCCAAGACCGTAATGGAGTCCTCAGTAGCGAGTGATTCCAGTATTGTACTTAGGTTAGCTAGAAAGCCTGTCTTAGCTCCTGGGGGTCATTTGGCAATTAAAGTACATCTGACATATCACATGAGTCATAACACCCCAATCAGAACTCCCCATCTCCTCCCCGAGTCGTTCCCAAATGGAATCCAAATCCTTGGGTGTGCAAATGTGCTTTGTGCAGTGATGTGCACGTCACTAATAACTCTTGAGTCGAGTTGGACAGAAGTCCATTTTGGGATGTAGGCCTGAGTGCAGTGCAGCCCTGCCTAGGTATGCAGTGATGCAGTGCTCCAACACTGCACTCCCTGTGCTGTGGTCTCAGTAGCACAGACAGTGGCACACTGTGAGCAGAAACGGGGGGTGCATGCAGCAGCCCACAGGGCCGCTTCCTGCTCCTCCCTGTGCCCGCAGCTGGCATGAGCAGCCCATAAGCCGTCAGGGATGGAGACCTTCCAGCTTGCCATGGTTATTGCTTCCCTTAGGGACTCACAAAGGCCTGAAACGTGTGTACTGTCATCTGCAATCACAATTGTGAACTGCAATGCACATGTGTGTGTTGCCAAGGGGTACTTTGCATTAATGAAGCGAGAGCATCAGAACCACAGTTTTGAAAATCACTCTTTGGAGCTGAGAGATTTGCACTCAGCCACGGTTTATGAAACAGATTACTTGAACCACAGCCATTTCCTGCAGCAAATGAGAATTTGCCATGGTCGATTCCCCTCCTTGGATCAAATACCAGTGGGACAGAGCCCCGGGCCACTGCAAGTCAATAAACAACCAGTGAGTCAATTGAAACGCGCAGCATTAAACAATGCAAAGTCAAGTTGCAAATACAAAGGCGCCTTTGCCTCCCCTGCGCACGCAGATGAGCTAATCACTACTTCCGGAAACCTGCGATACGCTTCCATTGCAACGCATGAGCTCCCGCGTGGCAGGGGAGATGACTCTCCCACTTCACCTCTCCACAGGGAGCGCTATTCCAGAAGTCTCTTGCAAATCAGCGTAGCTGAGGCTTCATCTGTGAATCCTCTTCGTTGCACGCAGTGCAAGAGGACGTGTGTGTCTGTTAAGCATTGGAGGCCTCATTTATGAGAAATGGCGCATCGCTACGTGGAACCAGTGATGCGTCACTTCTCAGTGCGCACTCCTTGCGACATACCTGATGCGTCATATTTAATGTATGACGCATCATGTCGCAAGGAGTTACAGGTACGTCAATATTTCTGACGTATCTGTAGGCGCAAAAGTGACGCATTGCTGGAGTGTGTCACAAAAGTGACGCAACTCCAGCAATGGGTCCTTTCACATGGGGCAAGCCCCATGTGAAAGGGCCTGCATCAGTCTTACGCTGCTGTGAGGCAAGCAGAAGATTTTGACGCAACGGCGTCCTAGAAGTGACGCAGGGAAATCTCACAGATTTCACTGCGTCACTTCTACGAGGATTTTTGCGGGGGGACGCCCCCCCTGCATACATTGTACCTGACGCAGGTATAATGTGGCGCAGGGGTTTACAAAGTGATGCATCTGTAAATAGTGTGCAACAGGAGGCATGTTTTACGCCGCTGAAGAGTCACAAAAAGTGACGCATCAGAAGAGCAAAACTGATGCTAGGCCTCATAAATGAGGCAACGGGTACCTGGCGCACAAAAGAGGCAGTCGGCTGCAGTGGGCCAGGGCTGCTGTGGTCGCAGAGGTCAATACCTGGGGCCTGACTACAAGTTTAGGGGTTATTTATCGATAATGATATCGATTATGATACCATGAGGTACATTCTTTCTTATATGCAATAAATAACTCTTATCATGAGTTTGTGGGGAAAAACATGCAGATTTTGGTATTTAACACACCAAAATTTCAAGGTACAGTAAATATCGTACAAGTTACCCTGTTAATTTTCGGCAGGTTTAAGCTGCCGAAGTGGAACGAAGATTCAGATAATTAGTGCATCCGATAATTATTGGATGTGTTAAATAAAGCAAAAGTTGTAATTCCCACATGTGCTTAAACAGGGTTTACTCACTGGTTGGAGTTAACCGAGCCACCCATCATCAGGCCCCTGGTCTCAAAGTCTCAAGGGGGAACCAGGACTTGGCATACAGGTTTCGGTGCCCAGCTGTGCTCCTTTTGACCTTTCATCACATACTCCCTGACTGGAAACAGCACGAAATTCAGGGGTTCCCCGTAATAGTGTCACTAGGTTTGGAGTCTGGTGTCACTAGGTTTGGATTGTGGTGTCACTGGGTTTGGAACCTGGTCTCACTCGGCTAGCAGCCTGGTATCACTGGGTTTGGAGCCTGCTCTCACTGGGATGGAGCCTGGTGTCACTGGGTTTGTAGCCTGGGTTTGGAGCCTGGTGTCACTGGGTTTGGAGCCTTGTGTCACTGGGTTTGACGCCTTGTATCGCTGTTTTGGAGCAGGATGCACTGGCTTTGGAGCTTAGTTTACTGAATTTGGAGGAGGATGGACTAGGTTTGGAGCAGGATGCGCTGGGTTTGGAGCCTGGTGTCACTGGGTTTGTAGTCAGGTGTCAACGAGTTTGTAGTCAGGTGTCACTGGGTCTGTCGCCTGGTGTCATTGGGTTTGGTTCCTCGTGTCACTGGGTTTGGATCCTGGTGTCACTGGGTTTTAATCTTGGTGTCACTGGGTTTGGAGCCTGGTGTCACTGGGTTTGGAGCCTGGTGTCACTGGGTTTGGAGCCTGTTGTCACTGGGTCTGTCGCCTGGTGTCATTGGGTTTGGTTCCTCGTGTCACTGGGTTTGGATCCTGGTGTCACTGGGTTTGGAGCCTGGTGTCACTGGGTTTGGAGCCTGGTGTCACTGGGTTTGGAGCCTGGTGTCACTGGGTTTGGAGCCTGTTGTCACTGGGTCTGTCGCCTGGTGTCATTGGGTTTGGTTCCTCGTGTCACTGGGTTTGGATCCTGGTGTCACTGGGTTTGGAGCCTGGTGTCACTGGGTTTGTAGACAGGTGTCAATGGGTTTGGAGCCTGGTGTCACTGGGTTTGTAGTCAGGTGTCACTGGGTTTGGACTATGGTGTCACTGGGTCTGGACTATGGTGTCACTGGGTTTGGAGCCTGGTGTCACTGGGTTTGGTTTTAGGTGTCACTGGGTCTGAACTATGGTGTCACTGGGACTGGACTATGGTGTCACTGGGTTTGGTGTCAGGTGTCACTGGGTCTGGACTATGGTGTCACTGGGATTGGAGTCTGGTGTCACTGGGTCTGGACTATGGTGTCACTGGGATTGGAGTCTGGTGTCACTGGGTTTGGACTATGGTGTTACTGGGTTTGGTGCCTGTGTCACTGGGTTTGGAGCCTGGTGTCACTGGGTTTGGAGCCTCGTGTCACTGGGTTTGGAGCCTGGCATCACTGGGTTTGACACCTGGTGTCGCTGTTTTGGAGCAGGATGCATTTGCTTTGGAGCCTAGTTCACTGAGTTTGAAGGAGGATGCACTAGGTTTGTAGCATGATGCACAGGGTTTGGAGCCTGGTGTCACTGGGTTTGGAGCACGATGTACAGGGTTTGGAGCATCGTGTCACTGGGTTTGGTGTCACTGGGTTTGGAGTCTGGTGTCACTGGGTTTGGAGCCTAGTGTCACTGGGTGTGGAGTCTGGTGTCACTGGGTTTGGAGCCTGGTGTCACTGGGTTTGGAGCCTGGTGTCACTGGGTTTGGAGCCTGGTGTCACTGGGTTTGGAGCCTGGTGTCACTGGGTTTGGAGCCTGGTGTCACTGGGATTGGAGCCTGGTGTCACTGGGTTTGGACTATGGTGTCACTGGGTTTGGTGTCAGGTGTCACTGGGTTTGGACTATGGTGTCACTGGGTCTGGACTATGGTGTCACTGGGTTTGGAGCCTGGTGTCACTGGGTTTGGAGACTGATGTCACTGGGTTTGGTGTCACTGGGTTTTGAGCCTGGTGTCACTGGGTTTGGAGCCTAGTGTCTGACACTAGGCTCCAAACCCAGTGACACCAGGGTTTGGAGTCTGGTGTCACTGGGTTTGGAGCCTGGTGTCCCTGGGTTTGGAGTCTGGCGTCACTGGGTTTGGGGCCTGGTGCACTGGGTTTGGAGCCTGGTGTCACTGGGTCTGGAGCCTGGTGTCACTGGTATTGGAGTCTGGTGTCACTGGGTTTGGACTATGGTGTCACTGGGTTTGGTGTCAGGTGTCACTGGGTTTGGACTATGGTGTCACTGGGTCTGGACTATGGTGTCACTGGGTTTGGAGCCTGGTGTCACTTGGTTTGGTATTAGGTTTCACCGGGTCTGGACTATGGTGTCACTGGGTTTGGTGTCAGGTGTCACTGGGATTGGACTATGGTGTCACTGGGTTTTGAGTCTGGTGTCACTGGGTTTGGACTATTGTGTTACTGGGTTTGGTGCCTGGCGTCACTTGGTTTGGAGCCTGATGTCACTGGGTTTGGAGCCTGGTGTCACTGGGTTTGGAGCCTGGTGTCACTGGGTTTGGAGCCTGGTGTCTCTGGGTTTGGAGCCTGGTGTCACTGGTATTGGAGTCTGGTGTCACTGGGTTTGGACTATGGTGTCACTGGGTTTGGTGTCAGGTGTCACTGGGTCTGGACTATGGTGTCACTGGGTTTGGAGCCTGGTGTCACTTGGTTTGGTATTAGGTTTCACTGGGTCTGGACTATGGTGTCACCGGGTCTGGACTATGGTGTCACTGGGTTTGGTGTCAGGTGTCACTGGGTCTGGACTATGGTGTCACTGGGTTTTGAGTCTGGTGTCACTGGGTTTGGACTATTGTGTTACTGGGTTTGGAGCCTGGTGTCACTGGGTTTGGAGCCTGGCATCACTGGGTTTGACACCTGGTGTCGCTGTTTTGGAGCAGGATGCATTTGCTTTGGAACCTAGTTCACTGAGTTTGAAGGAGGATGCACTAGGTTTGTAGCAGGATGCACAGGGTTTGCAGCTTGGTGTCACTGGGTTTGGAGCACGATGTACAGGGTTTGGAGCCTGATGTCGCTAGGTTTGGAGCCTAGTGTCACTGGGTTTGGAGTCTGGTGTCACTGGGTTTGGAGCCTGGTGTCTCTAGGTTTGGAGTCTGGCGTCACTGGGTTTGGAGCCTGGTGTCACTGGGTTTGGAGCCAGTTTGAATCTGAACCTTTCGCAGAAGCCAAAATGTGTGTGATGGTTGTGGCTGTTCCACTCCAAGGCTGACCTGGTCTGTATGTTTCGCGTGAAATCTGATGCCATTTGTTGTCTGGAGGTCACTAAGTTTCGAGCCTGGGGTCACTGGGTTTGGAGCCTGGTGTCACTGCGTTTGGAGCATGGTGTCACCTAGTTTGGAGCCTGGTGTCACTGGGATTGCAGACTGGTGTCACTGGGTTTGGAGCCTGGTGTCACTAGGGATGTAGCAGGATGCACTGGTTTTGGTCCCTTGAGTCACTGGGTTTGATGCCTGGTGTCACTAGGTTTGGAGCCTAGTGTCACTGGGTTTGGAGCCTCGTGTCACTGGGTTTGGATCCTGGTGTCACTGGGTTTTTTGCCTGGTGTTACTGGGTTTGGATCCTGGTGTCACTGGGTTTGTAGTCAGGTGTCACTGGGTTTGGAGCCTGGTGTCACTGGGTTTGAAGCCTGGTGTCACTGGGTTTGGAGCCTGGTGTCACTGAGTTTGGAGCACGATGTACAGGGTTTGGAGCCTGGTGTCACTGGGTTTGGTGTCACTGGGTTTGGAGCCTCGTGTCACTTGGTCTGGTGTCACTGGGTTTGGAGTCTGGTGTCACTGGGTTTGGAGCCTGGTGTCACTGGGTTTAAAGTCTGGAGTCACTGGGTTTGGAGCCTAGTGTCACTGGGTTTGGAGCCTAGTGTCACTGGGTTTGGAGTCTGGTGTCAATGGGTTTGGAGCCTGGTGTCACTGGGTTTGGAGTCTGGCGTCACTGGGTTTGGATCCTGTTGTCAATGGGTTTGGAGCCTGGTGTCACTGGGTGTGAAGACTGGTGTCACTGGGTTTGGAACGTGGTGTCACTAAGTTTGGAGCCTGGGGTCACTGGGTTTGGAGCCTGGTGTCACTGGGTTTGGATCATGGTGTCACATAGTTTGGAGCCTTAGTGTCACTGGGTTTGCAGCCTGGTGTTACTGGGTTTGGAGCCTGGTGTCACTGCGTTTGGAGCCTGGTGTCAATGAGTTTGGGCTCTGGAGTCACTGGGTTTGGAGCCTAGTGTCACTGGGTTTGGAGCCTGGTGTCACTAGGGTTGTCGCAGGATGCACTGGTTTTGGTTCCTTGAGTCAATGGGTTTGATGCCTGGTGTCACTGGGTTTGGAGCCTGGTGTCACTAGGGATGTAGACGGATGCACTGGTTTTGGTTCCTTGAGTCACTGGGTTTGATGCCTAGTGTCACTGGGTTTGGAGCCTAGTGTCACAGGGTTTGGAGCCTCGTGTCACTGGGTTTGGATCCTGGTGTCACTGGGTTTGATGCCTGGTGTCACTGGGTTTGGACCCTGGTATCACTGGGTTTTGATCGTAGTGTCACTGGGTTTGTAGTCGGGTGTCACTGGGTTTGGAGCCTGTTGTCACTGGGTTTGAAACCTGGTGTCACTGGGTTTGGAACCTGGTGTCACTGCGTTTGGAGCCTGGTGTCAATGAGTTTGGGCTCTGGAGTCACTGGGTTTGGAGCCTAGTGTCACTGGGTTTGGAGCCTGGTGTCACTAGGGTTGTAGCAGGATGCACTGGTTTTGGTTACTTGAGTCACTGGGTTTGATGCCTGGTGTCTCTGGGTTTGGAGCCTGGTGTCACTAGGGATGTAGCAGGATGCACTGGTTTTGGTTCCTTGAGTCACTGGGTTTGATGCCTAGTGTCACTGGGTTTGGAACCTGGTGTCACTGGGTTTGTAGTCAGATGTCACTGGGTTTGGAGCCTGGTGTCACTGGGTTTGTAGTCAGGTGTCACTGGGTTTGGAGCCTCGTGTCACTGGGTTTGGATCCTGGTGGCACTGGGTTTGGAGCCTGGTGTAACTGGGTTTGGAGCCTGGTGTCACTGGGTTGGAGCCTGGTGTCACTGGGTTTGTAGTCAGGTGTCACTGGGTTTGGAACGTGGTGTCACTAAGTTTGGAGCCTGGGGTCACTGGGTTTGGAGCCTGGTGTCACTGGGTTTGGATCATGGTGTCACTTAGTTTGGAGCCTTATTGTCACTGGGTTTGCAGCCTGGTGTCACTGGGTTTGGAGTCTGGTGTCACTGGGTTTGGAGCCTAGTGTCACTGGGTTTGGAGTCTGGTGTCACTGGGTTTGGAGCCTGGTGTCACTGGGTTTGGAGTCTGGCGTCACTGGGTTTGAATCCTGTTGTCAATGGGTTTGGAGCCTGGTGTCACTGGGTTTGTAGTCTGGTGTCACTGGGTTTGGAGCCTGGTGTCACTGGGTTTGGAGCCTGGTGTCACTGGGTTGGAGCCTGGTGTCACTGGGTTTGGATCATGGTGTCACATAGTTTGGAGCCTTAGTGTCACTGGGTTTGCAGCCTGGTGTCACTGGGTTTGGAGCCTGGTGTCACTGGGTTGGAGCCTGGTGTCACTGGGTGTGAAGACTGGTGTCACTGGGTTTGGAACGTGGTGTCACTAAGTTTGGAGCCTGGGGTCACTGGGTTTGGAGCCTGGTGTCACTGGGTTTGGATCATGGTGTGACATAGTTTGGAGCCTTAGTGTCACTGGGTTTGCAGCCTGGTGTCACTGGGTTTGGAGCCTGGTGTCACTGTGTTTGGAGGCTGGTGTAAATGAGTTTGGGCTCTGGAGTCACTGGGTTTGGAGCCTAGTGTCACTGGGTTTGGAGCCTGGTGTCACTAGGGTTGTCGCAGGAAGCGCTGGTTTTGGTTCCTTGAGTCAATGGGTTTGATGCCTGGTGTCACTGGGTTTGGAGCCTGGTGTCACTAGGGATATAGACGGATGCACTGGTTTTGGTTCCTTGAGTCACTGGGTTTGATGCCTAGTGTCACTGGGTTGGGAGCCTAGTGTCACAGGGTTTGATGCCTGGTGTCACTGGGTTTGATGCCTGGTGTCACTGGGTTTGATGCCTGGGGTCACTGGGTTTGGACCCTGGTATCACTGGGTTTGGATCGTAGTGTCACTGGGTTTGTAGTCGGGTGTCATTGGGTTTGGAGCCTGTTGTCACTGGGTTTGAAACCTGGTGTCACTGGGTTTGGAACCTGGTGTCACTGGGTTTGTAGTCAGGTGTCACTGGGTTTGGAGCCTGGTGTCACTGGGTTTGTAGTCAGGTGTCACTGGGTTTGGAGCCTCGTGTCACTGGGTTTGGATCCTGGTGTCACTGGGTTTGGAGCCTGGTGTAACTGGGTTTGTAGTCAGGTGTCAATGGGTTTGGAGCCTGGTGTACTGGGTTTGTAGTCAGGTGTCACTGGGTTTGGATCCTGGTGTCACTGAGTTTTGAGCCTGGTGTCACTGGATTTGGAGCCTGGTGTCAATAGGGTTGTAGCAGGATGCACTGGTTTTGGTTACTTGAGTCACTGGGTTTGAAGCCTGGTGTCACTGGGTTTGGAGCCTGGTGTCACTAGGGATGTAGCCGGATGCACTGGTTTTGGTTCCTTGAGTCACTGGGTTTGGAGCCTGGTGTCACTGGGTTTGTAGTCAGGTGTCACTGAGTTTGGAGCCTCGTGTCACTGGGTTTAGATCCTGGTGTCACTGGGTTTGGAGCCTGGTGTAACTGGGTTTGGAGCCTGGTGTCACTGGGTTGGAGCCTGGTGTCACTGGGTTTGTAGTCAGGTGTCACTGGGTTTGGAACGTGGTGTCACTAAGTTTGGAGCCTGGTGTCACTGGGTTTGGATCATGGTGTCACATAGTTTGGAGCCTTAGTGTCACTGGGTTTGCAGCCTGGTGTCACTGGGTTTGGAGTCTGGTGTCACTGGGTTTGGAGCCTAGTGTCACTGGGTTTGGAGTCTGGTGTCACTGGGTTTGGAGCCTGGTGTCACTGGGTTTGGAGTCTGGCGTCACTGGGTTTGGATCCTGTTGTCAATGGGTTTGGAGCCTGGTGTCACTAGGGATGTAGCCGGATGCACTGGTTTTGGTTCCTTGAGTCACTGGGTTTGGAGCCTGGTGTCACTGGGTTTGTAGTCTGGTGTCACTGGGTTTGTAGTCTGGTGTCACTGGGTTTGGAGCCTGGTGTCACTGGGTTGGAGCCTGGTGTCACTGGGTGTGAAGACTGGTGTCACTGGGTTTGGAACGTGGTGTCACTAAGTTTGGAGCCTGGGGTCACTGGGTTTGGAGCCTGGTGTCACTGGGTTTGGATCATGGTGTCACATAGTTTGGAGCCTGGTGTCACTGCGTTTGGAGCCTGGTGTAAATGAGTTTGGGCTCTGGAGTCACTGGGTTTGGAGCCTAGTGTCACTGGGTTTGGAGCCTGGTGTCACTAGGGTTGTCGCAGGATGCACTGGTTTTGGTTCCTTGAGTCAATGGGTTTGATGCCTGGTGTCACTGGGTTTGGAGCCTGGTGTCACTAGGGATGTAGA
This sequence comes from Lissotriton helveticus, assembly GCF_964261635.1. Lineage (NCBI taxonomy): Eukaryota > Metazoa > Chordata > Amphibia > Caudata > Salamandridae > Lissotriton > Lissotriton helveticus. The sequence continues at coordinate 434,685,594 of NC_136062.1, forward strand.
CGGATGCACTGGTTTTGGTTCCTTGAGTCACTGGGTTTGATGCCTAGTGTCACTGGGTTTGGAGCCTAGTGTCACAGGGTTTGATGCCTGGTGTCACTGGGTTTGATGCCTGGTGTCACTGGGTTTGATGCCTGGGGTCACTGGGTTTGGACCCTGGTATCACTGGGTTTGGATCGTAGTGTCACTGGGTTTGTAGTCGGGTGTCACTGGGTTTGGAGCCTGTTGTCACTGGGTTTGAAACCTGGTGTCACTGGGTTTGGCACCTGGTGTCACTGGGTTTGTAGTCAGGTGTCACTGGGTTTGTAGTCAGGTGTCACTGGGTTTGGAGCCTCGTGTCACTGGGTTTGAATCCTGGTGTCACTGGGTTTGGAGCCTGGTGTCACTGGGTTTGTAGTCGGGTGTCAATGGGTTTGGAGCCTGGTGTACTGGGTTTGTAGTCAGGTGTCACTGGGTTTGGATCCTGGTGTCACTGGGTTTTGAGCCTGGTGTCACTGGATTTGGAGCCTGGTGTCAATAGGGTTGTAGCAGGATGCACTGGTTTTGGTTACTTGAGTCACTGGGTTTGATGCCTGGTGTCACTGGGTTTGGAGCCTGGTGTCACTAGGGATGTAGCCGGATGCACTGGTTTTGGTTCCTTGAGTCACTGGGTTTGATGCCTAGTGTCACAGGGTTTGGAGCCTTGTGTCACTGGGTTTGGATCCTGGTGTCACTGGGTTTGATGCCTGGTGTCACTGGGTTTGGACCCTGGTATCACTGGGTTTGGATCGTAGTGTCACTGGGTTTGTAGTCGGGTGTCACTGGGTTTGGAGCCTGTTGTCACTGGGTTTGAAACCTGGTGTCACTGGGTTTGGAACCTGGTGTCACTGGGTTTGTAGTCGGGTGTCACTGGGTTTGGAGCCTGGTGTCACTGGGTTTGTAGTCAGGTGTCACTGGGTTTGGACCCTGGTATCACTGGGTTTGGATCCTGGTGTCACTGGGTTTGGAGCCTGGTGTAACTGGGTTTGTAGTCAGGTGTCAATGGGTTTGGAGCCTGGTATCACTGGGTTTGGATCGTAGTGTCACTGGGTTTGTAGTCGGGTGTCACTGGGTTTGGAGCCTGTTGTCACTGGGTTTGAAACCTGGTGTCACTGGGTTTGGACCCTAGTGTCACTGGGTTTGTAGTCAGGTGTCACTGGGTTTGGAGCCTGGTATCACTGGGTTTGTAGTCAGGTGTCACTGGGTTTGGACCCTGGTATCACTGGGTTTGGATCCTGGTGTCACTGGGTTTGGAGCCTGGTGTAACTGGTTTTGTAGTCAGGTGTCAATGGGTTTGGAGCCTGGTGTCACTGGGTTTGGTGTCACTGGGTTTGGAGCCTGGTGTCACTGGGTTTGGAGCCTGGTGTCACTGGGTTTGTAGGCAGGTGTCACTGGGTTTGGATCCTGGTGTCACTGGGTTTGGAGCCTGGTGTCACAGGATTTGGAGCCTGGTGTCACTGGATTTGGACCCTGGTATCACTGGGTTTGGATCGTAGTGTCACTGGGTTTGTAGTCGGGTGTCACTGGGTTTGGAGCCTGTTGTCACTGGGTTTGAAACCTGGTGTCACTGGGTTTGGAACCTGGTGTCACTGGGTTTGTAGTCAGGTGTCACTGGGTTTGGAGCCTGGTGTCACTGGGTTTGTAGTCAGGTGTCACTGGGTTTGGAGCATCGTGTCACTGGGTTTGGATCCTGGTGTCACTGGGTTTGGAGCCTGGTGTAACTGGGTTTGTAGTCAGGTGTCAATGGGTTTGGAGCCTGGTGTACTGGGTTTGTAGTCAGGTGTCACTGGGTTTGGATCCTGGTGTCACTGGGTTTTGAGCCTGGTGTCACTGGATTTGGAGCCTGGTGTCAATAGGGTTGTAGCAGGATGCACTGGTTTTGGTTACTTGAGTCACTGGGTTTGATGCCTAGTGTCACTGGGTTTGGAGCCTGGTGTCACTAGGGATGTAGCCGGATGCACTGGTTTTGGTTCCTTGAGTCACTGGGTTTGATGCCTAGTGTCACAGGGTTTGGAGCCTCGTGTCACTGGGTTTGGATCCTGGTGTCACTGGGTTTGATACCTGGTGTCACTGGGTTTGGACCCTGGTATCACTGGGTTTGGATCGTAGTTTCACTGGGTTTGTAGTCGGGTGTCACTGGGTTTGGAGCCTGTTGTCACTGGGTTTGAAACCTGGTGTCACTGGGTTTGGAACCTGGTGTCACTGGGTTTGGAGCCTGGTGTCACTGGGTTTGTAGTCAGGTGTCACTGGGTTTGGACCCTGGTATCACTGGGTTTGGATCCTGGTGTCACTGGGTTTGGAGCCTGGTGTCACTGGGTTTGGAGCCTGTTGTCACTGGGTTTGAAACCTGGTGTCACTGGGTTTGGACCCTAGTGTCACTGGGTTTGTAGTCAAGTGTCACTGGGTTTGTAGTCAGGTGTCACTGGGTTTGGACCCTGGTATCACTGGGTTTGGATCGTAGTGTCACTGGGTTTGTAGTCGGGTGTCACTGGGTTTGGAGCCTGTTGTCACTGGGTTTGAAACCTGGTGTCACTGGGTTTGGACCCTAGTGTCACTGGGTTTGTAGTCAGGTGTCACTGGGTTTGGAGCCTGGTGTCACTGGGTTTGTAGTCAGGTGTCACTGGGTTTGGACCCTGGTATCACTTGGTTTGGATCCTGGTGTCACTGGGTTTGGAGCCTGGTGTAACTGGGTTTGTAGTCAGGTGTCACTGGGTTTGGAGCCTCGTGTCACTGGGTTTGGAGCCTGGTGTAACTGGGTTTGTAGTCAGGTGTCAATGGGTTTGGAGCCTGGTGTCACTGGGTTTGTAGTCAGGTGTCACTGGGTTTGGTGTCACTGGGTTTGGAGCCTGGTGTCACTGGGTTTGGAGCCTGGTGTCACTGGGTTTGTAGTCAGGTGTCACTGGGTTTGGATCCTGGTGTCACTGGGTTTGGAGCCTGGTGTCAATGGATTTGGAGCCTGGTGTCACTGGGTTTGATGCCTGGTGTCACTGGTTTTGGATCCTGGTGTCACTGGGTTTGGAGCCTGGTGTCACTGGGTTTGGAGCCTGGTGTCACTGGGTTTGGAGTCTGGAGTCACTGGGTTTGGAGCCTGGTGTCACTGGATTTGGAGCCTAGTGTCACTGGGTTTGATGCCTGGTGTCACTGGTTTTGGATCCTGGTGTCACTGGGTTTGATGCCTGGTGCTGCTGATTTGGAGCAGGATACACCGGGTTTGGAGCCTGGTGTTACTTGGTTTGGCACCTGGTGTCACTGGGTTTGGAACAGGATACACTGGGTTTGGAGCCTGGTGTCAACTAGTTTGGAGCCTGGTGTTACTAGTAATCAGTGAGTCTTGGTGTAAACCAACAGTACTGCTGATGGCCCCTTGTGCTTCCCTGGCCCTCTCTGTGCCTCCGACGCTGGCGATGGCTCCGCCATCCGCCTTGAGTCCCAAAAGGACATGAATGCAAATGTAGCCATCCTGATCCATCCAGAAATGATAGTACAGTTGTACGTTTTGTCTACGACGTGACATCTACAAACATGCGAGACAAAATCTCTCCTTTTCATCCGCCGACGCACCTGATAGGCTGGAAGCGAGCATAGTGCCGTCTGCGCCAGGACGCACGCACCCCCTGGGGTCTAACACAATCTTCAATCAGAGACGTCAGCAGCTACAACAAACAGCCTGTCCCGCGCCCCCCTCCCTCCGCAGCCTCGTCGCCAGAAGGATTATTTGTGGTTATGCTAAAAGATGCTGTCTGCTTTTCAAGCGAGCGGCACAGCGGAGCACCTTTTAGTCACAAAAAACGATTCTGAGCACGGGGTGAAAAAAATACAAAATAGGCAGATACAAAAACGTCTGCTGCAGGGATGTAGCTGAATAGATTCCATTGCTGAGAGCAAAGACGTGCTGTCTGCTGTCCTTGAAAACTCTCGTGCTGCTCAAAGCGCTTCATAGTCTGGGCGCGTGGTGCGGGTTTTCATCAGACTACAGTCACTCCACTACACTGTGAAGTTCCTCTGAGTTTCATCACTAAAGTGAAGGAAAACTTCTCTCTGTCTGAGGGCCATTAAATCAAATACCAACGTTTGTGACACATGGGACTGCGATTTCTCCTGCCTGACCCTTCCTTCCACTGACCAATGGTTTGATGAAGGCCGCCTGCAGCGTTCAAGGTAAAACTTTGGCGACGTAAAAAGAAAAAAAAACGTGAGTGTTCAACATGGAATTTCAGGGTTTGTGATTAGAATAACAAATAAGGCGCGTGAGCCACGCAAATGCCAGTTATTGCATTTGGAGTTTGGTTGTGACATCTGCTGTTTTAATTGTTGGCTGCTTAATCAAGCACTGACAAAGTCAATAGGTCTCGCCTTTGGAACTCATTGGCTTTTCCAGTGGTTTTTTAGCCATGCTGCAAAGCATCCCCAATGGATTTGTCAGGGAGAAGCTGAGCCAGGTGTTCAGTTAACAGAGCACCAGCCATGTGCCGGATGCCACCGTCCCTTCAGTGTACCAATGTACGAGCATGTACCCAAAGATACCCGCTGATCAGGGCTAAGAGGAGCCATTTTGACAAGACCAAAGCAAAAAACTACCATGGACTACGCCAAGTAAGGTTTACATAATGTATTTCAAAATCAGTGAAAAGAAGGCCAGTTGATTTGTGCATGCCTGTGAGACGTTTAGCGTAGTAGTCTGGGTGAAAACGAGTTGCAGTAGTAGTGACTGCAGCTGTAAAGTTCCGGAGGTCTCTTTAACTTTCCCTTTAACTTGAGTCAGATGCAGGAACTAGAAAGTTGCTATAAAATGCCCTCTTTCCAAAAGTCAAATACATGCTAAAAGGAGATCAGAAAGCAAGCCCAGCAAACTGTCATTACACCCTCGTTATGCATTACATGCTCATTATGCAAAACTTAGATCCTCTTACTTGGCAGTGTTTGCAGGCCACTCCATGTGTACCAGACATCATTTTTCCATCCCTGCATTTTGGTTTTGCAAATGGTGCTTATCATTTGTTAGTTCAAAGACCAAAACTCCCAGCATTGAGCGATCCTTAAACGAAAGCCCAGATTACCAGCATGAAGTTAGATTTCTGGGGGAGATTTACCAGCTTTTGCACACTGTAGCCTTAATTCATTTTGTCAAATCGAATTGGCTACAGTACCGGATACATTCATTTGATGTTTAAAAAGTAAGGAATTTCACATTATTGCATATGTTTAAAAAAAAAAATGTTTCCTAATGGCATTCATTACAAATGTTTTATTGATTTAAAAAGCTGGGTCTGGTGGCTTAGTGAACCAATGCGTCCACTATAGGGGCCTGTGTTCGACCTCATGGTCACAGGTCCAAATCTCTGCGGGTCCACTCAGCTTTTCATCTTTCTGAGGTCGATTAAATGAATATCATTGAGTTGGGTAACAATAAACATCTGTTGTTCAGCACCAACATAATCTTGAGTGAAAATGTAATTTACAAACACACGTTATGTTATTTTATTTCAGTCTGCTTACCATCAACGTTTAATTGTGATGTTTACAGTGTATTGGTCATTGAAGGGGCCTCTGTAATGAATCATTCCAAAGGACTTTTAAGAAAGAACAGCTCACTCATGCTGACTCATATTGGGAGTGATGACTTGTTAGTTCGGTAAAGCACTAGTACAGATTTTTGCTTTCTTCCCTGCCTCTTAGAAGGAGAGCTTTTTTTAATCTTCAGCACTAGTGAAAACAACAATTCCCATATTAGCTTGATGCACAAGATGGCCGTGATCGTATAGTGGTTAGTACTCTGCGTTGTGTGTGGAGGCACAAGATAAACTCATACCTGGATTGTTATCCAAGGATACAATTCCCATACAAATTCCCGTAAAGGCAGCAAACATTAGTTATGAGGATTAAAGAAAAAATAAGATACATTTGCCCAAAACTATACTAATTGAACAAACAAATAAGCCAATGTAACAAAATCTGATTTAAGGGACCATAAATGTAGGAAGAATAGGGAAAACAAAAAAGATATCATAGGGTATTCTGCTGTCTTCACGTCGCAAAAGATTGACAACGCTCTTTTGCGTGCTAGTGGATTTTGACAATAATACCAAACAAAGGAGAGATCCGAATGATATTTTGCACACATACAGTGGTGTTCTCTCTGTCATGCAAGACAGAGATGGAAAAGAAAACAATAGGTGCTACCACATTTAGGATAATTTTCACCTGTCCCTTTGTATGCCATAAAGTCTTCACATGTTCGCTGAGAGCCCACCTGCCTAGGCCGACCACCCAAGTCATGCAGTGGGAATTGGTACTCAGCTTTTCAATGAGATTTCCATCACCCCTCTTGAAGAGCTCATAGTATGTGAGTAGAGAAATGCACAAACAGAAAATAATTCATCTCTTTATATGTGCTAGAATTTTAAGTAGGCCGCCTGCCAAGTATGTGCGTAGATAGTCCTTATGTACTAAACCATCTCCGGATCTGTGGATCAGGCACAGACCGGCTTTATATGGCAGAGAAGGCATCTTTTATACATGAGTGCGCGTCTCCAAAGGAATCTCTGTCTCTGCAAAGGAGGCCTAGTATATTCCAATAACAGATGTTGTGTGATGGCCGCAGTTGGGAGGAGCATAGACAAAAGGCCCCGGGGTTCCCGTATGATCTGCTCATCTCCCCCGCTCTGTAGGAAGGTCATCTTAATTAATCAGAAGGAACAGCCAACTCATCACATCGAACCTCTGCTGAGCTTGTCAACTTTCATTGCAAACACTAGCGGTGAGAATCAGCGCCCCGGGCCGCCGCACGGTGGGCGGCGTCTGTCAGGCCCGCTCAGCCGCACTCCCGGCTCTCCTGCACATGCTGCCGCCACTGGGAGCGGTGCCCCGGGAACCATCGGCCTGGGGAATGAGTAGGGGCACTGGGAACTTTTTTTAATGAATCAGTGAATTTATGTACATAAATAATAGCAAGATATTTTTAAAGCGGTTACAGTTACTTAGGTGGTGCTGTGCTTCTAATTTAGCAGTTATTATAACACACCTGCTAATTTTGAGTAACTTTCTGCAAAACTGCAAAGTCTGCTACCATTGTGAATCTTATGAACTTAAAAGTGTGTAAAAGCGTAAGAGCAAGATAGCTTACAAACTATTGCAGCTACTTCTAGTGTTGGCAAGGCATAGGGTTGCAATGACTTGGATGGGGAAGTGCACCCCTGAAGTGGATGCGTGGTTCAGGGGTGTGCACGAATGGACACTGGTGCGAGAAGCCCATTTGAAACTCGGCGATGCATCGCGCGCAAGATGAATAGTTGTATTTATTTATTTACTTACTTTACTTGTGGACGTCGTCGTAAGTCTGACCCCACTACCCCCTCACCCTACCTCTCCCTCGCCTCACCCCACCGCGAGCCACTATTGTAGGCTCTTGATTCATGATCATTCATTTTGCCATAAGCTGGGAAGTCCTGCTCTTATCTTTGTACTTTGCTGTAAATTCCACGGTTGCCCTTGTCGAAACTGTACACCTGTTGCGACTTTGTAAAAAATATAAATAAAAGATTTATATTTTTTTAAAAGCGTGCGAAAGGTATTTCCAAAATAGGTTTTGTAGAAAACGACCTAAGCAAACACTCAATTTTAGTGTGAGGAGTCTCCCTAAAAACAATATTTCGCGAGAGGAAGCTTCTGTAGACGAAGTTTTGCAAACTTTACAAATCTTTGCAATCTTTGTGAGGTACAAAATTCAAAAAGCTTCAACGTCTTCGCTAACCCAGCAATGCTAAAATTGTATTCTTTTGAATAAAATAAGCCCTAAGTCTGTCCAACAAACAATCATTGAGCAGGATCAAAATGGCCTTCATGTAGGTCTCTTTCAATGGACTAACCTCTGTTTTTCTATGTATAAACCCATCGATTCTGCCACGCATCTATAGATTCTGCCATCTGTTTGTACGGTCAAGCATACATACTTGCATCCATCCAAGCATCCATAAATCCCAAAACCCATCTATTCTTCCATTCAAGCATCCATGCCTCCAAGTATCCATCCATGCATCAGTGCATCCATCCAAGCATCCATGCATCCATTTATCCTTCCAAGCATCCAGGCATTCATCCAAGCATCCATGCATCCATCCATGCATCAATGCATCCAAGCATCCATCAATACATCCATGCATCCATCCATGCATCAATGCATCCAAGCATCCTTCAATACATCCATGCATCCATCCAAGCATCCATCATGCATCCATCCAAGCATCCATACATCCATCCAAGCATCCATGCATCCATACAAGAATCTGTGCAATCATACAAGCATCCGTGCATCCATCCAAGCATCCATGCATCTAAGTATCAATCCACGCATCCAAGAATCCATTTGTGCATCCAAGCCAAGATGCAAGCAACCAAGCAACTATGCATCCAAACATCCATCCATGCATACTTCCAAGCATCCATGCATCCATCCAAGCATCCATGCATCCATCCATGCATCCATTCAAGCATCCATGCACCAATTCAACCATCCAAGCAAGCCTGCATCCATGCATCGATCCAAGTATCGATCCAAGCATCCATCATGCATCTATTCAAGCATCCGTGCATCCATCCATGCATCCATCCAAGCATCCATGCATCCAAACATGCATCTGCCATTCATCCTTCCTAACAAAGCTGATATCTTTATTTTAGAGAAAGTAGGTACAGAAAACCAAAACAAGACATGTCACTAATCATCACGGAAATATAATACCATGCTCACGATTGGGATGCTGATGCAAGAAAATAGTTAGTTGCCCTTCACTCTCACGCTACATTTGTCTTTCTCTTCTAGAAGTCTTTCCTCGCTTTCCCTCTCCCTGCTTCTTTACTTATGCCATCCTCCCACCTTCATCTCTTCATCCTTTCCATCTTTTCCTACCTCCCTGCCATTTATGCTGGTGTATCCACTGCCCTTTGCCTTAACATGTCTGCGGCAATGAGGAGATGATTGCCAGCACCCCACCGCCCACAATATACCCCCGGGTAGGACTCTGATTCACTTTCGAAGCTGTAAACCGTTTGATATTAGGGTGGGTGCTCATTTAGCTCTACGTGGCTGAACTTTAGCATTTGAGGGGTTGTTAGTGTCTCCACCGGCCAACCACCTTTTAGCAGCCATGGTCTGCCTGATCTGCAGCAAGCGGATTCCTCCGGCAAATTTAGCATACACTGGAAATGGGAGACTTGAGAGACATGACTACAATGGTAAAGTTCACAAGTGTAAAAGTTGGTGTAAGCCCAAGGAAGTGAAGATTACATTATTAACTATAAAAAAAACTGAAAAAACCCACAAGTGACCTCTTTATTAGAGCACTGGGATGTTGGAAACACCACTGAAGCCTGTGTCTCGGACCTATAACTCGAGTTCAGGGCCTTTAACACCTAGTATAGTCCGGGGCATAAGGATATAGTGCATTCTGACAGGTGGCTGTGAATGGGTCTGTCTGTGATGTTCCAACAAGTAGTTCACAATACTTAATTCAAAATGAGCCTGTCTAGGATATTTCACCATACAATATTTGATTCAATTTGGAGATGTGTGGGATGCTTGGATATATCATTCACTATGGGTCTGTCTAGGATTTTGTGACGTATAATTTACAATGCGCCTGTCTGAGATGCTGTGACGTAAAGTTGGCAATGGTATTGCTTATGATACTTTTGGCATATGGTTCACAGAGGCACGATATATAGGAGACACTCACACATGGTTTACAATTGGCTGTCTTCAATGAACTGATATCTAGTCACAATAGATGTATTCCAGATGCAGTGATATATTGTTCACAATAGGCGTATCCGGAGTGCAGTGATACCTGGTTCACATTGGGTGTATCCAGGACGCGGTGAAACATGGTTCTCAATGGGTGTATCCGGGACGCAGTGATACATGGATCAAAAAGGGTGATTTCGGGACACAGTGATACATGGTACACAATAGGTGTATATGGGACGCAGTGATACATGGTTCACAAAGGGTGATTCCGGGACACAGTGATACATGGTTCACAATAGATGTAACCGGGATGCAGTGATACATGGTTCACAATGGGTGCATCCGGGATGCAGTGATACCCCTCTGGGGGTCGTTTCCAGCGCTATAGAAACAAACAAACAAATAAATAAATAAATAAAATACATGGTTCACAATAAGTGTATTGGGGATGCAAAGATATTGTTCACAATGGGCGTATCCAGGATGCAGTGATATATGGTTCACAATGGTGTATATAGGATACAGTGATACATGATTCACAATAGATGAATCCGGGACGTAGTGATACATGGTTCACAATGGGTGTACCCGGGACGCAGTGATACATGATTCACAATGTTGTATCCGGGACGCAGTGATACATGGTTCACAATGGGTGTACTTGGGACACAGTGTTACATGGTTCACAATTGGTGTATCCGGGAAGCAGTGATACATGGTTCACAATGGGTGTATCCGAGATGCAGTGATACATGGTTCACAATGGGTGTACCCGGGACGCAGTGATACATGGTTCACAATGGTGTATATAGGATGCAGTTATACATGGTTCACAACGGGTGTGTCTAGGTTGCAGGCATATATGGTTCACAATGGGTGATTCCGGGACACAGTGATACATGGTTCACAAAGGGTGATTCTGGGACACAGTGATATATGGTTCACAATAGGTGTATCCGGGACACAGTGATACATGGTTCACACTGTGTGTATCTGGAACGCAGTGATACATTGTTCACAAACGGTGATTCCGGTATACAGTTTTACATGGTTCACAATAGGTGTATCCGGGATGCAGTGATACATGGTTCACAATAAGTGTATCAGGGATGGAGTGATACATGGTTCACAATGGTTCACAATGGGTGTATCCGGGATGCAGTGATATATTGTTCACAATGGGCGTATCCGGGATGCAGTGATACATGGTTCACAATGGGTGTATCCAGGATATAGTGATTCATGGTTCACAATGGGTGTATCCAGGACGCAGTGATACATGGTTCACAAAGGGTGATTCAGGGACACAGTGATACATGGTACACAATGGGTGTATCCGGGATGCAGTGATACATGGTTCACAATGGGTGTATCCGGGACACAGTGATACATGGTTCACAATGGGTGTAACTGGGAAGCAGTGATACATGGTTCACAAAGTGTGATTCCGGGACACAGTGATACATGTTTCACAATAGGTGTATCCGGGATGCAATGATACATGGTTCACAAAAGGTGTATCTGGGATGCAGTGATATAGTGTTCACAATAGTCGTATCCGGGATGCAGTGATACATGGTTCACAATGTTGTGCCTTGGAGGCTTTGACACTAATCTTGGCTTCTGGGCTGGCTTTAGTGCTTGTGGCATCCGGTGTGACAATCTTTTTTGTGCGCCCCCCAAATGGCATCCTTCGCCACAGATTCCCTCACAACCACCCTCCAACACTGCCACCTTTTCATAGCACCGCTTTCACACACATTTCACACACATTTAATTTATTTTTTAGCGCTACTCATAACAGTGTAGAATTTCAGAGCACTGTACATCACACGCACATTATGCAGAGACAATGAATCATATGGGTGTACATCAGCACATAGGAAATGTTACATAAGGGTTAAAAGTTGTATCTTCTTGTAAAAAGTTCAATCGGGTCGGGGACAATCGATATTTGCCCGGCGGTATTGCCTCTGTGACCCTCTAGTTATTTAAATCAATGAAGAGGCAGGCGCTGGAGACTGGAAAGCAGGAAACAAGGTTTTTTTTATTCTCTCCGGAAGAGAACACAACGAAACGGACAGAAGGTATCGTTCTGAGGTGCTCTAACTTACGTTTGAGGCCTGGCCCCTTATATACAGTGTTTATGGTTTTTATTACAGTTTACATACATGTGACAAAGCTTTGATATACGGAAAGACATACCCGGAATCCCCCTTTGGGGCCCGTTCCCACACACATTTACAGTTGAAGTCCCCACCCTAGTCACAACAGGTGATGAGCATCGCGCAGCTGGATAATCCGCCGATTCACGGAATGTGGGGGGGGTTTTGATCGGGTCTCATGGGGTGGGGGCTTTGATCAACCCGGGGATTCTTTGATGGGGGAAGCTTTCTATTGTACGGGGAGGGGCAAGGATGGTATCGGCAGAGCTGGGTGTCGGCTTGGGAACGGGGAGGACAAAACGGGCACACGGGGAAAAAGGGTTTGGCATCTAAGGGCCGGAGATCATGAAAGGGAAGCGGGGGGGTGTCGCGCTGGGAACAGGATGAGGGCCGGAGGCAGAGCAGCGCCGAAGAGGGGTTTATGACTCAAGGCAGGTGCAAGCAGGGGGCGGTCAGCGTGCAGGCTTAGTGAAGGCAAAGGGCTATGTCAGGGGCCAGCGGCATGCAAAAGGGTTTGTTCTGATCGGGGCATCTTAAAAATGGCGGGCGCGCACGACAAAAGTGTGGCATCAGGGGAAGAGGCAAGATGGCGCAGATAATGTTCACCAAAACGCACTAATTTTCCACAGTCCTCCCTTTAACATATTCAAGACATCTTGCTGGTTCATTTTCTACTCGGGTCTATTGTGGGGGGCATGAGAAAGAAAACGGTAGGAACCCTAGAAAAAGGAGTTGTAAACAATACATTTTGAGGTTTCTAGTTTTTAGGAGGTGCACCTATTTGATAAACTTTGATAAATTTGTTCAGCAGGAAAGTCATAGGAATGAAATACAAAAACGGCGAGCAGCAAGTACATATCATAACGTGAACTGGCAGGTTAATACATGTTTCAGATTCGGATTGGAGCAGGATCAATACAATGGCGGCTGGGAGAGAAATGAGGCGTAGCAAAACGGTGGTTGAGGATGTTCGAATGTTCGAAGTTTTATGAGTTCTCATTGTTCTTTGTGGTCTTTCGTTGGCGCTGTTGAGCACCGGCGGTGGAGCTACAAGTCCAGCTCTGTTCTAGGTTCTGCGTTGCAGGGCACGACCCTTTCCTCGCGTTTCTGGTCGGAAAGGTCCTTTTCGCCCTGTGTCCTTTGAGGTGATTGTCAGAAAGTTCCGATGGAAGAAGAGCGTTCAAAACAGTCCATAGGGTAGGTCAGAGGAAAAAGGGGGATGGAGCAAGGCCAAATTGGGAACAAACTAGGGGAACGAGAGACTTCAAATGGGCGGGCGTGCGACGGAATTCAGAGAGCGGGGACTTGTCGAAAGGCACTGGACGTCGAGCAGGGGCATCAGGTCGACCCTTTCTTTTCATGCTGTTGAAAACAGTGCCTCGTCCTGCAGCTCCTTTCAGTCGTGGTCTCGCCTTGGCTAATGTCGCAGGTGTCCCTTAGTCTGCAGTCGGGCCTCGTGCTCCCACATCCGGTCCTTCTCTCCTCCAACAGCAGTACCCTTAAACAAGTTTGAAAAGACAGTCTTTAGAAAATTTGCAGATGAAGATAATCAAAAAGTCTATTTCTCTCCCAGCTCCAGGCAAAGAATGAAAATGTCCGTTATTTTTAATGTTCACAACTGGCATATGAATGACCGGTGGCGGACCTGTTGGATTTACTATGACTTTCCTTCATAATCATTTATTACAGGCATGACAGTTCATCTGATGGCAACCCACCTTCGGGAGACAAATCTGGCAAAGATATGCCGTTCTCTAGACTTTCATATTTACAAAAGGGTACAGTGAGTCGTCAACATGGTACTACACAGGTATTTTGCTGAGAGACGAACATGGCTAAACATTTCCTTTCTATCGGTGCATCCTGTTTTTCAACTACTGCGGGGTTCATTTTGATGATTTCTTTACCTTGGTCTAGTCTGTTAACCTTGTAAAACATCATTCTGGGTCCTACGTAACCTTTTACAGCCCGGTTACTTAACTAGGAAGGACAGGGGTTTTATGGGAAACAACCAGGGACATAGACAGGGGAGGTAACGGGGGTGATCGTTTTTCTGGTTTGGGTATTGCGACAATTCGGGGAGGGGAGGGTCGCGTATTCTGAGGTCCTTGTTTTATACAATAGGAGCCGTTGACATGTAGTTCCCTTATTTCGGGTCAGATTAGGGAACCCCTGTCGTCTTACCTGTCCTTTCCCTTACGGCCCAACCTGGGTTCATTGACTTCTAGCGGAAAAGGAGAGGTAATGACGCGGCCTCAGGGTGATTGTATTAAAGACAAGCGTTTGTGCAAATACTGACGGTATTTGAAGCCAATTAGGTGGTGTGCTAGGGGTGGCAATCTGCCAATTTCGGGGCTAACCACTCGGAAGAGTGGTAGTGCAAAAATAGAGAGAGAGAGAGGGAGTGAGAGAGAGAGAGAGAGAGAGTGGGGGAGAGGGAGAGAGAGAGAGAGAGAGAGAGAGAGAGAGAGAGAGAGAGAGAGAGAGAGAGAGTGTAACAGCAGGCTAAATAGTACACGTGCAACAGAGAGGGCGGCAGTGCATTCAAGAAAGGCTATTTAGTGCATTACACAGTAAAGGGTATTCACGAGTCCGCGTTAGAATCTTGTAATCATGCAGTTTGAGCATTAGACAGGGTAGAGGGGACGTGCTTTGAGAAAAGGAGAGAAGGAAAAAAAGGAGGTACCATTTTGTCGCACTTTCTCGCGTTCTCGGTCCTTTGACCAGTTGGGTCAACGCCTCAGTCACACACACACACATTCCCTCACAGTTTCGCATCATACGTGACGTGGGTTCATTCATCCGGTCTGGTTTAAGGGTGATCACTTTTTATCAGGTTGTGCTAATTTTTTCGGGTTTGTTCGATACGTGAGTAGTTTGCAGGCGTGCTTAGACACCACCCTGCGGCGCTAGTCCGTTTCGTGTATTTAGACATGGCAAGGTCTCAGATCTTCGCCACACCTTGGCTGTAATCTCTGATGTAACCTGCAGAGGGAGGAAAAAAGGGGGGGGGGGGTGGGGGAGACAGCATTCGCGCGCATTCAAATACATGGAGTCATAAGTCCTTTACTTACCTCTTACTCGTCTTTCCTCCTTGGGGCAGGGTCCCCGGGGATATAGTTTTCGGAGTCGAGGGGGGGGTAGTGTGTTCATGTAGGGCGTGTGCGGGGAAACATAAAAAGGAAACCAGAGGTGCCTAGTGCGAGGTATCTAGTCAAAGGATATCTCACTATCGGGATCCTTAAACCTCTTTCAACGCCGTGGCGTTCTAAAGTTCTTCGGTTCTTGGGTCCCTGCTACTTTGGAACGTTGTACTTTACAATATTTACATTATTTCATTTCACCCTCCTTTTACATTCCCTCATTTACACCATTCGTTTTACCCATCCTTGGAAGTCACGGTCTTCCTCTACGCGAGAGTTCATGAGTCAGTCGCGTACTTTTAAGGCGGAGTGTCGTGTTGTCGATCCGATCCGTCCTCCAGGGCTGGGCAACCATCTTCCTTTAACCTTAAAGAGAGAGCAGAGTAGGGTGCACAGAAAAAGAACTTTCCTACCCGTCCCATATTGTTTTAAAATAAAGCATGCAATACCCGTCCATAGTTTCAAAGACTTTATTTTGCAAATTCATTTCAGCATATGGATTAGGAGGGTGTGGTCGTATTTGGTCGGTCGTGGCAATGGCTAAAGTGCGTACAGTGGGGGGTGTCGTTTGCGACAATAAAAACATCGGAAAGTTTTACTCATTCATTTGTAAGAGACTAAAACGTCTATCAATTGGCTGGGGGTTCGGGAGCATATATTTTCATAATTTAGAAGCATAATCATGACAGTTGTAATCAGATTTCCTATATGCATACCGTACGTGTGCGTCGTAAATGAGGTTTACATCAGTTATAAAAATATAATACATTGTACATTCGTAATCAACATTTGTAACGGGGATCTTTTCATACTGTTCGTCGAGTGAGTTCTCTTTGTCTTTTCTAGTCAAGTGTACAAAGGATCATATAAAATCTCAGAACATCAAGTTTATATTAGTGCGAATGAACACCACGAGGTGTTCGTAAGTTCCGATTGATACCAGCGCCATTTTGGGCGGGGCCGGCACAGTCCGGAAGCAGCATCAGGGGGAAATGTTTCCATTACTGGCAGTTTGGACCAGAGTCCTTTTCGGCAGTTCTAGAATTCACGCTAACAGAAGGTGTGGCAATGTCATGTTTGTTTCGTTGGCGATCAAGGCAGCCGTCCCTTACCGGAAACCTGCAAAGGCCGAAGGTTCCGCCGGGGACCTTTGTATGATCTTCAAGGCTGTGGAGATGCTGTCGGAGATGGGGGCTCGTGCTCCATGGGACAAATGTTCGAGTTGTATGGCTGGCCAAAGTTACTCTAGTGGTCGGGGCCCGCCTTCCAGCGGATCAAGACGCCATTTTGAGGCCCTACAGGGGCCACTCTCGTCGAGTTTGCAAGAATGGAAGAGATCCTTCGGAGTGAAAGGAAAAGGTCCCTGTTTTGCGTAAGCGGGACGCTCAGCTGGGGTGCAGCTGTGATGCCCCCACCTGGGGGGGCGAGGGAGACTCGTTCACATCGTCTCCTTCTCCCGGTGCACTCCATGCCGCTGCTTTTCATCGCCTCGCATGAAGGCCTCTCCACATCCGGTGTTCCAAGTGCCACCATTGTACGTTCGGTGCTGCGCAAATACTGGGGTGCCACCATTGTACGTTCGGTGCTGCGCAAGTACTGGGGTGCCACCATTGTACGTTCGGTGCTGTGGAAGTATTGGCACCATCGCCTGACTGGGGGTGTTCGGCGTCGGGCTGGGGGCTGGGAAACCTCCTACCGGTGGAGGTGGGAGAGGCTCGTCCGCGTCGCCTCTCCCTCCCAGCCCAACTTGGACAAATTGTTGTGGAGGTACGTGCAGGACATCCCGCCGTCCAGGACTGCTGCGGCTGTGACGGAAGAGAAAAGGAAGAGGTGCCTCGTTCTCCTTTTGACATGTGGCGGGACTACCTTAGTCTTTCCAGGCCCGTTGCGGCCGGCCAAGGAGACATGTGGCGGGACTACCTGCAAATGCCCAGGCTGCGGGCTCCTGCCTCTCCTCCGGCTCCCCCATACGTTAAGATTTCCTGACCAAGAGTTGGCGGCGGGGCTCGCCTTATATGGGTTGCCGTTGGTTGGGCGTAGCCGTAACCCTGCCCTACTTTGGAAGGTTCCAGAAGGGGGGGGGGGGGGGTGGCGAATGTTCTGTTTGACTTTCATTTTCTACAGTTTATCGTTATTATTCCTTGTTTGTTGTGTTAAATTAAAAGTTCAAGTTTATTAATGGTCTACGGATTTTGTTTTATCATTTCTTTCTTTCCAGGTTGCTTTTATGCTAAGTTTCTGCTAACAGGGGTTGAGTAACACGGAAACACGTGTAGAGGGATGACGCAGATTTGTACATTACATACACACAAACTCAGACGGGGGACAGTACAAGTACGACATACAAAAGACCCAAGACAAATATAAAAACAGTTATTGGTCATAATTATCTCTTTCCGTCTGTGCATTTTAAACGAGGCTGGGTTCCCGTCTTGACATTGCCCGACCTAGGAGAACTTGATCATGCCGCTGAGATTTTCCTGGCGAAATCTGTGCCATCGGGCATAATCAAACGTGGTGGTTCTGTCTGGTCTGTCTATGTAAGTCGGGTTCTTCTCTGTCTCGCGCCTTTTCTCGTACTGTTGGTCTGTCGTTCTTGTCGGCCCTTTGCCTTTACTCACGCTCAGTAGAGTCGGGCATTGGGCTTTCCAGTGTCCGACATACCTACAAAAAGCGCATTGGTCTGACCCTAAGTCTGGTCGTCCTTTGTATAGTGTCGGGGGATAAGTTGTGGGTAGCGGTGTCCTGGGGTTGTCCTGTCGGTATATTTCCCTACTTGGTTTATCCTCGTCTTTTCTCTGTCGTTTCGTAGCCTCTTTGCGCCACATACCGAGACTGTCGAGCATGATTGGCGTCGTCTTATTATTTCGAAGGGCTATTTCTAACGTTTCTATTTTATCAAGGTCAAAGGATCCTGCTAGTGGCCACTGTTTGTCTTGGCTATCTTCGGTATACCTGTGCCATAATTTATTATAAGCTATGGTGACTAACCCATAGTTTATGAACATGTCCTTATTAGGGGTGCCTTCTAGTGGAGCTATATGGTCCACCTCTAGCACCCGGTCCGGGCTAAACAGGCTATTTATCAATGGGGAGAAGACAGACATGACGGCTCGTAACGAGGGACTAAAAAGTCAGCACTGCCTATCTTATCACTAGGTGCAAAGACTAGACAGAATATTTCTATTCTACGTTGTTTGCAGGTAGTGAATACCTCATGGATCCAAAAAAACCAAAAGACCAACAAAATAACAATGGGGAGAATGAGTAGGACCGCAAAGATCTGCGTTACCTACCCTTTTCACTATCTGCAAAAAGGATGGTCTCTTCCCTGCTTGCAGACAGGGAATCTCCAGGAAACAATAGTTTGTGAACAACAGTTCAGTTTCAAGCAATTATTGAGTGGGGGAGAAAAAGAACAAGCACGGCTGCTACCCTACTTATCCTCCACTGCTTGCAAAGGGAGAGGGAGCCTGTTGTTTCTCCGTTTGCAGACAGTGAATCTCTAAATAAAAATAAACAAAAAGCAATACTAGTATTTTGAACAATCAAGCAATCAAAACAAATTTTTCGCAACTTGTCGTGGCAACACGACCTTACCCGGACCATGTGGACAGTTTCTTGTCTTCCGAATCCAGCGCCCGATCGTCCTCTTTTTCTCGTATTTCTCACGGCACTCCTGATGGTTCCCAGTCAGGACCGTAGATCACTCGAGAGAGGTCTGTTCGGAACTAGTGAAGTTCGGATGATCGGCTGCCAGACGAGGGTCTATTGGGCAAGAGCTCTCCCGATCATTGCAGTCGTTCACTCTGTCGTCGGGACCTCTCCCACTGGATCCACGAGTCGCTGATGGGCCCCACGCTTGGGACGCCAATTGTAAAAAGTTCAATCGGGTCGGGGACAATCGATATTTGCCCGGCGGTATTGCCTCTGTGACCCTCTAGTTATTTAAATCAATGAAGAGGCAGGCGCTAGAGACTGGAAAGCAGGAAACAAGGTTTTTTTTATTCTCTCCGGAGGAGAACACAACAAAACGGACAGAAGGTATCGTTCTGAGGTGCTCTAACTTACGTTTGAGGCCTGGCCCCTTATATACAGTGTTTATGGTTTTTATTACAGTTTACATACATGTGACAAAGCTTTGATATACGGAAAGACATACCCGGAATCCCCCTTTGGGGCCCGTTCCCACACACATTTACAGTTGAAGTCCCCACCCTAGTCACAACAGGTGATGAGCATCGCGCAGCTGGATAATCCGCCGATTCACGGAATGTGGGGGGGGTTTTGATCGGGTCTCATGGGGTGGGGGCTTTGATCAACCCGGGGATTCTTTGATGGGGGAAGCTTTCTATTGTACGGGGAGGGGCAAGGATGGTATCGGCAGAGCTGGGTGTCGGCTTGGGAACGGGGAGGACAAAACGGGCACACGGGGAAAAAGGGTTTGGCATCTAAGGGCCGGAGATCATGAAAGGGAAGCGGGGGGGTGTCGCGCTGGGAACAGGATGAGGGCCGGAGGCAGAGCAGCGCCGAAGAGGGGTTTATGACTCAAGGCAGGTGCAAGCAGGGGGCGGTCAGCGTGCAGGCTTAGTGAAGGCAAAGGGCTATGTCAGGGGCCAGCGGCATGCAAAAGGGTTTGTTCTGATCGGGGCATCTTAAAAATGGCGGGCGCGCACGACAAAAGTGTGGCATCAGGGGAAGAGGCAAGATGGCGCAGATAATGTTCACCAAAACGCACTAATTTTCCACATTCTGTCATCCATACTAGCAGACAGTGTATTTTAAAAATGTTTGTTTTACACAAGCACAAACTGAGGATTTAAATTGTACAACAGTGGTTCAGGTTGGCTTTATTAATAAGAATGAATTTATACCCAAACAAACCCTTTTAGCAACCTCAGGAGAATGATAGAATCGGGAAAACAACATGCTAACCTATGCCAGGCAGTTAGCATGCATCTATTTGATGACAGTTCATAGCTCACGGTGCTATATTAGGATTATAACTTATGACCTACTCGATTACCACCCTTTCAGAGATAATAGCCCCCATGTTATCTCCACTAATAGATTTATCTTACTGGGAGATTTTAACATCCATAGTAAAAATATACTTGACTCAGAGACCCTGCATTTCTCCAGAGATATACTCCCTCTTGGTCTCATTCAGAAAAACAATGCACCCTCACATAATGCAGGTCATACGCTAGACCGAGTACTCTCGAACTCTTCAGACCTAATTTATAAACAAACAGTCCCATTAACTTGGTCGGACCATCATATGATCACATTTGACTTAGTAGGACCCAAGGCGAACATACTTGACAAAAAAACAAGTACGCGTAGTTTTAACAATTGGCACAAACTCTCGCCAGCGTCCTTCTCAGAAGCATTCCATGCCTTCCCGCAATCATCTGATAGCACAGTTGAGGAGTGTTAGATCTGGGGGTCTCTAGTTGGCAGAGGTAGGTACCACTGTCCAAATAGGGACCCTTGCTTCTAGTCAGGGCAAGGAGATAACCCTCTGAGATAACCCCTGCTCACCCTCTAGGTAGCTTGGCGCGAGCAGTCTAGGCTAACCAGAGGCAATGCGTAAAGTATTTGTACCAACACTCACAGTAACACAGTGAAAACACCACAAACTGACTCCACAACAGTTTAGAAAAATAAAGGTATTTTAATCTAAACTACACAAGACCAAAATGACAAAAATCCAACATACACAGTTCAAGAATATGGTTTCAAAAAGAGTTCTTAAGGTTGCATTAGAATTCTCTACGTTGTGATAGAATTCTCTACTGATGCGTGAAAAGTTCACAGTTGCGTCACGTTTACTCACAGTACCTTTTAGTTGCAACAAAGTTCCAAAATCAGAAGCTGGTGCGGTGGAAAATAAGCGATGCGTTGCTCCTGAAACCCTGGGGAGGCGATGCGACAGCCCCGCTGCAGCAGCGGGCGTGTTGCGACGAATCCGGTCTGTATGGGGAGGAAGGCCACTTGTATGGATTCCGGTGCGTAGGTTCCGTAGGAAGTCTGTTCTCGCAAAGGCACGATGCGACGATCTCGTAGGGGCTGCAACGATCTCCGGGGCGACTATGAGTGGTCCAGCGGGGATCCTCTATCTCGCAGCTCCTCGATGCGTTGATTCTGCGACGACACTCGCAGCGACGTATTGCGACCCACAAGCAAGCGGTGCGGCGATCTCACCCAGCGACGACAGGCTCTGCGACGATACTCACAGCGATGTTCGATTCTCCCGCACCGGTCTGGTGCGTCCCGCAAACGAAGGATGCGACGTCTCTGGCAGCGGCGTCAGGCGCTGCGACAATCTCGACCTCCGTAGCGGCGGGAAACTTCTCGCACTGTCGGGGATGCGCTCCGCAAGCGAGCGATGCGACACTTTTCAAGTTCAAAAGTCACTCAAGCTTAGTTTCAAGCTTCCCAGCTCAGGTACAACTTCCAGAGGCCCCACAACTGGATCAAGCACTCTAGGAATGACAGAACTCTCTCAGCAGAGTTCAGGGAAGCTGGGGGTGAAGTCCTTTTGTTCCTGGGACTTCAAAACAGGGAGCCAGCTCTCCTCAGGCCCTTGGAGATTCCTTCAAGCAAGGGGACACAGCACAACAGCAAAGTCCTTCCCCTCTCCTTGGCAGCAAAGCAACAGGTCAGTCCAGCAGAGCAACAGCAGGACAATCTTCCTTCTTCAGTTTCAGCTTTCTCCTTGGCAGAGGTTCCTTCTTGATTTCCAGGATGATCTAATTTTCTGTTGTCAGGGGTCCTGTACTTATACCCCTAAAGTCTTTGTTCTCTCTGTGCCTGTGGGCCCTGAGCCCGGTCTAAACCAGTTCTGGGTGGATCCTGAGCACTTTGTTTTGCTGGCTGCATCTTTCCTTTCAGAGTGAGGGGCAGGGTCCTCAGCCGCCCAGCAGGGGGGTGGAGCCAGCATTGTGGAAGGCAGGCACAGCCCTATTCAGCCCAGGTGCTAACTCCTCCCACCACTCCAGTTGCAAATGCAGTCATTAAGCCTAGGGCTGACTCAGCCAGCCTCCTGGGGAATTCCCCAGCCCCTGTCACTCTCAAACCAGACAGTCAATACACAAACAGGCCCAGGCACACAGAAGGGTCAGACAAGAGAACAGCAACTTTCTAAAAGTGCTGTTCTCAAACACAGGATTTAAAAACAACCTTTCCTAAAAGATGTGTTATTAAATTCTGAGTTCAGTGATACTAGATACTTATGTCCTATCTTGTTCCTATGGGAAGAAATGCTGTTATCCACTGTAGCCCGATCCCCCATGTTAACCTATGGCGCAAGATAGCCTTACAGTAGTGAAAAACGAAAATGGCTGCCATTCACTAATAGAGCATGTCACCTGCACTAGTACATGCTCTACCTTTTACATACACTGCACCCTGCCCAGGGGGGTACCTTGGGCCTTCCATAGGGGTGACTGATGTGCACAAAAAGGGAAGGGTTAGGCCTGGTCAGTGGGGACCCTGACCAGGAAGACATGGCAGTTCTAAACTGCACACAGGCACTGCAGTGTCAGGCCTGAGACATCATTTTAGGGCTACTCCTGTGGGTGGCACTATCAGTGCTGCAGGCCCACTAGTAGCATTTGTCATCACCAGCCCTGGCACACCAAGTGCACTTTACTAGGGACTTCATGGTGATACAAATATGCCAAACATGTATATTCAATCAGAATAACAATTTACACAGAGAGCATATGCACTTTAGCACTGATCAGCAGTGGTAAAGTGCGCAGAGTCCTATTGCCAACAGCCACGGGTCAGGAAAAATAAGGGAGGAAGAAGCAAAAAGTTTGGGGATGACCCTGCAAGAAGGGCCAGTTCCAACAAGGAGCATCTTAAATCCCTTCATGCGGTTATCAATCTCACGCTAGATGCCACCATACCCATAAAAAAGGCATCCACCTTGGCTTATCGGCCTCATGCTGTCTGGTATACCAAGAATTGAAGGCTGAAAAAAGTAAATGCAAGGTACTGGAACGGATCTGGCGCCGATCTAAAACACAATCAGATAGGGACAACTACAAAGAACTACAGAGAGAATATCATAAGAATCTCAGAAACACCCGTAAAAAGCATATAGCATCCCAATTGGAGCAATCTGATAACACCTCTAAAACACTCTTCCAGATTCTTAACTCTCTAGTTAATCCCAAAGCCTGCAGCTCTGAGGTCGAACCGTCCCAATCACTTTGCGATAACATCGCCAACCATCTGACGCAGAAGATTGAGGATATTTACTCTAAATTCCCCCTTCCCAGTTCCCGAGAGCCAGATACAAGTATTCCTCTTATCAGTCCCCTTGCGCATCCCCAGCCCTCCTTAAGAGCATTTCCTCCTCTCACCACAGAAGAAACCGAAATCCTTCTCAAATCAGCCAAGTCAGTATCCTCCAAAGACCTCATTCCGGCAAAAATTGCCAAAACTCTTGCTACAGAATTGGCCGGTCCCCTGGGGGTGGTCTTTAACAGCTCAATTACTGAGGGCAAACTTCCGAAGGAATGGAAAGTTGCACAAGTCATGCCAATTAGGAAAAACTCAAAACTGTCACCGGATGTGATCACAAACTATCGACCCATTTCCTTACTCCCGCTGTACAGCAAGCTATTGGAGAAACATATTAATAAGCAACTCTCATCCTTTGTTGAGATCTCCAATTGCCTTGACCACTCTTAGTCGGGATTCCGCCCCCGGCACAGCACGGAATCGGCCTTGGTCAAGGTTTTAGATGATATTAGACTGGGAGCAGACGATAGGTCGAGCAATATGAGAATAACTGCTCGACCTATCTGCCGACTATGACACCATCTCGCATCAGATTCTCTTAGATAGATTACGCAGCATCGGTTTTCAGGACACGGCTTTGGAATGGCTAACAAGGACCGAACTCGAACCATTAATCTGGGCCCCTTTAAAATTAAGACCACCTCTGTTACCAAAGGAGTCCCTCAGGGATCTTGTCTTTGCCCCACTCTTTTTAATATTTACATTGCCCCGCTGGCCGCTCTGCTTAGGAAGATCGGGTTTATCCCGGTCTCCTACGCAGATGACACACAGCTGCTTCTTACCTACGACACCGAGGCGTCTAATATTCAAGAAATATTCTCTGAACGAATGCTTAAAATCACAGCATGGATGAACCAAAACTTCCTCCAGCTTAATACTAGCAAAACAGAAATCATACTATTCACAGAGGCAATCACTAGCTGGTCCCCGAGTTGGTGGCAAGAAGAACTAGGTACGGCACCAACTCCCAAACCGGTTGTAAAAAACTAAGGAGTACTTGTTGACTACAAGCTAAACATGGAGGAGCACATAGCACTCACGAAATGTTCTTGCTTCCATGCCCTCAGTATTTTACGGAAAGTTTTTCACTTTCTTCCCCTAGCTACTCGTAAGACTCTCATACACGCATTAGTACTACGTCGACTGGACTTTAGTAACGCCCTCCTTATCTCGGCCAAAGACTCTGCCTTACAGACCATACAGGTGGTCCAGAATACAGCAGCTCCCTTAGTCACTAATGCCCCCCGTCGCACTCCCTCCCTTCCGCTTCTTCACAAACTGCACTGGCTCCCCGTTCGCAAATGTATCCATTTCAAAATATGCTGCTTGGTCTTCAAAGGTCTCTATCAGCTCTATCTAACAAACTGATCATATACACTCCCTCCTGGAAGCTACGCTCAGAAGGCAGAGGCCTCCTAGTCATTCCTCGCTTTAAGAAAACCAAATGGGGTGGAAAAGCCTTCTCCCACCTTGCGCCCAAATTGTGGAACCAGCTACCTGAGACACTACGGCTAACCCACAATTACTTCAGTTTTAGGAAGAAACTGAAGACATTCCTATTCTAAATGACATGATCTCTTGCCTCTACTGTCTTCAGCCCGGAGAAACCCCATGTGGGGTGATTCATGCGCTTTATAAATCAGCTAAATAAATATGAACTCCAAGTAACAATTCGATCTCTGTAACAAGAACAGTAACAATCAATCAATCAATCAATCATGGGACATTAAAACGTATTTCGTAGCGCGCCCTGCATCGCATTATTGTTTTAATAATTAAATTGTTTACTTACCTGCAATTATCCATATGCCGGTTTTTAGCACCCACCACCCTGCCCCTTCCCCTCCCCGCCTCCCTGCCCCACCGTAACTCCCTCCACGGGCCGCGGCCGAGCATAGGCCATCACCTTAGCCCCAAGTGACTCCGTTAAATAAATCAGCGGAGTAACATAGATATTAAAAAGAAGGGGGCTAAGGGATGACCCCTGCGGCACCCCAGTAGCTACCTGCTGAGGAGCCGAGACACAAGGGGGATGGCAAATCTGCTGGGAGCGATCTTCCAGGAATGATTTGACCCAACTTCAGACAGAGCGGAGATACCAATTGCCGAAAGGCGATCCAGAAGCAAGGAGTGTGGTACAGTGTCGAATGCCGCCGACAAGTCGAGCATAACCAATGCTGCTCTTCCGCCGGCATTCAAACACCCACGAATTGCCTCTGTGACCTCCAAGAAGGCGGACTCTGTACTGAACGAGGCACGAAATTCCGATTTGGCCGGATGTACAAAGTTGGTCAGTTGCTTGGTCACGACCTTTTCACAAACCTTGGAGCAATGATATAGGACGATAATTTCCTGGTATCATAGGGTCAAGAGATGGCTTCTTCAGGAGAGGGAGAATTTGTGCCTGCTTCCAAGAAGCTGGGACACGACCCTCCCGCAGAGACATATTAACAATTTTATTGGTTCCGAGGTTGATAGTATCCGAAACCGCGGCCAGAAGTCTAGCGGCGCAGGGATCAGTCGGCGAGCCCGACTTCAGAGATTTGAGAATTTTGAGCGAGCCAGCTAGCTCAATAGGCTCAAAAGTTGACAGAGTATTAGTAGGGGTGTTAGCCGACCAACCAGTCAGAAAAGCCGTAGAATCTGAAGTACAGGATGTAAAACTGGCTTGAATGGAGCAGATCTTATCCAGGAAGAAATTTGCAAGAGTGTTGTACCAAGTCACTGAGACTGGCGCAGTTCGAGCATACAGTCTTTAAAACGGGCCTTAGTTTCCATAGGATCTGGGCCAAGAGTGATCAGGATCTGAGTGTCGTCGGCATACGACACAACATCAAAGCCATAGGATTGAATCACTTTAGCCAGAGGGGTCACATAAAGGTTGAAGAGTGTTGGGCCCAAAATAGAGCCCTGTGGTACAGTCCATCCTGACTGATCTACTACACAAGATGGTATTTCCTACCTGTACTATCGTAGTACCATCGGTTAGATTGTTTTTAAGCCATTGTAAAGACTTTACCCTGACACCAATCTCCCGGAGCCGATGTTCAAGAATGCTGTGGGAGATGGTGTCAAATGCTGCTGACAGATCTAGCAGGACGAGGATAGATGACTGCCCCCCGTCCAACGCCAGTCTGATGTTGTCAGTTACTTCCAGCAGAGCTATTTCGGTACTATGGGCTGCCCTAAAACTTGCTTGCAATCCCTGGCTCTCAAGATGGTCAACGAGCTGTTTATTAACCAGTGACTCAAGCATCTTACCTAAATGATACACACAGCTATTCACATCAAATACAGTTCTGTTGTATGCATGGTACACATTGTTTTGCTGCAGGCACATTAACCCTCTACAACCACTGTATCAGGAGTCAAAACTGCTACTAGAATAAACTCACATCTCTGTCCAGCAAGATCCTTAATCACTAGTGTAATCTTGACACCTTTATAGATGCCTGAAACCTGCTGGACCCACAAGGTACTCTGCAGCAGGTGCTTTTATACTGATAAGTTATTTTCTAACACAGCGCCCCCCAAACTCAGCGCCCCTTCAAACTTATCACCAGGTGCAGCTGCACCGGTTGCATTGCTCTAATGCCGGCCCTGGTTTCAATCCTTGTGTTGTGAGCTTCCCGTCTTGGTGTCAGGATGTTGTTGGGACCAGGGTCTGGCCTCCTGGGTGTAAGAGCATTTACTGCCCTTTAGAAATACCTATGGAGTGAGGTCAATGAAGAGGGTTTGTGTGGAGTGTGTTTGTGTGTGTTTGTCTGTAGGATTCAATGGTTAGGAGAGGGCAATTCTCATGTCTGAATCTCCAATGCAAGTGTACATTTCCAGGTACCAGTACCCAGGGCTTAAAATGGGATGAAAAAACTGGGGGGTCTCTCAAAGGGGCGTGACCAATGTAATTAAGGGCGTGGCTTAAAAACACATAACTAAATATCTGTGCTCAGCAGCATAGTGTGCCGCCCGACTTGTATTTTGATGTTTCTGTCATTGCATCCAGATATACGATACAACAAGTACCATCATACCTACAACAATGCAGGATAGTTGGCTTTGTCAATGGCTGTTAGTTACATAAGATAAATAAGCAGCAACTATGGCTTGTATAGAATATTTAAAAAGCTTCCACTTAAAGAACTGGTGACACCACGACAATGTTGTTGCTCCTGAGTTTCAAAAAGAGAAGTCCAGAGAGAAAATGGCTCTCTTTAAAGGTTTTCTGTTCTACTAGTGTCAGAGGGGAGGCAGCCCCAAAGTAAGCACCAACTTAGTGTGACCTATCTATCTCTATCAATGAATGAATCAATCAGGGGGTTGTTAAGCGCGACTACTCACCCGAAAGGCTATCTATCTCTCTGTCTGTCTGTCTCTGTCTGTCTAATCTATGGGGCATATTATCAAGGGGGTTTATCTCCGCTTTTTTGGCTTTAAAAGCCAAGAAATCGGAGATAAAATTATCTCCCTATTACCTAGCTGTCGCTAACACCAGTTAGCGACCGCTAGTAGGAGATAGCGACCATCTTTGGCCCCACTTTGCATGTCAGTGATATTTATCACTAATGACATGCAAAGTGGGCGTGCCAAGATGTTAGCGACTGGAAACAGTCGCTAACATCGCTATCTCCTATTACCAACTTTTGGAGATATTCGCGCTAAGCGCGAATATCTCCAAAAACTAACACCTGCCCTGAGCAGTTCTTAGCCATGTTATCCAATGGGAGGTGGATAACATGGCTAAGAGCATTAGCTCGGTAATGCATAAATATCGCTGACCTTTCAGCGATATTCATGCATTGCGGCCGTTTTTTATCGCATTTGCGATAAACCTTGATAATAGCAAGGTTTATCTGCGATAATTTCTGACGATGCTTAGCTGTAAAAAAATCGTTGCTAAGCATCGTTAGCGATAAATATCGCTTAACGTTGGTAATATGCCCCTATATTTGCTATTCTGTTATGGTTGTCATAAAGTTGGTTATGTTTCAGAGCGATGATTAGTTAGCGTTGTCCCATTATGCGTCAGTTTCTTACCTCAATATACCTGCCCACTAGCTGGAGTGCCCACTGAAGTGTCTTTGCGGTCATGGAGGGAGCCTCAGTGACACCACGACAATGTTGCTGCTCCAAAGTATCAAAAAGAGAAAGGAAATCCAGAGAGAAAATGACCCTCTTTAAAGGTTTTCCCTTCCCCTACTAGGCTCACCTGGCATGACGTCATGCCATAACTCCCTGCCCAGTCGGCACTGCTTATGGTCCTGGCACTTAAGCCAGCAGCATCTCTCCCATGCCGCGTCCTCGTGGCGGGCAGGCGGTGTTGATGTGACGTGCACCCGTGCCACCCGCTATGGACAGGGGCAGTGGGCATGCGCACTACCAGAGGGGGAGCTCAGTAAGGTATCAATCTTAGGGTAACCATGCATCCTGAATGAAACTGGTACTATAACAATACAGAAATGCCAAGGAGTAAAAGGGAAATTGATTAGCTGGGGCAATTCCAACACAAAGGGAAATTGGATCCATAAAATGTGAGCACTTCTGAAGAAAAGAAAAGGATTTAAAATGTCTTATTTTATTCCAGGATGAAGGCACAAACCCCTTTTCATCAGGGGATGGCAATTATGCAATAATATTCAAAACTCTGTGTCACTAATTCTGGTGTGAGATTGAAAGCTTATATAACATGTTACTACGCGTTCTATTAATCTCTTTGAAGCAAAAGACTAGAATAAATCAACAAACATGTTTGTGTTTTCATCACGGTTTCCTCCTGATGCAGAGCAGAAGACAGCGTTGGCAATCGGGGGCCTGATGTACTAAGGATCTTATTTGCACAGAATGGTCACAATTAGCACACAAACATTCTGCAAACAGTCTCTGATTATCCAAAGTGACCTATGTCCTAAAAGGTCGTGCTGCAAAATCTCCAATCCCAGGGGGAGCAGAACAACCTGCCTAATAAATGTTAATTAGTCATGTCCAAATATGCCCCACCCAGTGATTGTCAACACAAACAAGTGAGGGGGTGGGGGGGCTGCGAGAACATCAGTCTAGTATCCCTGAGTTTGTATTCCCAATTGGAAATAATTCCCAATAATTCCCAATAATGTAACCATTGCTGCTTTAAACAAAACAAAGCAAGATGAAACACCCCCCTGGACCACTGCTTGCACTCCAGTGCTGCCACATAATTCCCCCCAAGGATAGAGGTCCCTACCCCTTTATGAATCAGTTACCACTTCCTTTGGGGTATTGGTAATAGTTCCGCGGTTTGTAACCAAAACTACAGGCACACACTTCCATACATTGCACACTGAATTTGGAGAGAATGGCTGTTTTACGTCCCATCCAAAGTGCAACTCGCTAGGAGTCGCAAAATCCATTTTATAAGTCAAGAAATCTTTTCTGAATTGTAAATGGGTTTTGCACATAAGAGGAAGGCATGTTGTGGTATTAAACCTAGGTATTTTGCGAATACTGGGGTTTACGATCACAAAATCCTATAGAACAACTGGCCCTTTAACCCTAAATTTGAGATAAGACAAGACTACGTCTTCTGAGAAGTGAAAAGAATTATAATGATGAGAACGAGGAGAGGATGCGGCCTAACGGCCAGGGCGGCCGACCTCGAATCTGGGGAACCGTGGGGCATATTATCAAGACAGGCATTAAAATTATCGCCGTTTTAGCGGCAGAAAACTGCCCCTAAAACTGCGATAATGGGCTTGATAGTATGCTCTTTGGAATTCCAATTGAAGCCCATGTTAAATGTGAAGGAAATTTAACTTGAGCTTCTATTGGAAGCCCATTTTCGCCGTTTTAGGTGCAGTTTTCTGCCGCTAAAACGGCGATAATTTTATCGCCTGTCTTAATAATATGGACCCATGTTCAAGTCTCGGCAATGACACAGAACATCCTGTGATTCTGGGCAAATCACTTATTCTCCCCGTGCCGAACAAAAATGAATGGGTCCTCGTGTAACGCAACTGGTGCTATGTAAAGTGCTCTGATACCCGATACCTTCGGGTCAAGTTCGCGCTATATAAAACTCTGTAAAAAAAAAAATACAATGCGATCTCTGCAAATACATTCTATATAGACCACTCATGTGCGAAATGATAAGAAACTAGGGGCTTCATGCATGAAATTTTAGGGGGGGTGTACAAAATTGCTATTATATTTTTGCAAAATTCCATAAAATTTACACAGAATCGTGAAATGGGGTGAATTTTATGTTTGTTCAGAACTGTATTTAACAATGTTTTTAAGTAACCAATCAATAACTCCATGATGATGCATGCCCATTTATTTGAACCGTAACCTTATGGATTCGGAAATATTTTAGCAAACCTGAGTGTCACTCAGGAGGTGGTATGGCAGCAGGCCCGGTTCTAGCGGGTGGGCCGGGTGGGCCAGGCCCACCCAAACATCAGCCTGGCCCACCCAAACAGTAGCCTTGGCCCTCGCAGTGAGGGCTTGAAGGCAGGTGCGCAATGGCATTGGGCTCAAAGGGCTGTCTATGTGTGTACGGCCGGGCTGAGACAGCTTCCAGAGCGCGCACACATACAGACAGTTTTTGAGATTATCACAGCAGCACCCGAGTACTTCACAGGTCTTTAAAAGACCATTGATATGTTAACGAGGCTTTGTTTCGTTTTTCCCCCTCTCCATCTCCACATGGCGAAAGGCGGCACATCCTTTCTTTGACAACGGTCACCTTTGCCTACTGTTCTGCTGTGTGGATATTTCTTTTTCTATGCAGTGCAGGAGAAAAGTGTGTTTAATCCCATTCACCTCTCCTGACCCATGCAGCTGCTTATCACATCAGGCTGTGGCACAAAGTTTGTTTTATGGAGTAGGTAAGAGAATGTGTTACTATTTGTTTTTCTTTTTTAAATCTGCACAGGCCCAGCAGGACACATACTTCGTGCTTCATTTGAACAGCTTTTATCATTATCATGGCTGATGCAGGACATAAATGAGACAATACAAAATGCCCAGATAACACTGGTTATTAATGATCCTGCTGGAGAGCAATCATTTGTCTGTTAATAGTTCTTAAATGCAGATGAACTGTATTTTATATGGAATCTCAATGGGTTACTGCCTTTGTCACAGAGATCCTTGTGTTACTTGCAGTTTTGAAGTTACAATCCTAACATAGGACAGTGACCAATGAACTGTCACCAAAGAGCTGCATACAAACATGAATGGTATAGTTAGAACTTCGCTTTTTTTGTTTTATGATCTTCCTCAGTCTTTCATTATTCTAATGTTGCTAAAATGAGTATTTTGGGGCAGATATAAATTTTCATCAGTAATCTGACCCCCTTAGAATACTCTTTAAATCCTAAGGTTGTGCTTCCCCAGACCTAACCCTCTTAAAATACACTGCCCATCAGTATGGATGACATGTGATTCCGACACCTTGTTATCTTTAGTGGCTTATGTGACATTCCAGGTAGACTGATTTACATACCTGCATGATTGATTGTCTCTGTATAATGTGTGTGTGATGTAAAGTACTGTGACACCCTACTACACTGATATGAGTAGCGCTATACAACAAATGAAATGCATATGAGGGAAGGGCTACGGAGAGATGTGTGGCGCTGGAGGAGGGTGGCAGTGAGGGAATCCGGGGAGGAGGTAGTGGAAGGGGCTATGGAGAGATGAGGGGCACTGTTGGAGGGTGACAGTGAGGGAATCCGAGGAAGAGGTCATGGGGTGGAGGGGGAGCTAGGGAGAGATGAGGGGCACTGGTGGAGGGTGGTAGTGAGGGAGTCTGAGGAGGAGGTCATGAGGGGGAGGGGCTACAGAGAGATGAGGGGCACTAGTTGCGGGTGGAAGTGAGGGAGTTTGAGGAGGAGGTCATGAGTGGGAGGGGCTACAGAGAGATGATGGGCACTGGTGGAGGGTGGGAGTGAGGGAATCCGAGGAGGAGGTCATGAGGGGGAGGGGCTATGGGGAGATGAGGGGCACTTGTGACATGTGGCAGTGAGTGAATCCAAGGAGGAGGTCAATAGGGGGGGCCATGGAGGGATGAGGGGCACTGTTGGAAGGTGGTTGTAAAGGTATTTACGGAGACAGAGGTAATTGGTGTGGCGCCAAAAAATACTTTTGCATCAGTGCTAAAGCCGGCCCTGTTATGGCCTTTCTGTTTTTGTTTATTTAATTAGCAGGCGGGTCATAAGGGCTACTGTGGAACATACTTTAAAGTGTGTGCTAATTATATTTACTGCTATATTTAATGTTTTAAGTTTGAAGGTGATTTTCCTTATGTTTTACCGGGAAAAATGAAAGTGGAGCCCGATGGTGCCTGATATAGGGCTGGGGCTCAAGGTAAGCTGTGAGATAAGGTGCACTGGAGAGGAGTAGTGGATAATCAAGCCTGTAAGGGAGTGCGTTGCAGAGTCCGGGGTCAGGTGGAGGAAGTAATGAAGAGGGATTCTCCCTGAAGGCTTGCACAGATGGAGCCCGAAAAGTGTCACTTGCCTGATACTCCCACCTTAGAAACCTCTCTTCCCATTAAAGAACATTACATGTAAAAAACACTTTTTGAGAGTGATAATATTTAGAAAGAGATTTGGAAAAGAGTGCATTTTACTGGGCTTTGTAAGACTAAGAAGAGATAAAGGAGGGCCCTGAAGCAGGCATGCCCAGACATATATGAGACAAATTGAGCCCACAGTGGCCCACCCAAATGCACCCTTGGCCCACCCAAAGAAAAATTCCTGGAGCCGGGCCTGTATGGCAGGCTGAGGTCCTGCAGTGAACACCCATAAATTCAACGGCTTTCGCTCATCTGTGGTAGCAGTCTAATCCCCTGGAAATAAATGCACAGTTACACCTGTAAAGGGCAGAGTAAATTCCTTTCCAAGGAAACACCCGTGCATTTCATGAGACTGTACAAATAAATTGCAAAGAAATACGGCAACCTAATTAGTCTGCTAGTGCCGAGACACTCCAGTTGGAGCAGCTATGCGCTATAAAAATGGCCTAATTGACTTACTGATTGATTATTTCCCTTGTGGAAACTATTTTTGATATATTTTCCAAAGTTTGAAAGCTCCAAAAAATCTCTTACTCCTTGGTTAATCTGAAAAAAATTTGGAAACCTACTCCAGCACAAGAGAAATCCTCCCGGAATGTATTTGAGATTTTTCCAGACTGATCTTTGCCATTTAAGGTCAATACCACTAGTTTTGTATAGATAAGCACTTTTATGACATTTTGGTTATTTGTAAATGTGCGTACCAAAAACAAATTCAGACTAATTACTAATGTACCCAAAGGAACTTATTTGTGATAGGAGTACATTGTATGTGTCCTGTATGTCTGAAATGAGCATATTTAAAAAAAAAATAAGTAGCCTTCACACAACTAGCTAGGTATCACATTGAACCTTAGGCTTCCTCATTAGCGAAGAATAATTATTATAGCGGATGGGTTTTCTACGTGAGAGGAAGCACTATCTGGGTCTTAAGGCTGAGGACAGGAACCCAAAAGGTGGTTTAAAAGTCTCTCAGATATCTCAAGTACATGTTTGCTAATGAATAGAATGTATGGTATTATCCCGCTGTATTTCTCCCCGCAGGGAATCACAACGCGGTCGTAATGACCGCGTTGTGATTCCACATACCATTACTCCACAAGTCGGAACAACGGCTTGCGGAGGGGGGACGCTGGATGTTGGAATAGTATAATGTACTATTCCAACTCCAGTCTGTGCGGACAATAGGGAAGGTGTTGGATTTTAAATCCAACACCTTACCCCCCTCCGCAAGTCGTTGTTCCGACTTGCGGAGTAATGGTATGCGGAATCACAACGCGGTCGTTGTAACAACCGCGTTGTTATTCCCTGCAGGGAGAAAGATTCGTGGTAAACATTGTTTACCAATTAATACAGAGGAGATGATTAAAATGGCACATACAGGATACCCAGTACTCCTGCATCTTGGTGGTAAACGTGTTTCTGCGTGGAGGCCTCAAACGGAGTCGGTGGCATTCATCAGGACCCGGATCCCTAGTACTGTCTAGATAATGCCCACACACACACACTCTCCATTGAGCACTCTAAAACAACATACTTGATGGAATGGTATTATGCTCAAATCTTATGGTTAGATGTGGAACCTGCAGTGAACAATGAAACAAAATAACAGACACATAGGACACAATTAAAAGAACATAAACAATAAACAAGCTTGCAGTTTACAACATTTTCACTATTGTATTCTCATGCTACAATGGCACTACAAAATCACATGTTAGCAATCCACCAGTGGCGGCTCGCCCAGGGAGTGTTGCACGGCGGTGCGACGGGCGGGGGAGGGGCAGGGTGGGCGGTAGTGAAGTCTGGCATACGACGACAGGAGTAAGATAAGCAATTAAATACATAAAACAATTTACCATGCACGCGCTGCATCGCCGAGTTTTCCTGGGGGATACTGTTAAAAGTTAGATTGAGAATGTCAACATTATCGGCACCATCTTGCTCTCCTTGGGCCCATTCGTGCACGTAAGCGGCAGCCATTTTGAGCACCATGGCCTCCTTGCCCCTCGCTGATAGCCAGCGCGTCTCTCTCTCTCTCTCTCTCAACCTCGCAAGCATTCCCCCGCACGCTGACAACCCCCCCCGCTCTCACATGCCCTGAGTCATAAACCCCTCTTCAGCGCGACTCTGCCTCAGAACCCCATCCTGTTCCCAGCGCGACACCTCCCTTCATTCCTTTCATGGTCCCAGGCCCTTTGATACAAACCCCCTTTCCTGTGTGCCCGTTTGTCTTCCTCTTTCCCAGGCCGACACCTAGCTCTGCCGATACTGTTTATTGCCCCTCCCCGTACAGTAGAAAGCTTCCCTCATTAAAGGACCCTCGAGTTGATCAAAGCCCCCACCCTATGAGATCCGATCAAACCCCCCACATTCCATGAATCGGCGGAATGTCCCGCTGCGCGATAATCATCACCTGTCGTGACCGGGGTGGGGACTTCTGCTGTATATGTGTGTGGGAACGGGCTTGGAGCGGGGATTCCGAGAATGTCTTTCCGTACATCAAAGCATTTGCCATGAATATGTTATATGTAATAAAGCAATAAAGCTGTGTATAAGAGGCCAGGCCTCAGAGATGCGGTTAGAGCACCTCGTGACGATACTTGCTGTCCGAACTGACGTGTTCTCCTCCGGAGAGATTCTGAATAAAAACCCTTGTTTCCTGCCTTCCAGTCTCCAGCGCCCGCCTCTTCATTGATTAATATCTTGTGGGTTTAGGAGGCGACACCGCCGGGCAATACTTAAGGATCTTCTAATCTGGTTGGTAGCCTGACCTTTAACAATTGGCGTCCCAAACGTGGGGCCCATCAGTGACTCATGGATCCAGTGGGAGAGGTCCTGACGACAGAGTGAACGACTGCAACGATCGGGAGCGCGCCTGTCCGATAGACCCTCGTCTGACAGCCGATCATCCGAACTTCACTGGTTCCGAACAGACCTCTCTCGAGTGATCTACAGTCCTGACTGGGAACCATCAGGAGTGCCGCGAGGAATACGAGGAAAAGAGGACGATCGGGCGCTGGATTCGGAAGACAAGAAACTGTCCATGCGGTCCGGGTAAGGTCGTGTAAACACGACGAATTGCGAAATGGTTATTTGAATTGTCCAGAAAATACTAGTATTACTCTTTGTTAATTTATTTGGAGATCCTCTGTCTGCAAACGGAGAAACAACAGGCTCTCCCTTTGTAAACAGTGGAGGATAGGTAATGCAACTGTCGTGTCTATCTTTCTCCCCCACTGATTAATTACTTGAAACTGAACTATTGTTCACAGACTGTCTTCTGGAGATTCTCTGTCTGCAAACAGGAAAGAGCCCCTCTCCCCCCCCTTTTTACAGATAGTGAAAGGGTAGGTAACGCAGATCTTTGCGAGCCTACTTATTCTCCCCACTGAATTGTTTTTTTATTTTTTTGATATTGGTTCATGAGGTATTCACTGCCTGCAAACAACGTAGAATAGAAATATTCTGTCCAGTCTTTGCACGCAGTGATAAGATAGGCAGTGCTGACTTTTTGTCCCTCGTTGCGAGCCGTCATGTCTGTCTTCTCCCCACTGATCGGTAGCCTGTTTAGCCCGGACCGCTTATTAGAGATGAACCATCCGGCTCCACCGGAAGGCACCCCTAATAAGGACATGTTCATGAAGCATGGATTGATCGCTATAGCCTATAACAAACTGTGGCATAAATATACGAAAAAGAATGGAGAAAGTCAGTGGCCACTGATAGGATCCTTCGATGATGACAAAATAAACGCGCTAGAAACAGCCCTAGGTAAAAATAAGACAACGCCCACTATGCTTGATAGTTTCGGCATGTGGCGCAAAGAAACTGAACAACATAAAAGGAAAATTGAGAGCAGGTTGGAAAAAGAGCTGCGAAAAGCAGCCCACCTAGCTGCTCAGAAGCTAGAAGGAGAGATAAAGGAAAGAGAGAAAGCCAAACAGAAACTAGAAATGGAAACATCAAGCCAGTGCCCGGTTAGAACGCCCTCCATGCTCTACCCTGATTTATCCTCGAGACAAAAACGAGCGAGCGATGATCTGCTGTTAGGCCCTCCGGCCATCTACATGCCCCCTCCATATGCCCCTTCCCAACCCTTAGCACAACACCCACCACCCCCAGGTGCAAATGAGGGTAGTGCCACAGCTTCGGCCCCCATGGTCTCTGTGCCGGCCGAACCCCTTGTACCAAATACTCCGCAAACAACAACGCTGGGCGACCCTGAGACCCGGGGGGCCGGTTCCGCAAGAATAAACAGACTAAGGAAAGATGATCGATAAGATAGCAAGGACACTGGTAGAAAGGAAGGAAGGCGAAGAGTACATCACGGATATGTTTAAATCATATACGGGGAGTCACAGACGGCACTTTACTGTACGACTGTGTTACCATGTCTTGAACGCATACGAGGACCGATATCGAGACAAAGGTCCCGAGAGCCTAACGACTCTGTACCGGAAGGTCGATATCGGGGATGAGGGCGAGTGTGATGTGACGGACCTCCTTACGCGCACGCTTGAGGTTTTCCGCCACCTCACTGAACGAGAATCGGGAACTAAACCCACGACATCCGTGGAGACCGAACCACAAACAGAGCAACCTAGCACCATGATGCCAATACGAGAGGCTGCCCCTTACTGGGTTCCTCCACGAGGTGCAGGGACTCACGATGATGCAAACCACCAAGATGCAAAAGGAAGAGTAGTGTACAACTGGGTCTACCAGCCATGGGACCGACAAGAGATTCTGACATTCCGAAAATCTCTGCCTGACCTACGTAAAAACCCCACTGCCTTCTATACTGAATTGGGTACAGCCCTAGGTTCAACGATTATGACCCTGGCTGACATCGACTTGTTTTTTGGGTTATGTCTACCAGCTGATGTGTGGAAGCAAATCCGGAAAGTCGACCACCTTGAGCTGCTTGGACATACCTGGACACAACTCGAGGAAATTGACAAACAACGGGGACCGGGACAAAAGCCTTTGAAATCCATTTTAGACCTCCCGGATAAAATCGTACAGAAATTAAAAACCCTGATTCCAGAAAAGAAAGTGGACTGGTCGATAGTAACGGCCTGTCGCCAGAAACCCCAGGAGGATGCATCGGAATACTTCTCCCGGTTCGAAACGGTGTTCTCCGATTACAGCGGCCAGGACATGACCACCGCAACCGGACACCATCTGTTTGTCCAGAATTATGTTAAGGGTCTGTCATCCGAGGTCTCCCAGAAACTGCAGGCTATCGAGAGTAGTTGGGCAGCCTCCAAACCTACGGCTATCCTCCAGATGGCCCAATATTATGAACATCAGAAAAATGAAAACGATAGGGCAACCGAGAGAAAGAAGAAGGATTTGAAAGAAAGGGTGATGATAGCCCAGCTGCAAGGGGTGACTATAGGACGAGACCAATACCGGGGAAACTATCAGACGAACGCCCCTAAATCCCAAGACCGTACTTCGACTCACCACAGTGGACGTACAGACATTAGAGAGGACCAGTGTGCTTTCTGTAAAGGGACTGGCCATTGGAAATCCCAGTGCCCAGTTCTTCTGGACATGGTCAGAAACAAAGACCCCAAGGACATAGCAAATGGGCCGAGAAATAAGGGACAACAGCGAGGGCCCCCAAATGACACGACTAACGACAGATCAGGTAGACCAAATACATTTGATCGACCCAGGCAGAACCAATACCAGCAATCTGACTATGATGACACCCACAACTTTGCATAGGACTGCCAAGGGCAAGGGAGGGATCCAGTCGAGCTCTATGTTGACCAGCAAGGCCCTTACGTCACTGCTAAGGTCCTGGGTACCAAGTCTCCATTTCTGGTAGACACTGGCGCAACACGTAGTGCGTTATCTAAACGACTGATTCCGGGGGCACCCTTGTCTGGCTCACTTATAACATCGACAGGTTTCGATGGAACGCCCTCCACTAACCCTTTGTCCGCCCCGATCCTCTTCGACGTAGAAAACAACACCACTGACACCACGTTTTTGCTTTCCTCCAATAGCCCTGACGCCATTATGGGACTTGACCTATTGAAACACTTCCGAGCGACGATTAGATGTTCTCAAGACGGAGTTCGAGTTTTTCTTTACGACAACCCTGTCCTGCTTAGACATTGCCCTCCCCGACGCATGTTTTCCATCACCGACACTGACACATCCCTACTTGACACTCTGCCTCCATATCTATGGGCCAAGATGGATTCGGACGTAGGGCGCATGTTGATCGACCCAGTGCACATTACTGTCCGACCAGACGCAACTCTCCCAAAACTTCCACAATATCGGATATCGCCCGAGGGCGAGAAGGCATTGGTAAAAATTATTCAGTCGCTAGTCGACGCCGCAGTGGTGGAGGAAGTAGTTAGCAACGTTTGCAACAGCCCTATCTTGCCCATCATCAAGAAACAGGGAGAGGGAGATGAGAAAGCATACCGTTTTATCATTGACCTTCGAGAGATCAACAAAGTGGTGGTACCCCAGTACCCTGTGGTCTCGGACATCACCACCATCCTGACTTTGATTCCTTCTACTTCCACCACCTTCACTGTCATTGACCTCAAAAATGCATTCTTTTCCATCCCCATCCACCCAGACAGCCGATACCTCTTCGGCTTCACCCTAAAAAACCGCTCATATAGGTTCTGCCGAGCACCCCAGGGCTACACAGAAAGCCCTAGCATCTACAGCCAGGCCCTCAAGAGACAACTAGATCAAGTCCAGTTACCCGACGGAGTGGCGTTAGTGCAATATGTCGATGACATCCTCTTAGCGGCCGACACCACTCCA
Organism: Lissotriton helveticus; assembly: GCF_964261635.1. Lineage (NCBI taxonomy): Eukaryota > Metazoa > Chordata > Amphibia > Caudata > Salamandridae > Lissotriton > Lissotriton helveticus. The sequence continues at coordinate 434,725,338 of NC_136062.1, forward strand.
TTAGCAGTCACAGCCACCATTCAACTCCTGCACTTCCTTGCGGAAAATGGCCACAAGGTCTCCAAGAAGAAGTTGCAATTCTGCCAACCCCAGGTCACTTACCTAGGCCACCTTTTGTCCAAAGAAGGAAGAAAACTCACTCCTGATCGAATCCAAACCATTCTAGATACTCCTGTCCCTAAGACCCAGAAGCAGGTTCGCTCCCTATTAGGCCTCACCTCCTTCTGCCGACAGTGGTTACCAAACTTTAGCCTCGTTGTGAAACCACTGCTTTCTCTGCTAGGTAAAGACGTCCCTTTCCCACTCCCTTGGACCCTTGAGTGTCAGACCACCTTCACGGAACTACGAGATGCCCTTTGTTCAGCCCCCGTCCTAGGTACCCCTGATTACAAAAAGCCCTTCTCCCTTTACACTCACGAAAGGGAGGGGTGCGCTTTATCTGTCCTGACCCAGGCCATTGGCCCTAAGCAACGACCGTGCGCTTACTTCTCTGCCACTCTTGACCCTGTAGCCAGAGCCTTGCCTGCCTGCCTTCGAGCCGTAGCTGCTGCTGCGATCTCTATCCGACAGAGTGAGGGGATCGTACTCTCGAATTCCCTCACGGTACTGGTACCCCATGCAGTCGACACCCTCCTGAACCAAACCAAAACGCAACATCTGACGAGTGCACGACTGACTGGATACGAACTGACTTTGCTTGCAACCCATATCGCCCTGAAAAGATGCACCACACTGAACCCGGCAACTCTGTTACCCTTGCCAGAGAACGATCCCAACGTGCACCCTGTACATGACTGCGTGACTCTTATGGACGAACAGACTAGAAGTAGGGTTGACCTTAGAGACACGGCTTTCCCTGACCCTGACGGAGAGCTGTGGGTGGACGGTTCTTGCATCAAACTCCCCGATGGCACCACTTCCGCTGCCTATGCAGTCACCACGGCCCGAACTGTAGTTGAGACAGCCCGTATCACGCAACGATCTGCCCAGGTGGCGGAACTGATTGCCCTGACCCGAGCCTGCATCCTGGCAACAGGAACTACGGCGAACATTTACACCGACAGCCAGTATGCCTTTGGGGTGGTTCACCACTTTGGGCTCCTTTGGAGGGAAAGGGGATTCTTGACCTCACACGGCACCCTCATTTTGCACGGGGATCTAGTCTCCGCCTTGATCGAGGCCGTCCTTCTCCCCAACAAGCTTGCAGTCGTCAAATGCCAGGCACACAAAAAGGTGACAGACATCATTGGGCAGGGAAATGCGCTAGCCGACATCACTGCCCGAACGACAGCTGAAAATAGGACGACAACACATATGTACGTGACCAGGTCACAAGCAGAAAAATGGACTGACGCTAGAGACACTATTAGGGACATTCAAACGGCTAGCACACAACACGAGTTGACTGAATGGACACGGGTGGGATTAAAAGACGATGAAGGCTGCTGGCGGACAGGAGACACAAACAAATGGTTGCTACCTGATTCATACCTGATTCCCATACTGGCTATGGCACACTCCCCTGCCCACATAGGATCAGCCCCCATGATTGAACTTGTCTCCAGAGTTTGGCACAATGATAAAATCACAGATTCCGCCACACGTCTGGTCCAACAATGCTTGATATGCCTGCAACACAACCCCGGGAAAGGAACTGTAGTGCCCCGGGGTGGATTTGGGGTCCCAAACCACCCATTTGAGGTCCTGCAAATGGACTACATCCAGCTAGACAGGTGCCAAGGCCTGAAATATGTACTTGTCGTGGTGTGCGCCTTTAGCAAATGGGTGGAAGCATCCCAACCCGTGACAACACTGCTATGGCCACTGCAAAAGTACTGTTAAAGGAGTTTTTCCCCCGTTACGGCCTTTGTCATATTTTATGGAGCGATAACGGCCCCCACTTCATAGCCAAAGTCATCCAGTTCATCTTAAAGGGGTTGGGCATCAAGCAGAAATTCCACGCAGTCTTCCACCCCCAGTCTGCTGGACTAGTTGAGCGACACAATGCCACTCTAAAGCTTAAACTGGCCAAGATAGTGGCTACCACGGGTCTGAAATGGCCAGACGCCCTCCCATTGGCATTGCTATCAATGCGCTCCACCCCCACCAGACATCACTTAACACCCTATGAAGTTGTTTTCGGTCGACCCATGAGTATCTGGTCTGCACCGAAACCAACTTCCATTCATGACGTCCCGGACGTCCTAATGTCTGATTATCTGTATAAATTGACTGAGACTCTGTCTGTCATTCATCAGCAGGTGCAGCAGGCCATCCCCGATGCTTCCAGGGGTCCGGGTCACGACATCCAACCCGGGGATTTCGTGCTGATCCGAAACTTTCAGCGGACGAAAAGTTTGGAACCCCGGTGGACGGGCCCCTGGCAAGTGTTAATCACCACCCGGACGGCTCTTCGTGTGGAGGGGAAAAGGCATTGGCTGCACGCGCACCACTGTAAGAAGGTCTCCCCGACCCTGGCCACGGCAGAAAACATCGGCGACCAAGAAGAGCTCCTGAACAAGGACCGACCGTCACTAACCTGCTATCCTGATACCGAAGCCCTTGAACTTTCCAAATTCTCTGATCCCACTGTGCCATCCAGAGAAGGGTATTTCCTGCGTCGAAAGGAGGGAGCTTCGGCTAAGTAGACCACAAACTAAGTTAAATCTCAAAACGGTGACCCAAAGCAATCAAGGGTTGCCTGGAGAGAAGCTAAACTAAGTCTGTGGTTCTGCCCACTACCGAGCACCTTGAAAATGAAGATGATGGAAGCGCCAGATAAGAAGATGATGGAAGCGCCAAATAAAAAGATGATGGGGACAACAGGAAATACCCACTACAGAAACCCAAGAACAGACAGACTCCACAGCTCAAAGACAATTGCACTCTTCATCGCAATCCTTTTTTGCTTTCTCCTCATGACCACACTCTGGATCGTGGAAGAAAATGCACCTGCTCATGAGACATTCCTGACCACTGCTCAGCCTATCACCACGAAGGAACATTATCTGATTTCGCTCTCTCCCCAACTCAGAGAGAGACGAAAGGAGTTTTGGAATAACTCTTTCGTACAGCTCCTTCACCAACACAATCTCGCCACCAATGCCACCAACTGTTGGATCTGTGGGTTGCTACCCCACGCCGCTGGACACTCGATACCATTCATCCCCTCACCCTTCTCGGTTCATGGCTCCTGCCTTGCTTGGCTGATCCTCCTGCAAGAAAGCTATAAGGACAATGCCACCTCCAGCAAACCCGTAACGCCTTTCTCCCACGGGGTCCGGCGAAACAAAACAAAGACACACTTCTGCCCACAGACCTCCAACGACTCCACCCACATGGACATCCCTGCTAAATAACGAATTGAAATGCAGGTGTTCAACAATCCAACCAGACCCACCTTCTCCTACCTGCGGAAACGAACGGCTGCCACTCTGACTGTGGCCCTATCAGTCATCAACGTCACAGGCCACATGTGCATAGAAGGACATGGGACACAGCTGGTGGGCCGCAGCGCGTCCCGATTTACCCGAACTTTGGACACTGCGGACCCACCTTCCTTTGTGTCGTCCCCAAACATGTATTTCGTCTGCGGCACAAAGGCCTACACCTGGCTCCCCAAAGGCTGGGGGGGCACTTGTTTCATCTCCTTCGTCCTTCCTCCGACTTATGTGGCCCCAGCGAATCATCATAGGCAAAAACGAGCCAAGGACATTGAGCAAGCCGACTCAACAGGAGCACAGTTCCTCGATCCTATGAAGGGACTTGTTCCTCTTTGGGGCCCGATGGCAAACAGCCGGGCCATCCGACATTTGACTCAGGCAGTTGAGACAACAATGAATATCACAGCTGGTATCTTTGCCAACAACACCGCCGAACTCCAAGCGGTCCGCTTGGTGGCCCTACAGAACCGCCTTGTCCTAGATGTGGTTCTTGCGGACCGTGGTGGAGCATGCCGCATTATTGGGTCCAGCTGCTGTACATACATACCGGACAACTCGCCCTCAGTGTACAAAGCCATCGAACATCTTCACAGACTCTCTTCGGAAGTTCACCAGGAACAGGAAGAATGGTCGCTTGGTGGTTGGTTCTGGAACACTGTTAAGAACTGGGGCTGGAGACTGTTCACCATTATCCTGATTCCTATAGTTGTAATATGCGGTCTATGCTTAGGAATCCAATTTCTGCCACCCCTGTGTTCATTATGTGCACAATGTATTTGCCCTAAGACTGTGGACTTTGGAAACGAACGCATGGGAGCATTATATGATGCCGAGGTTGGGAATTTGATGAAGATTGACATTGAGTAGGCAAGTTGGCTAGATATGTTGAAAAGGGAGGACTGTTAAAAGTTAGATTGAGAATGTCAACATTATCGGCACCATCTTGCTCTCCTTGGGCCCATTCGTGCACGTAAGCGGCAGCCATTTTGAGCACCATGGCCTCCTTGCCCCTCGCTGATAGCCAGCGCGTCTCTCTCTCTCTCTCTCTCAACCTCGCAAGCATTCCCCCGCACGCTGACAACCCCCCCCGCTCTCACATGCCCTGAGTCATAAACCCCTCTTCAGCGCGACTCTGCCTCAGAACCCCATCCTGTTCCCAGCGCGACACCTCCCTTCATTCCTTTCATGGTCCCAGGCCCTTTGATTCAAACCCCCTTTCCTGTGTGCCCGTTTGTCTTCCTCTTTCCCAGGCCGACACCTAGCTCTGCCGATACTGTTTATTGCCCCTCCCCGTACAGTAGAAAGCTTCCCTCATTAAAGGACCCTCGAGTTGATCAAAGCCCCCACCCTATGAGATCCGATCAAACCCCCCACATTCCATGAATCGGCGGAATGTCCCGCTGCGCGATAATCATCACCTGTCGTGACCGGGGTGGGGACTTCTGCTGTATATGTGTGTGGGAACGGGCTTGGAGCGGGGATTCCGAGAATGTCTTTCCGTACATCAAAGCATTTGCCATGAATATGTTATATGTAATAAAGCAATAAAGCTGTGTATAAGAGGCCAGGCCTCAGAGATGCGGTTAGAGCACCTCGTGACGATACTTGCTGTCCGAACTGACGTGTTCTCCTCCGGAGAGATTCTGAATAAAAACCCTTGTTTCCTGCCTTCCAGTCTCCGCCTCTTCATTGATTAATATCTTGTGGGTTTAGGAGGCGACACCGCCGGGCAATACTTAAGGATCTTCTAATCTGGTTGGTAGCCTGACCTTTAACAATCTTTCTTTGAGCACTATGTGTGCTGTGGATTGCAGTGGCGGCTCACCGAAGGAGTGCTGAGCGGTGGTGGGGCGGGCGGGGGAGGGGTAGGGTTTGGGTTAGTAGAGTCCAACACACGATGGAAAGGAGTAAGGTAAGTAATTAAATAAATAACCTATTTCGGTTATTTATTTCAGCAAAAAATCTGCACTTTTGTAAAGATAACGTGATTTTACAATAGAGCCCACAAAAAAACACTCACCCTCTTTTTACTGGCACTGTGCTGCCTCTGAGCCAGTAAAGGGAGGGAGAGTAAATGGCCAACTTCAGCAGAAGTGTTAAATTCCTCTGTCGCCTGCCTTTATAATGCACCTAGCCCCCTACTGAGCCACTAGCCTGCAGCCCACCTATAGACTCTGCCCCTCCCTCCCCTGCACTTGCCTCCCTCGGCCCCACATTGTCTCCTATTTCATACTGTAGTCTGCTCTTTTTGGCATTAGACACCCTCCGGTTCCGGGCTCTGCACTACTGGTGACACTGCAATGTTATAGACTGTCACAAAGCACAGTCTCCAGCAGTGACAGAGCACAGGCCTTCAGAATATTTGTGGCAGGTAAATACAAAGAACTATGAGGTTTTGGGCTACAAATGTTGCTTTTTTGCCACAAAATTTTCCAACCAAAGCCGCAAAATTCTGGGTGGTCTGTAAAAGTGACACACACAGATGTATCTCTCATTCTCTAAGTTCATATCCTTACTCAGGGAATATATTGTCCCATGGAGGTCATGCAGGAATGACTCTTGTAGTAACACTAGGGGAATAGTGGCAAAGGTCAATACACTGCAGTTATAATAAATACCTCACTTGCAAAATAGCTCGAGCTAAAAGGGTATTCTCTGCTTGCACAGCTTATCATGTCCGCATCCTCCAAATCTTGTCAGTGACCGGACGATGCGACGTATTTTACGGTGACCACTCATCTGTCAGAAAATAATTCCCACATGGGGCTTGTTTCACAAAGTTAAACTTACTGTTTCCAATTCTTTTCCTATTTGCAAACTACGAGTTAATAGTAAGTTTACGACTGCAGAGACTCTGCACATAAAAGCATAGTACTTTTCTCTCTCCCAACTGTGGAGCTATATGAACAGCAAAAAAATTGTAAACTTACACAAAAGAACAAGTCTAACTTTGTGAACCAGAACTGTAGCATCATAAACGGCACTTGTGGTGACATCACGGTGTAGGAATCATGGGAAATTAAGCATGGGGGCTGCCGCATTAGACATAGCAGACAAAGGAGCATATTATCAAGGGCAATATCGCCACTTTTGCGGCACTTTTTGCCGAAAAAGCGGCAATATTTTTATCGCCCTATTAGCAAGCCTGCGCTAACAGGCGTTAGCGCAGGATTACAGGCGTTAGCTGTCGTTTTTTTCCCACTTTGCATGTCAACGATATATATGGTTAATGACATGCATAGTAGGCGTTCCTGAGTAACACGTCATGGAAACACTCGCAGACACTACTTTGCACTAATATCAACGCAGCCCCAGAACCGAGAAGCAATTAAAAAAGCAGCGCTAACAGCGGGTATCGCAGGTATTGAACGTCTGCTTTTGAATCGACTGAGCTATATTGATAATGGGAGGTGGATTGACTGGTTAGGTCCACACTCCCCTATCAGCAAGCTTTTCCATAGCGCTGTGAAATCATCATTGGATTTCCCACGTTATTTCTGTTTCTCACCGCCTATCGCTGGAATTGCATCGCCTGTTGGCAAAGAGTTGATAATGCACTGCTAACACGGCGATGTAATTCAGCCATAGACGGCGATAAACAGAACTCCAGCATGAACTCTTTTTCAGATACCAACCATGAGGGTACAATGATTTTTAAAGCTTTAGTAAATATAGAGCATTGGCTGCTGGAGCACTTCCCATATACTTACAAAATGGCATTTTGTGGACTTTTGCAGTAATTTTATACCATCAATAGGTGGCACCCTAGAGCTACTGCCTTGCATTATGGCACTGGCAGTCCAGACAACCCATCAGGGACTCGAAGGACACGCACAGTTGAACTACCGTTCACATTCACATAATGTGATAACCTCTCCGCGGTGAGGTGCTTACATTCTGAGAATGGGTCCCAGAATGCACCTCTCCGCAGACGACGATGTCGCAGAGGATGATTAATATACATCACAAACTCATTTATCCTACTTGGTGCCTCTCAGGAAAATCAACTGTCTGACACGAACAGGGTCTGCTCAATCAAGATGTCTGCCATGGACCAGCGGAAGGCTATGCGCGTCTTACTGAACCGCTAGCCGCCTTGTACACAAACTGCAGCAGCCTTCGTCGCCAATCTGTCAGTGTCATCACTTGGAGACACGCTTGGTGATAAAGGGAAGGATCAACCTTGACGTTTGCTTAAAAGCATTGTGTTAATTGCTTGGGATGGATTGAGGCATAGCATGTGGCGGACTCATTCTGAGCGGTCTCTTCTTCTGAGTATACTCTGTCTTCCATGATGAACCATGCAAATGGAACAACACCCATTTGATGAAGACATGTACTTTAAAAAAAATAGATCTTCTCAAATAATATCCTATCCTCTGCCACATTTAGCAGGGAGAATCTCCTTCCAGATTCATCAGTAACTTTAGGTCTGGTTTTTGAGACAGCTTGAGCTGTCTTGCCAGACTATTGTTTTCCCAAAACAAATCATATATAAATTTACATACTCTGTGTTATTTCTTTAATATAGTTGAGTAGGGCATTCTTTTCCTTTTGCTCTTCTGTTGTATTATTTTCTATTGATTTATAGATGCATTGCGGTAGCAGTTGGTGGTGGGAGTGCTGCCGGGCGGTGATGTGGGGCGGGGGAGGGACAGGGTGGGGGATTAGTAAACTATGGAATACGACCAAATGCATGTAAGTAAACATATAAATAAATATAATGAATTTTGTTGCGCGCACTGCATCAAATTTGCCAATGCAGGGCACCCAACAAAATTAGTTGTATTTATTTATATGTTTACTTACCTGCATCTGGCCGTGTTCCATAGTTTACTACCCCCCACCCTGCCCCTCCCCCGTCCCACGTCACCGCCCGGCAGCACTTCCAACACTGACCACTACTGATGCATTGTGTGTTTGAGCCAGCGTCAGGATGCTCTTGTTTGAGTGATCGCTTGCTCAATAAACATCATATTCATTCATTCATATATAAAAATGGTGGTTTCATCAATCAGACTGTTACATTGGCGTTCACATTTTTCCTTCTGTCACAGCATACAGATTCAGGCATTAAGCCCGCCCACTTTACCCATTGGCTCCCTTCACTTTGAGTGACTGCATAAAGCTTGTGCATAATGCTCACAACTGCTAAAAATAGACAAAAGCTTTGTCAAAAGTGTGTTATTTACTTTTAATTTTTGTATACGGTCTTTAAAATCAGCTATTATTTTGCCAGCATATTGGGTGCTGAAGTAAATTGTGTCATATTTACTGTGTGCTTTTTAAAGTTAATATTGTTGAGTGTATAAATAGGCTTCAGCTGCCCACACTTGAGTCCTGGGCTGGGCGTTGTTTTCATCAGTAGTAAAACATAATACTTCCACCTCAGTGAATTTGTTTTAAATTTAAATGTTTTATTGCATGTCAAATGCGGCCACATTTAGGTAGCATCATGTTTTGACGTGCTTGCTTCGAACAACAAATATAAAATAATAAACATTGCAACAGCATGCCAATGCCAGGTCTATTGGCTTTGTCATTGTGTGATTTGATGATTGGAGACTGGCAGTTTTCCTACTTACAGTGTTTTCCATTTTGTGAATTACGATCCGCCTTTGTAACAGGCAATTATACTAGGAGAGGCAAGGAAGCAGCTTGCTGAAATATGACTGTGACAAAAAGTGCAGCATAAATGGTTATGATTTCTCTCACTTTTCACCTACTGAACTATAGGGGCGTATTTACAGAGAAGTGCCACAACGCGGCCCTGCAAGCCCTTTTCCTGAGCCACGCTGCGGCACTTTTAAAACAGAGGGATACGTCATATTTACAAAATTGTGACACATCCCGGTGTGTTCATCTGCTCTGGTGCACAATCGTCTGCCATGCGCCATGCAAGCAGCCTCGCGCATTGCGGGGAGATTGGTTTTGTGCAGGAAAGGGTACTTTCCTGCAAAAAAATAGCAAAAAAAATAAAAAGATGTGATATCCTCTTCCTATATGTGCGGCAGAATGCAGCACCCTTAGAAAGAGGAAGAAAAAACAATGAGAAATGTAAACATTTCACCTCATTGCGCCTCGCTACACAACCCCCGGGGTAGCGTTGTATTCTGACGCATTTCCAGGTTTAAGAATTCTCATAAATCTGGAAATGCTGCAGAATACATGGGTATTGCGTGGGAACACTCACAGCAACACCCATGTCATTCCCCTTTCACGCAGATTGTTGCATGAAAAGGGGCCATATCTACAAGAACAGGAAATGCCACGCAGGGTGGCCTTACAGGTCCTTGTAAATATTGAGCAGGAGGTTGCACCAGCCGTGCCTCACAAAAAGTGACGCACCGGTGGTGCGAGGGGCTTGTAAATAAGCCCTACTACATTTACTTATGTAAATGTTGTGCTGTAGTGGATGTGATGACTGCACTTCCTGTTTCAGAGTTAAAACCAGCTCACCCAATTGAAAATTCCCTACGTATGGAAATGTTTACAAAATAGATAGAAGTAAGATAGCTGGAACGAAATCTAAATCTGGCAATCTGGCAGAAGTCACATGTGAATGTTAACCCCTTGGGTGTTCCGGACGGCCCCTGGCCGTCCGACGTCACAGTGAGCGTGTGCTGACAACAGTCAGGGGCAGTCCGAATCCCGCCCACTCAATAAAACTCCGGCACAGCGTGAATATTCGTGCAGCGCGGAAGGGGTTACAGATCAAATTTCTTTGAAAAAGATGCCTCATTTTATCGTTAGGCGATATTTTTCCTTTTACATCTTTACTACATGTTAATAACATTTACACAATATAAAAAGACAATATATTTCAATCAGAACAGAATATTCTGCTCCAGGAGCAGCCCGTGTAGGTAAGAGCGGTGGGGTGGGGGCGGGAGACTCGACAGACGATGACGAGGGAAAATTAAATAAATAATTAAGTTTCCCTCGTCGTCGTCTGTCGAGTCCCCGCCCCCCACCTCCCCTCCGCTCTTACCTGCACTGGCCGCTCCTGTTCTGCTCTTCTCATTAGTCTAATTAGCCCAACAAGACAGTGGTATATCACTATTTTGTACAGGCAATTAGACTAGTTTTAATATTATTCCCACCTGTCTTTTAAAGCATGTTATTAAAACGTTCACATTTCAAAACATGAAACCCTACGTACACACACATAAGCGATCCACTTGTTGTTGTGTTTGTAATATATTTGCTATGGTTTTCATATTTCAGATTTTCTAGTTAAGGAAGCATCTAGAGATGCAATAGCTCAGTGCACAAATGCCTCAATAATACCCTGCGTTGAAACTAAGAAAACACTGTCCATTTCTAAAATTCTAAATTGTCTCTGCTTCAAACCTTGCAAACATGCACTCTGTGAACTCTCCAAAAGCAGCATCTTATTATTTAGAAAACTTTCCATATTTCACCCTTAAAATTGGTCTAGAAAATGAAGACTTTATGTGGCACCTGGGACTAAAAATGTACTTTTTACGGCACGCTGAGCCTGCAAAATCATAGAGGCAGACTCTATCCCCAGTGGGTGTCTGAAGTTACCAGTTCAGTGCTCAGACAAACCAGGGGCCAGATGTAGGTAGGCATTTACCGGTCGGTAACGGCCGAATTCGGCCGTTACGGACCGGTAAATGGAATTTGAGATGTAGGGGGCATATTTTTACAGAATCGGTAAATTTACCGATTCTGTAAAATACCGAATCGGTATTTTTACCGATTCGGTAAATTTGATATGTAGGTGGGACTCTTCTGAGTCCCACAAGCCTTACCGAATCGGTATTTTACCATCAAATTCAATTTGATGGTAAAATACCGATTCCGGTGTGCATGCACACCTGTGCCATATGACAGGCAGACCTGCCCTTAGGGCAGGTATGCCTGCCACATGGCACCCAAACCTGTTTTGGGGGTGCTAGAGGGTGTCAAAGTGACACCCCCTGCACCCTTGTGAAATTCGGTATTTACCGATTCGGTAAATACCGAATCGGTAATGCCCATTCATTCCTATGGGCTTCAAAGCCCATAGGAATGAATGGGCATTACCGGTCGGTATTTACCAAATCGGTAAATACCGACTTTTACAGATTCGGTAAATCCACATCTGGATTTACCTACATCTCCCTCCTTATATTTTACCGATTCATAAATACCGAATCGGTAAAATTCGGTATTTATGAGTCGGTAAAATATATTTACCTACATCTGGCCCCAAGTTTCTTACTTTACCCAAATAACAACTAAAGCCAAGAGGAATTCTATGTTTCCCTTCAAGCAGACCTGTAGGCCCAGTGGAAGGTTTATCATAGGTTTCTGTTTGCTTGACCCGTCAGCCTTAGGGTGGTCTTCCCCCAAATGTTTTGCCTTCACACCTCCTATTTTTGCTGACCTCGTTTTTGTTGGCCTTACCACTCAGTGCACTTTACCACTGCTAACCAGAGCTAAATTGTGCATTTTTAAAGTGAAGGATTAACAAGGGCTGTACAACCCGATTGACCCAGTGACATAATGAAACTTGAGGGGGGCCTCCATCAGAGTACATAGAGGGGGACCCCAAACGCTCCAGACCTAGTCACGAGATCTCAGGCTAGAGGCCCGCAACCATTGCACAGTGCCGGAAGGGGCCCGCTGCAACTCGGGGGCCCCTTACCAAGTAGGGTCTGCAGGGGCTAATGTTACGCCAATGAAAAGCACATGTTTAGTCTTTCTTTTACAGATTTGTGCCAATACCTTGTGGATAGTGAGCTCACTGATTCCAGGGTGCTTGCTAGGGTGGCAGACTGGTGGATCAGCACCAGGATCCACAAGAAGTAGTCTGGGCAGGGGGACTCCCAAAGGGGTTGTCAGGGTTCCCACCAGAATAAAACTAAAAACAAGAAGTTCTCCCCAGACCCACAAAATAGTGCACATGAGAAAGGGAACATTCCCAATCTAGCCACCAGAAAAAAGGCTTCACAGCCATGGTAAGTTTGGACCAAAGTGCTACAAGTCCTGCCAGTATGGGCACATCAAGGGAGATGCCAAGTGCTCTAACAGGAACAGTCCCACTGTGTTGGGAAGTCTTAGGGAGTGGCCAGTGTAGCTCCTGGGGATGATATAGTCTCAGTCAGTATGCAGGGAGGCAGCTGAGGTACTACACTGCCCCTTGGTGATGGAGAAATGGTAGCTATGGCCCATATGCCTACCAATACTACCAAGTATAGGCAGTGGGTCACCATCAACGGGCAGCGGGTGGAAGCTCTGAGAGACACAGGAGCCAGTATGAGTACTGCCATATGTCATCCAATGTCCTAGGAGCAGCAAATACCCAGTACATTTTACCAAGTTGGGGCGCAGACGACCGTTTCTTAAATGTAGCTGTGAGTCCTGCCATGCATGTAGTGAAGCTCAAGTCGCACCTGCGAAAATGTTGAGGTTGCATCAGTAGGTGTGCATGACCACTTGGTCCACGGCTGCCCAGGAGGAGAGTCAAGAGAGCCTAGAGCCTGGAAGAATGGCCGAGGCTGCTGCAAATAAGGGAAAGGGCAGGGGGTATGGGAAAAAAGTTCCGGCACGTACTGTGGTACAGGTGGATGACGTGCAAGAGGCGACAGCTACCAACCGGGGGGGATATTGCCTTTGTAGTAGACCTGCCTGAGCTTGCTGGATGGCAAGTTGAGTGTGGACCCTCCAGAGAGGTACTCTGCAAGGCGTTGAGAGAATACCCAACCCTAGAGGAGCTGAAGCAGCAGGCCGAAGTTCAGGCAGCTGATGACACACTGAAGAACAGCTCTTTTACTGGAAGAAATCTCCTTTACAATGAGACTAAGGCAGGCACCTTATTTTCACTGTAAAGTAGCTTATTGATCCCGCAGTAGTTTTACAGGGCCTTCCTACTTGGGTTTGCACACAAAACACCCCTGGCTGTACATCTGGGACAGGACAATACCTTTGACAGGCTTGTCACACACTTCTATTGGCCCCAGATGACAGTAGCCTCAGATGCTTTCTGTAGGGCTTGTCTCACCTGCCAAGCCAGTGAGAAGTCAGGGACAAAGCTTAAGGCTCCCATGATTCCCATGCCTGTCATTGCCACCCCCTTTGAGAGGGTGGGCATTGACATTGTTGGGCCCATGGTCCGCAAACCCGCCATGGGCAACAGGTGTATCTGGGTTTTTGTGGGCCATGCCACGAGGTACCCAGAGGCCATCCTTCTGAGAATCATAACTGCATCTGCAGTGGCTAGGACCCTGATGGGGATTGTTTTACCTAAATGGGTTTCACCAAGGTAGTGGGGTCAGACAGGGGCACCAACTTCATGTCTGAAAAAATAAAGTCCATGTGGAAGGAATGCGGCGTAATCTACAAGTTCTCTACACCCTACCATCCCCAGATGTTTGGGCTTGTTAAGAGATTCATGAAGACCCTCAAAGGTATAATTATGGGCCTGCCTGAGCCCATGAGGCAGTAGAGGGATGTACTCTTGCCCAGTCTGCTCTTTGCATACAGGGAGATACTACATAAAGGGGTGGAGTTTAGTCGTTTTGAGCTCCTCCAGGGTCTCCCTGTAAGGGGAACTCTCAGTTTGGTGAAGGAGTGGTGTGAGCAAGCTCTCGAGAATCCCTTGCAGGATGAGGTTAGCAACATGCTAGCCCTCCCCAAACACATGTAAACTTTCTGGAAAAAGTTAGCCAGGCGGTGATGAAACAGAAAGACACTCTAGTCTAGTTTTACCGGGTGCAAGTGTGTGGGTGGTAGACCCAGGTGAGCCAGGGCCTTCCAAGATCATTCACCAGGGCCCATGGCTCGGGAGCCCCCAAAACACAGAGAGAACTGAGGGCCTTCCTGAATATTACCAGGGTTTGTCAAGGGATATAGCACCATTGCTGCTTCCTTGACTGAGCTGACTTTGAAGAAACTGTCGAAGAAGGTGATCTAGACAGAGACCTGTCAGAAAGCCATTCCTTCCCTCAAACAGGCAATGTGTACAGCCCCTCAACTCAGGGCCTCTGATGTTTCCCATGCATTTATTGTATAAATGGATGCCTCAGGGAATGGCATTGAAGCAATATCGTCACAATTAAATGAGGAGGGTCTTGACACACCTGCAGCCTTCTTTAGTGGGAGGTTACTTCCCCTGGAACAGAAGTGGAGTGCTTCAAAGATAGTAGCCTTTTCTGTTGTCTGGGCATTGAAGAAGCTGAGAGCATGCCTGCTTGGTACTCACTTCCAGGTTCAGACAGGCCACATGCCCTCCAGATGGTTGATGTCGAATAGGAGTGAGAATTCCAATTTGCTGCCATCTGCCCACAGGGAATGAATTTTATGGAGGAACACCATCCTGGGTAGACCATGCCAATACGGATGTTTCTCGAGTATTTTCTGCCTTACTCATGAGAACTCCAGGGAGGTTGGAAAGTTATACCCACTTTCAGCTGGGCGGCATGTGTAAGGCCTGTCAGGCTGAGGGAGTTCTCCACTCAAACATTTTGCCTGCACACCCCCTATTTTTGCTGATCTCATTTTTGTTGGCCTTAGGACTTTGTGCATTTTACCACAACTCACTAGTGCTAAAGTGCTTGTGCTCTCTCTTTTAAATGTGGTAGAATTGGCTCACACACAGTTGAAATATTTAATTTACTTTCAATTCCCTAGTCAAGTGGTACTACATGTACAAAGGGCTTGTAAATTCAATTCTAGAGGTAGTCCTGCAGCAATTATTGTGCCATTCGCTTGACTAGGGGAACGGGCATTATATATATATAATCAACGGGCAGCGGGTGGAGGCTCTGAGAGACACAGGAGCCAGTATGAGTACTGCCATATGTCATCCAATGTCCTAGGAGCAGCAAATACCCAGTACATTTTACCAAGTTGGGGCGCAGACGACCGTTTCTTAAATGTAGCTGTGAGTCCTGCCATGCATGTAGTGAAGCTCAAGTCGCACCTGCAAAAATGTTGAGGTTGCATCAGTAGGTGTGCATGACCACTTGGTCCACGGCTGCCCAGGAGGAGAGTCAAGAGAGCCTAGAGCCTGGAAGAATGGCCGAGGCTGCTGCAAATAAGGGAAAGGGCAGGGGGTATGGGAAAAAGTCCCGGCACGTACTGTGGTACAGGTGGATGACGTGCAAGAGGCGACAGCTACCAACCGGGGTGGATATTGCCTTTGTAGTAGACCTGCCTGAGCTTGCTGGATGGCAAGTTGAGCGTGGACCCTCCAGGGTGGTACTCTGCAAGGCGTAGAGAGAATACCCAACGCTAGAGGAGCTGAAGCATCAGGCCGAAGTTCAGGCAGCTGATGACACACTGAAGAACAGCTCTTTTATTGGAAGAAATCTCCTTTACAATGAGACTACGGCAGGCACCTTATTTTCACTGCAAAGTAGCTTGTTGATCCCGCAGTAGTTTTACAGGGCCTTCCTACTTGGGTTTGCACACAAAACACCCCTGGCTGTACATCTGGGGCAGGACAAGACCTTTGACAGGCTTGTCACCCACTTCTATTGGCCCCAGATTACGGTAGCCTCAGATGCTTTCTGTAGGGCTTGTCTCACCTGCCAACCCAGTGAAAAGTCAGGGACAAAGCTTAAGGCTCCCTTGATTTCCATGCCTGTCATTGCCACCCACTTTGAGAGGGTGGGCATTGACATTGTTGGGCCCATGGACCCCAAACCCGCCATGGGCAACAGGTGTATCTGGGTTTTTGTGGGCCATGCCACGAGGTACCCAGAGGCCATCCTTCTGAGAATCATAACTGCATCTGCAGTGGCTAGGACCCTGATGGGGATTGTTTTACCTAAATGGGTTTCACCAAGGTAGTGGGGTCAGACAGGGGCACCAACTTCATGTCTGAAAAAATAAAGTCCATGTGGAAGGAATGCGGTGTAATCTACAAGTTCTCTACACCCTACCATCCCCAGATGTTTGGGCTTGTTAAGAGATTCATGAAGACCCTCAAAGGTATAATTATGGGCCTGCCTGAGCCCATGAGGCAGTAGAGGGATGTACTCTTGCCCAGTCTGCTCTTTGCATACAGGGAGATACTACATAAAGGGGTGGAGTTTAGTCGTTTTGAGCTCCTCCAGGGTCTCCCTGTAAGGGGAACTCTCAGTTTGGTGAAGGAGTGGTGTGAGCAAGCTCTCGAGAATCCCTTGCAGGATGAGGTTAGCAACATGCTAGCCCTCCCCAAACACATGTAAACTTTCTGGAAAAAGTTAGCCAGGCGGTGATGAAACAGAAAGACACTCTAGTCTAGTTTTACCGGGTTCAAGTGTGTGGGTGGTAGACCCAGGTGAGCCAGGGCCTTCCAAGATCATTCACCAGGGCCCATGGCTCGGGAGCCCCCAAAACACAGACAGAACTGAGGGCCTTCCTGAATATTACAAGGGTTTGTCAAGGGATATAGCACCATTGCTGCTTCCTTGACTGAGCTGACTTTGAAGAAACTGTCGAAGAAGGTGATCTAGACAGAGACCTGTCAGAAAGCCATTCCTTCCCTCAAACAGGCAATGTGTACAGCCCCTCAACTCAGGGCCTCTGATGTTTCCCATGCATTTATTGTATAAATGGATGCCTCAGGGAATGGCATTGAAGCAATATCGTCACAATTAAATGAGGAGGGTCTTGACACACCTGCAGCCTTCTTTAGTGGGAGGTTACTTCCCCTGGAACAGAAGTGGAGTGCTTCAAAGATAGTAGCCTTTTCTGTTGTCTGGGCATTGAAGAAGCTGAGAGCATGCCTGCTTGGTACTCACTTCCAGGTTCAGACAGGCCACATGCCCTCCAGATGGTTGATGTCGAATAGGAGTGAGAATTCCAATTTGCTGCCATCTGCCCACAGGGAATGAATTTTATGGAGGAACACCATCCTGGGTAGACCATGCCAATACGGATGTTTCTCGAGTATTTTTTGCCTTACTCATGAGAACTCCAGGGAGGTTGGAAAGTTATACCCACTTTCAGCTGGGCGGCATGTGTAAGGCCTGTCAGGCTGAGGGAGTTCTCCACTCAAACATTTTGCCTGCACACCCCCTATTTTTGCTGATCTCATTTTTGTTGGCCTTAGGACTTTGTGCATTTTACCACAACTCACTAGTGCTAAAGTGCTTGTGCTCTCTCTTTTAAATGTGGTAGAATTGGCTCACACACAGTTGAAATATTTAATTTACTTTCAATTCCCTAGTCAAGTGGTACTACATGTACAAAGGGCTTGTAAATTCAATTCTAGAGGTAGTCCTGCAGCAATTATTGTGCCATTCGCTTGACTAGGGGAACGGGCATTATATATATATAATCAACGGGCAGCGGGTGGAGGCTCTGAGAGACACAGGAGCCAGTATGAGTACTGCCATATGTCATCCAATGTCCTAGGAGCAGCAAATACCCAGTACATTTTACCAAGTTGGGGCGCAGACGACCGTTTCTTAAATGTAGCTGTGAGTCCTGCCATGCATGTAGTGAAGCTCAAGTCGCACCTGCAAAAATGTTGAGGTTGCATCAGTAGGTGTGCATGACCACTTGGTCCACGGCTGCCCAGGAGGAGAGTCAAGAGAGCCTAGAGCCTGGAAGAATGGCCGAGGCTGCTGCAAATAAGGGAAAGGGCAGGGGGTATGGGAAAAAGTCCCGGCACGTACTGTGGTACAGGTGGATGACGTGCAAGAGGCGACAGCTACCAACCGGGGTGGATATTGCCTTTGTAGTAGACCTGCCTGAGCTTGCTGGATGGCAAGTTGAGCGTGGACCCTCCAGGGTGGTACTCTGCAAGGCGTAGAGAGAATACCCAACGCTAGAGGAGCTGAAGCATCAGGCCGAAGTTCAGGCAGCTGATGACACACTGAAGAACAGCTCTTTTATTGGAAGAAATCTCCTTTACAATGAGACTACGGCAGGCACCTTATTTTCACTGCAAAGTAGCTTGTTGATCCCGCAGTAGTTTTACAGGGCCTTCCTACTTGGGTTTGCACACAAAACACCCCTGGCTGTACATCTGGGGCAGGACAAGACCTTTGACAGGCTTGTCACCCACTTCTATTGGCCCCAGATTACGGTAGCCTCAGATGCTTTCTGTAGGGCTTGTCTCACCTGCCAACCCAGTGAAAAGTCAGGGACAAAGCTTAAGGCTCCCTTGATTTCCATGCCTGTCATTGCCACCCACTTTGAGAGGGTGGGCATTGACATTGTTGGGCCCATGGACCCCAAACCCGCCATGGGCAACAGGTGTATCTGGGTTTTTGTGGGCCATGCCACGAGGTACCCAGAGGCCATCCTTCTGAGAATCATAACTGCATCTGCAGTGGCTAGGACCCTGATGGGGATTGTTTTACCTAAATGGGTTTCACCAAGGTAGTGGGGTCAGACAGGGGCACCAACTTCATGTCTGAAAAAATAAAGTCCATGTGGAAGGAATGCGGTGTAATCTACAAGTTCTCTACACCCTACCATCCCCAGATGTTTGGGCTTGTTAAGAGATTCATGAAGACCCTCAAAGGTATAATTATGGGCCTGCCTGAGCCCATGAGGCAGTAGAGGGATGTACTCTTGCCCAGTCTGCTCTTTGCATACAGGGAGATACTACATAAAGGGGTGGAGTTTAGTCGTTTTGAGCTCCTCCAGGGTCTCCCTGTAAGGGGAACTCTCAGTTTGGTGAAGGAGTGGTGTGAGCAAGCTCTCGAGAATCCCTTGCAGGATGAGGTTAGCAACATGCTAGCCCTCCCCAAACACATGTAAACTTTCTGGAAAAAGTTAGCCAGGCGGTGATGAAACAGAAAGACACTCTAGTCTAGTTTTACCGGGTTCAAGTGTGTGGGTGGTAGACCCAGGTGAGCCAGGGCCTTCCAAGATCATTCACCAGGGCCCATGGCTCGGGAGCCCCCAAAACACAGACAGAACTGAGGGCCTTCCTGAATATTACAAGGGTTTGTCAAGGGATATAGCACCATTGCTGCTTCCTTGACTGAGCTGACTTTGAAGAAACTGTCGAAGAAGGTGATCTAGACAGAGACCTGTCAGAAAGCCATTCCTTCCCTCAAACAGGCAATGTGTACAGCCCCTCAACTCAGGGCCTCTGATGTTTCCCATGCATTTATTGTATGAATGGATGCCTCAGGGAATGGCATTGAAGCAATATCGTCACAATTAAATGAGGAGGGTCTTGACACACCTGCAGCCTTCTTTAGTGGGAGGTTACTTCCCCTGGAACAGAAGGGGAGTGCTTCAAAGATAGGAGCCTTTTCTGTTGTCTGGGCATTGAAGAAGCTGAGAGCATGCCTGCTTGGTACTCACTTCCAGGTTCAGACAGGCCACATGCCCTCCAGATGGTTGATGTCGAATAGGAGTGAGAATTCCAATTTGCTGCCATCTGCCCACAGGGAATGAATTTTATGGAGGAACACCATCCTGGGTAGACCATGCCAATACGGATGTTTCTCGAGTATTTTCTGCCTTACTCATGAGAACTCCAGGGAGGTTGGAAAGTTATACCCACTTTCAGCTGGGCGGCATGTGTAAGGCCTGTCAGGCTGAGGGAGTTCTCCACTCAAACATTTTGCCTGCACACACCCTATTTTTGCTGATCTCATTTTTGTTGGCCTTAGGACTTTGTGCATTTTACCACAACTCACTAGTGCTAAAGTGCTTGTGCTCTCTCTTTTAAATGTGGTAGAATTGGCTCACACACAGTTGAAATATTTAATTTACTTTCAATTTATTTGTCAAGTGGTACTACATGTACAAAGGGCTTGTAAATTCAATTCTAGAGGTAGTCCTGCAGCAATTATTGTGCCATTCGCTTGACTAGCTCTTTTTTTTTTTTTAAGTTTGATTTTTATTGAAGATTAAATAAGAAAAGGAGGAGGGTAGAAAAGAAGAAACAGTAAGAAGGGTATGTCAATAATTACAATGGAGGGAAAATACATTAGCTAATTACAATAAAATCTCACATAAGGCAGGTAAATGAGCATGAAAATATCAATAGCAAAAAATGGGTACGAACATCAAATACACTTTATGATAATATTGGGATTACAGATAACAAAAGGAAAGGGAAATTCAAGGTGGTATACGGACTTCAACAGCCTCAGGGTCCATGAATGAGCTTGTCGGGGCATTGGAGGATAGGTAATTTACCAAAGGAAGCCATATAAGATCTCGCTTAATTGCCAGTGAAATGGGGGAAACAAAATTAGTATCTAATCTGTGATGAAAACACACAGCGTTCTACCAAGAACGATAGGACACGTTTGCAGCTAAGCTCTTTTAACATGTCTCTGGCCTGCCATTGCAGTCTGCGCGTGCAGTTTTAACCTGCCTTTTCGACCTGGCAAAATAAAGCTTTTGCCAGGTCATAACCTTCCTCTTTAATACGTATGTCACTCCTAGTGTAGTCCCTGAACAGCCTAGAGACAGGGTGCAGTGCATTCAATAGGTTGGACATGTAAGTTTACGTTTTCAATGTCCTGGAATGAAAAACTCCTAAATTCATTATCAATACTGTAAAGCTTACCTCTCTCACAGGATAACATTGGGTTACCATATTACAATTAATAAGTGCTAACTTTCAGTTGGAAGCAGAAAGGGGCAAGTGAGGTGCAGAAAAAGCCAACAGAGGTGAAAAAACAAGCAAGAGAGGTGCAGAAACAGGCAAGAGAAGTGCACAAATAGGTAAGATAGTTGCAAAGAAGCAACAGAGGTGTAGAAAAAAGCAAGAAAAGTGCAGAAAGAGGTAAGCGAGATGCAAAAACAGGAAAGGTACAGAAAGAGGGAAGACGAGTGCAGAAAGAGACAACAGAGGTGCAGAAATAAGCAATTGAGGTGCAGAAAGAGGCAACAGACGTGCAGAAAGAGGAAAGAAAGGTGCAGAAAGTACAAAAGATTTGCAGAATGAGGTCAAGAGTGGTGCTGAAAAAGAAAGAAACATGCAGAAAGAAGAAACAGAAATGCAGAAAGAGGCAAGAGAGGCGCAGAGGGAAGCAAGAGTGGCTTGCACACCATTAGTGCCAATTTAACACCCACATTTAGCAATAAGTAACAGGTGACCATTCTAGGTTTGCAAAATGGCCTTCCACCACGCTGTAACACTTGTTGCTGCATTTTTGGTAACGTGTGACCGGTTTCAACTAGAAACAAGGCTTTTTTTGTTCATATCTGCAGATTAGGGTACAGATGATGAATTATATGGCTAATGCTGAAAATGTATAATTAGCGAAAGTTGGTGCAGCCAAACAGTCACATAATTTTAGTGGCCCTGCTCATACCTCTGACTAGGTCCACAGGTGCTACTCAGTGATTCCATTTTTTTTTGTGTCTCATTGAGTTTATAGTTTAGCTTCTATGGAAATGAGGAAGACTAAACCTGAGGTTACCACTCCACAACACAGACTACCATACCACATAATTACTCTCCATAACACATAATCCCACGCTACATAAATCCTATACACTAAATACCACATATTTTCTATCCATATAATTTCACTGCTCAGCAAATCACATAATTCCACTACACACAACGTACATTCACTCCACTCCAAAAACCATTAGTAATAAAACGTTTGCATTTACAACACCGATAGCTCTAATTCTAGCAAATGCGAAACCTATAACATTGCAAACACTTCTTTAACCAGTAGTCGCGTTAGCAGAGTGCTGGAGAAAGGGCGCTGGGCCTTCAACCAGATCTCAGGAATTACGCTGCATAGAGCTTACAGGAGGTACCAGTAGGGCTTCTTGGCCCCCAATTCCGCTCAGGAGTAATTGAACTTCATCCCTCATCTAGTAGGTTGCCATGAGGCGCGTTTGCAGAATGGTGGAGAAAGGGGGGCATGACCTTCGAAGACATTTTAGAAATCCCACTGTGCGGGACTTACTGGATGTAACAAGAGGGGTGGTTGGCCCCCAAGGACATCCTTGGGGACCAACTACCCCTCCTATTACCTCCAGTAAGTCCCACACAGCAGCATTGCTAAGTTCGAAGAGCAGGCAACGCCCCCTTTTCCCACCACTCTACAAATGCGCTCCCTGGCGTGCTTTTGGATGAGGTTTGAAGTCCCCTTCGCTGCTGGGGGTCCTTTAGGGGCCAACTAGCCGACCTCTTACCTCCAGTAAGCCCCACACAGTGGGATTGCTGAGAGGTAGACAAAGGCCATGCCTGCTTTCTCCACCACTCTGTAAACACGCCCCCCTGGCGCGTTCTAAATTGGGGGATTAGCAAAATTAATAGAGAAAGATATGACTAATCAACCTAACCAGTTTCTTAATCATGCTCAGGCCCTTGACCCCACCCAATACAGATTTAGAGAAGGCCATAGCACGGAAACGGCTCTTATCAAGTCCACAGAAGAAAACAGAGCTACTCTAGATCAAGGAAGCAGGGCCGCCCTGATCATGCTGGACCTGTCGGCGCATTTGATACGGTCCACCATGCAATACTGATGGACCCAATAGATGAGATAGGAGTTAAGGGCAATGCCAAAAACTTCTAAAATCCTTTCTCTTGGAAAGAACCCAAACTGTCAAACTAGACTAATTTGAGGCAGATGCCGTCTCACTACCATGTGGAGTCCCGCAGGGGTGTTGATTGAGCACGACACTCTTTTACTTTTATGTGTCCTCTCTAGCGCCCCTCATTGAATCACACGGTTTTCATTTAACATTATACGCTGACAACACCCAAATCGTAGTAACCATTCAACCAGAAAGACCATAAGACACCGTGGCCAAATTTCATGACTGTATGTACGGGATAGGAAACTGAATGGCACAAAACTGCTTGAAGTTAAATACCAGTAAGACCTCAGGTTGTGCTATTCGGTAACAACGCAGCTTTATGGACACCCAACTGCTGACTGAACTCACTAGGACTACTGCCAGTCCCGACCAGGAAGGGGAAAAACCTGGGAATTTGGATTGATGACACACTTAGTTTCAAGGACCAGGTGAATTCAGTGGCATCCTCCACCTCGTTCATCCTTAGAGCCTGCAAAAAATGATGCCACTAATTCCTAAAGAAGCACAACAAACTGTAGTAACTGCATTAGTGATGTCTAAATTAGACTATTGTAACAGTCTCTACCTCAAGTTACAAGAAGGCCTAATGATTAAATTACAGATTCTCAAGAAAGACTTCTTTCTGGAACGCCTAAATATGCATCAATCACAGGTGCAATGAGAGGGCTACACTGGCTGCCGATGAGGAAGCGTACCAAGTTTAAGGCCTTGTGTCTTGTCTTCAAAGCATTGCATGGAATAGGACCAAAATTACTAAAACAACAGTTCCAATGGTACTCACCTAAAAGAACACTCCGTTCTTCGGATGCCAAATTGGTTGTTACACCCCAGACGAAGAAAGCTAATTGGGGCGACAGAAGCTTTATCACTAATGCAGCCATAGCCTGGAACTTCCTCCCTCCGCATCTAAGACATTAGACCAACCTGATGGCATTCCGAAAGGCCTTAAAAATATGGCTTTTTACCAATTAGGTTGAATTTAGTATACAAGTCATTCTCCTAGTGTCCGTTCAGTAGGCATTTCACCCTAGCGCCAGGACACCTTTTTGGTAACAGCAGCGCTTTACAAATGCAATTAACATTAACATTAACATTAAGTCCCCTTGAATACTGAGGGTCCCTAGGGGCCAACTAGCCCACCAGGTACCTCCAGTAAGCGCCACAGAGCTGGATTGCAGAGAGGTGGTCTAAGGCCTCGCTCCTTTTTACACCTCACTGCAAACACAGCTTGTGGCGCACTATTGCTCGGAGGATGAAGTCCACTTGTGTTCTGAGGAACTCAGGACACAACTGGACTTCATCCTCCGAGCAGCAGTGCGCTACAAACTGTGAAAAACACAGATAAAGTAGAGCTATGGTTACGAATTAAGGGGCAGATTTTCAATAACTAGCGCATCCCTGCATATTAGCAGGGATTCACCAGTTATTTGGGTGACTCAAAAAACCTCTTGCGCCACCATGAATGCGCCGCATTTACAATGCGGCACACCATGGCGCAAGGATAGACAGATGCGTGACACATCTGTCGGCGTAAGGGTGACACAGTGCAGGAGTTGTGTCGCAAGCGTGACGCAACTCCAGCACTGCTCTGGGGTGCCCTATACCTAATATGCTGCGTCACTCCTTACGCCTGCTTCAAGCAGGCGTAAGGATTTGACTCAGCGGAGATGTAAAAGAGATTTAGTGCGTCACTTGTACAGGGCTTTCTTGCGACAGAACGCCCACCCTGCATACATTATACCTGACGCAGGTATAATGTAGCGCAGGGCTTTACAACGCGACGCATCTAAGTAGATGCGTCACGTTGTAACTATGTCGCAAAGGGGCGCATTGTTTACGCCGCCACGGTGTCACAAAAGTGACACAACGGCAGCGTAAAAGTGTTGCAAGGGGCTTGTAAATCTGCCCGTAAAACTGCAAAAAACACTGAAGTTCCCAATTGATGGATAAGGACGCAATTCATAATTCGAACAACCAGACAAAAAATGGCATCATAATAAAATGTAATTTGACATTTGCACTGCTTAATTTATAAATGAACGTGGGTTTAATAGCACAGGAACTCTAAATAAAATATGCTACTGGGCTGAAATGTATTTTCGTTGTCACAATAATAGGAAAGAAAATACTGATGTGCATATTGGAAGATTGGGAGATATTAAGACACAAAGTGGCATGGATGTGACATTGACTCACACACTGGGACAGTGAAACACACAGGCACCAAGGGAGAGTCTGACACATGCTTTGGTACACAATGGCACTAATATTGACACTATGACTGGAACACATGCATAATGTATCATAAATACAGGGACATAGAAACTGGGATATCCAACACTCTGGGCCTTATTTATAGCATTTTGGCACTGGGAAGAACAGGAGGGAATATTGCTGCACTACCTTATGCCAAAGTGCAAGTCAGAAATAAACTGTATTTAAGCAATACAGGGTATACCTGTAATTTCTGCCTGAGTTGGCACCATTTTGGTAGCCTAGCGCTAAAGTAGGCACCCTTATACCATGGTACAAGGGTGCCTCCGATGCAGGCAGGATTGTTTTTGTGCAGGAAGGGGCACCTTCCTGCACAAAAAACATCCTAGGAGGCTTTTCTCCTCGTTCCTTGTGTGCTGTAGAATGCAGCACACATGGAAAGAGGAAAAAAACTATGGGAAATTAAGATATTTCTCTTTGTTATGCCTCACCTCAGTAGGCGTACGGATTTGACACTTCCCCAGGTTTGCATCAGTTTTTAAATATGGGGCAGCGTCAAATTCCATGGGTGTTGCGTGGGGAAACCCACTGCAACGCCCATGAAAAGCCTCCCGGGCACAGAGTAACGCGACACAGCGATTTGTGCTGCGTTCCCTTACTCGCGATTTATGAGGCCAGTCAAAACCATGCCAGGTGGCATTGCGCGTCTTCATAACGCTTTATGAGACTTTACATTGTGCAAAAGTGACGCAGGGCTCTCATAAATCCGACTCTGTTTATCTAAGTGCAGAATTATTTTCTATACAGTTGCCATGCAATGGTACCATAAGCCATAATATAAGACACAACGGTGTGCCTCCCTACACCCGGTTATGTGGTGAAAGTCATGATTGCACTCCAGTGGATCCCTCTCATAACTGGGTCCTGGTGCTCCTACAATTGCTGTACTACTGATCAGCACACCTCTGCGACCATCTGACCTAAGTAGAGCACTGTAATTCCAACAACACTTGTGCAGCCCAACTGCATTGTCCATCTCAGAATCAGCCTGTGGGTTTGCCAACCGTGCACAGAGTCACAGCAATGGCAGCACTGCTCTATGGAAAACACAGGAGATAAACCCCACATCACATCTGGATGCATGATTTCTACTTACTGCCAAGCGACAGGACTGGATTTAACACTGGTGGCGACCAGTGCAACAATGTTTGTTGGTGCCCCCCAATGAACACCTCTGCCATTGATTCCCTCACTACCACCATTTGACAGTGCCTCTCAAGTATCCATAACCACTGTTTCTTAGATTCGTTCAGTTTTATAGTGCCACTCATACCAGTTTAAGGTGTCTGAATACTTTACATCACACAGAGACAAACATATGTGTGTAAATCAGTGTATTAGTAATGTTACATAAGACAGAGGCCAACATAGGAGTCACCTGTCATCCATACTGGTAGGCAGTATAGTTTGAGTCCTAGGAGTGGAAAAGCACAAATTCAGAATTTAAAATGTAACACCATTGTTAGGGGTTTTCTTTAATAATAAGATTTGATTTCTACTAAAATTAACCCTTTTTGCAGTATTAGGATAAGAAAAGACTGGGCAAAGAAACATATAGATCCAATATAGTCCTTGCAGATTGCATGTAGCTCTTTGATGACAGTTAATTAATAGCTTATTGATCTATATTAAGATTTTAATTCATAAACTGCAAGTAACAAAAGGATCTCTCTGACAAAAGAGGTAGCCCACTGACCTATTTATATGATATGCACATTGTGAGTTGCATGGTACACATTCTCTGCAGCAGGCATATGAACCCTCTGGCTACCTAACGGTGAGTGAAAACTTCCACTACACAAAACTCAGGTCTCTCTCCAGGAAAACAGTAACCTCTGGAGTTATCTTGACACTTTTGTTGAGGCCTGAAAATTGCTGGAGACAAGGAACGCGGCATCAGGTGCTTTTAAAACCATAAACATGGCGCCCCCTTTCCAAGTAGGCGCCAGGTGCAGTGGCACCTATCGCACTGACCTAGAGCCGGCCCTGCCAGGTGACTCCACAAAGGTGTAGTCCACATTTTCTAAAGAGGAGGGCATCTGGTTTTTTATGTTACTGTTTTCAGGCATTGTTTCACTTCCTGCTTGTAAATGCAAACTTTACCTCTCCAAGCTCAGGGAACATTATAACAATGTGACTTTTCACTGATGATTTTAAACATTTCTATATCACGAACATGCTGTGTGGAGGTACCTGATCTCCATTACACATGATGCATTAGCAGGTGCATTTCATTTTGTGTAATGACTGCATTGTTAATGGTGATAGATAGCATTGTATGACAGAAAGGTTTTATTCGAGGGAAACTTACTTAACTCTAAATGGAGACATTGAGAGTGAATAAAAAAGCCTCAATTCGTGATAGCTATAGTGCTTGACATAAACCTCTGGCTTGCATGCTCACTCATTAACTCATACAATTTCTGATTTATAAATAAATGTTCAACTTTTTATGCCAAGAGAATTTTTTCAGAACTTTTTTCTTTTTGATGCTATTGGATCAGAGCAGATGGATTTTACCGGTGCAAGTTCCAATAACGTTCGGAAACAACAGTGATGTAATTGTTGCGTCCAGGAATATCCTGCACCACAAGTGACCTGGGCCAGATGTATCAACGGGTTTGTCTCATTCTGTGTCTATGGGAAAATGTGTTCGTACATATGGCTCCTGGGACCTTCAATATCCTGGTGTGAATTCAGATTGTTGGATACGGTGCGTAATATACTATTGAACTTAAAACAAGGCCTTTCTTCTTTCTAATGTGTTCAATTCTGTTTTACCGAAAAAACAAAGGTTTCATATAAATATACTAATACTTAATGTCAAGCTTTAATCATAATATCAAAATTATGAACACTAGTATTACAGTTGTTAGATTATCACATATTCTAATTTTGGATAGATTACCTCCATTGGTGCAGGGTCAAGACTGATTTACATAAAAATGGGTCCAAACTGAGGTGGCATGGTGGGTGAAAAACGATGGATTGGAATGCGGCACGAGTGATTGCCAGTGTCTGAGATTAATTAAGGCATTCCATCCATCACCTTGTTGTGGTTGTAGTTGACGTACTAAGTGCAATGGGTATGCCTAGATGTGGGTCCTGTACTCTCTGTGCCACTAGAATCAAGGTACCGCTGGCTGCAGAGCCCCTGATAAGGGAAAAGAGTGTCCTACATTACTAATATTCTGGTTCAGGTAGGATCTCGCTTGGCAATTTGGGCTGGACTGTTCCCATTGGAGCAGGGTCAAGACTGATTTGCATATGGCATGGGCCCACAATAAGGTGGCATGGGGAAAGGGGGAGTCCCTGAGCTATTGCTCATGGCAGGGAATAATATAAATATTCATCCATCATCTTGTTGTTGTTGTTGAAGGCAGCTCGCTAGCTGACACCGTGCTCTGAGGTTGTGGCCCTCCCCACAACACTGTCCAGCTAGTCTCTAATTTAAGCAGCAAACAACAGAATTAGGGTGACTTTGGTCATGGGGAAGGTGCAGGTTTATGGTCCAACGAAGTTCATGTAACATGGTTCATTAGGTGATTTGAATAAGCTAGGCCTGCATGAGTTTTAAATTACACTGGTGGCATAACTTATAATTTTGGGATTTTTGTTTTACGCTTGTTATGTGAAATTCCCAAAATTATGTAATTACACTACATTTCATAATTACACCTCAATTTGCGTAAAATTATTGCACAGGACCATGGGAACAAGCAGAATGCGAGCGGCTGTTGTTCCTAGCATTTGTGTTGTTTGAGCTATTTTTTTTCTGTGAAATGTGCCTCATATCAAAAATTGACAAGAGAACACATTTGTGTTACAGTATAGCACTAATTTATGGATTATGCATAATTTCACACAATTTTGCAGAAATGTCATGTAATTATGTGACACCAAGTTACAGGAATTTTACACACTTGCATGAAGAACATGTCATAAAAGGACTGAATGACTTGGTCATATTTGTTAGACATATTATTGCCCCTGAAAAGTAGAAAGAGAAATACAATATATTGCTGTATGCCAAAAATCTTTTGCAAGAAATATAAGTTCAAATCAAATCAAATCAAAAATTACTTTATTCGGTTTCAATTAAGAAAAACCATAAAAGTGCATATATATATATAGGCCAAATACATTCATGATATTTGATACATATTTAAAAAGACAAATCTATCTGTATAAAATAACTTAAAATACAGAAGTGTTACAAAAAAAAACCAAATTGTACAGTTGAAAACAGTGTAGAAAAGTGCAAGAAACAGAGTAGAAAAATGCAAATATTTATTTATTTATTTTCAAATAAAAAATTACTTTATTCGGTTTCAATTAAGAAAAACCATAAAAGTGCATATATATAGGCCAAATACATTCATGATATTTGATACATATTTAAAAAGACAAATCAATCCTTATAAAATAGCTTAACATACAGAAATATAAGTTAATTTGCACACCCAAATGTCCTCATGCACACATTCAAAGTGTTACACAACATTGGCCCCACATACCTCAACAACTGCAAAAACTTTCACACACCTACCAAACTCCTCCTCTCTAGTCCTACTTGCTGCCCCATAGGCAGAGCCAGAGCCAGCAGTCGTGCCTTGTCCTACCTCTCTCCCGAAGCCCGAAATGACCTGCCCCTGCAAGTCAGAGCCATGGCCACAGTTCTTGAATTCCATAAGAAACCAAAGGCCTGCCCCTTCTCCTATCACTGACCCTGGCTACCCTGGCAACCCAAACTACTCCTGCTTCAGTGCCTGGATACCCTCCCAGGTGAGTTTCGCTCCATAAAAAAATAGACATAAGATAACATTTCATGTAGCACAGTGGAATTCAGAGGTAGAAGTGCAAGATGATGCACTTCTACCTCATGATCACTAAAACACAAAACGTTAGTGCTGTTAGCAAATCGTTTATTTAAAACAAGAACAACTAAAATACCGTATAATAAACACCACAGAGAAGACAAAGGTTATCAATACATTGATAATTGTTCTACTCATTTAGGTGCATACTCTATTATAGGATTTGCATTGCCCTGCACCATGCAAGGTGACACAGGGTGGCACAAAACCTACAATGAGATTTATCAAGCCACCCAATGGCACCCTACATGGCTTGGTAAGTCTATTGTAACACAAGGCAGCCCAAGTCGCTGCCTTGCATCACACTATGTGGTGAGAGTGTTCCATAGGTGGAGTGTGGGTGTTCCCATGCAGCCATGTATTCTGAGGAATTCCCAGATATACCAAGAGTGGTAGACCAGGGAATGCGTCAGAAGTGCATGCCTCCCCACCAGAGGCTCAGTGAGGAGAAATATCTCTATTTCTCATTGTTGTTTCCTCTTTTTAAGTGTTCTACAGAATGTACCACAAATTGAAGAAGAAAATGTCTTAGAGGATTTTGTTTGTGCAGGAAGGTGTCCTTTCCTGCACAAAACAAACCTGCGTACACATGGTGCAAGGGTGCCTGTGTTGGCGCTAGGCAGCACATTGTCCTCCAGTGCTGGGAAATGACAGGAATGCGCCTAATATTGTTCAGTACAGTGCATAACTGCCCATTACCTAACATGCGGCGTAGAGCAGCGAGAAGAATGGCCGTGCTGCATGACTAGTTAATAAATATGCCCATAGACTTAGGTTTACTAAGACTTTGTGCCGCAGCTGATCTGAAATCCGTGTTGGGAATTACAAACCTACGCAGGTCAAGATTAGGCTGTAATCATGTACATCCTTCTTTCATCCAGAAATATCAGGGTTATGATGAGTCGAACAGTGTCGGCCCCTTCAGCTTCGCCTATGACATTATCAAGTCTCTACCTGGATGTTTAGCCAGCCAAGCTACTATCAGGTGGGGAGGTGCACCAGGAGGAGGAAACTACACCAGTGCCTAATGCACCTACTCCATCACCAAATGCAACTGTAGGGATTCAGGCTCCATAAATACAACAATCTGCCTCACTTATGCTTCAAGAGAAGCTCATCTTCCTTCTGAACTTAGACTTTAACAAGGATAGAGGTGAAGGGGCAAGCAGGGAATGGCAAGGTTGTGGGGCAGCACCACAGGAGTGCTGGTGATTATGGAAGTGACAGAAGAGCATAGGAAGTTAGGAGAAGAAGCAGAACTACAGGAGAAGACCATACAAGGATTTGAATTAGAGGAACAAAAATGGTCAAGGCAATTTGGAAGGGGAGACCCCTTTCCACAATGATAGTTTAGGATAAGGAGGAAAGAGAAACATGGCAAGTGAGTAGCGATAAGGAGGCATCAGAGGGAAATAGGAGCAGTGCTGATGGCGAGGGTCACAGCAGAGCTAACGGAAGGGGCAGGGGATATGGGACACAGAAACATAGCAAGAGGGGAGAAGGAAAGCAAGGTCTCTATGAGAATTTCGGAGGATGGAGAACGATACCAATGAGGGGAAGGAAGCAGGGTACCTATAAGGGGCTGAGAATAGTGAGAAAGCAGGGATAGAGGTAGGAGGAAAGAGGAAAGAGGACAGCAGGGGATTGAGTGACAGAGGGACATACGAATGGGGAATGGCAAGGTCACATCAAGAACCTGCAAGTGACATAACAAGTTGCGAGCCAAAAGGTAGATCATAAATTTAACACCCATGCACCACCTATGAAACGCCTCCCTGGGGCACAGTAACACAAGGCAGGGATTCACACTGTGTTGCATTACTCTAGGTTTATCAAGCTACACAGAGCCAAGCAAGGTGACTTTGTGTGGGTTGACAAATTAAACTTTAGGGTTATACCTCTTTTGCATCCCATTGCATATGATAAATATGTCCCTGAATGGGTGAAGGAGATGCAGGACCACAACAAGGGATTAAGAATCAGGAGGTGCTCATTAAAGGGCCTACCCTTAATAAGGACACATCAAGGTGTTGAGAGGAGGAATGAAGAAGATGGACCTTAATGAGTGTCTAGGAATAGAGCGGAGGATAGAGTACTATAACAGGGCCAGAAGGATGTGTTTGGGGACTGTGGGGACTTGGCAGAATAGGAGTAGCGAACAGGGCATCAAGGAGGGTTTGGAACTGAAAAGGATAGAAACATAAAGCAAAGAGTTGGAAAGCAAGACCAAATAAAAGCAGTGAAGCAAAGAGGCCTGGCAAAGGGCAAGTATGCACATTTTTCACCTAAGGAGAAGGAACAGGCCAAGGAACAGGCCAATGGGTCCAGGAGAGACTGAACATTTGAAGGATATTGTGGTGAGATGGAAAAAGAGATAAGGCAAAAGGAAGAATAAGACTGGTACGCTGCAAGGGTATAGAGGCTATGGGAAAAAGGGACATTGCAAGAAGGCGGAGGAAAATCAGGACCACAACTGGGGTCAGGGATCAACAGAGAGAAGGGCTCTGCAATAGGAGCAGGGCCATGGCAAGTGTCGGAGGAGCAGCGGAGGAGTATAAGTGTAACATGGGGGACGTACACCACGTCAACGGTGGGAAGCATGAAATGAGTCACAGCCTAAACAGTTGTTTCCACTAAGTGCAGGTGGTTTGAATCTCGCAGAAAATTTACGAGTCTTACTAGAGTAACTCTGAACCACCCAATGCTTAATTTGAATCGGTGGTATCCAGTGCTCGGCACTGGCACTTAATTGTCAACACCTGTATGTGTGACAGCTGCCACATGGTGGTGCTGTGTGTGCAATTAAAACATCAGCAGAGCAATAGTTGTTTATTAATTCAATTTACTTTAAAAACAACTAATTTTAGCCGCCCAAGTATGGATTTGGGGTGGTCGAACAGTTTCAAATGGCACGCTTGTATGGTGTGATGGTTAGTAGTTGTGTGGGAACTGTCATTGGCAGCGCTCGCAGCGGCAATAGGTGGAGCAAGCAGCGGTGGCCTCCTTACGAGGTCCCTGGCACTTTATTTTTAAAAATGAATCACTGAAACCATCTTATTGTGAAAGGACTCTAATGCCCGGGGTCGTAACTCTGCCCTTAGCTAGTCCCATGCTACGCAGAAAAGTCACCCGCCCGGCAGTATACTGCCGCCAGTCTAGGGCACCAGGCACATTGCGACTGCAAGAGTAGTTTGTGTTGGTACTGGTTAATGTTGCAATCCTATGCCCACGATTGGATCCCAAGCATTTGTAACTGGTAGAATTAGTTCTGCATGGCATGATGCCCAGCTGGCACAGAATGCATCGGCTCTTGGGGTCACTAGCAGCCCCTCTCCCTGCCTGAGCTGGAATAAGAAGCTGATAGGCCTGTTGTCCTTGCTTGGTTACACCTCAGACATTATTCATTGGTTACTTAAGTCTGAAACGAAAGCAATAAATCCAAATGTAACGCATTCTCTCGCCCAAGGACTCCCGCTTTAGCGTGTCAGCGAGAGCGGCGCATTGGCGGGTCCAGGTAGATCAGAAACCCACTCCGTGAAATGCCTGAAATAAATTTGCTACTTAGGTTCCTGGGGAGTAAATACTTTAAAGAGAAGAAATGTCATTTAGTACAGCCCAAGTCAATTTCTATGGGAATTTGCTCTCACTGCCAGGCATGAAGAAAGCTCACCTGGTCTAAGAGGTCCTGAATTGCCGAGGAATATTTCAGTGCCTTGGGAAATATAGCAATTTAGGCAGCGTTTTCTGATTGAGATTGTGACATTCACTAGACCCGAGCTCCTGCTATGGAGCACCTGACCTGAATTCATCCAATAAGAGGGGGTTGTTGCAGGAATTTCACGGCCTTGAAAGACCTTAGAAATATGTGAACACCAGTTGGCAACTGTAAATCGACATTGTGACTCAATAAGCTTTTATCTGCTCAACATAACCAGATCCGACTAGATAAGTGTAGGATGATAGTAGCTATAAAAAAATTCTAATATGTTGGGATTTTCTCTATAATATACAAACGGTACAAAAAGAGATTCAAATATATTCTAGGCAACAAAATGTCCCAAGTCGACAAGTGGCCATATCACATAAAGTGAGCACTGGGAGAGCTAACTAAAGACACAGAGCCATGTTACAACATGTAGGAACTGGGATCCATCTGTGATGAATCAAGGTAAAGTGGTTGCTCCAAACACCTTTGAATACTGTATTCTGAAAATAGGATTCTGGATGCCTATTGTGCGACAAGAATCTGAGTGCATATTTCTCATATGACATTTTGTTGTTATGGTAACCAGAGCCATATCTACAATAGAATTTCTGCATTTGAAAATGGCCCGATTCACAAAAAATGGTTTAGAAAACACAAATTGCGATTTGTAACATGTTACTGAATCGCAAATTGTGTTTAGCGATTCAGTATTCGGAAGGGGCGTTTTTACGGCAGGCCTTCCAAATACTGAATTTCAGTGCTTTGAATGTTTTGCAACTGAATTACGGTCGCAAAACATTTACTTTCTGTTGACACTTGAAGGGTGGTGGAAAACATTTGCAAATGGAAAGGGGTCCCCACGAGACGGCTTTTGCCCTTGTGAATGTTGAAACAAATATTTTTAAGAGCAGGCAGTGGTCCAAGGGGCACTGCCTGCTCTTAAAAAATGAAACTTAGATGTTTTACCTTTTGGTTTTGAAATGCATCCTTTAAGGAAAATGGGCTGTGTTTAAAAAAAAGAAAAGATTGCTTTATTCAAAAGAAATCACAAACATAGCAGTGATGGCTGCAATTATTGATGGGTCACAAACTGCCACTTCCCTCATTATTATTCATAAAGTAGGTTAATTTGCGACCCAGTAGGAACCGCCAAATGAAAATCAATGAGTTTCATACAATAATAATAGCTCATTTTCTAATTGCGATTTGCAAAAATCCACCATTAGGTAAGCACTAGTCTTTAAATATGTACATTTGGCCCCAAATTATTTTGTTTTATGTGCTGCTCTTTTTTTGTGCTGCATAATTACAATCTGATTTTAGTTGTGTTGTGCTTGTATTACATTCTGTTTTGACTGTTTTTGTTGTGATGTACCCTGTTTTGTTTTAGGTGTGTGGTTATGCGGCTATGTATTTGTTATTTTATTATGTTCTGCTCCTTACTGTATGTATGACAAGAAATGATTCCGTATATCCAGATAAATACAGCACATGCCTTGAAAGTTCCTGCAACAGGCAACCATTTACCACTCCCTCAGATGATAAAGTAGCGCTGCAACAGCTCTTCAACTGCTTTCAAATACTAACTTTTCACACATTGCAGCATAGCATAGCACCAAAAACTGTGGTGCTGTGCTGAGTAAAAGAGACGGAATAGAAAATTGTCATGCCATATCTTAGTAGGTGTTAACGCGGGATTTCTGGTCTATTGTCATAGATCTAGATCCCAACTCAGGTCGACTGAACCGTTGGTACCTGTCATAGAGTAAAAGGCAATCCACTACTAGGTCAATCAATTAATGACTTACACCACTCTAAAGAACCACTTACTCTTAATAAGTTTAAAAGTTTATAACAAAGCCAAACTTAACTGAAGATACAAACATCTCAATATAAGGTTCAAAAGATATACGGGTATCAATACAAACATAAATTTTCTAAATGCTCTAAGTCGGCAGAAGAATATTACCAAAACCAATTCAAAAATCATCAAAGTTGCAAGAATAGATACAAGCTGTAGCCTGTGAGTCATTACAGAAAGGAAAAAAATCAGATTAGACTGTCCCTACTCTAGACTAAGTGACATCCCTATTTAGCAAGATCTTAACCTAAAAAGGTGTCAGCTGTGGTGACTTCCAAAAGAGATCACACACTTCTCTAAGTCTTTGTTGCAAAACGATGTCTCCCAGTTCCCTAACTGCCTACCCATCCGCTCTCTCAGGTTCCTCAGACCATCTGCCTTAACTCCGGTGCTGTCCCTAATACAAAATCACATTTACAATAGAAACGCCCTTTAGAGACGCCCCTCACGTGGTGTTGGTTCTGGCATTTTCCATGATGATACTCCTCTGGGCCCATCGTTAGCGTTGACCTTGCTTCCCAGGCTCCTCACCGGCAGGACGGTACCCCCCAGAAATTCCTGAAGCCTCCTCCAGGCCTGTGCCTGGTTCTCTTGAACAAAAGTCTATTCATCACTCTCTTGATTGGAACCTCCTCGCACCTGCAAACAGACACTTGTACTGTGGGCCCCAAATTCCGGCCTCCACCGTATCTTCTAAGTCGTAAACCATCGAGCAAGCTCCACAAATTGTGCCTAGCACGACCTTTCTCTAATGAGCACATACAGATCAAAAGAAACGACTTTGTCTATTCAGGCCTATTAAAAATACATGAACGGGCCTGTGCACTCTGCAAACCTTTAATTTCTTAGTTTAAACGGTATTCTAACTTATTACACACAATAATTATATGAAACATCTATAAAACATATATTTCAGTTCTATGATCAAAAATACCTTGAATTATAACAACATCAAAATCCATCATCGTGTAAGAGTGTAACAGCATCTTGTACTCTATGTGAACTGCCATGTGGCCTACACATTTCTACATTAGCAGATTTACATTTTCCCCTACCACAGCCATACAACATGGGATTTCAACATCTTCTA
This sequence comes from Lissotriton helveticus, assembly GCF_964261635.1. NCBI lineage: Eukaryota > Metazoa > Chordata > Amphibia > Caudata > Salamandridae > Lissotriton > Lissotriton helveticus. The sequence goes on from NC_136062.1 coordinate 434,762,077, forward strand.
ACATCTCTACAAACATCTACATCAGTTCTTCACACTTGATATAAGTATTCTATTTTCAATTAAACACTCTTATATATTTTCTCTCTATAAATTCGACACTCTTATATAATGTTTACTAAACTAATACAACGTGCTTGTAAATATGGTGCACTTCTATATTTTCTTGATTTGCGCTCTCTCAATCCCCCCTTTGATGACTTTTAGTAGTCATCACCATCCCAACACCATCCCTGAGGTATGGACTGAGTCAAACTGAAGTCGTTGCAGTACCCCCTCGTTTCATCATCTGTAGAGCCTTCAGACTCCTGTACTGATTATCCTGCATCGCAGTCAATCTCCTCTCCTGCTCTCTCATGGTTCTTTGTAACCTGTTTGATCTATACCATTGGTACATCCGCACCAATCCCCATAAGGCGATTATACAAATCACTATTATGATGATAGGTTTCAGTATGTACCAAATGAAACTCTTTCCTAAGTTGGCAAACCAACCTCCAACTTTACCCATTCCTTGACCTACTTTCTCCCACACTGTTACCCTTGTCAACTCCTCAATTTCATGATGTATTTCAGTAATGTTCCGACTGTACTTTTCTAAAGGTTTTGAATTATCTGGAATGTAAGTGCAACATTCTTGGACCTTCAAAGCCTTACAGACTCCTCCCTCTTTGGCTAACAGTACATCTAGAGCTAGTCGGTTCTGAAGAACCATTGCCCTTATCGATTGCATCTCTCCCTCCACCAGCATTAATGATCTAGCAGTACTGGCCGACAACCTATCTACAACTGTTGCCAATCTTCTAATCTTGACATCATTTAGTGCTATCCCTAAAATAGGAATTATAGCACCAAAGACGTCTCCAACTACTTCCTCACTGCTTACATCCCTTCTTCCTCTAGCTTGGGTTCCTCCCTCTATAATTTCCAAATCCTTAGCATGGTATATTTTGGGGAAGACAATTGCCAAATAACATGATCCATACCAATTATCTGGTAGTTTCACGTATACATTTCTTCCACACACAAAATATACATTTGGGATCACCTGCATTTCCTTCAAGAAGTCTTTTGAGTAGTACTCTAATTGGAAAGCATGTTCACAACTTACTTTTCCCACAAACACATTCTCGTAATAGGTTTCACCCCTATGTATACACATTTTCCCCTTTTTCTCTCGGTCGAATGATATTGGACCATTGCTACCCTTTCTTTGGTGTGCCCTTTCTTCCTCGGTCCAATCTGTTTTCCATTGACCTGAAGCTTTTAAAATCTTCTGTCTCCGGTATCGATCATCCACTTGTCCTACAAACTTTTTCTCAATTTCTGACACTTTACAAGTCAAATTATTTCTTCGGGCGTGTGAAGTATCTAATGTTTTCCAAGGAAGGAAAAATGTCTGTAATCTGTCTTCACTCTTATAATAATCCCACTTATTTAAATGCTTGTAGTTCGGCACTTCTGGTAAAACAGCATCGAAGTTTGAAAAATAGTATTCAAACCCATCACGTTCATAGAATATACTAAGCAACAAACTACATGTGATTCCATAAGTCAATGGAAGATGATGATATCTGATACCTTCGTCTACAGAGGCTGGCAATTTCATGCAAACATAATAATTCTTGGCCTCAATAGCATCAATGTATTCATAAAGCAATTTAGCATATGCATTTGATTTAAAATTTCCCTGTGATTCATCTACATGTAACCTACGAGTCTCAGCTGCTAGTAAAGCCTTGTCTTTCTCTGTATTGTTCCCCTTTTGACCAGCAGTAGTAGGTTTCTGTATCGATGCAATCTTCGCTTCCTTTGATATTTTCCCTTCATTTTCATGTCCCACTACATAAGATATAGTAACTACTAAAACTATAAGAAAAATCACTCCCACTAAAAGTGTGCCTACTATACATTTGGTCCTGCGGTTCGGGTTGCCAGCCTCCATGATCTCAAGTGAGTATAGCTCTGGTTTTCTTTCACAGCACAATGTCTCTTGCCTTTGTACAATGTCTCTTTTCGAACCACACCTGGAAGCTGATAATCTTCTCCGCAAGATCAGTCTTTGTGTTCTATAGCAACGGACAACCCTAGCCCTTCTCCGTCCACTAAATGGAAGTCCCTAGTTTCTTCTTCTTCCACTTGGCGCTAGGTTATCTCTCAATTTGTTTATTTACAAAGTCTTTCACACAGTCTTTTAGCAATCCAAAATTATACGTGTTCCAGCGGCTCTAATCACGGCTTCAAATATTTCCAAACGAAGAAGGACCTCCTCAAGTATTGACCTCCTTGAACAACAAATTGGAAATTCTATTCTGTTTAAAACCAGGTCTCTTATTCCGCTCAGATAAGGAGGATAGGGGATATTGAGTGTCAGCAACCCTTCGACCTCCACTTCCGGCATCAGAAACACTATTTCCACTGTTATGATGGGGTCAGTACTGGTCAGGGTCACTTCCCTCACCCTCCCGGATCTCTGTACACTGGACATCTGCAGCAAGGTAGGTCCACTCAGGGGTAGCGTATCTTCTGCAAGGCACTCGCACACTCCTCGATCTTCTCGGACCTTCCTGTTCCTGTCCTTGTGCACTTTCGTCCAAATCCAAGTCTTTAGATATAGGGGCAAACGTTTTCTCTGGAGTTGGCTTCAAGCTCGGCCTCTTTCTTCTTTCACTTGGCCAACTAGCTTCTCCACGCCTCGCTCTCCTATATCTCGTCCTCACACTCGGTTCTTGATCACTCTGGACTTGATCTGTGTCTGAGCCGCATTCACAGCAACTTTCTCCTTCTGTGGCAACTTCAGTTTCACTGCCGTCCTGTCCTTCTTCTTCTTGTTCTGTAGCGCTCCCAACTTCTTCCGACACCCCTACAGCTTGACTGATCCCCTCTAGTGGTTCACCGTCTACAGCTGGATTTTCATCTGCGAGGGGAGCTGTTTCTTCCAGGGGTGCTGGAACTCTTCGAGTATGGGAAGCGTGAATCCAGTTTGGCAGCCCTCCACACTTCACAGTGGTATACGTTGTCAGGATAACTTGATAGGGGCCCTTCCAACGCACATCTAGGCAGTTCTTCCGGACGTGCTTCTTCAGCAGAATCCAGTCACCTGGGCACAAGTCGTGACATAGATCTCTTGAAGATGGAACTTCAGCTGCCTGCAGCTGAAGAGACACAGAATGAATGGTGTCAGACAGACCCTTGCAGTAATCCAGGATCAGGTCATCTGTAAAATTCAACAAAGCTGTAGTTGGTACAGACGGAAGTCTCATTGCCCTCCCCATTAAAACTTCATGTGGAGAGAGACCTGTCCTCCTGTCTGGTGTGCTACGCATACTCATGAGTACCAAAGGCAGAGCATCAGGCCAGCTTAAGGACGTCGATGAACATACTTTGGCTATTCGGGACTTGAGTGTGCCATTTATTTGCTCCACAATACCTGAAGCCTCTGGTCGATAGCTACAGTGCAACTTCTGATCAATGTTCAATGCAGAGCAAAGCATCTTCACAACTTCACTGTTGAAATGAGTTTCTCGATCTGATTCCAGGGAGGTCGGCACCCCGAAGCGCGGGATCAACTCTCTAAGCAACAACTTTGCTACTGTGAGTGTATCGCACCTGCGTGCAGGGTATGCTTCGACCCATCTGGAAAATATGCATACAACCACCAGAACATACCTGAGGCGATTGCTTTTTCGCATCTCAATAAAATCTAATTGCATTCTGTTGAAAGGCCCCCCAGACCTCCCAATGTGACTCATTGTAACTGGTGTTCTTTTCCCTACATTCAATTGCAGACATGTAACACATCTCTTACACACTGCTTCTGCTGCAATCCTGAATTTAGGACAATACCAGGTCTGCCTGAATACCCTCAGCATAGCATCTCTTCCTAAATGTACTGGACCATGTATCTGTCGTGCCATTGGACTCACCAATTCCTCAGGTAACACTGCCCTTCCATCTGCTGAAACCCAAAAATCCATTTCACTTTTCACGCAACCTGCTGTTTCCCATGCCTTTTTCTCAGAATCAGGTGCGTTCTCTTGCATGTTTTTTAAATCCTCCCAAGTATCAACTGTTTCTAGCATCATGTTTAACTCGGTACTTTCCTGAGCCCCACCCACTTCCACCTTCCTGAAAGAATATCCTTGCTCCGCACAGTAGCGGGCAACTTTGTCTGCATATCTATTACCTTGCGACACAAAATCTGTATTTTTGGTGTGGGCTACGCATTTGACAATTGCAATTGCTGCTGGACCTTGTAATGCTTCTAACAACAGTCGCACAAATTCCCCATTTCGAATAGGCGAACCAGAGGTGGTCATGTAACCTCTCTGAGACCACAACTGCCCAAAATCATGAACTACACCGAAACCATATTGGCTATCGGCATAAATGGTGACTCTAATTTTGTTTCCTGCTAAACAAGCACGTGTCAATGCAATGATCTCTGCCACCTGAGCGGAGTGTACTCCTTCCAGGCAAGCGGCTTCTACAACTCCAGTAATGGTGCAAACAGCATCTATTTCCTTGTGACACAAAATCTGTATTTTTGGTGTGGGCTATACATTTGACTATTGCAATTGCATCTGGACCTTGTAATGCTTCTAAAAGCAGTCGCACAAATTCTCCATTTCGAATAGGCGAACCAGAGGAGGTCATGTAACCTCTCTGAGACCACAATTGCCCAAAATCATGAACTACACCGAAACCATATTGGCTATCGGTATAAATGGTGACTCTAATTTTTCTACCTGCTATGCAGGCACGTGTCAATGCAATGATTTCTGCTACCTGTGCGGAGTGTACTCCTTCCAGGCAAGCGGCTTCCACAACTCCAGTAATGGTGCAAACAGCATAAGCTGCTCTCAACCGACCAGTATCGTCTCTTAAACATGAGCCATCAACAAAGAAAATTTCATCAGGGTCGATCAACAGCTCATCCACAATATCTGGTCTTGGCTTCGTGCATAGTACAGTCACATCAAGGCAATCATGGTCTTCACATTCCTCGCCTTCTATATCATTTGGAAGTGGCATCAATGTAGCAGGATTCAAAACAGAGCACCTCTTAAGGGTCACGTTCTCCGCAGCAAGTATAACTTGCTCGTAGCGCGTGAGCCTACTACTGGTCAAGTGCTGTGTCTTGGTCCTGGTCATTAACAGTTCTACAGAATGAGGTACATACACCACTAACTGGTGTCCCATGACAATATTTTCACACTGCTCAATGCTGACACCTGTTGCAGCAACGGATTTGAGACATCCGGGCAACACTGCGGCTACCGGATCTAAAGTAGCCGAAAAGTATGCAACTGGTCTACGGGCATTTCCATGAATCTGTACTAAAACTGACAAAGCACAACCCTCTCTCTCGCAGCAGAAAAGTGAAAATGGTTTTTCATAGTCAGGCATCCCCAAAGCCGGAGCGCGACACAAGTCCTCTCTCAGCTGTAGAAATGCCATCAAACAGTCCTTGTCCCGTGGTACCGGATCACTCACCTCCTTGTGCGTCAGTTTTTGTAAAGGTTTTGCTTTCAGTGAAAAGTTAGCTATCCACTGTCGGCAATAACCAACCATTCCTAGGAACATCCTGACTTCTCTCTGTGTCGTAGGCGCATTCCCCTTCATTATCGCCTCTATCCTATCTGGTGACACTTTGCGCTTTCCTTTCTCTATCCGGTGACCCAAGTACTGTACTTCTGTCAAACAGTACTGCAATTTGTTCGGAGATACCTTGTGTCCATTTTCAGCTAAATGGTTCAGCAAGGCAATGGTATCTATCTTACAAGCCTCTTCCGTTTCTGACGCAACAAGTAGGTCGTCTATGTACTGGACCAGAACCGAGTTCTGCAGCAGTACCAGACTTTCAAGATTTTTCTTCAACAGCTGGTTGAAAATCGATGGGCTTTCTGTATACCCCTGTGGGATACGACACCATGTTAAAACGCGATTTTCCAGCTTAAAAGCAAAAAGGTACTGGCTCTCCTCATCTAATGGGATTGAAAAGAACGCCTGACAAAGGTCTATCACTGTGAACCACTCAGCTTGGAATGGTATCTGAAACAATATCACTGATGGATTCGGTACCACTGGACAACATGAAACAACTATGTTATTAATCTTTTGAAGATCTTGTACTATTCTGAATTTCCCACTAGGTTTCTGCAACCCCATAATCGGGGAGTTGCATGGACTTCCCACGATTTCCTTCAGTATTCCCTGTTTTATCATAGAGTCGATTACAGGTTTTATTCCTGCAATCGTCTCCGGGTCAGTTTGTATTGGGGCATTCTTGGATATTCAGCATTTGGCTTTACCATAATCTTCACTGGTTTTACTCCTTTGATCAGTCCTATCTCTTCTCCAGTAAAATCCCATACTTCTGATGACACTGCATCTCGTAAATCCCATGGGAGCTCCTCCACTGTCAGGGTAGGATACAGTTCTATGCATGTTCTCGAATTTGCAACTTTAAAGGTAGCATCATCGTCTGTAGTCTGTACCTCCACTCCCTGAGGTGTGCAGTATATTGTGCAGTTCAGTTTGCACAGTAAGTCCCTTCCTAACAGACACACAGGACTAGAATCACATACCACAAACTGATGATCATCGGTGTAGTTTCCTATTTTCACTGATACTGGTTCCGTCAAAGGGCTATTCATCCTTCTATTTGCAACCCCTACCACCTGAATCGTTTCCCCCGACATTGGTAGATCTGGAACCACTGCCGATCTCAAAGTTGATCGAGTAGCTCCAGTATCCACCAAGAATGTTGTAGGACACCCTGCCACTTCACCTCAACAAACGGTCCTCTTTGATCCTCTTTGATCCACCTCTAGTACTGCCCCGAGGGTACAGTCCTCCTCTCTATTTACACGTCGTCCCGTCAATGGATCAACGTAGTAACACTCTTCTTCACCTGTGAAAAAAGGCATTTGTCTATAGACCTTTCCCCCTGTCGTAATCTTTGGTGGCTGCGGGAACTGAGCTCGTGGAGCCGAAGTCCCCCCTTTGGCCACCTTACCCTTTGTCACTGTCACCCTTTGGGCTGGAACTTCCTGAACTTCCTCCTCTAGGACTTCTAGTTCTCCGTTTTCAGGGTTATAGGGACACTCGCGTCTCCAATGTCCCACCTGGTGACACTGGTGGCACTTTGTCGTTTTTTTCAATGTAGCAAAGTCTATTCTAGGTCTCAGATTTTCCTCGTTGTCCCTATTCTGACTATTTAATTTCCGTCCCATTGTCCCTGTTCCCTGTTGCTGCTGTCCTCCCTTTCCAGCTGACTGCATTTGCACCATCATCAGTTTCTCTTTTAGTTTCTTTGCTTTGGACTCTATTTCATCACTGCAATACCTTGCGTATCGCAAAATCTCATCCAATGGTTTGTTTTGCCAACAAATTAAATGTTGCTGAATCATCAAACAAATATCGGGTCTCAACACCAAAACGAACTTCGATACAAACTGTCCTATATCCTTGGTATCCATTACATCTAGTCCACTATATTGTTTGAACGTTTTCAGCAATCGTTCATAATACTCATGAACTGTCTCCTTGGGTTCCTGTCTTGTTCGGTCTATTTTTACCCAATCTATGTCTTGTGGTGGCACCTTATCCTTCAGCCATGTCATCACCCTTTCATATTTTACCATTACACTTTCTGACGGTCCATTAGTGCGAGTATCCCTTTCTGGTTCTGCAGTTGGCCACTCGACACTAACCTTGCATGCTAGCCACAAATCTCCTGGGACCACAATATCAAACAAGGTATTCAAATCAATCCACAATACTTTTGAAATCTTAACAAACCTTTCTACCTGCTTGTACCACTCTACAGGATTCTCCCTTAACTTCGGAAATGAGTTTGTAAATGCAGCCAAATCTCCCCTACTCCAGGGCACGTGTACATAACTTCCATTCGCTATTTCTCGCAAAGGGAATGCCTCCATCTGCATTAGCCTTCCCTCCGGAGACATCACATTCGCACTCCGTTTAACAGTTCCCTTTTTGGATCACCTCTCTTCCCATTTGTCCAGATCTCTCCATGCTCTTATTCCTGTGATCAGCTCCTTTATGTGTGTTTTTAATCCAGTTGTCCTCCTCTCATCTAAGTCCTGATCTGAATAATGCAACCTGTGGTTACCCTGTAATGCCTTGGTTCTGGACAAATCTACCATATACTTGTCTGCCAGTTCAGACAGTTTCTCATGAGTTGCTCTTGCCTTCCGAGTAATATCCTTTGCTATAAACAGCAGCTCATCTTGTTCGTACATGTCGATCCTTTCTAAAGACAATGTACCATCTATTATATCGTCCAGATCAGATCTTAAGCTGGTCACATCGAGTCTTTTGGCTTTTATTACAGCTCTTAGTATGCCATCTCTAGGGAGTATATTTACATCTCTCCCATCACAGCTCTGATTCCTACGTCTAGGCTCAGGCGAGTTATGGGGAGTCCTCCCTTGCTCCCATCTCTCCAGGTCCCATGCAGTTCCATCCTCTCTGGGTGTATGGTGAAACACTCCTCTATTTCCCATAGTCCCACATTTCCCATCCTGCCTGGTTTCTCTAGGTGCATGGTAAGACATTCCATTATTCCCCATGTCTTCACAATTCGCCTGTGACCTCTGATCACTCGACGCATGGCAAGATCCTTCACTGTTCCCCGTGTTCTCACGATTCCAGTGCTGTACGTTATCATTAGGTGCGCGGTGAGTGCACCTAAACCTATCTCTGTATTCTTGGGTCCTTTGGTCTCCCTCACTTTGAATGAGACGAGATGTCTCTCCACACTCCGTACTTCTGCCTTTTTGCTCCTGCCCATTTCCTCCGTCAATATGACGTGTGACTCTTCTACTCTCCTGACTTTTACCGTCCCACTCCTGACCGCTTTCGCTAGCCCCGCAGTGAGATAATGTCCCTTTTCCTTGACTTCCCCATTCTGCTTCTGCTCTTGACCTGTTGCTCTGTACTTCTGTGGACCCAGCCCATTCCCTCAAGTCAGCCCTCAACTCTTTATAGGATTTCGGCCGTGGTCCCCTCAGGTCCATCGGTCCTCTTTGACCCCCCTGTTCAGTTACGAGACCCACTGCTGAATCCAATGGGGTGCTCCACGTTATCGGTCCTGGCAATTTCCTCCAGGCATTTGTCGTGTTATTCCTTCTTTCCATCTCGACTCTTTCTCTGTCTAGCCGTACCTGTTCTTCCTCTCTCCCTTTCTCCGGGGGATAAACCGACACTATTGGACCTATGGTAACGGGTACTTGAAGATCATCTGGCAATCCATAAGACTCAACCCTCTCTGTTGCTGGCATCTTCTGCACCACAACCCTTCCGACTACTCCCTGTACAGGACTATGTTGAGGTATCTCCTCATCTTTGGTAGCTACCCAATTCGTTATAGGGAGTGGCCTATTTCCTTCCATGTCAACCCTATCTCCCCTTGGGAGTTCAGTACCTTCTAGCTCCCTATAGTCCGGAGGCGGTCTATCTATCAATAACCTATTTATTAGGCCATCCTCCGACTCACTCTCTTCATCCTCTTCCATGGATTTCTTTTCTGTAATCTCTCTCATTGGATACAACTTATCCACTTCAATCGTCTGTACCCTCCATTTCTTGGCTTCCGCATCCCATTTGGCATCTTGCACTGCCCTTACTGATCGCCGTACCCTTTCTTGGCGTCTGTTCTGACTCCTGTCGTGCGCCGCCCTAATCCTTGCATTAAGGGCCTCAAACTGTGTTGGTCTAGGCAAAGGTCTCAATGAGGACATAACTGCTTTCAGTTGATGCAACACTTCTAGTCTAAACGTTCCGTATTTCGGAAAAGTCAGTTCCTCATTCCCCTCTGTAATCTTACTCCAAGCATCCAGCCACAGTATAGTATGTAACCCAACATTCGTTGCCATATAGTGAGCTGGTGTACCCTCCGGCGGTGCCTCTTCCCCGTAATAAGATTCTCTTCTTTTTCTCTTAAAAATCCCTCTCAAACATTTAAAACACTTCATGTTCAAACTTTACGAATTTCTATTTTCTCCGCGTTCGTTTACTTCCTGATGACAATCCACCAATCTCAGCGCGGTTTTCGCTAAATGGCCTATCACTGCGCGGCTCTTTGCTGACGTCATACCAACTGCCCTATCACAGCGCGGCTTCACACCAACCGGCCTATCTCAGCGCGGCTCCCGCTGACGTCACTCGTCTCACCGCGGCTTCTCACCGACCGGCCTATCACAGCGCGGCTCTCGCTGACGTCACTCGTCTCCCCTTCGCAGCAGTTCCCCTCCTTTCTCCGCTCGTCTCCCGATCATGCATGCGTCCCATTCATACTCTGAAAAATGATTACTTCCGTCCAAGCGATCACTTTCCTTGACTGTACGCCCACAGTCTAACTGTAATTGTCACCTTAACTGACGAAATGTCTTTCCGTTGGTCTAGACAATCGCCTTCTCTGATAGGATACTCGCACACGGTAACTTTCGACCTGCGTCCGTTACCCACACACTCACTCTTGCATTCCCCCTATCTCGGTCCTGCGGGCGATCAATGGTACCTCATGACCCCCTTTTCTCTGGTCAACAACTACTCTGGATGTTCGATACACCCGAACCACTTAAGCTCTTCCCTAAACTTAAGATTTTCACCAGTTCACCGGTTCCCCCGTTTCCCAGGTTACCAGTTTACCAGTCTGCCAGGTTGCGCGCGCTCACAACCCTCTCTCATTCACACTACAGGCATTCAACTCTGCATGACATTACAATACAGATACAACACAAAACACCGCAATCTGTCCACGCATGACCCTTGTTATACTCACTCTCGTCCGATTCTGCTGCTTTTCTCTCGCGCCGTCAGCACCCTCTTCGGCAGGCCACCTCTCGATCTCTAGGGACCTTGGGGTAAACTTAACCTAGTCTAGATCACCTTCCTCAAGAAGGTAACCATCCTCTGCTACCAACTGTTAACGCGGGATTTCTGGTCTATTGTTATAGATCTAGATCCCAACTCAGGTCGACTGAACCGTTGGTACCTGTCATAGAGTAAAAGGCAATCCACTACTAGGTCAATCAATTAATGACTTACACCACTCTAAAGACCACTTACTCTTAATAAGTTTAAAAGTTTATTACAAAGCCAAACTTAACTGAAGATACAAACATCTCAATATAAGGTTCAAAAGATATACGGGTATCAATACAAACATACATTTTCTAAATGCTCTTAGTCGGCAGAAGAATATTACCAAAACCAATTCAAAAATCATCAAAGTTTCAAGAATAGATACAAGCTGTAGCCTGTGAGTCATTACAGAAAGGAAAAAAATCAGATTAGACTGTCCCTACTCTAGACTAAGTGACATCCCTATTTAGCAAGATCTTAACCTAAAAAGGTGTCAGCTGTGGTGACTTCCAAAAGAGATCACACACTTCTCTAAGTCTTTGTTGCAAAACGATGTCTCCCAGTTCCCTAACTGCCTATCCATCCGCTCTCTCAGGTTCCTCAGACCATCTGCCTTAACTCCACCCAGGGGTGCTGTCCCTAATACAAAATCACATTTACAATAGAAACGCCCTTTAGAGACGCCCCTCACGTGGTGTTGGTTCTGGCATTTTCCATGATGATACTCCTCTGGGCCCATCGTTAGCGTTGACATTGCTTCCCAGGCTCCTCTCCGGCAGGACGGTACCCCCCAGAAATTCCTGAAGCCTCCTCCAGGCCTGTGCCTGGTTCTCTTGAACAAAAGTCTATTCATCACTCTCTTGATTGGAACCTCCTCGCACCTGCAAACAGACACTTGTACTGTGGGCCCCAAATTCCGGCCTCCACCGTATCTTCTAAGTCGTAAACCATCGAGCAAGCTCCACAAATTGTGCCTAGCACGACCTTTCTCTAACGAGCACATACAGATCAAAAAAACGACTTTGTCTATTCAGGCCTATTAAAAATACATGAACGGGCCTGTGCACTCTGCAAACCTTTAATTTCTTAGTTTAAACAGTATTCTAACTTATTACACACAATGATTATATGAAACATCTATAAAACATATATTTCAGTTCTATGATCAAAAATACCTTGAATTATAACAACATCAAAATCCATCATCGTGTAAGAGTGTAACAGCATCTTGTACTCTATGTGAACTGCCATGTGGCCTACATATTTCTACATTAGCAGAATTACATTTTCCCCTACCACAGCCATACAACATGGGATTTCAACATCTTCTAACATCTCTACAAACATCTACATCAGTTCTTCACACTTGATATAAGTATTCTATTTTCAATTAAACACTCTTATATATTTTCTCTATATAAATTCAACACTCTTATATAATGTTTACTAAACTAATACAACGTGCTTGTAAATATGGTGCACTTCTATATTTTCTTGATTTGCGCTCTCTCATAGGCATATCTTTGTAGATATGGTGCTATTTTTCTATCCCTGAGTGCTGATGCACTTTAGACTGCTAAATGCAATTGCACAATCCCATGCACTTTAATACACAGGTGCGGGTGTGATGTAAAGTATCGTTTTTGTACTGGTAGGGGACCCTTCCACTACAAAAACTATGCATTATTACATCTCACACTTTGTCTCTGTGCTGTACAGTGCAGTACTCATCTAGAGATGCAAAAACTTAGAGAGTTTTAAAACTTGTTCCTCGAAGAAGCGTGTTAGACCTGTCACTATTTAGGGTGGTCTTTCCCCAAAGTCTTTGCCTGCTTACCTCCTCTTTTTGCTGTATTTTTTGTTGGCCTTAGTACTCTTAGCACTTTACCACTGTTAACCAATACTGAAGTGCATGTTCTTCTCCCCTAAACATGGTGACATTCGTGCTCACCCAATTGGCAAATTTAGCATACAATATATACCCAGGGCCTGTAACATAAATGCTACTAGTGGGCTTGCAGCACGGATTAGGCCACCCACATAAGTAGCTTTCTAAACCTGTCTCAGGCCTGTCATTGCAGGGCCTGTGTACAGTGTACTATCACTACTACTTGGAATATAAAACTCCCTACCACGTCTTAACCTGCCTTTTTATTACACATAAGATACCTGTAAGGTAGGCCTTAGGTAGCCCTAAGGACAGGATGCAGTGTAAGTAAAATGTAGGGCATGTACTATTAAGTTTTATATGTCCTGTAGGGACAAACAGCTAGATTTGTTTTTCACTTTTGTGAGTCCTATTGCTCTCATAGGCTAGCATTGTGAATTTCTTAAACACTTTTAAGCTGTATTTCCTGATGTTAGAAATTGGGGTTTAGGGTTGTCAGAGGTAGGTACATTTGTCCAAATAGGGACACTTGCTTCTAGTCAGGGTAAGGGGGATACACACTTTAGATAACCCATGCACACTCCCTGTGTAGCTTGGCACGAGCAGGCAGACGTATCCCATGGGCAATGGGTAATGTATTCATACTAAAAATACACAGTAATATAGTGATAACAACATAAATGGACACCACACCATTCGAGAAAAACAAAGCATCTTATCTAAACTCAACAAGACCAAGATGACACAAATCCAACATACATGTAATACGAATATGACATTAAAAGGTTTCAAACAATGTGGTCCATAGAAAACTATGGATGTGTGATTTCTCACAAAGTGCCTGTAGATGCGTCAAAATTTACAAGGATAAACAGCCGCTCAGAGGGGAAGCATCGAGAAACAAAGAGATGCATCAGTTCCTGAGACCTTTGGGATGCAATGCAACAGTTCTGCTGTACGCAGCTGAAGTTATGTGTTGAATCTAGTCTGTAGAGGGAAGTGATGCGTCGACTCCAAGACGATTCTAGTCCGTGGGTGATGCGTTGGGAAAAGTTGCCGCACAGGTGCGATGCGTGTAAGTCTGGGATGCGTTAGTGATCCATGCAGAGGCGAGAAGCGGCGCTGCGTTGGTTTCTTCAGTCGTGACTTCACCAATGCGTCGGTTCTTGCAGCCGCAACAGGCAATGCATCGGTTGTGCAGCTGCACGGCAATGCGTAGAGATTCTTCTCGCACTGGGGTGCTGCGTTAGAAAAACAGCAGCTACAGGAGCGATGTGTCGATTTCTTCCATCCTTCTTTTCTTCCAGCTCCCAGTTGCAGGGACAAACTCCAGAGGACCACAACTGGAATAGGCACTTCCTGGAGGGTCTGAACTCTCAGCAAAAGACTTAAGGGGAGCCGGGGTGAAGCCTTTGTGTCCCTGAGACTACAGAAGTGGAGGCCAGCAAGCACAGGCTCTTGGGGATCTTTTTCATGCAGGTTCACAGCAAAGTTCCAGTCTTTGTCCTTTTCTGGGCAGAAATAGCAACTGCAGGCCAACCCCACACAGCACACAGTAAAGGGACAGTACTCCTCCTCACAGCTCTTCATCTCTTTTCCTTGGCAAAAGGTACTCTTGAGGCCAGAAGTAATCTAAGTTCTGGGTTTAAGGACTACCACTTATACCCATAATGTCTTTGTTCTCTTTGTGCAAGGATCTCTGAGGCCAGTGCAAACCAGTTCTGTCCTCACTCATAAAGTATGCATTGTTCAATGGAGACTTGCCCTTTTCAAGTGCAAGGACACCTCCTCCCACTACTCTAAATTCAGTCAAGGTCTATTCAACTCAGCTCTGAGTCATCCAGGATGGGCCAAGCACACCTCAAACCCTCTCCCTCCCCCCAGTGGCTGTCTACAGTGAATGCACATCCCCAGCCCCTGTCTCTCCAAAACCAGACAGTCAATCCACAAATAGGTAGAGCCCCCACTGAGGGTGCCCGTCGGGAATTGCACCGCCGTCCCGACAAGGAGCACGCCCAATGATGAAGCATGACACCTAGCGGGCTGGGTGTGTGAGGGCATTCTATCCGAAAGGAGGAATTCCCCTTCCTCCTTTTTGTGTTACTGTACATCAGTCAGTATCTCACATTAGTCACTTTTACCCTTATCCCTTTTAGGAACTGCATACAAATCTTTTGTTGTTTTAAGTGGATGCACTTGCCAGCTTGACATAGCAGTTAACAAACTGCGCACAGGCACTGCAGTGGCAGGTCTGAGATACCGTTTCAGGACTACTAATGTGGGTTACACAATTGGTGCTGCAGGGCCACTAGTAGCATTTGATTTACAGGCCCTAGCTCACTTTTACCCATTTTGTCTTTGTTCTCTTTGTGCAAGGGTCCCTGAGTCCAGTCCAAACCAGTTATGTCCTCACTGGTGCAGTGCGACCACAGGGGTTCGGAGATAGCCATGTCCAAAGGAGACAGGCCCTATTCAGGTGCGAGGAAAACTCCTCCCACTACTCTAAATTCAGCCTAGGTCTATTTTACTCCGCTCTGAGTCATCCGGGAAGGGCCAGGCACTCTTCAACACCATAGCAGCTGTCTACAGTGAATGCACATCCCCAGCACCTGGCACTCCAAAACCAGACAGTCAATCCACAAACAGGCAGAGGCACACAGAATAGTAAACCAAGAAAATGCCTACTTTCTAAAATTGGCCTTTTTAAACACACATATAAAAAAACATTTTTACTAAAATATGTGTTATTAAATTCTGAGTTCAGAGAGCCTGAAACTTTATTTCTCTAGCTTGTTTTACAGGTCCAAACACACTCAGTGCACTTTACTAGGGGCTTACCAGTCAATCAAATTTGCCAATCATGGCTAACAAATCAGGATAACAATTTACACAGAAAGCACTGATTAGCAGTGGTAAAGTGCCCAGACTCCTAAAGCCAACAACAACAGGTCAGTGTAAAATAGGAGGAAGTAGCAAAATGTTTGGGGATAACCCTGTAAAAGAACCAAGTCCAAAACCTGATCAGAAAGTAGTAGGTACATCATGTTGTATATCTTTGGAATGGTAAGGATACATTCTCTTTAATGGCAAAGTTACATTTAACAATACAATTTTAGAAACGCTACCCATTGTTTGGACAAAACCCCCTCTTTTTTTCTCCCACTCTTATATAGTAGGCATTTATCTGGTCTTACTGCTTTGTGTTCCTGTAGCATGTCTCCACTACATGTCTTGGTGGGTGACAGCTACACCTTGTGCTTTCCCTCCAGACAGCCAAACACACAGGATGGGTGGGTGTAACGGAGAACCCAACTGCATTATGATAGCTCTTCCTGGGGAGAAATAGAGGGGGAGCTGACAAACACACCTGAATAGGCAGTGTCCTGTTTCCCACACAAAGGGCTGATTACCCCTACTGGTAGTCTGGAGTCAGGGCTCAGAAGATAGGACCTGTGTGCACTTCAAAGACCTTTCTTTGAAGGCACCCCTATTTCAAAGGCACAATTGGGTATAATTACAGGCCTGTGACCCTACCAAGACAGTACACTACTTGACCTGTGAAGAACTCTGCCAAGAGTAAAGACTGCTGTGTTACAAGCATTGCCACTCTGCTTGAATGCTTCTCTGCAAGTACTGTTTTATGATTTGTTCAGCTGCCATGCTGACTGCTGATCTCTGCCATGCTGAGGAGAAGGACTGACCCATCTCTCTTTAACCCAGATTGACTCCAAGGCCTTGCTGACTTGCCCTTCTGTTCTGCAGGCTCAGGGCCTCAAAGTCTACCTTCAACCCTGAAATAGCACATGGACAAAGCTATCTGTGAGTCTTGCCCTAGATGGAGAAGGGGGGGTTGTAGGATCAAATATAGGAAAAAGGGTGGACATATTTGAATGTTCTGCTTATTTCTGGAAACAGACAAAGTCATCTCCAAAACCCCAATTTTAGAAAAGTCATAAATACAAAACATAATTTTCAGTAGACAAATACCATGTTATTTGCTTTCTTTCAAGACTCACTGACCGTTTAGAGTAACTCTTTCTAAAAGAAGCTTTATGAAACAACAGGACAGCAGCAGCAAGTCTGGAAAGGAGGAGGCACAGATTCAACATGCATTGGAAAGGAATTGCAGGAGAGGAATTAGAGTGGGTATTGCAGAGATCTGTGGAAGGAAGTCGTCATCACCCTTTGACTTGTCTCAAATGAAGTGATTAAAAGTCAAAACAGCGACAAATGAGTGCGGTGAGGAGGAAGAGTGAATTAGGGGTTTTCTCCACTTCTACAAATTAGTAGATCAACCCATCAATAAGAATATTATAGATTTTGACACTCTAAACACTCAATATTCCTCTGTTTTTTAAATCTTGCCTGTTGTCCTTCAATTTTTGTAGACTTTCTTTTTAAACCAAAATGCTCACTCAAACCCAGCGATGGAAAAAGCAGCTGCATCATCTCTTTGCCTCAATCATGAGCTGAGATGTGTTCTGGAAGATGAAGGGGCCTGCTCAGAGTTTCGAGATGGCAGAGAAAAAGGTCAATTTAGAGTTTCAAGATGGCAGCTGCCACTTGGTACCGTACACAGCATCTGACCATCCAAGGATGTTTACCCGAAGCCCGGGTTACCCCAGCAAGGTAGTACCTCCAGTAGGCAGAAAGTAGACAGAATGTGGCTGCATCCCACACCTTCAGAACATTATGGAAAGCTGTACATACCGTCCAATCTATGCTGGCAGGAGGGGGATGTTGAGTGGCTGTTACAGCATTGGCACTGCTGTCTCTTACAGTTTAGGGTAGACCTGAGAGGTATCAGAGACAACTCGCAGCCATTTCTCTTCAGCATAACATTACACACTTCTAGCAAAGAGTATCCAAATGCACAGAATTAGAACAGAAGAAGAAATAATTTACCTTGAGCATAGGCAAAAAAACATTGCCTCCTTTGCCAAGGGCAAAGTTTCTCAAATTCATGGGGGAATTTAAAATTCATATGAATACGAAATATTATAGTAATATTAGTGGTATCGTTTTTTTCTTCTCTCCCTGCAAAACAACCTACACAAATCAACACTGTTTTGTATGCCTTTTACCAATTTTCTAAACATGCCGGTCCTCTGTTAGGCTAACAGAACTCCTCCCTGCTTTGTCCCTTCTCTCCCTCTGTAGGCCCACCTGGCTTGTGCCTAATGTATCTTATTTCCAGATTTAAAGGTAACCCATTTCTTAAAGCTATTAGCAATTTAAATTCATCAGAAAATACAAATGGACTTTCCATTCTCCTAATAATATCCACAATATGTATGGACTATGACAACTACAAAATATTTCACTAGATATCTGATACACCAGTTAGCCTTAGGGTGGTCTTCCCCCAAACCTTTTGCCTTCCTCCTTCATTGTTTGCCCTCGTTTTTGCTGGCCTTAGGACTAGTTCTAAAGTGCTTGTGCTCTCTCTTCTAAATAATATTTGCCTATACCCAATTAGCATATATATTTTACTTATGTGTCCCTAATCAGGTGGTGCTGCATGTACCCAGGGCCTGTAAATTAAATGGTACTGGTGGGCTTGTAATATTGACGGCGACACCAACCTAAATAGCCCTTTAAACACGAATCAGGCCTGCCATTGCAGATCCTCTGTGTGCAGATTATACCGCCATCTCGACATAGCAAAGTAAACATTTTGCCAGGCCCAAACCTTCCTTTTTAATACATCTAGATCACCACTAGGGAAGGCCTTGGAAGACTCAGGGAGCAGGGAGCAATGTATTTAAATAATAGGATGTGTACTTTTAAGTTTACATGTCTTGACATTGAAAAACTCCTAAATTAGTATTTCACTGCTGTAAGGCCTAGCTTTCCCAAAGGGTTACACTGAATTACTTTATTACATTTTATAAGTTTAATTTCAAATTGGGAAGAGATAAGCAGTTAATGTTTGGTGTCTCTAGAATCCTAATTTAGAGTCTAATTTATGTTAAAGTAGGATTTTAAATAATAATTCTAAACATGCAACTTTTAGAAAGTTGAAAAAGAGGGTTGTGCCGCCGTGCTACAGATTCAAGCTGCACTGCTGGTTAGGGCCGAAGCCAATGATGTCAAACTATAAACATTCAGTCATCCACAGAAATGCACTTATAACCAGTTTCATCAAAAATCACACAGAAGCTAAGTGATTCCAAGATTTAATGTTGAAGAAATGCCCATCCAGGCTTTTTTCTGGAACATGTTTAAGATTTACTTTTATTCCTGGCAAACCATAAAAACATTCACTCAAAGCATTTCAGGCTGGAAGCCCTTCGCCAGGCATATCTGTGGTAGAAAAGGGAAGTACATCAGCCTTACATAATTACATCTACTTAAACCTAAACATAATTTCACCATGAAATGAAATGTAAAGAAAAAAACTACTATTCAGCACAAACCTAACTTAAATTTAAACTAACATGAATTACAAAAAGAAAGATTGTGAACAACGCAAACGGTCCTTGAATTTAAACTGACATGTAATATTAAAAGTGAAAATAATAAAATTAAATGAATATTCCCCTTGTGCAAGACAAAATCGTAGGTGACTTGATGTACTGAAATCGTAAAAAACACAAAAGAGACTCACATTGCAGCAAAATAAATAATCCTAATCTCGAGTGGAACAATATCGTGAACAGCATTGTGGCAGCTTGTAATGATTTCCTTGTGACCAGCAATGTTGTGCACAAACGAAGCGAGCCCTGCATAGACCGTTGTAAAGGTATGCAGGTGAAAATTATCCATTTAAACACACCATTAATTCAAACTGAAACCCCTGACTGTGAATAACCAATCCTCTAAGGCAGCATAAAAAAAATACTGCTACCCCAACTAAAATCCCTTCATGTGTAACATATTAATACAGGAAACTCAAATCTCCTCCTTATCAGGCAGACTAAATACATGAAAATGCACCATGAAAATGAGCTCTTCAATACAACTGTAAAGTAAAATAGCTCAATCATGAGCGAAACATTAAAAGTAAAATCATATTGTGTGTATACTTTAAATAAAGTCATCACCCTAAAGGAACAATCAGCCTGATTCATCATTGGTCCGTTTTGCGAGTCCTTAATAGCGATTATTAAGGAATCGCTATTAAGGACTTGCAAAACGGGATTCATGTAGGAATCGCTAAATAAATTGCGATTCCTACACATTCCTTATTTGCGATTAGCAAATTGCTATCGCAAATAAGGAATAACTCCCCATTCATTCCTATGGGCCTAAAGGCTCATAGGAATGAATGGGGAGTTATTCCTTATTTGCGATTAGCAATTTGCTAATCGCAAATAAGATAGCGATTTCAAGGGTGCCAGGGGTGTCCAAAGGATACCCTGTAGCACCCCTGAAATGTAATCTACATTGGTGTTGCGCACACACATGTCCAAAGGACATGTGTGTGTGTAACATGCAACTTAGAAAAATGCATTTAAATGCATTTTTCTAAGTTTTCGCTATTTACCACGAGGTTTGACCTCGCGGTAAATAGCGGCCCAAAATTGCGATTTCGCAATTTTAAAATGGTTCATGAATTGCATTTAAGGAATCTCAAATCTCCTTAAATGCAATTCCTCGCAAATATGCGAATTCTTTATTAGCGAATTTTGCATTTGGGATGATGAATCCCAAATGCAAATATTGCACTCGCAAAGGGCCAGATTCTCAGAATCTGGCCCTTTGCAAGCGCAATTAAGCTTGATGAATCAGGCTGAATGTTCTGTAAATAATTAATTGATCAAAAATTGTACAAAAACTCCAAGATGGTGTTGTACTTATTCAATCTTTGATATGGGTGCAACCGATTGACGGTGTCCAAGTAATAATATGTCAAAGAAATTGTTGAATGCACTCCCAATTTATTGTATTCATCATTAGCTGAAAAATGCTCATTGGCAGCGATTTGGCGTGCAAGCTTGATAGGTGCTGAACCACAGTAGCAGGTATATAATACTGAAAAAGATTGCTGTGCCGTTGCGGCCCAGATTCAAGTTGCACTGCCGGTTAGGGTTGAAGCGATAAAAATTTTAGTAAGTTGCCATTTTCTTGCCTTTGACAATTAGTGCCTGTAGCTTGTTTCTTGTCCCATGACTGGGTGTAGATGACATTTGAGCATTGTGAATTCCTTCAAGACCGCCACATGCAATGGGAGCTTAGGTGTGACTGGATGGGCCATCACTCACAGGAAGGGAAGGAAGAGCTGGGCTAGGTCTCACTTACACCTGGATAGGCTGTGTCCTGTCTCCACACAATGGGCTGCACACTCCCTGTAGTTAGTCTGGAGCCAGTCCAGGAAAGGTAGGGCATCTGTGCACTTCAAAGGTACAACTGGGTATAAATACTGTACCTCATACACCACCACTTCAGTATACGTTTGGAACTGTAGATACTCTGCCAGGAGGAATAACTGCTGTGTTGCTGAAGGACTGACACTACACTCTGCTGGAATTCTGCTTTTCTTTGCTGACGCACTTACATGGGTGAGTAGGACAGGATGAGCATCTCTTGAACCCATAACCCAGAGTGACTCCAAGAGATAGCTGGATGGCCTCCTGTTCTGAAACCTCTGGGACAGACCATGCTTCCCACAACCTAGTCTCTGCACCTGGATCTGCCATCTGTGAGTCTACCCTGCCAAATGGTACCATCCGAGACCGAAGTGGGCGTATGATGCTCTGCCAGCCTCTGGATCCAGTGGAACCACTGCATCTCCTCTGCTGTCTGGTGCAAACCCAAGCAGAACCAAAGCATTGCCGCTGCTGAATTGACTGGACTCGTCGCAAAGGCTTGCATCACTGCTGCTTTTTTAATTGCCGTTAGATTATGCATCTTCGCTACAGGCTCTCACAATTCTTATTGACGGCAGCCTCAATGAAAACAGAGCCACTGCATCACTGCTACGCAATTTCTCAGAACCAATGCTTCACCACAACTGCGTGATGCGACCCAACTGCAGACATCACATTGCAAGCTTCCACAAACAGGATCTTTAACGTCAACACAATTGGACCTCACACCACAGCCTCACTGCATCTCGGAACTGAAGCATGACTTTGGCTGTGCAAAGCACCTTCAAAATGCATCCAAGCAACGCTCGGCAAACCAGAATTTAAGGTACTCTGCTCAGTGGGCCTAACTGTGTCCCTGTATGTTGTCATTGCTATGGTCAGCACGTATGGTACCATTGCCATAGTTCAGTACTTATAATGCCATGGCCATAGTTTACCACATATAATATCATGACCATGGTTCAGCACTTATGATGTCATTGCCATGGTTTAGCACTTATAATGTCATTGCCGTGGTTTAGTAATTATGATGTCATTGCCATAATTCAGCACTTATGCCATTGCCATGGTCAGTACGTTTGGTACCATTGCCATCGTTTGCCACATTTAATGTCATAGCTATGGTTAACCACATATTAAGCCATCGCCATGTTTCGGCACCAATGATAACTCACACAAAAGGTGATTGGAGGCATGCTAGTTACCACTGGCAACCGCTTGGTGTGGCATTCCATCCCATTACTGTGCCACTCTAGACAGAGCCTCGCCTAAAACGCATCAGAAATGACCCTGCTCCTCATGGGCACAGTCCAACTTGAAGCATCAGTGCAGTAATGTTATTCATGGTGCTTTTGGCAGCCATGCCAGGCTCACAACATATGACACTACTGGCCTGCTTCCACATGCACAATGTCCTTGCCATGATCCAGCACGTATGAAGTCTTTGCCAGCCATCTGTGGAGCATTTGCTTCTATTGTGCCCCGACAAACTGGCAAACGAAAAGTGAGGGGACCTCACTGCACGGTACTTAGGGGGGCCCCCTCCGGGCTCAATCAGGAGCTCTCCCGGCTATAGTTCAGTGCCGAGGGGGCCCCTTGGAGCCAGGCTCGGACTGGCCGTTGTGGGCACCGGGCAATCCCCCGGTCGGCCGCAAGGGTGGGGGCTGGTTTTGGGCCCTGGGGGCCGGTTTTTGGGCCCTGGGGGCCGTTTTTGGTGCAGAGCCGGTTTTGCAGCAAAGCTGCAAAATCGGCCCTGTAACAAAATCGGCTGAAAAGCGGCCCTGGCAAAGCGCTCACCCCCCTCCCGCCCGGGGGGAGGGGGGGCCGGCCAAGCACTTTGCCAGGGCCGGTTTTGGTTCCCAGTTCGGCCCTGCTTGGAGCTAGGGGCTCCCCCGCACCGCGTGGGCTGCGGGGGCTTGTGTTACGCCCCTGCCCCGACAAAACAAACCGCGCATACCTATTGAGTAGAGTGTAACTCCTGAAAATATAGAAGGGGTACTCCGGGAGGAGGGGCATGGATGTCTCCTCCAGAGGCAGCAGACCCAGGCTCTTCTCTGAAGCCCCCATCTCTTTAGCAGTTCTCCTCCTGTAAGCATCCCGCCTTCTTCCCCCAGCTGTCAGGAAAGCACTCTGCTACCGTGTCAAGTATTTGTCAAAAACACATTTACAGGAGAAGCTTTTAGCTGTAACAGTGACCTCTCCATACATCACCCCTCTTCGGAGTCTATCTGTCCCTGTAATTTCCCTTAATGAATTCTTAGTTCTAGGCTAGAAAGATGCTCTCGAAGCGGGCCTTTTAGGCGCCCGAGGAATTTCAAATAGAGCCATTTTTAGGTGACAGTGGGAAATCACATTTGTCATAACACAGAGCAGCATTTGCAGGCATTCATCTATTGCGAGCTCCCCAAGCTTGACAATCTTCTTGAAAAATGTATGCAATCAGAGCCTTGTGGTGGCGCTGGCTGAGTGGCTGGCACGCCATGAAGGGGCAGAAAGATAAGCAGACAATCAGAGCACAACCGGAAGCAGAATGCTTACCACAGGGTCTGCCTGTGGAGTGCATGTTTGCTTTGACACCTGCGTGCAGAAGTGCCACACGCATTCACTCCACAACAGGGGCGTCGCTTGGTCAGCAAGATTAGGGGGGGACAACAGATTTTCCAACAACCACCCTGGCATGTAATGGTAGGGGTATTAATTGAGAGAAAACACCATGGGGAATATTTACAACAGAATGGCGGAGCGCAGTGTTACGGCACAATTGGTGCAAGGATGCGCCATATTTACAATAATACTGCGCACTCCTGTGTTTCCCATAACACTGGCATTACATTTAGCTGTCTAGTACCAACTCAGGCCCCGTGCACTATGTTGTGCAAGGGAGACTGCGTTACAGGGAATGATTGCTCATGTGCAGGAATGTGTCCCTTCCTGCACAATAAAAAAACACTAATAGCGATTTGTAACTTCTATGTGTGCAGAATACATGGAAATTATTAATTTCTCTTCTTTGTGCTAGTTTAAGACCAGGTTTTCGCTGGTCTTATTTTTAGTGCTTCACCATATTTACACCAACCTTGTACAAAAGGGGCAGCATAAAAAAGGAATCGGTGTTGCGGCAGATGGGCCATAGCAACACCCATGGCCCACCCCTTTCACGCTAAGTGCTGCTGAGTTAAGCATAATGCCACCTTGTAAATAAGGTAACAAGGTTATTGCCACCAGAACGTCAAAAAAGTGACATTCTGGTGGTGATAACCATTTGTATATATTCCACTGTATTTTGTAAAACAACCAGCAATATCTGTAAGGCTTGCAAAGCAGGGAGGGAGAGATTGGGTGTGCATTTTTGTCTGTGTTTATGTAAAAGTTCCTGGTGAAATCTAACAGACATCTCACCATACCTGACTGAAAGCACCTGTATCCAACTATGTACAAGAAAATACATTTATTAGTGCGGTGTAACGCCACAAACCCCCCCCCCCCGTAGCTACGACCCTGCACCACGCACTTGCACAAGCCTGTGTACACATGCCGCACATAGCCGCCCACATAGCTATACACTTTGAGATCCGACTTTCTTACCTGGTACATATATCCTTGAATGTGCTATGTTGGCTATGCCTATGCTGGCAGTAGTCGGCACAACATCCATGAGCTGCCACAAACCAACAAGAATAATATAACACCTAAAAACTCAAGGACAACCTGCGCTTCCCACTCTTTGCTGTTTTTATTCAAAATGCCAGCTAAAACGTAATGGTTGAATTGCTCATTCAGAGCCGGTTTAATTGCTCTTCAGCCCATCTGTGCCATGATGGACAAGGACCAACCACATGTCAGTCAGTCTTGGCCCCATCCCAAAAGAGACAGTAGAGTCCAATCTGATAGGCCAAATACCCACTAACCGGATACAAAACGCAAAGGGCCAGATGTACGACCATTCACTTCTGCAAATCGCAAATTGTGTCGAATTGCTAAAGTGAATATACAACAGTGTCTCAGACACTGTTTGCAATTCCAAATAGGGTCACAAATTGCATGCCTCATTAATATTTATGGGGCAAGAGCAATTTGCAACCTCATTGGGAATAGCTAGCACTCCTAGGGATGGTGGCCTGCTGGGCCAGCAGACCACATTGTCTGGGACTGCTTTTTAAATAAAGCAGTTTTTTAATGCAACCCATTGTTCTTAAAGGAAAACAGGTTGCGTTTAAAAAAGAAAAATGAAACTTTTGAGGTTTTTTTTCTAAGGGCAGGCAGTGGTCCCTGGGACCACTGCATGCTCTTAAAAAATATTTTTTCACGCAGTCACAAAGGGGAAGGGGTCCACAGGTCACCTGTGGACCCCTTTCTGTTTGCGAGTGGTTTACCACCTAAGTGAAGTAGGTGGTAAACTCAAGTGTTTTGCGGCCACAAATGCGGTCACAAAACAATAATACATGTCAGTGAGTCTCCTAATTAGGAAGGGACGCTCCTTCCTAATAGCGAGAGTTGAAAACCATTGACTGGCAAAATAGCATTTGTACATGCCATGACCCTTTTTTGCGGTCTCAAATGAGCCGATCTCTCATTTGTGAGCACAATAACGAGTCGAATATCTGGCTCAAAATTTATCTCTGCACCATGCAACTTTCATTTCGGCTACTCTCAAAATGGACATTAAGGTTGTTAAACCTAAAAAAAAATGAAAGTAGTTATGTGACAATAAGTTTACTTCAATAATGTAGCAAAGAGTTGCTCATCACTTATAGAGAAACTATGTGGTGGACCCCAGGAGGGGTGAGTTGGAGCCTTGATTCATACATTTCAGTATGTGGGTGGCCTTTTGAGCATAGACTTCCCCTCCGTGAGTTCTGTTTCAGTGAACGTGGAGATATTTTTAACAACATTTGTTCATTTTGGATTAGAGAGTTGGGATTTTGCCATGTACAATTTTAGGACAGATAGAAAGTTGCTGCTAAAGGTCTGTAAATCACACCTAACCAGAATTTCAAAATGAATGCAAACGTCAGCAAGTGAAGCACAATGCTGTTAGCATTCCACGGACATATCAGCAACAGACAGCGATAAATATCGCAAAGCGCGCTTAGCGCTTTTATATTTATCGCTGTCTATTGCTGGAATTTATCGTCCGGTTAGCGCGTTATTAATAACGCGTTACTCCAGGACGATATTATTCCAGCGATATCCAGGAAAATGGGCCAACATCGCTGGAAAACCAGCGATGTTACACTCAAAACGGCGATAGCCTTGATGATACAACCCTGTGGTTGTATCACCATAATCCACCCCCCAGGTTAAGCATGCCTAAATCAGCATTTTTGCAGGTGTAAGGTTCAAGCGATAATCGCAGTTAGGTCCCATAAGGAGCAGGGCCAAGACTGATTTGCATGTGGCTGGGTGTAAACTGGTGTGGGGTTGCATGGTGTGCAAAAGAACAATGGATTTAACTCAGATCTCCTGACTGGGAGTGTATATTTGATTTTTTTCTGCATCTGTCCATAATTTGGCATTTGGGATTCACAATCCCAAATGCAAAAATCGCTAATGAAGAATTAGCTAATATGCGAGGATTAGCATTTAAGGAATCTCTATTAGAGATTCCTTAAATACTATTCATGACACTTTCAAAAATTGCGATTTTGCAAATTTGGGCCGCTATTTACCGAGAGGTCAGACCTCTCGGTAAATAGCAAAAACTTAGAAAAATGCTTTTAAAAGCATTTTTCTAAGTTGCATGTTGCACACACACATGTCCTTTGGACATGTGTGTGCGCAACACCTGTTCAAATGTGCATTTTAGGGGTGCTACAGGGTGTCCTTTGGACACCCCTGGCACCCTTAAAATCGCTATCTTATTTGCGAGTAGTAAATTGCTACTCGCAAATAAGGGATACTCCCCATTCATTCCTATGGGCCTTTTGGCCCATAGGAATGCATGGGGAGTTATTCCTTTTTTTGCGAGTAGCAATTTTCTACTCGCAAATAGAGAACATGTAGGATTCGCTATTTATTTAGCAATTCCTACATGAATACCGTTTTGCGTGTCCTCAATAGCAAGTCGCTATGATTCGCTATTAGGGCCACGCAAAACGGCCCGTACATGAATCAGGCTGTTAGACACTTCCTTTTCTTACTCTGGGGATGGCCAATGGACTGGCAGAGAGGCAATCGTCAGCCCTGTTGTCTGCACTTGGCATGCATTCGCCCAGAGGCCAAGGCAGTGAACTCACATCCATGCAATGGACAGAACACCAAAACTGAAGTAATGATGAGGCCAAAAATCGCACCTCGGGAGAAACATGACTTTCTTAACGTGGTGGAATCATGTGCTGGGTTGGCGAGGCCTGGAAAAGGAAACAAGGGGACCCTACTCACTGGGAGCCTGGGTATGAAGGCTATTTAAGAAAACAGAGGCTCCTGTGGAATGGTAAGGAATAATTATAATAGAATGATGCACAATGGCTCTAGAAAGGGTTGGGGGATATCAGAAAAAAAGCCGACTATACACTTGCGAAATATGGTCAATAAATGAAGATATTTTAATAAAATTCACATAGATAAAACATACAAGCATATTTAGAGTAGACAAATGTGTTTATATCAAGGATAAACATTAGACAATAGTGTCTGGTGTCCCAGCCGAAGTGAAATTGAACCTAAGCTACAAAGTGACTTAAACAAGTGATACATGGGTATAGATTCAATTGCAGAACGTATTGGGCCACCATGTGAATTATAGTCATTTGCTTCGCAACACTTTCAACCATCAAAAAATGCTGCTTTTAGGTTCGCCTCTTGAACTATCAACAGCGTTTCGACCCAGTTGGGATATTGGGTCTCTTCAGGACCTGGCAATGTAGGGACACCTAGAGAGGTTGGTATAGTCACATGTCAGCGTGTGCCTTTATAGGGAATTATTGCTGCTAAGACAAAGAAATTAAAAATGAACAATAACACTACCTGAATGTAGGGCCTAGCATGCCTGGTGGCAAGACGTTGCGGCACCGTGAAGAATGTGTAATAAAAGAAGAAAAATCGCATAGGGACCTGGCCCGGTGCTGTGGGGTGGGCAGGCCGGCACTGTGCAATCTACGAACAATGCTACTGGACAGTCCTGAAGAGCAGTGTGGGTGGTGGAAGTTGCTCCATCAAAGGTGTGAAGTAGAGGTCCTTCACACCTTTAGGCAGCCAGCCAAGCTCTATGGCCAGCGTGTGCCATTGGTGTTCATTCGTGACGTCAGTTCTGGCACAATATTATCATCCACAATAGTTGACAGATGAACAAGTCAACACTGAGGGGAGCACAGCTTGCCACTTAAAGGTGGCTGGGTCAGCGGATGCTCACATTGCCACAGTGAGTTGGTAGGGCTTCCTGTACCAGTGTCTCCCTCATCAGGGGTCTCCCTCATCTGGAAACTTGCCAATGGCAAAGCCAGAGGATAGGGAAGACTGCAGCTGATATGTATAGCAACTCCATTAGGTTGGGAAGAAGAAACCCTACTGAGAAGAGGGGAGTGAGAGCCCAGCCTCAATCACATTGCCCCAATATGCTGACTAGTTATGGATTCA
Source organism: Lissotriton helveticus (assembly GCF_964261635.1). Taxonomy (NCBI): domain Eukaryota; kingdom Metazoa; phylum Chordata; class Amphibia; order Caudata; family Salamandridae; genus Lissotriton; species Lissotriton helveticus. Next base: position 434,790,745 of record NC_136062.1, read on the forward strand.
CACACGTAGGTGGTATTGTATAGCGCAGACTAAAAGCGGAAGCTGGTTTCTGAGAGTGGAGCTGGATGAGTACTTCATTTTGTTATTCAAAGATGCTTCTCTTCAGCTATTTGCTAAATGGCAGCGCAGTTGGGGAGTCACAGTGGTCCGTCAAAGCTCGACACCAACCTTACGTGCACCAGTGCAGGTGTATAGACAGAAACCTCATGGAAACCAAACTCATCCCTGACAAATATGTACTTACAGACCTACGCTGCTGACAGTTGCTACTACAGGTGCCCTTGTGGTTATGGGTGGGTCATGGCAGCCTTTCTTGCACTCAAAACAGCTCGAAACCTGCAACCTGCTGGGAAAAGGCCAAAGTCATAGATTGGCCAGTCCGCCGCCATCCTCAAAGAATTCCATTTGTACTTACTTACACATGACTAACAAAGGAGAATGCTCCACTCTGCTCTTCTCTATTTTACGTATCATAAGGTATAAGTTCATGAAAATCCTGCTACAATTATGTAATTAAACTGGGATTAATTAACTGGCACATAATTATATGTTACACTGTTTTATTTGTTATGAAAGTTGAGCTGTTTCCTATGTTTTTTAATAGAAATGTATTTATTTATTTTTTTATTTATTTTAGAGACTTATTGAGCGCAAGAATGCCCGTGGGTGTCTTGGCGCTGTGGATCGTGCTAGCAAGAGAAACGATGGCTTTATTGATTAAAGAGCCATGTTTTTATATGCTTCCTGAATGTAAGTAAGGATGTAATTGTCTTAATTTAGGGTGGAAGGCTATTCCAGAGTTTGATCGTAGAAACTAGGGAAGACCTATCACCCCTTGAGACTTTTTAGGTCTTGACTATTATATCCTACAGGGATTAAGAGCTCGAACCTATTGCAGGGGAAACAAACTCTCTTGAACTAGCGGATTCCTCCCAATGCATGTGTTCTTTTGAAGAGTGACGTTTCGCCAGCGCGCGCTTGACCTCACTCACGTAGCCTCGCATCCATTTGCTCCCAAGGAATCCCTTCCACTCCCCCACCTCACAAACCACCATTTGTCGCACGCATCAGACCCGCCACAGCGAGAGTTTCAGACTTCAAAGGAATCCTCTCTTCCACCCCCTCTGCACAATGCCAGTTTCGTGTTTCTTGTTAAAAAAAAGTTACCCAGCATTGCAGCTTGCTCCTCATTTCCATACTGCTCCTCATCACGCGATATGCTTTCAACATGAACAACAACACGGCCCCATGCTTAATATTTCAGCAGGCGCCCACTTAACTTTCTGGCCTTGCCAATGCTCGTTTCACATTACAGGCGTTTATTTTGCTCAGTGCACGGCCGCCACGCAGTCAGCAGCATTAATTTTCCCACATTTCAAGCATTTATTTTTCTCAGCACGACTCCCATCTCACAGTCGCCGCACTGGTCAGTAACTCCCTCCCACAACCCCCCCCCCCCCCCCCTCCATTACAGGAATTAATTTTTCTCATCGCTTCACCCATCTCACGGCCGCCGCGCTCATCATTAACGTTCATTTTCCACATTTCAAGTTTATTTCTCTACGCACGGGGGCAACCTGAACACCTATCTGGCCCCGTCCTTTGTAGCAAACTTCTTTACTGGAGATTATGTACAATGCTGCGTTTTGCTCTACTGCATGAGGGTTGTGCAGTGACATGTGCTTCCAAGGAATCCCTTCCGCAACCCCCCACCTCACAAACCACCATTTGTCGCACGCATCAGACCCGCCACAGCGAGAGCTTCAGACTTCAAAGGAGTGCTCTCCCCTCCCCCACTCTGCGCAAATGCTAGTTTCGTGTTTGTTGTTAAAAAACGTTACCCAGCATTGCAGCTTGCTCCTCATTTCCGTACTGCTCCTCGTCACGCGCTATGCTTTCAACATGAACAACAACACGGGCCCCATGCTTCATATTTCATTAGGCACCCGCTTAACTTTCTGACCTTGCCAATGCTCATTTCACATTACAGGCGTTTATTTCGCTCAGTGCACGGCCGCCGCGCAGTTAGTAACATTAATTTTCACACATTTCAAGCATTTCACAGTCGCAGCGCTGGTCAGTAACTCCCTCCCAACCCCCCCCCCCCCATTACAGGCATTCATTTCGCACATCGCTGCACCTCATATTGATGCAGTTTCCCAACTAGTAAAAAAAACAAGGATATTGCCTCCGCGTACCCTCGATATCGCTCGTGAATCGGGATGCTGGCATGGTTTCCCAGCCCCCCCTCCTAGCGCTGCCTTTCCTCTGCCGGCTACTTTTCACCCTTTTCTTTTAGTGCTTATACGTTTATCCTCTTCTACCCATTTTTAAAAAAATGTTTTCTTTTAAATTCACGAGGGCCCAGTATCTTTCCCAACAGAACCAAACAAGCATTGACAAAGTCAGAAGTCTGGCAGCCAACACTAGACTTTGCCAATGCTTTTTTTCTACTGGTAGGGTGCTTTGTCTCTGTTTTCCTTTTAATTGTGTTGTTTTTGTGACTCTTGGCTCCCGTTGGTCACACTACTTCTGCATCTGCGTGATGTGTTTGCGGATCTGTGGCACCACCGAACGCCACAGCATCACTCAGCACCACTTAACGCCACAGCATCACTCAACGCCACAGCATCACTCAATGCCACAGCATCACTCAGTACCACTGAATGCCACAGCACCACTCAACGCCACAACATCACTCAATGCCACAGCACCACTCAACGCCACAGCACCACTCAACACCACAGCACCACGCAACATCAAAGCACCACTCAACGCCACAGCATCACTCAACGCCCCAGCACCACTCAACTGTAGCTGTCTAATGATGTTGGAGATAGGTTTAAATTTAGGCGTCCCTGTGAGCCGTCTAGCTGCCGTGTATTGCACCAGCTGCCACTTGTTTCGTACTCTGTCCTGAGTATTAATAAAAAGCCCATTGCAGTAGTCAATACAAGACATAACTAGTGTACTGACAAGGGTCTTTGCAGCAGCAGAGGGAAGATAGGGGAGGAGTTTCTTTATCATTCTAATGATAAAAAAAGAAGATGAGACAACCGCATTAGCATGGTGCATAAATGACAGTTTGCTGTCAAAAATAACCCCCAGGTTTCTTATCTCAGCAACTGGAGATGGTGGTAATCCAAATCTGCTGGCCACAAAGTGGGCGACCAGCGTGGGAGAAGAGAACCAAAAATCATCACCTCCGTCTTATCGGAGTTTAATTTGAGGCAGTTTTCTGCCATCCTGTTGGAAATTGTGGGCCATTTTCTCTCCATTGTTGTTAACAGCCAACACCAGTTCGGTGTCGTCTGCATATGATGTTAAGCCCAGGTGATGAGATTTAATGACCCTCGCCAAGTCGGACACATAGATGTTAAATAGCGTCGGACTTAGCGAGGATCCCTGGGGAACACTACATGGCAGAATCTCTCTTCTTGTCTTTCCAGATGTGCCCAAACCTGGACCTCCCCTCACCACTCGCAGTGACCTCATCACAATTGGCCCTGAGTAGTCCCTGTTTTTTCTTTGCAATAACAGCAGGGGTCCTGGTCAATCCAGGGGCGGGAATTAAGGCAGGAAAGTTGTGCTTGATTCATGAACGTGTGATCCTGTCTTAAGACTCTCTTAAATTTGTCACTCTGGGTTGATATCTAATTTCGGACTGCCTAAAACTGTGGAAATCACACTGAAAATCAGATTGGGTTTCTTAGCTTAAGACAGGCTTGGAATAGTTTTAGGACCTTTGTAAACCTTCAGATGTGCAGTTTGACAAGAAAGAAAGTGCATATTATCAAGAGAATTATCGCAGTTTTTTCGGCACAAATCGTCGAAAAGGCGATTATTTTTTTGTCGTACTCCATGACAAACACTCGCTAAGACAGTTTCGGGATATTAACAGGGCTGCACTGAACCAGTGATGCGAGAATGAAAGACGGGCTAGGCCCCCTTTATTGCAGGTTTTTAACTCCTGCTAAAAATACAACTTAGCCATCTTTTACAAGGGAGGTGGATTGCAAAGCTAAGTCCAAACATGCCTATTAGCAAGGTTCTTAGTATCGCAGGAAAATTATTGCATGTTTTCTCCCGATAAAGCATGTACTCACAGCTATGGCTGGATTTCATATCGCCTTGGAGCAAAGCGTTGTTAATACTGTCCTACCACGGCGATGAAATCCAGTGATAGTCGGCAATAGTAAAAAATGCGCTATGTGTGCTTTGCGATAATTATTACAATCTGTTGATAATATGCCCCTCAATGAAGAAATATACAATTTTCAGTTTTACTCTTCTGGACCACTGAGTTGTGCATATTTGTTATGTAACAGATCTTGCTTATAGACCTTTTTGATAGAACCAAGTTGACAACTCTGTGTCAGAGCTACTAGGTTTCCATGTCCAAACATTAATAAATATTCCAATTCACTTTTTCTGCATTCCTGTATTTATACAGAACCCTATACATAATTACATCCTTTAAGCTCACGGGGAGTAGCTTATTAAAGACTAACAGTTATGTAGATATATTTTTGTCTGGAATAGTGATGTTGAGATTGGCTGACATCATCCTCATAAAAGAAACTTTTTCCAGCTACAAGCCATAAAAGACATAAATAATACATAAAAAGATAAATTTCATTACTTTATCCCATCATAATTACACAAAAACACATTTAAATAGTATTTAAATAAATATAGTCTATGAAAATACTAAAAAGTGTTATGCGCATACGACAAAGAAGAATATTACCACATGTTAAAACGTAGTTCCATCAATGAAGAAGATGCAGGATGTGCTGATAGTTTATTTGTAAGTCACGAAGTTAGAACAGCTCAACCACCCAACTGACCCTTGCCAGTTTCTCCAGTAGACTCCCTTAACATTCTACAAATGACTCAGAGTATCTTAACAATTCTAGAACCCATGCAAGCAAATACTACAACATTGAGAACAGTGGAAGAAAGCACATTACAACACATCTCCCTCTGTATTGAACAACATTCTGAAACAAAACGACACAAAATAATCATCAAGATATGATGGAACAAGAGTCTTCCTTTTAGGTCTCTTTGAAATCATCGAGTCAGAGTTATAAACATCATTTTGAGTATTGTTACACAAATGATCAAAACCCTTCTTCCCACATACAGCAACCCTGCCAAGATTCCACACCCTATGGTCTGAGGTTCTCACAGCATTGTCAATCACTCAAAAGTTTTGAGAACTTAGAACCAGAAACACAGAACCCGTGTTTCTTGATCATTTCAAGATCACCAACAGCACCTTTACTTTTTTTAACAGCATGCCTGACATATTGTTTTTTACTTCGTAAAACACTTTTCCTTTTCTTTCTCCTTCCAGGATTTTAAATCAGGAACACCACGTTAATCAGAAAGAAACTTATTAACCCATAATGGTTCCAGAAAAGTAACAGGCTACCTAATACGAAAAAGAAGAAAAGGAGTTTTACCAGTTGTTGAATAAGGTGCAAACTGATGAACTCCAACTCGTCTAGAGACTTCCTCCTTCCAATCAAGACAGTTTTGCTTTGTTAAAGAAATAGTTTCTTTTATGACCCTATTAAATCTTTCAACAGTACCATTCGTTTCTGGGTGATAAAGGGCACAATTTTTTGTTGTGAACAATGCCACAGTTTAGAAGAAATTCTTCCATTTCTTTTGAAACAAGTCTCACACCATTGTCCATCAATAAAGTTTGTGGTATTCCTTCTCTCGTGAACACGTTTTTGAGAAAGTCAACAATAGTTTTAGTATTCACATTTTTTAACAAAATAGATTTCAGGCCACCTGAAGTACAGATCTATCACAACAACAACATATGTTTCATGTCCATTACCATGTACTGGTCCTGAGATGTCTAGAGCAATGTCCTTCTAAGGTCCAGACGACGAGACCTAATTTCCATAGGTTGAGTTATGATCTCAAGACTTTTTTCACTTAGTGAACATTGGAGACATTCCCTAACCAGACGCTCAACCTGGAGATCCATGCCAGGCCTCCAGAATGTAGAACGCTCTCTCTCTTTTGTTTTTGAAATGCCCAAATGTGCATCATGTGCTAAATCAAGCATTCCTTTCTCAAGACAACTGGAGGAACCAACCTATGACCTCTACATAGCATACCCTCACTAGAGGACAGTTGATCATTTACACACCAATAATCTTTCAAAGACAAATTCCCTTGTTCTCTATGATACCAACCATCATAAATGAGTTTCATCAAGCTCTGATCAACTTCATCTTCTTCACAAGTTTAGCGCCATAGTTCCTGAGAAATGGTTTTATAATCAATTTCACAAACAAAATCATGTGAAAGATTGAAGGCTGAATAAAGATGACTATCAGACTGGGGAATAGGAACTAATCTAGCCAGAGTATCAGCCACTAGATTTTCCAAACCAGCAATATATCTGACAGAAAAATCATAACCCTGTAAACCGACAATCCATTTTGAAATTCTCTGTGAAATTGAGTCAATCCCTTGATTGGAAAACACCTCAAACAAGTTTTATGGTAAGGTTGTGCTTACAAAGTCTGTCTAAAACTTGCCGGACTCTGCATCCATGTTCAGATTCATCACTACCATAAACCAAAATGTCATCCTGGTGCACGCATACTGCTGGAAAAATCATTAACACTCTCTCCATGGCACATTGAAAGACCGAAGCAGCGGATACCAGGCCAAAAGGTAGTCTGACATACGTAAAAGTCCCAAAAGCTGTAACAAAAGCAGTAAAATCTGTTGAAGACTGATCTAACAAGATCTGATGATTTGCAAGGGTTAAATCTATGGTAATGAAAACCTGTGTAACCCTCACCATAGTTAAAGATCTGAGATGTTATGTAGGGGATATTTATCTACCTGTACGCATTTATTGAGCTGTCTGAGATCAACACATAATCTCAAAGAACCATCAGCCTTCCGGGCTGCTACAACTGGAGCTAACCGGGACGTACTTTCAACTTCCTCAATAATGCCCTGTGATTTGATCTTCTCAAACTCACTCAGCATTTCTTCTTTCACACTAAAAGGAACATTGCGTACTTTTGCTTGAAACAGGAATGGAGCATGGAGCCAATTTTTTTAATGACAAAAGCCTTTCAAGCAACCACGTTTATGATCAAAAACTTGAGGGTATTAATCCACGAGAATATTTTGTAAGAGGGAGTCATGACTTACCAGGTTAACAAGCTCTCTGTTTTTTAGAATTATAGGAGGAGTGTTGTTGGGATATAACATAACAACAAGATCTTTCTGATGCTACCAACTAAGGATACTGTCCCCTTTCATGGATACATACATTTTCCCAGTGGTGAAGCGTTTTCATTTTATATTATACCAATGAAATAACAACACAATACAATTGGGTCTCCTCCATATGCAAAAGGACGAATATCAGCTATAAGAAGATCTACTTGACCTCTCAATTTATCATCAAAGGATTTACTTGAAACAATGGTAATCTTTGCTCCTGAAGCAAATAAGACTTTCAACTTTTGACCTTCAACAAGAATGTAATTCAAAGGCCCATCTCCCCCAGCTTGTACAATAATTTGTCCACACTCAATATGCATATCCGTAGATATATCATGCCCTATTTCATTTACCTTTTGTCTAGACGATTTAATCCTGTAAGCAATGGCAAAGCGCCCTTTTTTTCACACTAAGTACAAATGGCATTGAAAGCAGTACAAGACTTATCATTTGCCCAGTGCCTAGTGTTATTACATCTGTAACACTTTTTATCTTTACTGAACTGACCTTGGAATTTATACACCTGTTTGTCTTTAACCTGAGCTTTAGCTTAGAGATTCTTGGACTTAGGATCTGGACTGGAGGTTGAATCAAAAACTGATTCCTCCTTATTGATGTCTTTTTTAATCTCTTTACAACACTCCAGGGAATGCTCAATAAGTTTGGATACTAGTAAAACCTCATCTAGAGAAGGTTCATCCTTGAGCCATAACTCATCAAGAACATTTTCAGATATACACCCCAGCATAAATTGATCTCTTATTCTTTCTTCTATTAGTAAACCAAACTTACAAGAAGAAGCTAGACGCCTTAGATCTGTTACACAATTCTCAATTGTCTCACCTTCCTTTTTGCAATCTGCACCCAAAATGACAACGGCTTTGGATTATCTCCCTGGCCTACTCACTCTGTCTTTGGGCTGACTTTCCCTTTATCTCTTTTCGGTCTTCCCCCCGTCCTCTCCCCTCTCACTCCACCACTCCCCTTTCCCTCTCTATTTGTATCTCCGTACATTGGACATAGTTCTCCCTCGTCTTTCGGCTATGGCTCCTTCCTCCCCTCCTTTCCTATAAACTCTTTCAACCTTGTTAATTGTTTACTGTACCTTACTACGCTATTGTAACTGATGTAATTTGTAACGCAATGTTCCTCTGTTATAGCGCTCAGATACCTACGGGTCTATCCAGCGCCCTATAATCCTTTTGATGTACCTTCTAATGCAATATTCCTCTGGTTATGCGCTCTGATACCTCCGGGTCTAGATAGCGCTATATAACCTTTGCAAATCAAATCAACTAAAAACTGGTGTTTCCTGAATGCTGAGCAACATGGCTGATGACCGGTGGAGCTGCATGACAGCTAATGAGGAGATTGGCCCTGATTTTCCCTCTTGACAGTTCACCTACCCAGCCGGACATTGGGCATTGTTTTCTTCTCATCTCCCCACTATTAATCCTTCCTGTACCTTACTATGCTCTTGTATCTGGTGTAATTTGTAATGCTATGATCCTAAATGTAAAGCGCTTGATACCCTCTTGGGTCAAGTTCGCGCTGTATAAAACTTTATAAATAAAATAAAGAAATAAATAACTAATAAACAATGAGAAAGTGTATGTTTACAATGACCAAAACCTTTTTTTTTTTAAATAAACACTCTCCTTAATAAGATGCTCTCAGCTGTGTGTAAAAGTGTAATAATGAATTCATTTACAGCTATGAACACACCTGTTCAAACAAAACAAAGACAAATATATAACTCTCTTTTCTTTTATAAATAAACGGTGTGTGCCAGAGTGATAAAAACTTTAAAATAATCCAGCTGTGCGTGTCAGTGTTGTTGAACAAACAAATGTAACTGACACACTCCGCTAAAAAACAAGCTTTGTGTGTCAGCGCACTGTGAATGTTATCTTGAAGAGAAAAATAACAATAAACCAGCTGTGTGTGACCGCGTTGTTGAACAAACAAATGTAACTGACATTTGTTTTTAAGAAAAGAGCTGTGTATGCCAGCGTAATAGAGAACATTTTTCATAGATGTGTAATTAACTTTTCCAGTATTCTTTCCTTTAAGCGGATTTAAAATGGAATTTAAAGATGTGTGTGTCAGCGGTTTATTTATTTATTTGACACACTTGCAAAATTTAAAGCAGTGCGTGTCAGCGATTGTGTCATCAACTTGTCCAATATTTTCCGTTTAGTAGAAATAAAATGAAATTTAAAGCCGTGCGTGTCAGCGATTGTTTCCTCTTGACACGCTTCACTTTTGAGTAATATAAATGCAATCAGTAACATTAAACAAATAAGGCTGCTGCAATTTTAATTAAATTTAAAATCCCATGCTGTAGTGTCAGCGTCGGGACACGCTAGTGAAACTAATGAGTTGCACTTGTTGACAGGGAAGCCGAGTTACAAAGGAGACTTTCCAATAATACGCCAAATGCTATGACTAGCGCACTCAGACGCTGCGCTTCAACTACGTAGTGAACTAAACGTCAAACAATGATGCAAGGTTTCTGACTTGACGTGTAAGGCCGTGTCACGAGAGCGCCTCAGGGATAACACGAGGTAATATTCAAATTCAAAAACAATGCAAATAAACATTTTTCTTAAATGCAATAAAAAATACTTTTACCGCCCTCACCTCTTTGCGCAAATTATTTTTAAACATAAACTTGCACGTTGCTGCACCCAAAAATAAGCAGTTTTTTTTAAGGAATGTAAAAGTACTTGACAAGCTTTACTTGCTGTAACCAAACCTCTCACAGAATACTTCTCTCCATAGAATAACATGGAATTCTAAAATATGACAGTCAGGCCAGCTGTAGCTTGAAGAATATTGTAGACATCTTTAAAATTGTAATTTCCTCTTGAATTAGTTCAGATTCATAGAAGAGAGCAGTAACATGGAGTTAAGCTGTTCTTTCTTGATCTTCTTGTAGTTGCCCAGTCGTCGCCAGTGTTAAAAGGTGGTTCCATCATTGAAGTGGATGCAATATGTGCTGACAATAAGCTGACAGTTTATTTGTAAGTCACGAAGGTAGCACAGCTCAGCCACCCAACTGACCCTTGCCAGTTTCTCCAGTAGACTCCTTTAACATTCTACACATGACCTAGAGTATCTAAACAATTCTAGAACCCATGCAAGCATATACTATAACATTGATAACATTGGAAGAAAGCACATTACAACACCACGTCTCACGGTTCTTGTATAAAGCCAACTAAAAAGCGTCAAAAAGTGTCATGTGCAAAAACAGTAGGAAATATCAACATAGCACAATCAAGAAAGCTCAACAAGAGAGCAAGTCCTATTAGATACAGGTTTATAATACCAGATTATAAATAAATAGCAGCATTTCAAGGTAATAGATGATCATTACTTATCAAGCCAGAATTCCTATACTTAAGAACAAGATGAATTTAATTTAAAATGGCCAAACAGACACTTAAATATGGAAGAGACTGCAGATAATGCATAGCTGTGTTATAATCTTTAATATTAGCATCCTTCAAAAGTTGAAATAAAAGGTTTTTCTTAAAAGAACAGTAACAATTACAAAACAACGTTAAGTGTAAAGTAGATTGTACAGACAAATTATCAAATATATCAGGGCCTGGGATGTCTGACAAGATCAGCAAAAAACATCAAATAGTCCAAGGTACTAAATCTCAACCTGGTTAACAAGACCCTCTAGTAGTTGTTACCAGTCCATATGATGGTACGGTTCAATGGCGAGTCCGGAATTCAAAGGGCTGTACAGACAGACCGTACTATTGTTTGATTCCGTGCTAACTCTACTACACTTAGTACACTTCCAAAGGTAATCTTTAATTAGCTGACCAGTAGATGTAGAAAGAACCTGAGGACAATTATAAAAATCTGGGAAATCCAGAGTATTACTCATGTTATTAAAGGCTATCAGTTATGTAGATATAGTTTTGCCTTGAAAGTTGATGTTGAGATTGGCCGACAAAAGTTTCAGCCCAAGATCATGTGAATTGACCTATGGGTTCCTTCGCATGGTGGTCTCTAGTGAACTCACACCAGTGCTTTTGTTGCACACACCCCGCTATCCGGTTGAGATATTCCTAACCTGGGGTGCCCCGTATTAAAAGAAAAGAGACCCATACAGGTGGGAGACTACCTTGCCGGAACCCGAAGTCCGCGGACACAGGACCCTGAATTGCTTCTCGTTAGCATGTGTAGTATTTTGTTTTGCTCTGACAATACATTTCCTCAGTTTTCCAGACACAAATAGTAGGTTGGAGAGTGAATTATTGTTTCTGTTCATCAAGTGCAGCAGTGTCCTTGACTTGGTTTGACGAACAAAAGTAGGATGGAACTGGGAAACCAGAGATCGGCGATCTTGACCACCACTGTTGTGGCCCTATGAACGGGGCCTGAAACAGTGCAACAGGAAAATTTTAATTTCTAATACGACAAGGACTTTCTATAGAAACACTGGTAATTTTGAGGTGACTTTCGAATTCAAGCCCCCCCCTCCCTCCAGAGATCGCAAAGGGCCTCACCGACTCTGAGGTCGCAAACCAAACATCAACAAATGCAATTATTTCGTAGTCAGTCTTTCCTGTTGTACATTACCCTGAATTGTAGTCCAACCCCCACCAACATGAGATGGGAGTCCTCTTCAGAGCCACAATGCCACGGTAGTGCGATACTAATGCCAGTTAAGAGGCACAGTGCTCCGTCTTTCCATTGATGGGTTTGAACTATGACAGTGCACACAGATATATTGTACAAAGGTTTTTCTACTCAGGTTCCCAGCCTATAAATTGAGCGCAACCTCAACCTACCACACCAAAGTGGCCACAATGGAAACGAGCAGATATATGATAGTACTTGTCCAGCAGTCAATAGTGTCATCACTGCAGTGAAGCTTCTTACCTACCTCAAATTGGAGAAAAAGCTTTTGGTAAACATAATTGTTTATTACACACCGCTAGTTACACCAGTTTTGTTCTTCATCATGCAATGAAAAGCAGGAGTTACCACTGCTTATTTTAACTGTACAAAATGTCTACAAAAGATGAGGGGCTGGGTGAGTACGGAAGGACCCTCACACACAGATGCTAAAATCAAACATTTAAACCAGGACACAACTAACCAGATTGCACTAGAATATGTTTCGATCATAGCTGTTAGTTGCCACCTGAATACCATATTTAATTCTGCAGCTTTTAGATAACTACAACCAGGCACTGCATTTTATATTTGGGTTGTAAAAGTGTGTACTGTATTTTTTATCAACTGTGGTAGATATGTTAAGATAATTTCGAATTAAAACACACATAGTTTACCCCCTCCATATATAGAGTGGCACTGTTTGCTAATTGGAATCATCTATTCAACTCATAAACGGCTGCAGGTGTGAGGCATGAATAACACATCTCCCTGTTTCCTTGCCTCGGTCACACGTTTGCAATCCAGCAAGAGACTCGTACAAGCCAAAACTAAATGTATCTTTCTCCGGCAACCTTCCAAGTTTCATTTAGGAAGACAAACAGGTTTTGCAAAATTGTTTTAGGGTTAATTGTTTCCCAACTTTTCAAAAACTCTTTCCTTCTTTCTAATGTTTTAACTTTTTTGTAAGAGCGCTTCTTACTTAGGCTGTTGTCCCTTTTGCTGGCTTCATCCGCTGGCATAGGAAGTGACATCACAAGGCTGTAGATCCACTGCAATAGGAATGTTGTTAAAAAAAATTTTAAACACAACACAATAAAAATTCCATTCAAACTAAGAAAAATATACAAAAATGTTGAATCCAAATTTCACCAAAAAAAACAAAAATCCAATAGGGAGAACTGGATTTATGAATTTTTAAAGATTGAATTGAAAAATAGCAATGAAAAAGTAAAGCATCAATGGAAAAGCATGTCGTGATACACTGGGACCTAGGGATAATTTTAGATGAACAGCAATGGCTGTAATTCGGATACCCCAACCAGGTGGAAACCGGTTGGAGATTTTCCATTGGGTCTTAGTACTTAAAATGGAAGTAGAAATCCTTCAGCGATGCATGTTCCAGATTGTGTCTGTGAAGAATTCTGTGAGGCTTGATAGCCATTGGAAGAGGTGCTGCTGAAGGCAGAGATTTGGGTGGAAAAAGCTTTTAGCAAGAATATTAAAATTTCTCATCCAAAGAAGTCCTATCTTTGGTCAAAAAGAATTGTGCGCATTCACTCAAAAGTTAGTCTTTTTTTAGAGCTCACTATCTACCAGTGGAACAAGTTTGCAAACTGTACTCTGACAAGGAATTCCACAAGACTGAGTACCTTTTCGTCGAAGACCAGCTGAAATAGATTTGTTGGTGTGTAGAACCTCGAAGTGGTAGTAACCTGTTTCTTTAGCCTCGTAAAATCAAGCCTAGAGTGGGTTGGCTTGTGCGGTTGGAACTGGTACTACGGAAGTCTGGAAGTCCAAAACATTTCTGTGTCTCAGCTTTTCAGAGGTGTTAGCAGAAGCACAATTAGACACAGCCATTTTTCTTAGGGCTGCAGGAACTGCACTTGGGGGGCAAATTCTTGCTCCAGCATACGCCACCAGCAGGGTCTTGTAAGTCCTGCTGTCAAGTGATAGTTTATGCAGGGAGAAGGTAACTTTCTAAAAGTAGATTAAGCATTTACTAAACATCCAACTTCACCAGTGAATTCATTATTACATTTGATATTGTATTAACTTGAAACAGCCATCCTTGATTCAGTGAAAATAGCTTTTGGGGCCCTTTCACTGTAAAGATTTGGTTGAGATTTATGATAAGGCAAAAAGTGGCATTTTCTTACAGTAGGGTATAGCAAACAAAAGGGTTCACAGATTTTGTGGTACCCTGTTTGGCAACTGAGCAGAGCAAAGAGGAGAGGCAAAATCAGCCATAGAAAGTGCCAGAGAACCAACCAGAGAATTATAATCTTCGGGAAGTCTAGTGAAAGGGCCAGGGGACAACTACATTTTGAATCAATAACAATCATCATTAAATAACTTCTGAAAATGTAAATATCCTTAGACAAAATTATTCTCTTATGATTGGTAAGCAGGTTTTAGCAAAATTACACGAGGAACAGGAAGATCTCCAATAATGTTTTGAGAAATTAGTTCTTCAGTTACTGACAGATTGTTTTGCAAACTCAATTAAAAAAGCCTTTAACTGAACTGCAGAAATGTTCTGAATTGCGAAAACATTTTCATAAGCACATAGTTTGTAATCACATATTCTAATAAAAGGCGACTAGAATTATCACATCTTTGTCCACACATCTTTCTTGATAGAACTGTGATTTGGCATCCTTGAGTTCTTGCAAGAAATCTCCAATTCTATGAAGTAAACTCATCCTAGTTGTACAGAGTCACCAACCTTCCAGAGACAGCAGAGAGTGACAGGGCGGTCTTGAAAAAGAACAAACAAAAAAGCTCTAAGCACATTTAATATGACTCAGTGGTGCAGAAAACTTCCAGACAGACATTCTGCCAAACAGTACACTTTACTACAAAAAGAAGAGGACCTCAGTATCCAAAATGAGACCTCGGTGTCTAAAGACAGCAACGCTCAACTTCCCAGTAAAGATACTGTGCAATCTCAGGGTCAGAGCGCGGGTTGATGTAATATATATTATAGAGCATGCATTGTACACGTGTACTGCTTGCAGACCACAGAGGTAGAGTAATAAACCCCCCACACACACCACAAACACACACACACACACCTTGTCCTTCACATACACAGACCACAGGTCACACGCACATCTGCTCCTTCACACTTACAGAACTGAGGTCACACACACACATCTGCTTTTTCACATTTACAGAACACAGGTCACACACACACTGAACTGCTCCTTCACATTTACAGAACACAGGTCACACACACATGTGCTTTTTCACATTTACAGAACACAGGTCACACACACACACAACTGCTCCTTCACATTTACAGAACACAGGTCACACACACATGTGCTTTTTCACATTTACAGAACACAGGTCACACACATCTGCTCCTTCACACTTACAGAACTGAGGTCACACACACATCTGATTTTTCATATTTACAGAACACAGGTCACACACATCTGCTCCTTCACACTTACAGAACTGAGTTTACAAACACAACTGATTTTTCACATTTAGAGAACACAGGTCACACACACATGTGCTTTTTCACATTCACAGAACACAGGTCGCACACACACACACACATTTACAGAACACAGGTCACACACACTTTTTCACATTTACAGAACACAAGTCACATTACTCGGTTTATAACAGGGGTACACAGAAAGCATGTTTGTAGTTCGTGAGCTCTGAGGACATCTCAGGTACTCCCAAGATCTACCACCCAAGGTACAGACCGTGCCTAGAATTCTGAGTTCTACACACACAGCGCTTGGCAGCCAGCTGTGCGGTGTGTTTACCTCTCTAGCACACGTCACAATGCCAAATAACAAAGCCTGTATACCGTTTAAGTGTTCTAATGCACTAAATATGGCTGTCACTTTTAGCTGTAGGACACGCTTGATGCAAGTTGTGTGCATGTCAACGGTCATGCCATGCATTTAATACTGAGATCCAACAGGCATGGGCCACAGGTGAGTCGTGCAGGTACACATGCATTCTAATGTGTTACTGTAAATCTGTCTTATATATTTGGATTCTCTGCACAGAGATTCAGGTTGAAGCCTGGCGAGCATGTGAGTTCAAAGAGACCCAGTATGATAGATTTACATGTATAAATGTGGTAACACCACTTTCTGCATGTTATTCCCCTTTGCATAAGACAGCTGTCGAGGTTACTAATAAACTCCCTGTAATTTGGTGATAGGAATTGACCAATAACTGCAGAATGGGTCATACCGGGTGCGATACTGCGGCGATTACTGTGGCTTCTGCACTGGGGGCTTAGGACTTCTAGTGAGGCTTTGGGGCAGAGGAATCCACCTCTGCCACCACCCCTTTCTCAGCCACCAGTTGCAAGGGTGGGTGCCAAGGTGGAACATACCAACCCATAGACCTTAGGACACCCTCACTCCCGCACCAGACCACACCCACCTGGCATGTCAGCATGGAGGGGAGTCAGCACTCACTACCTGGCCAGGCAATGATGGTAAAAGTGAGACCCGCCAGGGGTTAGCTGGTGACAACCTCACCTCTTGGCACCCCTGGGATAAGGAAAGTCCCAGAGATCTTCTGCAGGCTGGGGGTAACGCCTGAAACCTCTCTACACCCCATAAGATCACTTTCCCTGTAAAACTGCCTCTTGCAAAAGGGAAATTCCAGGAGTTCCTGTTGCAGAGAGTGAATCTCCAGGGTTCCTCTATTGCTGCAGCTGCTGCAACACCTTATAATGTCCATCTTGGGACAGAAGCCTCCCTAAACAAAGGGCCTACCTTATGAATACCATTTTCAAAGCAAGCTGTGGCCGACACGCAGGTCCGGCTTGGCCATAGTGAGCACCAGGTGTTTCCCCTGTGGGCTTGAGGGGTGGGGGCCGGTTTTCTGGCCTTGGGGGGCACTTTGTCACTGAGGGCCGGTTTTGCAGCAGTGCTACTATATTGGCCGCTAGTTACCAAACCAGGAGTGGGCTTTTTACTAGCATATCTCAAACTCTCCCCTCCCGCTCTCAGGGCTGGTCGAGCAGCAATCTGCCAGGACTGGTTGCTATTCCCACTCCAGCCCTGCAGACACACTAACTATGTACTGTCTGCCAGGAGACCCTGCAGGACTACTATGAGAAGGGCTTCAAATGGTAAAAATAAGTGCAGCTACTCATTAAATAAGTTAGGGGTGCTGCAAGTGGGCGGGGCTGAGGGGCGCGGCTAAGGGCAAGACATGATAATGCCTAATGGTTTCAATACCAATTTCAGTACAAATGTTTTGAGATACTTAGAACCAGAAACACAGAACCCAGGTTTCTGATACATTACAAGGTCACCAACAGCAACTTTAGTTTTCTTAACAGGATGTCTGACATCATATTTTTCTTGACTTCTTAAACACTTTTCCTTTTCTTTCTCCTTCCAGGAGTTCAAATCAGGAACACCACGTTTATCAGAAAGAAACCAATTAACCCATGGTGGTTCCAGAAACGTAACAGGCTGTCTATTACGAAAAAGAAGAAAAGGAGTTTCACCAGTTGTTGAATGAGGTGCAAACCGATAAACTCCAACTCTTCTAGAGACTACCTCCGTCCAATCAAGACAATTTTGGTTTGCTAAGGAAATAGTTTCTTTTATGACCCTATTAAATCTTTCAACCGTCCCATTCGATTCTGAGTGATAAAGGCACATTCTTTGTGAACAAAGCCTCAGTTTCTTTTGAAACAAGTTGGACACCATTGTCCGTCATAAAGTTTGTGGTATTCCTTCTCTTGTGATCACGTTTTTGAGAAAGTCAATAATAGTTTTAGTATCACATTTTTTACAAAAGAGATTTCAGGCCACCTGGAGTACAGATCTATCACAACAACAACATATGTTTCATGTCCATTACCATGTAATGGTCCCAAGATGTCTAGAGCAATGCTCTTCCAAGGTCCAGACGACCGAGTCCTAATTTCCATAGGTTGAGTTCTGATCTTAAGAATTTTTGCACTCAGTGAACACTGGAGACATTCCCTAACCAGACTCTCAACCTGGAGATCCATGCCAGGTCACCAGTATGTAGAACACACTCTCTCTTTTGTTTTTGAAATGCCCAATTGTGCATCATGTGCTAAATCAAGCAATTCCTTCCTTAAGACAACTGGAGGAACCAACCTATGACCTCTCCATAGCATACACTCACTAGAGGACAGTTGATCCTTTACACACCAATAGTCTTTCAAAGACAAAGTCCCTTGTTCTTTATGATGCCAACCATCATGAATGAATTATATCAAGCACTGAATAACTTCATCTACTTCACTAGTTTTGCACCATCGTTCCTGAGAAATGATTGTATAATCAATTTCACAAACTAAATCATGTAAATGATTGAAGGCTGAATCAAGATGACTATCAGATTGAGAAATAGGGACTAATCTAGAGAGAGTATCAGCCACTAGATTTTCCGTACCAGGAATATTTCCGACAATAAAATCATAACCCTGTAAACCAACAGTCATTTTGAAATTCTCAGTGAAATTAAGTCAATCCCTTTATTGGAAAATACCTCACACAGTGGTTATGTAGTTCTGACTACAAATGAGGTACCCCATAGAATTTTTTTCAGTTTGTTAATGGCCCAACAAATAGCCAGAGCTTCCCTTTCCATTACTTAGTACTTGGTATCAGGCGCTTTAACAGTACTGTAAACAAACTTGATGGTATATCAGAACTAGCGCCACCTTGATACAATACAGCACCAAGCCTCTTAAGACTTGCATTGTTTTAAATAATAAAAGATTTGTAAGGTTCAAAATTGCACAGTTTAGGAGCATTAGACAATTTACTCTTAATATCAGAAACCTCCTCTTCACATTCTCTACTCCACTCAAACTTTACCCCTTTTTAATAAAATAAACTTCTCATGTTGAATGTGACTGCAGCAAAATTCCCCCCAAAAAGTTGTTATAATACTCCGCAATACCAAGGAAGCGCATGAGTGAACCAGATAGCAATCTTGTCAAGACCAAACCTGCACTTTTTAAGTTTTATGGTAAGATTGTGCTCACAAAGTCTGTCTAAAACTTGCCGGACTCTGCATCCATGTTCAGATTCATCACTACCATAAACCAAAATGGCATCCTGGTATACAAATACTCCTGGGACATTAATTAACACTCTCTCCATGGCACGTAGAAAGCAGCGGATACCAGGCCAAAAGGTAGTCTGACATACCTAAAAGTCCCAAAAGGTGTAACAAAAGCAGTGAAATCTCTTGAGGAATGATCTAACAAGATCTGATCATATACAGACGTTAAATTTATGGCACTGAAAACCTTGGCAACCCTCACCATAGTTAGAAGATCTGAGATGTTAGGAAAGCGATATTTATCCACCAGTATGCATTTATTGAGCTGTCTAAGATCAACACATACTCTCAAAGAGCCATCAGCCTTCATGGCTGCTACAACTGAAGCTAACCAGGACGTACCTTCAACTTCTCCAATAATGCCCTGTGATTTGAGCTTCTACAACTCACTCAGCATTTCTTCTTTCACATTAAAAGGAACATTGGGTACTTAGCATGAAACAGGAATGGAGCCTGAAGCCAATTTTATTTTATGACAATAGCCTTTCAAGAAACCAAGTTTATGACCAAAAAGTTGAGGGTAGTCATCCATGAGATTATTTTGTAAGAGAGAGTCATGACTTACCAGCTTTACAGGCTCTCTGTCTTTTAGAATTATAGGAGGGGTGTTGTTGTGATCTAACATAAGACCAAGATCTTTCTGATGCCACCAACTTAGGATACTGTCCCCTTTCTTGGATACATACACTTTCCCAGAGGTGAAGTGATTTTCAAAATCTATTAAACCAATGAAATAACCACACAATTTAATTGGGTCTCCTCCTTATGCAAAAGGACAAATATCAGCTCTAAGAAGATCAACTCTACTTCTCAATTTATCATCAAAGAATTTACTTGAAACAATGGTAATCTTTGCTCCTGAATCAAATAAGACTTTAGTCTTTTGACCTTCATAAAGAATGTAATCCAAAGGCCCATTTCCCCCAACTTGTACAATAGATTGTCCACACTCAAACTCAGGCATAACAGATATATCATGCCCCATTTCATTGACCCTCAGTCTATAAGATTTAATTCTGCAAGCAATGGCAAAGTCTACTTTTTTACACTAAGTACAAATGGCATTGAAAGCAGGACAAGACTTATCATTTGCCCAGTGTTATTACAACTGTAACACTTTTTATCTTTACTGATCTGACCTTGGAATTTATACACCTGTTTGTCTTTAACTTGAACTTTAGCTTGGAGATTCTTGGACTTAGGATCTGGACAGGAGGTTGAATCAACTACTGATACCTCTTTAATAATGTATTTTTTAATCTCTTTCCAACACTCCAGGGAATGCTCAATAAGTTTGGCTACTTGTAACACCTCATCTAGAGAAGGTTCATCCTTGTGCCATAACTCATTAAGCACTTTTTCAGATATGCACCCCAGCATACATTGATCTCTAATTCTTTCTTCTATCAGTAAAGCAAAACTACAAGAAGAAGCTAGACGCCTTAGATCTGTTACACAATCCTCAATTGTCTCACTTTCCTTTTGCAAAATGATAACGTTTTAATATTGTACTAACTTTTGGTAAATAATGAGCATGAAGCTTGTATATACACATTTCATACACATTAAGGTATTTTGCAACACCATCTGGAACATCAGAAAGATGATCAAAGACACCTTGACCTACAGATCCCAGACAGTGTAGGAGCAATGCTTTTCTCCTTTCATCACTAAGAGTATTACCACAAACGTGAGCATAACACTCAAAAACATTTTTCCATTTAGAACATTTGGTGGGTGGATCACAGGTGATTTTCAAAAGAAACGAGGTGTTGTGACGTTTTGCATGGCCAATGTTGCAGATAACTAATAAACAATGAGAAAGTACATGTTTACAATAACCTAAACATCGTTCTTTATTTTTTAAATAAACACTCTCCTTAAGAAGATGCTCTCAGCTGTGTATAACAGTGTAATAATGAATTCATTTATAGCTATAAACACACCTGTTCAAACAAAACAAAAACAAATATATAACTCTCTTTTCTTTTATAAATAAACTGTGTGTGCCAGTGTGAAGAAAATATCAAAATAATCCAGCTGTGCGTGTCTCAGCATTGTTGAACAAACAATTGTAACTGACACACTCCTCTAAAAACAAGCTGTGTGTTTCAGCGCACTGTGAAGGTTAAAGTGAAAAGAAAAATAACAATAATCCAGCTGTGTGTGTCCGCGTTGTTGAACAAACAAATGTAACTGACACACTTTTTAAGCAAAGAGCTGTGTATGCCAGCGTAATAGAGAACATTTTTCATAAAGGTGTAACTAATTTTTCCAATATTCTTTCATTTAAGCAGATTTAAAATGGAATTTAAAGCTATGTGTGTCAGCGGTTTATTTATTTATTTATTTGACACACTTGCAAAATTTAAAGCTGTGCCTGTCATCGATTGTGTCATCAACTTTTCCAATATTTTCCTTTAAGTAGAAATAATATGAAATTTAAAGCTGCATGTGTTAGTGATTGTTTTCTCTTGACACGCTCTCACTATTGAGTAATATAAAGGCAATCAGTAACAGTAACCAAATATTGCGGCCGCAATTTAATTGAAATTTAAAATGCCAAGCTGACATAGCAGAGCTCGGCCACCCAACTGACCCTTGCTAGTCTCTCCAGTAGACTCCTTTAATATTCTACAAATGACCTAGAGTTTCTTAACAACTCTAGAAAGCACCCAACTGACCCTTACCAGTTTTTCCAGTAGACTCCTTTAACATTCTACACATGACCTAGAGTATTTTAACAATTCTAGAACCCACCCAACTGACCCTTTCCAGTTTCTCCAGTAGACACCTTCAACAATGTACTAATGACCTAGAGTATCTTAACAATTCTAGAACCCATGCAAGCATATACTACAACAGTGATAACATTGGTAGAAAGCACATTACAACACCACGTCTCATGGTTCTTGTATAAAACCAACAAAAATGCGTCAGAAAGTGTCATGTGCATAAACAGTAGGAAATATCAACATAGCACAATCAAGAAAGCTCAACAAGAGAGCAAGTCCTATTAGATACAGATTAATAATACCAGATGATAACAAATAGCAGCATTTCAAGGTAATAGATGATCATTACCTAACAATCCTGAATTCCTATACTTAAGAACGAGATGAATGTCATTTATAATGGCCAAACAGACAATTAAATATGGAAGAGACTGCAGATAATGCATAGCTGTGTTATAATCTCTAATATTAGCATCCTTCAAAAGTTGAAATAAAAGGTTTTTCTTAATAGAACAGTAACAATTACAAAACAACATAAAGTGTAAAGTAGATTTAACAGATACATTATCAATGTATCAGGGCCTGAATCATGGAATGTCTGACAAGATCAGGAAAAGTCATCAAATAGGGCAAGGCACTAAATCTCAACCTGGTTAACAAGACCCTCTAGTAGTTGTTACCAATCCATATGATGGTACAGTTCAATGGCGGGTCCGGAATTCAAAGGGCTGTACAGACACACCGTACTATTGTCTGATTCCGTGCAAACTCTAGTACACTAAGTCCACTTCCAAAAATAATCTTTAATTAGCTGGCCAGTAGCTGTAGAAAGAGCCTCAGGACAATTGTTAAAAACAGGGAAATCCAGAGTATTACTATTGTTATTAAAGGTTATCAGTTATGTAGATATATTTTTGTCTGGAAAATTGATGTTGAGATTGCCCGACAAAAATTTCAGCCCAAGATCATGTGAACTGACCTATGGTTTCATTTGCATGGTGTTCTCTAGGGAACTCACACCAGTGCTTTTGTTGCCCACTCCCTACTATCCCCTTGAGATATTTCAGACAAGGGGGGCACCGTAACAATAGAAAGGGACCCGTACAGGTGGAATACCACCTTGCCAGAACCGATAGTCTGCGGACACAGGACCCTGAATTGATTCTTGTTAGCATGTGTAGTATTTTGTTGTGCTCTGACAATACATTTCCTCCGTTTTCTGGACACAAATAGTAGGTTGGAGAGTGAATTATTGTTTCTGTATATCAAGTGCAGGAGTGTCCTTGACTTGGTTTGATGAACCAAAGTAGGATGGAACTGGGAAACCAGAGATCCGCGTTCTTCACTACCACTGTTGTAGCCCTCTAAACGGGGTCTGAAACAGTGTATCAGGAAAATTTTAATTTCTAATACGACAAGGACTTTCTATAGAAACAATAGTTATTTTGAGGTGACTTTTGCAATCAAGCCCCCTCCTCCCCTGGACCAGAGATCGCGAAGGACCTCACCGACTCTGGAGCTTGCAAACCAAACATCAACAAATGAAATTATTTTGTAGTCAGTTTTTCCTGTTGTACATGACCCTGAATTGTAGTCCAACCCCCACCAACATGAGATGGGAGTCCTTTACAGAGCCACAATGCCACGGTAGTGCCATACTAATGCAAGTTAAGAGGCACAGTGTTCCGTCTTTCCATTGATGGGTTTGAACCTTGACAGTGCACACAGATATAAATGTACAAAGGTTTATCTACTCAGGTTCCCAGCCTATAAATTGAGCGCGACCTTAACCTGTTAACCTGCCACACCATAGTGGCCACAATAGAAACAAGCAGATATATGAGAGAACTTGTCCAGCAGTCAATAATGTCATCAGTGCAGTGAAGCTTCCTACCTACCTCAAATTGGAGAAAGAAGCTTTTGATAAACATAATTGTTTATTACTCAACGCTAGTTACACCAGTTTTGTTCTTCATCATGCAATGAAAAGCAAGAGTTACTATGTTGGACCTGGGGGGTACCGGATCACATAGGGTAGCCTGGCACAAAGTAGGAAGGTCTTATCCAAAAGCATCAAGGTTAAGCTTGCGTCACACCATTCAGTAACACAGTGTTCATCCACTAGAAAATAAGGACACTACACCAGTCTTAGAAAAATACGGGCAGTTTTATAAAAGAGTCACTTTGATGTATTTCTTTCTGTTACTTAGCAGTCTTTAGTTACAGTCTAACACAGTCCATAAAATTGCTCTACCTTTGACTGTTACCATTTACACATTTACATTTAACCTTTTCCTTATACAGTTCTCACACCAATGGAAGGAGCCCCGCAATGTTTCCCGTATCTAGGCAGTGAAGATTATTCCGCTAAAGTTGGAGAACACAACAATATTCAAACCCCCTCTCTAATAAGGCAAGGCTATACATTACCCTTAGGGTCTCAATGTTACCATTGTAAACAAGAGAAATGCCAATACTGTGCACTAGTTTTCAATCAATACAAGGCCTTAATGAAATGTTTGAATTGTACAATTTGTAAATAATTCCCTTGAGCACATGTGTGCAACCTACATGCTTAACATTGACTTTTTATAGTCCCTCTTCCAGCACTATCATATTTGTTGGCATCGTAGCCCTATGAGAATTTCCTCCAGCTCCCCCAACCAGACGGAGTGTATAACTCTTTCAAGTATACTTCCATTTCTTTAGCCTCTCATAAACTGCGCGCCAAGCGGCGTCAAGTAGAGCATATGGAATGGCCTTTAAACTCTTGAAACTGATGTGACTTCGATATAGCTCAACTTCAGCAGCTAATGCACTAGCTTTCATAGTTCACAGTGAAGGAAACCACAATTCCCATGATCCTTGTGAACCAACCCGGAAACGGCGTCCACTGAAATGAGGCGAACCAGGAACTGTTCTGCATCGCGTAAACACACGATGGCGAATTAATCAGGAGGAGACGGACGTTCGTTTTCAAGTAAGCTAAGACTGCATGGCGTCGCTTCGTAGCGCGACCCCCAGGCGCTTTCAGTAAAGGGTAAGGTCATACTAGGTCAAGTTAAGGAGACCGAGCCGCATCCACATACTTTGGTGCAGACTGTTTGAAGTAAGCAAGGGCTGCACGGCGCAGCCTCGCAGCGCGACCTCACCGGCACTTGCAGCAAAAAGGGAAACGTAATACTAGGTCGAGATAGGTAGACCCAGGAGTATTCACAGACTGGGGTTCAGACTTTGCCTCAGAACGGCTCCCTGCACGAGCAGCTTAGTAACCAGACTGAACGTTCTCTTGAGGTACTGTTACCCCGTCCTTTGAGAGGCTTTCCTAACAGCCCTCCCTGTTTGTTTCCAACAGAACCAATTTCGGAAAACAACCCGAACTGACTGAACACCGTAAACTGGTGTTTTCACACTGAGGGTGCAAAGAGAAATTGACCTATAGCTGGATAGGATATCGCTACTTACCAGTGAGTATAAAAAACCCCTTTCTCAGCAAATTCGACGTAGTGTGAAGTCAAAGACCGTGTTTTAACTCATGGTGTTCAAAATATTCTGTTTTTGTAGCTGACTATAACCTCCATCATTTAAACTCCACTGAGAACCAGCGACAGGTAAGCTTATTGAGAGTATGTGGTGGCTGAATGAAAGTTGAGAGTCTCTCTTTGATTTTAATGTTTGACTGATAGAATCTTTTTCACTCATTGTGTCTTCCAGATTAATTGTGTTTGGTCCTGAAGAGAATCCTTTACATTCATTAAGGATTCGAAACGCGTCGACCGAGGCGGTAGTTGTGTGTGGTGCCAAGTTTTTGGCTCTAGATCAATTGATGTATTATTAAGAGCGATTAGAAATGATTGCGAAACAGTGTTTGGTCTTAATTACTGTGTTGATCTATGGAGCTCATTGATTGCATTATACCACTCCTATGATTGTAAATAGGATTAGGCTTTAGCTCCGCCATAAAATACAGCAATCTAACTATTGGCGAACACTTTGAAATAAATTGTAACACCAATTACCACCACGTACCAGAAATGTTTGATATATGTTCACTGTCCTGTGTACACGTGTCTTATGTCTATTTGTGTTGTTAGTATTGTGATAAACCACTTTCACATTTATTCCCTCTTGCCCCCCCAAAGAACTCTATCCCTCGTCCATGACTCATTATGATGATAGTTTGATGTTGTAAATATATGTACAGACATTTACATGTATAAATCTCTTCTTTGAAATACAAAAAACAAATTAAACTACAATCAAAAGCAAAATAAAAAATTTCTAATTTTCTACGAGTAACTTAGACTGAAAAAGTGGTCTTTTTTGAGGCAGCGACTAGGAGCGTCTCCTTCAATTGATTGAAAACTAGTGCACAGTATTGGCATTTCTCTTGTTTACTACGTAGTGGCGCAGCCTTACTGTGCTTACCGCCAAACCCGTTTAGTTTCGTGGGTCAATGTTACCATTGGCATGGAGTTACAGGTTCCAACAACAGTTTCATTATTAACACATTAATTCCATTGTTCAAGCAGCTGTTTACCTAAATAAAGACAGGCAGGTTATTTCTGTTATTTTGTTTACACTACATAGACGGCTCCTGACTCATATAATTATGTCAGTTTTCTACAGACTGCGCTGTCCCTAGTAAACCTCTACTGATCAGAGGAGAATATTTTAAGCCTAGCGTCACGCACTGATGTCGCACTGTTCCAGGCGCAGTCTATTCAGAGGAGCGATTTCCCAAGGCCTGCGGGCAACTTCCCTGTCCCTTCACGGGAAGCAACAGTTAATTATTCTCTGGCTGTTCCTCCAGGGAAGTAGTCACAACTCTCTCCTCAGGACGCCCCCTTAAGAACAGTCACGAATCCCACTCCTCCCACCACATCCTTACTGGATGGCACCAGAACTCAGTCCCGGCCTGCTCACCGCCTCCGATCTTGGTTCAGCAGTAGGGGGGGTGATTCCGGCTCCAGCGCGGCAACCTTAAGGCAGCTGACTGGGCCGAACTTGAGCGATGGTTCCTTCAGTGCTCCACTCTGTCAGCGTCGGTGGGGCGACTCCAACACGCAGGCGCAGGGGATTAGTGGATCCTTTTCCGACCCTGCTCAAACGCGGCAGATCTCGGATTACCGCTCCGCCCCCTCACAAAGAGTAGCTTCCGCCTCCTGGGCCTGCGCAGTACCGCGGCTGCCCAATTCTCCCTCAGGGATCAGCGTCTGCCTCACAAGCTTGTGCAGTATCGCGACTACCCCGGTCTGGGGAATTCACATTCCACCTCACCACAGCGCCGCCACGCCTCCTGGAATCACCGAGTCAATTTCCTCCGCCAAGCCTGAATTGCGAGGAAGCACTCCCGCGTTGGCGCTACTGACCCCAGGTGAGCAGAGGAAGGTGGTATCAGATCGGCTTTTCTATTCACTCTCCTTCCGTGGCCGTTCCCTCACAGTAACTAATAGGAGTTTACCCTCTGGACAACAGGAGCAGAACTACTACCCAGATCTGTCTCCTAAGATCGATCTCTTGGAACTGGGTGGTTCACCTGTCCAGGGTCAACAGGAACCCAACTTGGCAGGGTCAGGTCTGCAGAAAGGGGGGGGGAAGGTGGTGAAGCAGTAAGGAAGCAATCCCTCTGAATATCCTACCAACCCCCTCCTACCGCGACAGCCTGTACTCCAGCTGACTCTCTCACTGAATGACAAAATGGACGCCCCACAGTTGGCCTTTTATATCCCTAGCCTCAAGTGTCCAGAATAGGCCAGAAGGTTCTAGATTCCCTATATTAACCTATGGTCCATTTCCTGAAGTAACCGTTATGGCAGTTACTGGCCACCATTTTGGGTAACTAAGCTTTTCCTCAGAAAAGGAGGGATTCCTAGAACTATCAGGGACCATAGGGTCAGGGAGCACCTAACCCCCAGGTTAACACCTTAAAAATTCCAGTGGACAACAAAAATAGAGGGGATTGAGGGAAAAAGGGGACAGGAATAAATAAATAAATAGGAGGGACCACCCAAAGGGCTGACAGGTCTAACACCACTGCATATTTTAACTGGACAAAATGTGTACAAAAGATATAGTGCTAGGTGAGTACTGAAAGACCCTCGCACACAGATGCTGAAATCAAACATTTAAACCAAGTCCCACCTAACCAGCTTGCACTAGAATATGTTTCTATCATAGCTCTTAGTTGCCACCTGAATACCATATTAAATTCTGCAGCTTTTAGATATCTACAACCAGGCACTGCATTTTATATTTGGGTTGTAAAAGTGTGTACTGTATTTTTTATCATCTGTGCCAGATGTGTTCAGAATATTTAGAATTAAAACACACATAGTTTACCCCGCCATATATAGAGTGGCACAGTTTGCTAATTGGATTCTTCTATTCAACTCAAACGGCTGCAGGTGTGAGGCATGAATAACACATCTCCCTGTTTCCTTGCCTCTGTCACACGTTTGCAATCCAGCGAGAGACTCTTACAAGCCAAAACCAAATGTATCTTTCTCCGGCAACCTTCCAAGTTTCATTCAGGAAGACAAACAGGTTTTGCAAAATTGTTTTAGGGTTAATTGTTTCCCCTACTTTGCAAAAACTCTTTCCCTCTTTCTAATGTTTTAACTTTTTTGTAAGAGCGCTTCTTACTTAGGCTGTTGTCCCTTTTGCTGGCTTCATCCGCTGACATAGGAAGTGACATCACAAGGCTGTAGATCCACTGCAATAGGAATGATGTTGAAAAAAGTCATAAACACAACACAATAAAAATACCATTCAAACTAAGAAAAATAGACAAAAATGTTGAATCCAAATTTCACCAAAAAAAAAAAAAAAACATCGAATAAGGAGCACTGGATTTATGAATTTTCAAAGATTGAATTGAAAAATAGCAATGAAAAAGTAAAGCATCAATGGAAAAGCATGGTCGTGATAGACTGGGACCTAGTGATGATTTTAGATGAACAGCAATGGCTGCAATTCGGATACCCCAGCCAGGTTCGTTCCAGTTGGAGATTTTCCTTTGGGTCTTAGTCCTTAAAATGGAAGTAGAAATCCTTCAGCGATGCATAGTTCCAGGTTGTGTCCGTGAAGAATTCTGTGAGGTTTGATAGCCATTGGATGAGGTGCTGCTGAAGGCAGAGGTTTGAGGGGAAAAAGCTTTAAGCAACAATATTAAAATTTCTCATCCACAGTAGTCCTCTCTTTGGTCAAAAAGAATTGTGCGCATTCACTCAAAAGTTAGTCTTTTTTCAGAGCTCACAATCTTCCAGTGGAACAAGTTTGCAGACTGTATTCTGACAAGGAATTCCACAAGACTGGGTACCTTTTCGTCGAAGACCAGCTGAAATAAATTTGTTGGTGTGGAGAACTTCGAAGTGGTAGAAACCTGTTTCTTTAGCCTCGTAAAATCAAGCCTAAACTGGGTTGGCTTGTGTGGTTGGTCCTGCTACTCCGGAAGTCTGGAAATCCAAAACATTTCTGTGTCTCAGCTTTATAGAGGTGACAGTTAGACACAGCCATTTTTCGTAGGGCCGCAAGAACTGCATTTGGGAGGCAATACTTACTCCAGCAGATGTCACCAGCAGGGTCTTGTAAGCTCAGTTGCCAAGTGATAGTTTATGCAGGGAGAAGGTAACTTTCTAAAAGTAGATTAAACATTTATTAAACATCCAACTTCGCCAGTGAATTGGCCTTGTAACAATATTTCGAAAAACTCCAAGCATGACATTTCTAGCTGTTTCCTATCCACAGAGAACATTATTACATTTGATATTTTATGAACTGGAACAGCCATCCTTGATTCAGTGAAAATAGCTTTTGGGGCCCTTTCACTGTAAAGATTTGGTTGAGATTGATGATAAGGCAAAAAGAGGCATTTTCACACAGTAGGGTATAGCAAACAAAATGTTCACAGATTTTGTGGTACCATGTTTGGCAACTGAGCAGAGCATGGAGCAGAGGCAAGATCAGCCATAGAAAGTGCCAGAGAACCAACTAGAGAATTCTAATCTACAGGAAGTCTGAAGAAAGGCCCAGGGGACAGCTACATTTTGAATCAATAACAATCATCATGAAATAACTGCTGAAAATGTAAATATCCTTAGACAAAATTATTCTCTTGTGCTTGGTAAGCAGGTTTTAGCAAAATTACAAGAGGATCAGGAAGATCTCCAATAATGTTTAGAGAAATTAATTCTTCTGTTACTGACAGATTGTTTTGCAATCTCAATTAAAAAAGCCTTTAACTGAACTGTAGAAATGTTCTGATTTGCTAAAACATTTTCATAAGCACAGAGTGTGTAATCACATATTTTAATAAAAGGCGTCTAGAATTATCACAGCTTTGTCCACACATCTATCTTGATGGAATTGAGATTTGGCATCCGTGGGTTCTTGGAAGAAATCTCCAATCCTATGAAGTCAACTCATCCTAGTTGTACAGAGTCACCATCCTTCCAGAGATAGCAGAGAGTGACAGGGCAGTCTTGAAAAAGAACAAACAAAAAGGCTCTAAGCACATTTAATATGACTCAGTGGTGCAGAAAACTTCCAGACAGACATTCTGCCAAACAGTACCCTTTACTACAAAAAGAAGATGACCTCAGCATCCAAAAGGAGACCTCAGTGTCTAAAGACCGCTTTGCCCAACTTCCCAGTGTAGAAACTGTGAAATCTCGGGGGTAGAGCGCGCACTTTCAGACGTCTGCTCCGTGTAGGACAAACCCACCTGTAACCTTCCGCGACAGGCCACTAGTTTAGCAAAAAGCACAACAGGTAGAAAAAAGAGCTCTTCAGCCATATACTAGAAAAGACCCTTGTCCTAAATACCACCTCTGATGATCCTTGAGCCACTCAATTTATTTTTCCACATCACTGACTACCAATGTTTTGTTAAACATCCATGTATCAGTAAGACACCAAACATACTCTCCTCCCATCCATTTGTTACTAGCTAACTCTACGTCCTTCTCTTCCAATAATCTGGACTCGCAGGTGTATCTGCCTGTACATGATACTATCTCTAAAGCATAAGCACGACTTCATTTCTCAGGAATTGTCCTAAATAAGAACTGATGTTGTACAGCATATCTCATTTATGAACACCAAAGCCTCGCTCTTATGCCCCTGGTCTCTAAAGCATAAGTACGACTTCATTTCTCAGGAATTGTCCTAAATAAGAACTGATGTTGTACAGCATATCTCATTTATGAACACCAAAGCCTCGCTCTTATGCCCCTGGTCTCTAAAGCATAAGTACGACTTCATTTCTCAGGAATTGTCCTAAATAAGAACTGATGTTGTACAGCATATCTCATTTATGAACACCAAAGCCTCGCTCTTATGCCCCTGGTCTCTAATCTCATCACTGTTCACCGTCACTAGCACGTTCAGTGCACACTTGTGTGTTTTGGTTACCTTTGCATAAATTGGACTATAGTGCTGATACAACTACTAACAAAAAATAATTTACATTCTAATACAAAAAAGAAACAGCAAAACCAAACATACACACCATGTGTGTATAGGACACATCTCCCTCTAAGGAAGAAACAAAAGATTCCCACACAAATATCCCACAGAAAGTCCAATGCTTGGAATATTACACTGCAATAGTGTGCACCACCACCACTCCCTCTGTCTCTACAGAGTAGTCTTCATGACCAAAGTTATGTTTATCACAACTGTGGGTTGCACCACCAAACTCAAGTTCCAAAAAATGATTTGGTCCATCGAATGTTGTTACTATTACATTTCTTTGTTCTTCTTTTTTGATAAAAAAAATGCCAAGCAGCCAACGTGTTTCGTCCAACTTCAGTGGACTTCATCAGGACTCATTATTTGATAGGAATTTCAAGTTTTAAGCTCTGTTTTGAAATGCAAATGCGCTGTGTTCAAAATATGTGTAATCCTGCAGTCGGACTATACCCTCTTATATCCAAGGTAAATCGATAGTAAATGGCTCCTGTGCCATAGGAGTTTTCAATCTTGTGACGCCAGCAATCCACGTCTCAATCCATGCGACCCACGGATTAAGATGTGGATTGCTGACGTCCCAAGATTGCAAACTCCTATGGCACAGGAGCCATTTACTATCGATTTACCTTGGATATAAGAGGGTACAGTCCGACTGCAGGATTACAGATATTTTGAACTTCGCAGCACAATTGCATTTCAAAATAGAGCTAAAAACTTGAAATTGATACCAAACAATGAGCCTAGATGTATTCCACCGAAGCTGGACGAAATGCGTTGGCTGCTTGGCGTTTTTTATTGAAAAAGAAGAAGAAATTAATTTAATAGTAACAACATTGGATGGACCCAATCATTTTTTAGGTCTTGAGTTTGGTGGTGCAACCCACATTTGGGATAAAAATAATTTACATTCTATAAAACTCTCTTGTGGTCTCATTTCTTTTCTTGCCCTTTTCTGAGTGATTTATACTCTCCTTGCATCTGTCCCTCTTAATGATTACCATCCTAGCCAACATCACTGGGCTCCTAATCCACTCAGCTGACACCCTTCCCATTCACCAACTACACAGGGACCCACAGTTTGTGACACTAGTCTCCATAACCAGTCCCCTAAAGCACATCACACTCATAGTCATTCACAGAGCCAGAAACTCTTGACAGTAAAAAGTTCAATTCTGAACCACAGACCAACCCCCCTTTGTTCGACAGACTCCTACTAATAAAATATTCAATACATCGAAAAATTGAATAGATATAAAGAGGCAGCACAGGTTTAATAGATAAAACCAAAATAACCAATCTGAACCATTGCACAAAGCAGGGCAGTTTGCTATTCTTCTAGACACTGCAATCACAAACAGACTGGAAAATGTCGCAAACCCATCCTACACAGGCCAACTATGTTTAAAGCGAAAAACTCTGTAGCTGTAAGAATTTCCAAAACTAAGCCGAGGTATGTGATCCACTTACGGTTTACTTAACGCTCCTCGATAGGTGAGAACGTGTAATCGACCCGTCAAGCCACGGGGGGGCGGATTTACAAGCCCATTGCGTTGTTTTTACGCTGCAGTTGCGTCACTTTTTGTGACGCAGTAGCAGTGTAAAAATGCGGCCCATTTACAACGTGACACATCTAGGGAGATGCGTCACGTTGTAAAGCCCTGCATCACATTATACCTGCGTCAGGTATAATGTATGCTGGGTGGGCGTTCCAGCGCAATAAAGCCTCGTAGAAGTGACGCAGTGAAATCTACAAGATTTCACTGCGCCACTTCTAGGACGCCACTGTGCCAAATTCTTACACCTGCTTAAAGCAGGCGTAAGAGTGATGTAGCACAATGAGGAAAGACCTCCCCCAGCATTACTGGAGTTGTGTTGTGCTTGCGACACAACTCCAGCATGACTTTAGCGTCAACAGATGCGTTCAAATTTTTGACGCATTTATCAATCCTTGCGCCATGGTTCGACGTATTGTAAATACGGCGTATCAATAGTGGCACAAGGGTTTCTCAAAGTGACGCAGGGAAAGTGACACATCTTCACAGATGCGTCACTTTCTTGTAGATATGCCCCTGGGTCTCCAAAGCGATTGCAGCACTTACACCTTGTGCTCTGCGTCATCTTTAACTTGCTCATTAGATGCTGATATATTTCTTGCAATCTACCGGATGACACCCCTATGTGTTGGCAAACTTTAGGCAAGCTGCACTGAATGAAAGAGACTGCATAGAATGACAGAAGGTGACACCCTCTGAAATCTGAATAAGAAGGTCTGTGTATCCCCCAACGAAGTAGAGTTTTAGCCATAACTTTGCATGAAGTATCCGATTTGTATGAGATTATATGGTTGGCTGATGTAATATAGCGCGGGGACACACCGTTTTGAGTGTAACCAGGCGGTCTACAAATGGCTTTATTATTATTATTATTAATATATATTATAGAGCATGCATTGTACACTTGTACTGCGTGCAGACCACAGAGGTAGAGTATTAAACCCCCCACACACACCACACACATTCACACACACACACACCTTGTCCTTCACATACACAGAACACAGGTCACACACACACGCACATCTGCTCCTTCACACTTACAGAACTGAGGTCACACACACATCTGATTTTTGACATTTACAGAACACAGGTTACACACACATGTGCTTTTTCACATTAACAGAACACAGGTCACACACACACAGAACTGCTCCTTCACATTTACAGAACACAGGTCACACACACGTGCTTTTTCACATTTACAGAACACAGGTCACGCACATCTGCTCCTTCACACTTACAGAACTGTGGTCACACACACATCTGATTTTTGACATTTACAGAACATAGGTCACACACACATGTGCTTTTTCACATTAACAGAACACAGGTCACACACACACAACTGCTCCTTCACATTTACAGAACACAGGTCTCACACACACATGCTTTTTCACATTTACAGAACACAGGTCACACGCATCTGCTCCTTCACACTTACAGAACTGAGGTCACACACACATCTGATTTTTGACATTTACATAACACAGGTCACACACACATATGCTTTTTCACATTAACAGAACACAGGTCACACACACACACAACTGCTCCTTCACATTTACAGAACACAGGTCACACACACGTGATTTCTCACATTTACAGAACACAGGTCACACATACACACAACTGCTCCTTCACATTTACAGAACATAGGTCACACTCACACATATCTGCTTCTTCACATTTACAGAACACAGGTCACGCACATGCACTTTTTCACATTTACAGAACACCAGCCACATTACTCGGTTTATAACAGGGTGCACAGAAAGCATGTTTGTAATTCGTGAGCTCTGAAGACATCTGAGGCCCTCCCAGGATCTACCACCCAAGGTTCAGACCGTGCCTAGAATTCTGAGTTCTATACACACAGCGCTTGGCAGCCAGCTGTGCTGTGTGTTTACCTCTCTAGCACACGTCACAATGCCAAATAACAAAGCCTGTATACCGTTTAAGTGTTCTAATGCACTAAATATGGCTGTCACTTTTAGCTGTAGGACACGCTTGCTGCTAGTTGTGTGCATGTCAACGGTCATGCTATGCATTTAATACTGAGATCCAACAGGCATGGGCCACAGTGAGTCGTGCAGGTACACATGCATTCTAATGTGTTACTGTGAATCTGTCATATATTTGGATTCTCTGCACAGAGATTCAGGTTGACGCCTGGCGAGCATATGAGTTCAAAGAGACCCAGTATGATAGATTTACATGTATAAATGTGGTAACACCACTTTCTGCATGTTATTCCCCATTGCATGAGTCAGCTGTAGAGGCTACTTATATACTCCATGTAATTTAGTAATAGGGATTGACCAATAACTGCAGAATGGGTCATACCGGGTGCGATACTGCGGCGATTACTGTGGCTTCTGCACTGGGGGCTTAGGACTTCTAGTGAGGCTTTGGGGCAGAGGAATCCCCCTCTGCCACCACCCTTTTCTCAGCCGCCAGTTGCAAGGGTGGGTGCCAAGGTGGAGCATACCAACCCATAGACATTAGGACACCACCACTCCCGCACCCGCCCGCACCCACCTGACATGTCAGCATGGACGGGAGTCAGCGCTCGCGACCTGCCCAGGCAATGATGGTAAAAGTGAGACCCGCCAGCGGTTAGCTGGTGACAGCCACACTTCTTGGCACCCCTGGGATAAGGAAAGTTCCAGAGATCTTCTGCAGGCTGGGGGTAACGCCTGAAACCTCCCTACACCCCATAAGATCACTTTCCCTGTAAAACTGACTCTTGCAAAAGGGAAATCCCAGGAGTTCGAGAGGCAGAGAGGGAATCTCCAGGGTTCCTCTATTGCTGCAGCTGCTGCAACACCTTATAATGTCCATCTTGGGGCAGTAGCCTCCCTAAGCAAAGAGCTTAACTTATGAATACCATTTTCAAAGTAAGCTGTGGCCGACACGCAGGTCCGGACGGATGTTAACTGTAGTCAATGAATTAGAGAATGTACTGGATAAGATATGTTTGGATAATCGTGTTAATTTTGCTTTTATCTGGGGGGGAGATTTTAATATTTCCATGTGTCCACTCTCATTAACCAAGGCATGTGGGTTCAATGAGGACAGAGGCGAGGATTGTACTCATTTTCACCACAGTACTTATGGAGAATAGTTTAATTCAGTTATGATTAAACTTGATTTGGTAGCCCTGGAGAGTGCTAAAGACAGGGAGGGCCATTTTGTCCCAACCTTTACCGGCAGAAATGCCGCTATAGTTATTGATCACCTGTTGATCTCGGAGGATATTAGTCTTCATTGTGATACCCCGGTAATACTGGACTTATCTGTCAGTGATCATAACTGCATTACGTTGGCATTATTTATCTGGGGTTACAAGGACCAGACCGACCAAAATGTCGTTGATGATATTGTCCCTTATAGACTTAACGGCCACAGGAACAAATGGAAAGGGGACAATTCGGAAAAGCTCATGATTAAAATAGTGGCAGCTTGTATACCTGAGCTGCATAACTGTTTGGACGGGAATGCTGACCCCCTGCGCATTTTAACGTGTTTTAATAAGATTAATGACTTAATCAACAACATTCTGACCATTACCACGGTCAGTAGAAAGAGGGAGAAGATAGGGTGGTTTGACAATGCTTGTACCGAGTCCTTACGGAAGCTAAAAAAAGCCCTATCAAATAGCCCCAGGGATAAGCCAACAATTACAATCCTCAGGGCAGCATACAAAGAACAGTTGAAGCATAGGAAGCGTGACCTCCAGGAGGACGCCTGGGGCAAATTTACCATGGCTGTAGAATTATCCAATAGCAAGCTATTCTGGGATACAGTTAACTGTCCCTTTCTTAGGAGAGATGATGCCCCAGTTTTGACAGCTCAAGTTAGTAAGGAAAGCTGGGTCTCCCATTTTACTAGCATTTTCGACCCTGTGGATGTAATTAGTACGTCTATGCGGGTAGACGTTTGCTGGCCAATTGTCCCCCTTAATATTACAGTCGTAGAGGTAGAATATGCTATTAGGAGGGAAAGTTCCAGGGCCAGACGGGGTGCCGATCGACCTTTATAAAGCCGATACTCTACTCTGGGGCCCCCTCCTGACCAAAGTTTTTAATGCGGCAGTAATGGAAAGCACACCATCAACTTGGGGTGAGTCTATAATTATCCCCATATTTAAAAAGGGAAATAGTTCCGAAGCAAAAAACGATCGACCTATTTCCATTTTAAACTCATCACTGAAAACCATGAGTAGGGTTCCGAAAGGGCCTTGGGACCATCGAACAGTGCATTAACCTGGACCTCATAATGGGGAAATACAAGCGCGCAAAGCAGGGTTCGCTCTTTCTCTGCTTTGCAGATCTGAGTAGGGAGTTTGATTTAGTCGATCATGCCCTATTATGGCCAATTTTACTAGATCTAGGTGCCCCTGTGGCAATTATCTATTTTTTGGACAGACTCTATACTAAATTATCTGCTCGTATACGTTATGGTCAAGCAGGAGAATGTACCGATAAAATCAAGGTTAATTTAGGCATAAGGCAAGGTTGTGTCCTTGCGCCTATCCTTTTTTCCCTTTTTATCAATGCTATTGATGCAGAGCTTAAATTGGTCAATTCTGACGCACCCGCAAGCCGATGGTCAAGATATCCCTGCGCTGCTTTACGCAGACGATGCAGTTCTTTTATCAAGAACCCCCCTCGGCTTGCAGAGATTAATGAATAGATTTTCAGAATTCATTAAGGGAAGGAAACTAAAGATCAATAACACCAAAACTTTCATTATGTCATGTGGTCAAAAAATGAGGAAAATTAGATCGTTCTATATTGAGGACCAAAAAATACA
Organism: Lissotriton helveticus; assembly: GCF_964261635.1. Taxonomy (NCBI): domain Eukaryota; kingdom Metazoa; phylum Chordata; class Amphibia; order Caudata; family Salamandridae; genus Lissotriton; species Lissotriton helveticus. Next base: position 434,828,348 of record NC_136062.1, read on the forward strand.
AATAGTAGATACATTTTGTTATCTAGGCATAATTTTCATCAGTAATGGCATGTGGTCACAAGAGATAAACAATGTCAGAGCAAAGATGGCCAAAAGTGAATTTGGAGTATTCAAATTTGCTACTAAGCTCGGGGACCGTCGCATCTATGATATGTTGCATATATACCGTCATAGATGCGTCCCAATTGCACTCTATGGATCTGGTGTTTGGGGTCATTGTCGCCACGGGGACTTACAAATCGAGGTAAATAGTTTTTTTTTTAAACTTCTTTGCCTACCTATGTCAGCCTCTACTAAGGTATTACACCGCGAAGTAGGGATGGAATATCTGACAGATTTAATCGGGTTAAGACCTCTGATGGTATGGAGATCAATATGGCTGAAGGAAGAAACCGGTTTTACCAGAAGTATCATCAGTGACTGCCTTCGCCTGGACAAATGTTCATTGATCCCCTGGCTTAATTATGTGGTGACAACTTTTAGGGACATATTTAATGTGAACATCCAAGATAATGCGGATAGGGCATCTGACATTCCCAAGAAAGAGATCAAACGTATCTACCTGGGGAAAAAAGCCCAAGCAAGTAGAGACACTAATAGGCAGTCACCAATCTCCCAGTTTTACTACTCCAATGTGGTCAGTACTGGCTTCCAAAAATATCTAACTGTGGTCACAAGATCATCTCACCGGTTTGTCCTTACTAGACTAAGACTAGGTATTGTACATTATTTGGTGGCATTCCCTTGTATAAATAAATACCCCTCTGCACCATGTCCTTGTGATGGGGTAATGAAACAGAGATCTATACACTTTTTGCTCATTTGTGACTTATATCTGTATTATCGCATTGCTTATCTTAAACCGCTATTTCTAAAAAATTCTGTATCAACTATAAAATCTGCAATGAGTTTGCCACTCTCGTTAGAAGAGCCTGACATATACTTTTTTACAGCTACTTATATCTTGAAATCAATGGCTGCTAGGTAAAACATGGTCTATTAAAATTTATTGTTGTTTGCTGTTATATTAACTGTACGCTGGAACGCTTTTCCAAAAAAAGACCTTAACTTGCTCTTCTTTCTTCCTTTTTAAAAATTGTGCTACATTAGAATAAACCTTTTTATGGATTGCTTATGTTATATTTTGCTATGTGCTTTTATGATTGTTTTTTATAATAATCGAATAAAGATCTTGAAAAAAACATGATAAATGTGTTTATATCAACAAAGCAGGTGAACTTGTTACACAAAATTAAAGCCAATAGCAATGATATATTAACATTTCCTTGCTTTGTAATATTTGCAGCTTCTTAATGCCATTTTTTTATTTGCTGTTGTTTGGCACACACCTTTATATTCTCGAGTCTGCACTCACACAGAAAGAAACAAGCAGCCATGCACACACAAAGCATTCCTTTAATATACCTCCAGAGCGTGTCGATTCTCTCTCTCTTTATCTCGCTTTTCTCTCTCACAAAATCCAGCAGACACAAGGAGACACTGGCACAAAAGACTCAGGCTGGAGTAACGCCATTTTAAACTCCTTACCTCCCATGGCTTTCTTAATTGCCGCTGTGAGCAGACTAACTCGCTTCCTATGTTTGTACAAATGCACACAATAGTGTCAGAGTGAATGACAGCACAGGGCCTGCATGGACCCTGCTCTGTCAAGCACAAGCGTGATGGTGAACACCTGGACATTATGCAAATGAGCCCACGTTGAATAGTAGTTCCACTATGACAGCCTCGTGCTCACCAGCGCTAGCAGCCAATGAGCCTACCTTTCATGAGTACCGGTACTCTCCTCGGCAGCAAAGCAATGCTGGTACTCAGAATTATAAAAATAAGAAGTGCTGGTACGCAACACCTGCCCATTTAAAGCACTGGCTATGAGCCAGGAGTATGTTGATTTGACTTTTCTTGTAATTGCAATTAGTAGATTTATATAGCGCGGCTTGTCACCAGTGAGGGTATCCAGACGCTGTCCATGTGCACGGGGAAAATCGGAATCACAGGATGTTGATCCGACGTCGAGACTTGAACCCTGCGTCAGAGTCAGCCACTCTGGCTGCTGCGCCACACCTTCTCCCGTTTTCTGTGCCACCATGCCGAGCATGAGGATTCTTGAACTGCACTGTGGATGCCAACCACCTCTCTGCCATTCTCCTGCCATGGAGCTTTGACACCAGATCTTCATGTCCCAGATCTTCTGTCCTTTCGCTATGAGGACTTCGATGGAGTCTTTTTCCAGCCCCATCAGACCTGCGCATCTCCCGTCCAGTCAGAGGCATGGGTAGCAGCAGGTTGGCACAGGTGGATCTTGTACTGGCCCAGTTGGTGCAAACTTCTGATATGTTAGCTGGAGCCATAGGGCAGTGCCAGGACCAAGCCATCGAGGGAGAGAAATCATCGCCTGCTAGGGCCACTATTTTTATCTCTACCTGCAACAAACTTCCACCCCAGGACTTTCAGATAAACTTTGCAGACTGGGTGCAAAAAACATGAGGGCATATCAACAAGGGTCTTATCTCGCTAAAACTATTGCTCAATTTACAAGTGGGTGCTAACACGCATTAGCGCATGTTAGCACCCGTTTTCCCGATTCATCACTTTGCACCTCTAATGAGATGCAAAGTGGGCGTCACTGGGCAGTACTGAATGTAAATTACCGCTGATGTGCATATCGCGATATTTACAAGGAGGCCCACCCATTTTAGCAGATGTTAGTTTTTGGCGAAAACCGCAGTTTTCTCTAAAAACTAACGTCTGCTAAACTGCTTACTTATGTATACTTAACATTGGGGGTGGATTATGCTGATACAACCACACGGTTGTATCAGCAAGGTTATCGCCGTTTACCATGGAACATCGCTGGAAAACCAGCGATGTTCCATGGAAAACACCGCTATCGCTGGAATAATTATCGCCATTGCGCTATGCGTTGTTAATACAGCACTAGCATGACGATAATTTTTAGCGATTACTGGCAAAAAAGGGCGGCCAGCGATAATTATCGTTGCCGCTTTATAATATGCCCCATGGAGCTTTCTTGGCACAGTCCATAGCCTTTGCTGCACCCACCGCCGCAGCCATTGCGATGGCGGGATCTATGGAAGGCCTGAGGGGAGCAGAAGCCATAACGTCCACTGCCCTACAGGCTTGCAGGCTGCCAACAAGTGCCAGGCCTATTTTAAACTGCTTCTCTCGTTCTGAATTATTTATGAATGAGTTGTTTATCTTTTATTTTAGATTGTATATTTTTCCTGTTGTATATCCTTATTTTTTTACATTTATGTAATTTTGTGTATTTATCTTATTTTTGTTCAGGCCCTCATCTTTGGAGCACGCGGTTGCTGTCTTCAAATAAAACTGCAACCTCAGGTCCCCAATATCCAGGTGAACGTCTTAACAATAGACCCATCCTCGGCAACAAAACTGGGTCCACCTGAGTTCTTGGTTTAGTCAGACCCATTCACAGTTCTCAAGCTCTGCGTCACGTGGATGGAATTGTCACGGACCCCGAGCAATGTGTGGGATTGTGGCAAAGCATTTGGCCTTTAGCGGTTGAAATTAAGAGTACATAGAAAAAAGTGAAAATATAAGTGTTCAAAAAAAGAAAAAAAGAAAAGTAAAAAGCTATTGAGCAGACGAGGGCATCATGTTTGGGGAAAGCAGACAACGGATAGGCGGATGTAGCATGCGTTCCAAAGGAAATAAATCGACTGCGCCTAAACCGGATCGATATATCTCAGTGATTTACGAAAAAAAACATCCCAGCAGGTACCTTGACCTGCAGAGGTCGGCCTCTGGACGTCTCAGATCACTTCCACCCGCTGTAATATATGAAGCAGGATTTCCTCAGACTGAAGCTCGGCTATAAAATTTGGGAGCAGCCTTGACAAGATAAGGATGCTTACAAAATCGTTAGCCTGTAATAAAGCACAAAGTCTTACCTTTCTGTGGCGCCTTCATTCCTCTCCCTGACAAGCAATTACAGGGGCTGTTCTGTAATGCGGGGCTCTCTGCTCTCAAGGTAGGCGCCCAGGCCCAGGCAGAGATAACGCAGTCACAGCCTCCTGGGCAGATGACAGCCTCTGATCCCCCTGGAAAGAAAGAACAACAAAAAACAGACGTCATGCACTTTTATTCTCTGCAGTTGACCCAGTCCTTGGGGGGACTGATATCTGGTTTCAAGGCGCTATCTGATTGCCAATGCCTTTCTGGCATATCTTGTTCGCTTCTTTGCCCTGGTTGCATTGTGAATTTACCTGGAGGAAATCTTATAGGCCGGGACCAAGCACAAACTGCACCCAACCTGGGCTTTGAAATGGGGGACGTCCTGAACTTTTACAACGAAGTACCGTTAAGAGGCAAGTTTAACAACGAAACTCATTACAACGACTTTCGCTGGAGGGCGCTCTATGATAGGTAATAGTTTAATTTACTATCCAACACCTTCCCTACTATCCACAGGGACTGGAGTTGGAATAGTAAATTAAACTATTCACTATCCAGTGCCCCCCAATGCAAGTCGTTGTAACGACTTGCGTTGTAAAACCTGCGTAGTAACTATACGTGTTGTAAAAGCACACGTTGTACCATCATACATCCCTTTGAAATGGGCACACGCAACATTTGTAACTGGTATCGAAGCCAGTGCAGCTCTCAAAATGAGGCTGCAACTGTGCATGTCAATTGAATATATAGGAAACTCATACCCATTGTTGGAAGCCGGAGTCCCCATCCCGCACCACTGTCACCAAATGCGAGACCTAGGGCTCCTCCCTCAACGTTAGGCCAAGTAAGGACACCATTTGAGATAGCCCTGCTCACCCCTTTGTAGCTTGGCATGAGCAGCCAGGCTTATCTCCAAGGCACGAGTGTACAGTATGTCCAACCACACTCACAGCAACCCACTGGAGACACCACAAATGGACCCCACACAAGTTTGATAAAATGAGTATAAACTTCATGTAAAAAAGTATACGATCAGACCGCACGATACAAATGCCAACAGATAATAAAGGGTAATATTCATTCTGCCAAGCTGGTAGGTACAAATCCCAACCATCGCTTTCAAAATGCTATGTTGGTCGTAATGTTAGAATCACACACATTGCAATGGACAAACAACAGTGCATTGCGTAATGATACAATCCTGTGCTGTGCACAGGAGAAATAATACAATGCGTAATGATACACCCCGGTACCGTGCAATGGGAGAACTAATGCAATGTGTACCACTACTATCATGTACTGTGCAATGAAGGAATAATGCAATGCGTCACACCCCAATGACGTTCTTTGCAATGAAGAAATTATTCAATACACACCGCTACAATCTTGTACTTTGCAATAAAGAAATAATGCAATGCGGGCCGCTACAATCCTCTACTTTTCAATGGATAAATAAGGCAATGCTTAGCGCTAAAATCGTGTACTTCTTTATGCAGAAATAATGTCAGGCGTCATAAGACAGTCCGGCAGCTCGTTAGCAGCAATATTGGCAATGTGTATTACGACAGTCAGCCTCTTCGATAACAGTTGCCCCCCACATGTATCAATGATGACAAAAAGTACAGCTTCTCACTCTGACCCCAGTACTGCTGCTCCTTTGGTCAGTACGGGCCCGATCTGAGCGAATCAAAGGCTTGCGTTGCCAGAAGAACTGAGAGGCCGAGAGAGTGTCCCTCCAAGCCCGTACCCTGCCCAGGCAGTGATCCACGTTACCTGGGGGCGCGACCCTACTCTCCTCTCCTTCAGTGAACTGGGCCATCTATGCAGAACTTTCTAAATGGGCTTCAGTGGCTCGGCCTGGCAGCTCAGCTCCTTCAGGGCTGCCGGTCCGGGCCGCAACTCTTAGTAAGGTCTCAGGCGGCGGCAGGGCACATGTACCCCATGCCCCTGAGATTTCGTTAGTCTGGGTGCACGTTCACCGCAGCACCCGCCGGGTCCCTTCTGGCACAAGCCACACATACAATGCTGATGGGACTTCACGTCAACTCCGAGTGCACATTCGCCAGGCACTCCTTCCTGCGGTCTCAGTTGGCACCAAGACACGCACAACACGCTGCAGAGACTCACTTTCGTCCGGTGCACACAATGATCAGCCACAGTCCCAGGTTGCACCAAAGCACGCACAATGTTTCACTGAGACTTACTCCAATTCCGCGGCCCTGATCTCCAGTTGGTCTTCACCAAAGCCTTTGGCTGCACCCCGACACACTTACCGTGTGCCAGCTTCACTTAACGGGTGCACTCGATGACCAGGCACTCTTCATCAACGCCTCCGGTGCACTCTGACATGCACCCTGCGCGTCCGAGACTCACTCCACTTCCGATGCACACGTAGACCAGGCGCTCCTCACCAACTCCTCTTGGGCACCACAACACGCACCTTGAGGTTCCGAGACTCACTTCACCTCCGATGCACACGCCGACCAGGCGCTCTTCATCAGCGCTTGCAGTGCACCATGACACGCACCCTGCGTGTCTGAGTCTCACTTCACCACTGATGCATACGCTGTCCAGGCACGACTCGTGTGCTGCACATCATGCACCCAGCGTATCCGAGACTCTCTTCAACTTCGATACACAAGTTGACCAGGTGCTCTTCACCAATGCCTCCTGTGCACCACAACACGCACCCATCGCGTCCGAGTCTCACTTCTCCTCCGTGTGTCCAAGATCAAAGGGCACACCTTCTGAGGGTCTCAAACTGCCACAACACGCACCCACTGCATCGCTTGAAACTTCTCCGGAAACCTTTATTTTCCTGTGTTTCCAAACAGGGAGCCAGCTCACCTCGGGCCCTTGGGGTAACAAGACACAGCACAAAGCACAGTCTTCTTTAAGCCAGGGAACCCAGCGCACAAAGCATAGTACCAACAGCCTCTTCCTTGGTTAAAACAGAAAACTGCAGACCAGCCCCAGATCATGAAGAAAGGGTTGGTCCATCCCAGCAGTCTCTTCGGTTGTTCCTTCCTTAGAAGAGGTTCCTCTAGACCACGAAATGGTACTTAGCCTTTTCAGTCTCAATCCATTTCTATTCCAACGTTCAGGGGTCTCAGCTCTCATAGTTATACCCCGAAATGTCTTTGAAGTTTGTTGTGTTCAGGTGTCCCTGACCCCTGGCTAAATCAGTTCTGGGTGTCTTCCTCCCAGTGTCACCTTTCTCACTTTGATACTGGGGATCTGAATCCTTAATCATGCAGCAGGAGATAGGTCAATTGTTTTATAACCGCAACCCAGGCCTTTTCACCTCTCGGGCTTCTCCTCCATCTACTCTCCAGATGGAGGTCAGCCTGGTGCCATCTCAAACCCTCCCTTGGATCATGACCTCACCCAGCTCCTCTCACCTCTCAGATCAAGACAGTCAATCCAAATTCAGCAGAGACACACATAAATGCTTAAAGCACAAAATGCAGCCACTTTCTATAAGAGTGGTTTCTGAACACACAGTGACAAAAACACTTTCATAAAAAGATGTGTTATGACACTGTGAGTTCATACATACCTAACTTCACCTCTCAATTTTAAACTTATGGGGAAACTAGGCTAACAAACACTATACCCAGCCTCCCCCATTCTGTCCTAATGGCAGAATGGCCTTTCACCAGTGAAATGTGAATTGGAGTGTTTTTTCACTGTCAGGATATAGCACACACCTCAGTATATGTCCTGCCTTTTACTTACACTGCACCCTGCCCAGGGGTTACCCGGGATCTACCACAGGGGTGCCCAAAGTGTACGCAAAAGGGAAAGTAAGGCCTGACAAGTGGTTGCACTTGTCAGGACAACATGCTAACTTAGCAAACTGCGCGCAGGCCCCACACTGCAGACATGCGTGCACTTCTCCATGCGCCTCTGCATTACTAGCCCTGGTACACACAGTTCACATCACTAGGGGCTTTACTAGCAAGGCAAGCATACCAATCATGGCTAACCAATTACCATTACACTTTACACAGGAAACACTTGTACTTTGACACTGATCAGAAGTGGCAAAGTACCCAAAGCATCTAAATTGGCAACTCTATGTCAGGAGAACGGTCTAGGGGGGAAACAAAAAGTTTAGGGAGTGTTAGCCTAAAAGGCCAAGTCCTACACATTAACCCCTTCTATGCTAATGACAAGGTCAGCTCGTCATGAAGTACCACTGGACCTGTGCTTATGACGAGCTGACCTTGTCATGAACAATGGGAAATATTTATCTTCAGCACAGGAGAAAAATACCCTGTAGCATTGAAGGTGTTAAAGGACTGTTTACAAACTCACAATACACACCCAGTATCTGTCTGCCAGTGCTTAATTTCAGCCAGCACCGTTGCTAGTTTCTTACTACCAGCTCTGACAGTCCACCACATGGAGGCGCTGTCTGTATAATTTTGAGATGAACAAAACAACATTGTTTAATAATTCAATATACATTCAAAATGAATCATACCTGCAGTAAAGACCATTCTTAAAACTTTTGGTGGTCTGGAATAGTCCAATTATCACACTTGTGGGAGGGCAGTAGTTACTAGCTCTGTTGGTACTGTCAATGACAGCGCTGGTAAGGGGCAATGGGTGTAGGGTGCCCAACCATCCGTCAATTGCACAGACTGCCCATTATATGAGCCTCTTGTGCGTTGTCCGTAAGGAGTTCTTTCACAAACGCCTTTTGTCCATAATTTTTGGGATGGCAGCAAGCTGTGCTCTTCACCTGCCACAATCGCAGGCAGCTAGCACTTCCCTTTTAACTGCAGAGGCTGCAGCAGCCCTTCCCGCCTCGCTCAGTCTGTGGAAAGGCCCATTGTCATTCTGAATGTGGATGATTAATTATCACACAAAGAATGACAATGGGCCAAAGGCATAGTGAAGCACCCGCTATATCTGATTAAGTGGGGGTGTCACGGGGTCAGATAAAAGTGTTACTGCCCATTTCTGACTTTGATCTGTGGCTCTCAGATCAGCATAAGCCAGAACGACAAATAAACACAGCAGAATAATCACTGTTATGCAGGTAGGAAGGGGGCAAAAGGGTTCCAAAGTAGCCAAAAACTGTGACAGAAAGTGAAGTTCATGATTGTCTCAACGTAATATAAACTTATTTTGACATGTACTTATTTTGGCCGTCTATTTACTTACTTATTGTTGTACCTGGCCCTTTTGGCAGGTTCACCCCGATACTTTTTGCTTTTTCCTAGCCTGTTTCTGGAACCTGGTGTTGGTGATTTTAGGCCTTGGCGCACTTTTTCACTGTGGTACAGTGTAAAGTGCGTGAGCTCTCTGTGTATGTGTGGTGAGTGACCTGCCCTCCCATAGGAATGAATGGGGAATATGTATGCCCATGGTAGTTCCTGATGTGTGTGGAGTGCAGGGTCGAGTTTGATATGTGCGAACTCATGAGATTGAATGCTGCGCAATGGTATATGCGGCATGATTGTGTCTAGTGTAGAAGTGCCACTTTTAGAAGTTGGCATATTTGTGTAATCTGTGCGTGGCGTGAGATTGGCTGGAGCCTGGCCCCAGGAGTGAGCCTGGGCCTGCTTGTGGATTGACTGTCTGGTTTGGGTGACAGGGGCTGCAGAGCCCCCAGGAGGTTGTCTGAGTCAGTCCGTGGATGAAAGGCTGCATCTGCTGCCAGGGAAGTGGGAGGAGATAGCCCTTGGGAGTGAATAGGGCTGTGCCTGCCTGACCACAATGCTGGCTCCACCACCCGTTAGGCGACTGTCACCTCTGTCCCTGATACTGAAAGAAAGAAGGAAGCCAGGAAACCCAAGGGCTCCAGCAACAACCAAGAACTGGTTTAGACCGGGTTCAGGGCCCACTTACACAAAGACTTCAAAGACTTTTTTCTGTATAAAAAGGGGCTGTGTCCGCTTCCAAAATGTTCTTGTTTCTGACTTGAATCCTGCCAGGGGGCATGCTGCTGCTTGGGCTCAGGGGAAGGCTTGCCTCCCTGAGCCCTGCCCAGCCCCTGGACACCTAATGTACTTTCCTGAGGGAACTGGAGGACTTTTCTTTGTTGGGACGTGAAGTGCTCCACCTCTTGTCCCTGAATAGGACCTATAGCGCCTGGGAGCACTTTTCCTTGCTCCTGGGAGCACTTTGTCCTGCTTCCAGTGCTTAAGAGCACTCTATTTCGCCTGTAGCGCTTGGTGAGCGCTTTATTTGTTGAAGCTGGTGCCCACCCTGCATTTGCCCGAAATTGCGAGCATAGCGAGTGCCTACCTCGCTTCATATTTAAATTTACGAGGGAGCCTGCCCCTCGGATATTGATACCCCGCCTGCCTGCCTAATACAGGCTGCCGCGCTGCCCGCGGCAACCCGGAAATGTTCGGCCGGCCGGCCGGCCCCGAGATAGGCGAACCGGAAGTCCCGCCCTCGGCACTGCAGCGGAAGAGGGAGACCGGGGTGGCTGCGGAGAAGAAGCATGGTGGCTGATCTATAGGGCTCCAGTGAGCTGAGGGAGCCCTGCAGCAAGAGGAGAAGCAGCTGGCTGTGGAATGGCCGCCCAGGGCCCCGTGAGCTGTGAGGGAGCCCTGGGAAAGGAAGAGGCAGTGAGGCGATGTCCCAGCGGGGCTCCTGCGAGGGAAGAGGAGCCCCGCCTGCTGCCCCCGAAGAGTCCCGCGATGGGAGAAGCCCCGCCCGAGGTCCGGTGAGTTAGGGCTGGGCCGGGTAGTGCGGGGGGGGGGGCAGTGCTGTTTCTGCTCCACGAGGGAGCTAGTGGACTATTGTGGTGCCAGTTGCGAGGCACAGAGTCAGGGCGGCCCCGGTTGACAGCGGGTCGCCCAAACGGTAATTAGAGCCTCGAGGCTCCCACTCCACGATTGGGCATTGCGTGTTTTTGGGCCCAGCGAGGCTCCAACGACGGCCGCACTCGTGCAGAGAGTCCAGAGAGGCTCTAGGGGGCATTTCGTTATTTTAGAGCCCAGAGAGGCTCCAGGGCCCCATTGTTGTTTTAGAGCCCCAGAGAGGCTCAGGAGCATTACGTGGTTATAGAGCCCAGCGAGGCTCCATGGGGACATCGTTATTTAAGGAGCCAGTGCACTAAAGGAGTACCGTTGATTGCCCAGAGCCTGTGTGGCTCCAGCATTTGGCCAAAGTGTGAGGTGCAGAGCCTGTGTGGCTCCAACAGAAGGTGCGGTTTTATTTCTAGGGCCAGTGAGGGCCCTGGCGCAGTTTTGAGTCTCCAGCTGCCCAGCAATTAGTGGGCAGCTGCACCGTTTAGGCGCAAGATGGAGAGTGAGTCCCTCAGAGGGACAGAGATGGCACAGAGGTGCCCGGCCTGTCACAGCTGCGCAGCACTTAGTGCCAGCTGCAGCGTTTAGGCCCTTGTGAGTGTTCCCAGGTGCCCAGCAAATAGTGGGCACCTGCAACGTTTAGGTTTTGCGCCAGTGGCGCACCCCTGACTGGCGCTGCATGGCAGCACGCCCTGACATTCTGGACACAGGTCTTTTTAGTCCCTTTATTAGATGGGGGCTGGTATGTGATTTTATTTAGGCGCAATGTGATTATCTATGTGATGGTAATTGCCTAATGTGAGTTTTGCGCAATGTGATGTGGTGCTAGGAAATGTAATGCATTTAATATGATTACGCACCTTGATCTTACACCTCTGAATGTTTTTGGGCATCATGTGTTTTTGCGCTATTGAGTTATGTTCTGGCACCTCTGAATGTTTTTATGCATCATGTGTCTTCCTTAATTTTACACCTCTGAATGTGTTGGTTTATGTATCATGTGTTTTTCCTTCCCTACACCTCTGAATGTGTTTATAATGTATCATGTGCCTTATTATTACACCGCTGAATGTGTTTTTATGCATCATGTGTTAACCCTTTCCCTACACCTCTGAATGTTTTTATGCATCATGTGTAATGTGTTCTTGCTTATACCCCTAAATGTAGTTTATTCTCAGGTGGTTGTTCTTTCCAGTACAGGTGGTCCTAGTGAGGTCCTGGTCCCCTGCGTGACATTCTCCTAAGGTGGTTAGGGTTGCCTAGGTGGTACTTACCTGTTACCAGTTGTTACTGGTTGTGTGCTATTCTTGCTAATTTGTGCTACAGTGATTTCATATCCTTTTATTCTAATTTCTAAAAGTGCTATTTCTAAAAGTGTTGATTCTGACAGTGGCCCATGTGGCCCTGTCCTGTAAATAATCCCTTGTGAATATTGCCTGTGCCAGTTGGCACAATGTACATGTGTGATTTCTATCTGATGTGTTTTGACAATACAGAAGTTATTTTTACATAACCTTGTGTGGAGTTCCTTTTGTGGTGTGCCTGGGATGTTGTTGCTGTTGTGTGCTGGCGCAAATGCTTTACACATTGCCTCCGAGTTTAGCCTTACTGCTCGTGGCAAGCTACCAAGGGGGTGAGCAGAGGTTATCTTGGCGTGTGACTCCCTTGCCCTGACTAGAATGGTGATTTCTGCCTGGCTTTGGAGTCAGCCTTAGCCTACCAGAAATAGCCAGATCTAACACTTATGTACTATTGTGAGACCTCCTCTGATATGTCTGTAAAACTTACATTTTGTCCTGAACCTTTTGTCCTGAATTTTGACCTTCTGTCCTGAATTTTTGTCCTGAATTTAGATCCTTTGCCCTGAACTTTTACACTCACTGTCCTGAATTTGCACCTCTGCCAGTTGGTCAACCTAAATGGGTGGTGTAGGCAGTGTTGGCCTCCTGAGAAGGACCATGGCACCTACTTTTTTGTGTGCAAATTAGGCACTGACGTCTCAAACCTACAGCTCATATTCCAACAATGAATTGTTATTTAAAGCAGAGAGCATCCTTATACGTTTTGAATAGAGGAGTCAAACGCTGGTCCACAAGGGACGGGCACATGAAGGAGTTTCAGGACGAGACCAGTATGAGATAAATGCACATAAAATGTAACTTAAATGGGTATCCGCTAAATCGTCCTGAAATCCGGAATGGCTCCCTCCTCATTGGGCAACAGTGAGCAGGGCTGTCAGAAGGGCAGGTCAGAGAGAGGAGGATTGAGCACCAGGTGTTGCTGGCTTCAGAAACATTGATATACAGATCTTTTATCGCAAGGAAGCTTGCTGTCTTACAAAATAATGAAATAGCTTACTTACCCAGACCGCTAGATGGTGCAAGACGCAAGGCTGCCTCGGTTCCAGGAGTAGATTATTTTTTATTACTTAGAAATGAGTGCTTATCGCACCTGTCAAAAAAATTGAAAAATCATCCGGAAGATCGTGCATTAAATTTCACTCAGGCCTCGCAAGGACTTCTGACATTGGGCATGTATGGTGTGGTATTTCTTACTAAGGCATCAGACTCTCCATGTAAAGACACGGATTCCGGGGCAGATTTACAATAACTGGCACATCCCTGCATATCAGCCAGTTATTTTGCATCACGTCAGACATCTCTTGCGCCACCAAGGATGCGCCGCATTTACAAGGTGTTGCACCATGGGGCAAGAATAGACAGATGCGTGATGCATCTGCTGCCGTAAAGGTGACGCATTGCGGGAGTCGCGTTGCAAGCGCGACGCAGCTCCAGCAAGGCTCGGTTTGCCCCTATGCCTAACATGCTGGTCAATCCTTATGCCTGCTTCAAGCAGGCGCATGGTTTTGACGCAGCATGGCCATAAAAGTGACTGAGTGAAATCTTGTAGATTACACTCAGTCACTTTTAGGAGGCGTTCCTGCGCCGCACCCACCCACCCGTGCCGGAATGCCCACATGCAGCGCAGGACTTTCCAACATGATGCATCTCCTTAGATGCGTCATGTTGTAAATACCACGCAGCATGGCGCTGGCTTTGCGCCGCCACTGCATCACAAAAGTGATGCAATGGCGGCGCAAATGTGGCGCACAGGGCTTGTAAATCTGCCACTCCATTTGTAGTACACAAGCCACGGCCCATATATAGAGCCAAAACACAGCATTACAAGCACACCCCCATTTGTTCAACACGCTAACTGGTAAACCCATATATACCAAGTGCAGAAGCCATCTTCCATAAAGGGAATAAGGGCCAGATGTAGGAGCCCTAATACCGGTCGGTAACGGCCGAATTCGGCCGTTACCGACCGGTATTAGGGTTTTCTGATGTAGGGGTCCTATATTTTACAGATTCTGTAAATTTACCGAATCGGTAAATTTACCGAATCGGTAAAATACCGAATCGGTATATTTACCAATTCGGTAAATCCACATGTAGCTGACACTCCTAAGAGTGCCACAGGCCCTTAAGAGTCGATATTTTACCACCCAATCCTATTGGGTGGTAAAATACCGAATTCAGGTGTGCATGCACATCTGTGCATGCACACCTGTGCAACGTGACACACAGACATGCCCTTAGGGCTTGTATGTGTGCCACATGTCACACAAGCCTGTACTTGGGGTGCTAGAGGGTGTCAAAGTGACACCCCTTGCACCCTTGCAGGATTCGGCATTTACCAATACGGTAAATACCGAATCGGTATTGCCCATTGATTTCTATGGGCTTCAAGGCCCATAGGAATTAATGGGCAATACCGATTCGGTATTTACCGAATCGGTAAATACCGAATGTTACAGATTCGGTAGTTCAAAATAAAAAATTACCTACATCTCCCTCCTTCTAATTTACCGATTCATAAATACCGAATCGGTAAAATTCGGTATTTATGAGTCGGTAAATTAGAGTTACCAACATCTAGCCCTAAGTATTTAAGTGTAAGATTGATATTGCACATGTTGAACTCCCGGTCTGGGCACCAAACTTTTACAGCCCCGGCTCTTGCTTTGCACATAAAGAGGCCCTTAATATAAACCTCTCACATCCATTTCAAATGCATATCAGAGTCACAAAGGAGCTCAGACCCTAAGCCAATCAACAAATTCATGGTACGGTTGTATTTAAGGAATTAAGAGAGGGTGCACAGCACAGAGGACACTCTATCAAAATACTATCAGTGCAAACATTCACAGAGCAGTTAAACAATAAAATACCAAAATTATAGAGTATACATATTATTTATGTTGTATGCATGTGCTATTGGTAGAGCGCAAACCTTGCCTCACCGTAGCGAAACGCATATTACAAAGACATATTCTGGATGCATTATTGTTCATTTTAGCTACACCTTTGTAGTGAGTATCCCTGTAATCTATGAATTTCCAACTCTTTTTCATTTCCCATTAGTAGCTGCTCTCAAGTATTCATTAATTCCTTTAACAGAACCCCTTAGGTCTTCGACGGATACCACTCATGCAGCCTGCCCCCGCACACCCCCACCCTCCTCACAAACTGTACTATATGTTGCCGGCTGTGCTGTCATTTCCGGTCAACTCTCAGCCGCGGCCGGTAGTGGGAGTACCGGCTGGGCGGTGACTTGGGGAGGGGGAGGAGCAGGGTGGGGGGTAGTAATGTATAGATTACGGACCTTAACAGGTAAGTAAACATATAAATAAATAAAATGAATTTTGTTGCCCGCACTGCATCGCATTGGGTGATGTAGTGCATGCAACAAAATTCGTTTTATTTATTAATACGTTTACTTACCTGTTAAACTCCGTAAACCA
The DNA here is from genome assembly GCF_964261635.1 of Lissotriton helveticus. Classification (NCBI taxonomy): domain Eukaryota; kingdom Metazoa; phylum Chordata; class Amphibia; order Caudata; family Salamandridae; genus Lissotriton; species Lissotriton helveticus. Next base: position 434,843,885 of record NC_136062.1, read on the forward strand.
TACATTACTACCCCCCACCTTGCCCCTCCCCCTCCCCTCCCCACGTCACTCCCCGGCCGGTACTCCCACTACCGGCCATCCCCCTTTTATCCTCCCCTAATACCCCAGTAGGTGACGGCATCCACCCAATAACCCTGTCCCAGGGCCGTCCCTCCTCCCCCCTCCCTTCTCCCTAACACCCCTCACCCTTCCTCTCCTGCCCCCCGCTCCCTCCTCCACCCTAACGTGGCATTATGGGAATGTCCCCTCACAGGCCACAGATGTTCGCCCTCCCACACACATTCACGCCCTAGTGTTTATGGTGGATTCTAAGGGTACAAGAGGATAGCGTTGCACCTTCAATACCCCCCAGGGCACCATTCCTATAAAAAGAAGTGGGGGGACTGACCAAGTTAGACACTATGTAAGTGACAGCACATGAAGTCACAACATAGCGCTATAAAAGAAATAAAATAGTGCTAATTAAATTATTTATGTAAATACTGGCACAGACCACCCCATCTGAGTCTTACAGTGTCTGCACCTATATACAGGGACCGAACAAAGGCAAAAGCATGCCTCTCTTAAGTACCTGTGAAGAGAAGGCAAGATGTGTGCCTTTGTTTCCCTCTATGGCATTTATATTTGTGTGAGGTTCCAGGCCGCCTCCAGTTTGGATATGCAAACAAAAGGAGGCCTGATAGCTCCTTCACTTCGGCCTGGCTGGAGGTAAAAAAAAAAGCCCTTTCTGCCTGCACGTTGCTGCTGGAAATGGAAGACAGACAACGTGTCGGTGCTGCTGAACGTATCACAGTGTCTTACACCAGGACATGTCAGCATATTTCTGTGGGCCCAACTTCTTGGCAGGGGGGACGGCATCAACCCTCTGAAAGTAGTGGGTGGACACCGTGTACCTGCGTGTATTCCTGACTCGTGCCTTGATACCCCCTCCACCCACCCCTGCTCCTCCTACCCCCATGTCCTGTATCCACTCCGGCAGATGTACGTGCCTACGATGGGAAGAGGGGGAAAAGCGAAATGAGGCACTCCCCCCATTCTCGGCCACTGGCGGTTCCCCTTCCCCATGGAGCCAAATTATGACATAACCTGTGCAACTGGTCTCCTGCTCTTCGGAAGGCAAGGTAGATATGTTCTCACCAGCATCGCCACCATACCTACGACACCACACACATCCATGTACACATCTATCCATCTTGGGATATTCACCCCTCCCCCAAGAACCCGCACAGGGACCAGCAGCTCCCAGGGATATCCCCGCAACCAGTGCTTTAAATGGGAAACAATAGGTGCAGGTACTCTTAAATTGATTGATTGATAGCAAGTGGGCTGGGCTAGGGGCGGGGCTAAGGACAAGACATATAAGAGACTTCTAGTATGTGGCCGAATATTTATATATTCTTGAATGCGTACTCACATAAACAAGCATCAATGCTCACACAAGCATTCCAAGAATGTCCTTTAAAATACCTGCCTAGTGCCTGGATTCTCTCCCTCTTTCACTCGCTTTTCTCTCTCTCTCACACACACACACACACAAACAAGCAGGCAAACACCCAGACAGAAGCAGACAGACACTCACACAAAAGACTCAGTTGGGATAAAGGCCATTTTACACCCCTAATCTATTTCTTAATTGCTGCAGTCAGCGGGATGCCCGGATTCGAGTGTGTGCACAAATGCACACATGGTGTGAATGTGATTGACAGCGCAGGTCCTGAATGGACCCTCCTCTGTCAAACACAGCGTGGGGGTGAACACCGGACATAATGCAGATGAGCCCTGCTGAATTGTTTAGAGGTGGCTCAGCTTGGGCTAGAGGCAATTTGGCTGTCAGACAGCCTCGTTCGTGCGCGCGTGAGCCAAAGTAACAATGAGCCTTCTTTTGATGAGTACCGGTACTCTCCTTGGCAGCAGAGAGGTGCCGGTACTCAGAGCGGTAAAAATGAGAAGTGCCGGTACCCAGTACCGGTGAGTACCGGCCCATTTAAAACACTGCCCGCAACTATTACAATTGGTAGGGTGCTCTTGCCTCTGAGGGGTCATCTTGTCCAAGATACGGAATCCCCCATTTACAGAGGCTAACCACATCAATACAGGAGTGACACATTACTGAGCAGAGCCGACAAGGGCGCCCTACCTGCCCATAACACACCGGCGCTTCCCACACCACATGACAAGATCCTCTCCCTGGCCCCTTACCCCACCCCCATCCCCTTTCCCCCAATCCTAATTGGTTTATATCATTTTCTGTTTACAAGATGCAAATACCAGTTACCCCTTTCTCCTGCTTACTGTTGATTCTTGAATATAATGTATTGGTGACAGTTGTTACTTTTCCAGAGGGACACTTTTCAAAGTGTATTATTTGTGAATCTTTAATAAAGAGTTACAACACAAAAAAAGAACCCAATTAGGATCATATTTGTCCATCTCCTCAGTTGGATTACAGAAAATGTAGTAAAACTCCAGTACTGGCTTCAGTCTAGCCAGCCAGGCAATTGGATAAGGGTGTTCCTCCAATGTCCATGTTTGTTCGATTAGAAAGTAAGAATGTAGGTCATGTTTTAGTTCTATTGGTGCTAACTTAGCAATGAAATCTTAAAGCAAGTTACAACAGTCTCAGAGACCCAGCTAATATTTTTTAGATATTTTTCATCAATAGCTCACTAAACTGGGGCATTACCAAAGAACATGAGCGAAGTGCCTTCTGCACTTTGACAATAAGTACATCGATTTGACTAGGTGTTGGATAGTGGGAAAGCAGAGGGTTGCTACGATACCTCAGGAAGTGGGACCACACGGGCCAGATAGATGTGTAGGCCGCTGTCATAATGAGACTTGTGACAACAGATTGTGTAATAGTGGGAGAGCAGGGGTTGCTACGGGACCTTAGGAAGTGGGACCACAGGGGCAACACAGCTGTGTGGGCCGTTGTAATAGTTAGACTTGTGAAATCAGATTGTGTAATAGTAGGAGAGCAGAGGGTTGCTACGGGAACTCAGGCCTTTGAACCACAGGGGTCAGAGAGCTGTGCAGGCCGCTGTAATAACAAGACTTGTGACATCAGATTGTGTAATTGTGGGAGAACAGAGGCATGCTACGGGACCTTTTTTAAAGTGGGACCACAAGGGCTAGAGAGCTGTGCCGGTCACTTTAATAATGAGACTTGTGACATCAGATTGTGTAATTGTGGGGGAACAGAGGCATGCTACAGGACCTTTTTTAAAGTGGGACCACAGGGGTGGGAGAGCTGTGCAGGCCGCTGTGATAATGAGACTTGTGACATCAGATTGTGTAATAGTGGGAGAGCAGAGGGTTGCTACGTAACCTCAGTCCGTGGGACCACAGGGGCCAGAGAGCTGTGCAGGCTGCTGTAATAATGAGACTTGTGACATCAGATTGTGTAATAGTAGGAGAGCAGAGGGTTGCTACGGGACCTCAGCAGTGGGACCACATGGGCCAGAGAGCTGTGCAGGCCGCAGTAATAATGCAACTTGTAATAGTGGGTGAGCAGAGGGTTGCTACAGGACCTCAGGCCTTGGGACTAGAGGGGTAAGAGAGCTGTGCAGGCCGCTGTAATAATGAGACTTGTGACATCAGAATCTGTTATAGTGGGAGAGCAGAGGGTTGCTATAGGACCTCAGGCCGTGGGACCAAAGGGGCCAGACATCTGTGCAGGCCGTCGGAACACAGGGGTTAGAGAGCTGTGAAGGCCACTGTAATAATGAGACTTGTGACATCAGATTGTGTAATAGTAGGAGAGAAGAAGGTTGCTACGGGACCTCAGGCCGTGGGACCAGAGGGGTCAGAGAGCTGTGCAGGCCGCTGCAATAATGAGATTTGTGACATCAGATTGTGTAATAGTGGGAGAGCAGAGGTTTGCTACAGGACCTCAGGCCTTGAAACTAGAGGGGTCAGAGAGCTGTGCAGTCCGCTGTAATAATGAGACTTGTGACATCAGAATTTGTAATAGTGGGAGAGCAGAGGGTTGCTACGGGACCTAAGGCAGTGGGACCACAGGGGCCAGAGAACTGTGCAGGCTGCTGTAAAATGAGACATCAGATTGTATAATAGTGGGAGAACAGAGGCATTCTACGAGACCTCAGACGGTGGGACCACAAGGGCTAGAGAGCTGTGCAGGCCGCTGTAATAATGAGACTTGTGACATCAGATGGTGCAATAGTGGAAGGGTAGAGGGTTGCTACGGGACCTCAGGCCACGGGATCATATGGACAAGAGAGCTGTGCAGGCCGCTGTAATAATAAGACTTGTGAAATCAGATTGTGTAATAGTCGGAGAGCAGAGGGCTGCTATGGGACCTCAGGCCGTGGGAACACTGGGGCCACACAGCTGTGCAGGCTGCTGTAATAACGAGACTTGTGACATCACATTTTGCAATAGTGGGAGAGAAGAGGGTTGCTACGGGACCTCAGGCCTTGGGACTAGAGGGGTCAGAGAGCTATGCAGGCCGCTGTAATAATGAGACCTGTGACAACAGAATTTGTAATAGTGGGAGAGCAGAGGGTTGCTACGGGACCTAAGGCAGTGGGACCACAGAGGCCAGAGAACTGTGCAGCCGCTGTAATAATGAGACTTGTGACATCAGATTGTGTAATAGTGGGAGAGGAGAGGGTTGCTATGGGACCACAGGTAGTGGGACCACGGGGGCAAGACAGCTGTGCAGGCCACTGTCATAATGAGACTTGTGACACCAGATTGTGTAATAGTGGGAGAGCAGGGGGTGGCTGTGGGATCTCAGGCTGTGCAGGCTGCTGTAATAATGAGACTTGTGACATCAGATTGTGTAATAGTTGGATAGTAGAGGGTTGCTACGGGAACTCAGGCCTTCGGACCACAGGGGCCTAAGAGCTGTGCAGGCCGCTGTAATAACAAGACTTGTGACATCAGAATTTGTAATAGTGGGAGAGTAGAGGGTTGCTACGGGAGCTAAGGCAGTGGGACCACAGGGGCCAGAGAACTGTGCAGGCAACTGTAATAATGTGACTTGTGACATCAGATTGTGTAATAGTTGGAGAGATGAGGGTTGTTATGAGACCGCAGGAAGTGGGACCACAGGGGCCAGACAGCTGTGCAGGCCGCTGTCATAATGAGACTTGTGACACCAGATTGTGTAATAGTGGGCGAGCATGAGGTTGCTGCGGGAATTCAGGCCTACGGTCCACAGGGGCCAGAGAGCTGTGCAGGCTGCTGTAATAATGAGACTTGTGACATCAGATTGTGTAATAGTAGGAGAGCAGAGGGTTGCTACGGGAACTCAGGCCTTCATACCACAAGGGCTAGAGAGCTGTGCAAGACGCTGTAATAATGAGACTTGTGACATCAGATTGTGCAATAGTGAAAGGGCAGAGGGTTGCTACGGGACCTCAGGCCATGGGACCACATGGGCCAGAGAGCTGTGCAGGCCGCTGTCATAATGAGACTTGTGATACCAGATTGTGTAATAGTGGGAGAGCAGGGGGTTGCTGCGGGATCTCAGGCTGTGCAGGCAGCTGTAATAATGAAACTTGTGAAATCAGATTGTGTAATAGTAGGAGAGCAGAGGGTTGCTACGGGCACTCAGGCCTTCGGACCACAGGGGCCAGAGAGCTGTGCAGGCCGCTGTAATAACAAGACTTGTGACATCAGAATTTGTAATAGTGGGAGAGCAGAGGGTTGCTACGGGACCTAAGGCAATGGGACCACAGGGGCCAGAGAGCTGTGCAGGCCGCTGTCATAATGAGACTTGTGATATCAGATTGTGTAATCGTGGGAGAGCAGGGGGTTGCTGCGGGATCTCAGGCTGTGCAGGCTGCTGTAATAATGAGACTTGTGACATCAGATTGTGTAATAGTGGGAGAGGAGAGGGTTGCTATGGGACCTCAGGAAGTGGGACCACAGGGGCCAGACAGCTCTGCAGGCCGCTGTCATAATGAGACTTGTGATACCAGATTGTGTAATAGTGGGAGAGCAGAGGGTTGCTACGGGAACTCAGGCCTTCGGACCACAGGGGCCAGAGAGCTGTGCAGGCCGCTGTAATAACAAGACTTGTGACATCAGAATTTGTAATAGTGGGAGAGCAGAGGGTTGCTACGGGACCTAAGGCAGTGGGACCACAGGGGTCAGAAAGCTGTGCAGGTGGCTGTAATAATGAGACTTGTGACATCAGATTGTGTAATAGTGGAAGAGGAGAGGGTTGCTATGGGAACTCAGGAAGTGGGACCACAGGGGCCAGACAGCTGTGCAGGACGCTGACATGAGACATGTGACATCAGATTGTGTAATAGTGGGAGAGCAGGGGGTTGCTACGGGGCCTCAGGCTGTGGGACCAGAGGGGCCAGAGAGCTGTGCCGGTCACTGTAATATTGAGACTTGTGACATCAGATTGTGTAATAGTGGGAGAGCAGAAGGTTGCTACAGGACCTCAGGTAGTGGGACCACAGTGGTGAGAGAGCTGTGCAGGCCTCTGTAATAATGAGATTTGTGACAACAGAATTTGTAATAGTGGGAGAGCAGATGGTTGCTACGGGACCTCAGGCCGTGGGACCACAGGGGCCAGAGAGCTGTGCAGGCCGCTGTAATAATGAGACTTGTGACATCAGATTGTTTAATTGTGGGAGAGCAGAGGGTTGCTACGGGACCTACGGCAGTGGGACCACAGGGGCCAGAGAACTGTGCAGGCGGCTGTAATAATGAGACTTGTGACATCAGATTCTGTAATAGTGGGAGAGCAGAGGGTTGCTACGGGACCTCAGGCCATGGGGCCACACAGCTGTCCAGGCCACTGTAATAATGAGATTTGTGACATCAGATTGTGTAATAGCTGGAGAGCAGAGGGTTGCTATGGTGCCTCAGGCTGTGGGACCAGAGGGGCCAGAGAGCTGTGCCGGTCACTGTAATAACGAGACTTGTGACATCACATTTCGTAATAGTGGGAGAGGAGAGGGTTGCTACAGGACCTCAGGCCTTGGGACTAGAGGGGTAAGAGAGCTGTGCAGGCGGCTGTAATAATGAGACTTGTGACATCAGATTGTGTAATAGTGGGAGAGGAGAGTTTTGCTATGGGACCTCAGGAAGTGGGACCACAGGGGCCAGAGAGCTGTGCAGGCCGCTGTCATAATGAGACTTGTGATACCAGATTGTGTAATAGTGGGAGAGCAGGGGGTTGCTGCGGGATCTCAGGCTGTGCAGGCAGCTGTAATAATGAGACTTGTGACATCAGATTCTGTAATAGTGGGAGAGCAGAGGGTTGCTATGGGACCTCAGGAAGTGGGACCACAGCTCTGCAGGCCGCTGTCATAATGATACTTGTGACACCAGATTGTGTAATAGTGGGAGAGCAGAGGGTTGCTACGGGAACTCAGGCCTTCGGACCACAGGGGCCAGAGAGGTGTGCAGGCCGCTGTAATAATGAGACTTGTGACATCAGATTGTGCAATAGTGGATGAGCAAAGGGTTGCTACGGGATCTCAGGCCATGGGGCCACACAGCTGTCCAGGCCACTGTAATAATGAGATTTGTGACATCAGATTGTGTAATAGCTGGAGAGCAGAGGGTTGCTATGGTGCCTCAGGCTGTGGGACTAGAGGGGCCAGAGAGCTGTGCCGGTCACTGTAATAACGAGACTTGTGACATCACATTTTGTAATAGTGGGAGAGCACAGGGTTGCTACGGGACCTCAGGCCTTGGGACTAGAGGGGTCAGAGAGCTATGCAGGCCGCTGTAATAATGAGACCTGTGACAACAGAATTTGTAATAGTGGGAGAGCAGAGGGTTGCTACGGGACCTAAGGCAGTGGGACCACAGGGGTCAGAGAGCTGTGCAGGTGGCTGTAATAATGAGACTTGTGACATCAGATTGTGTAATAGTGGAAGAGGAGAGGGTTGCTATGGGAACTCAGGAAGTGGGACCACAGGGGCCAGACAGCTGTGCAGGACGCTGACATGAGACATGTGACATCAGATTGTGTAATAGTGGGAGAGCAGAAGGTTGCTACAGGACCTCAGGCAGTGGGACCACAGTGGTGAGAGAGCTGTGCAGGCCTCTGTAATAATGAGACTTGTGACAACAGAATTTGTAATAGTGGGAGAACAGATGGTTGCTACGGGACCTCAGGCCGTGGGACCACAGGGGCCAGAGAGCTGTGCAGGCCGCTGTAATAATGAGACTTGTGACATCAGATTGTTTAATAGTGGGAGAGCAGAAGGTTGCTACGGGACCTACGGCAGTGGGACCACAGGGGCCAGAGAACTGTCCAGGCGGCTGTAATAATGAGACTTGTGACATCAGATTCTGTAATAGTGGGAGAGCAGAGGGTTGCTATGGGACCTCAGGAAGTGGGACCACAGCTCTGCAGGCCGATGTCATAATGAGACTTGTGACACCAGATTGTGCAATAGTGGGAGAGCAGAGGGTTGCTACGGGAACTCAGGCCTTCGGACCACAGGGGCCAGAGAGGTGTGCAGGCCGCTGTAATAATGAGACTTGTGACATCAGATTGTGCAATAGTGGATGAGCAAAGGGTTTCTACGGGACCTCAGGCCATAGGGCCACACAGCTGTCCAGGCCACTGTAATAATGAGATTTGTGACATCAGATTGTGTAATAGCTGGAGAGCATAGGGTTGCTATGGTGCCTCAGGCTGTGGGACTAGAGGGGCCAGAGAGCTGTGCCGGTCACTGTAATAACGAGACTTGTGACATCACATTTTGTAATAGTGGGAGAGCAGAGGGTTGCTACGGAACCTCAGGCCTTGGGACTAGAGGGGTCAGAGAGCTGTGCCGGTCACTGTAATAATGAGACCTGTGACAACAGAATTTGTAATAGTGAGAGAGCAGAGGGTTGCTACGGGACCTAAGGCAGTGGGACCACAGAGGCCAGAGAACTGTGCAGCCGCTGTAATAATGAGACTTGTGACATCAGATTGTGTAATAGTGGGAGAGGAGAGGGTTGCTATGGGACCACAGGTAGTGGGACCACAGGGGCCACACAGCTGTGCAAGCCACTGTCATAATGAGACTTGTGACACCAGATTGTGTAATAGTGGGAGAGCAGGGGGTTGCTGTGGGATCTCAGGCTGTGCAGGCTGCTGTAATAATGAGACTTGTGACATCAGATTGTGTAATAGTTGGAGAGTAGAGGGTTGCTAAGGGAACTCAGGCCTTCGGACCACAGGGGCCTAAGAGCTGTGCAGGCCGCTGTAATAACAAGACTTGTGACATCAGAATTTGTAATAGTGGGAGAGAAGAGGGTTGCTACGGGAGCTAAGGCAGTGGGACCACAGGGGCCAGAGAACTGTGCAGGCAACTGTAATAATGTGACTTGTGACATCAGATTGTGTGATAGTAGGAGAGATGAGGGTTGTTATGAGACCTCAGGAAGTGGGACCACAGGGGCCAGACAGCTGTGCAGGCCACTGTCATAATGAGACTTGTGACACCAGATTGTGTGATAGTGGGAGAGCAGGAGGTTGCTGTGGGAATTCAGGCCTACGGTCCACAGGGGCCAGAGAGCTGTGCAGGCTGCTGTAATAATGAGACTTGTGACATCAGATTGTGTAATAGTAGGAGAGCAGAGGGTTGCTACGGGAACTCAGGCCTTCGGACCACAAGGGCTAGAGAGCTGTGCAGGACGCTGTAATAATGAGACTTGTGACATCAGATTGTGCAATAGTGAAAGGGCAGAGGGTTGCTACGGGACCTCAGGCCATGGGACCACATGGGCCAGAAAGCTGTGCAGGCCGCTGTCATAATGAGACTTGTGATACCAGATTGTGTAATAGTGGGAGAGCAGGGGGTTGCTGCGGGATCTCAGGCTGTGCAGGCAGCTGTAATAATGAGACTTGTGACATCAGATTGTCAAATAGTAGGAGAGCAGAGGGTTAGTACGGGCACTCAGGCCTTCGGACCACAGGGGCCAGAGAGCTGTGCATGCCGCTGTAATAACAAGACTTGTGACATCAGAATTTGTAATAGTGGGAGAGCAGAGGGTTGCTACGGGACCTAAGGCAGTGGGACCACAGGGGCCAGAGAACTGTGCAGGCGGCTGTAATAATGAGACTTGTGACATCAGATTGTGTAATAGTGGGAGAGGAGAGGGTTGCTACGGGAACTCAGGAAGTGGGACCACAGGGGCCAGACAGCTCTGCAGGCCGCTGTCATAATGAGACTTGTGATACCAGATTGTGTAATAGTGGGAGAGCAGAGGGTTGCTACGGGAACTCAGGCCTTCGGACCACAGGGGCCAGAGAGGTGTGCAGGCCGCTGTAATAATGAGACTTGTGACATCAGATTGTGTAATAGTGGGAGAGCAGAGGGTTGCTTTGGTGCCTCAGGCTGTGGGACCACAGGGGTCAGAGAGCTGTGCCGGTCACTGTAATAACGAGACTTGTGACATCAGATTTTGTAATAGTGGGAAAGGAGAGGGTTGCTACGGGACCTCAGGCTGTGGGACCACATGGACCAGAGAGCTGTGCAGGTGGCTGTAATAATGAGACTTGTGACATCAGATTGTGTAATAGTGGAAGAGGAGAGGGTTGCTATGGGAACTCAGGAAGTGGGACCACAGGGGCCAGACAGCTGTGCAGGACGCTGACATGAGACATGTGACATCAGATTGTGTAATAGTGGGAGAGCAGAGGGTTGCTACAGGGCCTCAGGCTGTGGGACCAGAGGGGCCAGAGAGCTGTGCCCGTCACTGTAATATTGAGACTTGTGACATCAGATTGTGTAATAGTGGGAGAGCAGAAGGTTGCTACAGGACTTCAGGCAGTGGGACCACAGGGGCCAGAGAGCTGTGCAGGCCGCTGTAATAATGAGACTTGTGACAACAGAATTTGTAATAGTGGGAGAGCAGATGGTTGCTACAGGACCTCAGGCCGTGGGACCACAGGGGCCAGAGAGCTGTGCAGGCCGCTGTAATAATGAGACTTGTGACATCAGATTGTTTAATAGTGGGAGAGCAGAAGGTTGCTACGGGACCTACGGCAGTGGGACCACAGGGGCCAGAGAACTGTGCAGGCGGCTGTAATGATGAGACTTGTGACATCAGATTCTGTAATAGTGGGAGAGGAGAGGTTTGCTATGGGACCTCAGGAAGTGGGACCACAGCTCTGCAGGCCGCTGTCATAATGAGACTTGTGACACCAGATTGTGTAATAGTGGGAGAGCAGAGGGTTGCTACGGGAACTCAGGCCTTCGGACCACAGGGGCCAGAGAGGTGTGCAGGCCGCTGTAATAATGAGACTTGTGACATCAGAATTTGTAATAGTGGGAGAGTAGAAGGTTGCTACGGGAGCTATGGCAGTGGGACCACAGGGGCCAGAGAACTGTGCAGGCAACTGATATAATGTGACTTGTGACATCAGATTGTGTAATAGTTGGAGAGATGAGGGTTGTTATGAGACCTCAGGAAGTGGGACCACAGGGGCCAGACAGCTGTGCAGGCCGCTGTCATAATGAGACTTGTGACACCAGATTGTGTAATAGTGGGAGAGCAGGAGGTTGCTGCGGGAATTCAGGCCTTCGGACCACAAGGGCTAGAGAGCTGTGCAGGCTGCTGTAATAATGAGACGTGTGACATCAGATTGTGTAATAGTAGGAGAGCAGAGGGTTGCTACGGGAACTCAGGCCTTCGGACCACAAGGGCTAGAGAGCTGTGCAGGACGCTGTAATAATGAGACTTGTGACATCAGATTGTGCAATAGTGAAAGGGCAGAGGGTTGCTAAGGGACCTCAGGCCATGGGACCACATGGGCCAGAGAGCTGTGCAGGCCGCTGTCATAATGAGACTTGTGATACCAGATTGTGTAATAGTGGGAGAGCAGGGGGTTGCTGCGGGATCTCAGGCTGTGCAGGCAGCTGTAATAATGAGACTTGTGAAATCAGATTGTGTAATAGTAGGAGAGCAGAGGGTTGCTACGGGCACTCTGGCCTTCGGACCACAGGGGCCAGAGAGCTGTGCAGGCCGCTGTAATAACAAGACTTGTGACATCAGAATTTCTAATAGTGGGAGAGCAGAGGGTTGCTACGGGACCTAAGGCAGTGGGACCACAGGGGCCAGAGAGCTGTGCAGGCCGCTGTCATAATGAGACTTGTGATACCAGATTGTGTAATAGTGGGAGAGCAAGGGGTTGCTGCGGGATCTCAGGCTGTGCAGGGAGCTGTAATAATGAGACTTGTGACATCAGATTGTCAAATAGTAGGAGAGCAGAGGGTTGGTACGGGCACTCAGGCCTTCGGACCACAGGGGCCAGAGAGCTGTGCAGGCCGCTGTAATAACAAGACTTGTGATATCAGAATTTGTAATAGTGGGAGAGCAGAGGGTTGCTACGGGACCTAAGGCAGTGGGACCACAGGGGCCAGAGAACTGTGCAGGCCGCTGTCATAATGAGACTTGTGATACCAGATTGTGTAATAGTGGAAGAGCAGAGGGTTGCTACGGGAACTCAGGCCTTCGGACCACAGGGGCCAGAGAGGTGTGCAGGCTGCTGTAATAATGAGACTTGTGACATCAGATTGTGTAATAGTAGGAGAGCAGAGGGTTGCTACGGGAACTCAGGCCTTCGGACCACAAGGGCTATAGAGCTGTGCAGGACGCTGTCATAATGAGACTTGTGATACCAGATTGTGTAATAGTGGGAGAGCAGAGGGTTGCTACGGGAAGTCAGGCCTTCGGACCACAGGGGCCAGAGAGGTGTGCAGGCCGCTGTAATAATGAGACTTGTGACATCAGATTGTGTAATAGTGGGAGAGCAGAGGGTTGCTTTGGTGCCTCAGGCTGTGGGACCACAGGGGTCAGAGAGCTGTGCCGGTCACTGTAATAACGAGACTTGTGACATCAGATTTTGTAATAGTGGGAAAGGAGAGGGTTGCTACGGGACCTCAGGCTGTGGGACCACATGGACCAGAGAGCTGTGCAGGCCACTATAATAATGAGACTTGTGACATCAGAATTTGTAATACTGGGAGAGCAGAGGGTTGCTACGGGACCTAAGGCAGTGGGACCACAGGGGTCAGAGAGCTGTGCAGGTGGCTGTAATAATGAGACTTGTGACATCAGATTGTGTAATAGTGGAAGAGGAGAGGGTTGCTATGGGAACTCAGGAAGTGGGACCACAGGGGCCAGACAGCTGTGCAGGACGCTGACATGAGACATGTGACATCAGATTGTGTAATAGTGGGAGAGCAGAGGGTTGCTACGGGGCCTCAGGCTGTGGGACCAGAGGGGCCAGAGAGCTGTGCCGGTCACTGTAATATTGAGACTTGTGACATCAGATTGTGTAATAGTGGGAGAGCAGAAGGTTGCTACAGGACCTCAGGCAGTGGGACCACAGTGGTGAGAGAGCTGTGCAGGCCGCTGTAATAATGAGACTTGTGACATCAGATTGTTTAATAGTGGGAGAGCAGAAGGTTGCTACGGGACCTATGGCAGTGGGACCACAGGGGCCAGAGAACTGTGCAGGCGGCTGTAATAATGAGACTTGTGACATCAGATTCTGTAATAGTGGGAGAGGAGAGGTTTGCTATGGGACCTCAGGAAGTGGGACCACAGCTCTGCAGGCCGCTGTCATAATGAGACTTGTGACACCAGATTGTGTAATAGTGGGAGAGCAGAGGGTTGCTACGGGACCTCAGGCCATGGGGCCACACAGCTGTCCAGGCCACTGTAATAATGAGACTTGTGACATCAGATTGTGTAATAGTGGGAGAGCAGAGGGTTGCTTTGGTGCCTCAGGCTGTGGGACCAGAGGGGCCAGAGAGCTGTGCAGGCCGCTGTAATAATGAGACTTGTGACATCAGATTGTGTAATAGTGGGAAAGCAGAGGGTTGCTACGGGACCTCAGGCTGTGGGACCACATGGACCAGAGAGCTGTGCAGGCCACTATAATAATGAGACTTGTGACATCAGAATTTGTAATAGTGGGAGAGCAGAGGGTTTCTACGGGACCTAAGGCAGTGGGACCACAGGGGTCAGAGAGCTGTGCAGGTGGCTGTAATAATGAGACTTGTGACATCAGATTGTGTAATAGTGGGAGAGCAGAAGGTTGCTACGGGACCTACGGCAGTGCGACCACAGGGGCCAGAGAACTGTGCAGGCGGCTGTAATAATGAGACTTGTGACATCAGAGTCTGTAATAGTGGGAGAGGAGATGTTTGCTATGGGACCTCAGGAAGTGGGACCACAGCTCTGCAGGCCGCTGTCATAATGAGACTTGTGACACCAGATTGTGTAATAGTGGGAGAGCAGAGGGTTGCTACGGGAACTCAGGCCTTCGGACCACAGGGGCCAGAGAGGTGTGCAGGCCGCTGTAATAATGAGACTTGTGACATCAGATTGTGCAATAGTGGGAGAGGAGAGGGTTGCTACGGGACCTCAGGCCATGGGGCCACACAGCTGTCGAAGTCACTGTAATAACGAGACATGTGACATCAGATTTTGTAATAGTGGGAGAGGAGAGGGTTGCTACGGGACCTCAGGCTGTGGGACCACATGGGCCAGAGAGCTGTGCAGGCTTCTATAATAATGAGACTTGTGACATCAGAATTTGTAATAGTGGGAGAGCAGAGGGTTGCTACGGGACCTAAGGCAGTGGGACCACAGGGGTCAGAGAGCTGTGCAGGCGGCTGTAATAATGAGACTTGTGACATCAGAATGTGTAATAGTGGAAGAGGAGAGGGTTGCTATGGGACCTCAGGAAGTGGGACCACAGGGGCCAGACAGCTGTGCAGGACGCTGTCATAATGAGACTTGTGACAATAGAATTTGTAATAGTGGGAGAGCAGATGGTTGCTACGGGACCTCAGGCCGTGGGACCACAGGGGCCAGAGAGCTGTGCAGTCCGCTGTAATAATGAGACTTGTGACATCAGATTGTGTAATAGTGGGAGAGCAGAAGGTTGCTACAGGACCTCAGGCAGTGGGACCACAGTGGTGAGAGAGCTGTGCAGGCCTCTGTAATAATGAGACTTGTGACAACAAAATTTGTAATAGAGGGAGAGCAGAGGGTTGCTACGGGACCTAAGACAGTTCTCTGGCCCCTGTGGTCTCCCACTATTACACAATCTGAAGTCACAAGTCTCATTATTACAGCGGCCTGCACAGTTCTCTGGCCTGAGGTCCCGTAGCAACCATCTGCTCTCCCACTATTACACAATCTGATGTCACAAGTCTCACTATACAATAGAAAAAAGGAGCCAAGAGACCAACTCATTTCGAGGTACTAATCTGAAGAAACCGTCCACCTTCTGTCCTGTTGGATCCGCTGTTGGCCCTGAAGTGTCTGTGTTTGAGGCAAAAGTGCTTAATGATATTGAGAATTTTGAGAAATCCCAGGAACGTTCTAATCACTCAAACATGACGAAAGAGGATTGGGAGGCAGTAAGAGACTTAGAAAAAAAAACTTTCGTTGACAATTAAGTCAGCGGAAAAAGGGGGCGCGGTAGTGGTGCTTAATACTCAGGATTATGAGACAGAGGTGCTCCGTTTGTTGAGTGTCCGCACTAACTACAAACCCCTTAGAAAAGATCCGGTGAACGAACTGCTCCAAACCATAAGAGAAATGGTCAACAAAGCCAAAACCAACAAATGGATCTCGGTAAAAGAAGCGGAGTTCCTGGTGAATAACACCCCTAGGACTCCAGCTTTTTATATCTTACCGGAGATTCATAGACCTACTCGCCCTCCTCCCGGCAGACCCATCGTGTCGGGGATACAATCTGTGTTGGAGCCCCTTTCACAGTATGCGGATCACTTCCTCCGGGAGTCGGTGATAAACCAACGGTCCTTCATTAAGGACACCACCGACGTGCTGAACATCTTAGAAAAAATCCCCTTATGACTCAAGTACTCAGTTCCTTGTTACTATCGATATTGAGTCCTTGTACACGAGCATCCCCCAGGACGCAACGCTGGTGGCAGCAGCACGCGCACTGGGGGACCTCGAGTGGCCCTATGATGCTCCCCAATCATTTGTCATGGAATGCGTTGAGCTCGCACTCAAAAGGAACTACATTGGATACAAGGACCAGATCTACCTGCAAACCTCTGGAACATCTATGGGGGCCACAATGGCCCCCAGCCTGGCTTGTATTTATGTGGGCAGATTTGAGGAGCACATCGTCTATCCTGATACCAACCCCTTCCAGCGGCACATTTGCCTCTGGAAGCGATATATAGACGATGTGCTCTGCATCTGGGCGGGCACTGAAGAATCCCTGGGGGATTTCCTGATATGGCTCAACTCGCAAGATGAGAGCCTTAAATTCACGTGGACCTATAGCCGCACCAGTGCTGTCTATCTGGACCTTGACATTGAGTCGGGCTTGGATGGTCGTCTGAACACCAGGGTACACCAAAAGCCAACTGACAGGAATTCACTTCTTATGTATAATTCGTACCACCCTAGAGCCCTCCGCGACAACCTTCCAGTGGGCCAATTCCTGAGATACAGGAGGAACTGCTCCAGTACGAGTGGTTTCCTGGAGCAATCACAAGATCTGACAAAAAAACTCGTGCAGCGCAGTTATCCCAGCAAAGTTGTGAAGAACGCTAGAAAAAGGGCACTGAATACACCTCGGAGTGCCCTGCTGGAACACACAAACAAAGAGAAAAGAGACTGCCTGCCAGTGGTTATGACATTTGACCCCATGGCAACGAAAATTAGGCAGTCCATCAGAAAACACTGGAACTTGCTATCCACAAAAGACTTCCGTATGCCACCACCCAGATTTGCCTTTAAGAGAGCAGTTAACCTTAAAGACAAACTAGTCCATACCCGCACCCCGGCACCACAAAAGAAAGATCTGACCACTCTACCTAAGGGACACTACCCCTGTGGGACATGTTCAGTTTGCCCCCTTACTAAGAAGAGCAACAGTGTTACCTTGAGGACAGGGAAGGTGTGGTTCTTTAACCACTTTAGCAGAGGGTTGCTACAGGACCTCAGGCCTTGGGACTAGAGGGGTCAGAGAGCTGAGCAGGCCGCTGTAATAATGAGACTTGTGACAACAGATTGTGTAATAGTGGAAGAGGAGAGGGTTGCTATGGGACCTCAGGAAGTGGGACCTCAGGAAGTGGCGACAGCTGTGCAGGCCGCTGTCATAGTGAGCATTGTGACATCAGATTGTGTAATAGTGGGAGAGCAGATGGTTGCTACGGGACCTCAGGCCATGGGACCACAGGGGCCAGAGAGCTGTGCAGGCCGCTGTAATAATGAGACTTGTGACATCAGATTGTGTAATAGTGGGAGAGCAGAGGGTTGCTACGGAACCTCAGGCAGTGGGACCACAGGGGTGAGAGAGTTGTGCAGCCAGGTGTAATAATGGGACTTGTGACATCAGATTGTTTAATAGTGTGAGAGCAAAAGGTTGCTCCGTGACCTAGGGCCGTGGAACCACAGGGGCCAGAGAGCTGTGCAGGCCGCTGTAATAATGAGACTTCTGACATCAGATTGAGTGATAGTGGGAGATCAGATGGTTGCTACGGGACCTCAGGCCGTGGGACCACAGGGGCCAGAGAGCTGTGCAGGCCGCAGTAATAATGAGACTTGTGACATCAGAATGACATCAGATTGTGTTATAGTGGGAGAGCAGAGGGATGCTACAGGACCTCAGGCAGTGGGACGACAGGGGCCAGATATCTGTGCAAGCCGTGGGACCACAGGGGTCTGAGAGCTGTGCAGGCCGCTGTAATAATAAGACTTGTGACATCAGATTGTGTAATAGTGGGAGAGCAGGGGGTTGCTGCGGTAACTCAGGCCTTCGGTCCACAGGGGCCAGAGAGCTGTGCAGGCGCAGTAATAATGAGACTTGTGACATCAGATTGTGTAATAGTAGGAGAGCAGAGGGTTGCTACGGGAACTCAAGCCTTCGGACCACATGGGCAAGAGAGCTCTGCAAGCCGCTGTAATAATCAGACTTGTGACATCAGATTGTGTAATAGTGGGAGAACAGAGGCATGCTACGGGACCTTAGACAGTGGGACTGTTAAAATCTAGATTGCGACGTAAACATTATCGGCGCCATCTTGTCCCCTTTTAGCTCAAATGTGCGCGCAAGTAGCAGCCATTTTGAACGCCATGGCCTCTCTGCCCACTGCCGATAGCCAGCGCGTCTCTCTCTCTCTCCCTCTCTGACCCCGCCAGCATCCCCCGCGCGCTGACAGCCCACGTTCTCACATGCTTGGACCATAAACCACCCCTTCAGCGGGGCCCTGCCTCGAAGCCACATCCCGTACCCAACTAACACCTCCCTCCGTCCCTTTAATGATCACGCATCCTTTGATGAACCCCCCTTCCTCAGTGCCCGATTGTCCCGCCCGATCCCAGGCCATCACCTAGCCCTGCGGATACAGTTTATTGTCCCCTACAGTAGGAAGCTGTCCTTCTTCGAAGAATCTATGAATGATAAAGGCCCCCACCCCATGAGATCCGATCAGCCGCGCACATTCCGGGAGCCGGAGGGATATCCAGCTGCGTGATAGTCATCACCTACTGAGATCAGGGTGGGACTTTTACTGTAAATATGTGTGGGAACGGGTTTTGAGCGGAGATTCCGAGGTTGCCTTTCCGTACATCAAAGTATTAACAAGAATGTGTTCTATGTAATAAAGAAATAAACCTGTGTATAAGAGGCCAGGCCTCAAGGATGCGTTTAGAGCACCTTGAGAAGACACCCTGTTGTCTGATTTGACGTCTTCTGCTCCGTCGGAATAAACTCCTGTTTCCTGCCTTCTGTCTCCAGCGCCTGCCGCTTTGTTTGGTAATCTCGAATGGCATGAGAGGCGGCTAACGCCGGGCAAATACTGAAGGGTTCTTGGTCGAATACGGCCCTACCGTTCAACAATTGGCGCCCAACGTGGGGCCCATCAGCGACGCGTGGATCCAGTAGGAGAGGTCCCAACGACAGAGTGAACGACTGCAACGATCGGGAAGAGCTCCGCCCGATAGACCCTCGTCTGGCAGCCGATCATCCGAACTTCACCGGTTCCGAGCAGACCTCTCTCGAGTGATCTACGGTCCTGACTGGGAACCATCAGGAATGCCACAGCAATTACGGAGAACGGAGGACGATCAGGCGCTGGAAGCGGAAGACGAGAAACTGTCCATGCGGTCCGGGTAAGGTCGTGTAACACGACGAATTGCGAATTGATTGTTTGATTGTTTGAAAATACTAGTATTACTCATTTAATTGTTTCTGAGAGATTCTCTATTTGCAAACAAGCACGGAGTCGCCATACTCTGTTTAGTCTTTGCAGATAGTGAAGGGTAGGTAACGCAGGCCTTTGCCCCCGTTGTAACCCGTCGTGCCTACTTCCCTCTCCATTTGATTGATCATTATCCAAGCATTTACTGTTTTGGAATTGGTTCTCTTTGGATCATTCTCTATTTACAAAAAAGCACAGAGTCGCAATACTCTGTTTAGACCTTGTGAATAGTAAAGGATAGGTAACGCAGGCTTTTGCCCCCGTTGTAATCCGTCGTGCCTATTTTTATCCCTCATTTGATTGATTGTTTGACCGAACATTAATCGTTCGGAATTGGTTCTCTTTGGGTTATTCTCTATTCACAAATAAGCACAGGGTCGCAATACTCTGTTTAGTCTTTGCGGATAGTGAAGGATAGGTAGTGCAGACTTTTGTCCCCTTTGTAACCCGTCATGCCTGTCTTCGCCCCGTTTGTTGGTAGTTGGTTCAGCCCGGACCGCTTATTAGAGGTGAACCATCCGGCTCCACTGAAGGGCACCCCTAATAAGGACATGTTTACTAAATATGGACTAATCACCGTGGCTTATAGCAAGCTGTGGCATAAATACATGAGAAAGGATCAGGGAAGTGAGTGGCCACTGATAGGGTCCTTCGATAACGACAAAATAAACGCGCTGGAAACAGCCCTTTATAACAATAAGACAACACCCACTATGCTCGATAGCTTCGGCATGTGGCGCAAAGAAACAGAACAACGAAAGAAAAGAAATTAGGTCAGGTTAGAAAAGGAATTACGCAAGGCAGCTCACCTGGCCGCTAACAAATTAAAGGAAGAAATAAAAGAAAAAGAGGAAACCAAGCTAAAACAAGATTCCGAATCATCAGGCCAGTGTCCCGTCAGGACACCCTCTACACTTTACCCCGAGCTACCTTCGAAACAGCGAACTAACGATGATTTACTACTAGGTCCCCCGATCATCTACATGCCCCCTCCATACGCCCCTTCCCAACCCTTGGCACAGCACCCGCAACCCCCAACAACAGGCGAGAGTAGTGCCGGAGCCTCGGTCCTCATGGCCTCTGCGCCGACCGAATCCCTTGCATTCAGCGCAGCACAGGCAGCAACTTCAGGTGATCCCGAAGCGGGGAGGAAAGACCCCGTGAGATCGAATAGATTAAGCAAGGACGAACGAGCTGGGATCGATAAGATCGTAAAGACGCTGGTGGTGCGAAAGGAGAATGAGGATTATATAATGGATATGTACCATACATATGCCAATAGCCACAGGCGACACTTTGTCGTACGCCTTTGTTACCATACCCTTAATGCCTACGAAGACCGCTACCAAGAAAAAGGCCCTGAAAACCTAACGACTCTGTATAGGAAAATTGATATTGGAGATGGGGACGAGTGTGACGTGACGAACCTCTTCACGCGTACGCTTGAAGTACTTCGCCACCTCATGGAACTGAAACCAGAAACTAACACCACGACTCCTGCAGTGACTGAAGCCAGAGTAGAAAAAATTGACACCATGATGCCCATAAAGGAGGCCGCCCCCTATTGGGTTCCCCCACGAGGACTGGGAATACACGACGATATTAATCACCAAGATGCGAGAGGGAGGGTAGTTTACAACTGGGTTTACCAACCATGGGATCGGCAAGACATCCTGACCTTCCGAAAGTCCTTGCCTGATCTGCGAAAGAACCCCACAGCCTTCTATACAGAATTAGCCACCGCTCTGGGTTCAACGATTATGACCCTAGCGGATATCGATTTGTTTTTCGGGTTATGTCTGCCAGCTGATGTGTGGAAGCAAATCCGGAAAGTCGACCACCTTGAGCTGTTCGGACATACCTGGGTACAACTCGGTGATGTAGATAAACAGTGAGAGCCAGGACAGAAACCTATGAAAGCCATTCTAGACCTACCAGATAAGATCGTGCAGAAACTAAAAACCTTAGTCCCAGAAAGGAAAGTGGACTGGTCAGTAGTAACGGCCTGTCGCCAGAAACCCCAGGAAGACGTATCAGAATACTTCTCCCGGTTTGAAACGGTGTTCTCCG
The DNA here is from genome assembly GCF_964261635.1 of Lissotriton helveticus. Lineage (NCBI taxonomy): Eukaryota > Metazoa > Chordata > Amphibia > Caudata > Salamandridae > Lissotriton > Lissotriton helveticus. The sequence goes on from NC_136062.1 coordinate 434,865,154, forward strand.
ATTACAGCGGCCAGGACATGACCACTGCAACCGGACATCACTTGTTTGTCCAGAACTATGTGAAAGGCCTGACACCAGAAGTCTTGCAGAAACTACAGACTAGTGAGAGTAGTTGGGCGGCCTCCAAGCCCGCAGCTATCCTTCAGATGGCTCAATACTATGAGCGACAAAAGAACGAGAACGATCAAGCGACTGAGAAAAAGCAAAGGACTTGAAAGAGAGGGTAATGATTGCTCAGTTGCAAGGAGTGACTATAGGAAGGGAACAGTATAGAGGGAACTGCCAGTCGATTGCTCCTAGAAATCCACCCCCTAGAGACCGCACACCCGCACCCGGCGCTCCACGAACAGACCTCGATGAGAATCAGTGTGTGTTTTTCAAAGGATATGGCCATTGGAAATCTCAATGTCCAGTTCTGCTGGAAGCATTCAGAAATAAAGACACGAGAGACGTAGTGGGCGGGCCGAGAAATAGAGGACAGGGACGAGGGCACCCAAACGACACCAACAATGACAGGCCTGGTAGACCGAACACATTTGACCGTCCCCGACAGAATCAGTGCCAACAGTCTGACTGCGACAATGCCCACGACTTTGCATAGGACTGCCAAGGGCAAGGAAGGGATCCAGTCGAGCTCTATGTTGACCAGCAAGGCCCTTATGTCACCGCTAAGGTCCTAGGTACGAAGTCTCCATTTCTGGTAGATACTGGTGCAACACGTAGTGCGTTGTCTAAGCGATTGATTCCCAGGGCACCCTTGTCTGGCTCACATGTGACATCAATAGGTTTTGATGGAACGCCCTCCACTAATCCCTTGTCCACACCGATCTCTTTTAATTTGGACAATAACACCACTGACACGACGTTTTTGCTCTCCTCCAACACCCCCGACGCCATTATGGGACTTGACTTATTGAAACACTTTCGAGCTACTATTAGGTGTTCACAAGACGGAGTTCGAGTCATTCTGTACGACAACCCAACACTGCTCAGATCTTGCCGCACACAATGCATGTTCTCTATCACTGACACTGATTTGTCCTTGCTCGACACCCTACCTCTGTACCTATGGGCAAAGACTGACTCGGACGTAGGACGCATGATGATAGACCCTGTACACATAACTGTTCGACAAGACGCAGTACTCCCCAAACTCCCGCAGTATCGGATATCGCCCGAAGGCGAGAAGGCGTTGGTAAAAATCATCCAGTCCCTGGTAGATGCAGGAGTGGTAGAAGAAGTAGTTAGCAATGTTTGCAACAGTCCTATCCTACCCATTGTGAAGAAGCAGGGTGAGGGAAATGAAAAAGCGTACCGCTTCATCATCGACCTACGAGAAGTCAACAAAATGGTTGTACCCCAGTACCCTGTAGTCTCAGACATCACCACCATTCTGACCCTGATTCCTTCCACTGCCACCACCTTCACGGTAATCAACCTCAAGAACGCATTCTTCTCCATCCCCATTCACGCGGACAGCCGCTACCTTTTCGGCTTCACTTTAAAATCCCGCTCATACAGATTTTGCAGAGCACCCCAGGGCTACACTGAAAGTCCCAGCATCTACAGCCAGGCCCTCAAGAGACAGCTGGACGCAGTCCAATTGCCGGATGGAGTGGTGTTGATACAGTACGTCGATGATATCCTTTTGGCGGCCGACACCACTCCACTTGCGGTCACAGCCACCATCCAACTCCTGCACTTCCTCGCGGAAAATGGCCACAAGGTCTCCAAGAAGAAGTTGCAATTCTGCCAACCTCAAGTCACTTACCTAGGCCACCTCTTGTCCAAAGACGGGAGAAAGCTCACACCCGATCGAATACAGGCTATTCTAGAGACCCCTATCCCTAAAATCCCGAAGCAAGTCCGCTCTTTGGTGGGCCTCACCTCCTTCTGCCGACAATGGTTGCCAAATTTCAGCCTCATTGTGAAACCACTACTTTCCCTACTGGCTAAAGATGTCCCCATTCCGCTCCCGTGGACCCCTGAATGTCAATCCTCCTTCAAGGAACTGCGAGACGCCCTTTGTTCAGCGCCCGTCCTAGGAACCCCTGATTATACAAAGCCCTTCTCTCTCTACACTCACGAAAGGGAGGGATGTGCTTTGTCTGTCCTGACTCAGTCCATTGGCCCCAAACAACGACCATGTGCCTATTTATCTGCCACTCTTGACCCTGTAGCAAGAGCTTTGCCTGCCTGCCTTCGAGCAGTAGCCGCTGCTGCTGTCTCTATCCGACAAAGTGAGGGAATCGTACTCTCGAATTCCCTCACGGTACTAGTGCCTCATGCTGTTGACACCCTCCTAAACCAGACAAAGACACAACACCTGACCAGCGCGCGACTGACTGGGTATGAACTGACACTGCTCGCACCTCACATCATGCTGAAACGATGCACCACGCTGTACCCAGCCACCTTGCTGCCTCTGCCTGAAAACGATCCCGACGTGCCCCCAATACATGACTGTGTGACCCTCACGGACAAACAGACTAGGAGTAGAGTTGACCTCCGAGACACTGCCTTCCCAAACCCTGACGGAGAGCTATGGGTGGACGGCTCTTGCATTAAACTCCCCGACGGCACCACCTCAGCTGAATATGCAGTTACCACAGCCCGAACTGTAGTAGAAACCGCCCGCATTACGCAATGATCCGCCCAGGCGGCAGAACTGATTGCCCTCACACGAGCATGTATCCTAGCACAGGGGACGACAGCAAACATTTACACGGACAGCCAGTATGCCTTCGGGGTGGTTCATCATTTTGGGCTCTTATGGAAGGAGAGGGGATTTCTGACATCTCATGGTACACCCATCCTGCACGGAGATCTAGTCTCCGCTCTGACTGAAGCGGTTCTCCTCCCCAAACAACTTGCCGTAATCAAATGCCAAGCACACAAAAAGGTGACAGACATCATTGGGCAGGGAAATGCACTGGCCGACATCACTGCCCGAACGACGGCTGAGAACAGGACGACGACTCGTATGTACGTGACTAGGTCACAAACAGAAAAATGGACGGACGCTAGGGAAACTGTTAGGGACATCCAAATGGCCAGCTCACCACAAGAATTGACTGAATGGGCACGGGTGGGATTAAAAGATGATGAAGGCTGCTGGTGGACAAAAGACACGAACAAATGGTTGCTACCCAACTCGTACCTGATCCCCATACTGACAATGGCCCATTCCCCTGCACACATAGGATCTGCCCCTATGGCCGAACTTGTCTCCCGAGTTTGGCATAATGACAGAATTACAGACTTGGCCAAACGATTGGTCCAACAATGTCTAGTCTGCCTGCAACACAACCCTGGGAAAGGAACTGTCGTACCCCGGGGAGGGTTTGGGGTCCCCAACCATCCATTTGAAGTCCTACAGATGGACTATATCCAGTTAGAGAGATGTCAAGGACTGAAGTATGTACTTGTTGCTGTGTGCGCTTTTAGCAAATGGGTGGAAGCCTACCCAACGCGTGACAACACTGCTATTGCCACTGCAAAAGTACTACTGAAAGAGTTCTTCCCTCGCTACGGCCTTTGCCGTATTTTATGGAGTGACAATGGCCCCCATTTTGTAGCCGAGGTTATCCAGCTCATCCTGAAAGGACTGGGGGTACGACAGAAATTCCACGCAGTTTTCCACCCCCAATCTGCTGGACTGGTCGAGCGGCACAATGCCACATTGAAACTAAAACTGGCGAAAATAGTGGCTACCACAGGACTAAAATGGCCAGACGCTCTTCCCCTAGCATTGCTGTCAATGCGTTCCACCCCCGCCAAACACCACTTGACCCCTTACGAGGTCGTTTTCGGCCGACCCATGAGTATCTGGTCCGCACCCAAACCAACATCTATTCACGACGTCCCGGACGTCCTAATGTCTGACTACCTGTATAACCTAACTAAAACACTGTCTGTTAATCATCATCAGGTGCTGCAGGCCATCCCCGATGCTTCCAGGGGCCCCGGACATACCATCCGGCCTGGAGATTTCATCCTGATTCGGAACTTCCAGCGGGAGAAGAGTCTGGAACCTCGCTGGACGGGCCCCTGGCAAGTCTTGATCACCACCCGAACAGCTCTTCGAGTGGAGGGGAAGCGAAATTGGCTGCATGCACATCATTGCAAGAAAATCTCTCCGACCCTGACATCGACCGAAGACGTGACCACCCAAGAAAAGCTCCTGAACAAAGACCGACCATCCCTGAGCTGCTACCCTGAGACAGAGACACTCGAATTGGCGAAATTCCCTGATCCCACTGTGCCATCCAGAGAAGGGTATAACCTGCGACGAAAGGAGGGAGCTTCGGCTAAGTAGACCACTGACTAAGTTATCATTCTCAGAGCGGCGGCCTAACACTACAAATGCTGCCAGGAGAGAAACCAAACGAAGTCTGTGGTTCTGCCCACTACCGAGCACCTTGAAGATGATGGAAGCGCCCGATACGAAGATGATGGAAGCTACCGGACATCCGAAGACCCGCTACAGGAACCCGAAAACTGACAGTTTACACAGCTCAAAGACTATTGCTCTTCTTATCACCCTTCTCTTTTGCCTCCTCCTCATGACTACCTTCTGGATCGTGGAAGAGAACGCACCGGGTCATAAGACATTTCTAACGACTGCACAGCCTACCACCATGAAAGAACACTACCTGGTCTCTCTTTCACCCCAAATCCAAGAAAGGCGTAAGGAGTTCTGGAACAACTCCTTCGTACAGTTGCTGCACCAACACAACCTTGCTGCAAATGCCACAAATTGCTGGATCTGTGGGTTGATACCACATGCCACCGGACATTCCATTCCCTTCATCCCTTCACCTTTCTCTGTTCACGGCTCCTGCCTTGCCTGGCTGATCCTCTTGCAAGAGAGCTACAGAGACAACGCCACTTCCAGCGAAACTATGTCACACTTTTATCATGGAGTCTGGCTGAACAAAACCGGGAGGGTTGCTGCTCCTTTTTGCCCTCTATCCTCCAATGCCTCTGTTCACATGGACATCCCCGACAAAGAAAGGGTGGAGATGCAAATATTCAACAATCCAGTCAGACCCACCTTCTCCTACCTCCGGAAACGAACAGCTGCCACCCTGACTGTGGCCCTATCTGTCGTCAATGTCTCGGGCCTCGTATGCATCACAGGCCGTGGGACACAAATGGTGGGCCACAGCACTTGCCGCATCACCAGAACTTTGTACTCAACCGACTCACCCTCTTTTGTCACCTCTCCAAACATGTACTTCGTCTGTGGTACAAAAGCCTACACCTGGCTCCCAAAGGGCTGGGGGGGTACTTGCTACATAGCCTTCATCCTTCCTCCAACCTATGTGGCTCCGGCAAGCCATCACCGACAGAGATGAGCAAAGGACATTGAGCGGGCCGACTCCACTGGAGCACAATTCTTGGATGCAATGAAAGGACTTGTTCCACTTTGGGGTCCGATGGCGAACAGTCGTGCCATTCGACATTTATCCCAGGCAGTCGAGACAACGATGAACATTACAGCTGGTATCCTCACAAACAATACAGCCGAGCTTCAGGCGGTCCGTCTGGTGGCTCTTCAAAACCGTCTTGTTCTGGATGTGGTTCTGGCGGACCGTGGAGGAGCATGTCGTATCATCGGGTCCAGCTGTTGTACCTACATACCAGACAATTCACCCTCCGTTTACAAGGCCATCGAACACCTCCACAGACTCTCCTCAGAAGTTCATCAGGAACAAGAAGGATGGTCGCTCGGGAGTTGGTTCTGGAGTACTGTAAAGGACTGGGGATGGAGGTTGCTCATGATTGTACTGATACCAATCGTCGTAATATGCGGACTCTGCCTGGGTATTTAATGCTTGCCACCTCTGTGTTCACCATTTGCTAACTGTGTTTGCCCTAAGACTCCGAACTTTGAAGCTGAACGCATGAAAGCTTTGTATGATGTAGAAATCCGTAATATGATGGGGATAGACATAAATTGACAAGCTGGCTAGATATGTTGAAAAGGGAGGACTGTTAAAATCTAGATTGCGACGTAAACATTATCGGCGCCATCTTGTCCCCTTTTAGCTCAAATGTGCGCGTAAGTAGCAGCCATTTTGAACGCCATGGCCTCTCTGCCCACTGCCGATAGCCAGCGCGTCTCTCTCTCTCTCCCTCTCTGACCCCGCCAGCATCCCCCGCGCGCTGACAGCCCACGTTCTCACATGCTTGGGCCATAAACCACCCCTTCAGCGGGGCCCTGCCTCGAAGCCACATCCCGTACCCGACTAACACCTCCCTCCGTCCCTTTAAAAATCATGCATCCTTTGATGAACCCCCCTTCCTCTGTGCTCGATTGTCCCGCCCGATCCCAGGCCATCACCTAGCCCTGCGGATACAGTTTATTGCCCCCTACAGTAGGAAGCTGTCCTTCTTTGAAGAATCCATGAATGATAAAGGCCTCCACCCCATGAGATCCGATTAGCCGCGCACATTCCGGGAGCCGGAGGGATATCCAGCTGCGCGATAGTCATCACCTACTGAGATCAGGTTGGGACTTTTACTGTAAATATGTGTGGGAACGGGTTTTGAGCGGAGATTCCGAGGATGCCTTTCCGTACATCAAAGTATTAACAAGAATGTGTTCTATGTAATAAAGCCATAAACCTGTGTATAAGAGGCCAGGCCTCAAGGATGCGTTTAGAGCACCTCGAGAAGATACCCTGTTGTCTGATTTGACGTGTTCTGCTCCGTCGGAATAAACTCCTGTTTCCTGCCTTCTGTCTCCAGCGCCTGCCTCTTTGTTTGGTAATCTTGAATGGTATGAGAGGCGGCTAACGCCGGGCAAATACTGAAGGGTTCTTGGTCGAATATGGCCCTACCGTTCAACAGGACCACAAGGGCTAGAGAGCTGTGCAGGCCCTGTAATAATGAGACTTGTGACATCACATTGTGTAATAGTGGGAGAGGAGAGGGTTGCTACGGGATCTCAGGCCTTGGGACTAGAGGGGTCAGAGAGCAGTACAGGCCGCCGTAATAATGAGACTTGTGACAAAAGAATTTGTAATAGTGGGAGAGCAGAGGGTTGCTACAGGACCTAAGGCAGTGGGACCACAGGGGCCAGAGAACTGTGCAGGTGGCTGTAATAATGGGACTTGTGACATCATATTGTGTAATAGTGGGAGAGGAGAGGGTTGCTATGGGACCTCAGGAAGTGGGACCACAGGGGCCACACAGCTGTGCGGGCCGCTGTCATAATGAGACTTGTGACACCAGATTGTGTAATAGTGGGAGAGCAGGGGGTTGCTACGGGAACTCAGGCCTTCGGACCACAGGGGCCAGAGAGCTGTGCAGGCCGCTGTTATAACAAGACTTGTGACATCAGATTGTGTAATAGTGGGAGAACAGAGGCATGCTACGGGACCTTAGACAGTGGGACCACAGGGCTAGAGAGCTGTGCAGGCCGCTGTAATAACGAGACTTGTGACATCAGATTGTGCAATAGTGGAAGAGCAGAGGGTTGCTACGGGACCTCAGGCCTTCGGACCACAGGGGCCAGAGAGGTGTGCAGGCCGCTGTAATAATGAGACTTGTGACATCAGATTGTGTAATAGTGGGAGAACAGCTGCATGCTACGGGACCTTAGACAGTGGGACCACAGGGCTAGAGAGCTGTGCAGGCCGCTGTGATAATGAGACTTGTGACATCAGATTGTGCAATAGTGGAAGAGCAGAGGGTTGCTACGGGACCTCAGGCCTTCGAACCACAGGGGCCAGAGAGGTGTGCAGGCCGCTGTAATAATGAGACTTGTGACATCAGATTGTGTAATAGTGGGAGAGCAGAGGGTTGCTACGAGACCTCAGGCCGTGGGACTAGAGGGGTCAGAGAGCTGTGCAGGCCGCTGTAATAATGAGAATTGTGACATCAGAATGTGTAATAGTGGGAAAGAAGAGGGTTGCTACGGGACCTAAGGCAGTGGGACCACAGGGGCCAGAGAACTGTGCAGGCGGCTGTAATAATGAGACTTGTGACAACAGATTGTGTAATAGTGGGAGAGGAGAGGGTTGCTATGGGACCTCGTGAAGTGGGACCACAGGGGCCAGACAGCTGTGCAGGCCACTGTCATAATGAGACTTGTGACATCAGATTGTGTAATAGTAGGAGTGCAGAGGGTTACTACGGGAACTCAGGCATTCGGACCACATGGGCCAGAGAGCTGTGCAGGCCGCTGTAATAACAAGACTTTTGACATCAGAATTTGTAATAGTGGGAGAGCAGAGGGTTGCTACGGGACCTAAGGCAGTGGGACCACAGGGGCCAAAGAACTGTGCAGGCGGCTGTCATAATGAGACTTGTGACACCAGTTTGTGAAATTGTGAGAGAGCAGGGGGTTGCTGTGGGATCTCAGGCTGTGCAGGCTGCTGTAATAATGAGACTTGTGACATCAGATTGTGTAATAGTAGGAGAGTAGAGGGTTGCTACGGGAACTCAGGCCTTCGGACCACGGGTGCCAGAGAGCTGTGCAGGCCGCTGTAATAACAAGACTTGTGACATCAGAATTTTTAATTGTGGGAGAGCAGAGGGTTGCTACGGGACCTAAGGCAGTGGTACCACAGGGGCCAGAGAACTGTGCAGGCGGCTGTAATAATGAGACTTGTGACATCAGATTGTGTAATAGTGGGAGAGGAGAGGGTTGCTATGGGACCTCAGGAAGTGGGACCACAGGGGCCAGACAGCTGTGCAGGCCGCTGTCATAATGAGACTTGTGACACCAGATTGTGTAATAGTGGGAGAGGAGAGGGTTGCTGCAGGATCTCAGGCCTTCGGACCACAGGGGCCAGAGAGTTGTGCAGGCCGCTGTAATAATGAGACTTGTGACACCAGATTGTGTAATAGTAGGAGAGCAGAGGGTTGCTATGGGAACTCAGGCCTACGGACCACAGGGGCCAGAGAGCTGTGCAGTCCGCTGTAAGAACAAGACTTGTGACATCGGATTGTGTAATAGTGGGAGAACAGAGGCATGCTACGGGACCTTAGACAGTTTGACCACAAGGGCTAGAGAGCTGTGCAGGCCGCTGTAATAATGAGACTTGTGACATCAGATTGTGCAATAGTGGGAGAACAGAGGCATGCTACGGGACCTTAGACAGTTTGACCACAAGGGCTAGAGAGCTGTGCAGGCCGCTGTAATAATGAGACTTGTGACATCAGATTGTGCAATAGTGGAAGAGCAGAGGGTTGCTACGGGAACTCAGGCCATGGGACCACAGGGGCCACCCAGTTGTCCAGGCCACTGTAATAATGAGACTTGTGACATCAGATTGTGTAATAGTGGGAGAGTAGAGGGTTGCTACGGGACCTCAGGCCATGGGACCACAGGGGCCACACAGCTGTCCAGGCCACTGTAATAATGAGACTTGTGACATCAGATTGTGTAATAGTGGGAGAGTAGAGGGTTGCTACGGTGCCTCAGGCTGTGGGACCACAGGGGCCAGAGAGGTGCGCAGGCCGGTGTAAAAATACGACGTGTGACATAAGATTGTGTAATAGTGGAAGAGCAGAGGGTTGCTACGGGACCTCAGGCCATGGGACCACAGGGGCCACACAGCTGTCCAGGCAACTGTAATAATGAGACTTGTGACATCAGATTGTGTAATAGTGGGAGAGTAGAGGGTTGCTACGGTGCCTCAGGACCAGAGGGGCCAGTGAGCTGTGCCGGTCACAGTAATAATGAGACTTGTGAAATCAGATTATGTAATAGTCGGAGAGCAGAGGGCTGCTATGGGACCTCAGGCCGTGGGACCACAGGGGCCAGAGAGCTGTGCAGGCCGCTGTAATAATGAGACTTGTGACATCAGATAGTGTAATAGTGGCAGAGCAGAGGGTTGCTACAGGACCTCAGGCCTTGGGACTAGAGGGGTTAGAGAGCAGTGCAGGCCGCTGTAATAATGAGACTTGTGACATGAGAATTTGTAATAGTGGGAGAGCAGAGGGTTGCTACGGTACCTAAGGCAGTGGGACCACAGGGGCCAGACAGCTGTGCAGGCTGCTGTAATAATGAGACTTGTGACATCAGATTGTGTAATAGTGGGAGAGCAGAGGGTTGCTATGGGACCTCAGGAAGTGGGACCACAGGGGCCAGACAGCTGTGCAGGCTGCTGTAATAATGAGACTTGTGACATCAGATTGTGTAATAGTGGGAGAGCAGAGGGTTTCTACGGGACCTCAGGCCATGAGACCACAGGGGTCACACAGCTGTCCAGGCTGCTGTAATAATGAGACTTGTGACATCAGATTGTGTAATAGTGGGAGAGCAGAGGGTTGCTACAGGACCTCAGGCAGTGGGACCACAGGAGTCCGAGAGCTGTGCAGGCCGCTGTAATAATGAGACTTGTGACATCAGAATTTGTAATAGTGGGAGAGGAGGGGGTTGCTACGGGACCTCAGGCAGTGGGACCACAGGGGTGAGAGAGCTGTGCAGGCCGCTGTAATAATGAGACTTGTGACATCAGATTGTGCAATAGTGGGAGAGCAGAGGGTTGCTACAGGACCTCAGGCCTTGGGACTAGAGGGGTCCGAGAGCTGTGCAGGCCGCTGTAATAATGAGACTTGTGACATCAGAATTTGTAATAGTGGGAGAGCAGAGGGTTGCTACGGTACCTAAGGCAGTGGGACCACAGGGGCCAGAGAACTGTGCAGGCCGCTGTAATAATGAGACTTGTGACATAAGATTGTGTAATAGTGGAAGAGGAGAGGGTTGCTATGGGACCTCAGGAAGTGGGACCACAGGGGCCAGACAGCTGTGCAGGCCGCTGTCATAATGAGACTTGTGACACCAGATTGTGTAATAGTGGGAGAGGAGAGGGTTGCTGACCACAGCAACCCTCAGGCCTTCGGACCACAGGGGCCAGAGAGTTGTGCAGGCCGCTGTAATAATGAGACTTGTGACATCAGATTGTGTAATAGTAGGAGAGCAGAGGGTTGCTATGGGAACTCAGGCCTACGGACCACAGGGGCCAGAGAGCTGTGCAGTCCGCTGTAAGAACAAGACTTGTGACATCGGATTGTGTAATAGTGGAAGAACAGAGGCATGCTACGGGACCTTAGAAAGTTTGACCAGAAGGGCTAGAGAGCTGTGCAGGCCGCTGTAATAATGAGACTTGTGACATCAGATTGTGCAATAGTGGAAGAGCAGAGGGTTGCTACGGGAACTCAGGCCATGGGACCTCAGGGGCCACACAGTTGTCCAGGCCACTGTAATAATGAGACTTGTGACATCAGATTGTGCAATAGTGGAAGCAGAGGGTTGCTACGGGATCTCAGGCAGTGGGACCACAGGGGTGAGAGAGCTGTGCAGGCCGCCGTAATAATGAGACTTGTGACATCAGATTGTGTAATAGTAGGAGAGCAGAGGTTTGCTACGGGACCTCAGGCTGTGGGACCACATGGACCAGAGAGCCGTGCAGGCCACTATAATAATGAGACTTGTGACATCAGATTGTGCAATAGTGGAAGCAGAGGGTTGCTACGGGACCTCAGGCCATGAGACCACAGGGGCCACACAGCTGTCCAGGCCGCTGTAATATTGAGACTTGTGACATCAGATTGTGTAATAGTGGGAGAGCAGAGGGTTGCTACAGGACCTCAGGCCTTGGGACTAGAGGGGTCCGAGAGCTGTGCAGGCCGCTGTAATAATGAGACTTGTGACATCAGATTGTGCAGGCCGCTGTAATAATGAGAGAGCTGTGCAGGCCGCTGTAATAATGAGACTTGTGACATCAGATTGTGCAATAGTGGAAGAGCAGAGGGTTGCTATGAGACCACAGGGGCCACACAGCTGTCCAGGCCATTGTAATAATGAGACTTGTGAAATCAGATTGTGTAATAGTCGGAGAGCAGAGGGCTGCTATGGGACCTCAGGCCGTGGGACCACAGGGGCCAGAGAGCTGTGCAGGCCGCTGTAATAATGAGACTTGTGACATCAGATTGTGTAATAGTGGGAGAGGAGAGGGTTGCTACGGGACCTCAGGCAGTGGGACCACAGGGGTGAGAGAGCTGTGCAGGCCGCTGTAATAATGAGACTTGTGACATCAGTTGTGTAATTGATGGAGCAGATTTCATCTGCAGTCAGGCATTGTTTTATTTTTTGTGCTACAGACAGACTGCATTTAAATTGCCACGCACATTTTGGTGCAAGTTAAAAACATGGCACATGAAAAACATGAAAGTGAGGCCTATTCAGTCTGAAATGCTTTTGCTGAATTAACATGTGTTTTTGCAATGTAGAGAAAAGTGGCCTTTTTAGCTTTGAAGATTGATAGAATGTGTTTTTTTCTTCCCAGCCCATCCCATGCAAGCTAAAATTCAATATTTCTGTCTTAAAGGACTAGGACTTGTTGCATATTTTGATAAATATTTTCAGTTAAATAACACCTCTTTTTATAATGTGTGTGAATTAACAAATGCACCAAACACTACACAGGGGACTAAATGCTTTTTGCATGAAAAGCTATCTAAAACACTAACGCATGTTGCTGTGTGCACTATATTAATTGTGTGTGCTTTTAAATTTTACACTAAATGCATGAAAATGCTATGTTGCACATTTATTTTGCATGTTGTCATAAATAATAGAAAAGCAGCTTTTCACTAATAGCTTGGCTAGGTAAACCGTTATAAGGGGTATTAGTATGAGAGAGGGAAACATAATAGGCTGATTTACATGAAATTAATATTATCTTTGTGTTTGTTTTATTTTTGGGGCCTACAATTAAATGGCTGCCTGTGAATCCAGCAAGGCTATGGCTTGCATTAAAGAGAAGAGAGCATGCGCAGACTGTACCAGCTTTCCTAAAGGAGTCAAGGACACTTTGAACTTTGTACATTTTTGTAATTCTGCCAATGTACCAGTGTTAGTTAAAGTGTCCATCTGACTGCGCTGTGGAAGGAAGAGAATTAGAATGAAACATTTTTCCTAGTAAATGTTGCAAATGTTTATAAATGTAGTTATTCATGTATGCTTCTTTTGTTAAAACTGGTAAAGTCAGGATTTTAGAATGAGTCAGGGGAGTAACAACTCATGCCATCATGACTGACCAATCACGTACAGGTTTTCCTGAAAGATGCTACATCTTTGTGTAATCTGCCAATAATTAGGGTATAAAATAATGTCCTCTCTGGATGGGGGCTGGCTTTCTCATCTCAGCTGGCTTCTAGGCTCATTAGGGGGGTGTGTGAGCTCTTGAGAGAAGGAACAGATTAGGCCAGACATCCTATGGGTTAGGTACGAGATCGTCACGGGTGCAACCTTGGGCGTCCGAGGAGATTCAGGGGGAGGTTTCTTGCTTCCACGTCATATCTTGGCACATCAGGCCACATTCCTTTAAGGCTGTCTCCCTCCTTTTTGCTCTTTAGACACAGAGAGATGCACAGAGCAGCAACAGATAGAAAGGCTCTTTAGATGCTAAACTTTAAGTTTATGCTTTGACTAATTAATTAGGTCTGAAAAGATTTATTTGTCTTGTGCATTTATTTCTCTTTATGGGAGATTTTTGCCAACTATTTAATTATTGATTAGCTTTGCAAGACTATTTTTCTTAGAAACTCTTTAAGACTTTTGCGCCACATTTTCATAACTACATGTAATGCTTATATGCAGACTGTAATGTGTTCTGTATTATTGATATTTTTCCTGTTTTCCAAATTATGTAACCTGATTGATATTTTACTAATGAATAAAGGGTCAGAGAAAAAAATAACTTTTGACTAGAAAATAAAACCCTTTAAAATACTCAACAACTCTCTTTATTGGCTTGAATAATACATTGATTTTTGACTGTTCATGATTATTTAAATCTCCTGAAGGTAATACATGGTGTGAAGGGCCCAACACTTTTTGAGCGGTAAATTAGAGGTAGCATGAGGGTTTTGCATTGAGAAACTACCAGAAGAAATTACCGCTCCATCAGTTTTTGGTAATCAGAGGATGGTCATTATTGATTAGTTTGGTGACTAATGATTATTGATTTCACCATCAACTACTCAACTAATGGATCATTGACCTTAAGAAGGGAAATAAAATAATTGCCCAAGTTAGATACATGTCCAAGTCCTGATTCCGGACTCCAATGCTCAGAACCTGAAGATTGGCAAAGCAGTACTGGCATAGGGTTGTGAAATGTTGTTAATATGCTAGCATGTATTTTTGAAGTGTTGAAAATATTAAGTTTTTTTATTGTTGGTGACATTTTGCTCATTTTGAATTGATGGTGTTATTGATTATATTGGTAATTTCATAGGAAATAATTTTTGGTTATTGATTACATGTTTTAACTCTTCATGTTAAGTTAGTGTCTTGTTCTATGTTGTCTGGAACACGCAGGTATGCACACCTGTGGAATCCCGGGAAGGAATACCGGGTGGTAAATGGAAGCCACACTGCACTGAGGTTACTCGTCTGTTGGAATAACACTGAGAAGCTAGGTAGGGCTGGCAGTGTTAAATTAGGGACTATTTTCTGTGTGAGTGATTGATAGCAAAGAGTTCGCTGGTGAAACTTTGGTCTGATATCACCTAGAAAGGGTCACGCTAAAGGAGTAGCAGGTTCTTCTGAGCTTGAGTGAAAGGTAAGCGGAAGGGATTTACCTGTAGTGTATGAAGAGTAAACGGAAAGTCTTACTTTGTGAAGGGTAAGCGGAATGTGTTACTCGTAGTGAATATAAATCTATCCTTTATTTAGCACAACAGACAGAGTAGCGAATGTATTTATGTTGTTACTAACAGAGTTATTGATTAAGAGAAATATTGCAGTAAGATTTTGTGGAGGGTCAGTGGTAGGAGTAAAACTGACTAAAATTGAGAATGACAGCTTTGGAGAAAAGAAATTGCATTGAACTATTGTAAAAATGAAAATGTTTGAAGGTTTAAAGAAGCTGTTAGGAGGTAAAGTGAAAAATTTGTTTTGTATTGGTGATGCTCCTGAAGGAACACCTGTGCATTTTATGTCTACCAATTTGGGACAAAATACATGTATGTGGGTTCACCAATGGTGCAAGATTACTGAAACAGAAGGTGCTTTAAGGTTTCCAAAAGATGGTACTTTTGAATTGCAAATCATTGACAAATTAAGGGAAGTGTTATGTGGTGAAATAAAGACACCATCTAAAGCTGCACAATTTGAGGCCTTAAGCATGTGGGAAAAAGCAGCAAGAGAGAAAGCAAGTGAGGATAAAAAGATAAAGCACCAGATGCAGGAGAAGAAAATTAGTGATGAAAAAGAGTTTCAAATAAATAATGAATCAGGGGATGAAAAAATGGATGCATTGTTAACTGAGTGTCCACCACTTTATGTGGTTCCCATGAAAAATACTGAAAATAGTGCACCAGTAAATACTACAGGGGCTACTGCTTCTGTTGAACAGAGAGAAATACAGACTGAGAGAACTGTGCAGATATTTTATATTAACCCATTACCTGTTTATTCAGCACTGACAGTGATACCTCCAGGTATTACTGCTTCAAATGTGCCTGATTCAGTCCAAGAATTGCTAACTGCAGATGCACAGATTATGCCTAGAAAAATTATGACTGTCCCAATTAATATGGTCCCTACTGAAAAAGTTCAAAGAGCTGCAGAATCAGTGATTATGGCAGGGTTTATTTCACAAACTCAAAATTCACAGATTAGTGAACAGAAATTACCCCAAGCACTGAAAGGTGAGGGAAAAATGGTATTTACAACTTCTGCAGCCCAGGATAAAATAAATATATTTGAAAATGGGATTTTTCAAACCTGCTCTGAGGAAGCAGCAGTAATGAAAAAGATAGAGAACATGGGAGAACATATTAACACAGGCCCTGAAAAAGAGAGACAGTTTAGTGTTTTAAATTCAACATGTAAACATGAAGAAATTAACTGTCCCTGCTGTTTAAATCATGAAAATGTGAACCAGTGTCAGGAAAAAGAATTCATTTCCCTGAGTATGGAAACAGTTGCATGTGTATTAACTACACATAATGGACTGACAGATTTGGCTCAAAAATATAAAACTGATGTTTCAGGAAGTTTTCCATTTCAGAAAAGTTTCAGGGTACACATGGATGATGAAGCAAATGAGAAAATGTATTCTTCAGAAATGCATTTGCACATTGCAGAAATAAAATGTATGTTTAAATGCAATGGGTTTGAGAAATTAGGAGACAAGTGGGCAAGAAAACATGAGAAGAAAAAGAAACCACCAGACCTAGCAAGGAAAAAGGATAAGGAAAAGGAGCCACCAGATATAATTGAGAAAAATAATAAGCAGAATGAGGGAGAAGCTTTTGCTTACTCATTGAGAGAAAAGGTGGGAGAAATGTATGTTCATATGCCACAGAATAAAGGTGAACTTGCAGCATTTCTGAACACATTCCCACAATTGAGAGACATGATTGTGCTGTGGTACCCACAAGTTGATGGATTTGATGAATTTTTAAAAGAGTTGTGCATTAATTTGGAAATGTTCTTTTACATTGACTTGCAGACTAAATTGTGGTTTGAATCTAAAGTTGTGGAAAGGCCAAGTGAAATGAAAAGGGTTAGCATGAATGCACCATCGTTGTCTGTTGTTATGGAGGAAAATATAGCAGTGATTACTTTCCTGAAGGGCAGAGTGCCAGCAAAGGATGTTGATTGGGTACAGATTAAAAGAGCACAGGATGTTAGCAAAGGTGTTTTGGTTAGTGCAAATTCAGGTATGGGTGTTGTACTGCTGGAAAATGTGTCCTTTTGCCATCTTTATAACAGATTTGAGTATTGGAAGAAGGAAAAAACTTTAAACATGATGCACAAAAACATGGAGAATTGCAGATGCAAAATATGCCAGTTAAGCAAATGCAAATGTCAGTTCAGAAACAGGTACCTATGGCAGTAATTTTTCAAGCACAAATGGTCCCACAAAATATGGAAACTGCTGAAGTTAATTTAAATAAGGTGTCCAGAGCAAATGTGAATTATTCCCAGAGACAAAAACAGAACCCAGTCCAACAGGTTACTATGTTTGCAAATGAGAGTTTTAACACTCACAATTCTGAATTTACCAATTCCATTGTGAAGGCAGTGGAAAGTCCAGATTTAGTTGCAGGAGTTTTAAACAAAGAAATGACAAACCCAGTTTTAGAAAAATGTGCACAAAAAATAGGCCCATTTGAAGAAAATTGCAAAATTGTTATCTGTGACTCTGACCTAGCAAGAAAACAATTATGTTGCAAATCAAGCAGCACAGATTACTGTACACCAGATAATGCTATTTTTCAGATTCCTGATGAGGATGTACATTTTAAAATGGCCCAACAAGAGACAGCTGTAGCATTATTTTCAGAAAAGACAGTTGAAAAATTACCTTCTGCTTTGGAGAAAATAATAAACACAGAAATAAGAGAGTTCACAGAGAAGGATGCCAGATTAATGAAATGTGCAGAACATGTCTTATTAAAATTTGAACCAGATGACATGTATTCAGGAACACAATCAGTTGCATACATTTTACCAATAAAAGGATTTTTGATGGAATTGATTGGAAGTTTATGTAACTTTCTGATCACAGGTTCACAGAAAATAAATGAAAAGAACAGTATAGTGCAGGAGATTAAAAGCATATTTTTTCCTTGTTGTCCTGTGGTATCGAATCCAGCCAATATATTTTTTCACATTCCATGTGCTGAAGAATGGCTTACACTTATTAATTTTTGCAAAAGTCATGTCACAGTGCCATTGCATGAGAATAGTCAGGAGTACTGTCAAAAAGAAGATGAATGTCTGGGACACAAAATTGGAAAGGGAGGTAGAAAGGTGTCACCAGAGAAGGTGGAAATAATTTCCAGGATGAATACACCTCAAATTCAGAAAGAAGTCAGGACATTTTTGGGAATGGTTAGCTACTGTAGAGAGTGGTTACTAAACCTTTCCCTAGTGGCTAAGCCTTTACTGAGGCTGACACACTCAGGTGTGTCTGGTCCGCTTCCATTGGACAACAACTGCACAAAACCATTCCTAGAGTTGAAAGAGAAAAAATGTCGCGCCCCAGCACTAGGAATGAAAGTTTATTTGAAAGAAAATACACTAATTTGCAGTGAGAGGGAGGGCTGCGCTCTCTCATTGCCTATTGAAAAAGATGACTGTGTTCAAAGGTTTGTGATGTATTGCCCATTGACCTTTGACCCCAACTACACAGAAATGTCAGCAAATGAATTGGATTATGATGAAACTGAATATGAGTGTCTAAATATCATGAAAATATGCATAAAGCCAAATTCAGACTTGAAGGATGAACATCTGAGTCAGCCCAACAATGTCCATTTTGTAGATGGCCCAAGTTTGAAAGGTGACACATTAAAAGCAGCACATGCTGTGCTCCTTATACATGATGTTGTCAAAGCTTCATGGCTTTTAGTAATTACCCCAGCCCAAAATTCGAAATTGATTGCCCTTACCATAACATGCAGTATATCTGCTCAATTGGGAGTCACTGTTGTCATGGAAGAGAGAAATGCTAATTCAGTTGCACAAAATTGTGTTCTGTTAGCATGTACATTCTATGGAATCTTCACAGATGAATTAAAAGAGGCTCAAGAAAATGTTTTTGAAGCAGCACAACAGGGTTGTATTAGAACTGTTTTTGAGAGAAATGACAACTGCATAGTGGCAAATGTGTTATTGCAAAGACTGATGCCCAGGTATAGATTGCCAGTTTCTCTGAAATCAGATCATAATGTGGTCTCAAAGATAATGAGTGCAGAACAACAGATTGGACAAGGAATGGATTGTAGCTATCTGCCTGAAGTGTCAAGCATAATAAAGCAACACAATGGCAGCACTGAATTACCTTTTGTAAAAGACTGTTTTTCAGCATCACCAAAGTGGCTTGAAAATGCATATGCAAATGCACTTGTGGAAAACACTGAGGAGAACACTAGCCATTGCTGTGTAGGTCTGGTTGATGTACAGTGTGCAGTTTCTCACCAGATTGCAGCTGCTACACAAGATCTGCATAATGGATGGTGCAACGGTTTTGATCTGAGAGATGCTGTGGTGACACATCTGAATCTGATCAAAGTGAAAATAAGAGTGAAAGGCCTTGGTTGAAAAAGTGCAAAGGATTGATGGTGCTCTGTCACAGTTTCACAGCACCTAAGTAGTCCAATTTGCATGGAAAGTATGAGCCATACTGATGACAAGCTGATGACAATGAGCAAAGAAATGCTGAAACTGTCCTGGTGAATTCTCCTTTTTTATTATTTTAGTTACTTATTTTAAAGAAGACTGTTCCAAGAAGCTACTTACAGAACTCTGCACTAAAACAATTGAGCGTGGCTATATATGATCTGATTACAGACCAGATTTGTGTTTGCCTTAGAAATAGAAGTAACATTCTTATATGCTCAGCTTTTGCAATTTAAAAAAAAAGAAAAAAAAAATATTGTCACTTGTGAAATTAAATATGTGTGATGAATTATAAATCATTTTATTATGATTTGAATTATCAGAAGGGTGGATTGATGGAGCAGATTTCATCTGCAGTCATGCATTGTTTTATTTTTTGTGCTTCAGACAGGCTGCATTTAAATTGCCACGCACATTTTGGTGCAGGTTAAAAACATGGCACATGAAAAACATGAAAGTGAGGCCTATTCACTTCAGTCTGAAAATGCTTTTGCTGAATTAACATGTGTTTTTTGAAATGTAGAGAAAAAGTGGCCTTTTTACCTTTGAAGATTCAGTCATTTTTCAGTCATAAGCTTTTATTCGATATGCAAGATATCTTATAAGCACATTTACAATACAATCATTACAGTGTACAAAAAGAACATTGCTTTAAGAAGTCAGTATGAGAACTCATTTAAAAAGGATAAAAGGACATAAAGTGCCCATTAATAAATTAGCTAAAAAGATAATTAAACCGCTACTGACAATCTCTTACAACGAATAAGCCAAAACTGTTTTAAAAATTTAGCTGTTCCACACACAAAAGGGGGGGAAGTGTCCGTAGTTAAAATACGCAAGGCTACTAGGTGGCTACGAGTACCCATATTTCGGAAGAGAGGTTTCAACCAAAAACTCCTGGGCCTTGCATAGTCCGGGCATTCAAATAGGACATGCGCAATAGACTCAACCCTATTTGGGCAACATGCACAATTAGGGGAAGAACGGGCCGGTGATATCCAATTCGAAACCACAGCACCTAGCGGGAGAGATCCAACTCTAAACTTAAAATAAAGGGCTCGGTCAAAGGGGAGGGTGATCAGGTCCAGGTAGGGTTCAAAGGCCACAATGTCTTTGATTTGTAGGAAGGAGACAGTGGACTTACAGTGGTTCGAATCCGTAATTAGGCGCTCCGCCGTCCATTTCCAGAAAAGCGCCTTAACAACTTCTTTTGGAGGGGCTGAACGTGATGACCAACAGTCCCCAAGTCCGATCTTCTCCAGAAGCTTTTTAGTTTCTCTTAACCATCTGATCTTAGCCCAACCCCCCAGACTCATTATTTCCCCCAGACCATCAGCGTAGGATTTTAGTTCTTCACTCCTCCAGATTCGTGTCCATAGCAGGAGCGGGCGAAGCTGGGCCTGATCTTTGATGTTTTTACAGCCCATATCCAACAACACTGGTACAGTTGGTGTGCTCAGTGGAATAGAAATAATGGATTTTAGTAGCTTGCTCTCCGCTATCCCTAGGGCATCCAAACGGCAGTGGCCCCACAGTTCTGCCCCATACAAGGCTGATGTCACTACTTTGGCCTTGTAAATATCAATTACTGGGGTAAGTGATCTCCTAGGTGAGGCCCAGAACTCCCTCATGAGTGCTCCTCCTACTCTCCTATGGTTGAGGACCATTTTGTCGATATGATTTGCCCAAGACATCCTATCCGTAATCCGAATACCAAGGTAATCGAATTCGGGTACTTTCTCTAAGGCAACCGAGTTGAGTGTAGGTGGGCGGCCCAGTTTCCTAGGTGGATTTAGGACTAGGTATTTTGTTTTGTCCACATTTATTATTAAACCTTTTGCAGCACAAAACTCCTGAAAACGCGCTAGTAATTTCTGCAGGCCTTGGGGGGTCTACGAGATCAGAAGCGTATCGTCCGCAAAAAGCAAAGTGGGGATACGGACTCCTCCGAGACAGGGGGCGTCGGCTGGTTCTTGTTGAAGATGTTTTACCACCCCATTCAGATATAGTGAGAATAGGGTGGGCGCCAAGACGCAGCCCTGTCTTACGCCCCTGGACACTGGTATCTTCTCGGTGAGCTCTCCGTTTTTACCCCAACGGACCTGTGCAAAGGTATGGGCATGGAGGCTAATGAGGAGGGACAAGATGTAAGGGGGTAATCCCAACTCATTAAGCACCCTCCAAAGCTCTTCCCGGGGGACTAGGTCAAAGGCAGTCTTCAGGTCTATAAAGGCCAAGTAAAGACTACCCTTGCCCAGTTCCACCACCTTCCACCCCAGTAGTGCCAACCTAAACACCTGCTCTATTGTCCCCATACCAGCCCGGAAACCTGCCTGAAAGTCTGATAGGATTTTATTCTCCTCCACCCAATGTAAAATCCTTCCAAGGATAGCTTTACCAGCTATCTTTTGGGTGGAGTCTATCAGACTTATGGGGCGGTAGTTCCCCGGGGTTTCCCTACACCCTTTTTTGTAAATCGGGACCACCACCACCCCTTTCCAGGATTCTGGCACTGCCCCTCCCATCATGATGTCGTTTAGGAGAGCGGCAATGACCCTTCCCCATTCCGCTGGGTATGCCTTCATAAGGTCCCCCGGAAGGCCGTCTGGGCCCGCTGCCTTGCGAGGCGCTACCCACCCTATAACCCCCTCAATCTCTAAAGGAGTGAAGAGATCATAGGCGTGAGGTTCAATTGCTAGTGTGAGGTCCACCCCAACATTTAGTTCCCCATCTGGAGGGAGGTATAGAGTCCCGAAGTGTTTTACCCAGTTTTGAGGCGGGATGTTGCAGGGTCTCACAGATGCATCGGGTTTATTCCGTGTGCCTATGAGATTCCAAAAGGCCCTTGAATCCCTAACTTTACTAGCCTGGAGCAGGTCTTCCCAGAATTTATCTTCCCACTCCCCCCTAGCAAATTTAAGGGACTTATTATAGGCCTTCCTTGCTTCCTGTATCACACCTCGGGATTTATACTTAACTGCCTCAACTAACTTTGCCTTGTGAACCCTACATGTATGGGTATACCAACCAACAACAGGTTTTTTAAATTCTTTGTTGCCCGACTTGTTGGGGTGTGAGGTAAAAACGCTAGATAAGGCTTCTACCAGGGAGACAAAAAGCCCACTCACTCTACCCACCCCTTCTAGGGAGGTTCCGACATTTGTTACCGCATGATTTAAGAGGGTTTGAATTTCCACTAACTTTATCTCGGAGAGGACCAATTTCACCCATTTTATACGTCTACCAGAAGGGGAGACTTCAGAATCATCCGGGGGTGCAGCTACCTGGTTAATGTTGTCCTTCCTAAAAGGGCACCACCACTGGACCATGCTTAAAGAGAGTGAATTGTGGTCACTTTCAGTTGTGGGGACCACCTGCATATCCCTTACGTAAGACCATAGACACACATCTATTAGGAAATAATCTAACCTAGAGGTGTGTCCTGGTCTGTTGTACGTGTGGGCACCCCCCCTATCCGAGGATGTCCTCCCGTTTGCTGCCCTTAAGTTAAATTCGAGGCTCAGGGAGTATATCTGGAGCGCCACTTCTGTCCATCTTCTAATCGGTGGTATTTCCAATACCGGGATCCCCAACCTGATATCCTCCTCGTCTTGGTCGAGGGAAACGTCCGAGCCCAAGGGCTCGAACGTACAATTCATATCGCCCGCAACCAATGTACTTGTCTTATATGGGGTGTTTTTTAGCAAGGTCTCAAGGAGAGATATTATGGGAGACTTTCTCCCGCCCTTGGTTCCCCGGGCATAAACATTGTAAACATTTAAGACAATTCTTCCCCTTTGATCTATTAGGGTGATGTTTTGTATGTCCGGGCAACCTGTGGGAAACTCCACTACTCTGCAGTCTAAGGAGGCTGCGACCCAAATGAGAAGGCCACCCGAAGGTCGCCCTCTCCCTGTTTCCGAGACTTGCGCAGGGGAGAAATAGGAGGAAAATCCCACCCTATGGACCGGTGCCAAGCTCCATGTCTCTTGGAAAAGGCACAGGGAGTGCTCATCAACCCACGCAGTGAAATCCGGTAGAGCCAGTTTTCTTGCGATCCCTGCGACATTCCAGCTGCAAACCTTAAAGACTAGGTCCGTCACAGCTGAAGTGTCGCTGGGCGCTAGAATGCCCCTGTCTATGGTCCTCCTCGAAGGTAACTGAGAGGAGCAGGAATCCTGGGGGATGGCTATAGAGGCTACTATCCCACTCACAAAATTTGTTTGGGAGGGTAATACTCCTGCTGGCTCTACTCTACTCTCGATTTCCAGTCAGTAAGGCCCTGGTACCCACAATTGGTTCTCCCTCATACCCCCTGTGACCCCAGCCCAATGTTGACCAAAAGCAGGGGAACTTAAACTTCCTCCAGTTAGGACAACACTTTGCCTGGGGTAAAAATAAGAAAGATCTACCACTTTAACCCCCGGAACCCCCATGCTTTTAATAGGAGTACAAATCGAGGGCACTACTCTTGGGTCTTGAAAATTTATAATTATACAATCCCCCTCCTGAGTTTTTTTCCCCTGCCCCACCCAACCCACTCTGCGGACACTTAGAATGATACCATCCACCCCCAAAGGGATTGGCTTGTTTGCCTTCAGCCAATGGATACACTTGTTTTTGAGTGATTGGTGGTTTTCCAACTGGCCTTTTTTTTTTAAAGGGGGCACGTTAACCATAACAACAACAAAAGGTTGACAGTCTGGTGGAAGGTTTACTGGAGGGATCCGTCGTACTGGATTACTAGCGACCGGTGAAGAGGTAGGTGGGGCAATAGGTTGAGATACAGATCTAGGGGCTTTCCCTGACGCTAACCCGCTGAATTTAATACGTGCGCCTAATTTTTGGGAGTCTTCCGTTTTGCCACTAGCTATCTGTGGCTGCTTTTGTGGAGGCGGATTAGGCTTATTTTTATCAGGCTCTAAGTGTGTTGATAGCCCCTTGTGTTTTGACCCTGCTTTGGGACGGGGAGGAGATTTAGGAGCTGGGATTAATGGACTATTTGGTACAACTTAGTAATATTTAGACATATTAGGGGCTTAGGGACTCTCTGGGATGGTGGCTCGTTCCCCTTTGCACCCATGTCCTTGTTTTCACTCACTCTAGTTATCTGTTTAAATGTGGTTTTGAGTGAGTGGAACCCGTCCAGGGTTGATTGCTCTAATTTGTCTATCCTCTCCCCTAGACCCTTGACCTAAGTTACTAGTGGTTTCAAAAGACTATATACTTTCTCTAAGATATTTTCAGCTGTTAATGGGTCAGTGTGCTTAGGAACCTTTGCAGTGTTAGCGTCTGAGTGTAGCCCCTTAGAAGAGATCAGAACGTCCCCTTCTATGTCCGCTTCATTCTCTACAGACCTACCCCTTATGTTTCTCTTACCCGATCCAGAAGGCTTCCTTACTCTTTGATAAAGGGCAGCCTGTCTCACTAGCCTACCCTTTTTACGTTTTCGTGACTTTTTACTTAAGGGCCTATTCTCCTGACTAGTCTCGGGAGTTTGGCTGTTGGGGTAAACCCTAACTGACTCCCCTTCTAATATAACTAAGGAGGGGGTGGGCGATTTTGGGGACAGAGGATCACTGGTGGCTTTGTGTGAAAGATTAGGTGATAATGGTGAAGACAGCTTGCTAAGTCCACCGTCTTCCTCAGTAACTATAGGTATAAGTTCGACCAAATTTTCCAGCCTATCTATATTTTGCTCTATACCAGCCAACTGAGGGGGGTATGTGGAAACACCAGTCACAGTAGGTGGGGAGACAGATTGAACCTGGACACTAGACGGTGTAAGCGACTGGTCAGTAGCCCCCAAGGATGAACGTCTTGCGGGGAGGTACACCTCGGATAAACGCCGCTCAGATATGGCGATCTCCTTTTCAATCACCGCCGCCACCCTGGTGATGAAACGGTCCATAGATCCTATAACAGGGCTCGCGGCATTTGACCCCCTTTCGGCTTCACTCCTAAGAAGCTTCCCAGAGCGGGTAGGCATGATTGCGAAGAACAGCACAGGGACTCACACTAGGCGTATATACTCACTGCTGCTGCAAAGGAAAGGGACGTGGCCCAGCCCAGCCTTGACAGCCCCTGACTGCCCGCCCTTTGCTCGGGCTTCGCTTGGCGTCCCGCTCGCGTCCCGCGGAGCGCCAGGCAGAGCGTGAAATAGGAGAGTGTTTCAGGCGGGGGGCGTGGCTGGTGGTGGGCGCGTCCGCTAGCGCACCTTTGAGAGCAGGGACTCCTGGATCTTCGAGTCCCTGCTGGAGCACCAACGCAAACTCGGTTTTTCCCCCAGCGCCTCCTGGAGCCCAGCGCTCGAAAAACAGCTTTCACCCTCCTGAGCCGCGAAGCGGCACCCGCGGAGCGGGTGCGGCGAGGGGCAGCGGCAGGAACACAGGAGTCGGTCCCAGGGTCAGCGGGACGGTCAAAAGCTCCACAAACGCCACAAACACCACTGCAGCTCTCAGGTGGGTTTGAAGATTCATTAAATGGGTTTCTCTCTTCCCAGCTCATCCATGTAATCTAGATTTATTATTCCTGTCTTAATAGACTTTGACTTGTTGCACATTTTTTAAACATTTTCAGTTAATAACACCTCTTTTTATAATGTGTGTGA
Organism: Lissotriton helveticus; assembly: GCF_964261635.1. Taxonomy (NCBI): domain Eukaryota; kingdom Metazoa; phylum Chordata; class Amphibia; order Caudata; family Salamandridae; genus Lissotriton; species Lissotriton helveticus. The sequence continues at coordinate 434,890,929 of NC_136062.1, forward strand.
ATTAATAATGCACGTGGGAAACATAATGGACTGATTTACATGAAATTAATATTATCTTTGTGTTTGTTTTATTTTTGGGGCCTACACAAAACATGGCTGCCTGTGAATCCATCAAGGCTATAACTTGCAATTTAATGAGAAGGGAGCATGCGCAGACTGTGGCAGCTTTCCTCATGACAAGAAGTCAAGGACATCTTAAACTATACATTTTTCCTGTTTTCCAAATTCTGTAACCTGATTGATATTTTACTAATGAATAAAGGGTCAGAGAAAAACTTAACTTTTGACTAGAAAATAAAACCCTTTAAAATACTCCACAACTCTCTTTATTGGCTTGAATAATAAAATTGCATTTTTGACTGTTCAGGTTTATTTAAATCTCCTGAAGGTAATACATGGTGTGAAGGGCCCAACACCTTTTGAGCGGTAAATTAGAGGTAGCATGAGGGTTTTGCATTTAGAAACTACCAGAAGAAATTACCGCTCCATCAGTTTTTGGTAATCAGAGGATGGTCATTATTGATTAGTTTGGTGATTAATGAATATTGATTTCACCACCAACTATTCAACTAATGGATCATTGACCTTAAGAAGGGAAATAAAATAATTGCCCAAGTTAGATAAATGTCCAAGTCCTGATTCCTGACTCCAATGCTCAAAACCTGAAGACTGGCAAAGCAGTACTGGCAGGTGATGCAAGAGGTGGTGTGAGTATCAATAGGGTTGTGAAATGTTGTTAATATGCTTGCATGTTTTTTTGAAGTGTTGAAAATAGTAAGGATTTTTACTGTTGGTGACATTTTGCTCATTTTTGAATTGATGGTGTTATTGATTATATTGGTAATTTCATAGGACATACTTTTTTGGTTATTGATTACATGTTTTAACTCTTCATGTTAAGTTAGTGTCTTGTTCTATGTTGTCTGGAACACGCAGGTATGCACACCTGTGGAATCCCGGGAAGGAATAGCGGGTGGTAAATGGAAGCCACACTGCACTGAGGTTACTTGTCTGTTGGAATAGCACTGAGAAGCTAGGTAGGGCTGGCATCGTTAAATTAGGGACTATTTTCTGTGTGAGTGATTGATAGCAAAGAGTTCGCTGGTGAAACTTTGGTCTGATATCACCTAGAAAGTGTCACACTAAAGGAGTAGCAGGTTCTTCTGAGCTTGATTGACAGCAAAAGGGTTCGCTGGTGAAACTTTGGCATAAGATATATCCTGAAGGATAAGTCCAAAGGAGTAGCAGGTTCTTCTGAGCTTGATTGAGAGCAAAAGGGTTCGCTGGTGAAACTTTGGACTAAGATATATCCTGAAGGATAGGTCCAAAGGAGTAGCAGGTTCTTCTGAGCTTGAGTGAAAGGTAAGCGGAAGGGATTTACCTGTAGTGTTTGAAGAGTAAACGGAAGGTCTTACTTTGTGAAGGGTAAGTGGAATGTGTTACTCGCAGTGAATATAAATCTATCCTTTATTTAGCACAACAGACAGAGTAGCGAATGTATTTATGTTGTTACTAACAGAGTTATTGATTAAGAGAAATATTGCAGTATTATTTTGTGGAAAGTCAGTGGTAGGAGTAAAACTGACTAAAATTGAGACTGACAGCTTTGGAGAAAAGAAATTGCATTGAACTATTGCAAAAATGAAAATATTTGAAGGTTTAAAGAAGCTGTTAGGAGGTAAAGTGAAAATTTCGTTTTGTATTGGTGATGCTCCTGAAGGAACACCCGTGCATTTTATGTCTACCAATTTGGGACAAAATACATGTATGTGGGTTCACCAATGGTGCAAGATTACTGAAAAAGAAGGTGCTTTGAGGTTTCCAAAAGATGGTACTTTTGAATTGCAAATCATTGACAAATTAAGGGAAGTGTTATGTGGTGAAATAAAGACACCATCTAAAGCTGCACAATTTGAGGCCTTAAGCATGTGGGAAAAAGTAGCAAGAGAGAAAGCAAGTGAGGATAAAAAGATAAAGCACCAGATGCAGGAGAAGAAAATTAGTGATGAAAAAGAGTTTCAAATAAATAATGATTCAGGGGATGAAAAAATGGATGCATTGTTAACTGAGTGTCCACCACTTTCTGTGGTTCCCATGAAAAATACTGAAAATAGTGTACCAGTAAATACTACAGGGGCTACTGCTTCTGCTGAACAGAGAGAAATACAGACTGAGAGAACTGTGCAGATATTTTATATTAACCCATTACCTGTTTATTCAGCACTGACAGTGATACCTCCAGGTATTACTGCTTCAAATGTGCCTGATTCAGTCCAAGAATTGCTAACTGCAGATGCACAAATTATGCCTAGAAAAATTATGACTGTCCCAATTAATATGGTCCCTACTGAAAAAGTTCAAAGAGCTGCAGAATCAGTGATTATGGCAGGGTTTATTTCACAAACTCAAAATTCACAGATTAGTGAACAGAAATTACCCCAAGCACTGAAAGGTGAGGGAAAAATGGTATTTACAACTTCTGCAGCCCAGGATAAAATAAATATATTTGAAAATGGGATTTTTCAAACCTGCTCTGAGGAAGCAGCAGTAATTAAAAAGATAGAGAACATGGGAGAACATATTAACACAGGCCCTGAAAAAGAGAGACAGTTTAGTGTTTTAAATTCAACATGTGAACATGAAGAAATTAACTGTCCCTGCTGTTTAAATCATGAAAATGTGAACCAGTGTCAGGAAAAAGAATTCATTTCCCTGAGTATGGAAACAGTTGCATGTGTATTAACTACACATAATGGACTGACAGATTTGGCTCAAAAATATAAAACTGATGTTTCAGGAAGTTTTCCATTTCAGAAAAGTTTCAGGGTACACATGGAGGATGAAGCAAATGAGAAAATGTATTCTTCAGAAATGCATTTGCACATTGCAGAAATAAAATGTATGTTTAAATGCAATGGGTTTGAGAAATTAGGAGACAAGTGGGCAAGAAAACATGAGAAGAAAAAGAAACCACCAGACCTAGCAAGGAAAATGGATAAGGAAAAGGAGCCACCAGATATAATTGAGAAAATAATAAGCAGAATGAGGGAGAAGCTTTTGCTTACTCATTGAGAGAAAAGGTGGGAGAAATGTATGTTCATATGCCACAGAATAAAGGTGAACTTGCAGCATTTCTGAACACATTCCCACAATTGAGAGACATGATTGTGCTGTGGTACCCACAAGTTGATGGATTTGATGAATTTTTAAAAGAGTTGTGCATTCATTTGGAAATGTTCTTTTACATTGACTTGCAGACTAAATTGTGGTTTGAATCTAAAGTTGTGGAAAGGCCAAGTGAAATGAAAAGGGTTAGCATGAATGCACCATCGTTGTCTGTTGTTATGGAGGAAAATATAGCAGTGATTACTTTCCTGAAGGGCAGAGTGCCAGCAGAGGATGTTGATTGGGTACAGATTAAAAGAGCACAGGATGTTAGCAAAGGTGTTTTGGTTAGTGCAAATTCAGGTATGGATGTTGTACTGCTGGAAAATGTGTAAAATGTGTCCTTTTGCCATCTTTATAACAGATTTGAGTATTGGAAGAAGGAAAAAACTTTAAACATGATGCACAAAAACATGGAGAATTGCAGATGCAAAATATGCCAGTTAAGCAAATGCAAATGTCAGTTCAGAAACAGGTACCTAAGGCAGTAACTTTTCAAGCACAAATGGTCCCACAAAATATGGAAACTGCTAAAGTTAATTTAAATAAGGTGTCCAGAGCAAATGTGAATTATTCCCAGAGACAAAAACAGAACCCAGTCCAACAGGTTACTATGTTTGCAAATGAGAGTTTTAACACTCACAATTCTGAATTTACCAATTCCATTGTGAAGGCAGTGGAAAGTCCAGATTTAGTTGCAGGAGTTTTAAACAAAGAAATGACAAACCCAGTTTTAGAAAAACGTGCACCAAAAATAGGCCCATTTGAGGAAAATTGCAAAATTGTTGTCTGTGACTCTGACCTAGCAAGAAAACAATTATTTTGCAAATCAAGCAGAACAGATTACTGTACACCAGATAATGCTATTTTTCAGATTCCTGATGAGGATGTACATTTTAAAATGGCCCAACAAGAGACAGCTGTAGCATTATTTTCAGAAAAGACAGTTGAAAAATTACCTTCTGCTTTGGAGAAAATAATAAACACAGAAATAAGAGAGTTCACAGAGAAGGATGCCAGATTAATAAAATGTGCAGAACATGTCTTATTAAAATTTGAACCAGATGACATGTATTCAGGAACACAATCAGTTGCATACATTTTACCAATAAAAGGATTTTTGATGGAATTGATTGGAAGTTTATGTAACTTTCTGATCACAGGTTCACAGAAAATAAATGAAAAGAACAGTATAGTGCAGGAGATTAAAAGCATATTTTTTCCTTGTTGTCCTGTGGTACCGAATCCAGCTAATATATTTTTTCACATTCCATGTGCTGAAGAATGGCTTACACTTATTAATTTTTGCAAAAGTCATGTCACAGTGCCATTGCATGAGAATAGTCAGGAGTACTGTCAAAAAGAAGATGAATGTCTGGGACACAAAATTGGAAAGGGAGGTAGAAAGGTGTCACAAGAGAAGGTGGAAATAATTTCCAGGATGAATACACCTCAAATTCAGAAAGAAGTCAGGACATTTTTGGGAATGGTTAGCTACTGTAGAGAGTGGTTACTAAACCTTTCCCTAGTGGCTAAGCCTTTACTGAGGCTGACACACTCAGGTGTGTCTGATCCGCTTCCATTGGACAACAACTGCACAAAGCATTCCTAGAGTTGAAAGAGAAAAAATGTCGCGCCCCAGCACTAGGAATGAAAGTTTATTTGAAAGAAAATACACTAATTTGCAGTGAGAGGAAGGGCTGCGCTCTCTCATTGCCTATTGAAAAAGATGAAGGCCCATTGACCTTTGACCCCAACTACACAGAAATGTCAGCAAATGAATTGGATTATGATGAAACTGAATATGAGTGTCTAAATATCATGAAAATATGCATAAAGCCAAATTCAGACTTGAAGGATGAACATCTGAGTCAGCCCAACAATGTCCATTTTGTAGATGGCCCAAGTTTGAAAGGTGACACATTAAAAGCAGCACATGCAGCACATGATGTTGTCAAAGCTTCATGGCTTTTAGTAATTACCCCAGCCCAAAATTCGAAATTGATTGCCCTTACCATAACATGCAGTATATCTGCTCAATTGGGAGTCACTGTTGTCATGGAAGAGAGAAATGCTAATTCAATTGCACAAAATTGTGCTCTGTTAGCATGTACATTCTATGGAATCTTCACAGATGAATTAAAAAAGGCTCAAGAAAATGTTTTTGAAGCAGCACAACAGGGTTGTATTAGAACTGTTTTTGAGACAAATGACAACTGCATAGTGGCAAATGTGTTATTGCAAAGACTTATGCCCAGGTATAGATTGCCAGTTTCTCTGAAATCAGATCATAATGTGGTCTAAAAGATAATGAGTGCAGAACAACAGATTGGACAAGGAATGGATTGTAGCTATCTGCCTGAAGTGTCAAGCATAATAAAGTAACACAGTGGCAGCACTGCATTACCTTTTGTAAAAGACTGTTTTTCAGCATCACCAAAGTGGCTTGAAAATGCATATGCAAATGCACTTGTGGAAAACACTGAGGAGAACACTAGCCATTGCTGTGTAGGTCTGGTTGATGGACAGTGTGCAGTTTCTCACCAGATTGCAGCTGCTACACAAGATCTGCATAATGGATGGTGCAACGGTTTTGATCTGAGAGATGCTGTGGTGACACATCTGAATCTGATCAAAGTGAAAATAAGAGTGAAAGGCCTTGGTTGAAAAAGTGCAAAGGATTGATGGTGCTCTGTCACAGTTTCACAGCACCTAAGTAGTCCAATTTGCATGGAAAGTATGAGCCATACTGATGACAAGCTGATGACAATGAGCAAAGAAATGCTGAAACTGTCCTGGTGAATTCTCCTTTTTTATTATTTTAGTTACTTATTTTAAAGAAGACTGTTCCAAGAAGCTACTTACAGAACTCTGCACTAAAACAATTGAGCGTGGCTATGTATGATCTGATTACAGACCAGATTTGGGTTTGCCTTAGAAATAGAAGTAACATTCTTATATGCTCAGCTTTTGCAATTTAAAAAAAAGAAAAAAAAAATATTGTCACTTGTGAAATTAAATATGTGTGATGAATTATAAATCATTTTATTATGATTTGAATTATCAGAAGGGTGGATTGATGGAGCAGATTTCATCTGCAGTCATGCATTGTTTTATTTTTTGTGCTTCAGACAGGCTGCATTTAAATTGCCACGCACATTTTGGTGCAGGTTAAAAACATGGCACATGAAAAACATGAAAGTGAGGCCTATTCACTTCAGTCTGAAAATGCTTTTGCTGAATTAACATGTGTTTTTTTGCAATGTAGAGAAAAAGTGGCCTTTTTACCTTTGAAGATTCATTAAATGGGTTTCTCTCTTCCCAGCTCATCCATGTAATCTAGATTTATTATTCCTGTCTTAATAGACTTTGACTTGTTGCACATTTTTTAAACATTTTCAGTTAATAACACCTCTTTTTATAATGTGTGTGAATTAATAATGCACGTGGGAAACATAATGGACTGATTTACATGAAATTAATATTATCTTTGTGTTTGTTTTATTTTTGGGGCCTACACAAAACATGGCTGCCTGTGAATCCATCAAGGCTATGACTTGCAATTTAATGAGAAGGGAGCATGCGCAGACTGTGGCAGCTTTCCTCATGACAAGAAGTCAAGGACATCTTAAACTATACATTCTTGTGATTCTGCCAATGTACCAGTGTTAGTTAAAAGTATCCGTTCTGACTACGCTGTGGAAGGAAGGATGAATTAGAATGAAACATTTTTCCTAGTAAATGTTGCAAATATTTATAAATGTAGTTATTCATGTATGCTTCTTTTGTTAACACCGGTGAAGTCAGGTTTTTAGAATGAGTCAGGGTATTCTGAACTCATGCCATCATGACTGACCAATCACGTAAAAGGTTTCCTGAAAGATGCTACATCTTTGTGTACTCTGCCAATAATTAGGGTATAAATACTGTCCTCTCTGGATGGGGGCTGTCTACTTTTTTTCTCAGCTCAGCTGGCTTCTATGGGTTAGGTACGAGAAACGTCTCGGGAGATTGCTGAAGGGCAGGTTTGCGTCCGTGGAGATTCAGGGGGAGGTTTCTTGCTTCCACGTCATATCTTGGCACATCAGGCCGCATTCCTTTGAGGTCTTGTGAAGGGCGGGCTGTCTCCCTCCTTTTTGCTCTTTAGACACAGAGATGCACATGAGCAGCAACAGATAGAAAGGCTCTTTAGATTAGATGCTAAAACTTTAAGTTTATGTTTTGACTAATTAATTAGGTCTAAAAGATGTATTTGTTTTATGTAGTTATTTCTCTGAATGGGAGATTTTTTGCAAACTATTTAATTATTGATTAGCTATGCAAGACTATTTTTCTTAGAAACTCTTTAAGACTTTTGCGCCACATTTTTCATAACTACATGTAATGCTTATATGCAGACTGTAATGTGTTCTGTATTATTGATATTTTTCCTGTTTTCCAAATTCTGTAACCTGATTGATATTTTACTAATGAATAAAGGGTCAGAGAAAAACTTAACTTTTGACTAGAAAATAAAACCCTTTAAAATACTCAACAACTCTCTTTATTGGCTTGAATAATAAAGTTGCATTTTTGACTGTTCAGGTTTATTTAAATCTCCTGAAGGTAATACATGGTGTGAGGGGCCCAACACCTTTTGAGCGGTAAATTAGAGGTAGCATGAGGGTTTTGCATTTAGAAACTACAAGAAGAAATGACCGCTCCATCAAGATTACATCAGATTGTGTAATAGTGGGAGAGCAGAGTGTTGCTAAGGGACCTCAGGCAGTGGGACCACAGGAGTGAGAGAATTGTGCCGGCCGCGGTAATAATGAGAATTGTGACATCAGATTGTGTAATAGTGGGAGAGCAGATGTTTGCTAAGGGACCTCAGGCTGTGGGACCATATGGGCCAGAGAGCTGTGCAGGCGCTGTAATAATGAGACTTGTGACATCACATTGTGTAATAGTGGGAGAGCAGAGGGTTGCTACGGGACCTCAGGCCTTGGGACTAGAGGGGTCAGAGAGCTGTGCAGGCCACTGTAATAATGAGACTTGTGACATCAGAATTTGTAATAGTGGGAGAGCAGAGGGTTACTATGGGACCTCAGGAAGTGGGACCACAGGGGCCAGACAGCTGTGCAGTCCGCTGTCATAATGAGACTTGTGACATCAGAATTTGTAATAGTGGGAGACCACATGGGCCAGAGAGCTGTGGAGGCCGCTGTGATAATGAGACTTGTGACATCACATTGAGTAATAGTGGGAGAGCAGAGGGTTGCTACGGGACCTAAGGCAGTCGGACCACAGGGGCCAGAGAGCTGTGCAGGCCTCTGTAATAATGAGACTTGTGACATCAGATTGTGTAATAGTGGGAGAGCAGAGGGTTGCTACGGTACCTCAGGCAGTGGGACCACATAGGCCAGAGAGCTGTGCAGGCCGCTGTAATAATGAGACTTGTGACATCAGATTGTGTAATAGTGGAAGAGCAGAGAGTTGCTACGGGAACTCAGGCCTTCGGACCACAGGGGCCAGAGAGCTGTGCAGGCTGCTGTAATAACAAGACTTGTGACATCAGATTGTGTAGTAGTGAGAGAACACAGGCATGCTACAGGACCTTAGACAGTGGTACCACAAGGGCTAGAGAGCTGTGCAGGCCGCTGTAATAATGAGACTTGTGACATCAGATTGTGTAATAGTGGGAGAGCAGAGGGTTGCTACGGTACCTCAGGCAGTGGGACCCCATAGGCCAGAGAGCTGTGCAGGCCGCTGTAATAATGAGACTTGTGACATCAGATTGTGTAATAGTGGAAGAGCAGAGAGTTGCTGCGGGACCTCAGGCCGTGGGACCACAGCGGCCAGAGAGCTGTGCCGGTCACTGTAATAATGAGACTTGGGACATCAGATTGTGTAATAGTGGGAGAGCAGAGGGTTGCTACGGGACCTCAGTCCGTGGGACCACAGGGGTGAGAGAGCTGTGCAGGCCGCTGTAATAATGAGACTTGTGACATCAGATTGTGTAATAGTGGGAGAGCAGAAGGTTGCTACGTGACCTCAGCCCGTGGGACCACAGGGGCCAGAGAGCTGTGCAGGCCGCTGTAATAATGAGACTAGTGACATCAGATTGTGTAATAGTGGGAGAGCAGAGGATTGCTACGGGACCTCAGCAGGGGGACCACAGGGGTGAGAGAGCTGTGCAGGCCGCTGTAATAATGAGACTAGTGACATCAGATTGTGTAATAGTGGGAGAGCAGAGGATTGCTACGGGACCTCAGCAGGGGGACCACAGGGGTGAGAGAGCTGTGCAGGCTGCTGTAATAATGAGACTTGTGACATAAGATTGTGTAATAGTGTGAGAGCAGAAGGTAGAGAGCTGTGCAGGGCGCTGTAATAATGCGACTTGTGACATCAGATTGTGTAATAGTAGGAGTGCAGAGGGTTGCTACGGTACCTCAGGCCGTGGGACCACAGGGGCCAAAGAGCTGTGCAGGCCGCTGTAATAATGAGACTTGTGACACCAGATTGTGTAATAGTGGGAGAGCAGGGGGTTGCTGCGGGAACTCAGGCCTTCGGACCACAGGGGCCAGAGAGCTGTGCCGGTCACTGTAATAATGAGACTTGTGACATCAGATTGTGTAATAGTGGGAGAGCAGAGGGTTGCTATGGGACCTCAGGACGTGGCACCACAGGGGGCAGAGAGCTGTGCAGGCCGCTGTAATAATGAGACTTGTGATATCAGATTGTGTAATAGTGTGAGAGCAGAAGGTTGCTACGTGACCTCAGGCCGTGGAACCACAGAGGCCAGAGAGCTGTGAAGGGCGCTGTAATAATGAGACTTGTGACATCAGATTGTGTAATAGTGGGTGAGCAGAGGGTTGCTACGGAGCCTCAGGCTGTGGGACCACAGGGGCCAGAGAGCTGTGCAGTCCGCTGTAATAATGAGACTTGTGACATCAGATTGTGTAATAGTGGGAGAGCAGAGGGTTGCTACGTTACCTCAGGCAGTGGAACTACAGGGGCCAGAGAGCTGTGCAGGGCGCTGTAATAATGAGACTTGTGACATCAGATTGTGTAATAGTGGGAGAGCAGAGGGTTGCTACAGGACCTCAGGCCGTGGGACTACAGGGGTCAGAGAGCTGTGCAGGCCACTGTAATAATGAGGCTTGTGACATCAGATTGTGTATTAGTGGAAGAGTAGAGGGTAGCTACGGGACCTCAGGCAGTGGGACCACAGGGGCCACACAGCTGTGCAGGCCGCTGTCATAATGAGACTTGTGACACCAGATAGTGTAATAGTGGGAGAGCAGAGGGTTGCTGCGAGAACTCAGAGGCCAGAGACCAGTGCAGGCCGCTGTAATAATGAGACTTGTGACATCAGATTGTGTAAAAGTGGGAGAGTGGAGGGTTGCTACGGGACCTCAGGCAGTGGGACCACAGGGGTGAGAGAACTGTGCAGGCCGCTGTAATAATGAGACTTGTGACACCAGATTGTGTAATAGTAGGAGAGCAGGGGGTTGCTGCGGGATCTCAGGCCTTCAGACCACAGGGGCCTGAGAGCTGTGCAGGCCGCTGTAATAAAGAGACTTGTGATTTTCAGATTGTGTAATAGTGTGAGAGCAGAAGGTTGCTACGTGACCTCAGGCCGTGGTACCCCAGATGCCAGAGACCTGTGCAGGGTGCTGTAATAATGAGACTTGTGACATCAGATTGTGTAATAGTGGGAGAGAAGAGGGTTGCTACGGAACCTCAGGCCGTGGAACCACACGGGCCAGAGAGCTGTGCAGGCCGCTGTCATAATGAGACTTGTGATATCAGATTGTGTAATAGTGTGAGAGCAGAGGGTTGCTACGGAACCTCAGGCCGTGGAACCACAGGGGCCAGAGAGCTGTGCAGGCCGCTGTCATAATGAGACTTGTGACACCAGATTGTGTAATAGTGGGAGAGCAGGGGGTTGCTGCGGTAATTCAGGCCATCGGACCACAGGGGCCAGAGAGCTCGGAAGGCCGCTGTAATAATAAGACTTGTGACATCAGATTGTGTAACAGTGGGAGAACTGAGGCATGCTACGGGACCTTAGACAGTGGGACCACAAGGGCTAGAGAGCTGTGCAGGCCACTGTAATAATGAGACTTGTGACATCAGATTTTGCAATAGTGGAAGAGCAGAGGGTTTCTACGGGACCCCAGGCTGTGAGACCAGAGGGACCAGAGAGCTGTGCCGGTCAGTGTAATAATGAGACTTGTGACATCAGATTACATCAGATTGTGTAATAGTGGGAGAGCAGAGTGTTGCTACGGGACCTCAGGCAGTGGGACCACAGAAGTGAGAGAACTGTGCAGGCCGCGGTAATAATGACAATTGTGACATCAGATTGTGTAATAGTGGGAGAGCAGATGTTTGCTACGGGACCTCAGGCTGTGGGACCATATGGGCCAGAGAGCTGTGCAGGCGCTGTAATAATGAGACTAGTGACATCAGATTGTGTAATAGTGGGAGAGCAGAGGGTTGCTACGGGACCTCAGGAAGTGGGACCACAGGGGCCAGACAGCTGTGCAGTCCGCTGTCATAATGAGACTTGTGACACCAGATTGTGTAATAGTGGGAGTGCAGGGGGTTGCTGCGGGAACTCAAGCCTTCGGACCACAGGGGTCAGAGAGCTGTGCCGTCCGCTGTAATATTGAGACTTGTGACATCAGATTGTGTACTAGTGGGAGACCACATGGGCCAGAGAGCTGTGGAGGCCGCTGTGATAATGAGACTTGTGACATCAGATTGTGTAATAGTGGGAGAGCAGGGGGTTGCTGCGGGAACTCAGGCCTTCTGACCACTGGGGCCAGAGAGCTGTGCAGGCCGCTGACGTCAGTTTGTGTAATAGTGGGAGAGGAGAGGGTTGCTATGGGACCTCAGGAAGTGGGACCACAGGGCCAGACAGCTGTGGAGGCCGCTGTCATAATGAGACTTGTGACACCAGATTGTGTAATAGTGGGAGAGCAGGGGGTTGCTGCGGGAACTCAGGCCTTCTGACCACAGGGGCCAGAGAGCTGTGCAGGCTGCTGTAATAATGTGACTAGTGACATCAGATTGTGTAATAGTAGGAGAGCAGAGGGTTGCTACGGGAACTCAGGCCTTCGGACCACAGGGACCAGAGATCTGTGCTGGCCGCTGTAATAACAAGACTTGTGACATCAGATTGTGTAATACTAGGAGAACAGAGGCATGCTACGGGACCTTAGACACTGGGACCACAAGGGCTAGAGAGCTGTGCAGGCCGCTGTAATGATGAGACTTGTGACATTAGATTGTGTAATAGTGGAAGAGCAGAGGGTTGCTACGGGACCTCAGGCCATAGGAACACAGGGGACACACAGCTGTGCTGGCCGCTGTAATAATGAGACTTGTGACATCAGATTGTGTAATAGTGTGAGAGCAGAAGGTTGCTACATGACCTCAGGCCGTGGGACCACAGGGGCCAGAGAGCTGTGCAGGGCACTGTAATAATGAGAATTGTAACATCAGATTGTGTAATAGTGGGAGAGCAGAGGGTTGCTACGGGACCTCAGGCCTTGGGACCACAGGGGCCAGAGAGCTGTGCAGGCCGCTGTAATAATGAGACTTGTGACATCAGATTGTGTAATAGTGGGTGAGCAGAGGGTTGCTACGGAGCCTCAGGCTGTGGGACCACAGGGGCCAGAGAGCTGTGCAGTCCGCTGTAATAATGAGACTTGTGACATCAGATTGTGTAATAGTGGGAGAGCAGAGGGTTGCTACGTTACCTCAGGCAGTGGAACTACAGGGGCCAGAGAGCTGTGCAGGGCGCTGTAATAATGAGACTTGTGACACCAGATAGTGTAATAGTGGGAGAGCAGAGGGTAGCTACGGGACCTCAGGCAGTGGGACCACAGGGGCCACACAGCTGTGCAGGTCGCTGTCATAATGAGACTTGTGACACCAGATAGTGTAATAGTGGGAGAGCAGAGGGTTGCTGCGAGAACTCAGGGGCCAGAGACCAGTGCAGGCCGCTGTAATAATGAGACTTGTGACATCAGATTGTGTAAAAGTGGGAGAGTGGAGGGTTGCTACGGGACCTCAGGCAGTAGGACCACAGGGGTGAGAGAACTGTGCAGGCCGCTGTAATAATGAGACTTGTGACACCAGATTGTGTAATAGTGGGAGAGCAGGGGGTTGCTGCGGGATCTCAGGCCTTCAGACCACAGGGGCCTGAGAGCTGTGCAGGCCGCTGTAATAATGAGACTTGTGATTTTCAGATTGTGTAATAGTGTGATAGCAGAAGGTTGCTACGTGACCTCAGGCCGTGGTACCCCAGATGCCAGAGACCTGTGCAGGGTGCTGTAATAATGAGACTTGTGACATCAGATTGTGTAATAGTGGGAGAGCAGAGGGTTGCTACGGAACCTCAGGCCGTGGAACCACACGGGCCAGAGAGCTGTGCAGGCCGCTGTCATAATGAGACTTGTGACACCAGATTGTGTAATAGTGGGAGAGCAGGGGGTTGCTGCGGTAATTCAGGCCTACGGACCACAGGGGCCAGAGAGCTGTACAGGCCGCTGTAATAATGAGACTTGTGAGATCAGATTGTGTAATAGTACAAGAGCAGAGGGTTGCTACGGGAACTCAGGCCATCGGACCACAGGGGCCAGAGAGCTCGGAAGGCCGCTGTAATAATAAGACTTGTGACATCAGATTGTGTAACAGTGGGAGAACTGAGGCATGCTACGGGACCTTAGACAGTGGGACCACAAGGGCTAGAGAGCTGTGCAGGCCACTGTAATAATGAGACTTGTGACATCAGATTGTGCAATAGTGGAAGAGCAGAGGGTTTCTACGGGACCCCAGGCTGTGAGACCAGAGGGACCAGAGAGCTGTGCCGGTCAGTGTAATAATGAGACTTCTGACATCAGATTACATCAGATTGTGTAATAGTGGGAGAGCAGAGTGTTGCTACGGGACCTCAGACAGTGGGACCACAGAAGTGAGAGAACTGTGCAGGCCGCGGTAATAATGACAATTGTGACATCAGATTGTGTAATAGTGGGAGAGCAGATGTTTGCTACGGGACCTCAGGCTGTGGGACCATATGGGCCAGAGAGCTGTGCAGGCGCTGTAATAATGAGACTAGTGACATCAGATTGTGTAATAGTGGGAGAGCAGAGGGTTGCTACGGGACCTCAGGAAGTGGGACCACAGGGGCCAGACAGCTGTGCAGTCCGCTGTCATAATGAGACTTGTGACACCAGATTGTGTAATAGTGGGAGTGCAGGGGGTTGCTGCGGGAACTCAAGCCTTCGGACCACAGGGGTCAGAGAGCCGTGCCGTCCGCTGTAATATTGAGACTTGTGACATCAGATTGTGTACTAGTGGGAGACCACATGGGCCAGAGAGCTGTGGAGGCCGCTGTGATAATGAGACTTGTGACATCAGATTGTGTAATAGTGGGAGAGCAGGGGGTTGCTGCGGGAACTCAGGCCTTCTGACCACTGGGGCCAGAGAGCTGTGCAGGCAGCTGACGTCAGTTTGTGTAATAGTGGGAGAGGAGAGGGTTGCTATGGGACCTCAGGAAGTGGGACCACAGGGCCAGACAGCTGTGGAGGCCGCTGTCATAATGAGACTTGTGACACCAGATTGTGTAATAGTGGGAGAGCAGGGGGTTGCTGCGGGAACTCAGGCCTTCTGACCACAGGGGCCAGAGAGCTGTGCAGGCTGCTGTAATAATGTGACTAGTGACATCAGATTGTGTAATAGTAGGGGAGCAGAGGGTTGCTACGGGAACTCAGGCCTTCGGACCACAGGGACCAGAGATCTGTGCTGGCCGCTGTAATAACAAGACTTGTGACATCAGATTGTGTAATAGTAGGAGAACAGAGGCATGCTACGGGACCTTAGACACTGGGACCACAAGGGCTAGAGAGCTGTGCAGGCCGCTGTAATGATGAGACTTGTGACATTAGATTGTGTAATAGTGGAAGAGCAGAGGGTTGCTACGGGACCTCAGGCCATAGGAACACAGGGGACACACAGCTGTGCTGGCCGCTGTAATAATGAGACTTGTGACATCAGATTGTGTAATAGTGTGAGAGCAGAAGGTTGCTACATGACCTCAGGCCGTGGGACCACAGGGGCCAGAGAGCTGTGCAGGGCACTGTAATAATGAGAATTGTAACATCAGATTGTGTAATAGTGGGAGAGCAGAGGGTTGCTACGGGACCTCAGGCCTTGGGACCACAGGGGCCAGAGAGCTGTGCAGGCCGCTGTAATAATGAGACTTGTGACATCAGATTGTGTAATAGTGGGAGAGCAGAGGGTTGCTACGTTACCTCAGGCAGTGGAACTACAGGGGCCAGAGAGCTGTGCAGGGCGCTGTAATAATGAGACTTGTGACATCAGATTGTGTAATAGTGGGAGAGCAGAGGGTTGCTACAGGACCTCAGGCCGTGGGACTACAGGGGTCAGAGAGCTGTGCAGGCCACTGTAATAATGAGGCTTGTGACATCAGATTGTGTATTAGTGGAAGAGTAGAGGGTAGCTACGGGACCTCAGGCAGTGGGACCACAGGGGCCACACAGCTGTGCAGGCCGCTGTCATAATGAGACTTGTGACACCAGATAGTGTAATAGTGGGAGAGCAGAGGGTTGCAGCGAGAACTCAGGGGCCAGAGACCAGTGCAGGCCGCTGTAATAATGAGACTTGTGACATCAGATTGTGTAAAAGTGGGAGAGTGGAGGGTTGCTACGGGACCTCAGGCAGTGGGACCACAGGGGTGAGAGAACTGTGCAGGCCGCTGTAATAATGAGACTTGTGACACCAGATTGTGTAATAGTGGGAGAGCAGGGGGTTGCTGCGGGATCTCAGGCCTTCAGACCACAGGGGCCTGAGAGCTGTGCAGGCCGCTGTAATAATGAGACTTGTGATTTTCAGATTGTGTAATAGTGTGAGAGCAGAAGGTTGCTACGTGACCTCAGGCCGTGGTACCCCAGATGCCAGAGACCTGTGCAGGGTGCTGTAATAATGAGACTTGTGACATCAGATTGTGTAATAGTGGGAGAGCAGAGGGTTGCTACGGAACCTCAGGCCGTGGAACCACACGGGCCAGAGAGCTGTGCAGGCCGCTGTCATAATGAGACTTGTGATATCAGATTGTGTAATAGTGGGTGAGCAGAGGGTTGTTACGGAGCCTCAGGCTGTGGGACCACAGGGGCCAGAGAGCTGTGCAGTCCGCTGTAATAATGAGACTTGTGCCATCAGATTGTGTAATAGTGGGAGAGCAGAGGGTTGCTACGTTACCTCAGGCAGTGGAACTACAGGGGCCAGAGAGCTGTGCAGGGCGCTGTAATAATGAGACTTGTGACATCAGATTGTGTAATAGTGGGAGAGCAGAGGGTTGCTACAGGACCTCAGGCCGTGGGACTACAGGGGTCAGAGAGCTGTGCAGGCCACTGTAATAATGAGGCTTGTGACATCAGATTGTGTATTAGTGGAAGAGTAGAGGGTAGCTACGGGACCTCAGGCAGTGGGACCACAGGGGCCACACAGCTGTGCAGGCCGCTGTCATAATGAGACTTGTGACACCAGATAGTGTAATAGTGGGAGAGCAGAGGGTTGCTGCGAGAACTCAGGGGCCAGAGACCAGTGCAGGCCGCTGTAATAATGAGACTTGTGACATCAGATTGTGTAAAAGTGGGAGAGTGGAGGGTTGCTACGGGACCTCAGGCAGTGGGACCACAGGGGTGAGAGAACTGTGCAGGCCGCTGTAATAATGAGACTTGTGACACCAGATTGTGTAATAGTGGGAGAGCAGGGGGTTGCTGCGGGATCTCAGGCCTTCAGACCACAGGGGCCTGAGAGCTGTGCAGGCCGCTGTAATAATGAGACTTGTGATTTTCAGATTGTGTAATAGTGTGAGAGCAGAAGGTTGCTACGTGACCTCAGGCCGTGGTACCCCAGATGCCAGAGACTTGTGCAGGGTGCTGTAATAATGAGACTTGTGACATCAGATTGTGTAATAGTGGGAGAGCAGAGGGTTGCTACGGAACCTCAGGCCGTGGAACCACACGGGCCAGAGAGCTGTGCAGGCCGCTGTCATAATGAGACTTGTGATATCAGATTGTGTAATAGTGTGAGAGCAGAAGGTTGCTACGTGACCTCAGGCCGTGGTACCACAGATGCCAGAGACCTGTGCAGGGCGCTGTAATAATGAGACTTGTGACATCAGATTGTGTAATAGTGGGAGAGCAGAGGGTTGCTACGGAACCTCAGGCCGTGGAACCACAGGGGCCAGAGAGCTGTGCAGGCCGCTGTCATAATGAGACTTGTGACACCAGATTGTGTAATAGTGGGAGAGCAGGGGGTTGCTGCGGTAATTCAGGCCTACGGACCACAGGGGCCAGAGAGCTGTACAGGCCGTTGTAATAATGAGACTTGTGAGATCAGATTGTGTAATAGTACAAGAGCAGAGGGTTGCTACGGGAACTCAGGCCATCGGACCACAGGGGCCAGAGAGCTCGGAAGGCCGCTGTAATAATAAGACTTGTGACATCAGATTGTGTAACAGTGGGAGAACTGAGGCATGCTACGGGACCTTAGACAGTGGGACCACAAGGGCTAGAGAGCTGTGCAGGCCACTGTAATAATGAGACTTGTGACATCAGATTGTGCAATAGTGGAAGAGCAGAGGGTTTCTACGGGACCTCAGGCTGTGAGACCAGAGGGACCAGAGAGCTGTGCCGGTCAGTGTAATTATGAGACTTGTGACATCAGATTACATCAGATTGTGTAATAGTGGGAGAGCAGAGTGTTGCTACGGGACCTCAGGCAGTGGGACCACAGAAGTGAGAGAACTGTGCAGGCCGCGGTAATAATGACAATTGTGACATCAGATTGTGTAATAGTGGGAGACCACATGGGCCAGAGAGCTGTGGAGGCCGCTGTGATAATGAGACTTGTGACATCAGATTGTGTAATAGTGGGAGAGCAGGGGGTTGCTGCGGGAACTCAGGCCTTCTGACCACTGGGGCCAGAGAGCTGTGCAGGCCGCTGACGTCAGTTTGTGTAATAGTGGGAGAGGAGAGGGTTGCTATGGGACCTCAGGAAGTGGGACCACAGGGCCAGACAGCTGTGGAGGCCGCTGTCATAATGAGACTTGTGACACCAGATTGTGTAATAGTGGGAGAGCAGGGGGTTGCTGCGGGAACTCAGGCCTTCGGACCACAGGGGTCAGAGAGCTGTGCAGGCTGCTGTAATAATGAGACTTGTGACATCAGATTGTGTAATAGTAGGAGAGCAGAGGGTTGCTACGGGAACTCAGGCCTTCGGACCACAGGGGCCAGAGAGCTGTGCTGGCTGCTGTAATAACAAGACTTGTGACATCAGATTGTGTAATAGTAGGAGAACAGAGGCATGCTACGGGACCTTAGACAGTGGGACCACAATGGCTAAAGAGCTGTGCAGGCCGCTGTAATAATGAGACTTGTGACATCCGATTGTGTAATAGTGGGAGAGCAGAGGGTTGCTACGGGACCTCAGGCCGTGGGACCACAGGGGCCAGAGAGCTGTGCAGGCTGCTGTAATAATGTGACTAGTGACATCAGATTGTGTAATAGTAGGAGAGCAGAGGGTTGCTACGGGAACTCAGGCCTTCGGACCACAGGGACCAGAGATCTGTGCTGGCCGCTGTAATAACAAGACTTGTGACATCAGATTGTGTAATAGTAGGAGAACAGAGGCATGCTACGGGACCTTAGACACTGGGACCACAAGGGCTAGAGAGCTGTGCAGACCGCTGTAATGATGAGACTTGTGACATTAGATTGTGTAATAGTGGAAGAGCAGAGGGTTGCTACGGGACCTCAGGCCATAGGAACACAGGGGACACACAGCTGTGCTGGCCGCTGTAATAATGAGACTTGTGACATCAGATTGTGTAATAGTGTGAGAGCAGAAGGTTGCTACATGACCTCAGGCCGTGGGACCACAGGGGCCAGAGAGCTGTGCAGGGCACTGTAATAATGAGAATTGTAACATCAGATTGTGTAATAGTGGGAGAGCAGAGGGTTGCTATGGGACCTCAGGCCTTGGGACCACAGGGGCCAGAGAGCTGTGCAGGCCGCTGTAATAATGAGACTTGTGACATCAGATTGTGTAATAGTGTGAGAGCAGAAGGTTGCTACATGACCTCAGGCCGTGGGACCACAGGGGCCAGAGAGCTGTGCAGGCCGCTGTAATAATGAGACTTGTGACACCAGATTGTGTAATAGTGTGAGAGCAGAAGGTTGCTACATGACCTCAGGCCGTGGGACCACAGGGGCCAGAGAGCTGTGCAGGCCGCTGTAATAATGTGACTAGTGACATCAGATTGTGTAATAGTAGGAGAGCAGAGGGTTGCTACGGGACCTCAGGCCGTGGGACCACAGGGACCAGAGAGCTGTGCAAGCCGCTGTAATAATGAGACTTGTGACATCAGAATGTGTAATAGTGGGAGAGCAGAGTGTTGCTACAGGACCTCAAGTCTTGGGACCACAGGGGCCAGAGATCTGTGCAGGCCGCTGTAATAATGAGACTTGCGACACCAGATTGTGTAGTAGTGGGAGAACAGAGGCATGCTACGGCACCTTAGACAGTGGTACCACAAGGGCTAGAGAGCTGTGCAGGGTGCTGTAATAATGAGACTTGTGACATCAGATTGTGTAATAGTGGGAGAGCAGAGGGTTGCTACGGAACCTCAGGCCGTGGAACCACAGGGGGCAGAGAGCTGTGCAGGCCGCTGTCATAATGAGACTTGTGATATCAGATTGTGTAATAGTGTGAGAGCAGAAGGTTGCTACGTGACCTCAGGCCGTGGTACCACAGATGCCAGAGACCTGTGCAGGGCGCTGTAATAATGAGACTTGTGACATCAGATTGTGTAACAGTGGGAGAGCAGAGGGTTGCTACGGAACCTCAGGCCGTGGAACCACAGAGGCCAGAGAGCTGTGCAGGCCGCTGTCATAATGAGACTTGTGACACCAGATTGTGTAATAGTGGGAGAGCAGGGGGTTGCTGCGGTAATTCAGGCATTCGGACCACAGGGGCCAGAGAGCTGTGCAGGCCACTGTAATAATGAGACTTGTGATATCAGATTGTGTAATAGTACAAGAGCAGAGGGTTGCTACGAGAACTCAGGCATTCGACCACAGGGGCCAGAGAGCTCGGCAGGCCGCTGTAATATTAAGACTTGTGACATCAGATTGTATAATAGTGGGAGAACTGAGGCATGCTACGGGACCTTAGACAGTGGGACCACAGGGGCCAGAGAGCTGTGAGGGTCACTGTAAAAATGAGACTTGTGACATCAGATTACATCAGATTGTGTAATAGTGGGAGAGCAGAGTGTTGCTACGGGACCTCAGGCAGTGGGACCACAGGAGTGAGAGAATTGTGCAGGCCGCGGTAATAATGAGAATTGTGACATCAGATTGTGCAATAGTGGGAGAGCAGATGTTTGCTACGGGACCTCAGGCCTTGGGACTAGAGGGGTCAGAGAGCTGTGCAGGCCACTGTAATAATGAGACTAGTGACACCAGATTGTGTAATAGTGGGAGTGCAGGGGGTTGCTGCGGGAACTCAAGCCTTCGGACCACAGGGGTCAGATAGCTGTGCCGGCCACTGTAATATTGAGACTTGTGACATCAGATTGTTTAATAGTGGGAGACCACATGGGCCAGAGAGCTGTGGAGGCCGCTGTGATAATTAGACTTGTAACATCACATTGTGTAATAGTGCGAGAGCAGAGGGTGGCTACGAGACCTCAGGCCTTGGGACTAGAGGGGTCAGAGAGCTGTGCAGGCCGCTGTAATAATGAGACTTGTGACATCAGAATTTGTAATAGTGGGAGAGCAGACGGTTGCTAAGGGACCTCATATCCTGGGACCACAGGGGCCAGAGAGCTGTGCAGGCCGCTGTCATAATGAGACTTGTGACACCAGATTGTGTAATAGTGGGAGAGCAGGGGGTTGCTGCGGGAACTCAGGCCTTCGGACCACAGGGGCCAGAGAGCTGTGCAGGCCGCTGTAATAATGAGACTTGTGACAATCAGATTGTGTAATAGTAGGAGAGGAGAGGGGTTGCTACGGGAACTCAGGTCTTCGGACCACAGGGGCCAGAGAGCTGTGCAGGCTGCTGTAATAATGAGATTTACTTGTGACATCAGATTGTGAAATAGAGGAAGAGCAGAGGTTTGCTACGGGACCTCAGGCCATGGGACCACAGGGGCCACACAGCTGTGCAGGCCGCTGTAATAATGAGATTTGTGACATCAGATTGTGTAATGGTGGGAGAGCAGAGTGTTTCTATGGGGACTCAGGCTGTGGGACCAGAGGGGCCAGAGAGATGTGTTGGTCACTGTAATAATGAGACTTGTGACATCCGATTGTGTAATAGTGGGAGAGCAGAGGGTTGCTACGGGACCTCAGGCCGTGGGACCACAGGGGCCAGAGAGCTGTGCAGGTCACTGTAATAATGAGACTTGTGACATCAGATTTTGTAATAGTGGGAGAGCAGAGGGTTGCTACGGAGCCTCAGGCTGTTGGACCACAGGGGCCAGAGAGCTGTGCAGGCCGCTGTAATAATGAGACTTGTGACACCAGATTGTGTAATAGTGGGAAAGCAGGGGGTTGCTGCGGGAACTCAGGCCTTCGGACCACAGGGGTCAGAGAGCTGTGCAGGCTGCTGTAATAATGAGACTTGTGACACCAGATTGTGTAATAGTGGGAAAGCAGGGGGTTGCTGCGGGAACTCAGGCCTTCGGACCACAGGGGTCAGAGAGCTGTGCAGGCTGCTGTAATAATGAGACTTGTGACATCAGATTGTGTAATAGTAGGAGAGCAGAGGGTTGCTACGGGAACTCAGGCCTTCGGACCACAGGGGCCAGAGAGCTGTGCTGGCTGCTGTAATAACAAGACTTGTGACATCAGATTGTGTAATAGTAGGAGAACAGAGGCATGCTACGGGACCTTAGATAGTGGGACCACAATGGCTAGAGAGCTGTGCAGGCCGCTGTAATAATGAGACTTGCGACATCAGATTGTGTAATGGTGGGAGAGCAGAGTGTTTCTATGGGGACTCAGGCTGTGGGACCAGAGGGGCCAGAGAGATGTGTCGGTCACTGTAATAATGAGACTTGTGACATCCGATTGTGTAATAGTGGGAGAGCAGAGGGTTGCTACGGGACCTCAGGCCGTGGGACCACAGGGGCCAGAGAGCTGTGCAGGTCACTGTAATAATGAGACTTGTGACATCAGATTGTGTAATAGTGGGAGAGCAGAGGGTTGCTACGGAGCCTTAGGCTGTTGGACCACAGGGGCCAGAGAGCTGTGCAGGCCGCTGTAATAATGAGACTTGTGACACCAGATTGTGTAATAGTGGGAGAGCAGGGGGTTGCTGCGGGAACTCAGGCCTTCGGACCACAGGGGTCAGAGAGCTGTGCAGGCTGCTGTAATAATGAGACTTGTGACATCAGATTGTGTAATAGTAGGAGAGCAGAGGGTTGCTACGGGAACTCAGGCCTTCGGACCACAGGGGCCAGAGAGCTGTGCTGGCTGCTGTAATAACAAGACTTGTGACATCAGATTGTGTAATAGTAGGAGAACAGAGGCATGCTACGGGACCTTAGACAGTGGGACCACAAGGGCTAGAGAGCTGTGCAGGCCGCTGTAATAATGAGAATTGTGACATCAGATTGTGTAATAGTAGGAGAGCAGAAGGTTGCTACATGACCTCAGGCCGTGGGACCACAGGGGCCAGAGAGCTGTGCAGGCCGCTGTAATAATGAGAATTGTGACATCAGATTGTGTAATAGTAGGAGAGCAGAAGGTTGCTACATGACCTCAGGCCGTGGGACCACAGGGGCCAGAGAGCTGTGCAGGCCGCTGTAATAATGAGAATTGTGACATCAGATTGTGTAATAGTGGGAGAGCAGAGGGTTGCTACGGGACCTCAGGCCGTGGGACCACAGGGGGCAGAGAGCTGTGCAAGCCGCTGTAATAATGAGACTTGTGACATCAGATTGTGTAATAGTGTGAGAGCAGAAGGTTGCTACGTGACCTCAGGCCGTGGTACCACAGATGCCAGAGACCTGTGCAGGGCACTGTAATAATGAGACTTGTGACATCAGATTGTGTAACAGTGGGAGAGCAGAGGGTTGCTACGGAACCTCAGGCCGTGGAACCACAGAGGCCAGAGAGCTGTGCAGGCCGCTGTCATAATGAGACTTGTGACACCAGATTGTGTAATAGTGGGAGAGCAGGGGGTTGCTGCGGTAATTCAGGCATTCGGACCACAGGGGCCAGAGAGCTGTGCAGGCCACTGCAATAATGAGACTTGTGACATCAGATTGTGTGATAGTACAAGAGCAGAGGGTTGCTACGGGAACTCAGGCCTTCGACCACAGGGGCCAGAGAGCTCGGCAGGCCGCTGTAATATTAAGACTTGTGACATCAGATTGTATAATAGTGGGAGAACTGAGGCATGCTACGGGACCTTAGACAGTGGGACCACAGGGGCCAGAGAGCTGTGCCGGTCACTGTAAAAATGAGACTTGTGACATCAGATTACATCAGATTGTGTAATAGTGGGAGAGCAGAGTGTTGCTACGGGACCTCAGGCAGTGGGACCACAGGAGTGAGAGAATTGTGCAGGCCGCGGTAATAATGAGAATTGTGACATCAGATTGTGCAATAGTGGGAGAGCAGATGTTTGCTACGGGACCTCAGGCCTTTGGACTAGAGGGGTTAGAGAGCTGTGCAGGCCACTGTAATAATGAGACTTGTGACATCAGAATTTGTAATAGTGGGAGAGCAGACGGTTGCTATGGGACCTCAGGAAGTGGGACCACAGGGGCCAGACAGCTGTGCAGTCCGCTGTCATAATGAGACTTGTGACACCAGATTGTGTAATAGTGGGAGTGCAGGGGGTTGCTGCGGGAACTCAAGCCTTCGGACCACAGGGGTCAGATAGCTGTGCCGGCCACTGTAATATTGAGACTTGTGACATCAGATTGTTTAATAGTGGGAGACCACATGGGCCAGAGAGCTGTGGAGGCCGCTGTGATAATTAGACTTGTAACATCACATTGTGTAATAGTGCGAGAGCAGAGGGTGGCTACGAGACCTCAGGCCTTGGGACTAGAGGGGTCAGAGAGCTGTGCAGGCCGCTGTAATAATGAGACTTGTGACATCAGAATTTGTAATAGTGGGAGAGCAGACGGTTGCTAAGGGACCTCATATCCTGGGACCACAGGGGCCAGAGAGCTGTGCAGGCCGCTGTCATAATGAGACTTGTGACACCAGATTGTGTAATAGTGGGAGAGCAGGGGGTTGCTGCGGGAACTCAGGCCTTCGGACCACAGGGTCCAGAGAGCTGTGCAGGCCGCTGTAATAATGAGACTTGTGACAATCAGATTGTGTAATAGTAGGAGAGGAGAGGGGTTGCTACGGGAACTCAGGCCTTCGGACCACAGGGGCCAGAGAGCTGTGCAGGCTGCTGTAATAATGAGATTTACTTGTGACATCAGATTGTGAAATAGTGGAGGAGCAGAGGGTTGCTACGGGACCTCAGGCCATGGGACCACAGGGGCCACACAGCTGTGCAGGCCGCTGTAATAATGAGACTTGTGACATCAGATTGTGTAATGGTGGGAGAGCAGAGTGTTTCTATGGGGACTCAGGCTGTGGGACCAGAGGGGCCAGAGAGATGTGTTGGTCACTGTAATATTGAGACTTGTGACATCCGATTGTGTAATAGTGGAGAGCAGAGGGTTGCTACGGGACCTCAGGCCGTGGGACCACAGGGGCCAGAGAGCTGTGCAGGTCACTGTAATAATGAGACTTGTGACATCAGATTGTGTAATAGTGGGAGAGCAGAGGGTTGCTACGGAGCCTCAGGCTGTTGGACCACAGGGGCCAGAGAGCTGTGCAGGCCGCTGTAATAATGAGACTTGTGACACCAGATTGTGTAATAGTGGGAGAGCAGGGGGTTGCTGCGGGAACTCAGGCCTTCGGACCACAGGGGTCAGAGAGCTGTGCAGGCTGCTGTAATAATGAGACTTGTGACATCAGATTGTGTAATAGTAGGAGAGCAGAGGGTTGCTACGGGAACTCAGGCCTTCGGACCACAGGGGCCAGAGAGCTGTGCTGGCTGCTGTAATAACAAGACTTGTGACATCAGATTGTGTAATAGTAGGAGAACAGAGGCATGCTACGGGACCTTAGACAGTGGGACCACAATGGCTAGAGAGCTGTGCAGGCCGCTGTAATAATGAGACTTGTGACATCAGATTGTGTAATGGTGGGAGAGCAGAGTGTTTCTATGGGGACTCAGGCTGTGGGACCAGAGGGGCCAGAGAGATGTGTCGGTCACTGTAATAATGAGACTTGTGACATCCGATTGTGTAATAGTGGGAGAGCAGAGGGTTGCTACGGGACCTCAGGCCGTGGGACCACAGGGGCCAGAGAGCTGTGCAGGTCACTGTAATAATGAGACTTGTGACATCAGATTGTGTAATAGTGGGAGAGCAGAGGGTTGCTACGGAGCCTCAGGCTGTTGGACCACAGGGGCCAGAGAGCTGTGCAGGCCGCTGTAATAATGAGACTTGTGACACCAGATTGTGTAATAGTGGGAGAGCAGGGGGTTGCTGCGGGAACTCAGGCCTTCGGACCACAGGGGTCAGAGAGCTGTGCAGGCTGCTGTAATAATGAGACTTGTGACATCAGATTGTGTAATAGTAGGAGAGCAGAGGGTTGCTACGGGAACTCAGGCCTTCGGACCACAGGGGCCAGAGAGCTGTGCTGGCTGCTGTAATAACAAGACTTGTGACATCAGATTGTGTAATAGTAGGAGAACAGAGGCATGCTACGGGACCTTAGACAGTGGGACCACAAGGGCTAGAGAGCTGTGCAGGCCGCTGTAATAATGAGACTTGTGACACCAGATTGTGTAATAGTGTGAGAGCAGAAGGTTGCTACATGACCTCAGGCCGTGGGACCACAGGGGCCAGAGAGCTGTGCAGGCCGCTGTAATAATGAGAATTGTGACATCAGATTGTGTAATAGTGGGAGAGCAGAGGGTTGCTACGGGACCTCAGGCCGTGGGACCACAGGGGCCAGAGAGCTGTGCAAGCCGCTGTAATAATGAGACTTGTGACACCAGATTGTGTAGTAGTGGGAGAGCAGAGGCATGCTACGGCACCTTAGACAGTGGTACCACAAGGGCTAGAGAGCTGTGCAGGCCGCTGTAATAATGAGACTTGTGATATCAGATTGTGTAATAGTGTGAGAGCAGAAGGTTGCTACGTGACCTCAGGCCGTGGTACCACAGATGCCAGAGACCTGTGCAGGGCGCTGTAATAATGAGACTTGTGACATCAGATTGTGTAATAGTGGGAGAGCAGAGGGTTGCTACGGAACCTCAGGCCGTGGAACCACAGGGGGCAGAGAGCTGTGCAGGCCGCTGTCATAATGAGACTTGTGATAGCAGATTGTGTAATAGTGTGAGAGCAGAAGGTTGCTACGTGACCTCAGGCCATGGTACCACAGATGCCAGAGACCTGTGCAGGGCACTGTAATAATGAGACTTGTGACATCAGATTGTGTAACAGTGGGAGAGCAGAGGGTTGCTACGGAACCTCAGGCCGTGGAACCACAGAGGCCAGAGAGCTGTGCAGGCCGCTGTCATAATGAGACTTGTGACACCAGATTGTGTAATAGTGGGAGAGCAGGGGGTTGCTGCGGTAATTCAGGCATTCGGACCACAGGGGCCAGAGAGCTGTGCAGGCCACTGCAATAATGAGACTTGTGACATCAGATTGTGTAATAGTACAAGAGCAGAGGGTTGCTACGGGAACTCAGGCCTTCGACCACAGGGGCCAGAGAGCTCGGCAGGCCGCTGTAATATTAAGACTTGTGACATCAGATTGTATAATAGTGGGAGAACTGAGGCATGCTACGGGACCTTAGACAGTGGGACCACAGGGGCCAGAGAGCTGTGCCGGTCACTGTAAAAATGAGACTTGTGACATCAGATTACATCAGATTGTGTAATAGTGGGAGAGCAGAGTGTTGCTACGGGACCTCAGGCAGTGGGACCACAGGAGTGAGAGAATTGTGCAGGCCGCGGTAATAATGAGAATTGTGACATCAGATTGTGCAATAGTGGGAGAGCAGATGTTTGCTACGGGACCTCAGGCCTTTGGACTAGAGGGGTCAGAGAGCTGTGCAGGCCACTGTAATAATGAGACTTGTGACATCAGAATTTGTAATAGTGGGAGAGCAGACGGTTGCTATGGGACCTCAGGAAGTGGGACCACAGGGGCCAGACAGCTGTGCAGTCCGCTGTCATAATGAGACTTGTGACACCAGATTGTGTAATAGTGGGAGTGCAGGGGGTTGCTGCGGGAACTCAAGCCTTCGGACCACAGGGGTCAGATAGCTGTGCCGGCCACTGTAATATTGAGACTTGTGACATCAGATTGTGTAACAGTGGGAGAGCAGAGGGTTGCTACGGAACCTCAGGCCGTGGAACCACAGAGGCCAGAGAGCTGTGCAGGCCGCTGTCATAATGAGACTTGTGACACCAGATTGTGTAATAGTGGGAGAGCAGGGGGTTGCTGCGGTAATTCAGGCATTCGGACCACAGGGGCCAGAGAGCTGTGCAGGCCACTGCAATAATGAGACTTGTGACATCAGATTGTGTAATAGTACAAGAGCAGAGGGTTGCTACGGGAACTCAGGCCTTCGACCACAGGGGCCAGAGAGCTCGGCAGGCCGCTGTAATATTAAGACTTGTGACATCAGATTGTATAATAGTGGGAGAACTGAGGCATGCTACGGGACCTTAGACAGTGGGACCACAGGGGCCAGAGAGCTGTGCCGGTCACTGTAAAAATGAGACTTGTGACATCAGATTACATCAGATTGTGTAATAGTGGGAGAGCAGAGTGTTGCTACGGGACCTCAGGCAGTGGGACCACAGGAGTGAGAGAATTGTGCAGGCCGCGGTAATAATGAGAATTGTGACATCAGATTGTGCAATAGTGGGAGAGCAGATGTTTGCTACGGGACCTCAGGCCTTTGGACTAGAGGGGTCAGAGAGCTGTGCAGGCCACTGTAATAATGAGACTTGTGACATCAGAATTTGTAATAGTGGGAGAGCAGACGGTTGCTATGGGACCTCAGGAAGTGGGACCACAGGGGCCAGACAGCTGTGCAGTCCGCTGTCATAATGAGACTTGTGACACCAGATTGTGTAATAGTGGGAGTGCAGGGGGTTGCTGCGGGAACTCAAGCCTTCGGACCACAGGGGTCAGATAGCTGTGCCGGCCACTGTAATATTGAGACTTGTGACATCAGATTGTGTAATAGTGGGAGACCACATGGGCCAGAGAGCTGTGGAGGCCGCTGTGATAATGAGACTTGTAACATCACATTGTGTAATAGTGGGAGAGCAGAGGGTTGCTACGAGACCTCAGTCCTTGGGACTAGAGGGGTCAGAGAGCTGTGCAGGCCGCTGTAATAATGAGACTTGTGACATCAGAATTTGTAATAGTGGGAGAGTAGACGGTTGCTAAGGGACCTCATATCCTGGGACCACAGGGGCCAGAGAGCTGTGCAGGCCGCTGTCATAATTAGACGTGTGACACCAGATTGTGTAATAGTGGGAGAGCAGGGGGTTGCTGCGGGAACTCAGGCCTTCGGACCACAGGGGCCAGAGAGCTGTGCAGGCCGCTGTAATAATGAGACTTGTGACAATCAGATTGTGTAATAGTAGGAGAGGAGAGGGGTTGCTACGGGAACTCAGGCCTTCGGACCACAGGGGCCAGAGAGCTGTGCAGGTCACTGTAATAATGAGACTTGTGACATCAGATTGTGTAATAGTGGGAGAGCAGAGGGTTGCTACGGGACCTCAGGCCGTGGGACCACAGGGGCCAGAGAGCTTTGCAGGTCACTGTAATAATGAGACTTGTGACATCAGATTGTGTAATAGTGGGAGAGCAGAGGGTTGCTACGGAGCCTCAGGCTGTTGGACCACAGGGGCCAGAGAGCTGTGCAGGCCGCTGTAATAATGAGACTTGTGACACCAGATTGTGTAATAGTGGGAGAGCAGGGGATTGCTTCGGGAACTCAGGCCTTCGGACCACAGGGGTCAGAGAGCTGTGCAGGCTGCTGTAATAATGAGACTTGTGACATCAGATTGTGTAATAGTAGGAGAGCAGAGGGTTGCTACGGGAACTCAGGCCTTCGGACCACAGGGGCCAGAGAGCTGTGCTGGCTGCTGTAATAACAAGACTTGTGACATCAGATTGTGTAATAGTAGGAGAACAGAGGCATGCTACGGGACCTTAGACAGTGGGACCACAAGGGCTAGAGAGCTGTGCAGGCCGCTGTAATAATGAGACTTGTGACACCAGATTGTGTAATAGTGGGAGAGCAGGGGGTTGCTGCGGGAACTCAGGCCTTCGGACCACAGGGGTCAGAGAGCTGTGCAGGCTGCTGTAATAATGAGACTTGTGACATCAGATTGTGTAATAGTAGGAGAGCAGAGAGTTCCTATGGGAACTCCGGCCTTCGGACCACAGGGGCCAGAGAGCTGTGCAGGCCGCTGTAATAATGAGACTTGTAACATCACATTGTGTAATAGTGGGAGAGCAGAGGGTTGCTACAAGACCTCAGGCCTTGGGACTAGAGGGGTCAGAGAGCTGTGCAGGCCGCTGTAATAATGAGACTTGTGACATCAGAATTTGTAATAGTGGGAGAGCAGACGGTTGCTAAGGGACCTCATATCCTGGGACCACAGGGGCCAGAGAGCTGTGCAGGCCGCTGTCATAATGAGACTTGTGACACCAGATTGTGTAATAGTGGGAGAGCAGGGGGTTGATGCGGGAACTCAGGCCTTCAGACCACAGGGGCCAGAGAGCTGTGCAGGCCGCTATAATAATGAGACTTGTGACATCGGATTGTGTAATAGTAGGAGAGCAGAGGGTTGCTACGGGAACTCAGGCCTTCGGACCACAAGGGCCAGAGAGCTGTGCAGGCTGCTGTAATAATGAGACTTGTGACATCAGATTGTGTAATAGTCGAAGAGCAGAGGGTTGCTACGGGACCTCAGGCCATGGGACCACAGGGGCCACACAGCTGTGCAGGCCGCTGTAATAATGAGACTTGTGACATCAGATTGTGTAATGGTGGGAGAGCAGAGTGTTGCTATGGGACCTCAGGCCGTGGGACCAGAGGGGCCAGAGAGATGTGCCGGTCACTGTAATAATGAGACTTGTGACATCAGATTGTGTAATAGTGGGAGAGCAGAGGGTTGCTACGGGACCTCAGGCCGAGGGACCACAGGGGCCAGAGAGCTGTGCAGGCTGCTGTAATAATGAGACTTGTGACATCAGATTGTGCAATAGTCGAAGAGCAGAGGGTTGCTACGGGACCTCAGGCCATGGGACCACAGGGGCCACACAGCTGTGCAGGCCGCTGTAATAATGAGACTTGTGACATCAGATTGTGTAATGGTGGGAGAGCAGAGTGTTGCTATGGGACCTCAGGCCGTGGGACCAGAGGGGCCAGAGAGATGTGCCGGTCACTGTAATAATGAGACTTGTGACATCAGATTGTGTAATAGTGGGAGAGCAGAGGGTTGCTACGGGACCTCAGGCCGAGGGACCACAGGGGCCAGAGAGCTGTGCAGGCCGCTGTAATAATGAGACTTGTGACATCAGATTGTGTAATGGTGGGAGAGCAGAGTGTTGCTATGGGACCTCAGGCCGTGGGACCAGAGGGGCCAGAGAGATGTGCCGGTCACTGTAATAATGAGACTTGTGACATCAGATTGTGTAATAGTGGGAGAGCAGAGGGTTGCTACGGGACCTCAGGCCGAGGGACCACAGGGGCCAGAGAGCTGTGCAGGCCGCTGTAATAATGAGACTTGTGACACCAGATTGTGTAATAGTGGGAGAGCAGGGGGTTGCTGCGGGAACTCAGGCCTTCAGATCACTGGGGTCAGAGAGCTGTGCAGGCTGCTGTAATAATGAGACTTGTGACATCAGATTGTGTAATAGTAGGAGAGCAGAGGGTTCCTACGGAAACTCAGGCCTTCGGACCACAGGGGCCAGAGAGCTGTGCAGGCCGCTGTAATAATGAGACTTGTAATATCACATTGTGTAATAGTGGGAGAGCAGAGGGTTGCTACGAGAGCTCAGGCCTTGGGACTAGAGGGGTCAGAGAGCTGTGCAGGCCGCTGTAATAATGAGACTTGTGACATCAGATTGTGTAATAGTAGAAGAGCAGAGGGTTGCTACGGGAACTCAGGCCCTCGGACCACAGGGGCCAGAGAGCTGTGCAGGCCACTGTAATAATCAGACTTGTGACATCAGATTGTGCAATAGTGGAAGAGCAGAGCGTTGCTACGGGACCTCAGGCCATTGGACCACAGGGGCCACACAGCTGTGCAGGCCGCTGTAATAATGAGACTTGTGACATCAGATTGTGTAATAGTGGGAGAGCAGAAGGTTGCTACGTGACCTCAGGCCGTGGGACCACAGGGGCCAGAGAGCAGTGCAGGTCACTGTAATAATGAGAGTTGTGACATCAGATTGTGTAATAGTGGGAGAGCAGAGGGTAGCTACGGGTCCCCAGGCAGTGGGATCACAGGTGTGAGAGAGCTGTGCAGGCCGCTGTAATAATGAGACTTGTTACATCAGACTCTGTTATAGTGGGAGAGCAAAGGGTTGCTACGGGACCTCAGGCAGTGGAACTATAGGGGCCACACAGCTATGCAGGCCGCTGTAATAATGAGACTTGTGACATCAGATTGTGTAATAGTGGGAGAGCAGAGGGTTGCTACGGAGCCTCAGGCTGTGGGACCAGAGAGCCAGAGAGCTGTGCCGGTCACTGCAACAATGAGACTTGTGACACCAGATTGTGTAATAGTGGGAGAGCAGAGGGTTGCTACGGGACCTCAGGACGTGGGACCTCAGGGGCCAGAGAGCTGTGCAGGCCGCTGTAATAATGAGACTTGTGACATCAGATTGTGTAATAGTGTGAGAGCAGAAGGTTGCTACGTGACCTCAGGCCGTGGGACCACAGGGGCCAGAGAGCTGTGCAGGCCGCTGTAATAATGAGACTAGTGACATCAGATTGTGTAATAGTGGGAGAGCAGAGGATTGCTACGGGACCTCAGCAGGGGGACCACAGGGGTGAGAGAGCTGTGCAGGCCGCTGTAATAATGAGACTTGTGACATCAGATTGTGTAATAGTGTGAGAGCAGAAGGTTGCTACATGACCTCAGGCCATGGTTCCACAGGGGCCAGAGAGCTGTGCAGGCCACTGTAATAATGAGACTTGTGACATCAGATTGTGTAATAGTGGGAGAGCAGAGGGTTGCTATGAGACCTCAGGCCGTGGGACCACAGGGGCCAGAGAGCTGTGCAGGCCACTGTAATAATGAGACTTGTTACACCAGATTGTGTAATAGTTGTAGAGCAGGGGGCTGCTGCGGGAACTCAGGCCTTCGGACCACAGGGGCAAGAGATCTGTGCAGGCCGCTGTAATAATGAGACTTGTGACATCAGATTGTGTAATAGTAGGAGAGCAGAGGGTTGCTCCGGGAACTCAGGCCTTCGGACCACAGGGGCCAGAGAGCTGTGCAGGCCACTGTAATAATGAGACTTGTGACATCAGAATTTGTAATAGTGGGAGAGGAGTGGGTTGCTACGTGACCTCAGGCAGGGGGACCACAGGGGTGAGAGAGCTGTGCAGGCCGCTGTAATAATGAGACTGTTGACACCAGATTGTGTAATAGTGGGAGAGCAGGGGGTTGCTGCGGTAACTTAGGCCTTCGGACCACAGGGGCCAGAGAGCTGTGCAGGCCGCTGTAATAATGAGACTTGTGATATCAGATTGTGTAATAGTGGGAGAGCAGAGGGTTGCTACGGGACCTCAGGCTGAGGGACCACATGGGCCAGAGAGCTGTGCAGGCCGCTGTAATAATGAGACTTGTGACATTAGACTGTGTAATAGTAAGAGAGCAGAGGGTTGCTCCGGGAACTCAGGCCTTCGGACCACAGGGGCCAGAGAGCTGTGCAGGCCACTGTAATAATGAGACTTGTGACATCAGATTGTGTAGTAGTGGGAGAACAGAGGCATTAGACAGTGGGACCACAAGGGCTAGAGAGCTGTGCAGGGCGCTGTAATAATGAGACTTGTGACATCAGATTGTGTAATAGTGGGAGAGCAGAGGGTTGCTACGGGACCTCAGGCTGAGGGACCACATGGGCCAGAGACCAGTGCAGGCCACTGTAATAATGAGACTTGTGACATTAGACTGTGTAATAGTGGGAGAGCAGAGGGTTGCTCCGGGAACTCAGGCCTTCGGACCACAGGGCTATGCAGGCCGCTGTAATAACAAGACTTGTGACATCAGATTGTGTAGTAGTGGGAGAACAGAGGCATGCTACGGGACCTTAGACAGTGGGACCACAAGGGCTAGAGAGCTGTGCAGGGAGCTGTAATAATGAGACTTGTGACATCAGATTGTGTAATAGTTTGATAGCAGAGGGTTG
The DNA here is from genome assembly GCF_964261635.1 of Lissotriton helveticus. Lineage (NCBI taxonomy): Eukaryota > Metazoa > Chordata > Amphibia > Caudata > Salamandridae > Lissotriton > Lissotriton helveticus. The sequence continues at coordinate 434,924,671 of NC_136062.1, forward strand.
CTACGGGACCTCAGGCTGTGGGACCACAGGGGCCAGAGAGCTGTGCAGGCCACTGTAATAATGAGACTTGTGACTTCAGATTGTGTAATAGTGGGAGAGCAGAGGGTTGCTACGGGGCCTCAGGCTGTGGGACCAGAGGGGCCAGAGAGCTGTGCCGGTCACTGTATTAATGAAACTTGTGACATCAGATTGTGTAATAGTGGGAGAGCAGAGGGTTGCTACGGGGCCTCAGGCTGTGGGACCAGAGGGGCCAGAGAGCTGTGCAGGCCGCTGTAATAATGAGACTTGTGACAACAGATTGTGTAATAGTGGGAGAGCAGAGGGTTGCTACGAGACCTCAGGCAGGGGACCACAGGGGTGAGAGAGCTGTGCAGGCCGCTGTAATAATGAGACTTGTGACATCAGATTGTGTAATAGTGTGAGAGCAGAAGGTTGCTACGTGACCTCAGACCGTGGGACCACAGGGGCCAGAGAGCTGTGCAGGCCGCTGTAATAATGAGACTAGCGACATCAGATTGTGTAATAGTGGGAGAGCAGGGGGTTGCTGCGGGAACTCAGGCCTTCGGACCACAGGGGCCAGAGAGCTGTGCAGGCCGCTGTAATAATGAGACTTGTGATATCAGATTGTGTAATAGTGGGAGAGCAGAGGGTTGCTACGGGACCTCAGGCTGAGGGACCACATGGGCCAGAGAGCTGTGCTGGCCGCTGTGACATTGGATTGTGTAATAGTAAGAGAGCAGAGGGTTGCTCAGGGAACTCAGGCCGTGGGACCACAGGGGCCAGAGAGCTGTTCAGGCCACTGTAATAATGAGACTTGTGACACCAGATTGTGTAATAGTTGTAGAGCAGGGGGCTGCTGCGGGAACTCAGGCCTTCGGCCCACAGGGGCCAGAGAGCTATGCAGGCCCCTGTAATAACAAGACTTGTGACATCAGATTGTGTAGTAGTGGGAGAACAGAGGCATGCTACAGTACCTTAGACAGTGGGACCACAAGGGCTAGAGAGCTGTGCAGGGCGCTGTAATAATGAGACTTGTGACATCATATTGTGTAATAGTGGGAGAGGAGAGGGTTGCTATGGGACCTCAGGCTGTGGGACCACATGGGCCAGAGAGCTGTGCAGGCCGCTGTAATAATGAGATTTGTGACTTCAGATTGTGTAATAGTGGGAGAGCAGAGGGTTGCTACGTGGCCTCAGGCTGTGGGACCAGAGGGGCCAGAGAGCTGTGCCGGTCACTGTATTAATGAAACTTGTGACATCAGATTGTGTAATAGTGGGAGAGCAGAGGGTTGCTACGGGAACTCAGGCCTTCGGACCACAGGGGCCAGAGAGCTATGCAGGCCCCTGTAATAACAAGACTTGTGACATCAGATTGTGTAGTAGTGGGAGAACAGAGGCATGCTACAGGACCTTAGACAGTGGGACCACAAGGGCTAGAGAGCTGTGCAGGGCGCTGTAATAATGAGACTTGTGACATCATATTGTGTAATAGTGGGAGTTGCTATGGGACCTCAGGCTGTGGGACCACATGGGCCAGAGAGCTGTGCAGGCCGCTGTAATAATGAGATTTGTGACTTCAGATTGTGTAATAGTGGGAGAGCAGCGGGTTGCTACGTGGCCTCAGGCTGTGGGACCAGAGGGGCCAGAGAGCTGTGCCGGTCACTGTATTAATGAAACTTGTGACATCAGATTGTGTAATAGAGGGAGAGCAGAGGGTTGCTACGAGGACTCAGGCTGTGGGACCAGAGGGGCCAGAGAGCTGTGCAGGCCGCTGTAATAATGAGACTTGTGACAACAGATTGTGTAATAGTGGGAGAGCAGAGGGTTGCTACGGGACCTCAGGCAGGGGACCACAGGGGTGAGAGAGCTGTGCAGGCCGCTGTAATAATGAGACTTGTGACATCAGATTGTGTAATAGTGTGAGAGCAGAAGGTTGCTACGTGACCTCAGGCCGTGGGACCACAGGGGCCAGAGAGCTGTGCAGGCCGCTGTAATAATGAGACTAGCGACATCAGATTGTGTAGTAGTGGGAGAGCAGAGGGTTGCTACGGTACCTCTGGCAGGGGGACCACAGGGGTGAGAGAGCTGTGCAGGCCGCTGTAATAATGAGACTTGTGACATCAGATTGTGGAATAGTGTGAGAGCAGAAGGTTGCTACGTGACCTCAGGCCGTGGTACTACAGAGGCCAGAAAGCTGTGAAGGACACTGTAATAATGAGACTTGTGACATCAGATTGTGCAATAGTGGAAGAGCAGAGGGTTGCTACGGGACCTCAGGCCATGGGACCACAGGGGCCACACAGCTATGTAGGCCGCTGTAATAATGAGACTTGTGACATCAGATTGTGTAACAGTGGGAGAGTAGAGTGTTAGTATGGGGCCTCAGGCTGTGGGACCAGAGGGGCCAGAGAGCTGTGCAGGTCACTGTAATAATGAGACTTGTGACATCAGATTGTGTAATAGTGAGTGAGCAGAGGGTTGCTATGGGACCTCAGGACGTGGCACCACAGGGGCCAGAGAGCTGTGCAGGCCGCTGTAATAATGAGACTTGTGACATCAGATTGTGTTCTATTGGGAGAGCAGAGGGTTGCTACGGGACCTCAGGCCATGGGACCGAGGTGTCAGAGAGCTGTGCAGGCCGCTGTAATAATGAGACTTGTGACATCAGATTGTCTAATAGTGGGAGAGCAGAGTGTTGCTACGGGACCTCAGGCCTTGGGACTAGAGGGGTCAGAGAGCTGTGCCGGCCGCTGTAATAAGGAGACTTGTGACATCAGATTGTGTAATAGTGGGAGAGCAGAGGGTTGCTACGGGACCTCAGACCGTGGGACCACAGGGTCCAGAGAGCGGTGCTGGCCGCTGCAATAATGAGACTTGTGACATCAGATTGTGTAATAGTGGGAGAGCAGAGGGTTGCTACGGGACCTCAGACCGTGGGACCACAGGGTCCAGAGAGCTGTGCAGGCCGCTGTAATACTGAGACTTGTGACATCAGATTGTGTAATAGTGGGAGAGCAGAGGGTTGCTACGGGACCTCAGACTGTGGGACCACAGGGTCCAGAGAGCTGTGCAGGCCGCTGTAATAATGAGACTTGTGACATCAGATTGTGTAATAGTGGGAGAGCAGAGGGTAGCTACGGGTCCCCAGGCAGTGGGATCACAGGTGTGAGAGAGCTGTGCAGGCCGCTGTAACAATGAGACTTGTTACATCAGACTCTGTTATAGTGGGAGAGCAAAGGGTTGCTACGGGACCTCAGGCAGTGGAACTATGGGGGCCACACAGCTATGCAGGCCGCTGTAATAATGAGACTTGTGATATCAGATTGTGTAATAGTGGGAGAGCAGAGGGTTGCTACGGGACCTCAGGCCGTGGGACCACAGGGGTCCGAGAGCTGTGCAGGGCGCTGTAATAATGAGACTTGTGACATCAGATTGTGTAATAGTGGGAGAGCAGAGGGTTGCTACGGGACCTCAGGCATTGGGACTATAGGGGTCAGAGAGCTGTGCAGGTCGCTGTAATAATGAGACTTGTGACATCAGAATTTGTAATAGTGGGAGAGCAGAGGGTTGCTACGGGACCAAAGGCAGGGGGACCAAAGGGGCCAGAGAACTGTGCAGGCCGCTGTAATAATGAGACTTGTGACATCAGATTGTGTAATAGTGGGAGAGCAGAGGGTTGCTACGGGACCTCAGGCCTTGGGACCACAGGGTCCACACAGCTGTGCAGGCCGCTGTAATAATGAGACTTGTGACATCAGATTGTCTAATAGTGGGAGAGCAGAGTGTTGCTACGGGACCTCAGGCCTTGGGACTAGAGGGGTCAGAGAGCTGTGCCGGCCGCTGTAATAAGGAGACTTGTGACATCAGATTGTGTAATAGTGGGAGAGCAGAGGGTTGCTACGGGACCTCAGACCGTGGGACCACAGGGTCCAGAGAGCTGTGCAGGCCGCTGTAATACTGAGACTTTTGACATCAGATTGTGTAATAGTGGGAGAGCAGAGGGTTGCTACGGGACCTCAGACAGTGGGACCACAGGGGCCAGAGAGCTGTGCAGGCCGCTGTAATAATGAGACTTGTGACATCAGATTGTGTTCTATTGGGAGAGCAGAGGGTTGCTACGGGACCTCAGGGGTTGCTACGGGACCTCAGGCCATGGGACCGAGGTGTCAGAGAGCTGTGCAGGCCGCTGTAATAATGAGACTTGTGACATCAGATTGTCTAATAGTGGGAGAGCAGAGTGTTGCTACGGGACCTCAGGCCTTGGGACTAGAGGGGTCAGAGAGCTGTGCCGGCCGCTGTAATAAGGAGACTTGTGACATCAGATTGTGTAATAGTGGGAGAGCAGAGGGTTGCTACGGGACCTCAGACCGTGGGACCACAGGGTCCAGAGAGCGGTGCTGGCCGCTGCAATAATGAAACTTGTGACATCAGATTGTGTAATAGTGGGAGAGCAGAGGGTAGCTACGGGTCCCCAGGCAGTGGGATCACAGGTGTGAGAGAGCTGTGCAGGCCGCTGTAATAATGAGACTTGTTACATCAGACTCTGTTATAGTGGGAGAGCAAAGGGTTGCTACGGGACCTCAGGCAGTGGAACTATAGGGGCCACACAGCTATGCAGGCCGCTGTAATAATGAGACTTGTGACATCAGATTGTGTAATAGTGGGAGAGCAGAGGGTTGCTACGGGACCTCAGGCCGTGGGACCAGAGGGGTCAGAGAGCTGTGCAGGCTGCTGTAATAATGAGACTTGTGACATCAGATTGTGTAATAGTGGGAGAGCAGAGGGTTGCTACGGGACCTCAGACCGTGGGACCACAGGGTCCAGAGAGCTGTGCAGGCCGCTGTAATACTGAGACTTGTGACATCAGATTGTGTAATAGTGGGAGAGCAGAGGGTTGCTACGGGACCTCAGGCCGTGGGACCAGAGGGGTCAGAGAGCTGTGCAGGCTGCTGTAATAATGAGACTTGTGACATCAGATTGTGTAATAGTGGGAGAGCAGAGGGTTGCTACGGGACCTCAGACCGTGGGACCACAGGGTCCAGAGAGCTGTGCAGGCCGCTGTAATACTGAGACTTGTGACATCAGATTGTGTAATAGTGGGAGAGCAGAGGGTTGCTACGGGACCTCAGACTGTGGGACCACAGGGTCCAGAGAGCTGTGCAGGCCGCTGTAATAATGAGACTTGTGACATCAGATTGTGTAATAGTGGGAGAGCAGAGGGTAGCTACGGGTCCCCAGGCAGTGGGATCACAGGTGTGAGAGAGCTGTGCAGGCCGCTGTAACAATGAGACTTGTTACATCAGACTCTGTTATAGTGGGAGAGCAAAGGGTTGCTACGGGACCTCAGGCAGTGGAACTATGGGGGCCACACAGCTATGCAGGCCGCTGTAATAATGAGACTTGTGATATCAGATTGTGTAATAGTGGGAGAGCAGAGGGTTGCTACGGGACCTCAGGCCGTGGGACCACAGGGGTCCGAGAGCTGTGCAGGCTGCTGTAATAATGAGACTTGTGACATCAGATTGTGTAATAGTGGGAGAGCAGAGGGTTGCTACGGGACCTCAGGCATTGGGACTATAGGGGTCAGAGAGCTGTGCAGGTCGCTGTAATAATGAGACTTGTGACATCAGAATTTGTAATAGTGGGAGAGCAGAGGGTTGCTACGGGACCAAAGGCAGGGGGACCAAAGGGGCCAGAGAACTGTGCAGGCCGCTGTAATAATGAGACTTGTGACATCAGATTGTGTAATAGTGGGAGAGCAGAGGGTTGCTACGGGACCTCAGGCCTTGGGACCACAGGGTCCACACAGCTGTGCAGGCCGCTGTAATAATGAGACTTGTGACATCAGATTGTGTAATAGTTGGAGAGCAAAGGGTTGCTACGGGACCTCAGACCGTGGGACCACAGGGTCCAGAGAGCTGTGCAGGCCGCTGTAATACTGAGACTTTTGACATCAGATTGTGTAATAGTGGGAGAGCAGAGGGTTGCTACGGGACCTCAGACCGTGGGACCACAGGGTCCAGAGAGCTGTGCAGGCCGCTGTAATAATGAGACTTGTGACATCAGATTGTGTAATAGTGGGAGAGCAGAGGGTAGCTACGGGACCTCAGGCAGTGAAACTACAGGGGCCACACAGCTGTGTAGGCCGCTGTAATAATGAGACTTGTGACATCAGATTGTGTAATAGTGGGAGAGCAGAGGGTTGCTACGGGACCTCAGGCCGTGGGACCGAGGTGTCAGAGAGCTGTGCAGGCTGCTGTAATAATGAGACTTGTGACATCAGATTGTGTAATAGTGGGAGAGCAGAGGGTTGCTACGGGACCTCAGGCCTTGGGACCAGAGGGGCTAGAGAGCTGTGCAGGCCGCTGTAATAATGAAACTTGTGACATCAGTTTGTCTAATAGTGGGAGAGCAGGGGGTTGCTACGAGACCTCAGGCTGTGGGACCAGAGGGTCTAGAGAGCTGTGCAGGCTGCTGTCTGTAATAATGAAACTTGTGACATCAGATTGTCTAATAGTGGAAGAGCAGAGGTTTGCTACGGGACCTCAGGAAGTGGGACCACAGGGGCCACACAGCTGTGCAGGCCGCTGTAATAATTAGACTTGTGACATCAGATTGTGTAATAGTAGAAGAGCAGAGGGTTGCTACGGGAACTCAAGCCTTGGGACCACAGGGGCCAGAGAGCTGTGCAGGCCGCTGTAATAATGAGGCTTGTGACACCAGATTGTGTAATAGTAGGAGAGCAGAGGGTTGCTACGGTAACTCAGGCCTTCGGACCACAGGGGCCAGAGAGCTGTGCAGGCCGCTGTAATAATGAGACTTGTGACATCAGATTGTGTAATAGTAGGAGAGCAGAGGGTTGCTACGAGAACTCAGGCCTGTTGTACATTCATTATGGTTATTGTGCAGGGGGGTTTTCAGTAGTAGTATGTTTTCATTCTCCATGATCTGACATCACCGTGTCAGATCATGGAACGTTCATATGGTATTTATATGACGTCAGTGTAACTGTCAAAGCAGATGACAGCTGACGCCCGTGGTGACTGTTGTTGCTGTTTCCGCTCCTAGCGGGCCCTTTATACTTTATAAATAAATACTTGTGACAACAACCCTGCTATTGTCCATTATGTCACACTACAATTGGCGACGAGGACTTGGGAAAAGATAAGGGCCTGCGGGCATATAATATACGAAACACCTGACCGAAGCGGGTTTGATTGAAGAAGCCTGCAACCAAAAGGAAAGGAAAAATAAAAGCGGATAGACGGTGAACTTCTCGAAGTGAGTACATCGTGATGAGAATGACAGTGCCGTCTGAGAGAAGCGCAACGATGTTTAAATAATTTAAGAGTTGAGCACTGAGGAGTTGGCGGTATATAAAGTAAGCGCGGCTAAGGATACAACAAGCTTCGAATTGCTATGCGCGCATGAAATTGGCTTGGCGAAGGAAACCGAATTGAAGATTAAGCGCTGAGGCAAATGTATTTCTAATAAAGCGGCCATTGGGAAGACTTACTTTTGGCGCGCATTCCTGTCAGTTGCAAGCATCTGCTGAAGGCTGTAATTCTCCTCAGCTGTAACGCGTGAAGCACTCTGGGACAAAAGGTCTAGCATTTGATTGGACTGTAGTGCAACACATCATTGTGCGTGACAGCGTGCGGCCATTTTGGAAAATTGTCATTGCATTGATGTAAACACAGAACGAGTGTAGAAATGCCACAGCGGAAATTGTGCTGAATAACCAAATAAATCCTACTAATATTATAAGGAAAGGATATTTAAGTAAGTCCAGAAAGTATTATCATATAAGCTGTGTATGTGAATTATACACGGTGAATAAATAAGCGTTTGAAAAATCTTGAGCAAGTGATTGTACGAGGAAGATCAATAAACCAACTAGTATTTAAAGACTGATTTCTGGAAAGTGTCGAAAAACAAAAGGGAAAATGGCTGAAAGCAATAATATATGTGCACCTCCTCGTTTCTTAGATGAGCCTGGGAAACCCACTATGAAGTGGAAGAAATGGAAGAGAGCTTTTGAGAATTATATAATATCCATAGATGGAAAAGCATTTGATGCTGAAAGGAAGTGTTCATTGATATTCGGGTTATTGGGAGAGGCAGGGCAAGACGTTTTTGACAGCCTGCCCGAATATGAAAATCCGCCAGGAACATTTATACCTATGAATGAGTATGATGAAGCCTTGAAAAGGCTAGAAAGACAATTCGATGAGGAAAACAACATTATGGTCGCAAGGCATAAGTTTGCTCTAAGGAAGCAGCAAGAAGGGGAAACAGTTGATGAATATATTGCTTGTTTAAGAATTCGTGCTGTAGAATGTGAATATGAAGAAATGACAAATGTGTACATAAGAGATCAAATTGTTTTCTATTGTTACTCGAAAAAAGTTCAAGAGAGGTTGCTGGCATGTAAAAGGCCTACATTGCAAGAAGTCATTGACTTAGCTAGGGGTATAGAGAGATCGCTAGTGTCTACCAGAGAATTATCGCATGCAGGAAATAACACTAATGTATTTTACTTACAGGACAAAAAGAAAAGTGATGGTAAGACATACGAGAAATATATGGGGGAAAGGAGAGTAGGAGGTAAGCAAATGAGTTGTTTTAGGTGTGGATCAAATGAACACCTAGCTGACTACAAAAATTGTCAAGCAGTTGGTAAGAAATGTATCAAATGCAAGAAATATGGTCATTATTCTACATTGTGTAAAACTAAAAGAATGGGTAACAACATGAGTATTAACGCTGTGGGAAATTTTGATGAAGAAATGTGTGTGAATATTGTCCTTTATGTCGAGATGGAGGACGGTAAGATTAAAGGTCCGATAGGGGATGTGAAAATTGGGGAGGTTGAACTTAAGTTCACTGCAGATTCTGGAGCACCCATAACAACCATTTCTGATGTACTCTTTGATGAAAAGTGGCAAAATGTAACGCTTACTGAATCAGATGTTAACCCAAAAGCTTTTGGTGAGAAGGAAATAAATATGTTAGGGTATTTTTATGACACTGTCACTTTCAGGGGAAGAGTTATTAAGACTAAAGTCTATGTGGCAGAAAAAGGGAGGATATTAGTGGGATGGAGAGATCTAGACCAATTGGGTGTTATTTTGGTGCCTGGAGCCAAAGACCCAGTTATCTTGAGAGAGGAATGGGTGAACAGTATGAGCATTGAGGAGTATAAATCTGACTTGACAGCCACCCTAGAGAAGCATAAAGAGGTTTTCAAAAATGTGATTGGTTGTGTCAAAGGTTTTAGCCATGACAATTAATTGAAAGAGGGGGCCATACCGTGTAAACATAAGGTAAGAACTGTACCATTGTCTATAAAGAAGGAGTTGAAGGAGGTACTAGAGAAATTGACGAAGGAAGGAGTAATTGAAGAGGCAGACGAATCCGAATGGATTTCTGCAATTGTTGTTTCCAAGAAAAAGAAAACTGGGGACATCAGGTTGTGTGTGGACCTAAGGTCATTGAACAGAAACATAATTGTAAATTGCCATCCACTACCTAAAATTCAAGACATACTTCAATCAGTATCAGGTTCTAGGTTTTTCTCATTAATTGATTTAAGAGCAGCATACCATCAGGTTTGTCTATCAGAAAGGTCGAAAAAGCTAACCACTTTTATAACACCATATGGAGCATTCAGATATGTGAGACTACCTTTTGGGTTGGCATCCTCTTCTGGTGTCTTTCAAAAACTTATGGACATCCTGTTTGGGGGTATGAAAGGAGTGGAAGCCTTTCAAGATGACATTCTTTTGCATTCAGAGACAGAACAAGACCATTTAAAGCTAATTGATAAGGTGTTGGAAGTCATCGAAAAGAAAGGCATGACTGTCTCAAAGGACAAATGCAGATTCATGACCAATGAAGTTGAATATCTGGGGCATGTATTAACAGCGGAAGGAATCTTGCCAAAAAATGATCTTGTACAAGCCATAAGAGAGGCCCCAGAACCCAGAGACAAGGAAACACTTAAATCATTTCTAGGCCTCAGTGAATACTATGCGAAGTTCATGCAGAAGTATGCGGAGAAAGTAGAACCACTCAGAAGACTTCTAAGGAAAAATGTTGTGTTTCGATGGACAAATGAGCAGGAGCAAGCATTCAAAGTTGTCAAAGAGGAAATAGCCAATGCGCCTGCATTAAAACCGTATGATCCGCAGTTAGAAAACATAGTGACTGTAGACGCAAGCAATGAAGGGATCGGCGCAGTGTTTTGTCAAAGAAAGGGAAATGAAGAAAACACAATTGCTTTCATCTCTAGAAGGCTAAATGAGACAGAGAGCAACTACAGTACCATTGAGCGTGAAACTTTAGCATGTGTATGGGCTGTGCACAAACTCAAGTACTATTTGTGGGGAAAAAGTTTCACGCTGGTGACTGATCATAAACCTCTAATATATATGTTGGATGGTCATGGACGAGGAAATGGAAATGCTAGCTCTAGACTGTTAAGATTGATGTCAAAGTTAAAGGAATTTAATTTCAAGATAGAGCACATTAAAGGGGGCAAAAACAGCAGAGCTGACTGTTTATCACGGTTGCCTATACAAAATCTAAAAGAAGAAGCACAGGATGACACAGAATGTGTAGTAGCGCTGATTGATGCTACAATCATGTGTGAAGGATCCATTACAGAGAAGGAATGGCAGGAGCAATTGGCAAAGGATACGGTGTTAGCTAAAGTACAAACATATGTGCGAGGTACGTGGCCACCTGTAAGGAACCTACCAAATGAACTAAGAAGTTATCAACAAGTGAGCGATGAGTTGACTATGGAAAGTGGATTTCTAAAAAGAGGTGAAGTCTTTGTGCCGCCGTATGAACTCAGACAAAAAATTGTAAAACTAGCACACAGTGGACATCCTGGTATCACTGCCACTAGGAACATTCTAAGGATGTATTATTGGTGGCCAGGCGTAGACAGTAATGTAAAAAGCTATGTGGATAAATGTGAACAATGTTTGAAATCGGACAAGCACTGGAGAGTTGAAAAGAGTGAATTGCAAAGTGTAGCAATTCCGGATGGACCTTGGGCAAAAATCGCAATTGACTTTGCCGGACCATTTAATTTGTTGCCAAACGAATGTAAATACTTGAGAGTATTAACGGACTACTATTCTAAACGGGTTTGTTACAAGTTCGTGAGTGTTGTTACGTAAGAAGTAGTCATAAAATTTCTGAAAAAAGTCTTTGACAGAGAAGGACAACCAAAAATCCTGGTGTCAGACAACGGATCTCAATTGATTTCTCGAATGATGAACGATTTTTTAAAGAGCTCAGGCATTACTCAAGAAAAAACTCCTTTATACAGCCCCAAGAGCAACGGCCAGGTAGAGAGAATAAACAGGTTCTTTAAAGAAGGAATACAAATGGCAATTGCTAATAAAATGGATGTGAAGGAATTCATAAGGGTAAAGGTTAATGCATACAATAATACGCCAAAAGATGCCACTAAACACACTCCGTTTTTTTTGATGAGAGGAAGAACCTGTAACAACATTATAACACCTAAAATAGGCGGTTGGAGCAGTGCGGTAACTGAATCAAAACAAATAGTTGATGAGGAGCTCAGAGTAAAAGAAAGCATTGAAAAGAAACAAAAGACAGCCAAGAAATATTCTGACATGGTCAACAGAGTGAAAGACAAATGCGTGACACCAGGAGAGTGGGTCTTAGTGAAGAAGCCTGGTATGGTGAGTAAGGGAGAGTCGAAATTCAGTAAACCTATGAGAGTTGGTAGGGCTACAAATTGTGCTGTATTCATAGAAGGTGAAGGATGGCGAAGTAAAGACCATGTGGTAAAACTTAAACCAGGGCAAGAGAAAATAATTATGAAAAATGAGGATAACTGGGAAGATAGCCTTAATGATAGTGGGCTTGATTGGGAAGACATGCCAAATACTCTATACCAATCGCATGCTGATGACAACCACAGGTTTTCTTCCCAGTTAATTGAAGGTTCGAGGAGTACCCCAGTTGGAGAAAGTGACTTTGTTCTAACGCAAGATAACTCTTTAGTAAGTCCCAGCAATGTAGGGACTGGGGCACCTGCTGTAACCGTGGAAGAAACTATCCCTAACCCAAAAGGGGGAATGTCTTCTAGAGGCGGGAGAACCATCAATCTGCCTGAAAGATTCAAAGACTATGTAATGGAATAGGATACTTTATATGTTTGTTCTTCTTTGGGGAAAAAGGGAGATGTTGCACATTCATTATGGTTATTGTGCAGGGGGGTTTTCAGTAGTAGTATGTTTTCATTCTCCATGATCTGACATCACCGTGTCAGATCATGGAACGTTCATATGGTATTTATATGACGTCAGTGTAACTGTCAAAGCAGATGACAGCTGACGCCCGTGGTGACTGTTGTTGCTGTTTCCGCTCCTAGCGGGCCCTTTATACTTTATAAATAAATACTTGTGACAACAACCCTGCTATTGTCCATTATGTCACACTACAAGGCCTTTGGACCACAGGGGCCAGAGATCTGTGCAGGCCGCTGGGATAACAAGACTTGTGACATCAGAATTTTTAATAGTGGGAGAGCAGAGTGATGCTACGGGACCTCAGGCCATGGGACCACAGGGGCCAGGCAGCTGTGCAGGCCGCTGTAATGATCAGACTTGTGACATCAGATTGCGTAATAGTGTGAGAGTAGAGGGTTGCTAAGGAACCTCATGCCCTGGGACCACTGGGGCCAGAGAGCTGTGCAGGCCGCTGTAATAATTAGACTTGTGACATCAGATTGTGTAATAGTAGAAGAGCAGAGGGTTGCTACGGGAACTCAAGCCTTGGGACCACAGGGGCCAGAGAGCTGTGCAGGCCGCTGTAATAATGAGGCTTGTGACACCAGATTGTGTAATAGTAGGAGAGCAGAGGGTTGCTACGGTAACTCAGGCCTTCGGACCACAGGGGCCAGAGAGCTGTGCAGGCCGCTGTAATAATGAGACTTGTGACATCAGATTTGTGTAATAGTAGGAGAGCAGAGGGTTGCTACGAGAACTCAGGCCTTTGGACCACAGGGGCCAGAGATCTGTGCAGGCCGCTGTAATAATGAGACTTGTGACATCAGATTGTGTAATAGTAGGAGAGCAGAGGATTGCTACTGTAACTCAGGCCTTCAGACCACAGGTGCCAGAGAGCTGTGCAGGCCGCTGTAATAACAAGACTTGTGACATAAGATTTTGTAACAGTGGCAGAGCAGAGGGTTGCTACGGGACCTCAGGCAGTGGGACCACAGGGGCCAGAGAGCTGTGCAGGCAACTGTAATAATGAGACTTGTGACATTAGATTGTGTAATAGTGGGAGAGTGGAGGGTTGCTAAGGGACCTCATGCCCTGGGACCACCGGGGCCAGAGAGCTGTGCAGGCCGCTGTAATAATGAGACTTGTGACATAACATCATGTAATAGTGGGAGAGCAGAGTGTTGCTACGGGTTGTCAGGCCTTGGGACTAGAGGGTCCAGAGAGCTTTGCAGGCCGCTGTAATAATGAGACTTGTGACAACAGATTGTGTAATATTGGGAGAGCAGAGGGTTGCTACGGGACCTCAGGCCGTGGGACCACAGGGACCAGAGAGCTGTGCAGGCCGCTGTAATAATGAGACTTGTGACATCAGATTGTGTAATAGTGGGAGAGCAGAGGGTTGCTACAGGACTTCAGGAAGTGGGACCACACGGGCCAGACAGCTGTGTAGGCCGCTGTAATAATGAGACTTGTGACATCAGATTGTGTAATAGTGGGAGAGCAGAGGGTTGCTACAGGACTTCAGGAAGTGGGACCACACGGGCCAGGCAGCTGTGCAGGCAGCTGTAATAATGAGACTTGTGACATCAGATTGTGTAATAGTGGAAGAGCAGAGGGTTGCTATGGGACCTCAGGCCGCGAGACCACAGGGCCACACAGCTGTGCAGGCCGCTGTAATAATGAGACTTGTGACATCAGATTGTGTAATAGTGGGAGAGCAGAGGGTTGCTACGGGACCTCAGTCCGTGGGACCACAGGGGCCACACAGCTGTGCAGGCCGCTGTAATAATGAGACTTGTAACATCAGATTGTGTAATAGTGGGAGAGCAGAGGTTTGCTACGGGACCTCAGGCTGTGGGACCACAGGGGCCACATAGCTGTGCAGGCCGGTGTAATAATGAGATTTGTGACATCAGATTGTGTGATAGTGGGAGAGCAGAGGGATGATACGGGACCTCAGGCCATCAGACCACAGAGTCCAGTCAGCTGAGCAGGCTGCTGTAATAATGCTGGATTCACCAGTGAGGGTCGGATCCAGTGGTAGCAGCGAGAGTGGTTCCAGTGCAGGGTGTCCCACTTCCAGAGCCCGGGAGACGGTGCCTGATTCCCAGGAAGAAGGGGACGGGTTGGAGTTCAGGGACAGGGGAAAACTGCCCCACCAGTCCTGGGGGGAGTTTCCGGAGGTGTGTTGGACAGCATTGGAGGATTGGGTGGTGAGTGGCGCAGTGGAGGATTGGGAAGTGCTGTGCCATGTAGTTATCAGAGAGAACATGCTAAGGAATTGTTTCCCAAGGTTGCATCACTACCTGTTACAGTGTGGGTTCTCTGACCCCAGGGAACTTGCACGGGAGGCAGACCTTTGGGTGAGTGCCAGAGAGTCTGGAGAGGGCATTGGGGAGTGATCCTGAAGGGTCGTCTGACCCAGCAAGGCGGGTGAGTTGCAGAATAGCCCAGCTAGGTCCCAGGGAAGTGAGAGGGTTGTAGGGCCTCACATCCTATCTACAGGAAGGAGTCAGGCGGAGAGGTGTCCCGAGGTGCCCCAATCACAGTCTCAGGGCCTAGAGAGTTCCATAAGGGGACCCCAGGTTGGGAGCCTAGGCTCTCCTGATGTGCTGACCAGTGTAGGGGATCCCCTAGTGTCAGGAGAACCTAAAGCATCAGTAATCAGAGCTCCAGAGGTTCTGGGGTCTGCTCAGTCACAGGGTTTAGATCCTGGACTGGGGTGCTAGGTTCAGGGGTTGCCTGATCTGGAGGGAGGGGCGCTTGTAATCAAGGTCCCTACTGGTTTTACTTCCAGGAGTACTTCTCCAGCTTTTTTGATAGTTTTTTTGACAGTGCCTCACATTTACAACATAGCATACATTTATTGTACATCTGGTTCAGTGCCAAAACAAACGCCTTTCCAAAGCAGGATCTACGATCAAAAATGTTTACAAAATTATTTACATTTCTCCTCTTTTTTTCCTCCTACCAAATGTGCTGCATTCTGCGGCACATATGTAATGGGGAAAATGGCCCTTTTGATTGTTTTTTTGCAGGAAGGTGCCCCTTTTTGCAAAAAAACAGTCATGCTAACAACACAGACACCATGGTGTAAGGGTGTCTGCATCATGGTGCAAAGGTGTCTGCATCGGTGCTCAGGTGCAGTTTGTGTGCCAGAGCTGGCAGAAACGCCAGGAATGCGCTGTTTCTTGTAGATACAGTGCATTCCTTCCCTTTTCTTTTCAAATCAAATCAAAATTAACTTTATTCGGTTTTCAGTCAGAAAGCCATAAAAGTACAATGATAAAAGATTAATTTCATAACAAATTAAAATTGTTCGCTATTAAAAAGAAAACAGTACTTTTTCGACTATCCATGATTTAATGTGTCTCTGTAATTTTTATAAGTTCGTGCGATGCCTGAGGCACAATTTTAGATATGTTGCCACGTGTTTTGACACCAAACTGTTTTCCAGAAATTGCAGTGCCAAAAATGCAGGGCGGCATCTTCTAATCTTCATTAAATTGGTAAGATCCATCTTTTTCGGATTGGGGTATAAAATTTACAAAAGAAAACAACGTGAATTGTGGACTGAGGGGAAATAAGGTCACAGGGGCATGGTATCGAAATATGTGTCTGTTGTACATTGATTCTTCATGTAATATGGTTGTCTTTTGTCTTAGTCCTTTCTTTGTGTTTTCTTGTTCTCTGTCTACCACAATGCCTATGTATGTTCTGACTTCTACCTGGAGGATTCCACTAGTGTCAGTTGGTGGTCTGGTCAGCTGGCGAGGTTGTGTGCTTGGCTGTGTCCTACAATAAATCTACATGTAATCAACTGGAAGTATCTTGTCATCTGTGGCCATCCTATTTACAACATTTTGGCGACGTTTTCTGCTGACCAGACCAGAGAAGAAACCATCTAACACAGCCTGAGCTACACCTCGCGGAAAGAACCCACTGCTCTTCACCTATCTGCTGCCGGTAATATCATCAAAAGAAGTTTGAAACCAGATGTATGAGGAGTATTTCAAAGAAATTTAAAGCAAGAAAAGAACTGTGAGTATATTACTCATCGCTGACAGTATGGCGCAATTTTAACTGTGGCAAGATGTATGGTGTAGGAAAGTAATAGCAGTGAAGTAACCAGAAACCTTTAACAGTATCGTGGAAAAGGAAGAAAACCATCTGAAAATATTTGTAGCGCCTTGTTATTTTGAGAAATCTTTCTAAGTTACTGCAAAACTCAAACTAAACTGTTGCCCAACCAGCTGCAGCCAATACCAAAGATTTAAGGGAATTGCCTATGATGGGGTAACGCATCACAATAATGAGTATAAACCAGTAATGTTTAGAAAGAAATCCAAAGAATTTATCCTCTGCTCTGCTTCCTGTAATGCTTCTAATGAAGAGTTTGACACGAGAAACAGCATGGATTTTAACTAAGTACTTTTAACGTTCAAGACACAGCTGCTAGAAAAACGAGTGAATCAGGTGGACACATGATCATTAATCTGTAAATGAAATGAATCATTTAGAGTCACGAACGGCAGAAACAAGTTCAAGTTCATCTACTGTGAATCTTTAGTGCTTGTTAATACCGTTATTTTCCCTTCGTGTTGATCCGATCTTCACCATGGCAGTTTTACTACTGATGACGCATTAGAATCTCTGTGGGACTCAGCGGAGTAGCAGTCTGTTCTAAAGTGTTGTTCTGTGTCCAGCGTCATTTCAGCGTGTGGAGGAAGCCTGGGTGCATCATCCCGAAAGCCGTGCTGCGTGAAACGTCACTGCGCAGCGTCAAGTATCCATTTTGTAATTCCATTCTCCGTGGTTTTTTTTGTTTTGTTTCCATGACAACATGGTTTCCTGAACTCAACGCAACTCTCTCTAAGGGCGGTGTCTAGAGCTGCATTAACTCACCACGAGTTTTAAGACTCTTAAAAAATCAAGTGGACGTGAGAGAAGTGAAAGGAGTTCTGCGTGTGTTTTGTTTCAGAATGATGCCTGCCGGAAATCATAAACATATGGAGAAATGAGGTATTGTCAGTTTCACGCTGTATGTAGGAATATCGATTTCAATGTGTATTCCATTCAGGAGTCAAAGAGCTGTTTTCCAGTGAACTCTTTAACAACAGTGCCATCCAGTGGTTATTTCCTGTATTTATTAATATTTTGGCAGAATATAAGAAACGTGTCAGTGAGCAAGCATAAGAAAATGTACTGTGTTTCGTGAAGCCACTATTATTTTGATCATTTTGCCTATGCTGTTTACTACCAACTGGAAATTAAAATTAGTTAAACTTCAATGTGCGGATTATTACTAGGGTACATAACTGAGGCAAAGAAGCCAAGTGTGACACAAAAAAAAAAAAAAAAAAAGTACAGTGCGTCCAGGAACAAGAAAGAGAAGCACAAATCAGTTAAGGAGCAGAGGCTGTTCAGAGGATCTAGAACAGAAATAAAGTCCCACACAATTAGAAGATGGTCGAAGAGCCTGAAAAAAAAAACAGAGCATGGACAATGGTCTTGCAAGTAGAGTCAAGTTTGCAAGATGAACAAAATGTTCACAACCGGGACAAAGGTCCCAGGTGAGAGTCTCGACGGAAGGTCCACATCGGGGACAGAGGTCCCAAGTGAGACTCTGGATAGTAAGTTCACAACGGGGACAAAGGTCCTGGTCCCATGTGAGTCTGTGGACGGTAAGTCCATAATGGGGACAGTGGTCCCAGGTGAGAGTCTTGGCGATAAGTTACGGGGACAACGGTCCCACGTGAGACTCTGGACGGTACGTCCACAACAGGGACAGAGGTTCCAGGTGAGACTCGGGACGGTGAGTTCACAATGGGGACAGAGGATCCACGTGTGACTCTGGACGGTAAGTCCACAACGGGGACAAAAGTTCCAAGTGAGTGTCTGGACAGAAAGTCCACAACGGGAACAGTGGTCCTAAGTCAGAGTTTGGACATGAAGTAAGCCTGTTCTTGGAAAAAAAAGGTTCCAAGATCTACAGCAGGGATGGACGAATCCATCTTTTGGAGTGAAAGCTTCAAGAAGGAAAATGAATTTCTTTACATTGCTTATGATACTGGGAGAGGACGAAGAATATCAAAGGACAAAGATTCTAGCATCTAAACAGGAGAGGGCAAACGATGTCAAGGAGAAGTGAAGGAGTCCAGAATAGTGGCGTGGAGTCTAGAGACTCCGAAACAGGAACAGTGAGTTCTGAACTGGGTCGGTGAACAAGGTAGAGTCAAAACCTATCTGGTGTCTCGGGACCGGAAAGAGACATGGATTCAAGTGTCTAGCTGGGAGAGGACAATGTTTACCGTCAAGTGGCCGGGACTGAGATTGTACTGATGGTGACTCCAAAACTTGGTAAAATCTGAATTGGGACTGTGAGTCCGGAAGTATGTCAATGAAGCAGGGTGAGGATTCTGTGTCGGAACGATGTTGACAGAGATGTTTCAAGTTGATTAAAGAAGAAAGTTAAAGTCCCTGTTTCAAGAGGTAAATTTGAGACTGAAGGGTTTCAAGATCTTCCAGGTCTAAGGATTTGTGACAGCGAGTTGTTACAGAGAGGTTCTAAGAGGAACCAGGACTACGAGCTATTGTGTCTTGTTGTTAGGCAGCTCATTAGCTTGTATTTTGGGGGTCAATGTGGAAAGTGTGTGGCTGTTCTTTCCCATGGCGGTGTCTTTTACCCAATGGTGTACCCTTCTTCGGGGAGGGGGTGGGGCCAGTCGGTACCCATGGTATACTCTATGTAGGGTGTGTTGGGGTATAAATTCCAAGGTGTGAACCTTGTGCAACGTTTGTTCTAGCTTGTATTTTGGGGGTCAATGTGGAAAGTGTGTGGCTGTTCTTTCACATGGCGGTGTCTTTTACCCAATGGTGTACCCTTCTTCGGGGAGGGGGTGGGGCCAGTCGGTACCCATGGTATACTCTATGTAGGGCATTTTAGAGTATAAATTCCAAGCTGTGAACCTTTTGCAACGTTTCTTGTCACCCTGTTTTGTTGTGTTGTTGGTGGTTAGGTCACCGAAATTGTTAGTAAATGTTGCATGATTGTGAGAGATCAACACCAGGTGTGTGATGACGGTTTCATGGGTCTCTTCTCCTTTTGTATTCTTTATTATGAGGTTGCACTAACATTTAGTGTCTCATTCTAGTCTGCAGGGCCATTTCCTCCGATGTACTCTATCTAGGAGGGCTTATGTGTTTTTCCTGGTGTGTTTAACCTTTTGAGCGTTTTGGGGGTCAGTGTGGAAAGTGTTTTGAGGTACCCATGGTATACCCTATGTAGGGCATGTTGGTGTATAAGTTCCATGTGCAACCTGTGAGAGTTGTTGTTGTTGTACTTTCCTATGGTGGTGTTTTTACCCATTGGTGTACCCTTCTTTGGGGAGGGTGTGGGGCCTGTTGGTACCCATGGTATACTCTTTGTAGGGCATGCTGTAGGTTTGGTTGCAGGGTTTGAACTCTGTGTTGTACCCTTCTTTGGAGAAATAGTGTTGGTAGTTAGTCAATCTCCAGGTTAACCATCCTGTGCTGTCGTGTGGTGTAGCCTACTTTGGAGGGTGTGGAGTTGGTGAATAATCAATACCTATATTAGTTCTCAGGTTGACTGGTTACGTTTTTCTGAAATAGGTTGTAGTGTTAGTGCTGCTCTTATTGGTCATTGGCCATGTAAGTTCCCTGGTTGTCTATCCTGAGGTATACCCTGTTTAAGGAAAGTTGTGTTATTTACCAGGCTTAGTTTCTTATGTTGTTCCTTATTTTGAGGGGTCTTGTTTACACTGTCTGTGTGTCCGTAAAAAGGGAACTGTTGGTTTCTTTAACTTTCTTGGGGTATATTGTGTTTCTCCCAATCTCTAAGGGAGGGGAATGGAGTGTAATGATATTTCGGATTTATCTTGTTATTGTACAACATGGGGTAGGTGTTGTTTGAGTGTTTTGTTTCACCTCACTCTTCTCTTTTCTTCCTGTGTCTCTGAATACTCGTTTGTCTTTGTGGTTGTCGTTGCAGTCTTTTGTATTGTAATCTTTGTTTTCCTTTATTTCTTTTCTTTTCTATAAAGGAGGGAGATGTGTTGTACATTGATTCTTCATGTAATATGGTTGTCTTTTGTCTTAGTCCTTTCTTTGTGTTTTCTTGTTCTCTGTCTACCACAATGCCTATGTATGTTCTGACTTCTACCTGGAGGATTCCACTAGTGTCAGTTGGTGGTCTGGTCAGCTGGCGAGGTTGTGTGCTTGGCTGTGTCCTACAATAAATCTACATGTAATCAACTGGAAGTATCTTGTCATCTGTGGCCATCCTATTTACAACAGTGTCCATACGTTCTGGGTGGGAAATAAAACCATCATATGGAAGAGGTTGAACCTGAAACGAGTAAGAAGAAGTCTTTCGAATTGTGTTAGGTCATGTTGCGAGTACGGTTGGATTGATGGGACCAATTGTATCATTAAACAGTGTTGAACTGATGTCTTACTTATTTCAGTCATTATTCTCAGTTGAGTTAAGTGGGACAGACATAACTTTTTTAGATCCTTTTTTGTTATGTCTGTTAATGACTGTGGTTTTTCAAAAAACCTCGAAAGGCCAATGTCTGTAAGAAAAGATTTTACGTAACATAACCATTTTATCTTCTTCATGTGGTCTAGCTTCACGCAGTCCTCAATAATCGCTCTTGTGAGAAGACATTCATCAGTGGCCCATATTCTTCGCCACAGTATTATGGGTTGGATCTTAATGATATCAGTGATATGATCCAGTCCGAGTTCTAGATGACAACCAAAGGTAGTAGTACTCTTTGGGACTGCTAATAAGAATTTTAAAAATGCATTTTCCACTGTCTGTATGTGGTCAACGTTTGCTATTCCCCATACTCCTGCGCCAAAAATCGCCGTGCTAATGCATTTTGCATTATAGATCTTAATCATCTCGGCCACGGGTCTTTTTCCTAGACGGAGAGAGAATGCTTTTAATGCGCCGGCTGTTTTAATTAGTGACAACTTGCGTGCGTTAATGGCTTCTTTCCATTTAAACTCCTCGTCAATTGTAACGCCAAGGTAAGAATAGGTTTTCGTTCTTTCAAGGGGGAGTTTATCCATGAAAATTGTTTTCAGTTTTTTCCCCTTACTGCCAGCATGCATCACATAAGTTTTTTTGATATTGACTTTTAAGTTCAAACTTGACATGAAAAGACAGTAGTTGTTTAAAGCCTTTTGCAACTGGATTGGGGTGCGCGCGAGAATCACCGCGTCGTCGGCGTACAGTAGTGCCGGAATTGGACGTCGGGCGATTTCTGGGTAGTCTGTTACACCCTGTAACATAGCAGCTTCCAATCCATTGGTGTAAAGCGTGAATAGGAAGGGGTCCAGCACGCACCCTTGCCTTACCCCCTTCTGTATTGTGAAGCTGTCTGTAAGTTGGCCTTCGGTCCCGTAGCGTACTTTTCCCGTGGCCCCGGTGTATAACTCTCGAAGGAAATCTACGATTGCTGGCTCGATCCCCATATGCAGCATTATAAGCCAGAGTTTTGAATGTACCACGCAGTCAAACGCTGCCGTTAGGTCGACGTAGACCATGTGTAAGCTGGTTTTTGTTGCTGTTGTATATTTTCCGGCCAGCAGTGTTAAGTTCAGAACTTGGTCTACGGTGCTCAGTCCAGCCCTGAACCCATATTGAAGGTCCGAAATTTTTCCATGTTCTTTTGACCACTCCTGGAGACGGTCAAGAAGTATCCTCCCTGCCATTTTTCCGACCGAATCCAGGAGGGAGATGGGGCGATAACAGGAAGGGCTGTCCCTGTTGCCCTTATTGAAAATGGGTACCAAAATAGACGTTGACCAAGAATTAGGTAGGTTAGTTTCTTTTGCTGCGTTCAGGACTTTGGTTAGCAAGGGGGACCATAGTTCCGGTAAAAATTTGTATAAATCCATAGGGACGGAGGCCGGTCCTGGCGCTTTGCCATGTTTAGCAATCTCTTTTGCTTTCCTTGTTTCATTGATAGTACACTCTAAACTTATCGGATATACCACCGATGGGAGGGGAGGCGAAGGAGGCGAATCTACAAGGTTTTCCTCTCTAAAAAACCCCGAAAAATGCTGTACCCATTCCGCCGCGTTTATTGCAACATCTAAGGAGGGGCCCTCGTTGTTTCCGTTTAAAAATGGAGATTTAACTATTTTCCAGAATGCTGCGCTGTTTTTTTGAGTGCTGCTGTTTGTCAGTTGGATCCAGAGGTTAAGTTGTATCTCTTTTTTCCTTTGTTTAAGTGCCTGCGTATATGATTTCCTTAATTGCGCTATCTCTTCTCTGTTTCGATCTTTTTTTGCTAGGGCTTTCTTTAAGTCAGAGTAGGCCTTTGTGCACAAGGTATTAAACCAGCCTTTCCCGTGTGCTTTGTTATGCGTTCTAGGTTTGGTTAATTCATTAGCTATAGTTTTCACTATTATATCGTAGCTGGTCAGGATATCAGATGCCGTTGTGGCAGGATTTAAGGAGTTTTCTATGTGAGTTCTGCATTTTTTAATTATTCCTGCGCTGAATGTTTCTTGGTCTATGCTGCCCCATTTTAGGGTGAACCCATTCAGTCTGTTTAAAATGAGAGCTTCTTGATTCAATAAACCCATCTGGTCCACGGCTTGGTTTTTACGGTGAGCGGTCTCTAAATAGGTTAATGTGAGTGGGTAGTGGTCACTTAGTACGTTACTGTTTACTGCGAAGTCCTTTATGCATGCAGCGCTGTTTGTGGAGACTAAAATGTAGTCAATTAAGGTTTGAGCACCTCTTCCGTGGAACGTTGGAGTAAACTGGATTGGCGGGGTCTTTATCCTGTTTGCGAACCCTAGATCTAGCTCAAACATCGTGGCCTGCATGAAGTTTCCTTCTTCTGTGTGAGCAAAATGCTCCAGGGGATTTTCGTGGTCGTCCGTGATCCCGCAGATGGGAGCGTTACTTTTGCTACATATGTGTAGGTTGAAGTCTCCACCCCAAATTGTTGAGTGTGTAATTTTGGCGTATTTAGTTTGTTGCTCAATTATCGTATCTCTGATTTCACCGAGAACTTTGGCTGAGTCAGTCGGACACATATTGTTGTAGAAATTTATTACTGTGTAGATGGCCTGGTTGTTTACTTTGATATTGATGGCCTAATAGTTCTGGTGGAGTGCAATAAGCACAATCTCTTGAATTGGCCAAAGATTGGAGATATATGTTGTTAGGCCGCCTTTACTTCTTCCTAGATGTGACTTTGTTGCATGGGAGAAGTACGTTCTGTATCCCACCAGATGGATTGGATCGTTCAGCCATGTCTCCTGGAGACAGATCAAGTCTTTTGTGTTAACTAGATCCAAGAAGGTTTTCTCCGTGTGCTTAGTTGCTAGGCCTGCCACGTTCCAGAATAACATATGCCTCTCGGCTACTAGGGTGTTACTGACAGGTTGAGTCATTATAACTAAGGGTTCTGGTACTGTTGTTATGTTTAAAGGGTTTGCATTCAGATTCGGCTCGTCATTCCTGTTGTTTGAGGCAAGATATAGAATGGGTTGCCTTGTAGTGTCAGCAGGAAAATTATGAGCAATGAGTTTAAGGTGACTCTCTTCATTTTGAATTAGGGTCTTCCCGGGTTGCTGGTTTATTCTAGCATTACACACACTTTGAACCTTTTCAGGAATCTTGAGCTTTAAATTGTATGATTGGGAAGGTAAACCTACACTAAAGTTAAACAGAGACCTTGCTGGTAAGGAGTGTGGTAGCGGTCAGTCCACCATATCTAGGCAACTGTAATAATTGAAAGTAGGAATTCCAGTCCAGGGTTCTCTGTTGGAATGTTGATATGGTTTCCTACCATAGTTGGTGTAATCTCTTCGGTCTCTTTGGTCGTAACCCCAATCCCCCTGCGAGTGGAATCTTTGAGTGTTTACATGGCTCCTGTCACCCTGATTCTAGTTTCTTGGTCCTTGGCCGTAGTGTTCCCAGGACCAATTTGATGGCCAGTTCGGATCCTCCGGGGGATAATTTTGTCGGGGGTAGAAGAAGGATAGACGTTTAACGTCTTTTCCTTCTCTACTTTCTAGGGTGTCCCAGGAGCAGATGTAATCCACTGCTCGTGGACTTTCGAAGTTAACTATTAACACTCGCCCTGGATAGTTTTTGGCTGATGACCTATCTAGGAGACTCTTCTCACCGTTGTTATTCTGGTGTTATTGTTAGGATGGTTGGGCCTGTTGGCATTTAGCCAATAGCGTGCTTTGTTTAATAAAGACCAGGTAGGTTCATCTGTGTCTTTATTTAGCTCCGGGACCCCGGTTAATATAGCTACAAAAGGTGCAGCTTCAGGTGGAAGGTTAACTGGCTTCAGCCATCTTTTGGTCAATCGTTCAAGTTTACTGAATTGTTTCTGTGATTGTTCTTGACGTGAGGTGGTAGGTGCGGAAAGTATGGAGGGGGTTACTACCTGAGGGGTTTTTGCAGGAATGAGTTTAGTGGGCAATTGGTTTTGAGAAACTGAGGTAGTTATGACATTATTTTGGCTGGGCAGGGTTTTCGGAGGGAAAGTTTGGTTTGCTAAATCTTTTCCTGATTCTTTTGAATTCGTCTTCGTGGGGTTTGTGATAGTTGAGTTATTTATTTGTTGATTCAATGTATTGGTAGCACTAATTTTGCTTGTATTAATAGTTGTAGCTATTGAGGGTGGAAGATCATTTTTCCTTGAATTAGTGATAGCTTTAACGGTGGTGATTAATATGGCCAATTGTTTTTCGATTACTTCAAGACTTTTTTGTACGGGTTGTAGTTGATGTTTTACTATACCCAAGATGTCTGTTAGCATGGATTGTTCTGCCATGACGTGTCTTGTGGTACCGATCGGATGGGAAACTGACATTTGTTGTCGTGTACGTTTACCGATTGGCCTGTTCGCGTAATCATCACCTCTCAAGTTATCGGAGATGGTGTTATTAATTGGGTCTATAATAAAAATAGGCTGTTGACTTTGATTGTCAGGAGTTTGTTCTGAAACAGACTTTGTATCAGGGCCCTGTGTTGGGCTCTGAGGGTGCACTTCTTTATGAGACTGTTGTTTTGGGATTGCACCTTCCCTGATAGCTCTGGATTCTAGCTGTGTTAGATCATTGTTTGTTGGCTGCAAACTCGTAAAAATATCTGGAGTGTGTTCAAGATCCTGGTAAGATTGCGAGCCAGACAATTGAGAAGCTACGGATAGGTCCACTGTGTTTGGCAATGTATGTGGATCGTCACTTATTTCCACAGGCAGGTTGTATTCGAGAGCAGAATTAGGGGTTTGGGCCTGTGCCAGCAAGCCCATACATGAGCGTCGAGCTTGGTCTAACTCGTAAGAGACTCGGCGGTCAAGCATCAAAACTGTTTGATCTATCGTGTCGGTTACTTTGTGCAAAAATTGTTCGATAGGTCCCACTGTGGTGGTCATGTTTGGTTTTTTGGTCTTGTTTTTGGAACTTCTTGTTTTTCTTGTTGACATAATAGATGTTTCTAACCAGGAACGAGATAGAGTGATTAGGCCTCAAGGGAATGGGGTATCGTGGATAATGGTAACGGCCTTGATTACAGTAGTTGAAACTATGGCAGGGTGTTTTACCTTGAGTTGGATGTTAGGGGGGTGTGCCCGGCCCGGTCTCCTCCGGTCAGTGACGGGCTAGGACGGGCCCACCCTTGGCCCAGGCTTCGCCCAGCATCCCGCGAGGGGGAACGGTGACGCCCTTTATGCGCTTCCTGACGCGGCGTGCTGGGGGTGTGGCTGGAGACCTCGAGGGCTGCCGGGAGTTGTAGGCAGCCCCTCGCCTCGCTCCACTCGGCGGTCCCGCTGAGGTGTTAGTGGCAGCAGGACGGCGGGAGGGAGGCGGGAGGGGGTCTCTACAGCCTGCAGCAGAGTTTACAAGGGGAGCCTTCCCCGGTCGGCGCAATGCAGATCCTCAAGTCAAAGTACGGGAGCGGCCAGGTGAGCACAGCGTGTCAGCGCTCGTTGCAGCGGTGACGCCCTTTATGCGCCTCCTGACGCGGCGTGCTGGGGGTGTGGCTGGAGACCTCGAGGGCTGCCGGGAGTTGTAGGCAGCCCCTCGCCTCGCTCCACTCGGCGGTCCCGATGAGGTGTTAGTGGCAGCAGGACGGCGGGAGGGAGGCGGGAGGGGGTCTCTACAGCCTGCAGCAGAGTTTACAAGGGGAGCCTTCCCCGGTCGGTGCAATGCAGATCCTCAAGTCAAAGTACGGGAGCGGCCAGGTGAGCACAGCGTGTCCTTTTCTTTTGACGTAGGGTAGCACAGCTAGAAGGCTTGTGGCGCTTCTCTTAGCCAAATGTTTGTAAATATGCCTCTGTGTTAGCTATACTTGCATTGCTCTGCTCATTCAGCCAAGCTTATTAACTTAGGGGCAGTTTTACAAGCCCCATGCGCTACCGGTGCATCAAGTTGCATGACGCACCGGTGGCGCAGCCTACTAAGGGATATTTACTAGCACAGGTAAAGTCACCCTGCGTGACTTAACCTGTGCTTGTAAATATCGCCCCATTTCATGAAACACTTTGCGTGTTAGGGGCGAGACATGGGTGTTGCTATCGGTGTTCCCAGCGAACACACCTATGTCCACTGATGCATTTCCAGATTTACGAGAAATCGTAAACCTGGAAATGCGTCAGTTTGCTGCGCCATCACAGGGGTGGCGTAGCCAAGCGCAACGAGGAGAAATGTTTTCATTTCTCCTCATTTTTTTCTCTTTCAATGCGTGCTGCACTCTACAGCATGCATTGAAAGAGGAAAATGCCTGCAGTGATTGCTTTTGTGCACGAAGGGGCCCCTTTCTTCACAAAGGCAATCTCCCCCTGGCGCAGACATCCTTGCACCATGGTTCAAGGCTGGCTGCGCCGGCGCATGGCAGCTGTTTCTGCACTAGCGCAGGGGAGATCACAGGAATGCGACATATCATTGTGCTCTGAAAGTGCTGAAGCGTGGCGCAGCCAGAGGGCTTGCAGTGCCGCGTTGCGGCACTTTCTTGTAGATTTACCCCCACTGGTTTCAAATTTCTTCACATTGAAGAGAACTAAAAAAATACTTTCTATTTTACATTTTATTTTTATATACTTTGTTAAGTTTCTCATATTATTTAATTTTCTGAACAGGTGAAGAGGTGGCCCACAAGTTAAAACCACTGACCTACAACCATCTGAAACAAATACATTCCTTGATTTTAAGTCAATTTCATAATATTGGATCTGAAGGGCTGTATTGTTTTTGATGTGCAGTGATTTATTTGTGCAAGTTTATGGATTTTCACTAAGAGAACCTGCTTGACTGGTGAACTGAGCTTTGCAGTGAACTGCAGTCGAAGAGCCAGTTGCAGTGGGTGAGTCAAACCTTTGAACAACCTGCCACCCCCCCCCTACTACATGAATTACCAGCGTTGCTCACCGCATGCCTGTAATGCCATAAAACACTGTATTTGTAATCAGCTACTGTAAATACAGGGCTCTCTTTGAAAAATACTGCATCAGTAATGATTCGCATATGTTGTTTTCCTTGAAAACAGACTCCCCGGGAAGAGGATCCATGCTTAGGCATTCTGTTTTATGTTTATTTGCAAAAATGCCAGCAAAATGTTATCTATCCCAACTGAAAAGCACGCGCAGATCAGAGCAGATTTCTTAACTAGTTTTCTCAGGGCTGAAAGCAGCCTCCAGTTTTATTTTTGTTGTTTATGACTAACTGCAGCAGCTGTTTGCTGCTTAATGCTCCCTGCCACAGGTAACAGTCGGTGGTTTAGTTGCTTTTCAATATGGCCGACAACTATAGCCAGCCTCCATTTGGGTAATTTCCGGTGTTTGTCCAGCAGTTCGTGACGCTTTACGTTTTCACGTCCTCTGCGCCCAGTGCAGTTTTCCTTGCGCGTGCAATAAACAACACACCACATATCAACAGAACCTCCTATTTGTCTCTCTCTCTCTCTCTCTCTCTCTCTCTCCCTCCCTCTCTATCTCTATCTCTCTTGCTCTCTGTTTCTTCTTTTATATGGAGCTGGGAGCTCGAAGATTAGAGTTTTATGCGGTAGTTGTCCTTGCGGATGACACAACACCTGCGAGGGAGTTACATACATGCGAACCCTCCCAATTCATGCGGAAGACTACTGAATTCTAGGCTAGTCTCCCGCGCAGAAACCTGATTCGGATTGACGAATCATGATCCGCTGGAAACAATGCAGCTTGAATTCGGAAATATCTATTCTGAGCCAGAGCGCTTTGCCTTTAAGTCTTGGAGAAGGAGATTAGAGGGTGTAACAGGCCTCAACATTTAATTCGATTTCTGGCAATTTTACATAGTTTATACAAAAAACCTATGGGGCCGATTCACAGAACTTATCTGAGACAAAATCCTAAACTTAATACTTTTGGTATACACAGAAGGCATTTAGTAGTAGTAAAGTCAGGATTTGTCTTAAGTTAGGATTTTGTCATAACTCTGTGTTTGTATGTGCTATGTTATTAAACTTCTATAAATGAAATGATGATTGTCATCATACATGCCAATAGAAAAAACTCCCTAGCACACGTTATGAATTCAATGTTGTTACAATGTACACGTGTTTCCACCATTCGTTTCACATGCAGTCATAAAGAATTCTCGTTCCTGATGTCCGGTAAATTCTTTTGTATTCAATGGAGTCCCCCGTACTCTTGTTGCAATTGCATCGAGAGTACGGGGGACTCCAGTGAATACTGAAACTAGTGGCGAAAGCCGCCTTTACCGAATTGGAAGCCATATACATGCTGCCTTCACCTAATAAGGATCTTAAACAACAGATGCCCCCAGAGAACTCCTATACGGGTTGGAATTATCACCGCATATTAAATACTACAGATCTGAACTGGAAATAGCCTTGAGCTAGTCGTGGGTTACATTCCCTACTCGACGAAACACGTATCGGCTGGGAAATTACAGAAATAAACTACAAAAGAATTTACCGGACATCAGGAACGAGGATTATATATGAATGCATGTGAAACAAATGGTGGAAACACGTGTACATTGTAACAACATTGAATTCATAATATGTGCTAGGGAGTTTTTTCTTGTGTAGGCTTCTGTCAAACTTAAAGAGGGATTGTGGTTCTCTTTACCTTGTAGCACCGTCCACAATAGTGAGTTTTCCAAATAGAGTGGAATTTCTAAGTGGCGCCATTTGACCTATAAAAAAATACCACTAACGAGCAGTTTTATCATGGCAATAGGCCCGATTCAGAAGGATTGCCTCTTCTTCAATCTAAGTCACTGGGGAAAATACATTCTCCCGACAATTAAAACAAATCTTTCATATGCCTGAACTAAAATGGAGTCATGCCAAATAAGATTTGTACACAATTGTTAAAAAAGCAATATTAAAGCACCACAATAGCCCTGATTTTCATTTGAATGCTCAATCATGAAGTACTTTGAGACCTTTGCACAATTCGAGAAGGGTTGTGAGGAAAGGCTTTGCCTCTGTGCACACCTCTACCTACGTACAACACATGGAAGGGCGCCAGTAATGGCAGATAGTGTTAAAAGACAACATGAACAACACGGCCCATGGGGTGATCAACAACGGGCATTCCTCATCAAGGAAACCCATCAATAAAGGAAGTCAGAGCACAAAGGATGGATCTTAGAATACTACAAACAGAAACAGGCATAAGTACACAGGCACACCCTGCAGGCAAGCAGCTTTCAGTGCAGAGAGTATAGTTACATCAGAGGGCACCCTTACACTGGAGGAAGGAAGTCAAGTTCATGAGAAGGAAATCTCACTTCAGGAAACTCCTGAAGGCTCTGCTACAAATTGCTATCCTCTTGGGATTCACTTATAGACCAGACTTAGGTAGTTCCAATTTCTTGTACCGACATAGGACAAGTAATGCCCTGACCACCTCATGTCTGGGGTAGTGCGACAAGACTGAGGAAGTGGTACGAAACAATGACTTCACCATAAATGAAGTGTTTCCCCACAGAGAGGCAAAGCACAGTGACCACAGTAAAGTTATGAACGAGCATCACAGAGCCCCTGAATTGGATCAGTGAGCAGAGCCAACCAAGAAGATACGGCAGTAGTCAAGAACTTCTTGCAGACATTCTTCGAAGAAATGCAGATGGCAACACAGTTTGTAGAAGTACACAGGGATCTCATAGATTTGGGTGAAAGAACAGTAACTAAATAATACAGCTAAAGACATGTATCACCATCTGTGAAGAACAGATTATCAGCAGCAGCAGGAAGGTTTCAAAAATAGGTCCATGAGGAATTCTATAAAAGAGTCAAAATGAGAGACATGTAGATGTAAGCACAGCAAATCTTCACCTGAAGGAAGAACAAGTGAAGTCACCAAATCACACAGAGTGGCCCCGATAGGGCTGCAATGGACACCCTTCAGATATAGTGTCCAAACAACATTATTATAAAATGAAAGAGAAAGTAACAAAGCTGAAATGCACAAATGGTGAGTTCAACATCAATGGTTAACACCTCGCCCTACATCAGGAACTCTCTACAGTCAGACATCCAGGTCGAGGTCTGACAGATCTGAGAGGTGACCAAGGAATGACAACAAAAGAATAAATACCAGAAGAGTTAAAAGTGCCAAGAAAAAGATCCAGGTAGCCTGATGATCATGAAATCAATGTTTAGCGATAGCGGATTCATCAACATAATACGCTGTCTAACAAGGAAAATAGCAAAGGACAGGCGTTGTCCCCAGATGAACACTGATAAAAGCATTACAGCAACACAAGTTGTCAGTCAGCCTAGTGAACAAGAAGGTGTACGCATTAATCCACCAATAGCTACAGCTCTTAAGGGTGGACACTGAGTGGGTGTGTTCAGTACGCTTCTTGAATGCCAGAGGATAGAGTGACTCCCTGTGTAGCCCCCTTGCAAAAAATAATATAGGTGAAAGGTGTCAAGTGTCTCCTAAAGAGGTCTCCAGCTGGGAAGAAAACTCTGCAAACCTATGTTGGTAACATTTCAGTTCATGGTAGAACATAACACTGAAAATATTAGCAAGGTAGGCACCAAACTCCTCTGGAGTCAGACAGAAGAAGGAGTAAGCTTTGAAGAGAAACAATTCAACTTGTTGATAAAAAATATAAGGGACAAAAATAGTAGCAAGAATCAGAGCCAAAGATCACAAAGCAAAATCAGGGAAGAATAGGTTGGGACATATGTACAACGGGATATTGCCATCAGAATGTCACTTTTAGCGACATCCTGTTGGCGATATGCCCTTCTCCATATTTATAAAGCGACTTTAAGCCACTTTTTGTGGCCGCCTTGTCAATATGTCCCCTTTTTATGCACCCCTAAGCATGAAAGCGGAGTGCGCAGTGGGTGTTCCACCACAACACCCATTACTTTTGACACTGCCACAGATTTACGAGGCTGGGGTAGCACTAAAAACTAAGGTCAGGCTGGTGTTAGAAAGAGAAAATTGCCATTCTTGATTGTTAATTTTCAGGAAGGTATCCCTTTGGCAATCTACTGCAGATGAAAAAAACAAAGAATTTCAACAAAAGAGAGATCACATGATCAACAAAAGGGAGATTACATTCTTGCAGCATTTGAAGTAAACCTACCTTTATCTGAGACATTTTGATACTATGAAATACAACTTTGTATGATGTGGTGATGTAAGATCATTTCCTTAGTGTTACTGCACGTGCTGAAGACATCTTTTCGTACTCAAGATGTCTATGACTAAAGGAAGTGTCAGTCAAAGATGCTTAGAGCCTTTCTCTTACTTATTGGCTCTCCAGACAAAAAAGTTGTGATTAGTTTGCAGAGTTGAAAATTTACATTCATGTTACAAGTAAAGGGCGTCCTCTTCTGCTTTCTTGATTCTGCTGTACTCAAACTCAACCACCACATGCAAACCTACTAAGTATAGGACGAAGCCTAAAGACCAGTAATCTAATGGGAGGATAGGTATATTAGTAAAAAGGTACAGCAGTTTAGGGAGTAGCAGCATCTTTAGCAGAGCTAGTGTGCCAGCCATGGAGAGGGGAAAAGCCATCCATTGCTTCACTTGTGGTGAGAGTTTAAGTATAGGATTGTACTTTTCTCTTAGGACTGACTCTCTATTTTTAATTACATGGATCCCAAGATATTGGACTGAGTCCACTCTCCACGACAGAAGAAGCTCCAGTGAAATTTTCTGGGGTGCGAGACCTTGTTAAGTAGCAACCACAATCCTTGTGATGTAGCAAGGTTTCACTTATACCGAAACGTACTTGGACTCAGTCCTCTCGAAATAACATCTAATTAATTAACCAACGTATCTGTGCTTTTGGTGGGAACTTCTTGCTTCTGCGCACTAGTGACAAGATGCCCGCTTCATGCTTACTCATACTAATGCACATGCTGTTACTTGTACTAAACTTTGTTCGTTCTGCTGAACTAGTAATGCTATAGTATAAATAATATAATGGGGTTAGAATAGAGGTAAGTGGTATACAGTGCATTCATTTATTTTTGTATTCTAATATGTTTTTCTTTGACTTTGTTATTAGCTCGTATTTGGGCCCGAGGGTGGCATGAACAACCATATCTGCGCATGTGTACAGAACTCTGAGAGACCTCCAGAAGTGGCTTTGAACTGATGCCAGTGACTTTCTTTCCACTAATGCGCCTGGGAAAGCCGCAACCCTAACCTGGGACAGGAAGAAGATTTGCAACTTTATTAAACTTTGTATATAAAAATGAAATAATATTGATGGGCGAAATAAAGTCAAGGGAAATTAAATTGTGGGCGTGAAACTTCGTTCAACTAATATTGAACTGAAATTATCTCATCTTGGTATGGTGTGATGACCTCTCCTCGTCTTTCTGACCAACACTGAAGGGGAACACATAGATTTGCAATATTTAAGGGTGGTACATTGCCCAGGAAATGGTATAACTAAGGTAGGCTTAGTTATAGAAATTGTACGACTTGTCCGAGTAGCTGACCCATCACTGACCTAAAGCATGCTATAGGAGATCGAGAGCAGACGTACTGGCAGAGCAGTCTGTCAGAAAAATCAAGATTTGCTCAAGGGAGAATTATCGATTACCCAGTCGGGGTATCAAATTAGAATAGAGAGAGGGGTGTAACGTTGGTGTTGCACTTAGCTGAGGTCACCTGTCCTGATCTGCACCTGTCCTGTCCTGTGGGCACCTGATTAGTCGAGAGCCCTATCTTCCCCCAGCATGTGGCCAGGGTTGGTCCTCACACCATTCTAGGTAAATATAATCCATGTAGTATGTCCTTGTGCTATTTCCCTTTCTCACCCTTCCCAGGTACCAATGTTTAATGGTGTTACTGTGGTTTCTTGAAAACTTTATGTCCTATTAATCATATACTACTTGTGAAATTTATGGTCACTGTAATTTGGACAATGACTCACCAAAACTTGCATAGATAAAGAGTTTAAACTTCTCCAGAGTCTGTGGTTATTACAGGAAAGGTAAATTGTTAAATAACTACTCATTATTCTAACACCTTTTTTCGATCCCTAGGACTTATAGCATAGGTGACAAGTCATGGTTTTACAGGTATAAGTGAAAAAAGGACTCAAAGTACTGATAGGCCGTAAGTCGTAGAAAGCAGGACTGCTAGTTCATTGTAAGAATATTTATGGGCCCAGGTGAGTATGATAAATTGAGCTAGTAGTCCCGCGCACCATCACTTGTCAGGAAAAGTACAAGCAACTCCCAAATTAACCTGTGCTCAAACCCAAGCCAGTTTGGCACAGAGCAGACAGGTTTAACTTAGAGGCAATGTTTAAAGTATTTGTGCAACACTTCAAACAGTAATCAAATAAAAACATCACACAAAAAGGATCTCACACTAAGTTAGAAAATATGGTTATTTGTAATAAATAAAACCAGATCAAAGTAACAAAAATCCAATTAGTAGAATCTGAGCTATGCACTTTTAAAGATTGTAGTAAAAATAGCACATAAAAGGACAAAGTACCTCCGTTTGTGGTTATCTGGTTGCTCCGGACCGGGACAGAGTCACAAGTTCAGGCCGACCGCGATGGAGCACAGGCCTGCTACAGGGATCCACTTAGGTCTGCTGAATATAGTACTCTAAGTCCTGGTGCGCAGTGTGCATGGCATTGCTGTGCTAGACTACGCTTCGTCCAGTGTTGGTTCCGAGGAGGCTGTGTGGTGAGGGCAGGGCCGGACTGGGAACCACAACTGGCCCTGGCAAAGTGCTCGGCCGGCCCCTCCTCCCCACTCGGGGGGCTGGGGGTGCTGCCCAGCTCTTTGCCGGGCCGGTTTTTGGCCGATTTTGGTACAGGGCCGATTTTGCAGCTATGCTGCAAAAACGGCCCTGTAACAAAAACGGCCCACAGGGGCCCAAAACCGGCCCCCACCCTTGCGGCGCACCAGGGGATTGCCCGGTGCCCGCTATGGCCAGTCTGGTCCTGGGTGAGGGTTTACGGGGCTAGGTGTCACTTTGGGCCAGTCCTGGGGAACTGTGCGGAAAAGATTGGCGGACCTGGCAATTCTTTGCATCGGTTCTAATGAGCTGGCAGCTGTGGGGCATGGCTTTGCTGGGCATCACGCCACTCGGTGTTGATTCCACTGAGACTAGCAGTTACGCAGCAAAGGTTTGAGAGGCTTCACGTTGACTCTGATGAGGACCAAAGCTAGGCTTCGCAGAAGCACCTGCAGACCCACTTCCAATTATCCAGGACTGTGGTGGCACCACTTGGGGCAGGAGTCCCGGATGGCAAAGTTCAGGTGCAAGGTTCAAGGTTGTTGGAAGCCTGTTATGTCCCTGAGACTTCTGATCAGGAAGTCAGCCAACTCACTCTTGGAGTCACTCTGGGTTTAAGAAATGCAGATCCAGTCCGTCTCACGCTGGTAAGAAGGCAGCAGCTCAGTGCAGCAGGTAGGCACAGATGGTGGGCATAGCAGTGAATCAGTCCTTCAGAGCAGCAAGCTTACAGAGCGGCAGTACAGCAGAGTGGCAGTCCTTTCAGCAGCAGAGCAGTCCTTCCTACTGGTAGAGTTTCCGCAGGTCCAGAAATGTACTGTAGTGGTGGTGTCTGGGGTCCAGTATATATACCCAGATAGGCCCAGCTCCTCCCTCCCATCCTGCCAGTGATGGTGCCTTACTTTGGTGCAAGGCAGTCTCAAGCGGGCAAGACAAGAAGTTGTGGGCAGACTTACAACCTGTGCCTAGGCATTCAGAGACGGGTCTATGTTAGAAGACGTCAATAGTATTTAATACATGCTGCAGCCCGTTTCTGTGTCAGCAGCGTACTGAGGGAGCATGTTGGTTCCTCTATCTTTCAGGCACCTACTTTAAGAGCAATTTGCCTATACATTTACAGGCCTAGTTTCCAGAGTCAGAGCCTGGAGGGGCCCATCACACATGCCTCTGAGGGCACCCCCACACCACAGGTCACACCCAGCAGTATACCGAAAGGTCTCTGGCTGCCACAGACTCCTCTTCTGTCCCAACAGTAGCTCCACCAGCCACAGAGCACCGGGAGGCCCAGCACCTTCACAACAGACCCAAGTTCAGGCCTACCCACTGAGTCTCCATTTGATTTGAGCTTAGGAAGGCCAAAGGTACAAAAACTGCCCTGTTGTCTCACTGGAGTTCACTAGTGGGGAATAGTTTGGATTTAACACGTACCTTGTTGCAACTTTGTTGAATCATGTTGGATTCAGCGAGCTGGGGAGGGGAGCTCCCGTTTTAGACGGCCACGCCCCCTCCATTGCTCATAAACTAAATTGAAGGGGATAGACAGACTATCACTGCTTCCTTCAGAAGTTTTGAGAAAAACTTGAGTTAAGAAACATGATAGTTTGCCTAAGATGTAGGGTCAACAGGAAGTTCTATTTAGCAATGACAGTATCACACCAGGTTTGAAACATGGTTGGCAGGCTTCTGTATGAAGAGAGAAATTAAGAGCAGGAGGTTGTCAAGCAGGTCAAGAATTGGGAGAGTACTCACATACTACAAAGTGCAATTCACAAACCTGGGTGCAGAGACCTCCACCTCGATCACTCCTATCTTGTGTGCGGAGATCTCTGTCATATGTGCAGAGGTGTCCGCACATGTAAGCCTACATTTGAGTATTATAAGTGGGAGGGTCCAGGAAAGTCGCCTGAATATGGCAAATACTTGCTCCTAAACGGGTAAGGTTTAGGAAAGGGGAGGGAGGGGCTTAGGGTGGGAAATACAAATACAAACACTCATGCACTAAAGAGTAAGTCGTTCACAAACTGGACTTCTAAACTTACAACCGTCCAAAAAAGTCCCAAAACAGTAGTACATGTACTCTTGTTTAGCCTTGGAGTATGTCACGCCACACACATGGCCACTCACAGGTACCTCAGTACATTCCCATTGAAAATCTTGGAGGGAGGGACTTGAAATAGTGACCCATAGGAACTAATGTCCAATAATTAACATAATTTTTGATTTTTAAACATAGGTGTGTTAAGTTTCACTTATAAACTTACCTGTGTGAATCGAGCACAACGTCTTTAGATGAAAGAGTGAGGTATAAGACGAGGAGTGAGAAAATTATTAAGGTGTAGGCAAGATGTTGAGTGCGGGTAGGAGTGTAGGTAAGAAATTGGATATTGGAAGGAAGAAAATCTTGCTCAAATAAGGGTAGATTGCAGGGTATTAGATGGCATGTTCGAAGCACTCAAGGAGCTTCATGACTGGTATTTCTCCACTTTCAAATGAGTGAAAGCCGTCTTCTTTGGAAAGTTTTGATTCAGGGAGTGTTCCATGGCTGGAGAAGGAGGGGTGCAGGGTTTAAATTCTCGAAAAGTTTCCATGACTCACATTTGGTACCTCGGGATAATTTAAGCCATTTTCAAGGCCAGCCAGACTAATACAATAATAACTTAAAACACACAATAATTAAAGTACCGAAATGTATTACTGTAGGCTGTAGAACACTCTTTGGTTCCCAAGCTGTTGCTCAGCGCTGGGCAGCTCTCAAGCAAGTGTTTTGCTTTTAATAACTCTTATCAAAGTTGACAATTTGTTATTCCCAGTTGTACTATATTTGCAGAAACAGCTGAAAATGTGTGCCTTCCCAGCTTGGTCTCTTGTGGCTTTTAATTCGTGAAATATCAGATGGAGAAGGCGGTGGAAGAAATGTTACTGTTTATGGGTTCAGCGGGCAGTGGAGGTAAGCTGATAAAGAGGCTTCTGAGACGGATGAACACGGCACTTGACCATCTTATTAACTTTACACTGTGGCCATGCGAGCCTGCGACACTTCTGCACTCCTCACAATCACGGGCTAAGCCATGTCCTACTGTGGGTTTATCGCTGCAGATAATATGATGAACTATTGATGAGCAAAGTTAGATTTTAAAACTTCACAAAGTTTCTAAAAACATTGTAACTTTCCACATTTTGAGGTGATGCAATCTCGAAGTAAAAATCGTGAATTTAGGGGAAATTAATGTCGAGTTCATTGTGATTTAATCATGACCATTGCTAAGGGATAGCTTACTACTCATTAGTTGGCCTTTGGCCCGACTGGCACTGCCCCTGCCAGCAGCGTCCGGTAGTGGGAGTACCGGCCGGGCGGTGACGTGTGGAGGGTGAGGGGCAGGGTGGGGGGTATTAATGTATGGATTACGGACTTTAAAAGGTAAGTAAACATAAAACTAAATAAAACGTATTTCGTTGCACACACTGCCATGCAAAATGCGATGCAGTGTGTGCAACGAAATTCGTTTTATTTATTTTTATGTTGACTAACCTTTTAAAGTCCGTAATCCATACATTACTACCCCCCACCCTGCCCCTCCCCCTCCCCACGTCACCGCCCGGCCGGTACTCCCACTACTGGCCGCGGCTGGCCCCTGCTACCCCTTTTCGGGTGTTACGGAGACCGCAGCAAGAACACAAAGTGAAGGCATCTTTAGGAGTCTTGTTCACTTCCAGGGACTGCGTCATCTTGGCCGCCCTCTGCCTCTTAGAAGCAGATAAAAGATTGTGAGGTATGAGTGGTGTGATAAATATGTCTTTCTTCTATCTTTATTGTAGTAATAGAATATTTTATGTCACTGAGTATTCTAATGTCATTTGGAATTGTTTAACATCAATTTAAAACATCAACATGTAATGTAGAAATTGCTGGTGTGGGGTTTAGGTTTGAATGCCAGAGAAGCGGTTGGAGCTGATCTAACAGGCCGCCTGAGCTTGTGCACCAGTCAGTCACTTCTGGCATTTAAATAAATTACGTTTTTACTTTATTAAGACTCCTTCGCTTCTTACAATGGCGACGAGGTACTTTTGATTGTTTTGCCAACCCACTGTGCCAAGTATTTTTTTTCTCTTCCATCTTTAATGAAGATTTGAGGAAGATTTTAATCTGCAGTTACTTCGTTGAGGTTTCCTGATTTTATTCTCCACTCCACGTTATTCTTTGCGGAATTCCTAACGAAGATTTTGAGGTATTGTTTATATTTATTCTAATTGGGAAAACAAAGCCGTTCTTCTCTGTGAGCCTGCTCGCGCATTGTGTTATTGTGCACTCTGAGCGGCTCATGCGAAACAATCGTGACGTTGCTTTCCCAGTTACAGT